>NC_050576.1:162398743-163598743 GCF_011100635.1 Trichosurus vulpecula | reverse complement strand
GTATCCTTAAACAAGACATCCTTTCACCAAAGGGTGGAATTATAGTTAGGAATCAATTATTATGGGTAAGCCAATGATCTAATGTTTGAATTTGTCTCTCTCTCTCCCCAACTCTAATTACTACTAGTCATTCCACTACTAACTTGCTAAGTAAGTACTTTTTACAAGGAAGCACAGAATGGAATTAAGTTAGTTAATTTACAAGCCCTTGTAGGGCTTGCATTCTCAACACTGTATATCTTACAAACCCCAACCTGTGTGCTTCTTAATAACAATCTATCAGTATACACAATTGTAGCAAAGGCATTTACTAAGATGGCATAGTAAAAATAGTAGTTTTAAAACAATCTCTCCACAAACCTGGGATGAATTTTCTTCCATAAATACATAAAACATACACAGGAAGAGTAGTCTCAAACTTGAGAAGAACATAGTAGTGACACAACATGTACAATATACATGGCAGGATACATTAGCTACACAGGCAGTTCATGACTCTACACAGCTCCAAGGGTCTCTGACAGGTAGATTAATCAGGTGGGTTCTCAGGGTCTATTCTTTTCCACAGCTAGCTTGCTTCTCTACTCCCAGCAGGCCCATTCCTAAAAGTTGCTTCCTCCCTCAAGTAATGGTCTCTTTGTAACCATGCCTGTCTGGAGTATGTCTCTGTTTCAATTGTGCCTTTGAGTTCTCTCTTAAATTTTTATTCAATTAATGAGCATTTATTTTCTCATCCTCCCATCTACTGCCCCCTCCTTTTGTGAAGGAAAAGACAAAATCTTTGTAATAAATATGTACTCAAGCAAAACAAATACCCACATTGTCTATGTCTGAAAATGTATGTTTTATTTTGAGTAATACTGAGTCCATCACCTTACCCTTCAGATCGTATCTAGAAAGCTTCATCACTGATCCTCTGGAATTGTGTTTGGACATTGTGTTGATGAGCGATCTTAAGTCTTTCAAACTTGTTTTTACAATGTTGTCATTGTATAAACTGTTCTCCGATTTCTCCTCTCCTCACTCTACATCAGTTCGTATAAGTCTTCCCATGTTTTCCTGAAACTATCCCTTTTGTCATTTCTTACAGCACAATATATACCATAATTGGTTAATTTATTCCCCAGTTGATAGGCACCCCCTTACTTTCCAGTTTTTTTTTCACTACAAAATATATCTTGTATATACGGCTTTTTCCTTTTTTGAAAATCTCTTTGGGGTAAAGGCCCTGTAGTTTGAATTTTCTCTTGAACTACAGAACTCTTCTGTTTTGCTTCTACATGCTGTGACTGACAGGAGGTAAGAAGAAAAAAAGCAATCTCTTCTTCCTCCTTGCAGGGGTTGGTGGGGGGAGGGGGGAATCTCCGCTTCTTGTCTTGCAATCTTTTCCACTCTCCGTATGCTGAAGTTTTTCTAGGGCATAGGTATTTAGATCCCTCAGGGGTTCTGCTAATTTGTTCAGACAATTCTAATGTGTTCCCTACAGGACTCAATCAGAGTGATGTTCACCCCTCTATTCACTGTCACACATTAAAACCTTATCAGGTATGACTCTATCAACTAAATTGAGGGGAGATGGCATCAGATTCCAGCCTCTCTTGTACAATGATAGAGTGGACACAGACATTTCACTTGGTATAGTAAATTCTAGAATTCTTAGATAACATAGTGAACAGTACATAAACTCCTAGTTGAGAAAATCCATTTGGTATTGTCTCCATTTTTGTAACTGATTCTGTATCACTGCCGACATTTCGTACACTGCCTTTGGTCTTTGAGTTAAGTTCCCAAGTCCATAAGTTTAACTTTCATTTCTGAGTTAATGAAGTACAGAAGCTCAGTTTTCCTGCTAATCACTGTTCTATTCTTGTGTTAAGGAGATCTGCTATCCTTGGAAGATGTAGGTGGATGTCTGGAGTCTGGTCCATTATCTCTGCAACATGGGCTACTCTTCAAGAAAGTCTGGTCGGTTATCACTGTGCATAATAAGCACATAATGAGCTTTCCACAGTGACAAGATGGAAGGGGGTGGGGTTGTTGCTAGCCGAGCTTTCCAAGTTTCCAGACAGTCATATTGGCCCCTACATCTATGATGCTTTTGAGACTTTGTAACCAATTGTTGCTTTCCCCACCTATGCTGCTAGATTGGATGGTCCTCCTTTTGTCTATAAAAATGATCAGTCTGCCCTCATTCAGGGTCTTTTGGTTTGCTGAGGGGCTAAAGACCCTTTTTCTTGATAACTGCTAGCCTTACCAATAAACTGAACATGTTCAGAACTTTGTGTGTCAATTTACCTTAATTTCAATCGTGACATAGTTTTCAAAGTTCAGATAAAATGAAACCTACATCTTGGGCCTGTTAACCCATATACAGCGAAGGACAGTAGTAATGAGTTAGTGTTAAACACAGTCCAGACTCACCAGTTGTTTGTTGTGCTGTGGCAGAGGGCATGGCTGGGCACCTGTGGGCACTTTGTATACTGGAGTTACAGACATGCTGGCAGGGTGGGCACAAATGAAACGTACTTGCACCCTCTCCACAGCAGGGCTGGGGTTCAGAACACCTGGATGATTTCCAATGCGGAATGTCAGCACCTTTGAAATCAATACAAAAAGACGGCTAGTAATGGAGAAGCGTTTCATGCCAGATGTACACCAGATAGAGTGTAGTATAAATCACTCAAATAGCAGCTTAATCAGAGTAAGTAATTGCCATTTAGATATTACATACAGACAAATCCCTTGGAAATATTATAGCTCTGAACTGTCTACACTAATAGGAGGTAGGAACATTATTAATTGATAGGGAATTTTAAAAATATATATATTATATAACATACATTATATATAATATATAACATTATACATATATATTTATTTTGCCAAATATTTTAATCTACCCTCTACTAAAACTTTTATCATACCTACTTGCTGTGACAAAGAATAAAATTAATTTGTATTTCATCTTTCCCTGGTGAAGGTGCTAACGAACTGCAGAAGGTGAGGAGAGCAAAGGAGAAGCTAAAGGATTTCACATTGGATAATTAACCCCTGCATCACTCAAGACTCAAGAGTATTAACTCAGCTGGTTAGAGCATGACGTTAATGAAGCCAAAGTCTTGGGTGTGATCCCCAATGCAGTGGTTAACTATGTTCTGCTTCAGAGTCACAGACTGAATTCTTAACGGTGAGCAGGCAGCTCTGTGGCAAATATTTGCCACTAAACATAAGGTAGGAGAGGGTGGATGGATCAATGAAAATCCAACACTACTACTAGAAACTCAAAGCATATGTTTTCATTGATAGCAGATAGTGATGTCATTGTTTGTACATAAAGGACAGCCTTAGTATCGTAGTTAACCTAAACCCCTTGATGGGACTTCTAAAATGTAAACTAAGGGCTGTTCTTCAGAACTGCTTGCTCTTAAAAAAGTGTGCGGAGAATCTCAAAGGGGTGTCAAAGCAGGAAAGACGAGTGTCTTAATTAAAGCAAAGGCACCTTTATTAAGAGAGTTTTCATATGAAAAGTTAAAGCTAGTGGGGAAGGAATAACATCTATGTAATTTAGAAGCAATCTAAATTCTGGATTACCATTAAATAATATTACCCTTATTTGTCTTTCATTTTTGAATGCTTGCACTAGAAAGGAAGTAGCACCTCGTACAGTCCTTTGCATGTAGTAAATACATAATAAATGTTTCTTTAATTTAAAAAAAAACTCTTATAGAAGTAGAAGATAAAATATGCCATCTAGAAGACTGGACTAGACCAGTGGTATCAAACTCAAATAAAAACTGGGCCACAAAACCCCTGTGGGCTACATATTAACTTAGAAAGCCACATGTTAATATTGTCAATATTTTATTGTATTTTTATTTTATTAAATATTTCCCAATTATATTTTTATCTGGTTCAGCCACATTCAAGATTGTTATTGGCACATGTGGCCTGCAGGCCATGTGTCTGATACTTCTGGACTAGATATCTCTAAGGTTCATCTAACTCTAAAATTCCATGACAATGAAAATCATCGTGAAAGATGAATTTGCTCACTACAAAAAAGGCCTTGATTTCTATTTGAAGAACCATCAGAATCCTCAGACTAAGAAGCTGAAAACTTCAGGTGCATCAAAGGGCAATCAATTTTAAAAGCCCTCCATCACTAAAACAACAATTCTCCTTACACCCATTGGCTGGACAAGAAGAAACGTCCTCTCCTTTATGAAAATTTGGAAAAGAAAACTGAGAGCATAAAGTATTATGTGACCTTTTCTATAAGTAATATAAAGAAAAGACCATTTTCCTACTTGTTCTCCTAATTCCTCGCATAGTATCCGGTAGATATATTGGTTCTGTTTTCTCTTTGCTGGTAGCCGGACTTGTGATACACTGATCTTCGATTCATTCTCCACACTCAGCTCCAAAAAGAATCGTGAAGGCTCCAAAATCCACGGCCCAGGTCCCCCTTCAAACACCATCTCTTTCACAGATTGCCATGTCACCAGTGCCACCTCCACAGGATTCACAGCCTGAAGACATGGAAAGGAGTTAACCATGGCTGGCTGGGAAAGCTGGTGTCAGTCACAGTCCCTAGGCCAAGAGGAGTGAGAAATAACTTCTGCTCTTCCCTTCTTGGGACAACTGTCAAGAAGAGAGCCAATCTACCTGCCCTCTCCCATTTTAATCAATGGTTTTCCTCTATTCTATGCTGATTTTCAGCATAAGACTTTTACTCACTTACATGTTTTTATAGTATGAACCAGTGGGCCTTTTCTGTTTGGGCCGTAAGAATGGGACCCGGAAGTGAGAATAACTTTTCAGAAAGTTCAGAAAAAAATTTCAACATTTTTTACATAAGGTTAAAAAAGAAGCACCTAAATAAGATAGGAAATGATACTGGACTCAAAACATTTTCCTAAAAGATCCTTATTCCGGGCCCCTCACCTAGAATGCATGTTTTCATTTTTCTAGCCTATCCAAATCTTACCCATCATTCAAGGTCTACCCCAAGTTATATCTTCTGTATGAAGGCATGCCCTTTAACTTAACCTGTAACCATTTTTAACACTTATTATCTCTAACATTCATTTTGGCACTTAATTATTTCATGTTATATGAACACATCAAATGCACATAATCTTATCTCCTCCATTTGATTTGTGAGCTCAAGGGCAGGAACTATATCTTCCATTTCCTTTGTAACTCTACATGGCACAGTGCTCTATGAACACAGTAAATGCTCAAGAAAAACCTACCAGATGTCGCTTGGCATGCTATCTCTTTTCAAAGAACAATTCCCCCCACTAAAAAGATGGTAATAATATCTTATATTTATGCAGTGATTCAAATTAGAGCAACTTGTTTTTCACATATTATTTGCTCATTTAAATTTCATAGCAAGTCTGTATGTAGGCAGGGGAGATATTATTATCCCCATTTTTTAATAGCTAAGGAAACTAAGAAAGGTTAAATGATTTGCCCAAATAGCTAGGGCAGAGCTAGGAAAGGATTCAGATCTTCTGACTCACAATCCAGTGTTTTTCCTACTATACCATGTTGTCTCTGCAAAACAAATAACAAAAGACCTGCTTTCTCATAGGCATGAATTGAGATGTATGTTGTCTATTGCACTGAAAAGGCACGTAAATGAAAGAAGCAGGGGCAAGAAAAGGAAAAATGGTTAAAATATTTACCATTAAGTGTATTTTCTTCCTTCGAAGAGCATAAACCATGTCAATTTACTGTATAAACACATAATGGGCAGGTTCCAAAACAAAGGTTGAAATAATCACAATGAAAACTAAGGGTTTCTGGCTCTATATGGATCATCATAACAATCTAATAGCATTCTTATTTCAGTTTGCATAATAATGTGCTGACATTATACATGCAAATGAAACAGACATGACCCCTTTCCCCAAGAAGATTATCATCTACAACAGGAAACATATAGAAAGGCATGTAGAAAACTATTCAATAAACCTAGAAATGTTACAACAGTGAGAACAGGCCTAGGTTTGAATATTTAAGTAGATTCACATTAGGGAAAGAGTTTAATGTGCACTGCTCATGCATCAAAGGAGTGTGTGGGTATCATATATGCATACATAGAACCTGTTTGACAAACACCTTGGACTAGCAGAGAGAGGAGAAATGAAGCCTATTTAGCATTCATATTTTAACAACAAGGTAAACTACTTTTAAAAAGTTAATAGTTTAACATTTCTTTCACCATCACACCAATGTTAACTTCTTCCTTATAATTGCGTCCTTTCTCTAATTCCCATGGAATCAGGATTTGGCAGCGCCTAGCAAACAGCGACTTCTAAACATGTCAGTTTTAGCTTCTGACTAGAATAAAAGAAAGAGCAACAAGCTGGACTGTGCAATCTCATTTCTCAGCAGTGTTCTATCAAAATGGAATAGTAATGCTCACCAACAAAAAAGGTCCAATTCTTATTTCCCAGAAGGTTTGTGAATATGAGGCAGAAGAAAATCAACTTCCCTCATGCTGGAAGAACTTCCTAAGAATGTATGCTAATTATTGCTGGTATATCTCAAAGGTACTCCTAAGGGTTTCTGGCTCTATATGGATCATCATAACCAACTAATAACATTCTTATTTCAGTTTGCATAATAATGTGCTGACATTATACATGCAAATGAAACAGACATGACCCCTTTCCCCAAGAAGATTCCCTGACTTATGTTTGAAGATATAACTGTGACTCCAAGTAGAATCTAAATGTAAGAAACTCAAAGGACAAAGAAATGACTGATCTGAAAGCAGAGAACCCACAAATCAAAGTAATGGTTCTTTTTGAATCCAATCTGAAGAACTGCTGGCCCCTTCTTTAGTGGAATATCTCACCTTAAGTGGTTCATAAGCAGCAAATGTGGCACTGCTCTCAAAGTATTCTTCATGCACAGTCACACTCACTGTCACTAGGGTGTGGCCCAAGGACTTGGCTGCTATATGGGTACTAGAACAGAACACTGGTCCTGACTTTTGGGTACCTGTGGATCAAAAGGAATCATCTGAATGAAGTAAATAAGCATGGATGTATAGATGCAGGGACTGAGAAAATCAAGAAAATGGAAATTTAATAGACATTAAAAATAAGTCATCTCAGATGCTGACTCAACACTATGATGTGTCATATTTATGACACTGTTCAGTGTAGAAAGGGATAACATACAAAATATTTAAGCAGTTAACAAGTTGCATCCATGTGGCTTAAAGGAAAAAGGATTAGACCGGGAACTGGAAGGGCTGGATTCTGGGTCTAGTGGCTCAACATGAAACCCTGGACAAGTCACTTAATCTCTGTTTCCCTAACTATAAAAGAATATTGAGGAATATCATTATAATTTCTTCTTTCTAACCTCCTGGTTCCAGGAAGGACACAAATAGGAAATCTTGTTTCCTTACCTTCTTTGAGAAGGGTAAAGACCCCTTGCTTATCCATGCTCACATCCAGAGATAAGAGAGAGCAGTCTGTGAATGCCATAGCACCCCCGATCTCTTTGTTTATGTGGTACATGGCGATAGGAATCTCTATAACTTGGCCAATCTCCACGTCGGCATGAAAGGGCAAGAGTTTCATTTTGCTAAGCTTCAGAACATACACCTGGAAGGAAAAATGGTCATGAACCTTCTCTGAAAGAAAAGCAAAGAAAGCTCTTGGAATGATAAGAGAACGAACTTTCTAGTAGGACAGACTTAAAAAAAAAAGGACAAGCAGTTCTATTCCGAAGAGTCTGGAAAACTCAGCTATGTTTCTTTAGCCTTCTAACCACAGAAGTAGCTATTCAGCTGATGTCACAAACTGGTTAGGATTATGTGATTGTTTTTCATAAACTTCCCTTACTTTCAGTGGCTAGGCAAATTAGAGAATGGGAGACAAATTCTGGATGAGGCTGGGATAGGGCAAGAGTGTAGAGGGGACCTGATGGATGGTTAAGATTTCAACAAGTGAGATGTGAGAAAAAGATATTCCAAATAGAGTGAATAGCATGAACAAAAGAAGGAAGGCAGGAGAATTATGTACAAAGAAAATTGAGTAGTTCAGTTCAATTAGAGAAAAGGGTAAGGAGAACAGAAAGAGACAAAGCCATGGGAGGGCTGAGTGTGAAAGTATTTGGTAGGCTATGGGGAATTAATGAAGGCTTGTTGAGTAAAGTGGGGTGGCATGTTCAAAGTAGTGTTGCAAAATCAGTCTTGCAGGAGTGATCAGAACAGGTTAGGGACATGAGTGAAGAAATGATTATAGGACTAGATTAAGGAATGAAGAAAAGAGAGAGGAGAGAACAAAAAGAGCTGAAGACAAAATTCTCCCATGCATTAACTAGAATAGTAGGACCCAACTAGACAAACTTTGCTTAGGTCTCTGTGTTTCCCTCCTAAGCAACTGATTTAACATAGATCTTGAATAGATGTACACAGGCTTGGAGATGACCTTATGAACTAGAGTTGTCCAGTGGACCTGGGTCCTTTCAATTGGAGATGACTGGCAGCAAGGAGAGGAGTCTCCAGCAACTACTTTAGTACCCTCCAAGAAGATGACGACCAACAAAAGGATGAACCCGACTGGCTCATTTTACCAGAACAACAAAACTTTGAGGAATGTAGTGCAGGGCTGAGGTGCAATATAAAATGCCAGCAGCCCAGTAAATTGCTTCATGTTAGATAGTTTCAAATATTAACCTCTGGGCACAGTCTAGCAGTAGTTAGTATTGCCACTTATTCATATTTGTGTCAAGGGTGAGCTTGTGTTTAATATTTCTTTTGTATATAGGAAATAAATAAATACCTATCCCGTAAGTGATTTACACTCTACCACAAGTATCTTTTTAGTTCTGCCTCTTGGGGAGACCTAGATATGCACAAACATGTAATTCTTAAGTAAGTTTTCCCCAGGGTGCCAGGGTAGGGGAACAAATACAAAGTAGTTTGGGCCACAAAATATAATAAATGACAGTTATTTACATCAAGAGAAGTAATAAACACTAGTTTCTATGCAAACCAGAAAGCAGCAAGTCAGGATAAGATACATAATTATTGGTTCAAACAGTGTAAATTGACATATTATTTACTTAACAAAGCATTTTATTAGCTTGCTCTTTGACCCAAACCTGATCCCACCTTTCTTTTCCTTTCTAATAATATTTTGTTTTTTCCAATTACAAGTAAAAACAATTCAAAAAATTCATTTCTATAAAATTTTGAGTTCCAAATTTTCTCCCTTCTTCTTCCTCCTCCCCCCTCCCTCCCTAAGACAGTAAGCGATTTGACACAGGTTATATATGTCATGTAAAATGTATTTCCATGTTAGTCATGTTGTGAAAGAAGAAACAGAACAAAAGGGAAAAAAGCATGAAAAAATAAAGAAAGTAAAAATAGTATGTTTTGATCTGCATTCAGACTCCATAAGTTCTTTCTCTAGATGCAGATAGCATTTTACTTCATGAGTCTTTTTCCCCTCTGTTAAACCTGAAGGAAACTATTCTTTATTTTTTCAAATTAATTAATTTTACTTTTAACATTCACTTTTATAAGATTTTGAGTTCCAAATTTTTTGTCTCCCTCCCTCCCCAAGATGGCAAGCAATCTGATAATAGGCTATATGTGTACAATCATATTAAACATGTCTCCACATTAGTTATACTGTGTTGGTTCAAAGGGTATGCACAGTTTGACTGCCCTTTGGGCATAGTTCCAAATTGTTCTCCAGAATGATTGGATCAGTTCACAACTCCATCAATGTATTTGAGAAATGAGGCCTTTATCAGAGATGCTGGCTGTAAAAATTGTTTCCCAGACTTCTGCTTTCCTTCTAATCTTGGTTGCATGGGTTTTGTTTGTGCAAAATTTTTTTAATATAATCAAAATTATTCATATTATATCTCATAATGCTCTCTAGCTCTTGTTTGGTCATAAATTCTTTCCTTCTCCACAGATCTGATAGGTAAACTATTCCTTGCTCTCCTAAATTGCTTATGCTATCACCCTTTATGCCTAAATCATCTATCTATTTTGACCTTATCTTGGTATGTGGTGTAAAGATGTTGGTCTACGCCTAGTTTCTGACATACTGTTTTACAGTTTTCTCAGTAATTTTTTTCAACTAGTGAATTCTTATCCCAAAAGCTGGTTTATCAAACACTAGATTATTACAGCCATTTACTACTGTGTCTTGTGTACCTAATCTATTCCATTGATCCACCAATTCATTTTTTAGCCAATACAGGATAGATTTGATGACTGTCACTTTAGAGTTGCTTAGCCATCTTTTCTCTTTTTTTTAAATTAATTCCCTTGATATTTTTGACATTTTGTTCTTCCAGGTGAATTTTGTTAAGATTTTTTTCTAGCTCTGTAAAATAATTTTTTTGGTAGTTTGATTAGTATGGCACTGAAAAGTAAATTAATTTAGGTAGAATTGTCATTTTTATTATATTGGCTTGGCCTACCCATAAGCAAATGATATTTTTCCAGTTGTTTAGAGCTGACTTTATTTGCAGGAGAAGTGCTTTATAATTATGTTCATCCAGTTTCTGGGTTTGTTTTGGCAGGAAGACCCCTAAGTATTTTATATTGTCTACAATTATTTTAAATGGAATTTCCCCTTTTATCTCTTGCTACTGAGTTTTGTTTTGCTGATGATTTGTGTGAGTTTATATCTCACAAGTTTGCTAAAATTGTTAATTATTTCAAGTAGTTTTTTAGTTGATTCTCTAAGTATACCATCATATCATTTGCAAAGAGTGATTGTTTTGTCTCCTCATTGCTTCTTCTAATTCCTTCAATTTCTTTTTCTTCTCTTACTGCTAAAGCTAACATTTCCAGTACAATATTGAATAACAGTGGTGATAATGGGCATCCTTGTTTCACTTCTGATCTTACTGGGAAGGTTTCTAGCTTATGCCCATTACAGATAATGCTGGTAGGACTCCTTTGCTTATTTTCCCGAATAGTTTATGTAGCAGTGGAATGAGTTGTTCTTTAAATATTTGGTAGAATTCACTTGTAAGTCTATCTGGCCCTGGAGATTTTTTCTTAGGGAGTTCATTGATGGCTTGTTCAATTTCTTCTTCTAAAATGAGGTTAAGTATTCTATTTCCTCTTCTGTTAATTTGGCCAATTTATATTTTTTGTAAATAGTCATCCATTTCACTTAGACTGCCAGATTTATTGGCATACAACTGAGCAAAATAGCTCCTAATTACTGCTTTAATTTCCTCTTCATTGGTGATGACTTCACATTTTCATTTTGATGCTGATAATTTTTGATGCTGGTAATTTGGGTTTCTTTTTTTTTTATCAAATTAACCAGTGGTTTATTTATTTTATTGGTTTTTTAATAAAACTAGCTCAGTTTTATTTATTAGATCAATGGTTTTCTTACTTTCAATTTTATTAATCTCTCCTTTGATTTTCAGGATTTCCAATTTGGTGTTAATTGGGGATTTAAATTTGTTCATTTTCTAGCTTTTTTAGTTGCATGCCCAATTTATTGATCTGCTCTTTTTCCATTTCATGGATGTAATCATTTAGAGACATAAAATTTCCCTTAAGTATTGCTTTGGCTGCATCCCCAAAATTTTGGTATATTGTGTCATTATTGTCATTTTCTTTAATGAAACTGTTTCTATGATTTGTTCTTTTACCCACTCATTCTTTGGAATTAGATTATTTAGTTTCAATTAATTTTTTTTGAAGGGGGAAGGCAGGGCAATTGGGGTTAAGTGACTTGCCCAAAGTCACATAGTCAATTAATTTTTAATCTATCCTTCCACTGCCCTTTATGGAATGCAATTTTTATTGCATCATGATCTGAAAAGGATGCATTTAATATTTCTGCCTTTCTCCATTTGATTGTGAGGTTTTTATGCCTTAATACATGGTCAATTTTTGTGTCGATGCCATTCAATTTTCTCAGAAGTCTATCATATCTAACTTTTCTAAAATCCTATTCACCTCCTTAACTTCTTTCTTGTTTATTTTGTGGTTAGATTTATCTGGTTCTGAAAGGAAAAATTGAGGTTCCCCATTAGTATAGTTTTACTATTTCCTCCTGTAACTCATTTAACTTTTCCTTTAGAAATCTGGATGCTATTTCATTTGGTGTATATACATTTAGTATTGGTATTACTTCATTGTCTATGGTACTTTTTAGCCAGATGTAGTTTTCTTTCCTTGTCTCTTTTAATTAGATCTATTTTTGCTTTTCCCTTCTCTGAAATCATGATAGCTACTCCTACTTTTCTTACTTCAGATGGAGTATGATATATTCTGCTCCAGCCTTTTACCTTTACCCTCTATCTCTCTATTTCAAAAGTGTTTCTTACAAACAAAATATTATAGGTCTCGGGTTTTTAATCCATTCTGCTATCCACTTCCATTTTATCGGAGAGTTCATCCCATTCACATTCAGTTATGATTACTAACTGTGCATTTCCCTCCATCCTATTTTCCCATTTATCCTTCTCTCTCTCTCTCTCTCTCTCTCTCTCTCTCTCTCTCTCTCTCTCTTTCATTTCACCCTGTCCATACTCATTAATGTTTCGTTTCTGACCACTGCCTCCCTCAATCTGCCCTCCCTTCCATCAGCTCCCCGCTCCACTTCCCTGTAGAGTAAGATAGATTTCTATACCCAACTGAGTATGTATGTTATTCCCTCTTTGAGTCAAATTTGATGAAAGTAATGTTAAAAACAATGCTTACAGTTCTCCTTGTGTGGCTCTTCTTTCCGTGACACATTTTGGGACTCCAGCTCACCTCTCCCTCACCTGCTCTTTTGATATTGCCCTTTTGCCCCTGCTTCTCCTACATCCTGTCCCCACGGGGTGTGGGATGGGGTGAGGTTATAAAACCCGCTGGAGCCATGGAGGACGATATCATTCGCACCACCGAGAAGATGGATAAAATGGTGCAAAAGAAGAATGTGGCT
Organism: Trichosurus vulpecula; assembly: GCF_011100635.1. NCBI lineage: Eukaryota > Metazoa > Chordata > Mammalia > Diprotodontia > Phalangeridae > Trichosurus > Trichosurus vulpecula. Next base: position 163,585,790 of record NC_050576.1, on the reverse strand, counting down.
GGGGCACTGGATTTACTAAAGGAACTTAAGAATATTCCCATGACTTTGGAATTATTGCAGTCTACAAGAACTGGAATGTCAGTAAATGCTACATGCAAGCAGAGCACAGATGAAGAAGGTACATCCTTAGTGAAGTCTCTCATCAAATCCTGGAACAAGTTGTTGGATGGACCCTCTACTGATAAAGACTCTGATGAAAGAAAAAAGAACCTGCTATCTCCTCCCAAAACAGCCCTGAAGCAAAAGAACAAAGTAGCTCCAGTAGCAATGCAAGCAACAGAAAGGAAGAGACGAATACTTCTGATTCCTTCATTTCATCTTTTCTGTGGGCACCAAGCACCTCAGACTCAGTTTGAAGGAAGTGCCGAGAGATGCTTGCTGCAGCCCTCAAAACAGGAGATGGCTACATTGCTATTGGGGCTAATGAAGAAGAGCTGGGATCTCAGATTGAGGAAGATATATATCAAGAGTTACAGAACACGGACATGAAATATAAAAATAGGGTATGAAGTGGAATAGCAAATCTCAAGGATGCAAAGAATCCAAATTTAAGGAAAAATGTAATGCATAGGAACAGCGGAATTTGCATTTGTCACCATATCGGCATGTTCCTACTTATAGTAAGGGAGAAGAAAGATTAGTGCAATTTTAGGTTAACCGAATATAGTGTGGTAGTGAAATAATAATTGGGCATCTAACTGCCCTAATAGGGATACAGTTCAGAAGAGCTACAAGTATCATCTTCTCATGTAGGGTTGTAAAGTTTAAACTTACTGAGTAACTTATCTTTTTCTCTTTCCTGTTTATGTTTTTATGCTTTCTTGAGTCTTATAGTTGAAAATCAAATTTTCTGTTCAGTTCTGGAGTCTTTTCATCAGGAATGTTTGAAAGTCTCCTATTTCACTGACTATCAATTTTTTCCCCTCAAAAATTATGCTCAGTTTTGCTGGGTAATTTATTCTTGGTTGTAATCCAAGCTTCTCTGCATTCTGGAATGAATAGCATATTCCAAGGACTCTGATCCTTTAATGTAGACACTGCTAAATCCTGTGTAATCCTGATTGTGATCCTGCCACATTTGAATTGTTTCTTTCTGGCATTTTCTCCTTGACCTGAGAGTTCTGGAATTTGGCTATGATATACCTGGGAGTTTCCATTTTAGGATCTTTTTCAGGAGGTGACTGGTGGATTCTTTCAATTACATTTTACCTTCTTGCTCTAGAATAGCAGGGTAGTTTTCTTTGATAATTTCCTGAAAGATGCTGTTCAGGCTCTTTTTTTGATCATGGTTTTCAGGTAGTCCAATATTTCTTAAATTTTCTCTCTTGGATCTATTTTCCAGATCAGTTGTTTCTCCAATGAAATATTTTACATTTTCTTCTATTTTTTCATTCTTTTTATTTTGTTTGATTCTTGATGTCTCATAGAGTCATTAGCATCTGCTCAATTTTAATTTTTAAGGAATTATTTTCTTCAATTACCTTTTTTACCTCCTTTTTAATTTGGCCAATTTTACGTTTTAAGGGGCTGTTTTCTTCAGTGAATTTTTGTACATCTTCCTCCATTTTTTGTGCTTCCTTACCAAGCTACTGACTCCTATTTCATAATTTTCTCTCATTCCTTTTCCCAATTTTTCTTCTACCTTTCTTATTTGATTTTTACAATCCTTTTTGAGCTCTTCCAGAAGGACTTTTTGGGCCAGAGACCAATTCATATTTCTCTTTGAGGCTTTGCAAGTAGGCATTTTGACATTGTAATCCTCTTCTGAGTTTGTGTTTTGATATTCCCCATAGTCATAGTAGCTTTCTATGGTCAGGATTTTGTTGTTGCTGTTTGGTTTTTTGCTCATTTTCAGTCTATTTTGTGACTTTTAAAGGTGAGCTCTGCTCCTGGGGCAGAGGTGGCAGTGTCTCATGCTTCTTGCACCTGGGGTAGGAGCCTGATCACTGACTTGCTGTGTGTGGGGTCTCCAGGGCTGGTGCCTAGCCTGCTTCTCTGGAGTCACCTGGCCTAGTCGCACCTGTTCCAGGCTTGCCAAACCTGGCCACTAGCCTGTTACTCTGCGGCTAGAGGCCTCACAACTGGCTGGCTATGCTCCTAGCTTGTTGAGCTACTATAGGGCCTTGGTTGCTGATCTATGCTGGGGCTAGGGGCCTCCCACTGGCTTGCCCAGACACTGCCTGTGCTGGGTTGCACTCACCTTTTACCCAGGTGAGACAGATCTTTCCTGCAGTCTAAGTTAACTTGGGCTGGAAAATTGTTTCATCCTGTCGTTTTGTGGGTTCTGCAGCTCCAGAATTCATTTTGAGGCTTGACTTAAAGTTGTTTTGAGGATAATTGGGGCAAGCTCAGGCAACTTCCTGCCTTTTCTCCACCATCTTGGCTCCATCTCCGTGACCTCACCTTTCTTAACAATAAGTACCACATACTAACCAAAAACCAAGCACCCCAATAATCCCTCCCAACATAAGACATACGTAAGTTTCCATAATGTATTCTGTACCAAGCATTCACATCTAACATCACCCAAAAAATCCAAAAATACTTTCAAGAAAATAGTATATTGGCTGATGAACAAAAAAGGTGTGCCAAAAAATTCCATACGGTATAGAGAGCAACTAACTCATTGTAAATGTGGCAATTACTGAACAAATGACCTGAAAGCACTATAAAACTTATACCACCCTTATTAATGTAAAATTTTTGACCCAGTTTTACACTCATGCTTATTCATGAACTACAAATACATCAAACACATCCCAAATATAGTAAAAATACTATAGCATTTGAAGTCTACATGTTTTCTACTTAAAGCATAACACCAATATAATAATCAAAATAAAAATGAATATGAAACATGGTGTGGAAACATATTGACTCACCTTTATTCCTTCTTTAGGCTACATACAACAAAATAATATTAGGATAATACTTTAATATTATTGGTTTCATGTGAATGAGAAACCTAATTAGTCAACAAGCAATTATTAAGTTCCTGCTATGTGCCAGGTCCTGTGCCAGACAAAGAAAGGCAAAAGACAGTCCCTGCCCTCAAGAAGATCACAAACTAATGGAGAAAGACAATACATAAAAAGAAGTTGGGTTGGTGGTAGTGGTAGGAAGACCTAAACCTTAACAAGATACTCTTGCTACTTTTTCGTTTAACTACAAAAATCTGAAATAATGCCCTCCACTAAATCCCTTTTCCATTTATCAAAGACCTATCCACTTCCTAAGTTTAAGAAGAAATTCTGAATTCCTAGAAAACAGGAAATTCTAAATTCCCAAAAAATGAGAAATGGTAGCAACCAGACTTAAATCAGGAATATCTAAATCTAATTACAGTGATTATCTTTCTTTACCCTTGACCAGACTGAAAGGTTCAGGAAATTTTTTCTCCAGGATTCATTAATATGTTAAGTAACTATTATTTTGTTGATAAGTCAACACAGTTAAATCAACTTTCACCAAAGGACTAAGGAAATATTCACAAATGGTCTTACCTTGGTATTCTCTATGCATGCCACAATGAAGATAAAATTATCAAAGAGAAATCTACAGTTATGTAAATTAAGAAACTTAACAGCATCCTAAAGTGACAATTCAATGGGAAGATTTTTAGAACAAATTACACACCTTCAAAATACTAGTCAAAATGTACACTTTTAGAAAGGAAAAATGGATTATGACACTTTTAGAAAACAACTGAACAAAAACTCATACAAGTATAAATGAAAGATAGGGCCTATCACTCTACAATAGTACAAAAAGATGAACAGTTCTTTATCCAAAGGGAGGAAAAGTGATAGATATTTTCGGATCACATGATAAGCATGTAGAGAACTTATAAAATATTTCTGGAACAGATGCTACTCTGCAAAGCACTAAAAAAGGCTGACAGTAGTTATATGCTACTGAACCACTGATTAGACTTACTGAATGTAATTAATACTAGTTTTACCAACTCATGGAGTCTATCAAACAGATAACATCTAAGAATAGACCAAAAGGCTGGTCAGGGAAAACATTCACATGAACTCAATACATTGACAAAGAAGCTTGGAACAAATGACTATCAAGCAGATTACAAGATCAAGTTGTTATCAGATTTATTGTCCACACAGATTTTGTGAGGAAATGATAGAAACAACAATACCAATGAAGATTGTATAGACTTGGGACTTACCAAATATTCAAAAAGATGCAATCAAGTGGTCTTAACGATACACTAGAAACTCATGACCCTTTATAAAACAACAGACAATGAATCCATGTGCTGCAAACCTTTGCACTGCAAATATAAATCCCCAAATATCTTTAAGAGTTCAGTAAATAAACTCTGTGGAAACCAGAGTAGTAGAGAAAGTGTTGTCACAAATGTCACCCTACTCCTACCCCATCTCCCAGACATAACACTGACTCAAAAAAAAAAAAACAAAAACAAATCAAGAACAATGTTTTTAATAGATATTGCCAAACTAAATGTTTACAGCTCCCAAACTAAATGGAATTTAAAGTTTTAAAGAGAAGAATAGATTAGGCAATTAAGAGCTCATTAGTAACTTTGGGGAGATTCATTGTATGATGAGGCTGAAAACCAGACTACAGAGTAAAGAAGAGTGAGAGTAGGTTTTAAAAATGAATGTTGAAGGTTGCTTTTGTATATGTAACTGGGGTAAAATAAAATACTAGATAAAAAAAGAAGACTGAACTAAAAAAAAGAAAAGAGAGCGAGAGTAAAAAGGAAGTGAAAACACCTATTGTAGACTGCATTCCCAAGGGAGTTTTACTCCAAAAAGGAGGCAAGATATGCGATGATAATGAAGATGGATGGATCAAATGAGGGCTTTTTGAGCATGGGAAAGACCAGGGCAAGTTTGTAGGAAATTGGGAAGAAGCCAGTAGATAGGGAAAGACTGAAGATTAATGTGACTAGGTATGAGAGAAGAAGAAATCTATTGGAGAAGATGAGATGAAATGGGATCCTTTGTGCTTATAGAGGGGTTAGTCTTGGTAAGAAGGGCCACCTCTTCATGTGAAACAGATAAAGGAAGAAACAGTGGAGGAAGATGTCTAAGTCATGTGAAATGAGGAGGAAGGGAGAAGGAGCTCTCAGAGAATGGCCTTACTTTATTTCAAGTAAAAATGAGGCAAAGTTTTAAGCTTAGAGAGTGATAGTGGTGGGGGATCATGGGAGGTCTGAGGGATGAAAGGGTTTAAGAAAAGCATGATGATATATGGATTAGGGAGGTGTAAACGGATTGTCTTGCCATGGTGAGGGACCAGTTGAGATTATGCAGTTTTTCAGTGTACCCAATCAGAATGGTTTCATGATTTTTTCCAGTTTAGTTCAGCAACATGTGAATAGAAGCTAAGGTAGCAAATAGTGAGAGTAATCCAAGGCTGAGGTTTGGAAGGGCAAAATCTTTGATAAAATAAAGGAAGAAGGGACTAAAAAAAAAGAAGGCAGTGGACCGTTGAGTTGTTTCACCAAGTAGCCAAAATTGGGAATGGAGGAGAGAATGTAGCCAGGGCTGACATTATGGTCTGTCTGAGGGATGAAAGGATGAAAGGTGGTGGTGAGGATGGAGAATTTAGAATGGAAAGGTAGAGAGAGAAGTAGGAATAACAACAGATTTGGATCATATGAGGGAATTTAAGAACTCATGAGCATGAAAGTGGAACAATTGTGACTGGTGGCAAGATCAAGGTTACGACACATCTCTGTGTGTAGTTGGAGTAGTGGAGAAGTATACTGGTCATGGGAACTGAGTAAGTTGAGGAACTGGGGGTTAGGGTATTTGAAGGAGTATGTCTATGTATAGCAAAATAAGTCCCTTAGTATGAGGGTAAGAAGTGGCGCCAAGGAAAGCCACTTGGTCAGGAACTTGGCTACTCTATAAACTGGCCTACTAGCTGTCCAGAACATGAGAGCTTGTGTAGTGTATACTGTGGTGGACGTGAAGATCGAGGACTGAATCCCAGACTCAGACATCAGTTGTATGATTTCATATGAAAGACAGTGATAATCACAACCCAAAAATAAAGTCTGCTAATCAAGTGAGGCATAAAATAAGGAGAAGCCCACTCACCAAACACCGACCACTGCCCAGGAGGAGATCCAGTACAGAGTTTCAAATTAAAGGGACATTTCCTTATAGCTGATCATACCCTCTAGATGCTCCTGCTTGCAGCTGACATGGTGCTGACCACACCAAACCTGGAAAGTTGTGGAGCTCCCTGAATCCACAACCAAGAGTCTGGCCTGACCAGACACATGGGAAAAATCAAATGAATGGAGAATGCCTGCTTTCCAGACCAGAGGTTTTTGTTTTGTTTTTGCTGCAAAACTTTTTCTTGTAGGTGGAGCAGGCTAGGTGGATGTATTTTAGATGACTCTCATTTTGTTGGTAATATCCACAAAATCATCCTGGGGCAAGTCAGACACAGGTGTCCTTCTCTCTATCAAGCCAGATTAGTGTTGACCTTGGCCACACTGATGCTACAGGATTTCTTTACTGCCTGCTTGTGATCTGATGCTTGCTAGCCTTGATGGCCATAATGAAGACTAGGATGTTGTTGTCCTCAGTCTTCACAGTGGACTCTGTGGTCAAGGAAAACTTAATAATGGCATAGTGATCAAGCGCTTTTCAGAGGGTATTTGGGCTGTTTTCAAAGACTTAGTATCTTGGGTCAGGGGAAGGTGTGGAACACTCAGATCTTTTTGTGGCTATGTATACCTTTCTTAGGGTAGCTAGGAGGCATGATGGATAGGCCTGAAGTTAGGAATATTCATCTTTCTGAGTTCAAATCCGACCTCAGACACTTGACACACTTACTAGCTGTGTGACCTTGGGCAAGTCACTTAACCCCTACTGCCCTGCCTTTCCCCTGGAAAAAAAAAAAAAACAAAAAAAAGTAAAAAAAAGAGAAGTGTGACCTTAAGCAAGTCATGTAACCCTGTTTGCTTCAATTCCCCATCTATAAAATGATCTGGAGAAGGAAATGGCAAATCACTCCAGCATCTTTGCCAAGAAAACCCCAAATGGAGTCATAAAGAGTCAGATACAACTGAAAGACAACAACATATCTTTCTTGGCCTTTCAGGCCTTTGACTTGGCTTCTGTGTTAGGGGAACACTACTTCCTTATTCAGCTTTAGCACCATCTTGGTAGAAAGGGTAGACCAGGAATTTTATGACCTGCGATATGTGGACTTGTTTTTTAAAAATATTTTGATAACTACATTTCAGTATAATTGTTTTCCTTTGTAATGACATATATTTTACTTTATATATTTAAAAACTTTATTCTGATAAGGGATCTATGACACAAAATGGTTAAAACCACCTAGCCTCGACTATGATAGGCAGTCAGTTGAATAAGCTATGTTGTCCATCAGTATACATATCTTGAACAGACACTAAATAGACAATGAGTTGGACCCAGAATTAAAAAGGAGGAAAAAAGCAGGCTAGATTGCCTATGGAAAATTGTAGAGCTCATTTAATAAGCCCAAGCATCTCCCTGAAATGAAGACCCACCTCCTAACACCTGTATGCTTCCAGTGCTATTGTATGGCTGTGAATGAGAAAAAAAAAACCCTACAGTCTCTGAAGAATTAAAATTGACTATCATCCTGAAGACTCTGAGAGGTTACATGGGGGTTGAGAATACTGCAGCAGTACTGGAACTACAAAGAATTGGAGTAAAGGATTTCTTCACTTTAGAGTACAATTAAAAACAAAATAGGATGAGATGATCATGTAGGAAGAGGTAGGAATAGCTGGTGGAGAGCTGAAGTGTTTCACTCATATCCTTGGGATGTCGAGGAAGGACCGCAGCACACTGGGTACAATTCTCCCACTCCTCTCTATACCATTTTGGCCAAGCTTTGGGAAGAATGGGAAGAAATGGATAAGGGCCTTATGGGACAGACAGGTAAGAACAGAATGTAAGTCGCCTTGTTGGAGGGAATATCCACAATCGTGAGCTGATACAGCTGTTTTGAATAATGGAACCTATATCGGGGAAGGGGGGTGGTGTTAAAATTCATATAAGGTGCTTTGCAAATCTTCAAGTACTCCATGTGTGGAGTTTTGTCGGTGGCATTTTTAGTATTCTTATTTTAAGAATATTTTTATGTGATGATGGAATTCAGATAGAAAGTCAAAGGATGAGCTTCCATTCTGCAAGTATTCTTTTATATTGAACGTTCTGCATTGGGAGGGAAAATGATCTCTTTACATAATTGATTAGCCATATTAAAGTGTAAGCTGGTTTTTAGCAGTCTCACTGAAGATATCTTCAGGATCATTCCTGATGGGCTGATGGAAATGCCACATGCCCCATCCCATTTCCGCTTGATCAGCTTTCATCCGCTATGTCTCTGTATTTGTCAACAGGAGGGTGGGATGATACAGCGGAAAGAGAAGTCGCTTGGGAGCCAGAGGACCTTAATTCGAGAAACTGAGTTCTAATCATGAATTTGCCATTTGTTTATTTTTTTTCTGGAGGGGGGAAGTGATGGCAATTGGGGTTAAGTGACTTGCCCAAGGTCACACAGCTTGTACGTGTCAAGTGTCTGAGGCTGGATTTGAACTCAGGTCCTCCTGACTCCAGGGCTGGCGCTCTACTCACTGAGCCACCTAGCTGCCCCAAAGTTGTGACTGATGTCTTTTTTTTTCAATCAATCATAATTCTCCATAGTATCTTTCTCCCTACACTTCCCAGAGAGCCATCGCATATAACAAATAACATTTTTAAACATAAAGAGAAAAAAATCAGCATTAACTAATCAACACATTAAAAAAATCTGAAAATAGGAGCAACGTGCCACACCTGCGGCCCTCTCCCCTCCATCAAGGGTAAGGCAGGGCGTCTTCTCATATATCTCCTTTGGAGCCATGCTTATTTCTTTGTAGTTTTACAACACTCACTTTTGATTGTGTGTGGTTCTTTCTGTATACATTCTTATATTTATTATGTATATTATTTTCTTGATTTGTCTTACTTTATTGACATCAGTTCATGTAGATCTTTCCATACTTCTCTGTATTCATGAGGTGACTGTGATGACTGTTGTTTTATAATATAGTTTGAGGTCTGAAAATGCTATTCCTCCTTTGTCTCTTTCTCTTTTCATCATTTCTTTTTATATTCTAGATCTTTTATTTTTCCAAATGAATTTTGTAATACAGTTTTGTCAAGATAACTCACTAGTCATGACAAACACTCTTTCAACAACCTGGAAGATGGCTGACTGTACACATGGACATCACTAAATGGTCAGTATAGAAACCACATTGATTCTATACTTTGCAGCTAAGGGTGGAGAAGCTCTATAGAGTTACTTAAAACGAGACCAAGAGCTGACTCTGCTCGGATTACGAACTTCTTACTGCAAAATTCAAGCTTAAATTGAAGAAAGGGAAACCCATCAGACAGTGTAGGTATGACCTAAATAAAATTCCTTATGAACGTGAAGTGGAAAAGATGAATAGGTTTAAGGGCTTAGATCCGGTAGACAGATTACATGAAGAACTACGGACAGAAGTTCAAAATACTGTACAGGAGGCAGCAACAAAACCATCCCAAAGAAAAAGAAGACCAAGAAATGGTTGTTTTATAAGGCTTTACAAATAGCTGAGGAAAGAAGGAAAGAGTAAAGAAGAAATGGAAAGATACACCCAAATGAATGCAGAATTCCAGAGGATAGCAAGGAGAGATATGGTTTTCTTACATAAGAAATGCAAAGAAATAGAAGAAAACAACAGAATGGGAAAGACAAAAAACCTCTTCAACAAAATTAGAGATATCATGCAAAAATGGGCATGATAAAAGACAAAAGTGGTAGGGACTTGACAGAAGTAGAAGAGATTAAGAAAAAGTGGCAAGAATATATAGAAAAACTATATAAGAAAGATCTTAACATCACTGATAACCAAGATGGTATGGTTACTATCTGGGAGCCAGACACCCTACCAACTGAGGCCAGGTGGGCCTTAGGAAGCACTGCTAACAAGAAGGCTAGTACAGGTGACAGAATTCCAGACAAGCTACTTAAAATACTAAAAGATGATGCTGTTCAAGTATTGCACTCAATATGCCAGCAAATTTGGAAAAACCAACAGTGGCCACTGGATTGGAAAAGATGGGTTTACATCCTAATTCTGAAGATGGGAAATGCCAAAAAATGTTCAAATTACCTAACAACTGCACTCATTTCACACACCAGCCAGGCTATGCTTAAGATTCTGCAGGCCAGGCTTCAGCAATATGTGAACCAAGAATTATCAGAAATGCAGGCTGATTTTTGAAGAGGCAGGGGAGCTAAATCGCTTAAAGCAAGGGAGCTCCAGAAAAAAAAAAAAAAAAAACTACTTCTACTGCAACTACACTAAAGCATTTGACCATGTGGATCAGCGCTCAAAGAAATGGAAGTACAAGATCATCTTACTTGTCTCCTGAGGAACCTGTATGTGGCTTAAGAAGTAACAGAACCAAACATGAAAAAACAGACTGGTTTAAGATTGGGAAAGGAGTATAGCAAGGTTGTATACTGTCTCCTTATTTATTTAACTTATATGCAAAGTACATCATGAGAAATGCCAGGCTGGATGAATCAAAAGCCAAAATTAAGGTTCCCAGGAGAAATATTAAAAATCTCGGTTATGAAGATGACATCATTGTGATAGCAGAAAGTGAAGAATTAGAAGTCTCTTAATGAGAGTGAAAGATGAGAGTGTAAAAGCTGGCTGTTTCAACAATCTGACTAGCAGCTGCTGTGGGGGTGTAAAACCAGCAACGACCAGCTCACAGAATGCTGCAAGCCCAGGTTCTTCTGATCTGCTTTACTAAGGAAAGCAATGTTAAAGGCTTAATAATCTTACTTTAATCCAGTATACAAACATCATTCACTTAATTCAGGAGAAAAAGCCAGCATCCTGAATTTCAGAGCAAATACAAACAAATTACAAACATACATTTATAAATAGACCAAATACAATTCATAGTTACCAACATCTGAGTTCAACTGGGAGCTCGACAACGGCTGGCTCAGAGTCATGCATCACTACTGCTGCAGCTCAGAGCTCTGAAAAAAGAAAGCCAACTCCTGGTTTTATATATCTTGTTCAGGGTCAAAGGTGAGTCACACATGCGACTCACCCACGTGACCTAAAATCGCCACAAAAATGCGACTTAAACCCACGTGGTCTAAAAGCCTCTAATGTCACAAACATGTCACTCAAACACATGTAAACTAGGCTTTCCCTAGACTCCTAATTTAATCAAGGAAACAAAGGCCAACTCTTCAAGGGCACTTGTTTGAATAAGTGCTAAGAGCCCATCTTGATTCCCAATACACTGGCTTGAAGCTTAACATTTAAAAAAAAAAAACAAACTAAAATCATGGCAACTGTTCCCATCATTTCCTGGCAAACAGAGGGAGAAGAGATGGAAGCAGTGTCAGATTTTATATCTTTGGGCTCAAAGATCACTGCAAATGGTGACTGTAGCCATAAAATTAAAAGGTGCTTGCTCCTTGGAAAGAAAGCTATGGCAAATCTGGAGAGCCTACTAAAAAACAGAGATATCACCTTGCCAACAAAGGTTTGTATTATCAAAGTTATGATTTTTTCAGTAGTAATGTATAGATGTGAAAGTTGGACTATAAGGAAAACTGAGCACTATAGAATTGATGCTTTCAGATTGTGATGCTGTAGAAGACTTCTGAGAGTCCCTTGGACAGCAAGGAGATAAATACTTAAAGAAATTAATTCAGACTATTCTTAGGAAGGACAAATACTGAAACTGAAGCTTAAATACTCTGTCCACATAATGAGAAGACAAGGCTCACTGGAAAAGATTCTGACGTTGGTAAAGACTGAGAGCAAATGCAGAAAGGAACAGAAGAGAATAAGATGGATAGATAATGGCATGGAAGTAATAAACATGAGTTTGGACAGACTTCAAGAGATAGTGCAGGATAGAAGGACGGTGCTGTAGTCCATGGGGTCGCCAAGAGCTGGACATGACTGAAAGACTGAACAACAAGAACTACTGTCATTTTTATTATGTTCAAAAGGTCCAGGAATGAGTATTGAATACTCTTCTAGCTATGCTACAACACAATATGATAAACATTTATTAAGCACCTGCTATGTGCCAAGTACCATATTAAGTGCTGGAGACACAAATAAAAAAAAGAAAGAAAAGTCTTTACCCACAAAGAGCTTACAATCTAATGGGGGAAGACAATACACAAAGGGAAGCTTAAGAGGGGATAGGGAAAGCACCAGAGGGTAAGAAGAGGGGGGCATGATGAAGATGATGGCAGGGTTGAGACCAATGAAGAGAAGGCTTTCATTATAAAGGAAGGATATAGGAGGTGTTTTTGCTCCAGCCTCTATCCCTCCAATCTGAGAGGAAGAAGCAATTGAGGGTACTGAGGAAGTATGAGTAAATTTGAGTTGTTTTTAAGTCATTAATAGCTACTAAAGCTGTTCTTATTTCTTTGAGGAGCACTTTGTAACTGAATATATATATATATATCTGTTGCTCTTGCTCCTATGCACATTGTTAAATAAAGATGGAGAAAATCACTGAACCGTGCTGAACGACAAATTTATGCTACATAACCTCAACTGGACCCTCACTTCTGCAAGCCAATCCTCTTAAACCTCCCTAAGCAGTTCACTATCCCATTCATCACAGCCAAACCTTTTCGTTCTTTCCTCAAACCTTTCATGGCTTCCCTCCCCTCCCCTCTCTGCTGAGAACACTACCTCATATTTAACTAAAAAAATTGGTGCAATTCTCTGAGAGCTCCCTCTTCTCTCTTCTACCTCATCTCACATCACCCAGATGCCTTCTGCCACTCTCCTTCATTCCTGTCTTATGTGATGAGGAGGCCCTTGTCCTTGCCAAGGTACTTAACATGCACAAGTGATTCCATTCCATCTCATCTCCTCCAAGAGATGCTTCCTCTATCATTCCCACTCTCTCACTAAACTTCAATCGCTCCCTATCTACTGGTTGTTTCCCTTGCTACCTACAAACACACCCATGTCTCCAGCATCCTCAAAAAAACCTTCATTTGATCCTTCCATCCCAACTATTGTCCCATAGCTCTTCTGCCTTTTGTGGCTAAATTCCTTGATAAGGCAGTATACAATAGGTGCCTCAACTTCCTTTCCTCTCACTGTCTTCTTAACTCTCTACAATCTGGCTTCTGACCTCATCAATCAACCAAAACTGTCCTCTCCAAAGTTACCAATGATCTCTTAAGTTGCCAAATCCAATGACTTTTTTCTCAATCCTCATCCTTTTAGACCTCTCTGTGGCCTCTGACACTGCTGGTCAGCCTCTTCTCCTTGATACTCTAGGTTTTCATGACACCACTCTCTCCTGATACTCCTACCTATCTGACCACTCCTCAGTCTCCTTTGCAGGATCTCCAACTAGGTCACACCTGTTAATCATGGGTGCAACGCAAGGCTCTGTCCTGGGTGTTCTTCTCTTCTCCCTCCGTACTATTTCACCTGGTGATCTCATCAGCTTCCACGTATTCAATTATCTCTACGCTAATGATTCTTCGATCTACTTGTCCAGTCTTAAACTCTTTGTTAACCTCCAGTCTAAAATTTCCAACTGGCTTTCAGACATCTCAAAATGGATGTTTTGTGGACATCTTAAATTCAACATCTAAAATGGATTCCTTATCTTTTCCCCCAAAATTTCTCCCCCTTCCTATAATTTCCCTATTACTATTTAGGGCACCACCACCCTCTTGGTCATCCAGGCTCACAACCGAGGTGTCATCCTCAACTGCTCACTCTCTCTCACCCCCCATATCCAGTCACTGGTCAAGTCCTGCCATTTCTACTTCTATAAGATTTCTTATAAATACCCCCTTCTCTCCTCTGACACTGCCACTATACTGGCACAAGACCTCATCATCTCACCCTTGGACTATTTCAAATGCCTGACTGGTTGGTCTGCCTGCCACAAGTCTCTCTCCACTGCAGTCCCTCCTACACTCAGTTTTCAAAGAGCTCTTCAACCTCTGCCTCCCAAATCAATAGACTACAGTGTCTCCCTATCGCATCTAGGATCAAATATAAAATCCTCCCTTCAGCATTCAAATCCCTTCATGATCTAACCCTTTCCCAAAACCCTTTCCAATCTTCTTTATACCCCACCCCCAAGTACTCTTCAGTCCTGTTACACTGGCCTCTTTGATGCTCCTTGAATAACACTGTCCATTTCCTAATGGCAAGCATTCTCACTAGCTGTCTTTAATGCATGGAATGCTTTCCATCCTTTCTCTATTTCCAGCTTCTTTCAATAAAATCCCATCCACAGGAAGCTTTTCCCAATCCTTTTTAATCCTAGTGCCTTCCCTCTACTGATTATTCCCAATCTATACTGAATATAGGTTGTTCAATTATTTACATGCTGTCTGCCCTAGGAGACTGTGAACTCTCTGAGGTCAGGAACTGTCTTTTACCTTTCTTTGCATCTCTAATGCTTTTCATAGTGCCTGGCACATAGTAGGAGATTAATGTTTACTGACTGACAAACTATTTTGTGTGAATTGTGGATGGATCCTCAGATATATTTTTAATTAATTAAATTTTAGTTTTCAACATTCACTTTCATAAGATTTTGAGTTAGAAATTTCCCCCCACCCCTCCCATGCCATCCCAAGACAGCATGCAATTTGATACAGGCTATTCATGTATGATCATATTAAACATCTCCACATTAGTCATGTTGTAAAAGAAGAATCAGAGCAAAAGGGAAAAACCACAAGAAAGAAATAAAAGAGAAAATAGCATGCTTCAATCTGCATTCAGACTCCACAGTTCTTTCTCGGGATGTAGATAGCATTTTCCATCATGAGTCTTTTGGAATTGTCTTAGATCACTGCATTGCTCAGGAGAGCTAAGTCTAACAAAGTCATCTCACACTGTTGCTGTTACTGTGCAGAATGTTCTGTTCTCTTGGTTCTGCTCACTTTACTCAGCATCAGCTCATGTAAGTCTTCCCAGGTTTTTCTCAAATCTGCCTGCTCACCATTTCTTATGAAACAATAGTATTCCATTACATTCATATACCACAACTTGTCCGGCCATTCCCCGATTGATGGACATCCCCACAATTCCCGATTCTTTGCCACCACAAAAAGAGCTATTATAAATATTTTTGTACATGTGGGTCCTTTTCCCCTTTTGATGATCTCTTTGAGACACAGCCCTAAAAGTGGTACTGCTGGATCAAAGGATTGCTGGATCACAATTTTATAGCCCTTTGGGCACAGTTCTAAATTGCTCTCCAGAATGATTGGATCAGTTCACAACTCCACCAACAATGAATTAGTGTTTCAATTTTCCCACATCTTTTCCAACATTTATCATTTTCCTGTTTTGTCATGCTAGCCATTCTGATAGATGTGATGTGGTACCTCAAAGTTGTTTTGATTTGCATTTCTCTAATCAATAATGATTTACAGCATTTTTTTCATATGACTATAGATAACTTTAATTTCTTCATCTAAAACACCTATTCATATCCTTTGACCATTTATTAATTGGGGAATGACCTGTATTTTTATAAATTTGACTCAGTTCTTTATATATTTTAGAATGAGGCCTTTATCAGACACTGGCTATAAAAATTATTTCCCAGCTTTCTGCTTCCTTTCTAATCTTGGTTGCATTTGCATTGTTTGCGCAAAAACTTTTTAATTTAATGCAATCAAAATTATCCATTTTGCATCTTATAATGTCCTCTATCTCCTGTTTGGTCATAAATTCTTCTCTTCTCCATAGATCTGACAGGTAAGCTATTCCTTGCTCTCCTAATTTGCTTATAGTTTCACCCTTTGTACCTAAATCATGTACTTTTTGACCTTATCTTGGTATATGGTATAAGATGGTCTATGCCTGGTTTCTGCCATACTGTTTTCCAGTTTTCCCAGAAGTTTTTGTCAAATAGCAAGTTCTTATCCCAGAACCTGGAGTCTGTTTATCAAACAGTAGATGATCCAAACAGTTTATCAGTGACTATTGGGTCTTGTGAATAGGCTTCAGGTGCGGCCAACAAAAGGAGGCCTCATTAGAGACAGGCCCACATGCTCTCACTAACTAGTTGTGAGGCCCCAGGCTAGATAGCAAACTAGTTCGATAGTTTTCAAAAGGCATGAAGTCCTCAGGGGCCTAAAGGGAGTTGCTAAGACCAGAGCCAATGGTATGTGCCCTGAGTTCTAGTCAATCAGATGACAGGCTAGGCCTGTATAAAAAGAGAGCCCAGAACTGGGAGCAGTGGAGCCAAGTGCTACAGGATTCAGAAGCATAGAGCCAGCATCGAGAAAGAGAGAGAGAGAGAGAGAGAGACAGAGACAGAGAGAGAGAGAGAGACAGAGAGAGAGAGAGAGAGACAGAGAGACAGAGAGAGAAAGAGAAGAGTGAACAAGAGGGAGTTGGGGAGATCAAAGAAATCAGTCAGCAGAGCTGCAGGAGAGAGTGCTGAGCAGAAGTTAGGATTCGTGAGTGATGTTTTATAGGAAGGCCCTAGGAGCGAGGGAAAGTTACAAGTATGGCTTGGTTCCCTGCTGTAATACTTTGTTGTAATTTCCTTGTTACTACAGTGAAGTGGGCTTTGGAATATTATTGCTACTATATCAAATTGGGGGCACTGGTCCTTGGATTTGATCCTCTGGAGTCTAAATAAATGTTATACTTCCTCTGCCTTCTACCTAGAGAATTCCTTATACTTTGTGATTCTAAACCACTCAGCCATGTCCATGGCCCTCTCTGAGGTCATGAATTTTGCATTACTGCTATACCTACCCCTGTACAACTGGGTCCATAAATTTATATTATATAATCTCAGCTGGGCCCTAACTGTGGTAAGGTAATCCTTTTATAACAATTCATTATCCCACTCACCGCAATGGTTAAAAGTTACTTGAGAAAACCATCAACACTAGGTGCCTCTACTTCCTTTCCTTTCACCTTCTTAACTCTCTAATCTGGCTTTCAACCTCATCATTCAACTGAAACTTCTCCCCAAAATTATGGTCACCTAATGGCTCTTCTCAATTCTTATGCTTCCTGATCCCTCTCTACAGCTTCTTTCTCCTCAGTATGCTCTTCCCATTAGGTATTTGTGATGTCTCTCCTTGTTTTCCTTCTACTTTTTGGACCACTCTTCTATTTCCTTTGCTGGATGTTCATCTAGCTCATGCCTGCTACAATAGAGGAGCCTCAAGGCTCTATCCTAGGTCTTGTTTCCTTCTCCCTCGATACTATTTCACCTGTTGATCTCATTACCTCCCATTGACTCAACCATCATCTCTATTGCAGATAATTCCCAGTTTACTTACCCAGCCTTAACCCGTCTCTTGACCTCCAATTTCACATCATCACCTCATCATGTCTAAGACTAAATTCATCTTTTGCCCCAAATCTTCCCCTATTCCTAACTTCCCTATTACATATTGAGGGTACTACCACCCTCACAGTCACCCAGGTTCTCAACCTAAGCATCATTCTTGACTCCTCAACCTCTCTCATCCCACATATCCAATATGTTGTTAAGTTCTGTCAGTTCAACCCTCACAACTGCTCTCATGTATGCCCCTTTCTCCCTTTTAACATTGCAACCTGCAACAGACCTTCATCACCCTCTCCTAGACTATTGCAATAGGCTTTTAGTTGGTCTCTCGGCCTCGAATGTCTCTCCACTCATCTGTCAAACTGTTTCTCCTAAAGTACAGGCCTAACTATGTCACTCCTTTATTAAGTAATCTCCAGTGGCTCCCTATTACCTCCAAGACTGAATATAAAATCTTCTGTTTGGCATTTAAAATCCTTTAAAAGCTGCTTCTCTCCTACCTTTCCAGTCTTATTAAGCCTGTTGTTTAGTCATTTTTCAGTTGCATCTGACTCTCTGTGACCCCGTTCAGGTTTTCTCAGCAACAATACTGGAGTGGTTTGCTATTTCCTTTTCCAGTGGACTGAAGGCAGAGGTTAAGTCACTTGCCTTGGGCCACAAAGCTAGTGAGTGTTTGAGGCCAAATTTGAATTTGGGTCTTCCTGACTCCAGGCCCAGTGCTCTATCCACTGAGCCACCTAGCTGCCTCTTAAAAATTTACATTAAAACTTACTGCCTTATTAAATCTACTTCACCATAAATACTTTGTGATCCAGTGACACTGTCCTCCTTATTGTTTCATGCACAAGACACTGATGTATCTTTCACTGGATGTCCCCATGCTTGGAATTTTCTACCTTCTCTCCATCTCTGGCTTCTCTACCTTCCTTCAAGTCCCAGTTTAAATCCCACCTTCCGCAAGAAGCCTTACCTGATCCCTCCTAATGCTAGTGCCTTTCCTCATTTATTACCTCCAATTTGCTCCATATGTATCTAGTTTTTTACAAAGTTGTTTGCATCTTCCTATCAGACTGTGAGCTCCTTGGGGGCAGGCACTGTTTTATTTTTTTTTGCCTTTCTTTGTACCTCTGGTGCTTAGCCCCGTGCCTGGCACATAGTGGGTACCTAGTTAGTGCTTGTTGACTGGCAGCATCCAGCAGAGTGATGTCTGGCAGGGATAACGAGGCTAGCAAGGAGCTAGATGGAATAGCACTATGATGTTACAAGAAGACAGCCATGGTCCCAGTGTCAAAGCGGATGTTATTCCTCCTTACGTGTCCCCCTATTTATTCTCTTCTCATTGATGATGTGTGTATTTGTAGGAGAGACCACCCCAAGTTTATGAGGAAAAGGTTTTGTTGCTACTTATCCCCCTATGACATTTCATTAAAGGCTTCTGCTTTGAAATGCTTGTCTTCTGGCTGACTATTAGGTGGGGGAGAAATCATGACTTGTGGTTTCATGGGATGAAAACTGCACAGAGTACCTTAAACCATAAAGTAGCCATTCTCCAGTACGTACCCTTGCAACCTGGGGGAAAGGGTGCCACCAGGTGCTACATGACTTTTAAATGTTTATTGAACAATTCCAAAGCTTTTTCCAGAATGGTTGAACCACTCAACAAGCTCTCCTACCAGTGAATTAGCAAGCCTATTTCCAAATAGCAACTTTGACTCTGAGTTTTTCCAGACTTTTTCTTGACTTTCCCAAACAGTGAATATACCAAAGGGTTTAGTTAATGAATCCTATTTGAATGGTTCTCTTAATATATGTTGTAAATCTTCTAGTTTTCACACTGATTTTGTGTAGGAAAAAAAATCAACATCTTGTCCCATACCTGATATACTGTCTAGCTCAGGCATCATGTTCTGAAGGTGGCTTTTCCTCATCCATTTAATTGCTAGTGCCTTCCCCTTTAAGGTTACCTTGTATTTATTTTGTATGCATCTTGAACACACCTATACCCAGTGTAGAGGCACCACTCAACAATTCATACTGCCTGTCCTGTATCCAGCCATTGCAGTTTGTGAAGGTTCATTGGAGGGGAAGCTGACCCCTGATATAGAGGGATTAGGCTTATTCTTGCAGTCACTGGCTTGCCAACAAACCCCAGCCCTGGCATTCCAGTGACTATGTTAATTACAGTAAAAGTTATGGCTCATGTTTGGGTCTCCCTAAGAGGGAAAGTTAAAGACCTACCCACTGTATTGTGTATGTAAGGCAAGGGACAGGATTATTTTCCTACAGAAAAATCAATATTAAGCCTAGAAGAATCACAACATACATGAAGAAAGCTTTAAACCAGATAGCAACTTCATTTATCACTATGGTTTTCATCAGCTAGGAGGGTATTATTTCAACCTTATCAAAACATAAAACACTGGGGACAGGGTCTGCTGAGACCATGTATGGCATGGAGCATTCCAGTGCCTGAAAAAAAGGGTCTGAAAAAATGCTGAGATGTGGTATCAGGGCAGAAAGAGATCCCAGGGAATCCCTGGACCACCACTTGGTGAAGGGAGGGAGGGAGAGAAAATTTAGAACTCAAAATCTTATGGAAGTGAATTTTGAAAACCAAAAATAAATAAATTAAAATGAAAAAATGAAAAAAGATGAATTAATAATCATTGAATAAATAAAAGCACTTTTATTTTAAAAACCCTATTTTTGCCCAACTATATGCCAATAAAACTAGCAAACCAAATGAAATGTACAAATCTGTATAAAAATATAAATTGTCCAGACTAACAGGAAATAGAATCTTTAAATAATCCTATCTTAGAAAGAGAAACTAAACAGTCCATAAATGAACTCCCTAAGGAAAAAAAAAAACCAGAATTAGATGGATTTACAATTGAATTCTGCCAAACATTTAAACGACAATCCTAACATACTATATAAACTGTTTGAAAAAAATTGGTAAAGAAGGGATCTTACCAAATTCTTTTTGATACAAATGTGGCCTTGATAACATAAACCAGGTAAAGTCAAAACAGGGAAAGAAAACTATAGTCCAATTTCCTGAATGAATATTAACGCAAAATTTTATGTAAAAAATAGCAAGAAAGACTATAGCAATATATATCACAAAGATCATGCATTATGACCAGGCTGGATTTATAAGAGGAATGCAGAGGTTCAATTTTTTAAATTGTAGATAATTTTATTTTATTTATTTTCTAAATTTTATTTATTTATTTTTAGTTTACAACACGCAGTTCCACAAGCTTTTGAGTTCCAAATTTCCTCCCCCTCCCTCCTTTCTTCCCTCCCCAAGATGGCATGCAATTCAATATAGGCTCCACATATATACTCACATTAAACATATTTTCATGTTAGGCATGTTGCAAAGAAAAATTATAACCGATGGGATGAAGTAGGAGAAAGAAGAAACACAACAAAAACAAGAGCAAATAGTCTGCTTCGATCTGCATTCAGACTCCATAATTCTTTCTCCGGACGTGGATGCAGAAGTTCAAGATTAAACATAAACCACACACATAACTGGCCATATTAATAACAAAAACAACAAAAATCATGTGATTTTTTTCAACAGATGCAGAAAAGGCTTTTGACAAACTATAACATCCGTTCCTATTAAAAATATTAGAAAACACAGGAATAGATAGAGCTTTTCTTAAAAATGACATGTTTATCTAAAACTAAGAGATAGCATTATCTGTAACAGGACAAGTCTGAAGCTTTTACAATAAGATCAGGCATGAAGCAATGATATCCACTATCACCATTACTATTTAATATTGTACAGGAAGTGCTAGCTATCACCATAAGACAAATAAAAGAAATTAGAGGAAGAAGCATAGGCAAAAAAATAAACAAAACTATCATTTTTCTGCAAATGATATGATGGTTTATTTAAAGAACTCTAGAGAATCAACTAAAAAATTAACAAATTCAGCAAAATTGTGTAAAAGAAACTCACAAAGATCATTGATATTTTAATATTTTTGTAAAATCCAGCAGGAAGAGAGAAAGAAATTTCATTTGAAATAACTATAGACAGTATAAAATACTTGAGAGACTACTAGCTCAGACATACAGAAACACGATAACTCTACACAAATAAAGGCAGATCTAAATAACTGGAGAAATACTAATTGCTCATGGGTAGGCCAAGCCAATATAGCAAAATGACAATAGTACCTAAATTATTTTATTCATTCGTGCCATGACAAACTACCAAAAGAATACTTTACAGAACTAGAAAAATAATAACAAAATTCATCTGGAGGAACAAAAAGTCAAGAATATCAAGGAAATCAATTTTTTAAAATGAGAAGGAAGGAGGCCTAGCAGCAACTCATCTCAAGCTATACTACAAAGTTACAGTCATCAAAACAACTCGGTACTAAGTAAGAAATAGATTGCTTGGTGGAACATATCAGGTACACAACATACAAAAGCAAATGAGCACAGTAACCCACTGTTTGATAAACCCAAAGATCCCTGGCTATTGGGAAAACTGGAAAATAGTCTGGCAGAAACAAGGTACAGACCAATATCCCACACCATATATCAAGACAAGCTCCTAATGGACATGTGATTTGGATATGAAGAGTGATATTAGTAAATTAATTAAAGAAGCACAGAAGAAATTACCTGTCAGATTTACGGCTTGGGACAAAAATTTTGATTACATAAAAAATTTTTGCATGAACAAAACCAATGCAGTTGAAATTATAAGAGAAGCAGGAAACTGGAACAAAACCTTTGCAGCAAGTTTTTTTCTGATACAGGTTTCATTTCTAAGATATATAGGGAAATGAGTCAAATCTATAAGAATAAGTCATTACCTACTTGATAAATGGTCAAAGGATATGAATAGAAAGTTTTCAGAAGAAGAAGTTCAAGCTATCGTAAACCATAGGAAAAACTGCTGTAAATCATTAAGTAAAGAAATGCAAATTAAAACAACTTTGAGGTACCTAGGTACCACTTCACATCCATCAGACTGGCTAAGTGGACAAAAATGGAAAATGATAAATGCTAGAGGTGCTGTGGGAAAACGAGGTACACTAATGCATTGTGGTAGAGCTGTAAACTGGTTCAACCATTCTGGAAAATCAATTTGGAACTATGCTCAAAAAGCTTTTAAACAGTATATACCCTTTGATCCAGCAATACCACTACTAGTTCTATACCCCAAAGAAAGAGGAAAAGTACATATATACAAAAACATTTAGTTACTCTTTTTGTGGTGGCAAAGAATTGGAAATGACGCCCACCAAATGGAGGATGACTTAACAAATTATGGTATGTAAGTGTGATGAAATACTATTGTGCTATTGTGCTTTTTTTTTGGAAGGGGGAAGGAGGGACATGGCTAATGTGCAAATTTTTTTGTATGATTATACATAATAGTAATGAGTTTTGTTGGGTTTTTTTTTTGACTTCTTGGTGAGTGGGAGAAGAAAGAGGGAGAGAATCTGGAACTGAAAATAAAATAAAATTGAATTTAAAAAATTTAAAAAAGAAAAAAAAAGAATATTAGTTTTATTTCAATTCTAAAAAGGAGAAAATTTCTCTCAGCAGCTAATCTTTGTGGTAAACATGTCACATACAGTTACATAAAAATCTGACATTCACAGTCTATAAGGAACTGACATAAATTTACAAGAAAAATACCCATTCATCAAAGGATAAATGGTCAAAGCTGATCAACCAAGAGTTCTTGAAGCCCCAATTTATAGCCCCAGGGCTATGAATAACAAAAAATAATAGCAACAACGAAACTAATTTTTTGAAAACAAAATGTTTAGTCAAAAACTAATTGAAGCCTATGCTCAAAACTTCTAGTCAGGAAATATTTGGAGTTGGAAGTCTAAACTCAGGTAGGAGTCACTCATGGGCAAATGGGGGAAGGGGCAGACTTGCCTTTATTTCTCCATAACGGAAGGGATTTTGTACATCTCTGGCTTGAACGGTGCTGTTGCCCTTGACTCGGCCTGCAGTCACCACTCCCTTTATGGTCACCATCGCCACTGTTTCATTGGAAGAGGTCCAAGTAAAGTTGCCACTACCACCTTCTACCTATAAGGAAGCATATTCAAAAAGTTCATTATCTCAAGAATAAACCAATGTGATGATTAAAGGCAAAACTGGGTTGGTGAAATAATATTAAGAAAATAATTCCTAGAGACCTTCAGGGGCTGTGAGATCATAGTTAAGAAATAGCTAGATGATAGCTAGACGTCAAGAATAATGTTCAAAGGGAAAAAATGGCAATATTTGATTTTGAATCAGAACAGATAAAAAATATATAAAATAGTCTGACATAGAAGTATTGGAGATTTGGGCAGAAGGAAAAGAGGCAATGAGATAGGAGAAAACTCATCACCTGATACCTTCCGAGAGCACAGTTAAGGAGGCATCAATAACTGAGCCCTATTAGGATATCGGAGAAATCAAGAAAATTCTATATTTAATAAGCAGTTTCAGTAATGTCTGTTAACACTGGAATTCATTCACCCTTTTGTAATTTCTTAGGCAACAACAGTACACTATACCTGCACTTTGTAGCGATAGACCATTTCCATGGGGTGGTGAGGAAATGCTAAAAAGGTGGGTGTCAGCTTAATGGGAAAGTAAATCTTCACTTCTTGCTGGTGGCTAATTTGATCCTCTAAGTAATGGAGAGTGTCATCCTACAAGAGAATGTGGAAACTTACATGAGGGCTGTCCCTGTGATAGACATTTACATTCAGAGAGTCAACAAACTACTTATACTAACAGAAATATAAGTAGCAATAGATATTACACCTGGGGTCAAGAGCTCAAAATAGGTATAAGTTTTACAATTCATGATGTGAAAATAATACATGAAAGAAAATCAGGGAAATTCAGCTGAAAAGGGAGAATTACTTATCACAGGTCATGCATGGATGTGGTTAACGGTGTGCCCATCAGGTGGCTAACTAGGTGCTAAGTTCAACTTCTTCTGTGCTGTTTGGGGAGCGGGGTGGAGAAGGGATGTCAACATGTATACTCACAAATTCTTTTTTAAAAAAGCATTGTTGTAAATTTTTTGTATTCTCTAAGTTTCAGTGTCCAGGTTGCCCTATTCTACATAGAGCTCTGTTCACTAACAAGTTGGGTGACCCTGTGTTTACTAGATTATAAACTCCTTAAGAGTAGGGGCCATGCATGTCTTGTTTGATTTTTGCATTTCACTGTACACATTAGGCACTTTAAAATGTTACTGAATTAAATTTAAAAAGTAGTTTCAGGAAAGCAATTTGGCTAAAGAAAAGACAGAAAAAATATTCTTATTAATAAAATATTTCAGCTGCTATACTTCTAGGCACAGGTAAGGTTAAGTAGAAACCTAATGAAATTGCTTTGTTGACCTAGAGGAAATGAAAATTAATGTCTACTGCAAAAGTGGAGCCCAAAGGAACAGGTACTGCTACATTAGTAAGACCTAGACCCATGTGCAACTTGTAGTAGCAGGTGTGATATTTTCATTATTTTTGTATTCTAAGTCATTTGGCACCTAAATAAACGTCCCAAATCTTTCTTCTGCATTTGGCAGAACTTATGAACCAAACACCCAACTCTACTGACCTCAATTAGTCATCCATGGCACCAGGTACCTTGTCAGCAAAAATTAAATACCCTTAAAATTCTCAATAGTGGATTATATTAATAGGAGCCTAGGAGGTACTGTTTATGATGAATGGAGTGTCAGCCTTGGAGGTAGTAAGCCCTGGGTTGGAGCGTCTATGTCCTGTTTCTGTGACAAATATGTGACCACAGGCAAGTCACTTAAGCTCTGAGTGTCCTGGGCAACTTCTATGAATATAAGTTATAGATGTAGCGGATGGTTGGTAATGGGTAGAGTAATGGACTTGTGGTCAAGGTGATCTGAAATCAAATCCTGCCTCAGACACTTACTAGCGAGGTGACCCTCTCAAAGCCTCAGTTTCCTCATTTGCAGAGGTGTAGTGAGGATCAAATGAGATAACATGTAAAGTGTTTTACAAACGTTCATGTACCACATAAAGGTGAGCAATTGTTATTATGAATAGCAGATTGCATTGATGAAGACTTTCCTCCCTCCTAGGAGAATGAACAAATGAAAGTGTATGTCCATATTTAAAAAACCAGAATTAATCTACACTGAACTTGCAGCCGGTTAAAGATTCAGGCTCCCCAAGACAGCCAGGCAATTATTCGTGCATTTTCTTTTTCTTATTACTAGGTTTTAATGAATATAAACAAGGCGATTATAGCCATGGTTAAGGAACTACTCCAACTGGAATTGGTCTGGCTCTTCTGTAAAATAACAAGGAAACTACACTAAGAACAACCTCCAGAGAAATCAGGGTGGGATGGAGACAACGTGGCCAGTAACAGGGGAAAAACAACTGGAAATGGACTCAGAGCACCTAGTCAAATCGCAGGTCTATATATCCTAGACTGCAGAGGTGGGGAACCGGCGGCCTCAAGGCCACACATGGCCTTCTAGGTCCTTGGGTGTGGCCTTTTAACCGAGTCCAAGTTTTTTTTTGTTTTGGTTTTTTTTAAATTTATTTATTTAACATACTTAGTTTTCAGCATTGATTTTCACAAGAGTTTGAATTACAGATTTTCTCCCCATTTCTACCCTCCCCCCCACTCCAAGATGACGTATATTCTGGTTGCCTTGTTCCCCAGTCAGCTCTCCCTTCTGTCACCCCACTCCCCTCCCATCCCCTTTTCCCTTCCTTCTTGTAGGGCAAGATAAATTTCTACGCCCCATTGCCTGGGTATCTTATTTTCTAGTTGCATGCAAAAACTTTTTTTTTTGTTTTTGAACATCTGTTTTTAAAACTTTGAGTTCCAAATTCTCTCCCCTCTTCCCTTCCCACCCACCCTCCCTAAGAAGTCAAGCAATTCAACATAGGCCACATGTGTATCAATATGTACAACCCTTCCACAATACTCATGCTGTGAAAGACTAACTATATTTTGCTCCTTCCCAACCCATCCCCCTTTATTGAATTTTCTCCCTTGACCCTGTCCCCTTTTGAAAGTGTTTGTTTTTGATTACCTCCAGCCCCATCTGCCCTCCCCTCCATCATCCCCCCCCCTTTTCTTTATCTTCTTCCCTCTTCTTTCCTGTGGGGTAAGATACCCAATTGAGTATGCATGGTATTCCCTCCTCAGGCCAAATCTGATGAGAGCAAGATTCACTTGTTCCCCCCTCACCTGCCCTCTCCCCTCCTCCCACAGAACTGCTTCCTCTTGCCACCTTTATGCGAGATAATCCACCCCATTCTATCTCTCCCTATCTCCCTCTCTCAATATATTCCTCTCTCATCCCTCAATTTGACCTTATTTCTTTTAGATATCTTCCCTTCATCTTCAACTCACCCTGTGCCCGCTCTCTCTCTCTCTGTATATATATATATATATATATATATATATATATATATATATATATATATATATATATACATACACACACATACATATATACATACATACACATTCACTTATATATATATATATATATATATACACATAAACATATATACATATGCATATTCCCTTCAGCTATCCTAATACTGAGGTCTCATGAATCATACACGCCATCTTTCCATGTAGGAATGTAAACAAGACAGTTCAACTTTAGTAAGTCCCTTGCAATTTCTTTTTCTTGTTCTTTTTCTTGATTACCTTTTCATGCTTCTCTTGATTCTTGTGTTTGAAAGTCAAATTTTCTATTCAGCTCTGGTCTTTTCACTGAGAAAGCTTGAAAGTCCTCTGTTTTATGGAAAGTCCATATTTTGCCTTGGAGCATGATACTCAGTTCTGCTGGGGAGGTGATTCTAGGTTTTAATCCTAGCTCCATTGACCTCCGGAATATTGTATTCCAAGCCCTTCGATCTCTTAATGTAGAAGCTGCCAGATCTTGGGTTATTCTGATTGTGTTTCCACAATATTCAAATTGTTTCTTTCTGGCTGCTTGCAATATTTTCTCCTTGATCTGGGAGCTCTGGAATTTGGCGACAACATTCCTAGGAGATTTCTTTTTGGGATCTATTTGAGGAGGCGATTGATGGATTCTTTCAATTTCTATTTTGCCCTGTGGCTCTAGAATATCAGGGCAGTCCTCCTTGATAATTTCTTGAAAGATGATATCTAGGTTCGTTTTTTGATCATGGCTTTCAGGTAGTCCAATAATTTTTAAATTATCTCTCCTGGATCTATTTTCCAGGTCAGTGGTTTTTCCAATGAGATATTTCACATTGTCTTCCATTTTTTCATTCCTTTGGTTCTGTTTTATAATATCTTGATTTCTCATAAAGTCACTAGCTTCCACTTGCTCCAATCTCATTTTTAAGGTAGTAGTTTCTTCAGTGGTCTTTTGGACCTCCTTTTCCATTTGGCTAATTCTGCCTTTCAAGGCATTCTTCTCCTCATTGGCTTTTTGGAGCTCTTTTGCCATTTGAGTTAGTCTATTTTTTAAGGTGTTGTTTTCTTCAGTGTATTTTTCAGTATTTTTTTGGGTCTCCTTTAGCAAATCATTGACTTGTTTTTCATGGTTTTCTTGCATCCTTCTCATTTCTCTTCCCAATTTTTCCTCTACTTCTCTAACTTGCTTTTCCAAATCTTTTTTGAGCTCTTTCATGGCCTGGGACCAGTTCATGTTTTTCTTGGAGTAGGCTCTTTGACTTTGTTAACTTCTTCTGACTGTAAGTTTTGGTCTTCTTTGTCACCAAAGAAAGAATCCAAAGCCTGAGACTGAATCTGGGTGCGTTTTCGCTGCCTGGCCATATTCCCAACAAACTAACTTGGCCCTTGAGTTTTTCAGCGGGGTATGACTGCTTGTAGACTAAAGAGTTCTATGTTCCACGTTTGGGGGGGATGCGCCAGCTCTGCCACACCAGCATTCCTCCTTCCCCAAGAACCCCCAACCCGGACCAGGCTTAGATCTTCAGCAGGCTGTGCACTCCTGCTCTGATCTGCCACTTAATTCCTCCCACCAAGTGGGCCTGGGGCCAGAAACAACTGCAGCTGAACTTCTGTAGCTGCCCCACCTCCGCTGCCCCGGGGCAGTGGCTGAACCCATGAACTCCTTCCACTCCCACAGCTTTTCCCACTAACCTTCTCCACTGTCTTTGGTGTTTGTGGGTTGAGAAGTCTGGTAACTGCCGCAGCTCACTGATTCAGGGCGCTAGGGCACGCTCTGCCTGGCTCCTGGTCTGGTTGGTCCGCGCCACTCACGCTGGGCTCTGCCCCGCTCTGCTCCACTCCCAGCTCCCAGCTCCGAGCTCCGTGTGGGATAGACCTCACCCAGAGACCATCCAGGCTGTCCTGGGCTGGAGCCCTGCTTCCCTCTGTTGTTTTGTGGGTTCTGCAGTTCTAGAATTGGTTCAGAGCCATTTTTTTTATAGGTTTTTGGAGGGACTCGGCAGGGAGCTCACGCTAGTCCCTGCTTTCCAGCCTCCATCTTGGCTCCGCCCCTAACCGAGTCCAAGTTTTACAGAACAAATCCCTTTATTAAGAGGATTTGTTCTATGAAGTTTGGATTCAGTCACCCGAGGACCTAGAGGGCCACGTGTGGCCTTGAGGCCGCTGGTTCCCCACCCCTATGACCTAGAGCAAGCCTAGGTCACAAAGACAGTAAGTAGCAGAACTGGGTTTTACTTCAGTTTCTTCATGTGTCAAATGAGGGGGTTGGACTTAACAACCTCTAAGGTTACCTTCCAACTCTAAATCTATGATCCTATGACTCCCTCCTATTCTCTAATCTCTAGGATTCAATAAGACTTAGTTTTATAACTCCCAAGTCTATTGCGCTTCAATAGTTCAGCAATGAAAATGGCAGTAATATTAATAACAACAATAATAGCTTATTTATGCAGCACTTTAAAGTTGTTAACGTGCTTTACAACAGGTGATGCATATCGACCACAGGTGGACCTCCGAGAGCTCCTCCCACATGCTGCATTTCAGCAGGCAGCCCAGGGCAGCTGTATCATCACTTCCCAACTGGCTGTAGGATTTCATCATACACTCACACCAGATACCCTCCCTGTTAAGCTTATTTTCATGTGTTTTATGTGTTGTCTTCTTTCATTAGACTGTGAGCTCCTTGAGGGCAGAGACCATCTTTTGCCTGATGCATAGTAGGTACTTAATATTTACTGACATACTAAAACCCAGTTGAATGACTGCAGTGTATTGCAAATGAAAGAGCCTTAAAGCCAGGAGGGAGCAGAGTTCAAATCCCACTTTGACATTTAATAGTTTTGTGACCATGGACAAGGCCCTTCACCTCTTTTACCTTGGATTTCCTCATCTTTAAAATAGGGACAGTCTACACTTGTGGTTCCAACCTCACAGGGTTGAGATGAGATGACGTAAAATGCTTTGCACCATACAAATGTCAGCTATTAATAGTATAAGAGTGATCTTTTGATTCCTACCTGATAAATGATTGAAGTCAGGGTGGCTTTGATTACTGTGACACCATCTTCAAGAATTCTGACTACATGGTAAGAGCCATTGACAGTAGATGCCTCTTCTTCAAAGTATTCCTTTGGAAACTGGTGCATCATCCTGAGGTTCTGAAAATCAGCCCATAGCAAACACAGATCTGCAGAGAGGCTCCCTTCCCAGAACCCTTAATCCCAAAGTGTCTGGGGGAAAAAAAGGTTTTTGTGCATTCATGGGGATAAAGAAACTACATCAAGATTCTTTAGATGTTAATATTTTTTAAATCTCTGGTCTCTCAAGTAGCTGGACAAGTATATTTGAAACACCTATAAGTTGCTGTAAATAGGAAATAAGAAACAAGATTGATGATACCATTAGCGTAATTTGCACCATTTTGCAAATAGCTGTATGACCCTGAGGAGGTAACAATAAGCAAGTTGGACACCATGATCTCTCACATGCTTTCCAGCTCTGAGGTTCTATACCACCTAGGGCTAAGTGAGCACAGAGCTTCCCACCAGCTGTGTATGTTGCAATCCCTAATCTAGCTATGCCACTGCCACTCCACAACCCTCTCCAGAGGTACAGGTTAGAAGTTTGACAAAGGGAGTCAGATCAGTGGGGATGCCCTTGTATTCCTATTCTAAAGCAATATTTATCATAACTAAACCACGTAATTTGACTTCTCGGTCATTATCTTTCAAGGATATGGGTATTTCAAAATTGAAAACTACCAGCTTGCATCACTGGAGGCTGAGCTATTGATATAAAGAACGGACTTATTAAGGATAATAATGTAGGTATCTATCAGGAGAACTTTTTTATCCCCCCTCACTCAGATAAAGAAGAAAAAGGCTGCCTAAATATTTGAAGCTTCCCACAGACACACTCACATCAGACACGTAGACCTTAGTGCTACTTTTATCATACACTTCAACTGTAATGACATAGGTCTGCCCCACTTCCAGACTCCATCGGTCTCCAGGTTGGACAGTGAAACCTGTATAAAAACCAAGCAGCAACATGTTAAGACTGTTTTTCTCCAGGCAATGCAAAACAAAATTATGAAGCCCTACAAACAGCCTGGCTAGTTTTGTACAGTGGAGATGGTTTCCAAAGTAGCTTTGGCTCTCCCCTTCAAACTGTACAGCTTTAGTCAATGTAGCTGAATTCTCGGCTCCAAAGTAGGAGTCACACTGGTGTTTGTGCAAAAAACAAAATAATGAACTATACTTGTAGCTCCCACTGGTGATGGATCTGGCCAAGTTTCAGCTCCTGGAGCTGGACCTATTGTTCCACTGGACTTACAGGACACGTGGGACTTCTTTTTTCCTGCCTTCATGAACACAGCCTTCTCTCCTTTCCTGAATGAGGTATCTGACCCAAACTCAAGAGAGAAGGAAGCTTCATATTACATGGGTCTTTTCTTCTAAGTTCCTCACAACCTGTTTCAAGATTTCTCCTTCCAGCTGATGAAAATCAGTGGAAATAAACAAGGTGAGAAAATGTCAAAGTAAAACTGGGTCTGAAATGAGTTTTACATGTCAGTTAACAAAATGGCTCTCAATTCTCCCGTGGATATTTTCTAATGCCCTCATTTTACTGATCAGAAAACTGAAGAAATGGAAGCTGAACGCTTTTCAGCTTTCTCAATAACCAATACCTAAAAATCCAGGCTCTGCAACGTATATGGTACAGTTTGGGAGTCCAGACACAGACCGCATATGGACATCTTAGTTTTTGCTTAAGGAAAAAAGGTTACATATTGCTGTAAAGAAGCATTAAGGTTCAGGAAGCTATAAACTGTTTCTTGTATCATCCTTTTGATAGCAAAAACAAGAATAGAATATAAACTCCTTGAAAGTACAACCTGAGTTATCCGTAGCCCCAGTGTCCAGCATAAAGTCTTGCACAAAATGAGCACTTAATATTTGTAAAACAAATTGAATACGATAAGATTGAGGGGCAGAATGAAGATTCTTTTGCATCATAGTATTCAATATGGTGTAGTAGAAAGGACATTGGACTTGGAAGGCAGCTGGCTAATCCAAGTTCTACCACTTACTAGCCACGTGATGACCTCTGAGATTCCTCCCCACTTTGATATTCTATGATGTTAGACAAATCACTTAACCACTTTGGGCCTCAGTTTCCTCATCTGTAAAATGAGATCAGTATAAGTGATCTAAGAAGGTCCCTTCCAACACTAAGGCCCTATGTATGGTCCCATAACCACAGGGCTCTTTCTTTCAACGTCTGAAAATGAGAAAGGTGGTACAGGAAGAAAAAACATGACAGCTTATTTTCTATTACTTAAAGCAAAGTTTTCATGCAAAAATTCTTTCCCTCTACAATCAGATTCACAGAGTTACCTTAATGCTCATTTGCCTTCTTTGCACGTTCTTTTTAAATAAATTAAATTGTTAAGCCCCTCCAATGCGCAAAGCATTGTGCTCAGTATGGAGAATGAAAACACATTTGAATATAAGTCCAAGCAAAACAGCCAGGTGGTACAGTGGATACAGTGCTGGGCCTGGAGTCAGAAAGACCTGAGTTCAAATTCAGCTTCATATATTTAACTAGCTGTGTGACCCTGGGCAGGACTCTGTCTCAGTTTCTTCAAATGTAAAATGCAGATAGCGATAATACCTAACTTCTCGAATTGCTGTGAGGATCAAATGAGGTAATATTTGTAAAGCACTTCGCATAGTGTCTGGCACATAATAGTTGCTATATAACTACAGCTATAATGATTACTGTTGTTGTTACTGTTATCATTATTAATTTTCACAGAATGCACATGAAAAACCAAATAAATCATTTATGATTATATAGACTATTTCTGCCTTCATTTAATAGATAATTTAAAGTAAACCATCATTAATTTAAATTACACTAATTTTTAGTTTGTGATAATTAATTCAGGGACTGTTATCATTACTTTATCTGTAAAGAAGGGGCTTGCTCACACATATTTATAATGATCATAGAAAAGTGAGATTCGAGGAAGATGTTAAAAACCACTTAAGAGTGCCCACTGTTTTCAAACAGTGTTGGGCGCTCCCGAAGCCTCAGAAGCCATTATATAGAAACAGTGATTACCAAGCACTTGACCTGTTGAGAAGTGCTTTCCCCACAATAAGCCCATGAAGTAGGACAGTCTTAGAGGATTAGAAGACTTGCCCAAGGTAACACCACTAATAAGTGGCAGCACCAGCACCAAGGCCAGATCTTCAGCCTCCAATTTTCAGTGTTCTTTCCACTACCCTCAAAAAGAATATATTAATTATAAATCATTCTTACATAGTCATTCAAGTAAAGCACCTAAAGACCTCTGTGAGGCTGCCATTTATTAGCCTAGTTCTGGTTCTCGCATGTGTTTAGAAATAATAGAACTGTGTTTCTTTAAGAAAAAAAAATCTATTATTCAAACTTCTTTTACTAGTTTAAATATCCCTTCCTTCTAATTAGTACAAATCAATATGTTCTACTATATTATTTATTATCTATACATTATGGATCATAGCTGGCTTTATAGGTACAACTGTATTTGTTGATAAATGCCCTATGTACATCGACATGACAAAGACTAAGTTTTGGGCCAATTGAGCCTTCTTAGTATCTTTTCCTTGTTTCATTCACATCACCCAGATATCTTCTGCCATTATCCTCTTTTACTTCTGCCTAACAAGATAGCCTTGACAAGGCTAATCCTTCTACATGCACGAGTGATCCCATTCCATCTCATCTCCAAAAGGTGTTTCCTCTATCATTCTTACTCTCTCACAAAGAGAGTCTCAGTGTCTCCATATCTACTGGTTGTTTCTCTTGTTGCCTAAAAATAAACCTCCATCAATCAACCAACTACCCTCTCCAAAGTTACATGTGATCTCTTAGTTGTCAAATCCAATGGCTTTTTTCTCAGCCTTCATCCTTTTAGACCTCTCTGCAGCCTCTGACACTGCTGGTCAGCCTCTTCTCCTTGATACTCTAGGTTTTCATGACACCACTCTCTCCGGGTACTCCTACCTATCTGACCATTCCTCAGTCTTCTTTGCTGGATCTCCACCCAAGTTACACCTGTTAACCATGGTGCAATACTGGGCTCTGTCCTGGGTGCTCTTCTCTTCTCCCTCTATACTATTTCACTTGTCGATCTTGTCAGCTCCCATGTATTCAATTATCATCTCTATTCTGATGATTCTCAGATCTACTTATCCTTCCCTGACCTCCAGTCTCACATCTCCAACTGCCTTTCAGGCATCTCAAAATGGATGTCCTGTAAACATTTTAAATTCAAATATTTAAAACTGAAATCGGGGCAGCTAAATGGTGCAGTGAATAGAGCACTGGTCCTGGAGTCAGGAGGACCTGAGTTCAAATTTGGCCTCAGACAATTGACACGTACTAGCTGTGTGACCTTGGGCAAGTCACTTAGCCCCAATTGCCTCGCCTTCCCCCCTCCAAAAGAAAAAACTACAGACCATAAAACTGAAATCATCTGTCCCCTTAGACCTTCTCAATTACTGTAGAGGGCAAAACCATCCTCCCAGTCCCCGAGTCTTGCAACCTGGGTCTTACCCTCAATTCTTCACCATCTCACCCCTCATATCCAATCTGTTTACAATAAATGTCAATTTCCCCTTTGTAAGATCTCTCAAATATGCCTCTTTCTCTCCTCTGACACTACCACCACCCTAGTATAGGCCCTTATCTCCTCATACCGGGACTACTGCAATAGCATGCTCGTGGGTCTGCCTGCCTCAAGTCTCTCCCTTCTCTAGTTCATATTTCACTCAGCTGCAAAGGTGATTTTCCTAAAACGTAGGTCTGTCCTTGTCACCTTCTACTCAGTAAAACTACAGTGGCTCCCTATCACCTCTAGAAGCAAACATAAAATCCTGTTTGGTATTCAAAGCCTTTCATAACTTTCCCCACCCCCTTACCTTTCCAGTCTTCTTACACCTCACACCCCATCATGTACTCTTTAATCCAGTGACACTGGCCTCCTTGCCATTCCCCAAACAAGACACCCCATCTCTCAACTCTGGGCATTTTCACTGGCTGTCCTCCATGCCTAAAATAATCTCCCTCTTCATCTGTGCCTTCTGGATTCTTTCAAGTCTCAACTAAAATCTAATCTTCCATAGGAAGCCTTTCCTTATCCCTCTGAATTCTAGTGTGTCCCTCTGTTGATATTTCTAGTTTATCCTGTATATAACTTATGTATATATAGTTGTTTGCATACTGTCTCCTCCATTAGACTGTGAATTTCTAGAGGACAGGGACTTTCTTTTACCTTTCCTTCTATACTTCCAGTACTCAGCACAGTGCCTGACATAGCAGGTGCTTAATAAATGTTTATTGACTACTGGCTGACTGACAAAAACTATAAACCAGAAAGGTCCTTTGTACATGAAATAAGTCAAGAAGATAGAATTTTCCCATTCATATTTGAAGTACAGGAAGTCATACTACAATTACATCCCATCATATGCTAAGAGTCACTTTGGGACAACCACCCCAAATAAGATAGCCCCTCGCCCTCATGAAATGTCTTGGTACCCAAGGATCCTATTGGTGTCACTTAGAGTTTTCCCTAGAGGGTGTAAGTGAAAAAACATTAGGGCGGTATACTTAGGAGAAAAACTTTTAACCCCTGGCAGTGAAAAGGCAAAGACTAAGCCCTGGGACCCAAGGAATAAAATAATGGGAGTAACTGTGGGAAATCACCTCAGAATAGAACGAGGGATCCCTGGATGGCTCACACTGGCAGAAGGTCCAACCCTTCCAATTCCTTACCAATATCCCCTAGCCCAGTCCATGCCTCTCAATGCTCATTCTCTTAAATACCCAACCAACTGAAGCCTTCATCTCAGGCCCATCAGTGGCTCAGAACTAGCAGAATCCTCCTTCTCACATCCACATACTTGGCAGACAAAAGGAGAGAAATCCTGCTCCTACTACAAGGGTAGGGGAGATATATTACTATTGTCCCATATTAAGACTAACAATGCATTTCCCTATACAAACATTACCATGGCTGCTAGGCTTACAGAATTATTAGTAAAGTATTATGTTTCAGATAGAATATGGGTTAAACAGACTTTTATAGGCTGATCAGAGAACAAATGAACTTTTAGAACACAGCCTGTCTATAAGTTAGGGCCCGTCTCCTCCAGAGTGCCAGTGGGGTAGGGAGGGGGAAGGAGGGGTTATATCACAGGGCCCCTGCTCTGGGCTCCCAGGAAACCACTCCAGTCACTGCCACCTGCCTGTTTTCCCTCAGGCCTCTGGGGCTCCACAGAACCACAGCCACCACAAGTATACAGAGTAGCCCAATAACTGGGACACATCCAACCACTATCTCAGTACTGACTATGCCATTTTGTAACAACAATGTTGTTAGCAGCTACTGTGGCTGTGTAAGACCAATAACACCAGCACACAGAAGGGCTGCCAGCACAGGTTCTTTGATCTGCTTTTCTAAGGAAAGCAACTTTAAGGAGTTTACAATCTCACTTTAATCAAACATACAGGTATCATTCACTTAGTTCAGGGGGAAAAGCTAGCATCCTGAACTTCATAGCAAATACAAACAGAAATTACAAACAGAGACAATATAAACAGAGCAAACACACGAAGTTATCAACAGACAGGCCTCTAGCTGTCTGACCGAAGAATTACATAGTTACCAGAGAAAGTGGCACCAACATCTGGGTTTTCAAAGCTGGGGGGCTCCAGCAGCTACCCAGAGTCTCATGTGGTCAAATCACATAACGCTCTTCCAGTGAATGAGAGTCCCAAACAAAATGCTAACCTCTGAGTTTATATACCCTTCTTAGGGCCCCAAAGGCTCCACATCTAATAAGCAAAAGGGTATGGGCCTGGGGCTTCACACCTAGTTAGCAAAAGGGTGTTGTCCTCAGGTTTTGCACCTAGTAAGACTTAATGAAAGGTACTTGATTACTTTAGCATTCTAAAAGAGAAAACAGTAAAAAAAAAAAAAAGAAATCCCACCTTAATTACCAATACAATTTCAAATGTCAAATATTTCTAAATGCAAAACTGAGGGATGCAGTCCAAATCATCATTTAATTTTGAATCAATTTTAATATTAATTTTGTATATTTTTACTGAACAGATTTTTTACATAAGCAGGTCTCAAGGAGGCTCCTAGAGAGTAGCTGTTAGTGAACCCTAAGAAAATTATGTTGAAAAGTCATCTCTCAGTTATCCATGGTAATTTGGGAGAAACAAGATCAAATAAAATCTACAGATTATTCCAAAACTTCAATCTCCCCATTTGTTTAACTTAAAAGTAGTGCTATGGCTACTAATAAATATTATGCAAACTTACATTTAATCTCTTCTTTTTCCCTACCTTTCTAGCTTACGTTACCTTCCAGAGAAGTGCAACAGAGGCTAAGTTATAGAGGACAGAGAAAGTCAGAGAGGAAGCAATAGCAAGAAGCCCAAGTATTCTGAAGAGTCCACATTATACATGTTTCACAAGATCCCAAAAGCAGAAGGGAACTTAGCATTTTCAATTCTACTCCGTACCTGAATGGGAATCCTTACTACCACTACTTAGTAAAAGGACATTGAGTTTACCCTTGGGAATGCTCAGCAAGGGCAAAATTTTGTCACCTAGCAAGTCGCCTCTTGCACTACTGGAAAATCCTATTTATGATAAAGTCTTACTTAGGGCAAATTGAAATTTACCTCTGAAATATCTACACCTCGCTCTTAGATTGTAGCCAGTGGGACCAAGCCAACTAAGTTTAACTCCTGTTTCAAAAGGACAACCAGCCCTTCAAATATTTGAAGACAAATACATCTTCTATTCTCCAAAAAAAAACACCCCCAATTCCTTTTACCCTTCCCTTCTTGGCATAGAATTCAGTCTCTTCACCAACCCAGCTGCCCTCCTTTGGATGCATTCCAGTTAACCAATAAATGAAATTCATAGAAAATAAAACACACATTTCGGGCAATATCCTTCCATGGTTCCTTGTAAAAGAAGCCCACAGAAAGTCAACATTGTTATTGAGTACTATAGGTTAGTGCTCTTAAATGACATGTACTGAATATTCTCACTAAACCATTTTACCATAGATCAGGCCTAGCATGTTCAAGTCAACAAGCAGTTGTGACGACTATAATATTATCAAAAGGATACTCTTATGGACAAAGACCAGATTAGCCTGGCCTAGCTGGAGAGCAGTTACCGTGGCTGTCTTCTCATCCAATGAAGCTACCTCATTAAGGACAGAACTACTAAGTGCGACTTTATGATCTTGCAGTTCAAGCTCATAATGTTCCAGGGGAAAATCCACCTCTGCAAGAAATGGAAGATACAAAGATAAAGCAATGTAAATCAATAGCGGCCTAGACACCGAAGATTTATAATAAAAATCAAACCTCAGGGAAATCAGGTAGAAGGTCTAAAGGAAGAAACTATTTGCTCTACTTCCACTTTCTATTTCTACTAGGAAGAGTTTTTATATCTATTCATAAAGGAATTAAATGTATATCTACTGTGGTGAAAACTTACATACTAATAGCCTGGTAGGTTGAAGAGCAAGAGGTGGTGACTAATGCAGTGAAAGGACAGAAATGAGAAAAGTAAGAAGAATCAATGCCCATTTTATAGGCCTCACAGAATTTGTGGGACAAATGATTTTTTATAACAACTACAATGACAAGACTACTGCTTGGTTTTCATAATAGATTTCTAGAGGCTTTCTTCAAAACAACCTTTGCAGCTAAGAATTTAAAATCACTTCCATGTCACCACAACAAATTCCATTACACTAAAAACTACTGCACAGAAACCCCCATTATTTCCAAGTGCCAATCATGCCTTATCTCACATGACATTAGTGTTGAATAATTTTATACTACTACAAAGTGGTGGATGTACTGCCTATGAGCACATTAAAATAGGATTTGATTTACACTTTTTTATGACCCCATGGTATTTGAAGTTTACCTCTTCAAATCAGACTACAATTATATTTAACTCTCAAACCCCATAGCCATGAAATTAACATATTCTACCTACAGTTTTTTATTAGATCAAAGATTAGCATCAACCTACATGCTAAAACATTATTTTATTTTACAATTTTTCTGCTGATGAAAAATCATTTGATTTATCTACAAGGAAAAGAGTTAAGTGGGTCATAAGAGCTATTCACAATTATTGGAAGGTCTGTCATAAAAAACCAGTATTGTGTGTGAAACCATTAATCTCATATTCAGCTTAATT
The DNA here is from genome assembly GCF_011100635.1 of Trichosurus vulpecula. Taxonomy (NCBI): domain Eukaryota; kingdom Metazoa; phylum Chordata; class Mammalia; order Diprotodontia; family Phalangeridae; genus Trichosurus; species Trichosurus vulpecula. Next base: position 163,546,628 of record NC_050576.1, on the reverse strand, counting down.
TTTAAAGAAGTGTATATATGAACATTATGAATATTAAAAAGTATCTTTATATATAATTGGAAAAAATAATCTTAAAATTTTTAAAAGTGTATAACTAATTCACCATGTTGCTTTAAAAATAAAATTCCGTGGCCTCCGACAGACTTCTCTACTATTTGCTAACTGGGACCTCTGCAAGCCCAGTTGGTTACTGTCATTTGGTCTGGGAAAGTCTGAAAACTGTTTGAAAATAGAGAATTCAGATGTTGTTAAACAATTAAAGCAAATCAACATCTTAACTATGTTGTTATCTAGTTCAAGATATCCCGACTGTTTATGTGTAATACTGGCATAGGAATAAGTGAAACTTGAAAGTATAAAGAGGACCCCTACATACTTAATTTTAAACTGCCTTTATTTTTGCTGCTATTGTAGAAAAGATTTGTCAAGATGTGGAGTCAAAATGAGATTGTGCAAAGCCCAATACCTACCTGTCATTTTCCCCTGAACTATCTTGGCAACTCTGTATTTAATATACGCTCCTACCAAAAGGTAGATATCATGAGATGGTATAAGGAATATATTCTCCAAAACCAGAAGACGTATCAACGCAGCTGATACTTTCTAATAGAAAAAAAAACAGATATTTAAGCTTCCATATGTATGCTCTCAATGCCACCTTCAATGGCATTGTTAAAAGTATCATTTTAAAACAAACTTTTATATCCTAAATTCTATCTTCAGATAATTTTAAGGGCAATTGTGTATCTTGATAAAGTATTAATTTTAGTCACTGATTAAGAATAAGAGAGTAAATGTTTTTTTTTTCTGGGAAGGTAGAAAGTGATTGAAAAGTAAGAAGGCAAACAGGTAGAGACTAAAAGAAATGAGATTTTAATTTGTACTGAAAACAAGTAAGAAACTACACATAAACAAAATTTGTGGGCTTAAAGTTTATAGCATGAGTTTACCTTATAGAAGGGTTCGTGTATACGAACTTTTATAACCGCTGCACCTGTCCTAACTCCAGACACCAGGATCATATCCCCTTGTTTCCCTGCTTTTTCCATCTCAGCTATATACTTTGGTGGAGTATATTCGGCTTCAGAGTATTTCAAAATCCTAATAAGACAGAATTAAGTCTGCATCTAATAGAATAAGACAAATCAATTTCTTCTAAAAACATATCTCCAGTGGCTTTATAGGAGAAAGAGGTCTAACTGTTCTTCCCACAAGAACTATGAGGAATGAGTTTACTTACTATATATCTGACTAATACTGAAATAGGATTGGAATCTGGGTTAAGTAATACCTGCTGTACTAACAACAGAGTTACTTACAACAATGGATATTTTTAGCTATTAGCGAACATAGGACAAATGGCACTAGCAACAGGACTATTGAATGATACATCTTGACTAAGTATGAGGTCCCAAAAGGACCTAAGTTCTTTTTCATAACAGTGCATTATGATTTAAAGAGCACTTGTCTCATAGTCCTATGAGATATGTAATGCATTTTTATCCCCATTTTAAAGATGAGAAACCTGAGGCTTAGAGAAAGTAAGTAATTTGCTCAGTATCAGAGTAGGCATTCAAATGTATGTCTCTCAAAGTCCAGTGCTTCTTCCATTACACTACATTACCTCTTTTCTTGTGATTACTTAGGATGAGGAAGAATCCCTCCAGACATACTGGATGCCATTTCTCTACTAGAAATCTTCCTCTTAATAATCTATCTGCTTCCAAAAAAAGTCCTATGAACATGGTTGCCATTCAGTTTGCTCTCCAGGAGCAGATGGGTTCCTCCCGCACAGATGGTCTGTGTTTGGTTAGGGGGTTACCTAATTTTGCTAGACAGCTCTACCCTTTCTGAGTCATCATCCTTGGCAATACTCCACTCGAACATCATCCCTGCCAAACTACTGAATGTGTTTCCTGCAGATCAAAACCAAAACCAGAAAGAACAGAAAATACAAATTCAAAAATAGCCAAATACTGTGAACATAGAAGCTAATCCTAACCAGCAAATGTTCCTTCATCAGAGGATATATAAGTACTATTACAGAAAAAATTAAGACTTAGCTCATAAACCATAGCACAGAGGAAGTAAGCACTTTGGCTGCATAGCTCTGCAGAGCAGAGACAATTCAGGTTGGTCAATTTCTGGTTGTCAAATGTTAAGCCACACAGTCTTTTGTTCCTCTTTACTAATATCTCCTTGCCAAACGGATAAGAATCTCCCTATGGTCTCCTGTATGGCTGGCAGGTCTCCTTTCCATAGGCCCTTCAATCATAAATCACAATAACATCTAAGTACCTGAGTATTTCTAATATTTTCACCTTTTACATTGAAAAAATTGCTGTTAAGCAATTTTAGAGAAAGACATAATGAATTAAAATGTCTTAAACAATATGGCAGCATTAGAAACAGCATAGAAAATGCACTATAAAATCAGTAGATTACAGTCTTACAAGATAGGGTATAATGTAAAATAACTACAAGCTTTGCATTTTGCCATCAAGGTCAAAAGGATGAGACTTAATCTAGCCAGAAATTCCAGAAAATGTTCTGTAATGTTTACCTAGGAACCATTAGTAGGAGCTCAATAGTACAATTTGGGCATATATGTAGAGTTCTAAGGGAACCATGATTGAAAAAAAATTACTAGCCTTGACTAAGACCCTAAATTATAGTTATAAATGTGAATTCCTCATCTTGAATTATTCTATTTGAGAAAAAAATTTGTTTCAATTTACTTATTTCCCAAATGGCAAGTTTTCACATGCTAAGTAAGAGATCAAAATTATTGTCCTTTAGGAGGTAAATGGTGACTCTCCTCTACAGTTCTTTACCTTCAGCATCCAACGCTCTCACCATCAGTTCCAACGGAGAATCATCCACATAGAGTTCCCGAGTTCGAGATACAATTTCAATGCTGTCTATCACATCAACCTTAACATCACAGCGCAGTTCGTGGTCAGTCACTAAAACGAACCCACAACTAAGAATTTAATTTAAGAAACCACAAATCTGTCAAGCCTCCCAAATTTTTAAATAAAGCTAATTCTAATTTGAATGAAAGGAAAAATATGTTATTTGTAATCATTTGTGAGATTAAATAAACAGCACAGGGACAATCTATAAGATTTCCCATCTAAAACATAAGATGCATTAGACATGCAGACACACTGTCAATGTACCTAAAGTATTGTCCAAAGAACCATGTCATAGGCCACAAACTTAAAGCTGGGAAGGGTCTTAAAGATCATTTACATAATTCCCTCCTTTTACAGAAGAAAAAAACTAAGGCTTAGAGGTTAAGTGACTTGGTCAAGGTGACAAAGGTACTCAGTGGCAGAGCCACAATTTGAACCAGTGGCTTTGATTCCAAATCCAGCACTATTTTCAATAAATCTGTTACAATGCCTCACGTTAAGTGTGCAAAATGAAACTGATTAAATTAAAAGCTATTTTACATGTGTTTATTTAATCGCTTAATGTGTTTACTATGTAGAAATATTACACGTTCTCTCCATTTATTACTTATATAAATTTGCTTATAGGCTCTGTTCTTTTACTCTGTTTTCACAAAATTTAAGTCCAATTTTATTTACCACAAAGATGAAGCAAATCTAGTAAGGCCACGGATATCCCAATATATACACCATAGGGAGAAAAGTCACTTAAAAGACAACACATTTTGGTGTTTTGTTTCTTCAAGAAAAATGTAAAAGAGTCAACTTACTTGACTTAAATAGGAAACAAAATTTATAAAAACAAATTTCTTTTTTTTTTTTATAAAAACAAATTTCAAAAAAATCTCAGTTTCATATTAGGTTAGGGAGAGAGGAAGAGAAAAGGAAGTAAAGAGGAAAAAAAGGAAGAGGAGAGTCAGATGACTGAAGGAAAGAATAAATCAGGGAAATGATGAGGCAGAGAGAGAAACAAGGGATGAAGAGACAAAGAGAGTACAATAGTTTCTTGTCTGCCTCAGTTATTTCTCCTATGCTTTGTTCTCAATACTATTTATGAGCCTACACTCAACAATACAAATATTTACTGAATGCCTCCTATGTGTCCAGCACCATACAAGCAGCCCTCACTGTCCTTTCTACCTACCAACTACTATTTTCCAACCATCCAAACCTTTGCTTCCTACGTTTTATTCTTGCACCCATGCCCTACACATTTCTGTAAAGTCCTGCCCTTTCTCCTACTCAGCTGCCCCAAATCATAAGACTTGGCACCCTACCTCATTATGGCATAGTGAAAAACACACTATCTTTGGAATCAAAGGCATCAAGTGCACAACTCAGCTCTGAAGTTGTCTCCCGGTGCGATCCTGGGCAAGTCATTTAATGTCCCTTGGCCTCTGTTTCCTCATCTCTGAAATAAGAAGGCTGGATGAAATGGCATCTGAGGACTGTTCTAGTCTTACCAATCTACCAAACACCATTAGCATGTGGCCACAACTTCATCTCCTTCCCCATACAATCAATCACAAGATTATGAGGGCTTGAAGGGCAATATCTGTATCTTCTTAGACATCTTGGTATTCCTCCAAGTGCTTAGAACAAGGCCTTAGCGCAGAGTTGATGCTCAATAAATATGGGTAACAAATGGATAGCCTATTAATGTGCCTCACCTAACTCCCACCCAAAGCTGCCCTGGCTTTTGTTCCTTCTCTTTCCTCCACCTGGGGAGGTGCTCATATTTCAGCCCTAGCACAAGCCCAGGTCTTCACCCTTTAGAGTCTGTGGTTTTTCTCACACAGACATGATAGTAGTGATTTGGAAGAGGGAGTCAATTCCTTCTAGATAGCTCCAGGGAACAGAACAGGAGCCGAGGATGGAAGTTACAAGGAGGCAGATTCAGCTCAATGTTGGAAAGAGCCTGCAGATAATTATGGTGTTTGCAAATAGATGGGGCTGTTTCCCATCAGAGGATCAAAGGATCTAGAAATAGACGGCCTTCAAAAATCATTCAGCCTGACCTGTCCATTTTACAGATGAGAAAACTGAGACTCAGAGAGGTTAACTGATTTGCCCAAGGTTATAGAGGTAGTCAGTACTACTTGGTCACAAACTCAGCTCCTCTGACTACAAATCCTGGGGTTCTTTCCATTATAACATGCCTATCTTCTTCTAGTTTAAACTGAGGCTTGATGACCACATGTGAGGAATGTTACAGAAAGGCTCCCTTACTTATTACAGAGGGTTGTCTAGATAACTCATGAGGTACCTTCCAAAGTTAAGATTCCGTGGCTCTAATCAGCAAGGGCCTGAACTAGGGTAGCACTGAGGGAATAAAAAAGGTCTTAAAAAAAAAGGTCTTTACAGAGGAGACAACGTAGAGATGGAATAGACAAAACCCGGCAACTGACCGGACTCCTTATAACGAATATGAAACAACAAAAGATGATGTTGAGGTTTTAAGTCTGGGTGACTGGAAGAAGTAGCACTGACAAAAATAAGGAAGTCAAGAAGATGAGCTGGTCTGCAGAAGAAGCGAAGTTCAATTTTGATCATACGGAGTTTGAGATGAGACATCAATACATACTACAGGGTGTTCCTAAAGTCTGGACACACAGGCACATATGCATATTTTCAAGAAACGAAATGGATGAAATTTTCAACCACACTTTATTTAACTGGATTATTCTATAATATATATTCTATATATTCTATAATAACATCTTCAATATGATTTCCATCATTTGTGATGCAAAGGTTGATGCGCTTTGCAAGATTCACGTGAACTCGACGCAATTAACTCCACATTGCCGTCAACTGCCTGTGTCCAGACTTTAGGAACACCCTTTGCAGTAGCATCACTACAAAGAGAGTCAACAGGCGGAATGTGGGACTGGAACTTCGGATGAATGAATACACAGAGTTGATTCCTCAGACCTCTCTCTAATAAACTTTTCATCCTCAATCACATTCACACTTTCCATCTTTTTGCACTCACATCAACCTGCCTTGCTCCAGAAGACATGCTTCTTTGGCTGCCTTCTCTATTGCTGGCTGTCATTTCTCTCATGCCTCTGTATGTACTGGGCCAGAAAGAAGAATTGGCATAATCTTTGCTTTCCATTCCAACTTTCTTTTTTAGGGAGACTGGGCCTCCCTCTCTTTCCCATCTCTCAGGCTATAAGTGTAGGGGCTACTCACAGGCCAGATCCCACAGCTGACTGGCACGGAATCTTCATGTGGGCCAATCTGCTCCTCTTTAGGCAGCCTAGTGGGCCCCAGCTCCGAGAGGCTTACCATATTGGTGCCAGATTTAGTGTGGACACCTGAATGACTTTAGCCCTACTGAATCTCAGAACTCCTTGAACTTAAGCAATGCACCAGCCATAGCCTCTTTAGTAGCAGGAATTGTAGGTATGCACCACTATGCCCAGCCCACTTTGACTTTCAAATTCTTCTTCCACCACTCTTACCTAGAAATCTCTCCTCCTTTGGAGATTCATTCCACTCCCAACATTTGGCCCAAATCCTTTTTTCCCCATGATTTATCAGCCTCCAGATCCCTCCCCTGCTTTCCCAAGGGATTTAGTACTGAGAAAATTGAACTGATTCTGTATCATTTTCTTTTTAATCCTATTTACAAGTAATTGCTTTTGTCCCCTAACTGCTTAAGTCATGGTTCTCTGTCTCTGAACTTAGTTCAGAGATTCAGCTAGTCTGTAATGGGTTAAGTTTAAAAATCCAACTCTCCTCCAGTCACTGATTTATTCTTGACTCAAGGAATTTAATTTACTTTGGGGGATGGGTATACCAACAAGCTATCCTTCAAGAATGTCTGGTTTGTCATACTGTACCTGGATTCTCATGAGGGAAGGGTTGTTACTAGCCTCCACTACCAAACTTCCAGCCAATCATGATGTTCCCTGTGCCTCAGCTCTATAACCAATCATGTTGCCCTCGATCCCATGATGTCATCTACCCTGTTCTGTTTTTTGTTCTGTACTCCCCAAAGCCTACATAAGGGGTATTGTCCTTTTGTTCGGGGTCTTTGGCATAAATGGAGATATACTATGGACCCACTTGTTGACAGACAGATTGCCCTTAACAAATGTTATCTTGTATGGGGAACTGCCTCGATCTACCCTTTTGTTAAATTTCACTTACAATAGTATTGTGTGTATGTACACACACACACACACACACACACACACACACATACACACACACCCTGTAAACACAATGAATGCCCAGTTCACCAAACTCTTAAACTACTATGCCCAATATATATCTACATGTATCTCTCTCTCTCTCCACATACGCACATACATATAACATAAAACACCCTTGTAAACACCCTAAATGCCAGTTCACCAGTAGTTCTCCTAAACTACTATGACTTATAGCTTCACTCTAGCTCAGGGAGCTCCCAGACATGGAACCTACCTCTCCCAATACAGGTTGACACCCTCTTCACAACTTCTTAAAGAGTTATCTAGCACAGTGGTGTCACCATATGTAAGGATCTTTGTAGTTGCATATTGACTTAAAAAACCACATATTAACATTATCTCTGTTCTACTGTATTTGTGTTTTGTTAAATATTTCTCAACTACATTTTAGTTTGGTTCTAGAGCACTAAGAGGTTAAGTGACTTGTATGTGGCCAAAACAACCAATACGTGTCAAGAGAAAGAACCTGAACCCACATCTTTCTGATTCCAGGGCCAGCTCTTTCTCCATTGCCATATTCTGTACATATGTACACTACAATGTATATAAACATACCAAGGTAGTACATGTGATAAGGATGTGTGAGGTAGTGAGAGAATAAAGTGTGAAGACTTCACAGGGAATATGTAAATATGTATTTATATCTAAAATGTTTGAGAATCAATATTTAGAGAAAAGAGAAATGGGATAAATTTGAGTCTGTGGGAATCTGATTATTTAGCCTTTAGGAATGTCTTTCTCCCCCTTCTTCTTTAGATTTATGGAATACAAGATTGTGAAAGCTTCCCTATGAATAACTCATGCAAGGCAATATTCAAATAGAGATAGTACAAATTTAGTTAGGATGTGAACCTCACCAGGCCTAAGTTTCGTTTTCCTGTAAATCATATGATTTCAGGGAAACCAGATGATATTTCCCTCTCCCCCTCCCCTAGTCTACTTACAAATGGCCATCTTAGCATTAAAGTTTCCCTATAAGGTAATTCTGTAGTTTCTGTGCTTATATTGGGTAAAAACTTATTCCTGGTTAGACTGTGAGGCCACTCGTCTCTGCAAATGGGGACGGGGGTCCAGCCTCTGGGGTGGGATTTCTTAAAATTGTTTGTACATGGGTATATATCTCCCTGCTTGCCTTCTCCCTCACCTCTCTTCACTGCTATCTCTGCCCTGGTAGTGAGAGATGCCCAATTCTCGAGACTTGATCAAATAAAGCTTCTGTTTTTTTTTTTTCTGCCTTGGGAAACTGAGACACCTCTGTTTTTTTTACTTGAGCCAGTGGTCTTTTGACCCACGCAAGGACCTATGCTTTCACTGGCATGAAAATTCTAGATGAAGAAACTCCTACCACTGCGGGTCCCACTTTCGCTACAACCACAGAGTCTCAGAAAATTTCCTAGAGCACAGAGAAATCCCTTCTCTTGGGGGTCACACAGCTAGTATGCATTAGAGGCAATACTTGAACCTAGGTCTTCCTGGCTTTGAGGCCAGCTTTTCATCCATTATGCCATGTTGCATCTCCAGAACATGTCTATCACTTACATAATAGGCAGATGTATACGTATCATGGGTACCAGCTCAAAATTTTTTTATCAATGAAGTACATGATCAAAAAAGTTTAGAGACCACTGGTCCAGGAAATATGATGAGGTAATGAAGGTCTGAAATGGGGTAGCAACCATATGAATGAAGAGAAAAGGACTAGGGGGAAAGATTTTGTAGTGTATGGATTTTTAAGACCTGGCAACTGACTGGATATGTAGGCCTGAGGAAAAGTGAGGTGGAAATGACTCCAAAGTAGTAAACCTGAGTGACTGGAAGGGTGGTATTACTCTCAATAGAAATAGAGAAATTCAGAAAAGGGATAGATTTCAAATATTTGAAGGGCTGTCACCCAAAAGAAGGAATATACTGTTCTAATTTGGCTCCAGAGGACAGAACTAAAAGCAATGAGTAGAATCTGCAGAGGTGAATTTAGCTTTGGTGAAAGACGATTTCCTAACCAATCTAAAAGTAGAATAGGCTTCCTCACATAGTAGTAAATTTCTACTCCCTGGAAGTCCTAAAACAAAGGCTTGGCTGGTACACTAAAAGGGGGATTCTTTTTTGGGGGGGTGGGGAAGGCAGGGCAATTGAGTTAAGTGACTTGCCCAAGGTCACACAGCTAGTGTGTCAAGTGTCTGAGGTCACATTTGAACTCAGGTCCTCCTGACTCTAGGGCTGGTGCTCTACTCACTGTGCCACCTAGCTACCCCTGAAAGGGGGATTCTTAAGGTATAGGTTGGACAAGATAAGATCCTTCCAAATTCTGAAACTCTTTGTAACTCTATGCCACTCTCCTCAGTGGGTACTCCAGATGTATTTCTTCAAGCCCCCAAGCCCTACCTGCTTAGAAGATGTACTCACATCTTACTATACTGAGAAAACTGAGGTCACCTATCAGAGGTTCCCCCACCAGTCATCACACACCTCAAAACCACCACCCCCTTCCCCTTTCTCCCTACACTCATTCTCTCCTCCTTTGTTCTTGTCTATTAGGAAGATGTGGCTCTTCTTGTGGCCCAGGGTCACCCAGCCAATAAGTGTCTGAGGCCACATTTGAACTAAGAAAAAGGAGTCTTCCTGACTCTGGGCCCAGCATTCTATCTACTGCACCACCTAGCTACCCTCTCACTAACTTTTCAGCTCTTTGCAGTTGGGCTTATTGTTATACCGACAGAGAGCAAGACCCGCCACAGAGTATAAGTTTTGAATAGCCGGCGGTCATTCAGGGAAAAATCCCAAATCAAATGACCTCATGTTGAAGTGACAATATAGTTTAGAGAGAATACAGGATATAGTGATTAATTATCTCTTGAGACATTATTTTACAGACTCAGCACACCTGTACCCTGATCAAAAGAACCTCCTCAATAGATTGTGGATTCATTTTATCAGATAGCTGACAAAAGTGTCTACCGAAACTACAACCCAGGATCCCTGTCTCCAACTTGCCATACCTCTCACAGGAAAAGCTCAGGATAAGGCAGAGGTCATATAATTCAAGATAATATCTATGGCCGAGGCTTTCATCCTTTATGGCCATAAACAGACCAGGGGATGCTCCAGCTTAGTCTGTCACAGGATGGAGACATCTCTGAACCCATTCAGTTAGCCAAAAGGAAGACTATTTTGCATCAGGCCTTTTTGTGGTAATTAGCTCATATTCCTTGGAAAAGTCTTTGAGGGCCCAGGACACTTGCTGAATGCTGAAGAGGCAGGAACTCAGTTGGTTTTTCTTATGCAAACTGGGGTTTGTAGTCAGGGGCTGGGGGCAGCAATAGCTGACTGCTTCAGGTATCACAATGACTGCTATCACTCCAAGGAAACTGCTCTCCTGGGGCTACTAGGACTTAACTGCCCATGCCAAGGGTTTTTTAGAAGTCCTCATCCTCCATGATTTCTATACTTCTATACAGCTTCTGATACTTCTAACAGCCCTGTCCTCATTTCAATTCAATTCCTCAAGTCTTTATGATCTTCCTAAAACACAGGTCTGACCATATAACCCTACTGTTTAATATTAAACTCCAGTGCCTCCACGTGACCTCTAGGATCAAATATTAAATCCTGTTTGGCTTCAATGACCTTCATCACTTGCCCATAACCTTCCCTTCCTGCCTTTCCAGATTTCTTACACCTTACTCCCCTCCACAAGTTCTAATCCAGTGACAGTGGCCTCCTGGCTCTTCCTATCACACAATATGATGCCCCCAATGGCCCCCCTGCCTAGAATACTCTCCCTCTTCATTTCTGCCTCCTCTTTTTTTGTCTTCTTTCATGTCTCAGCTAAAGTCCCACCTTCTGCAAAAAGCCTTTCCCCTTCTTCTTTAATCCTAGTGCCCTCCCTCTCAGATTACCTCCAATTTATGGTGTTTGTAGAGACAACCAGGTAGTGCAATGAATTCAAGCAGGGCCTAGAGTCAGGAAGACATCTTCTTCAGTTCAAATCTGGCCTCAAACACTTACTAGTTGTGCGACCCTGGGCAAGTCACTTAACCGTTTGCCTCAGTTTCTTGGTGAAGGACATGGCAAACCACTCCAGTGTCTCCGCCAAGAAAACCCCAAATGGCAGTCATGAAGAGTCAGACACGACTGGAAAATGACAGAATGAAATCTTGTGGGCAGTTGTGCACACGTTCTCTCTCCCCCATTAGACTGCTTTTTCCTTTCTTTGTATTCTCAGTGCTTAACAGAGTGCCTGGCACATTACGGACATTTAATTAATTGCTAGTTAACTGAATTCCTGGACAGAGGGGCTGTACTAAGGAGTGAGGAAGACCTGGGTTTGAATTCTGCCTCAGATGCTATGTGATCTTGGGCAAGTCACTTAATGTCTCAGCCTTAATTCCTCATCTGTAAAATGAGGATGAGAATGATAAGAAGACAGGGTTTCGTTGTGAGGCTCAATGAAATAACTCATGAAAGCCACTTCGTGAACCTTAAAGCACTATATAAATGCTAGTTCTAACAATAATTATAGTAATAATTATTATTCTCTCCACTCATATCCATCAATTTAGCTCAGGCCCTTATCACCTCTCTCCTGGATTACTATAATAGCCTCCTAATTGGCCTCCTTGCTTCCAATCTTTCCCTCCTCCAAATCCATCTTCCACACAGCTGCCAAAATAATTTTCCTGAGGCACAGGTGTTACCGGGTCACCCCCTGCCTATGGAACAGAATACAAACGCCTTAGGCTAGCATTTAAAGTTCTCTACAATTTGGCTTCGAGACTGTGATGGCTTACTTTTTTCAACTCAACCAACAGATCCAGTTCTGTGAGGATGGGACATTTCAATAGCTATAGGCAGGATCACTAAAAATGGTATGGACTGGACCAAGAAAGATTTCTGGAACCTCAGCGTTAAAAAATACATAATCTGTCATAATCTGGGTCAGCCTGACTTCATACTACTCCCCTTCACACACATTCTACATGCCAGTCAAAGAGGACACCCTATCTCCTGACTGCATAAGGCATCCCTCATACCGGAAATGCGTTCCTTCTTAATCTCTGCCTTATAAATCTTGGCCTTTCTTCCAAAGCTGATGCTCACACCCCATCTCCTCTATAAATTATTCCCTGATTCTCAGTTTTAGTACTTTCTCCTGGATTTTCCTTGTACCATATTCATTTGTCTATTTGTAATAGTAGTACCACCACACACACACACACACACACACACACACACTCCTTGAAGAAAAACATTGTCCATGGCTATCATCCCTAGCACTCAGCACCTACTAGTACCCTGTAACTAGTACTTAAAAATATATGTTGAACAAAACTTTTCCTTTTGGTTTGGTCTCCTTACTTGGCCAGGTCCTCAGATTTCACCAAAATTCTCACTCGAACACAAGGATTTCTTATTGCCAATCACTAACCCTACCTAACCCTGGCACTCAGCATGGGTAGGGAGGTGCTCAGAACAAAAGCAAGAATAAGAAAGAAGAGAGAAATAAAGAAATTCCAATAGAATTGAAATGATCTGGGGCCCAGAGCTGGACTCATTCACTCTCCCTTATCCTCCTCCAGGTCTATACTACCAGGTTGGTTCTGAGCCATACTTGCCTTTCCAGGGGGGAAGGGGGGAGGAATACTGCACCTCTGGCTTAAAATGAAAAAATGCTTTCGCTCAGTCTTCTTACTTTAGAACACCAGAACTGACTGACAATCTGTGAATGCCCCTGGATGGTAAAATCCCAGTCCTACTTGAACTTGTTTCTTCTCAACCTACCTATTTCTCGAGCTAGAATAACACTGCTGAGGCGTATTGGTTGGGTAGATTCAGCAATAAGTACTGCTCTTTGGGAACACAAGGTACTGTTTTCATACAGAGGCTCAACGGTGACTGCATCATGATGGCTAGAATGCCTGCCAGAACAAAGAACTGGGGTATGAAAGGATGAACTAGCACAGAGTTGCTTTTATGTGCCCCCCCCCCCCTCCAAATACCCAGTCCTTTTCCAATTCATTAAGAATCCCATGTATTAGTACCTAATGAAGAGTGCTTATCTTCTAAGGACACATACTGTGATACATGAGTAGCCAGCTATTGCTGAAAAAACCCTGCCCCCAGCCCCTAACTGCAGACCCCAGTCTGCATAAAAAAAACAGACTGAGTTCCGACCATTTGGCAAGGGGCCTGGGCCCCTAAGACTCTTCTAAGGAATGTAACCTAATTACCAGGAAAAGTCTAATGCCTAACGATCTTCCTCTGGCTGAGTGGGCTCAGAGATGTCTCTATCTTATGTCAACAGACTGAGCTGGAACATCTCTCGGTCTGTCCATGGCCATTAAGGATGGAAGCCTCGGCCCTAGACATTATCTTGAATTATATGACTTTTGCCTTATCTTGAGCCTTCCTAGCTTCAAGAGTTATGGCAAGTTGGACACAGTGATCCTGGGTTGTAATTTCAGTTGACACTTTGTCAGCTATCTGATATGTTGTATTTACAATCTATTCAGGAGGTTCCTTTTATGGTATCATGGTCATAAAAAGTGAAGTAACACAGGCTTGCTGAGTCTGCAAAATGACAATTCAAGAGATAATTAAGCACTGAATCCTGTATTCTCTATATAAACCACTCTTTCGCTTCAAACGTTGCCATTGATTTGGGAGACCCCAGTGGCCGCCGGCTAAATAAATTCTCCACTTAAAACTTATACTCTGTGGCGTGTCTCACTCGCTTCTGGTATAACAATACTAGTAATGGAGGACTTGAGAAGGTTCTTTTTTAAAGGTCTGTTTGCCAAGAATCTCTGAAGTAAATGTCAGTCTTTGCTAAACCTATAAAATTGAGCTCCATTTGTATCTTCATTTTGGGGAGACTGTGTCTCCTCATAGAAGCTGGGACCTGAAGTCCAGAATGGGGGTCACCTAACCACTTAATATGCTAAAAAGCCAAGTACCCTTGCATCCTGTCATCCCAAGGGTCATTAAACCATAGGGCTATGTCCCTTTTTATACTGACTGTAGAATTCTTCAGACTCTGGGAAGGGTCCTCTCATATAAAAGGAAGTGAAGGAAAGGGTGCTCACATTTTACAAAGGGCCTCTTTCCTCCCAAAGGCTGAAAGTGCTCACCCCAACCAACCATAGGTCAGTCCCCTTCACTTCCTCATGGGTCTTTCACACTCCTGGGGGGTGGTGATTGTGAAGAAGCTCATTTTCTAGGGGAGCCCATGCGGCCCATAGCCATGTGGCCCTGTGGACCTTTCACTCTTGGTAGGAGGTAGGGGTGTAGACGAAACTCATTTTCTAAACGGGTCATACCCTACCCAAAGCTAGGGGAGCCCATGTGGCCCATAGCCACGTGGCCCTAGTCTAGGCCTCTCCTGCTCTACGGGACCAAGGACTGGGGCAGGGGCGGGGGAGGTAGCTCACACCCCAGTAGGTGCCCTCCTGTTCCAAAGGCAGGGGGCTCACTCATGCCAGCCCCGCCCTGCCCCGTGGGCCATTGGCAGGGGCAGCGGCTGGAGGCTTCTGCTCGAGAGAAGCGCTCCTCCCTTCCCCAAAGCAGAGGGCGCCCGTCCTACTCGAGCCTGGTTCCGTTCGTTTGTGGGGTCGCCGCACTCGGGATGACCCCTCGAGCCCCCGGGAGCCGCCCCCGCGGGCCCAAGGGCTGGGGCGGGGCGGACGCCCGGCCCGGGGGCTGAGGCCCCTCACCAGGTGTAGCAGCCCCGCTGGGCCTCCAGCAGGAAGGGCACCCGGCCAGGCTCTCGGCCGAAGGGCAGCAGCACCTTCGGGACGTTGAGCTTGTTGGCCCGGGATCCGAGGAGGCTCAGCAGCAGCAGCGGCAGCAGCGACGGCGGCGGTGGCAACAGCTTCAGAGGCAGGGGCAGGGGTGGCCCCAAGAAGCTTCTCAAGCCTCCGTCGCATCGGACCCCAGCCCTCCTCATGGCGCCCCCGGCTCCCGCTCAACCACCGGCCACGCCCCACCTCACAACAGCCAATGGGCGGGCGAGGGGCGGGGCCTCGTGCGGGAGGGTGGGGCTAGGCGTAAGTCGGGAGAAAACCGCTGAAGATTCGCCCCACCCCCAACTCTCACACTGAAAGTAACAGCAGGGAGCCGTGGCTTGATAACCTTCCTGGGTTAGTTTAACTTCCTTTGTAAATTCACCTCCAGTTTGAAGATTCTCTAACCATTTAACCCGCCGTAGTTGTAATTTAGCAAAACAAGGCCCCTTCCCCGCGGCATAGCAACACTTCTCCGGAGATAGATAGAAACTTACCTTGAGGCAGAAAGAGGAGCCTAAGATGTGCGATTAGATACAATCTACGCTAGAAAAGACCTCTATTTTTTGGGAAGGGTCATCTAGTCCCAACTCAGTTTTATAGGAAATTAAAGCCCAGAGGGGGTGACTTGCTTGAGATTACTCTGTGGGCACAGAATTCGAACCCAGGGCTTTTGACTCCAAATTTCTGCCCGCCCCGGTTTCTGAACGTCTTCATAGGAGGTGGATTAGAACCAGGACCAATGGGCAGTGTAAACAGCTCAATTTTATCTGGGTCCTCTTTTAAAAGCCGACTATTCTCTCCTTTACTGATGAGCTTGCCACTTTTCCTTACAAAAGCCTATCCCTCTTAATGCTGACCCACTCCTCTTTCCTCGGTCTAATTGCTTCGACAATCATTCATTTCATCCCTTCCTTAGTCTTCAATCTCTTGCTAGACCAGAGGTTTTTAACCTGAGTCTATGAATGATAGATATAGATAGAAACTATTACAATAATTGTTTTCCCTCGTAATTCTATGTACTTTATTTTATGCATTAAAAACATTGTGCCAAAGGGGTTAACAGCACACAGAAAGTTTCAAGAACGCCTGCTCTCTTCAGTTCGCAAGCATGTATTAAGTACTGTGACAGATACCACGTTAGGCACAGCACTCATAGGTCTCCCTCACCTTTCAAAAAAAAATTCCCAAAAGCCAAAAATTTATTTCATTTAGTTTTTATCATCCTTTTATAGTCCCATGTCTTTCTTCCCTTTCACAGCCAAAGGAGGGGGAAAAAAAAGAGCGGTCCACATTCCTTGCTTCTTCCATCATCCCTCAAATGACAACCCCCCCCCACCACCAAACTTCCCCTGCAAATTGCCACATTTGATGGCCTCTTCCAAATCCTTCTTTCTTCAGTTCTCTACATTTGATTCCGATCACCCCTATTCTTTCTTTCTAATATACTCACCTGGGTCACACAAAAAATTCTGATGTTCATGACTGCACTTTTTAGTTATCCCACCTTTCTCGACAGCTCCTGCATCTTTTGCCAAAGATACCTCTGGATCTTAGCTACACAAGCTTATGGTCCATCCTTTCAACACTCTTCAAATGGATCAAATGAACTATTTGTAAGGGGCTTTACATAGTGCCTAGCACATAGTAGGCACTTAACAACTGTCCTGAGATACTACCCTTTGCACAGGTCCTTCCTCCATGCTTGGAATGTATTCCTTCATCTTTTAAGACTCTGGGCTCCATCAAAACTCAGCTTAAATACCATCTACATTTCCTGAACTCTCCAACTGTTATCACCTCCCTCCCTGCCCTCAAATTACCCTTTATGTCATTTTCCCAATCCAGTAAAACCTAAATTCTTTGAAAACAGATTATTTCATTGTTGTCTTCATATCTCTAGCACCTTGATGTATGCAGTATCCAGAGGTAGCCTCAAAAAAACCAAGTTAGACTTGGGTTAAAGTCCTGTTTTGACACATACTGGCCTATTCTGGGTGGACTCCAATCACTAGCCATATCTAGGGTGGTGGCTGGCACAGAGATTTTGAATGTTGCTCAGAATTCCTTTCTAACTTCTAGGGCCAGAAAACGAAAGTGCCAGCAACAGGTGAGCTTCTTAAAGGTGGGTTTGAGATCTACCTTCTCCACAAACTGGCTGAAATCCAGGGCAGAGTATAGGCTACTGCTTTTTCTAAAAGACAAAAAAATGGCCTAACAGCGAGTCATAGAATTTGAAGCTTCTCCAAAGTCAGAGCAAAAATCAAAACTTGCAAGACAAAAACTGGCTGGCTTCAGGCCCCAGAGAGGTTAACAGTCATCTACAGTATTTGCCCACGGCCAGTTAGATGAGATCTTCCCTTCCTTCTTCCTGTCCCCTTGTCTGAAAAAGGAGAAGGATCCTGGCTGTACCTACCTCACACGATTGTCGAAGATCAAGTAAGAAAACATGTAAGTTACCAGGATGCTTTTGGGGGAAGAGAGCACGGTCAGGTTAGTAAATGAGAAGCGAGTAGTTCTGAGGGTGGAGGGACTGGTTCTTTATTTCAAAAGACATTTTGTCAATTTTCAGTATCAAAACACTTGCACTATTGGTTCCTCTTTCTCCAGATTGGCTCCCAAATAGACCACACCAAAGGAGAGTACATTTAAGCCAATGAGCTGCACGTTGCAAACCTAACACAGACCTCACAGAAACCTCGACCAAAAAAAAAAAAGGAATTAAAAAAGATCAGCACACTGCCAGCCCATGGACTGCAGACAGAGAGCACTCACAGCCAAATGGGAGAGGAGGTGGGGTGGGGTGGGGATGGTCCTGGTGCTCCCCACCTGAGAGAAATAAAAGCGTTTAAAATAATATATATAAAATTTTAAAAAAAGTTTTGTACACAAGCTATTCAAGATTTCTCCAGCACTGAGTGATATAAAGCACAATGAGATGGCACTTTTAGAGGCAGCAGCTTCAGACCCAGGAATGGGTAATGAGATGAATTTCACTTGGCTAATCAGTGGCAAAAAACGTTATTTTTCAAAGAAGGTGAAGTGGGGATAGGAGTAGACACTCCAACTTCTGGGGCACATGATCCATTCTGCGAGTGAATGAGGAGAGGGAAGACAATTTGGTCTCAGAGAGGTCTTGTCTATGTAATTCGCTTGTTTGCTACTGATGCAAATGTCTAAAAGAGAGAAAAGGGGAAGGAAAAAAAAACACCCCAAGATACCTTAAAACTGAAAACCTGAATAGCACTCATTTTTGGCAAATTCCTCCTGGAATGACCTTTCTGGTTTGGCTGGTGCTTGGTACAGAACATTGAGGTTTCCCTTGGTGGAGTCTTTTCTTGAGCTATGTTCAGCTCTCAGTAGGGCAGGCCAACACCTCTTTCCCTCTTCTGTGGAGAAGGGGCATTGTTTAGGTAGAAAGATTTACCATCCAAAAGGAAGAAAAGGGATTAGATGCAGCCAAGGAGCTGGGGAATTATCTGGAATGTTTTACAAATGGTTGCTACAACAACAACAACAAAAAAGGTAATTACAAAATGTATACATCATACAACATGCTTTTAAAGACACTATTGCATTGTGCTCGTGTTCCCTTAAATGTTGTTCCCAAAAGTGCTCAGCCCTTAGTCCATCTGGGATCTCTAGGGGAGAGCTGCAGAGACAGTTTGGTGAACTTGACATGGAGAGTTGGAGGTAGGGGTGGGGTGGGGAGAGGGTAAGCAAGGACCCAGAGAAGAAAGCAGCCTTCAGGTTAAAGATCAGCCCTCAGTTTAAAGGTCAGCTTCAGGCAGGCTGGCCTCCATCGAAGTCAGAGTCAGTGGAAGGAGCAGCAACAGGGTGGGGCTGAGGGGAAAGGGGTTTCTACATCTCATTCAGGTCAAGCAGAGTCTGGTCCAGCATCCTTTGTGTGCAGAGGTGCTCCTCTTTGGTGCATTTCAGTTTATCTAATGGGAGCAAAGGGAAAGAGGTTACAACGGCTAGGAAACAAAGCTCCGAGTCCATCCACACTCTAAGAATTGCTCCCTATAGAGGGGCGGTTACAGAATCTTATAGCCCCGGAAGCAAGCTGTTGTTGCCTCATTTGGTTTTGCAGGCCTTTGCCTCCTGAAGCTACAGGTGTTGCTGTACTTCCTGTGGGAGGGAGTTTAGACTCTTGTTATTTCCTGACCTTACGACCTCCACCCCGGCTCAGACTACAGTAGCAGATTTAACCCTATTCACCTCTGTGGTGAGCAAACCACAAGATTGGACAACAAGCGCCAAATAGAGGAGATTTCAGTTGGGAAAAAGCAGTATGTTTCAACAGAAAGGATACTGGGTGTGGAGACAGAGGTCCTAGATTCAAACGGCCACTCTTTAACTTACTACCTATGCAACCTTACGCAAGCCTCTGGGTCTCCATTTCCTTCTCTGAGTTGGATTAGATGGTCTCACTATGGAACTATGAACCAGGATGAGAGCATTTCCAGTAGCAGGAATGTACTTGACATTCCTGCTAAAGAGAAGATTACCAAAAGGTGAGGCTACTCAGGCTAAACTGCTCGTCAAAGCAGAGAGTGGGGGTGAGAATCATAAGACTGCTTCCATAAACTAGGCTCAGCAGGCCAAAAGATGTCTGAACAAAATGAGTGCCATTCCCCTCCCCCGCACCAACTCTTCTGAAGCTGTCATGCAGGTCTGGCCCATGACTGAGTTAGTTACACAGAGGAATGTTAACATGCGGAAGGGTGATTTAGGGAATAAGATCAAGAGGCACCAGAAATCAGTGAAGTCTCCAACCCACCAAGTGAACCACCCTCCAGGCTCCTTCAGTTAAAAGGACAGGATAATATCCTCACATGTCCCCAAAAACGGTAAAGACAGCTGAGAGTCAGGACAACCTACCCCATTCTTTTTCCCCAATCCAATTTCTTTGCCCTGTCTCACTCCAGCCAGAATTGGCCCAGGCCTGGGCCTAGAGATGAAGCATAGCTACACCGTACAATCAATTCAGTCCTTTTATTGTTATAAACCATCC
Source organism: Trichosurus vulpecula (assembly GCF_011100635.1). Classification (NCBI taxonomy): domain Eukaryota; kingdom Metazoa; phylum Chordata; class Mammalia; order Diprotodontia; family Phalangeridae; genus Trichosurus; species Trichosurus vulpecula. Next base: position 163,526,650 of record NC_050576.1, on the reverse strand, counting down.
ATGCAAAAGGAACATATCCTACAATCAGCATACAAGTAAAGGAACAGGTAGTATTTAAGGGGAAAACAGATATCAAGGAGATGAATTCTCCTGGACTTACTGGCCTCCCAACTTTTAGTCTCATTTGGAGTCAATGTCCCACCCCACCCCCTGTAAGTTCGTGTAAAAAGGGTAAGGAATGTATGTATTGATTAAGATTTATACAGCCATGGAAAGGTTACCTTAGAAGGGTTTGTTTTTCTTCAAGTATTAGAGGCAGCTAGATGGCACAGTGGATAGGGCACTGGACCTGGAGTCAGGAAGACCTGAATTCAAATCGGCCTCAGATCTCTATCTACTAACTATGTGACCCTGGGCAAGTCACTTAAACATTCATCTGCCTCAGTTTCCTCATCTGTAAAATGGGGATGATAATACCACCTACCTCCCAGGGTTGTTGTAAGGATAAAATCAGATAATGTTTGTAAAGTGCTTTGCAAACCTTAAAGCGCTATATAAATGCTAGATATTATTTTTCAACTGCCCCAATTAAACAGTAGTTAGTTTGCTCAGCCAGGGGATAAGGGGGATACTGATCAGCTTTTGCTGGGGTCCAGGCCAATGAACTGTAAGCTTGGTTTAAGGGGCATTAGTGAGCCCCTTCCCGTCAGTCACACAGATCATGCAGCGTTAACTTCAGCTCGTTAGAGAGCAGGCGGTTTCGCTCAAGTTGGCTGTAGAGACGCTCTGCAACAGCGACAGAGGAGAGGGGAACAAGAGGTAGAGAAAGGGAAAGAGGAGGAAAGGAGAGAAAAAAGGGAAAGTTAGTAGAGTACTGGAAGTGAATTGAGTTTTACAACTAGTTGGTATAACACATGCATCAGTGAATCACACTGGATGGGAGAAGGATTTGGACAGAGAACAGTTCAGGCTAGCACTGAACAGTGTGGAAAGATGGTCAGGTCAAGGGGCCAGATCAGTAGAAGAGGAAAGTTAAGATTTATGGGAAGGTAACTGCACACAACATTGAAGCAGGAAAGGCCTGCACTTCACCATTGCCTGTGTCAAAGACTGGGCCACACAAGAAGTCAGACAGAATGAGAAAAGAACATGGTCCCCTTAGAAGGGTTGGGTCGCATCTCTCACCTACCCATTCTGGTGCCAATCTATCTGCAGGTAGTTAAGTGTTTTAACCAATTAAGGTCAGGTCATCACTAGACTGTTAATCAAAAACCAATGAAGAGATGTTAGCCTGTGTGTATAGTTTAAAATATGTATCTGATCAGTAGCAGGGAAAAGCAGTTGGGCAACAGGCAAGCCAACCCTTCTCTTGCAGTTCTATACCTCTGAAGTTAAAAGGACAGCCTTTCTTTAGCTTTTTTATAGCAGTTCCCTAGACAATCTCAAAGCCTTAGCTAATTTAACACAAATTACCAGGTATCCCCCAAATTCCATATGCTTTTGAAGACTTAAACTGTCAGGTTTTTTAAGGGCCTCTCCCTAGGCTGTATTTTTTCCCCCTTTTCCTTCCCTCTAAGAAGCCAAGAGGATCCTAGGAGCACAAGGATATCCTTAGCAATAGCCACCTCAACCTCTGTCCACAAAAGCCAATTGTAATTGACCAACCAACCACCACCTGGTATTAGTAAATTTTCTCTCTTGACCACAGTAGGAAGACACCAGGACTATGGCCTTTTTCATATACAGCCCCTGATCATACCCTTCGGTACCTAAGTCATTAGTCTTCTCCCTATGAGGCCTTATGTGTAGATCCTCCTTCCACATGCTAACACCTGGGCCATTAGTTAGTAAAGAATACTTCCTTTCATCCATATTCTTATTTCCTATGTGTTTGATAGAGCTATATCTAAGGGGAATACAGTTTATGACGCAGAGTACAGGGGAAAGAAGAGAGGAATCTGAAAATCCTAACAGTTGCTCCCGAACATTTCAGTTCTTCTCTTTTTAAAAGGAGTGTTTCCTTTAGGATGGGACTTAGGGGGACTGACTGGTCGTACATCTATCCACTGGAGGCCACATAAAAACTTTACAATTCTGCAATCAATGTCAACAGTTCTATAGTCTCCTGCCTGGTTGGCAGGAAAGAAGGCAGTCTTTATTTGGAGGTGAATGCTATCTTTAACATCCCTATTCCATTCCCACAGAGAACTTAACAGTTTTCCCAAGTTCTTCAGAAATATCATAGATTCATAGGTCTAGGTGGTCAGGAAATTCTCAGGCTCCTAGGGCTCAGCTCAAACTCTAGCTACACCCTACAGAACTTTCATTCCTATGTTGGGGAGGCTTCTGAAGTCCATTTGCCATTATACTATCCTTACAAATGAAGATTTAAGCAATTAGGCAGTATATATCCCACCTTAGGAAGAATAAGGAACTGTAAAAAACTATCAAGAAGTAAGTAGGGGCAGATTAAGTATTTCAGGAAGCATTTTGATGTCAGACCAAACCCTGAACTGGCTCTATAGAATGTCTGAGGCCCAAAGTCAGACAGAAGGGGATATTCTCACCTTGGACTCCAGGCTCAAAACAGATCATAGATTTTAGAGTTGGAAGAGACCATGGTGGTGCATCTGTTCAACCCTCTTACTTTACAAATGAAGAATAAGGCCCAGTGAGGTTGACTTATTCAGTGTCAGAGCCTGGATCTGAACCCAAGTTAGATATCTGACTTTATGTGGACTGTTCCTTCTACTGAGCTACCCCAACAAAGGCGAAATGCTTCAAGTCTCATCACTAGATTGACCTTATGGCCCCTTTCCAAATGCTCTGATAGCTAATAAGCATGTTAAGATCAGATACTAGTTCAGTAGTTAAAGACACATATTGATAGATAGTATGTGTCTTAGAAACACTTATAAGGAAGGCAAGAAATACACAGCACACATCTGGTCTAATGTTCTTTCCCTAGCCCTATCTGTTTATGGGTCAGTCCATTCACCAGGACATACTTGAAGTGCCATGGGCCTAAAACATGCTAACTTTCCTTTTACCATAGAAAAGGGAAGACCGGGAATTATCTCAGCATTTTAAGATCAATCAGTAAATATAAATCAGAACTAATCTCTCTGAGCCTGTTTCCTCATCTCTAAAATGGGGGAGTTAGACTAGATAGCTTCTAAGTATATGATGCTATGATACTAAAATTCACTGACTGGAGCAGCTCACAGACTGAAGGAAATAAGGATTTGAGTGGGGCTAAAACCAAGGATGCCTGAAGGTAGGTCAGTCCCACCCCCACTCTGCTGGTGACATAGGGCTTAGCCATCTTTCGTTCCCCATCACAGAACTGAGAGGTAGGTGAATGGCTGAATAATAATAATAATAACCTAATAATCTCACCCTGTCACCCTTCTGAGTTCAAAGAAAAAAGGCAAGTTGGACAGTTTGGGATCTAGATTTAAAACTACTATACCCTTTGCCACTGGGATCAGCAAGCAATGAAGGCATTTTAATTCAATCGGAGGTCTCCCTAATTGAGTAAGAATAGCTTATTCTTGAGACAGGGCAAGGAGAGGAGATATTGAATGGTAGCTGAAGCACCTGTGGCACAGCTAATGTGGATGGGCAAAGACTTTTTGGAAAACTTAACCTCCAACTCTAACTTCCTTTCTTAACTAAAGGAATTAACGCAGAACTCCAGCTTCCTGCTCCATCATCTCTCAAAGAAGATGATTACTCCTTTCCAAGACTGATCCTACAGGCATTCTCTCTTGCCTCAGTAGCCTATCAATTAGGTTGTTCTATCACTCTCTATTATTTATATATCTCTCCCTTTCTTGCGGTTCTGTGTTGGGTCTCTCTCATCTTAAATAAACATTGACCCTGTTCCCATGTCAAACTTCAAAAACAATAGTTATAATCTTCAAGTTGGAAGAAATCTCAGAAGTCATCTAGTCCAACATCCAAGCAAACCAAGAATTCACTCTAAAACATTGCTGATAAGGGCAAATTCTGCCCTTCGGCCATAGTCCTTTAGAGAAGGGCCCACAATTTCCTCCTTTCTCCCTATTAAACAGCCCATTCCATCCTTGGACAATTTGTAATTATTAGGAAACTTTTCCTTTCACGGAAAAAAGCATGTTGAGACTTCATCCTACCTAATTTTGACCTATGGGGCCAAAAGAACAATGATGTTTTTCTTCCATATGACATCTGGAATACTTAAAGGCAGTTATTTATCAACCTTCTTAAATTTTGGCTCCCAAAAGTGAACAGTCACCGTAGCTCCACCTCATCACTTCTGACTCACTCAGTGCCTTATAACCTGCCTTCTACCCCACCCCCACCACTTACTAAAATTTTTCTCTGGACAAACTCAACTGTTTTCTTGCAGTCCTTCACCTCACTCTGCCTTTTAACACTAGATTAACGCCCTCTCATCCCTTGAGTTCTGCGATACTATGCTATACTACCCCAACTCTCCTCTGACCCTTCTTTTCCCCTTTGCCCCTCTCACACAAACTGAGTCCTGTTACTTCCCCAAAATTCTGTCCTCAGTCTTAAATTCCCTACATTTGTGATTTTGTGTTAACAGCTTCACCTCTCTATGAAGAAGTAGCTCCAGCATTAAATGTCCTCTATTCATCTATCTACCACAGCATGCTTCTATTTGTTAGTGTTACTATTACTACAACTCTTATCACTCAAGCTCAAAAGCTCACTCTCAATTTCCTGTCCATATCCTTTTCCTTTCCATTCCCACTTCCATCATCCAAGTTCAGCCCTTTATTAACACTTATAACAACTTTCCCAATGGTCTTCCCCCACCCCATTCCCCTTATTTCTTTCCTTACCTCTAATCTGTCCTACAAATGGCTCAATTGTCCTACAATGGTCAGTCTTAACATACCATGCTCTATATGGAGTCTGGTAGAAGAAAGGCTGGAGTCAGAAGATCTGGATTCTAGGTCCTAGTATGCATACATATGAACTATGTGACCCTAAGCAAATCAATCCCTGAACCTAAATTTATCCATCTGTAAGAGGGAAATATTTGTAACATCTACCTCTAATGCTACATGTGACCATTGTCATTCCCTTTCTCAAAAATCTCCAATGGCTCGCCACTTTCTATTAAAAGTCCAGACTCCTTAACATAGCAGGTAAAAACTTCTCCATCTGTGATGTAGCCCCACTGTTATCTTCCCAGTCTGGCCAATGACAATTTGGCTGGAGCAGAGGGCTATTGTTTACCTTGCCATTCCCCAAATGTGCTTTCCCACCTCCATGCTTTTTACTTAGCTTGGAAGGCTTTCACTTATCCTTTCTGTCAAAAAATCCTATCCAGCTTCTTCATGAAATTGGCTCAATCTCAGTCATCATCAATTTTTCCCTCCTTTAAACTCCTTTGGCAAATTCATAGCAAACTAATGGCACTCACCATATAATGCTCTCTATGACAAGTATGTGAATCTCTTATCCCTCCTGAATTAAAAGGCAGAGATTTATTTTTTTGTTGTTGTTTTCTCCTTACCATAATCAGTGTTTGATAAAATATTTGCTAAATCAGTAATATTTCCCTGGTTCATTCTTTCTAAGGGGGAGGAGCAAAGGAAGCACATCTGAAGTTGCTAACTTTATATCAGGCCTAGGTTCCCTTTGGGGATAGGAGAAACTTGACTGGATGGTCCTGGGAAAGTGGGGAGAGAGTGGAGAAGTCATTCCTAAATAGGACTTCTACTATGGAATTCAAGAAAAACATAAGTGTCTAGAGGCTGTCTCCTAAATGAGAAAGCAATATAGACAGAGAAAAGGGGCAGGAGTCTTCTACTAGAATAGCAGATGTTTGAATCATTAGACTCTTTACTACAAGGGTTGAGAACTTAAAAGGTGCTTGTGGTCTTTTCACTGTAAGTCAAGAACAGGATAGAAGGTGGAATGGTTTAGGAAACAGTGACTTGACATTAAAAAGGTCTCTTCATCCTAAAGAAATAGGATCCTCTCAGAATCCACTAAGGACTCTGAACTACTACACCATTCTGGTAGCTCAACAAAACCTCTAAATATCAGGAAAGAATAGGCAAGACACACAAAAGTAGCTTTGATTTCACACATCATTGAGGAAGGAAAGCCCACCATGCCTGCTCCCCATACCACGACCCCGAAGTCAGTTTCTTCCTTTGGACAACAACATCTTTGTCAAGAACACAAAAGCTGGGCAGACTGAGGCATCCAGCGGCTTGGAAACATTTTAATTTGGGGTGGAAAAAGGGGAATGAATACATAATTACTTTGCAAGCCCCCCATCCAATGCCCTGGGGACCAGCCAGGCCCACCCAAATGGAATCCAGGAAGAGCACAGGACGTTGGGGGTGCTGAGAGAAGGGTGGTTTCCCCAAGCGGAGGGGGCAGATCCGGAACAGAGCAGAAACGGTTGAGAGCTTATCTGTGTGGAGAAGTGAGAATGAGAGCCCAGATGAGAGGGGCTTTCAACAGTCAGGGCACACTCAGGAAAGAGAAGTAGTAGGGATAAGAAAAGAGGAGGTAGGAATTACAGCCAGATTTTTGGCTTCTTTTTTTTTTGTTAGTAGGAAGGAGGGAGAAAGTCAGAAGATTAGACTCAGGGGTCAGAATCCACAAACAGAAAAAGGCCCTGGACAACTCTCTCTGGTGCTGGTTACTTCCCACTCATTTCTAGGACTCAACTAGAGTCTTAAAGAACAACTTGGTCTTCCCTGGACCCAGATCACAAAGTACTACAATATGTCCATTGTAAGAGACTTTTGCTTTGTAAGGGTGGGCTTCAAGTCCAAGCAAGTCATCTACAATTCGGGATCCAAATTTTCTATTTATGAAACAGAGAAACACCCTAATCTTAGTACTTTGCTCAGTGAGGAGACAAAAGACAAGAGACAACATAATGAACACAGCATGAACAAAAAGTATGTTGTCTACACTTTACAAAGAGGACCACTGACCAGTTTGTTAGGTTCTGGGGGGGGGAGGTCCCCAGCTTTCTCATTGCCTTAATCAGTGGCCAAACCAGTAACCAGCACCACCTTTATTCTGATACTGAGGGCAAGAGTGGAGATATTAGTGTTTCCAAAGACAGACACCAAAACACCACAGCACTCTCTGCACACCCTGTCCTCCCAAAGACAAAAGCCCAACCCCACTCTGCTGTCAGATAGTTACATAGAGGTCATGTCATTGAGGGCGTGGTCCAGTTCCTCGCTAATGGCCTTGTACTTCAGTTTCTGGGCATAGAGCTCATCTGGAGGAAAGGCACAGACAGGAACCGAACAAAATAATAAAGGGACAGAGGTGAGATGTGCCAGGGGTGGAGGGAATGAGGGCATAATCGACAAAGAGAAGAAAGGGTAGTTGTGGAACAGAAAGTGTAATTGGGGCAACAGCAGTTGAGTCTGAACTAGAAGCCAATCCTTTGATCCCAAGAGGGAAAACTTCTACTTAGACCATCAGGGTTTTTCCTTCCTCTCTCCAACCCAAAGTAGAAGTTGGGAGTTTGAGGATGGTCATTCCTTTGGGGAGGTTCTTATGCCTGTGGTACCCTGGAGATAGTATCCTCACCCCATTCACTGAGAAAAAAATCCCTGGGAGTGAGATAAAAATCAAAATAAGGTACCCTGCCAGTATTTAAAATGCTGCTCCAAGGCATACCCACTGTCCCTATTATTCTTTCAGAAGGATATTCAACAGCTTAGCCTGTGCCATAGGGAGAAGATGCACTGCTGGTACTTAAAATGCTGCCCAACAGGCACACCCACTCCACTATGCCGGGCATTTTGATGCCTCACACTCCCAACTTTTCAATAGGGATAGCCTACAACCTAACCTGTGCCAACAGTGGGAAAGTACCTCAGAGTTCTCAAGCCCAAGGCCAGAGTACTGATAGGTCACTTAGCTATCAAACTAGTGACAGGAAGTGCTTAGAAAGCTCTCGGTATTGCTCTGCCTTGGGGTAGAGGGTACAACCACAGTTTCCCTTTTTAAGGGACAGTTAGATGGGGAACTAAAGTAAAGAAAGAAAGGTGACTCGGTCACTGAAGCCACTGCAACACAGGAAGAGCCTAGTTTCAAATGCCATCCAAGTGCTAGGGGCATACAAAAAGGCTGCATTGGAGATGAGTTGTCAATTTCCTAAAAAAGCTTCAAAGTACAAATCCTGGGAGCAGATTAAATAGGAGAAAGCAAGGTACTTCCCCTCTCTGCAATCATAGGATACTGCCACTCAGTTCAAAGGCCTGTACTGAGCCCCACTGTGTCTCCAGAGAAAGGCAGAGAGGCAGATAATTCTCTGCAGTCTTCAGAAATAGAAGGAATCTAGGGAGCAACATCATCTCTACCTACTTGCCCTTTATTTCTATCCCTTTTGCTTCATACCTTCCAAGTCATCAATTGTCTTTTCCAGCTTGGCTACCGATCTCTCAGCAAACTCAGCACGGGTCTCTGCCTGAAGAAGATATAAAACTGATCAGAACCAGAGATGGGCAAGTGTAAATAAAATGGCCAATCCTCCCCCCACCCCCAACCTCAACACCTGGGACTGTACTGGCAAAGGGAACTCTTGGTGACAAGACTCCCACCAATGCAGATAAAGCAACTCATTCTACAACCAAGCCTTAGAAAGTTGACCAGGGTCCTAAGGAATTTCCTCAGGGGGAACACAGCTAAAATGGATTCAGCAATAGGCCTTGAACCTGGGTCTTCCTAACTTCTGAGTCAGCTCTCTGTCCATTACCATCACCTCTCTATTCTAGAGGCCCAAAGCTAAATGGTCCATGATAATATGGCTATGTATTACTTTAGTTCTCTATGGCAGCTCACCTCCTTGAGTTTATCGGTAAGAATCTTTATCTCCTCCTCATATTTGTCTTCTTTCTGAGAATACTGCAAGAATTAAAGTAACGATGGTTAGACCAAATTACTCTCATTGGCACTAACCCCACCCCCCGCCCCCGCAAGAGCCAATGGAAATTAATGCACTTAATGCCTCATGAGGGAAGGGGGAGTGGGTAAGGGGAGTTCCTTTAAAGATCATCTCATGTCCTAATTATCCACAGGCCTGATGTCCCAGGGCCCTTTTGATCACAAAACTGCATTTGTTGATTGTCCTAAACTTGAAGAACGTATCTCTTCCCCTATTCATGAGGGAAGTCAGGGTCCAGATAACCCTTAATACATGGTCATTCACACTGATGCCAAGGAAAAAGTTAGTCCCCTGTACTTCTCACTAGACCTCAAATATACTAGCTGCAAACCTATTTAGGTCAATGATAACTGCCTGTATTAAAAATTACAGGCCTGGCCTTTCATACTCAGAAAACTATTTTAAACTTTAATGCTCAGAGGGCATGAAGGATCTGTATCAGCCACCATGTCTTGAACAGAGGAGTGGCCAGAAAAAAAAAAGGTTTCTCTTTCTGAAAGCATATGGTAGGGCTGGGCCCAGGCCCCAAGCCTTTCACGAACCAGCCCCTACCTTCTCCGCCTGAGCCTCAAGAGATTTGAGGTTGTTGGTGACATTCTTCAGCTCCTCCTCCAGCTCAGAACACTTACTGTGGATGTTTTAAAGAAGGCAGGAGAGGAAAGGGGAAGAAGAAAACAAAGAGGAGAGAGACACACAGATGTGAATCTACAGGTAGAGAGGGTTGAGAAGTCACCAGGGGAGAAAAGTGCCAAGACAACCCTGAATAGCCCCATTCTTCCCACCCCCACACTACGAGCAGCACAGGTGGGGTAAGATTAACCCCTTCTAGTTTGGAACCCAGTATGCTGAAAGACTGATGTAAGAGAAGAACCCCTAAAAGACATGCTCCTGACAGAACATTTTCAGGAACAGGGCACAGCATTGCCCGGGGTGGAGATGGGAGCTGCTGCCCAGCCCAACCATCCCCAACCCCCCCGAAGAGAAGGACAGGCACTGTGGAAAGGCAGTAAAGCAGCTAGGAAGGAAGAGGTAAAGGATGCCAAGGCAGTGGGAAAGAATGGAGCATTCCATGAGAGAGGAGATGAGAAGACTAGTCAAACCAGTGGAGGGGAGGCAGCTGCAAAACAAAACAAAACCAAACCAAACCACACACGCACGCACACACAGTCACACACACTCTTTTTGCGGGCGCAACAGTTAGTACCTTTTCTTCAGCAGCATTCAGACACTTCAGGTTCTGGTCCATCAGTCTGATCTGCTCATCCATCTCCCGGCAACGGCTGTTAGTGTAGTCACAGGGGAAGGAGGGATGGGGGACGACACAAGCCAGGTTGTGGGGAGGGAGAAAGGTCAAAAAGAAGCACAGCAAGAATACAAGCAGCAGAGCAAAAGAAAAAAAGGGAAGGAGAAAAAACAAACCACCATGGTCATGACATGCTGTGTTTGGGATACGGGTGGAGAAGATGGGTGGGAAGCATAAGTATGCCCATGTTAGGGGTGACTTTGTTACACAAGGCCCAGAAGATGCTAAGATGGAGCAGTGTCTGTCCTTTTCCTAATTAACAAACAAGCCAAGTTAACAATGGGAGCCTCTGTACCCCTCTCCCTCAATGCCACCTAGGACTTAGGGAGGACAGGGGGACACACAAGAGCAGAATGGTCGCCCCGTTTTGAGACTAGGATGGCAGAGACTCTAGATTATGTACTTTCCCCACCCATCATTTCATAACTTGAATATTCTACACAAAAGCCATTTCACAGTCAAGTCTTCTACAGTCTTCTCTTTTTGGAGCCCATTTTATTCCTCAAGTAAGCTTCAGACTCCTCCAACCCCAAAGGCCTTGTTTAACAAGATTGAGGGAATGCTGTTTTTTTTTTTCCACATTAGTGACCATAACAAAGGAAAGGTGACCAATGGTTGCGATAAGGTTTTGGAAGTTAGATACTCACGACTCAGCCAGCTCAGCCCGCTCCTCCGTGCGCTCCAAGTCCCCCTCAATGATCACCAACTTGCGGGCCACCTACATACAAAGTGCCAGGCCAGGGATCAGTGAAGGAAAGTGTTCTTGTCCTTCAGCATGTTTTGTCTCCCCCTTCCAAAAGGGCTCTGGAGCAAAGCTCTGGACCCGAAGCCAGGAGTGGGTCTCACCTCCTCGTACTTCCTGTCTGCTTCCTCTGCAATGTGTTTGGCCTCTTTCAGCTGGATTTCTTGCAGCTCCATCTTCTCTTCATCCTTCAAGGCCCGATTTTCAATGACCTTCATACCTCTACAAAGAGAACACAGCAAGTAAGGACGTGTGTGGGAATGAATGGAGAATCTTGCAGATCTCACATGCCTGTGGCTCAAGGGATTGATTTCTTTTTCATCTAATTTAATCTACTGGTAGGAAGGCGAATATCCATTCTTATTAAGTGACAAAGATGAGATAAGAATTAGCTAGGAGAATGCAACAAAAAGGCATATTGTAACTGGAAAAGACTAACTTGTAGATGCCATAATAAACATAAGTTGAATGCAGACTTTAGAAAGCCCAGAGAAGAGTCATAAAGTTCAAAAGCTCTTTCCCCATATTCAGTAGCTTTTCTAAAGGAAGAGTGAGAACATCAACAGAGAAACAGAAAACCTCAAAATTGGATTGAATAACTGAAAAGATTTCTCAAAACGGATAGGTAAGAATTTAAAGAGATCTGTTCAGCAAACCTTTTGGCTACTGAAATCCACAAAGCAGTTCAAACACCCAAACTTACCTCTCACTCTCATCAGCTGCCTTCTCTGCCTCCTCTAGCTTCTGCAGAGCTGTTGCCAGGCGCTCCTGAGCACGGTCCAGCTCCTCCTCTACCAGCTGGATCCGACGGTTCAAGGAAGCCACCTCAGCCTCAGCCTAAATAGAAAGGAATAGAAAAGGATAGCAAGAGACATTGGGGGAGAAAGGCTAGAAGCTCAGAACTCAACAAACAAGGTAACTACACCACAAGGAAGCCAGGGTTATTGGGCAAGGCCAAATTCTACCCAGCTGATCAGAGAGATTTTTATCGGGGACTTGGTACATGCATAAACTCCCTTCACCCCAGTCATGCTCTACAGGAACAGAGTTTCAGAAATCAGCTTCTTGCCCAGCAAGTCAGCACCACCCCTTTTTTGGTCCCAGTTCAAGTTTGTAAACACAATAGGGCTAGAAAAATGCAGGCAGAGAAGGATTCTCGTCTGATCTGAGTTCTGTCTTAGAGGGCAGGGAATACAGCTCCTTAAAGAATCAAGGAGACCTGGTTTTGAGCCTGGATTAATTTAGCAATTTGTTTTATGACACAAGAACACCTACTGAATCCTTTGCCTATTTCTAAGAAGGAAAAATAGCAGAGAAAATTATGACGTGCTCTTCCAAAGTAGCTTCCAGAGTCGGGGCCAAAAGAAGAGATGTCAGAGGTCCCAAACCACTCCTGAATACTAACCTCACCCAACCCTTCAACATTTGCTCTCCAAAGCCCTTTAAAGAGAAGAAAAAAATGAAAGAACTTCTAGCCCACTTAAAATTATCCAAGAGACCAGGAAAACAGCAGAAGGGAGAAATGTGTCTACCCACACATGTGCTTCCTTCCTTAAAGAATCTTTGTTTCCGAGAAGCCTCTCACATTCTCCCACAACCCCCTAACACAGCCTACCTACTAATAATTTCTCAAGCTTTATCTCAGCCTCAGTGTAACACTATAGAGAAAATGTTTAATTTGGAGTTAGTTGGAAAACCTGAATTTTAGTACCGGCTGTACTCTATCCCTAAGATCATATGACTAGAAAGTTACAACCTCTCTGGGCCTCAATTTATCTGCAAAATATAGGTGATGGACTATATAGGTGATCTTTAAGATTTAACAGACTAATAAGCTCCTTCCTATGTGTACTTTCTAATATGAATAATAAACCATTCCACTTCCTAAGCTGCCTACTACTGATGAGTGACAAGCTAAGAAAGCCTAAGTTCAGGAAATTTCAAGTCTTCTATCCATACATTAAATGGGCAGGATGAGAAGACCAGAAAGAAATGGAATTCTAAAAAGGTTACAAAACTTGTAACATTCAAAGCCTCTCTCAGACTGCTCTTTTCCATACCTTTTAACTAGTTATCAAGTATAACTCTGGCTGCTACAATACTGTAAGAATTTAATCTACCCTGCACACCACTGAATTCAGATGCTTATCCAGGCACCTTGTAAACAAGATCTCCCTTCGAAGCCTAGAAGGCTAAGACTTCGCCTGAATCCTGCTGCCCTGATTTTCTCCCACACCCACCCCTCCTTTTTGGGTGGGTGGGGTTGGAGGAATGTTCAGCCAAATACAATCATGCTAAGAATCAGTCCCTTTGGCATCCAAAACTCAAACATGGGAGGCCTAGAGGAAATTAGGTGGAGAAGGCTGCAATGCAAATGTGCTAAGCTAGGGGTGGGGAACCTTCAGCAAAGGTAAGTCAAGCCAGAAGTTTATTTGTTTGGGGGGAGGGGGTGTTAAAGAATTTTAAGCTGATCTAAATATTTAGCCTGTGGGCCACAAGCCATATGGTCAGGAATTAGAAGTTTACCCAAATAAATTGGCTGAAAATCCATTTTACCTTACTAGACCATATAAAAATACTTCTAGCCCAAATCCATCCAAGGAAGAAACTATCTCCCAGGAAGCACATATCTCTTGGACGGCTGTGCAAGGCCTGGACTGGATAAAGTACAGGAAGTCAGGTTTATAGTAGAGTTTGTGAAACACTCCCAATATAATTACTGTTTTCTAGAGAACAAGAGATTCCAAACCAATAACTGAACCAGGTATTGGGGACTGCTGAGGAGAGCATCAGGCATTTCATTGGATGGAAGGAAGGTTCCTCTCATTCTGCAGCAGGAGAATCAGACTATGGGGGTGGAGAGAGGTATACAGGTTTCCATGACAACAAGCTAGCTTGGGCGGTTTCTCTCACAAACCAGCATTTACAATAGCATTCTTTGCAAGGCTGCAGAGGAGAGAGAGGAAGAGAGAGGGGGAGGGAGGGTGCAAGGGGGAGGGGAGGGGAGACAGAGAGAGAAGAAACAGTGATGTCTACATCACTGTAGGCAAAGTAGGCAACACGAAAGAAAGGGAATCTCAGTAATCTCTTCAGAGGCAATTCCAAACCTTGTCTTTAGGGACTGTTGCTCTTCTGAGAATGGGCAACTGAATCTAGATTTGATCTTTGGTTTGAGATTACAGGAGTACCCTGACTTTCAGTCAGGCCAAAACCCAAGAAAGGAGGGAAAGGAGTGGAAGTGATGTGGACTGAGTGTCAAAAGCCTTGGTCCAAGTCCTCTAACTTTACCACTTACTTAGATTGGAGACAATCACTTCCTTACTCTTGGTTTCAATTTCCCCAACCAGAAAAGGAGGGAAACAGACTAGACTTAAGGTTCTGGTTTAAATCTTCGATCATGTCATGATTTTATCATATCAGGTCAAGAGGAGAAATCCGGTGAGCTGGACCAACTGCCTCCTGGGGGTGGTGAGGTAGGGGAAGAAAATATTAGGCATAAGCTAATCCAATGGAATAGAAAATACTAAGTTCTGGTTCTGTAGCTCCTGGAATTATACAGAAAGGGGCTCTTCTGTCTAACTCTTTAGCCTAGAGCCTGGCACATAGCAGATGCTTAAGAGATGCTTGTTCCTTTCCCTTCCACTCCCAGATATGGATCTGACCTTTTGGACTTAGTGACCCCACCTGACCACCACTAACCCTCCCCCCAACTAGATTAGTTCAGTTAATTTTTTCCCCATCCACTAAACCTACAACACTCCTAAAGTGGAGGCCCATGTGGTTACAGTGACTCTAAGATGGCAGAAACCAGCCCAAACCACTGAAGCCAATTCATTTTACATCCTTCACAATCCACCAACACCACCAAAATCAGCTTCATGCACACTAGATTCCACTTAGATCTAAGCTAGGAGACTGCTTTGCCCAAACAATTGATGCCCCAAAAGTCAGGATAAAGACAAGGAGGGAATTAGTCCAAACCTGGCACTCTGCCACTCTGGGTTCTCTTTTTAGAGCAAATTCACATATGTTCAAAAGGAAATTGTAATAGAAGAATTATGCAGGAGCCCCAAGTGGGGGAAGAATTTAGTACTGGTCCTGTTCATTGTGTTCATATTTATCTACTAGGGGAGATATGGTGCCCCTGAGAATTTAAATTTCTGGGGGGGGGGGGGGGAGGAAAAGGATAAAGTACTAGGCCCTAGGGTAAACAAAGGCAGAGGCAAGGCCAAGGCATAAAGAGCAAAGGGCTTTTGGCTCCTCCTCAAAGTGTATAGTCGGGTTTAAAAAGGTCAGAGCTGTGTCTGGCCTCACCAGGCCCCACAGAGAATCTACCATATAATATTGTCTAGTTCCATTCTAAGGCCTGGAATCTAAGGTTAAGGCCAATCTTTGGAATGTGCTATTGAGAATCCACAAACTCCCTCAACAGAACTCCCCTAGAAGGGCAGACAATAACAAAACAAAACCCAGCAGGGTAGTGGTAGGGGCAAAACACAAAGAGTAGACAAGCTTTCACAAAATACCACCTTGTTTCCATTTAGGCAGTGATGTAACAAGTCCAAAACCGATAGTGTTATTTCCAGGGTGCCTTCATTAGGAAGGTTAATCACCAACAGACACAGCAATGACCACCAGATCACATCACTGAATTGCTTCCTCATCCCTTCCCTACCTGGCTCTAGGAATCCAGATAAAATGAGCAGCCCAAGTCAAAAGAAAAAATGGAAATTTAAGTGACAATCCCAGTAACAACAACTTGAGTCTGGTATAGGGGCAGAGAAGTCAGCCTACAAATCCATACTCCAGGATGTTCTAGAAAAGGTACTAAGAGGACCCAGCTCCATTTCCTTCCCCCTGAGGAAGAGAAGATGGAACAAAAAGGTAATGTAATTATTGGATTCCCCAGAGCTGGAGAAGGGGAAGACTCTCATTACACAGGGACATTAGCCTACTTCCCCTTTTTGAAGACTTCCTCACTAGTCCTCGGGGCAATAATCGGGTTTGGCAGGCTCCCCCTGATTGAGAAGCATTAATCTACAGCTACTCCATAAGCACTCAAGACACCAAGGTTATTCTTGAAATGGGTTAAAAAAAAGAAGGTAAATTAAAGCAGCTCAATTTATTCAGAGACCAATAGGAATAAACTAATCTATGGGATCAAGAAGAACAACGGTACTTTTCACCAGTATCTATTCAAGATCTCCTTCCATGAAAATGGAATTCAAGATAACTCAACTATAAGAGGCTCCAACATTGGGTGGGGTGGGAGGGTCTACCAAACGTTAATTTAAGGCTAGGGTTGTAAAATAAAAGGAGAAATGATGGGATACTTCCAAACAAAGATGAATGCCATCTAGCTCATTTATTAATAAGATTATTAACTCTTAGTAGTGTAAATGCTTCAGATTTTTTGCTAAGTACCTCGATTAATGTCCAGCTCCACCTTCACCCCCTCCTTCAACTTGCTCCTTTCCCAAAAACCACAAGCTCAGAGGTTGGGGAGAACCCAACCTAGAAACCAGAGAAGTAAAGGCTGACCCTGGGGAAGAGGAACTAACTAAAAGCCATAATGGAAACTCGGATTTTCTCTCTGGCTACATATGCCATCAAGTATTAAGGTCAGTTATTCTCTCTTAATCCCTCTACCACCTACTTGCCACCAGACACCCAAATACCTTTCTTCTCCATTTTCCAAGGGCTAGATATCTCCAAATCATACTACACTCCAGTTCAACTACCTGTCTTGCAAATTGCTACTCCTTATGCTATCCCTATCCCCCCTTAACCATTTCTAAGAGAAAGCACTTTCACGAAGCTTACCAATAGCCGAGACAGAATATTCCAAAATATATTTGGTACTCTCAAGGGCCCAAACCACTCTGTAGACGCACCAATGGGAACAAAGATTCCAGAATGAAATAAGTAGACCCACAATTCAGATCTGGTAGTTCATCAGATCTCAATAACCTGTTATTATATTGCTCATGTCACCAGAATCCTGAGCAGAAGGTAGCAGCCCATACGATGCCCCTCTGCATAACATACACTTGCCTATCAGTTCAGTATGGGAGGAAGTATTCTTAACAGGTTCGGCGTGCACGGATCTTGCTTCAGAAACAAAGACTTGACACTGGCAGAGGTTCCTGCCTTCCAAGCTAAACAAGCTCCCACAATGACATCAACAAGAGAAAGGCGGATGAACCCCTAGTTCCCCTCCTGCCCCCCTCTTCTAGGGAGGGATGGTAGCAGATTTGTCCTGGGTAAGAGAAGGCCGTGGGGGGCGGGGCTGGGGGAAAGGACCATAGGAGATAGGATAGGATGGGAGGCGTAGCAAGCCCCATCCTCTGGGGGTGGGGGGGGTCGGGGGGGGGGCACCGCATTTCCTCTCAACTGAACTGCTGCCTCATTTCCTGAACAGGCGGAGGGAGCGGAAAGACTGCCAGCAGCTCCGGCTGGGGCCTTTCCTGCCGCCCTTCGCCCTTACACCCCGAGGACCCAGGCACGCGGCTTTGAACCCTGCCCACTGCTTACCCTCCAGGGAAACGGCTCGAGGCCTTGGCCTCCCAGCCTGCACAGCCTCCCTTCAAGCAAAGGGAGGGAGGAAACAGAAAAACCCCTCCCCCGACCGCGCCCCAGCTCCTCCAGAATGAATGAATGAGCCTGGACCGGAGTGGGGGGTGGGGAGAGGCCACACCCCGGCGCCCCCACCCCACCCCGTACGGCCGTGCAACCCTCCCGGTACTACGGAGATGGACGACTCCTACTCAGGCGGCCCCGCCTGTCCACTCTAGGGACCCGGTTCACCTTCCTCGACCCGATTGTGCCCAATATTGATCCCCCGAAAGCCAGGTGCCATCCCTGAGCCGGCCGGCCCCTTCAGGTCTCGGCGTAGTGACTTTCAAAGTACGGGATCCCAAGTCCCTCCAGCCCCCGGCCCGGCCAGGCCTGTCTGGGTACCTGTTCCCGGGCCCGCTTCTCCCCCTCCACCTCCCGCTGGAGACGCTCGGCCCTCTCCTCGGCGTCATCGGCCTGCTGCTGCAGAACCTGAATCTTGCGCTTCACCGCCTCGATGGTGGTGATACCAGCCATGGTGCCCGCCCCGTTCCGGCTCCCGCTCCGGCTGCTGCCTCCTCCGCTCGGTGCCGCGGCCGCTTCTCAGCCTTACTTCCGCCTGCTCCTCCCTGAAATACCGGAACTCACCCGCTCCGTCCGGATGTGACGACGGCCCCGCTCCCCTTCTCCCCTCCCTCCGCCAACCAGGCGGGAAGGCAAGCGGGCTGGGAGGGAGACGAGTGGGGGAGCGAGGGGCGGGGCTTGTATGTCGACCCCGAAGACTGACTAGCTGACTGACTGCTCCCTAGACCGCCCCACCCGTTTCCTGCCCTGAGTGGGAGGGGGGCCGCTGCCATGGTAACCGGAAGGCGCGGCCCAGTCGGAGCCTCTCGGGCCTGGCGGGTTTCGCACAATGGCCGGACCCGCCACGCGCACTCCCTTGAAGCTCCAGTGACGCTCCACAAAGCTGCCCGCCCCCCTCGACTCCTCCCAGCCAGCTCTCCACCCCAGGTCAGCCACGAGCCCCTCGACCCCAGCCGAGTCCTAACGAAAGGTGTCCATCCCTCCTCTTCCCCGGCATCTCGGGAGAGCAGCCGCCGCCGCCCCCCGGGAAGGAGCCTATGGTATGGAGCTCTCTGGGTATCTCAGCGGGCCTACGCCCCTGCCCTGGGCAGCTCCTGACCGACCGTAGAGGCTCCGGTCTGGAGGACCCAGACCGCCACGAGAGAAAGCCTCCTAAGCCCTGGGGTGTCCCAGAGATGGACGGACTTACCTACCCTGCTGAGTGTAAACCTCTGTAAACCTTAAAAGTCGATAGAAATGTTATCCGTTCTCTTGACCACTATCCCTAGTGCAGTTACTCCCTCTCGATCATTGTCCTTGCAGTGAACGTTAGACGTCCCTGCCTCTACACAGAGCTCGGGGGTGGGCGTGGGGAGAAGCCGGAGCTGTCCCTACAAACCTGCCCGCCTGCCCCGTCCTGGTCCTGGAAAATCCTCCCTAGCAGCCCCTTGTCAGGGGAGGAAGGTCTCTATCTGCACATGCTGCGGCTTTCCACCGGACTTGGGAGGCAACATCAACGGACGAACGGCTTTTCTCAGACTCTAAGCAAGGAAGGGGGTGGTTTCTGTGCTTCAGAAACTCCCACTGCATCGATAACCACATTCACTACCGACTTCACTACCGCCTTGGTTTCCAGTCTCATCAATAGACGCATTTACAGATCGAAAGAGGCTCACAGGGCCACCCGTGGTAGAATTCTGAAAGACACCGTGCCAAAGAAAACTCAGAATTAGGGACATTTTATGAGCTCCCCCTTTTGATGACCAGGGGGTGGTGATTATTCTTTAGTTTCCTTAGCTTTGTCTCTTGATCTTCTTGCCAGATTGGGTGTCCAAGGAGCTCCCTTTAAGACGATGTGTTTTTTTTTTTTTTGGGGGGGGTGTCTAGCCTGAACTTCAAACTAGCCTTTTAGTTTCATTCGTCTTGAGAGGCCTTTCACAAGTCCTCCTTCTAAGTTATATCATGTTAAAGCCAAGGATTCTGGTTAAACATCCCAGACAGATCTTTCCAAGAAAGTGTAGGAAAACCAACTAAATTGATCCCCTCTGTTTTTCTTTTCCTACCTACTAACAGTCCTAAATTCTTTATCAGAAGGCCGAAGGTTTTTTTGCCCTTTGCTAGTCCTACTAAACTAAAATGGAACAAATACAGACAACCTAGAAGTCCTAACCCCTGAGGCTGGCAGAAGACACGATACATACCCATTTGTTCAAGTACTTGGTTCTTGGTATATCCTAAGAATGGTTTCTCAGAAGTCTTGTTTTCCCCCTTTTCCTGCACGTGGAACTATTCCAGAAGACAGTTGGGCATTTGCCCAGCCTCCTCAGTGGTAGCCTGTCCTTTTGTATTTCTTCCAGGGCAGGGATGGAACAACGACAATGGCTGGAGATTCGGTAGTGATCTGAATCACAGGATACCCTAACTAGTCCTGGGAATTGTCCATTCTGTGTCACCTGCTTCCTTGGTATACAGTATCTTTGGAAGCAGATAATGAGAGGATTTTCCATCAATGATGGTTTATGATTGAATGCTTGAATTTCTTCCGTGGTTTATGGCTAAATTTGTTATTTTGTGTATTTGATAGTTTTGTTGGTTATACTGTTTGTAATAATTTTAAGATTATGTGCCAGTCAGCAGGGGGCACTGTTGCTCTTTTTCAAGGCCGCAGCAAACACCAAAAAAACCCCTTTCCATCATGGACAAACTAGGGGTGAATTGAGAAGTCCTTCATACCTCTTTCGGATCACTGCATTCTTTAGGCTGGCATATTTGAACAGATAATCTCCACTTAATCCTGAGGAACAGATGAGCTGGCCCCTTTTAGCCCTTAAAAGTATGATGGATGGAACTCAAGGGAGTCATGTGTGATTGTTTTCTTGGAGACCAACAATACATTGGCAGGTGCCTGTATAGGCCCAGAATCTCCCTCAACCCCCCAATTCTCCTTCTTATTCTTTACTCCCTAAAGGACAGTGCTGTAATATCATACCCCAACTCATGTTCCCTTCTACTAGCTCTCACTGAAAAACAACCAAGTCAAGGAAATACGTAAGGTTTGAGACTGACCTGCCCAAAACTTTACTTCACTCCTCTTCTGTCAAAGGAACTCCTGAAAAATCCTACTTTCTCCAGCAAAGCTTTCCAAGACAACTAAAACCCCTTATTATTTAAACATACAATTCCTGTAAAAGTTTCCTGCTTCCCTCATTTTCTCTACCACACCTTCTATCTCAACAACTCCTTTGCCCTCTGATTGGACATAATATTTTCGTTGATAAGTTACTAAGTCATATTCTTTAGTCTTTGACTATTCAATTTTTCTCTGTTCTTTATATAATCTCTCAGAAGTCAGAGATTAAGCTCTTAACTCTTTATTTGTATAGGGCCTAATACACTTTTCCAAAAAGCTAGGTGGTGCAGTGGATAGAGCGCTGGGCCTGAAGTCAGGAAGATTCATCTTCCTAAGTTCAAACCTGGCCTCAGATACTTATTGTCTGTGTGACCCTGGGCTGGGCACTTCACCCTATTCCCCTCAGTTTCCTCATCTGTAAAATGATATGGAGAAGGGAATGGCAAACCAATATCTTTGCCAAGAAAACCCTAAATAGGGTCGGGGAGAGTCAGACAAGGCTGAAAACGACTCAATCACAAAAACAAATCATAGGATCATAAATCTAGAACTGGGATGGATCTTTGAAGATCATGTAGTCCATTTTACAGATGAGGAAACTCAGGCCTAGAAAAGTTATATGACTTGCCCAAAGTCACATAGCTGGGATTTAACAATTTTTCCATGGTACTACACTGCCTCTTGTGAAGACTCGACCCCACAGTCTGTCTCCTCTTATCCAATCTCTCACCTCTCCCCATTACCAATAACTCAACATCAGGCCGACCCCTTTACCTCCCTCTCCCTCCTTGGGTTTCAAGGTGCCTTTTCTCCTCCAGACAGCCCAATTTCAGACTCTCCCATTTTGCAGCTAACCTACTTCTCTTTCACTTGACCTTTCTGGCTTTCAGTTTCTTTATCTGTAAAATGAGGAGGTCGGACTAGATAATCTGTCAGGTACCTTCCCATTCCAAATCTGTGATCTTTCCTCTCCTATTTCTCAGCCTCTTATGTCTAAGAATGCTTGTTGGAAAGAAGAGGCAGAGGCTCATAATGTATGTCTGGATTACAGTGCAGCCATGATCCCTGAGAGAGGCTGTGTGGTATGTATAGTAGAAAGAGTGCTGTGCCTTAAAACTGGAAGAGCCTGATCTTCCACTTAATGGCTGTGTCACTTTGAGCTAGCAATTAAACATCTCTGAGCCTTACTTTCCTCCTGTGTAAAATAAAGAGAAGACTTTCCCTACCGCACAGAGCTGTTATAAGGGTCAACTAATAGAGTAGAATAGAGCAACATACAGGAATTATTATTTATATAACCTTTCGTGGGTCTATATCAGTATAGGGAGATTTGTTTGTGAGATCGTTATGAGGCTCAAACAAGAGTGTGTGAAGTGCTTTATAAACTTTAAAGAGTTACATAAAATAAGTTCTGATCATGTTAGCACCTCACAGGCCAGTGGATGGCATTATGTGTGCATGCATAATCTAATCGGGGAGGACAGAAATAATTGATTTCTGGAGATTTTCAAATATCTCTAAGCCAAGACTATTAGCTTGAATATCTGTGCCCCACTGTGCAAATCTCAGATTACATATATTTGCTCTTCCCCAAATATACAATCCTAATAACCTTGCCACCAAGCCTGCCATGCCTGCCATGAACCTCAAATCCAGGGTTCTCTGATACACCAAATAACTTCCAAAAGAGTTATTACCTGAAGATATTCCATTTCCTATGTTCCCCAAGAATGGTACTAAGCCTACTTTGGTGTTAGTATCTCAGCAGTCCCTAATCCCTTCCTTTCTACACATGAAAATCTGTAGGAACCATATAAGAAGTTCCCCAGAATTGCCCCAGGGTAGAGCAATCCTCAAGAACATTCAATGCCCAGAGAGTCTGTGCCAGGGTCAATAGTTTTTTAATCTTTCTAGAAAGGGAGGGAATGGCAGCAGCCTCAGCTCTTAGAAACTGCTCCATGGCCTGGTATCTTGGAGCCAGGCAAGTTTAGGCTTGATTACAGGGAAAAAAAAATTCTCACACTTAGAGCTGTCCCATAATAGCTGTAGAATGGGCTACCTTGAGAGGTGGTGACTTCCCTCTCCTTGGAGGTCTTCAAGCAGATGCATTCTATTGTGTGGATTCTTTGCAGGTATGGGTTGACTTGATGGCTACCAAGATCTCTTCCAAGTCTTAGTTTCTGTAATTATATGCTGCTTTTTTTAAAGAAGGGCTTACATAGTGAGATTTCCATTATTAGCCACCATCTAGACACTTATCACCACTTAAATGATAGAGCTCTAGGGAACTCTTGGTTATACATGCATTGTAATGTCATTATTCCCCAGGGTTTCTGGTGTCCAACTCTCCCCCATGTTCACAGGATGTTTGATGAAATGAAAAAGACAAGAGAGAGAGTAGAACTAAATATGAAGAAGGGTGAATATTAGGAGTTTTTGAATGAGTTAGAATATTATGGCTGTGTCTGGTAGTATTTCAAAGCTGAATAGATAGGATAGCCTTTTAAAAATTATCCCTGTCCTTTCTCTCTTTTATTATTACAGAATCACAGAATTTGAGAGTTGGAAGGGACCTCAGTGGCTGTCTAGACCAACCCATCACAAAAAGAATATGGATAATTGAAAATTGACTCTATCTCATTAACACTGAAGAACCTGAATAAATTTCTTATCCTGTTTTTCTTGCAAAGACCTCAAAAGATTTACCCATCTGTTTTCTTATTTGTTGTGGCAACTTTAGAGAGGGGGATGGAGGAAATCAGGTGGTTGTCAGGCAATGTTAAGAAAGAAAAGATTATAAATTCCATTTTGTGAGAAAATTGAGGTTTAGAGAAATTTTGTATTCTGCTAGAGGTTACACAGCAAGATCATTGATACAACAATACTATATGCTACTTTTGTGTCCTAAATTTTTCCCTTGGTCCCTGCTATATTACTTACCTTGCACATTACTCATGTTTCTTCTGGGTACTGCCCCCTGTGGCATTTCAGTGGCATAAGCACAAGTGCCCAAATTGTCCAGAGTATAACAAGGCCATGCTGGGCCAGGGATAAGATGACCTCTTTCTTTGTTCCAGTGTGAAACCCAAGCTGGGTTTGGTGGTAAGAAGATGACAAATGTCCTATTAATACACATCTGCATGCCAGACCCTCATCACAAAAGCCAGGAGCTTAGGATGTGGGGACAGAAAGAGATAAAATGAGTCATGTCAGATGGGCTTAGAGTTCACTCCCTCTACCCAGCTCTACCTCTGTGGAGGAGGGGAGTGGCCTCCTGGAAGGCATTAGGATCAACTGGATGGCCCAGGAGGTAAGCACCCCACCCTAAAAGGAAAATAAGACCAAGCAGAATAGAAAGGCAGCCCGCTGAGGTAAAGGGCTCAGAGGTTTGGTTTGGAATGAGACACAATCTGTTACATGCGTTAAAGAATGGCTAAGAAGATAGGTAAATAAATGAACAGACAAAATGAAATGGAAGTGTCTTGGTCAGGATAGCACTGAGAAAGAAAATATATGTCTATATATCTCATTACATGGTTTTACTCATATGTGAGTTCACAATTATGAATTTGTGAGTATTTTTGAAAATACTATATGTATTCAGCGTCTTCACAAGTGTTTATGTAAGTTATGTTCAGTATATAATGTAGTTGATCATGTATGTTTATGCAAGTTCTCCCCACCCCATTTCCCTCATCTACCTAATACCTACATCTGCTGCTTTCTTCTCTGCTAGTTCCAGCTTCTCTTGGGCATCCTTCAGTGCTTCTGAATATTTGTCCAGTTCATCCTCTGTTCCCTTCAACTTCTTCTGCATAGCTGCCAGCTCATCTTCCAACTGTGAGAGACCCCAAGAAAGCAACACATACACCAGAATTACAGTGTAATTGTTCCCAGGTTCCTAGATCCTGATTAGATTCCTTGCCTAGCCTCTGAACTAGTAGTACCAGAGAAACTCCATCAATCAGTTCCCAATTCTCTGTCTTTGTCATATGGTCTTGGGAAGTCCAATACTTGTCAGTCCAATACCTGAGATGTCTAATCTACCCTCAGTTTTTGACTTCAGAGACTTGAGGGCCAAGGATGCCTGGGTATCTAGAGGGGTTTGTGTGAAAGAAATGATGAAGGCATTGAGTTGCTGAATGTTAGTGTCCTACCCTGCCTCCAGGGTCAGATGGACTCTTCAGCAAAGTGATAATCTATTTTGGGATAGTGACTGGCACATGGTAGGTACTACAATATTGCCACTACTACTATTACTATTATCATCATTATTATTTAGGCTTACATGGAGACTCAGAAAGTTTCAGTAACTTGTTCAAGGTCATAGGCAGTCAGGACAAACAACTCAGATATCCTTTTCCCAATTTAGAGCAATATTGCCCCTGTTAGGACCATGGAAAAAGGCTGTTTCTCCTAGAAATATTTGTCCTTTCTGTTTTTCACCTTCCTTTCTTATTCATCCTCTTCCCATGTCCCTTAGCCCCATGTAGATGTTAAAAACAAATTCCAGCACACACCTGCTTGCTTCGGTCCTCTGCCTGCTTCTGTTCAGCCTCAGCCTGCTCTGCTCGGTCCAAGGCATTTTCCTTGTCCAGCTTCAGCATTTGCATCTTTTTCTTGATGGCCTCCATCATTGGGGTTAGTTATGAGCAGTTAGGGACTGAAACAAACACTGAGGGGCTTCTGTCTGGGCGACTGGCCATCCTTAGAACTGAGGTTTTATCTTGAGGGCTCTAGCTCCACCCCTCCATCCCAATATGGCCCTGTTCAATCCCCCACCTCCCTAAAATTGACCTCCTATGGGGAGGAACACACTGATGGACTGACATCACTTAGAGAAATTCGGGAACAGCTGAAGGCTGGTTTTAGACAATACAAAGTGGGGGAGGGACAGGCTCCTATCAACATGAATTTTTTTTTTCCCCATTTCATTTGGATACCTTAAGTGTTATAAGAGAATAATGGAATGCTCTGGAAGAGGGAGAAAGATTTCAGGCACCTAGAAAGGTCCCAGTTTTTGAAACTTTACTAGGGCTCTGACTACCCCTCCTACTGTTAACCCTCACCTGATCTTTTAAATTCGGTGCTAGTTACATCCCACAAACTAAGTATTGTCCGTTTATTCTTGGTATCTAGTGAGTTTGGGGAGTAGAAGAAGGGAAGGTCGGCGATGATTCCTCTCCATCATAAAATTGTGCTATTTTAGGGGTCCTGGTTATTAAAGAGAGATACAGACTGCATTTTTTCTTCCTAAAACTATAAGGATTAAGTAAAAATGGGGCTGCTAGGTAGAAAAATCAGAGTTGGACCTAGGAGGTCTCCTTAGAGACAAATTGGGAGATGGAGGGGGGTAGGGAAGCTGAAAGAGAGATGTAAGTCCCTGTTTTCCACATGTGGTTTTGGATCTTTAAATAGAATTCCTGTCACCTTCCAAAGTTCAATGTCCAAGGTTGTTGTCCCCCTGTGGATCACCTTCTTTTCCCCTCCCCCAACCCTCAGCATTCTCCCCTCCCTTCCTGGATCAACTCAAGGCCATCCATAGTCATTCTTTCCCTGGAGCTTGGTTGCTGACAGGTGGCTGATGACCCCAGAACTCTGTGTGTACCAGAAAGGAAGGTGGCCACTTCTCAGGGACATGAGAGCTAATGGTGGGGAGGAGGGTGGGTAGCTTGTGGCCTGATAAGTGACTTAAATCCTATGATAGGTGAAATTTGGTGCAACAGATATTTATTTCTAGCTTGTCAGCATGGAGGGTATGGTATTTGTGGCTAGGGACTTAAGGCAGAGGTGATAACCACCGCCGGGAGCTTCTAGTCATCCACAGAAGAGGCAGATAAAAAATATGGGAAGGCAATAAGCATTTCTATGATGCCTATTATGTGCCAGACGCATAATGATCTCATTTGAGCCTTACAACAATAACAATCTGTTATCCCCATTTTACAGTTGAGGAAATTGAGGTAGAGAGAAGTCAAGTGATTTACCCATGGTCACACAGCTAGTAAGTGTCTGAGGCTGGATTTGAACTCCAGTCTTCCTGTCCAGCACTCTACATTGCATTTAGGGTTAGGATACCAACTGATTCAGAGAAGAGACCCAATAAAGTTACCAAGGAATACAACTATGGGGTGTAAAGGTAGAAATGTTAGCAGTAGCAAGTCTGAAAATGAAGAAAATGGGAAAATTCAGGACAAGGAAATAATGGGTGTCGAGGAAGGATCTAAATAGGATTGGGGAAAGGTTGAGGACAGGAGATGGAGAGGAATGGGGAAGTCAAATCTGAAAGGGTGAGGAAAAGAAGTATTTTCTAGCATAAGGACCAGTTTACAGGAGGACTAGATCCCAAAGTTTCAGCTTTTACATCTCTGCCACCACTCTACCCCACCCCAGATCCTGTCAGAACTCCTTAGACTATAACTGTTACTTTTCTAAAGAAGGAGTTGGGGGCAGGGAGAAACTAATGGGAGAAAGGGAGAGGTCATAGTGATGCTGAATCACCCAACCGCTGTAAGAATATGTTTGACATTTAGTTGATTCCCAAACTAACAACCTAATATCAAACATATCACACAGAAGCAGGGAGCCTGGGAGGGAACAGGTAAAAATGAAAAATTAAGGGCCCAAGCATGGCCAGTGAGAGAATGGGTTATAGGTTAGTACTAGCTCTTGCCCCTTTCTCATTTCCCACACCCCGGCCTCTTCATTTTCCCTCCTGCCTCCCCAGTCTGTGCTCCTGTCCTTCCAATGCCCTTGACTTTCACAATGACTGGTTAGATTGGCTAGGAAAACGTGACCGGACAGGCTCCATGTCCATGTACTACTCCTAGTAACTCAGGCCAGAGATTCTCCTATCTTATGTTCAAGATATGTGACGGATCAGCAATGCCAACAACTTATCACCCTGCATCTGCTTACCCTAACTTTAAGCTCCTTGGGGATCCCCAGCCCTATGCACTTGCTAAACCTTGCTTTGCCTCCATAATGAACACAAGTTCCAATAGATATTCCCTTTCACACCCCACAAGGCTGTTGAGGTCAACCCCACAAGTACCGGACCAATTCTATTCCACTGATTTCCAATTGCTTGTTCTCATATTCTGGGCAGAATATACAGAGCTTCTAGGCAATGCTTAACTACTTTCCCCATCTTGCCCCATTATTCCATTTCTTTCCCTTTCTGTGCCACTCAGGCAAGTCACTTTTATTCCATTTGTTTTTCAGGTGCCTATAACAAAAGTGACCCAAAAGTGACCCATTTAAAAAAATGTCTAGCCTCTAATTTCCCCCTCACCTGCCCCAGGATTCCTAGGGGAATGAGATCAGAGAGCCCCAGGTTGCAGATGACTTACAGCCTCCCTTTCCTGACTCAGTCCAGAGGCCATATAAGCAGAATTGAAAAAGCCAGTTGCAGTTGATGAAAAGAGCTAGGACCCATGTTCCTCTTCTCCTTTGGGATTTTTACCCCTGTAGGAAATCCAAGAGGCTGGACTGCCCCTCCCCCCCCACCTTTTTTTCTCTAGGATTCCTTCCTTGCAAAGATCCATGCTTCTCCTCTTTGGCAGCTCTTCTGTAGTGATCCCAGTCTACCACTGGCCCAATTGGTTTTAAACAGGAGTTGACCGGGTAGGAGAGGAATAGAATCTCATTGAGGAAGAGGGCAGATGCCTCTGGAGGCTGTGATCAAAGCTCAGATTTATAACTATTGGAAAATTCTAGGGGTGGGGAGGACCATGGGACATGACTTCAGCCCCCAGGCAGACCTGCCCCATGTGTCCCTGTTCCCACTAGTATAGACTCCCCCTGCCTCTCAATAACACTATGTCCTTGGGCCTGATCGATGGTTTGTCCCTTGTTGCCTGTCAATTTCTGTCAACCTTGTGGTTCATGTCCTCTAGGGAAAAGAACAACTTATGGGCATCTAGATCTCAGCAGAGATTGTGATTATACCTTATAACTGTTGGTACCATCTTTGTTTGCTCTCTTTACCTACTGACACTGCCTTTCCCTATATCCCCAAGTGCACTCTTATTTACTTCATCAACTTTGCCCAAACCCTGATACCAAATTGTTGTTTCTGGCAAAAAGAGACCACACTAATTCCATGCTGTCAATGTAAACTTAACCTGGTTATGTAGGGCAGGGGGGAAGATGATCAAAAGCTGGAGGAAATAGGGAAAAGGGGGTCTTTACAGTGGGGAGAAAGGGGTTTAAGAGAGTATTTGAAGGAGCCAAGGACTGAAGAGCACTGCAGGAAAAGAAACAGGCCTAGGGAATATTGCTATAGAAGAGACCAGGTTTCTGGGGGTAAGGGAATATCTAAAGGAGCTGGGCAGGAGTGGGATGTGACCATGACATGAAATCTCCTCAGCTCTCCTCTCTGGACTATTTTCATGCCTTCCCCACCAATGATGCAGACAGTCTTTCTGACCCCAGGGGAGCCCAGCATGCATGACACTAGTATTAGAAATGAAGAGTTAGAGTGAATGATTCTGCTGATGTAATGGGAGCAGACAATGGGGCTGGGAAGGCAGGCTCAGTGGGGGACAGGCCTGCCAATAGCAGAGCCAGACCAGCAATGACAAGCCCAGAGGCAGGGGGAGTCCAAGGTCAGAGATTAGAATAAACAAAGGGTAATATGTGACTAGGGAAACCAAGTCAGAGAAATAGAGAGGGAAATGGATGTCATGGCAGAGAGCAGGGGTAGACAGACTACAGATAATAAAGGCATAGAGGGAGACATAAGACAGAAATAGGAGGAGTGTGATCTATTATTAGGAGTAGAGATTGGCCTTGAAGACTAGTACATAAAAGGAAGAATGAGGCAGAAGGGAAGAATCAGAACTGGGGGAGATTAAGGGGATGGAAGATGGACAGTGGGCTAGGGAAATATAGACAACACAATTAGCTGAATTCACAACTGTTTGGCCAGACCCCAAAGGTTTGATAAGAGTTTGGAGAGAGTCCTCCAATAGCATCTCCCAGTGATCTGTAACTTTGGCCTTGTCCTAGTCAATATTCTTTTTTATCAATGTCTTGGATAAGGATAGAGATTTCATACTTATCAAATTGGCAGATGACATTTAGTCCTCCCACTAAAGCTGGGAGGAGGAATAGCTATCATACTGGATAATATAGAATACAAGAAATTCTTAGGCTAGAGAAGGGGGCCACATCGACTAAGATTAAATTGTACTCTGATATCTATAAGGCCTTGCTCTTGGGTTCAGAAAATTGGCTTCACAAGTATAAGGCAGGGGCAGGGTGGGAGGGAGGTGGGGAGGTATGATTAGACAGCAGTTTGAAAAAGATCAGGGGGTTTTAAATGGATTGCAAACTCAATATGAATCAACAGAGTGATGTGCAGCCAAAGAAGCTAATGCTATTTTGGGCTGCATCAAGAAGGGTGAAGCTTCCAAGAAAGGAGATCATAGTCCTGCTGTAGTCTGCCCTAGTCAATCAAACTGCATCAGGAATATTGTGTTCAGTCAATTAACATATGTTAAGCACCTTCTGCTAAGCTCTGGGGCTACAAAAAAAAAAAAAAGGCAAAGGACATACCCTACCCTCAAAGAGCTCACAGTCTAATATTCATTACATATCTCAGTAAGGATAATCCCTCCTTGGGGTTATACCTTTGCTCCTGGGATATCTAGACTTCCAAGAACTAGCCCCTTCCCCAAATTTATTGTGGATTGTATTTTAACCTGTCTTTACTATAGACTAAAATAACTCATATGTATGTGCATATGTCTTGAGGTCACCACCAACAAACATTAAACTAAACATTAACTACCGGCCATGTGCAAGGCACCAAGATTATTACTGGGGATACAAAAACAAAAATGAAATGTTCCCTACTGTCAAAGGCCTTATTAGAACTGATTCTCAGGCTAGAAAATGTGTTCATGATGTCCTACCACCCAGGCAGGAGTTTCATCCCATTTAGGAGCTGGGAGAAAAGGAGCTGTTTGGAAAATATGGGGAACAAATAAACAGCATATAATTTGACGCAGCCTGGAGGAGTTTCAGGGACATATAGAAAGGAGTATAGAAATCTATTTTTTAAAGAACCTTGTTTCAAATGTTTGTTTTATTTATGTTAGGAGCTCATTTCCCTTTAGAAACGTGATCAAAGGTTAGGTTTCTATACCAGTCTGCAAAAGCCTGTTCAACCAATAACATACCTTAACTAAGAGGCTATGTGGCCAGTTAGATGGTGAACTACACTCAGAATCACAGAGACTTGGGTTCAGTTATTGTCCCTATCACACAATGGCTTTTTAAAGCCAGTTTAAGTAAGATTTAAGTAAACCTTTTAATTTTTTTTTTAAATCTAAGTTGCTGATATCCATTGACTGAGGGAACTTCCTCAATAGGAGTTTAATTCTCTACACTGATGAAGTCATAGTTTTCATCACACCCACCTTGAACTAGAATCTAGTTTGATAGAAATGAACTAATATTTATAACAATGTTTCTAAGGAAGAATACTTTTAGAATTTTAAGTTGCAAGACATAAAAATACATCTTATTTCAAGATTTGGAATGTTACCCTATACTAAGCTCACCCTCAAATATTTACTGAACACATACTATGTGGAAGAAATAGTGCTAGGGATCCTTAGGAATTTCATCAAAGCTCCTGCTCATGGCTTACTTAAAAGCAGCAGTTCTCAAACTTTTTGTTCTCAGGATCCCTTTATACTCTTCAAAATATTGAGGAACCATTCCTCCTCCTCCGCCCCACCGCCCTGCTCCCTGTAAAGAACTTTAACGTGGATTATACCTGTCACTATTAGCAATATTAGAAATTAAATCATTATGAAAATAGTTTTGATCTCATGGATCCCACGAAAGGGTCTGGGGACCCTTTGTGTCCCTGGATAATGCTTTGAGAACCATTGGCTTAGAGTGTCTGTCCTGCAATAGGTTGGGCTTCCCTAGCAGCAAATGGTTGCTAGGAGGAGTGGTGGTGACTGGTACAGCTTGGGGTTTTAGACTCCAGTGGGAATGGGGGTTTGGGTACACAAGTGCTTGGTAGAAGCAGGAAATCCTGGGTAGACAATGAGATTGTCAGTGGTGGTAGTAGTAGTATTAGTAACTTTCTATGGAGCTTTAAACATTTTAAAACTTTCAACAGTCCTATGAAATGTAGGCAGTGCAAATATTATCCCCATTCAAAAAGAGGAGACTGAGGCTCATAGAGTTTGAGTTATTTGCCGATAGTTACACAGTGAGTATTAGATTCACAATTTGAACCTGGGTCTTTCCTGACTCGAAATCAAGTGATCTTTTCACTCCATCTCACAGCCTTTCAATAATGGGGCTTCAGTGAAAGGTTAGGGACACTGATGAGATATCCCCTAATGGCTGTGGTAGCAGAGTGTTCCTGTGGCTGAGGCCCATAGGTAAGTGAAGCCTTGACTGGGGCAGTCATTGGTATATAAGGGAATATAGTAAGCATAGATAAGTCGGTGAGAAAAGACTTGAAGATGAGTAGAAGCAATTGAAGAAATGTGTTTAAACAGAAAAGGCTTGTGGAAGAGAAATATGGTAGGAGTTTGGAGAGAGGGAGAAGGCATGTCACTGAGTTTGGATGACTGTGGAAACAGAAGTTTTGACACAGATCTGAAGGGTGGGCCTCAAGGGCTGAGCTTAAAGCAGTGAGCCAGCTGGCCTAGTGGTAGAGTCATATTTAAACTATTAACAACCAGAGTCATAGTTTGCATCAAACAACTCCCCTCTCCCACACAGCCAATATTTACCGGAATTACAGTCCCTGAATTGATCACAAGAGGTCACTCTTCCCTCGTCAGCCTTTTAATGCTTCATCTTCACCAAAAAATAAAAAGTTAGACAATCTGGCTCTAGGCAAATAGCCTGCCAGACTTATCCTAGGGAAAAAATTCTAGGCCTTGGGGAGCCTGGAAGTATGAACTGTTAGAGAAAAAGGGACAGGTGCCTCTGATGCCTTCAGAGTCTCTCCACATAGAAGGATTTGCCCATCTGATTTAGCTCTTGCTGGTACTGTTGATGTTCCTTCTCAAATAGCTGACTTAAGGCAGCCTGCCGAACCTGGGAGAGGAGGGACAGAATAGAGTGTGGAAGTTTGCCTTCTGGTACCCACCCACCCACCATCTCTACCCTTGGCTGGTTCCCTAGCTCTTGGGTTTTGTTTTTTCAGTCTAGACACAGGGAACAGGAGATAGCTTAGGATAGGGAAGGTAGCATACACTTCACACATATGAACATGGAGTACAACTCATTTCCCCAAGCTGGGTGAGTCAGGGGTTAAGGGACACTAGGGAAATAGAAATGCGGGCAACTTGAAGTACATTCATTCTAGGGAGTTAGAGGAGCACTAAGGGTAAAAGCTCAGAGAATCAACCAATCAACAAACATTTATTAAGGGCCTACTATGACAGTCGTGCTAGGCACAATGACTGTTAGTACATTTGGATAGCAAAATACGCCACACAAGTAGGATGCAATTGTTGAATACAGAGCTCTGGTATATAGAATGAAAAGGCTCTGGTGTAATGGGTACATGTTAAATACAGCTAGCTGCTAGTGAGCAAAGTGGTTTAGGGTGGAGACCATGGATGGTCCTGAGAGTCCTCGTGGGCAAAGGGAGCAACAGTAGGTTTGACCCACTCACAGCCAGCAGCTGCTTGTTGGCCAATGCCATCTCCTGTTCCATGATGTCTTGCATTCTCAGGATGGCATATGGGTTCCTCCTCTGGTTCATTGTCGCCTGCCATACGCACTGCACTACTGTATTTTTCCAACTGTCCCAGGAGAATTTATGTGGATTTGTGTTAGGAAGATAGAATACCATTATCTCTGTGACATAGAATTTGTCTTATGTTTCCTAAATAAGTAAACTCAAGTGTAGGTAGGTAAGTCTTCCCTATGTATCTCTGGAACCTCTCTTAAGTGTTTATTACACTGTTGGGCATAGACTGAGATCTCAAAAGAGGTTCCCCCTTACTGACCACCCCCAGTTACGCTCAGGGTATTGTGGGAGACAGAAATAGGAGGAAGGGCACAACTGGATGTTTTAGTCTAATCTGGGGGGCATTAGCGCACAGGTATGTATTTACATTTTTTGTCATGTGAAGCAAAGCTAATTCTTGCCTTCCTCTGAACCTTTGAGAAAACTGAGGATGGAGAACAGAGAGAAGACAATATGGTAGGTTGATGTTTGGGGGGGGGTGGTGGAGGGCACAGAAAATTACCTCTCAACAGCTTTCTCAAATGCTACTATCCTCTTGTAACTCTGCAAGGAAAATTTAACGTACCTGGTCAGCCCAGTTACCAAACTCCTCACCCTAGCGCCCTATTTGTTACTCTTGGCTTAAAAGGAACTTGGGGGATCGTTTTCCCACCCACTCATCCCATCAGAAATAGGGCAATACGTTATGGCTAGCAATTTATCATTCAAAATATTTCAGCACCTACATGGAAAGCAACATCCCATTGCAGGGGTAGGGAAGCTCCTTACAAAGCCTTTTTTTTTTTTTTTGGTACTTCCCCATGCTCATAGTGAGGAAACAGATCTGGTAACCCCATCAAATGTTCTTTCAATTAAGCTTAATCCTTGTCATACCTCTTCTATCTTTATAACCTCATCCAGGGACAGGGATACCCGAGGGTTTGCCGTGGATTTAGCACGTTGGATAGACATTCTTGACTGTTGCTCTTCCTGTTTTGTCCACTCACTGATCTCAATTACCCTGGTTACTAGGCATGTCTCCAATTATGCCCTAGGCCTAGGCCCTGATTGGTCACCTGGCTTGTTGCCTGGGAGACCTGAAGGGAATCCTAGTTCTTTAGCCTTCTAATAGTGACCCCACCGCCACTTAGAAGGAGCCATAGGCCCAAACCCAGAACCTCTTATGTTAGGCTACAGAGGCAGCTCCATAGCTAGAATTTTAGGGGAATCAGCCCCATCATGCCCACAAAGGTGCCCACACATACTCATACTGCCTCCCCCGCCCCATCTACTCTAGATAGATAGGAGCAGAAATCTGTAAAGAACAGTAATAACATGCCTATTTTTTAGAGCTGTTTTTATTAAATAACTGGTTTATAAAGTCAGACCAGTACTGTAACTTACTGGGGGAATATGGAATTAGTGCCTGTATCACTGACAGTTCCCCTCAGTCACATCTTGAAGAGAAGGGAAAGGCAGTGCACTAAACACAACACAAATCTCAACAGGGCTCTGTTTAAGTATAACACCCTAGTTCCCTTCTGCCCTTTTCACTCCACAACTTTAAATGACATGTCTGTGGGCTAGAGTCCCCATCCAAGTAGGTAAGATAGGGGCTCTGTGGTTTCCATTTCTAACATCATAAATGCCCCCTCCCACAACCCCACTAACCTATTTAGGATAAAACTGACTTTGAAAGAGGGTAAAAAATAACCATGATCAAAAACAAGCTGGGGTAAAGAGGAAGTGACACAGCCAGAGGAAAATTATGTGGATTCAACTCCATAAAAAAGCTATTGGAGAGGGAAAGAGGGCCTCATGGAACTTTAGTTCTACAACAGACCAGAGGGATAAGCTCAGGAAGGCTCTCCAGACACACATTTCAAGAATTCTGGGCACAATGTTATCAATGCTGTCCAGTGCTGCTGTGTCTCCTGCCCTGGGGGGCAGGATCCTCCTAGTGAAGCCATGTTGGCTATGGCTCTCCCCAAATTCAGTCAGAGGGTGCTCTCTAGTGTATTGTAGTTATCCTTAAAACTCTTCAGCTCTAGGAAGTGCTTGGCTCTTTTACTCTTCTGGCTGGAGGGCAGATAGGTGACCTGGATAGTCGTTGGGGAGGAAACTTCAGGAGACTGTGTTAGATCCTTAGCTGCCGACTGGTGCTGCCGCTGGGAGCTCCCACCACGGGCTTTGACACTGAAGCATCCAAAGAGAGAATAAGTTATGACCAATATAACAGAAGCGAAAGACCACAGGTCAGGGCTCATTGACTCTCAATATGAACCAACAATCTGTGTCACCATATATATATACATATATACACCAGTTGCTAAAATTCAACTTGATTTTAAGAGCACCATTTTCTAATATGCCCCTGCCAGATTTTTGTTTCTTATTACATAAAGCTTAGACCCAACCACTCCCTTTCTCCTTTAAATCATAAGGTCTCAAGCATTCTACCTTTCCATATTCCCCTCCCTTCCATTTAGTCTATGGTCCATTCAGACTCAATTCCTCAATGACACTTCACACCTCAAGTCTGTGCTGCGTTAGCTGTTCCAAGGGTACAAGGCTCTCCCTCCTTTTAGAATTTCTGGTTTCCTTCAAAACTCAGCTCAAGTGCCACCTTCTTTCTATATGAAGCTTTTCTAAATGCCTCCAAGCTGCCAGACCTCTCCTTCCCCAATCTATCATACGTTTTGTTCATATTCTGAATGTAAATCCTGTCTCTACTTTGGAATGTAAGCTCTTTGGGGGCACTGTTCCACTTTTGTCTTTGTCTTCGTTTCCTAGTGTTTAGCAATGTCTGGCACACATAAGGCACTTAATTAATGTTTATGGACTGAAAGCCATAACAGATACCTTTAGTCATCTAGATTCTTAACTATCCCCTTCATTTTACAGATGAGGCCCAGGAAAAAGTGATTTGTCCAAGATTACATATATAGTAAATCCACATACTACCGAATCCAAATCCAGTTCTCTTTTCACTTAATAATGTGTGTCTGCAGCAAATACATCCTAGAGCCCTTTTGCTAGATGGTTTATGAAAATATAAAAAAAAACTATACATTAGGCTTAAGAGAATGAATTTTACAGGTTTGCTGACTTCTACAAGACTTGTCGCTTGACTTCCACCAGATCTTGCTGTTTTATTTTTGTGATACCTCTAAGTGTTTTTTATATGCTTTTAAAGAACAAAACAATTCTTTTCAAGAGGCAAAAAAGAGAGAAGGTAGGAGATACACAACCCCTTTCTGTCCTTTAAGAAAGACCCAGATTAAACCTTAAGACAGAAGGGACCAGAATGTATTTCTCTATATAGTTGACTCCACATTATCAATGCTAATTAAAAATCTGAGAAAAATTTACCCTTACCACCCAGAATCTCTCATTTGAATGTTTGTACAAGCCTAACATAATAAAACTAAACACAGGGTGCACTGGGGAAACAACATATTCCAAACCAATCAAGAAGGATCAACTAGACTTTGGGGTTCCCTTCTCTTATTGTAATCAAAAGCTTAACTACAATACTTTTGTCTGTTGGGTCTAATGGTGTTGCTACTGCCAGATGAGACACTAAGGACAGCTGCTACTTAGGTTGTTACTATTGTAAGACTAAAAAGGACACAGCAATAATAGTTAAGGGTCCTAGGGGATAAGGAATTCTACTGGACTGGATTCGAGCTAAGGTTTGTGTGCCAGAGTTGGGAGACTTTTTCCTTAGCTTGCAAAACAGCTTTTACTCTGAGATGGTAGGAAGGAAGAGGAAAGTAGTTTGGAGTAACAGAAAAACACTGACTTTGGAAATGGGAAGACCTGGGTTTGAATCTTAGCTTTATTACTAAGTACATTTCGTTAAGTCATTCCTGTTGTCTGGCCTTTTATTTCCTTATCTGTCAAATGAAGGTGTTAAATGAGACGATTACTAAGGTGTCTTCTAATCCTAAGTTGTATGTAAAAATATATAAAAATACAACTCTGAGTTGCCTGGCATCCACAGGTACTTTGCCTGATTTATTTTATGGTGATGGTCCCATTCTAGTGTCAGCCCAGTACTGTTGAGTCCTCTAATATATGTTAGAAGGAAAAAAAAAAGAGGAACCTACAACCAGTCCCACTTCACCATGTTTTACCCACACTCACGCAGCAGCCAGTTCACTCAGTGCTTCCTGATAGTGTAGATATTCAGTCTGGCCAAACACCTGAGGAGAAAAAAGAGGGTGAGAATCTTTTAAGCTCCATTCTCTACCATTCCCATATGAAATAAAAAAAATCCACAAGTGGAAAAAAGATCAACTGTCTTACGCCAGTTCCATATCGAGCTGTCTCATAGCCATCTAGCAGGGTATCAATGAGAGCTTTGCGGACACCCTTGAAGGGGGTACTCGCGTTTCGAAGCTCCAGCAGATAGGAGCGGAAGTTCTTGCCCATCAGGGAACGAGGATGCCGGCCTTCTGAATGGAATGGGATCTCTGAAGAGGCAAGAACATGATGAAAAGATTTTTTTCATGCATTTCCTGTCAAGGAATGCCTTTCTAATTACTTCCAAGTAATCTTGATCAATTCTTCAAATTAGGGAATTTTGGAGGGAGCAACAGAAACCAGACATCCAGGCTTCAGCAACTGTTTGATAATGGTAGCAAAAGGTGGATTATGTGGCCCTTTCTTTATCTATTTTCTACCCTTTAAAATTCTGTGAGCATTTTTTAGAACATGTATATATAGGTAAACCTGCTACAGCTTCGGCCCCACCTATTTCTTCCTATACCTGCTCTTCTGATCACCTTTCAGCTTGATTAGATGTGGGGAATGCCGGACTTAGCCTCAGGGAAGACAGAATTCAAATTGGGGGCTGAAAACTAATGCTTTGGGATACCTGTTCTTTCTTTGTAACCCCCACCCCTCTGGATTGTCTACCTCTGCACTCCAGGACAATGACTTCTGCAAACATTTCTCCTCTCTTAGCTTTCCCTCACTCATTTCTCTTGCATAGGTCCCAGGCTGGCATTGCCCATCCTTAGGGATGCTTTTCCTAGGGACCATGAGCTTCTACTTCCAAAGAAGGCAGCTAAGATGATGGGTGAGCAATAGACTAAGAGTCAAGAGACCCAGGTTTTACCACTCACTAGCTAGCCTCTGGCCTTTCTAAGTCCAAGTGTCCTTATCTGTAAATTAAGTGCTAAGACTAGATGTTTATTCTAACAGCAGCAATGTACGAATCCTTAAAGTAACAGAATGTACAAGTTAAAAAATAACAACATTAACAGCTAGCATTTATATAGCTCTGTAAGTTTGGCAAAGAGGTTTACGAATGTATCATTTGAGCCTCATGACCACCCAAAAAGGGAAATGCAATTATTATGACTCCTATTTTACAGAGGAAATGAAGGCTATGAGAAGTTCAGTTACTTGCTCAGGATCAGTTATTAAGTGTTTGAGGGTGGATTTGAACTCAGGTTTTCCTGACTCCAGGTCCAGCACTCTATTCACTGGGCCACCTAACTGCCTCTGTCCTGATCCGAGCTGAAAGAGTAGATCTTTCCTGCCTTTTTAGAATTCAGCAAACTGTTTCTCTGTTCCCACACTCCTATCTAAAAGCAAGGGAATCACTGGCAAAATGAGACCTCATTTCCTTATCAACTCAGTTTCTCAAGAGGAGGAAACAGATTCTTTAGATTCAAGGGAGTTCCCGACACAGGTATGCCTGAGTAAGCAGAGACCAAATTTATTCTTATCCCCATCATGTGGGTCTTGAGTTTCTTCTCTATCAGGAGAATCGGAATTCCTGAAAAGACCTTCCCATACCTGAATGACCCTTACCCGAGGCACGAATGGCATCCAATGCTTTCATCCTGTACAGGTAATTGTAGCAATCTGTAAAAATAATGGCTTGAATCAGTACTACCACTCCCACCACCCTTGCACCACAATTCTTTCACTATTATGCCTGCTTTCTCAGATTAGCTATACAGAGAATAACTAAGATTATGCTTTCCTAGCATCTCTATCTCAGCTCCTAGAAAATAAACTCTGAGCTCTTGGCTTTCCAAATTTACCCATCCCCAAGGTGGAAAACTCGCCCCATACGTTGATTTCCTGGTGTCTCCAGCTGCAAGAGTCTGGCATCATCCTCTTCGAGGAGCTGGGGTTCATACTTTACATCCTGAACCTTGGATAATCGGATGTCAATCTCTTCCTTCAGATCCTGCTCCCATGGAGAAGAAAAGAGTTATCATCTTGGAATATGTACCTTTATGGTTTAGCTTATATCCCACCAACTTGGAAATGCAGTGACCTCTGGGGAAGGGCATAAATAACTGGGTCAGGAACAGGAAGCAAATAAACATCCTTTGACTACTGGTATCTGGGAGAAAAGTACCCAGGAAGAAGTGGGCCTAGGGGTCTCCAACACCCAGAGACCCAAACCCTCTAGAATCACTCAGCACTGGCATTCAGGCAACGAGTCACAGTGGGAAGAATCAGGAGACACCAACTGACAGCATTCAACAAGAGATCACCATTCCCACATCTCCGTGTTCCTTCCCCAAGAGCAAATTAAAGGATGTAGAGAGACCATGAGATAGATTAAAAGATCGAGAAAATCCTACCTTTCCACTTAAACAAAGCTACCGGTTATGAATACGGAGAATTTCTAGAAACCCACCTTGGGAGCGTTGTGCCCCACAGGGACGTGAGGGCCTCTTCGAGACTTCATAGCAAAACGCATGATCTGCCTCTTCACAAAAATGAACAACAGCACAAATACCTGGCGGGAGAGACGGGCGAGAAGCCTGCTGGAGAGGGGCCCTTGGAGATCCCGCTGAGTCCTGGAGCAGCTCCAGCTGCAGCTCCCCGCCCCGCGCCCCCCCTTCCCCCATTCTGGCGTCCAGGGAAGTAGGCTTGGGCCCGGGGGCGGGGGGCGGAGCGGGTGGCAAGCTGGGGCACCCGCACGAGGGGAGCTGGGGGAGGGCGTGGATGGCTGGTCCCCTGGGGTGGGGGGGGGTCGTCTCCTCACCAAGCTCCCATAGGCCATCACCAGCACGACATTCACCCCAGACAACCAGTTACTGCTGGACGCCATGGCCTCCTTCCAGCTTCGTTAGCTCGGGTTCCGTAGTAGCGACAGCCCCAGGGCTCTTTGGTGCTGTTTGGCCATTTCCTTATGGGGGAAGCCAAAGCCGGGCCCTGTCGGAAAACATGGCGGCCAGGGGGAGCGCGGGGGTACCAGGGCGGGGGGGAGGGGGTACTGAGGGGAGGAAGAGAAAGAGGGCGGAGAGAAGCGTGACGAGTTCCTCCTCTCCCTAGGCACGTGACACCGGCACGGTGGAAGGAGAAAGCGCGTGCGAGGAAGGCGGGACTCCGCTGCTGGGAGGAAAAGGAGGTCGTGGGTAGGTCACGTGACCGGAGGAGGCCGACTCACTGATCCGGAGAAGGTGGCTCGTGGCAGGACGACGGGCGCGCGCCTCTTTGCGTGTCACGTGCTGAGGGAGGAAGGAAGGAGAGTGGGAGGGGAAAGGCGCGAGAGCGAGCGCGAGAGGAAAAAGAGGGAGGGGGGTGGAGAGAGGAGAGGGAGTCTATATCACGTGACAGGGGCGGCGCGGCCCGGGGTGTCAGTGTGGAGGAGACTGAGGTAAAGTTGGGAGAGCGGCAGCGGCGGCGGCGGCGGCGGCGGTAGCGGCAGCGCGGCGGGGCCGGGTATTGTCCGCGGCCCCTTTAAATCCGCGATTCCCCTTCACCCTTTTCTCTCCTCCCGCCGTGGCCCCCTCTCCCAGCAGCCGCCCCCCCCCATCTCGCGCGGTGCGGGCTTCCCCTCCCCCCTCCGCGCGCTGTGCCCCCCCCTTCCAGTCGCGCGGGCCCCAGGCTCCCCCACCTCCCCCACCCCCGCCACTCTGGGCCAGCCGCCGGGGTTTTGTTTATGGTCGGGCTTGCGGCCTACTGGGCCGCGCCGGAGCCGGGGCCTAGATTTGGGAGCGTGGCCGGGCGGGGCGCGGGGTGGCTGGGGGGGCCATGCGGCTCGGGCCTGGGGGGTGGCGAGAGCGCGAGAGAGCGAGCGCGGTCTGGGCCGGGCCTGAGGTAGGGCTTTCCCTTCCTCCCCTTTTATAACCCTGCGCCTGAGGAGACGATCGGGGCGGGGGGCGGGGAGGGGGGGGAGGCCGCGGCATTCTCTCTTCCCCCCCCCAGCCTTAGGACCTCCTCTCGGCCTCCCCTCACTCGAGCTAGGACTCGGCCTAGGTTTGATCCAGGAGAGATCGGGGAGCGGTGGGACGAAGTTGCCTACGCCCCTCACTTTATTTCCTTACGTGCTATTCAGTTTGAGTGCAAAGAATTAATCTTTTGGGGAGAGGTGGGCGATTGGTCCTGCCGGCTCCCTGTGTATCTCTGGGACTGAATCTCCACTCATCGGCCCTCCGCCCTGTTTTCTTCTCCAGTCCTAGCCCCTTTGTCAACTGCTCTAGTTCTTTTCACTTTGTGTCCTCTTCTGGATTTTTCAAGGCATTTTAATTAATATCTTTAATCTCTTTGCCCAGTGGAGCTTTGGGTACTTTCAACAATCAAAAGCATGTGGGGGAGCTTGACCTCACTGCTCCAAGCCCCTTGGGTATATTGCACTGGAGCACCGACTGTCTATCATTGTGTTCTCAATTGAGTTCAAGAACTGTTCGTTAGTTCGTACTATGTGCAAAACATTTACCATAATGGGGCACAAATTTCAAATTTATCAAATTCTTTCACCTTGTGGAGAGTACCCAGATTGCCTTGTAAACTGATGCCATAACCAATTTGCCTGAAACAGCCACCTCTTTGGTGGGATGTTAGGAAAAGAAAAAGACCACAGTAACAGGCAGTTAATGCTAGTGGGGCCTTTTCCTCTCTTGTATCCGGGCTTGGGAAATGTGGTGTGCTTGTGCAGAGACATATTCAGCCCAGTTTGACATTCTTCATTACTACAGAATTAAAATACTGCGCATTCTGTTAAGTTATCCTGTTGAATAGTTTAGGTGCCTGATTTTAAATGACCCAAGTCTTTCTGTGGGGTTGGTTGCTTCCACAATGGACAGGAGTTCTATTTCCAATTAGCTGGGTTTTGTGGACTAGTAAAAAGGTTATAAAAACAAGTTCTGTGTTTTTAAAGGTGTACCAAGCATACCTTTACAAGATATTTTGTCTTGTCAGAGTGGAATTGGGTGTGGGGAGGACACATAGTTAGGTAACTAGCTAACTTACTAAAGCTACTTATGAATTATAGTTGACATTAGAAGCAAAAAGATGTATCTTCCAGGCTCTTGTGTGGTCTTCTCTGAATTGTTGCACATGGTTTAGTGCACTCATAGCACTTATTTTCTAGTTGCATTTTGTATTTCCAATTAGATTGTAAGCTTGAGGGCAGGGACCATGTCTTTATTCTACTTTTGTATACCCCATGGTAGTGAACACGTAGGTATGCAAATAAATGCTTGTTGATCAGTTGATTTCAGTAAAACATTTTTTTAACCTCTCAATGGCTGTTTTTTAAGTTGTTGGTTTTCCAAAGAAAGTCTGATAGCTCCTTTGAAAACTGCACTCTACCTACTATCATGCTGTTCCTTAAGCTTTAGTAATTAATTTGAGATTTCTCTTCCCTCCCTATCAGCACATCCTTATACTTTAAGAAAGGTAGCATATGTAAGATGGTTCTCTTGTTCCCTGCCAACTGTGGATATGTTTGCCTGCCCACTACTAGAAGGTACCAAGTCTGTGTTCCAAGTAATCCTTTAGATCAGTTGCTTCCTGCTGACCTTGCTCACTGTTTTGCAAGTTGTCTCAATCACATTTTACTAAGCATTTGTAAGAGAGATAAGGGAATTCAGTCACTGGTGATCAAAACGATGTCTTACATGATATCTAGATCGGTAGTGTTTTTCCATTAAGTGATCCAAACAGAATTAAGTCCAGACAATTTTGCAAATAGCTGTAGCTATGCAATATAATTGTGTAGCTAGCATATGGTCTCGTAACTCATCCTTTCAAATTGAAATCAAATATGTGGTGGAAGGAAGTCAACATTCAGAAATTGTAGGTTGAGATGGGAAGTGCCAATTCATATTAAATTAGAAACCCCAGACTATCCAATTTTAAAATATAACCAATATGAACACTTTTGTTCTTGTCTTGACATTGCCTTATCTCCACTACTGGTTTGGGTGCAGTGGTAGTTAAAAGATGTTTGTGTTTTTGTAGATGAAATGTTAAAACTTGATTGTGATGCCAGCCTAGAGAGATAGATTACTGTGTAGCATATAGTCTGTACTCCCTTGACATATTTGTATGTTTTTTGCTGTTAAAATTGGTATCTGACTCTTACTTAAAATGTTCCCTAAAGGCTTAACTACTTTTTTGGAAATGGAAGAAAATGAAACTTTTAATGACATTGTAATAAACAAGGATGTATGTAACCATAGTGTCACAAATTTGTAAAGAACTTGTCCCAAATAAATTGTTTTTATTAGCAATTCAAAGAGAAGTATCTTTCTGTGGACTATCCAAGAAAATGAAAGAGGTGAAACATCAGAACCTCCTTACCAAATTCAGCATCCTCTTTGTGGCCATATTGTATCAATTATAAGGAGCCTGGAATTGACTAATGTAAATTTCCACTAGCCTGAAATTATATGGGTCAGGCTTTTCCAAACTTATTAGAAAAGTTATTATTACCTTTGAAAGG
The DNA here is from genome assembly GCF_011100635.1 of Trichosurus vulpecula. Classification (NCBI taxonomy): domain Eukaryota; kingdom Metazoa; phylum Chordata; class Mammalia; order Diprotodontia; family Phalangeridae; genus Trichosurus; species Trichosurus vulpecula. The sequence goes on along the minus strand of NC_050576.1, from coordinate 163,482,541 downwards.
TAATAAAGTGGTGGCAAAATACCCTGTTCAACTTTTGCCTACCACTGGCAAAAGAAAGGTTTTGTTTTTTAAACTAAAAACAGCAGCTGAGATTGCATTACAAGCCGAAGGCATGAGTGGTGCTACAATTGTACTGTTTTCTTGTTAAGAGTTGGTAGTTTAAGTCTATACTCAGGTTAGGGTGATCTTCCCATATGCTGTTCTGTAACTCCAAATCAGTGCAGTCGTGAGATGACTTTACACTACTTCCCCTTACAAGTAAGATGTTGTGTTGGGTGCTTTGGCTAATTCTGTAATTCTGGGATGTTCTGCTTCAGAAGAGCTGTGCAAGATAATAATGGCAGTTGTGAGCCCTAAGAGTTTGAGGTTTGTTGACCAGCAGGTTAGGTGGAGAAGCCACTGCAAAGACAAGGAACAGGATTGCTACTGAGGGAGCTGGGATTCCAGGCAAAGTCTTTGGAGTTAATATGTCTCTTTTGGAAAGCTCTAGTTTAAAAAAAAAAAGCCTCCACATCATGAATACAAGATAAAAATTTAAGGGAGGTATTGGAGAGAGAACCTGGATTTCAGAGGTAGAGGTTGTGTATTTCTTTAGGTAGGAGTACTTTGAACTGATTTTCTTACTGTTGAGTGTGGGTTAGTGATCTCCTTCACAGAAGACTTCTACCTTTTGGTAATTCTGTATTGTAAAGGTACTTGAACAGACTCTTGTCTGTTTGAAAGGGTTTTGAGTCTTAGGGAGCAGGGGGTGTGTGTGTGTGTGTGTGTGTGTGTGTGTGTGTTTTAATTAGCAGTTTCATAGACTTACAGATAGCCCCACTTGCCAAGGACTAGTAGAACTGGAATGAGCTGGTAACTTTTTTGTACTTTTTATGTGGCTGCCCATCATCAAGCAAACAATAAATATAATATACTATGCTATACAAAATGGTATTAAATGCCATGGTCCCTTAAGAAGCTTATCAATCTCAATATGATGTCTTTTGGTTTGCTGTGCCTAGAATGATTAAAAAAAAAGTTTTGTTTTTTTTTTTAGGGGAGTGAGAAGGAGAGTGATAAATATATTTTGACTACTTTTTATAATCTAATAAGAAATTTTTTTTAAATCTTTCAGCATTCTACCTTGTAAATACTGTTATTTGTATATACTGTAAATGATGACATCAGTGGGCACTAACCGAGCCCGGGGAAACTGGGAGCAGACACAGACACAGAACCAGACACAGCACAAGCAGAGGCCACAGGTAAAGAAATTTGAGAGAAAGTAGGGTATGGGCAACCCAAATAGCTGATAAAACTTTACATCCAGCACAGCTTCATTCTGTACTTTGAGTTGTCTTTCTATATCCTCTTTTTCAAGATTAGACCTTAGTTCTCTTATTCTCCTGGATGCTTTCTTTGTTAATATCATGTGCTGTTACAAAAAGCTGCTTTTTTTTTCTTTTGCTGTTTAATGTTGCTATATGAGGCTTTGAGAAAAGAGATTATGTGACTTTTGTTCTAGAGACCCCCCCTATGGCTACAATTTGGTAATAGCACATTTCTTTTTCTGGGCCTCTGGTATAGTATCTTCCTAATTTCTTAGATTTTCCACTGTGACTCCACTCTTTAGCCCATATGTGTCTAGCCATTTCCCAGCTTCTGGGTTCTGATCTTTTCTTTCCCTTTTGACCTGTTCCTTTTGAGGCTTTTGGAAGGTTTATCTAGTTTTCCCTTCACATGGGGACTTGGCCTCTTCCCTATTTTTTTTTTCTTTCCAAAAATCATTCAGTAAGACACCCTTGGGCATTGTTCAGTTACAGGTTTAAGAGGGAAAATTAACCATCTGGGAACCAAACTTTGTAGGTTCTTTTGAAGGTTGGTTTAGATAGATCTATTTTCAGTAGCCACTTGGTTATTGATTAGTCCCTATTGTGAGTAAATAATTCATATTTGGTTATTAATGTGAGTAAATGAATTATATTTCATTATTTGGTTGGGGGAAGGCTTTTGCTCAGAGAGAATGTTTTTCTTTTTCACAACTATTCTCAAGATTGTTCCCAGCAAATAAGGAGTCTGGTGCCCATTGAATTTGTTACCAAGCAAGTCATTATAGTCCTAAGCACCTTATATTCTTGTAATGATCACTCAGTAGGAAGACTGTTTCTATCCCCAGGCCATACCTGCTGTTCTTAATATGTTCCCAACCTTAGAAACAAAAAGGCAACCTTGGAAATTGGATGGGCTTTTCTAATAAAAGTTACAGTTGAGCATGCATTTAGAATTGTAACCAAGATACTTTAGGGGGTAGCATTTTAGAAACTTTTGCTCCTAAGGAAAAATCTCCGCTAAACATAAGCAGCTTTCTCTTTTTAGTGAAATGACTGGATATTATAAAAATTGTGTTAATGGCTACTTCTCCTTCTTTAAATCCTCTGTTCAATGTTCACTGTGCTGCTTCAGTGTCAGCATGAACAGAAGAGGCACTAGAACTCGGAAGACTTGGTCTGAATGCTAAATCTTCATCCTACTACTTTTTTTTAATGTCTCTGGGCAGGCCGGTTAACATTTCTGAGCCAGTTTGTTATCTATAACATGGGTGTAATACCTGCCCTATCTACCTCAGAGGGTTGATATGAGGATCAAATGAAATAACATGAAATGTATATGTGAAAATTGTCACATGTGGAAAATATATAAACTGTAAAACACCATCAGATGGTGGTAGAGCCCTTGGTGCCTTATCATTTGTAAGGGGAAAAGTAGTTTGGAAAGGGAAAGAGATTTGAAATTACTTTGCACAGGCACTGTCCTCACTGCTTCTCAGTGTAGTCTCCTGACCATACTTTCCTGATTTCCATCTCAACTCATAGGCTACTGCAGAACAGATTAGACTTGCACAGATGATATCAGACCACAATGATGCTGACTTTGAGGAGAAGGTGAAGCAAGTGAGTATACTAATTTATTGTAATTTTTTTTTTCTTTTGAGGGGCGGGTGATGATTGGGAGTATTGATATCAAGTAACCATACGTGCCCCCTGCATCACTCAAGATGCTGACTCTTCCAGGGACATTGGAAAGATTATGCCATTTATACATGTTTCTAGCCTGAAATGTCACCGACCTAGGCCAAGAAACAAGTTTTTCTCCTAGTTGTAATTTCTTACTCTTTTGGGCAGGTATATTGTTCTGAGAGGTCTGACCTTTAACTTTCAATTAATGGTGATATATTTTCCATATCAACTTCAAACTATTATGGGACCTCTTATATTTTTGCATGTAGAAAGATCTATAGTACATTTAAACGGGGCAGTGGGTGGCACATTGTATAGAGCACTAGACCTGGAATCAGGAAGATCGAAATTCAAATATGGTCACATTTTTAACTAGCTGTGTGACCCTGGACAGATCACTTAACTTATCTCTGGCGTAGTTTACCCATCCATGAAATGGGAATAATAACTACTTCCCAGAGTTGTCATGAGGATAAAATAATATTTGTGAAGTGCTTTGCAATCTTAAAGTGCCATATAAATACTAGCTATGATGATGATGATGGTGATGGTGATGCCCTAAAGTGCCAGATTCAGTGGTCTGTCATATTCTGTCCTTCAGTAATAAGTATGTGTTGAGGATTTGTTCTCTGTTTGGTACTGAGTTGGTTTTGAGCTAGTATAGATAAACTCCTGTCTACAACCCTAATAGCCAACCTGGGATTGATGATTTTTTTTTTGGGGTACAGAACATCAAAATGTCACTTAGTTTGCTTTTTAGGGTGCTTATTTTCCCTTTGTTCCATGGCTCTTCTGCCTTGATTCCTCCCCTTCTCCTGCCCCACAATTTTCTTTTTGTGAGAGATACAAACTGGCTCATGGTGATTATAGTCTTTCTCTCTGCAGCTGATTGATATCACAGGCAAGAACCAGGATGAATGTGTGATTGCTTTGCATGACTGCAATGGAGATGTCAATAGAGCTATCAATGTGCTGCTGGAGGGGAACCCGGATACGGTAGGGTGCTTAGCTTATAATATTGTGTATTATGGGGTGCCATTGGGAGATAATGATCCCTGAATAATACCAAATGGGAGTTGCATACTTTCAATAAAGCATTAACATCACAGATAGTAGGGAACTTTCTTGGAAGTTTGTTTGCAGCAGATTACAGCCATATTAAAAGGCGGCAAAAGATTCATAGGGGTGTTTGGGGGTGTGTGTGTGTGTGTCTCTCTCTCTCTCTCTCTCTCTGTCTCGTGTGTGTCCCTTATTTTAACCAGTTAGCCCTCCTTTAAGGAGGTAACGCTGATAGGTAAACAGATAAAATGTGTTTCTTCTGCTTCACTTAGTACAAATTGTAATTTATTCTAGGCAAGTGACTATTTTCAAGGCTGTATTTGAATTGTAAGAGGCAGCATTTGATACTCTTAGTTATTAATTGTGAGATTGGATTGGTCATTTTCATTGCTAAAGAGTGAAAGTCACAATCCATGCCCCATTCTTAACTCAGTACATTCCCATCAACACAGACTGAGGATCACACAGTGCTATTTCATCTTTTGAATATATTTCTAATAAAGAAAGAGGGACAATAAGTTTTGTAGCTTTTCTGACCTTATCTTGGTAATGAGGAAAGGAGGGATATTTAGCATGGAATAAGAAATTCCCTTAATTTTTGTTGATCAAAAGACTTATAAAAACAAAAATAGGTGGTGTAGATAGGCCCCTCCTTGCTTTTTTTTTCCTACTTAAAGTGTTTGTGAACAGTGATTAATTTTGAAGAAGTTCGAATTTCAAAGCCATGAGTTTATGACATTTTTATGAAGATGAAGGTCTTTGGCTTGAGGTATCAGACATGAATTATGGTATGTTTTTTAACCCATGCCATCTTTTTCATACATCTGTCTTAACACTTCTAACCTTCCACAATCATTCAGGGGAAGACTGAAGCTGGGGAATTAGACCATAGGTTCATCAGCCCTTCATGAAATCATTGGAAAACAAGATAATTTTGCAGTGATTTTGAATTTGGTTGGGTAGTTGAGATCCAAACAGATCAACAGTGATATTGAGGAAGTTGTTGCAGTCCTTTATTTTGTAGAACCTATGTGTAGATGTCAGCAGCAATGACACTGCCTTCAGGTAAAGAGGGAGGTGATACTTCCCTTATGGTCTTCTCTGTTCTTCCCCTTGCTCTCCCCCCAAGGTTTTAGGATTAGCAGACAATTCAGTGGTCATTGACTACTGCTTTTTCACTTGAATCTGATTTCTGGTGTTCTAAAGGTTGTTGTAACAATGAGGCTATTTAATCATGGGCAATTACTGTTGCATTGAAGTTACTCTGAACATAAAATGACTCACTTATTGTAATGTGCTGTCCTGGGAGGTAACTGGGATTGGAAGATGAGATGACACTTAGGAACTATGGATGGAACATTTGTTCTTGAAAGGACTGTTTCTATTTTAATGGTCTTGTTTGATAATTGTTGAGGATCAGGGCCATTGTTGTTTGATTCAATGGAATAACTAGGGAGCTATCTCTTAACTATCTTGGTTTATGAAATGGAACCTTTACCTGCCCAGCAATTTTAAAATATCTGTGACTGATTTTGAGTATGTGGTATTTTACTATGTGAACTAGGTTGTGTTGCATTTGAGGTTTTTAATATCTCTAAGAAGTTTACTTTCTCTGAGGTGTATATTTACAAAATCTTTTAGCTGATTTTCTTAGCTGTAAGTCTTTTCTTCAAATCTAAATTTCATTCTTTGAGAAAATTCCTTTGACTATAACCTAGAGGCTGAATTAGTGTCCTTAGCTGAGGAAAAAGAAAAGTAAATTAACTGTTTATACCTTTGGCCCTAGCAATTCCATGGTTGGGCATTTACCTGAAAAAAATTAAAGATAGAACCGAGATCCAATGTATCCCAAAATATTCAGGTTTTTTTTTTTTTAATTTAGCAAAGAACTGGGTACAGTAGGTATCCATTGGTTGGGGAAATTGCCAAATAAACTGCAGTAAATGAATATAATAGAAAATTATTGTGTGGAAAGGAGTGACAATTATGAGTAATTGAGAGAAACTTGGGAAGATTTGTGTGAAATAAGCAGAACCAGAGGAATATATATGGTTTCTACAACCATGTAAATGTTGAACTCCAGAGGTCATTTAAGTAGTTAAAAAACTAATAATAGGCCTATAGAATAAATAATGAAATATATTTCCCTCTCCTCTTGAGAGATAGGTTCTACGAAGGTAGACTATTACGTGTGTTGTCAGGCACAGTCTCTGAATCAGGAGTTTTTGCTTCAATTTTTCTTTATAAGGAAAAATTCAATAACAACCAGTAAGAAAGGGAAGTATTTCTAGAAATGACTAATGAGAACAAAAGGCATCAATAAAACTTATTTTAAAAATTGAAATAAGTGGTATAAGAAAAACAAAACAAACATTTTCAAGTTAAGCTTTTAGTTCACTTTTTGTTTTAGTTGGCTAGAACAGGGTATGTGATCTTTTAGAGAGGTCACTCGCTCAAAGACAATTGATGCTCAGTTCAAAATAAACAGGGTCTTTTGGTTGATCACCCAAGCTTCTTAGATGGACATATCTTGAAAATGGTCTTAGCTGATTAAGAACTATAGATGCTTACCCTATAGGAAGAACTATACTTAAGGATTTTTGTCTTGTAACTTGCCATTTTTCCAGCTTTGTTTATGGCTTTCATCTGGTACATGGTATATGGGGGAATACCTAGAACTGGCAATTGAGAAAAGAAGATGGTAAGATGCTTAGCCTTCTTGGGCATGGTCTACGATGTCTATGAACAGTCTGTGCCTTGCAGACTAGTAACTTCTATCTTCTCTCCACCTCCCCTCCTTTTTTTAAAAGCATTCCTGGGAAATGGTTGGGAAAAAGAAGGGAGTCTCGGGACAGAAGGATGGCGGACAGATGGAATCCAATGAGGAAGGCAAAGAGAATCGAGACCGAGATAGGGATTATAGCAGGCGACGTGGTGGACCACCAAGGCGGGGAAGAGGCGCCAGTCGTGGACGAGAGTGTATGCATGTGGATTTATCAAAACCTACTGAGTTATCAAGGCAGCATGGCATAGTGGATAGAGTGCTGGACTTGGAGTCAGGAAAACCTGAGTTCAGTACCTGCCTCTTATATTTAGTAGCCATGGAACAATGAGCAAGTCAAGTAACCTCTTTGAACCTTGTTTTTCCCATCTGTAAAATGGAGAGAATACCTACCTATAGGACCAATCTCATTAGGTTGTGAGGATCAAATAAGTTAATGTATGTAAAATGCTTTTCTAACCTTAATAATGTCAATTACTATTAAGATGTTTAGTCTTTGGGAACATAGCAGTGTCCTTCCAGGGGAGGGTTCGAGTCTTAAACCACTCCTCCTTTCTCCTAATCACCTTCCCTTTTATGAAGATTTTAGTCTCCCTTGCATAAATTCTTTTCTATCTGTGCTGCCAGATTCTCCTGTAACCATCCTGTAATCACCTGTAGGAATGAATTAACCCAAAGCTTTTCTGTCAGTGGGATTGGAGACGAGTTTTTGTTTATAGCCAGTGTAAATGTGTAACCTACCTACCTTTACCCAAATACCCTAGAAATTAAGATTGTTTTCATCGTGTAGTTAGCCCTCTCTTGCACTGAATATGTCCTGTTGACCCTGTTGTAATTACTTGTTTATGCATCTTTATATTTTAGTTCGAGGTCAGGAAAATGGACTGGATGGTGCTAAGACTGGAGGCCCATCTGGAAGAGGCACAGAAAGAGGCCGAAGGGGCCGTGGACGGGGCAGAGGTGAGCATCTTGCTAGGTTGGGGGCAAGAAATTTATTTTGCAGAGGTTTTTTTTTTTTTTTTAAATGGAGATTGTCTTATTTAATTCTTTTTCAAAAGACACAAGATGAGAACTTCTTGCATTTATTTTTGAAGTTCTTTGCAAGAACTGAGGATTGTTGGGTTGGGGGAAGGATACAGTCAAAGAAGTTTTTTGTTGTGGTTATTGATGCACTTAAATGAGTACCTAATAGATTAGACAAGAGAGAAGATCTTTGTCATTAGTAATGACTGACTCATATTAACTGGTCCTCTTTATAAAACTGTAGAGAGAGTATTTTATTAAACTATCCGCTTAGCATCTGTTATTCCAAGGCTGCCTCAGTAGGTTGTATGGTATGAGTATATGTTTTAAAACTTTTTCTCATTTTATTTCTAGGTGGCTCTGGTAGGAGGGGAGGACGGTTTTCTGCCCAAGGCATGGGGTAAGTTTCATTGACTAGGAGTTTAGAAAATAAATTATCCCTATTTTCTTTCCTTTTAGGTGTTACCATAATGATTAAGACACTATAGTGTCTCAAAGCAATTAAATACACACTGTCCCTTTCTAGATTAGACTAGTAATTGAAGAAATCCCAAAATAGGACCAAAAGATACTCCTTCCTTGTTACACCCCAATTCCCACAAACGGCATTCCTGAGATGACCAAGAGGAAGGGCATGCGACTGCTATTTCTTTGCTTAAAAAAGTGGTTGCTGCTTAGATTGTCCATTGTCATCCTTCTTGGCAGCTTCAGTTGAATGCAGATGTTTGCTGCTTCCCTGAAATTCCATAGGAGTTTAGCGATGGATAGTGATATACTAGTTTAAATAGGCAGTAAGTGTGAAGTTGAAGCTTTACTGTGAAATATTGCATGGGCCAGTGAGAAAACAACAGATAGCAAGTGGATTTTGTAAAGCGGGGCCATTTTATGTAGGAATTGGGGACAGTAGGGTCTAGAAGTCTGTCTTCATTATGGTGCTATTTGGTGGGAGTTCTTAATAGACTGGAGAATCTTTTAAGTCTTGTCCCCTCTGTTTTAGAACCTTTAACCCAGCTGATTATGCAGAACCAACCAACACCGAGGAAAACTATGGCAACAGTAGTGGCAATACGTGGAACAATACTGGCAGTTTTGAGCCAGATGATGGGACGAGTGAGTTAACCTTCTTTACACATTCTCTTATCTCCTTGGGAATCTGGAGCACTATTCTTTTTGGGTTATGGAGAGAGATAGAAAAAAATATTTTGAGATAAGTGATAGAATTGGTTCTAGAATTCACCATTTAGAGTTCTAAAATGCATTAAGAGTATTTATTAGCACATCTCTGTTCTTTGAGAAAAGTGAAGGGCATTTTTAAACTACTGTCTACTGAAGAGGAGAGTGCCCTAATCCAAAGCTCTACTGCCAGTTTGCTTTCTAGCACCAAGGGAAAAAAACTCTTCATTCCCTTCTCTATCAGGGAGTCTGATAGAGATAGTCAGGCAAGGAAGAGATCCTTAGCACTCCTAGTTTTCTTCAGATACTCTTGGGTAGTGGAGCATTATGGGGCTTTACCCAGGGTACTTGTATGTTTTCCTGAGCCAGCTTTGGTACCTACCTGCAGAGTGGATGTGTGTATAAAAGCAGATGCTAAGTTTGTGTGGCGCTAATAAGACGTGTTTTTGTTTAGTTTTTCAGGGTGTGTGTGTGTGTGTATGTGTGTATGTTGTTTTAAATATAATCTGTTCTCCCTGAGTTCCTTCCACTTTTGAAGATATCATCCTTTGCCTGGTTGAGAAGGAAACCCTGCTGTTAATCATTTTTCTAGTCATGAGGGATGTTTGGATTCTAGCGCCTTGAAAGACTACAAATTTATTACTATCTCCTTTAGATCTAGATGGAGTTAATCTCTAGAATTTTGAGGGCTTCTTGGCACAAACTAAAGTTCTTATCCAAAAGACATTCCCTTAATTTTTCCCTGGTGTTTCCATGTACTCAGCTGCGATCTCCTGAGTCCACTTTGCCACATTAAATGGAGGCTGAAGTTGTTATTGGTCAGGTAGATAATCTAGAATTCCCCTTATGTGTAAGCATTCTGCCATCAAATGGCTTTTTCCTATTTTAACTCCACCTTGTGGAAGAGACAACTCTTGAGTGTTGTCAACTCTTCATTATTCTGGGTCCTTTGGGAGGTAGAGGTGGCTGGTCTGGGTCAAGTTAATGTTTTTGATCCCTAGTTTGATATTTAGCCTATTGGTCTTAATCTGTCTTGATTGACAGAGCAAAGGGCAGGCTTATAGGAATTTTCTTTCACTTAGAAAGAGGAATCGAATTCAGGATTCCAGTCTTAGATTGTATACAATAAATTTGCCTTCAAGAAACTGACAAGAAACTTCAAGAAACTGAATTTTTTTGATGGGGGCAGGCAGGGCAATTGGAGTTAAGTGACTTGCCCAAGGTCACACAGCTAGTAAGTGTGTCAAGTGTCTGAGACTGGATTTGAACTCAGGTTCTCCTGACTCCAGGGCCGGTGCTCTACTCACTGCGCCACCTAGCTGCCCCAGGACTATTTTTCTATCTGTTAAAGTGGGAAAGTGGGCGTACTGACTTGGGAGTCTAGAGTTTGGGATCTGTGATTTGCGACTGAATGAAATTGTGTGCAGTGTGCCATTCATCATCCTGTTAGTATTAAAGCTCCAGGTATAGGTTCATGCATTTCCATCATTGTTAATTCATGATATGAACATACTCTCATGCATGATCCATTTTTGTGTTTCCATAAAAGCAACTTCCAGCATCCTTTCTTAATTTAAAATTAGGGGAAAAAAATTACCCCCAAATATCCACAGGTACAGTGGGAGTTGTGTACTGGGGGCAAACGTTCTCATTCATAAGCAAAATTTCACTGGTTGTTTTTTCTTTTCTTTTCTTTTTTGTTTCAGGACTTGATTTCATGGGGGTTGAGGGGTCAAATTATCCCCGAAAATTTGAGACTGCTCCTGGTATGATACATCCAGGCGCCTAACTGCCCCGGATATTATTTTTATAGCTTTTTATAAACTGAAATATCTGTGGATATGTCACTCTCATTTCTTGCTGTTTCCGTCTGTCTATATCTCAGAAGTTTTTTTCATTTAGTGAATATTTGATGTTTGCTTTCTGTGTTTTCTGTTGATGGGAAGGAAACCATAATTCTTTGTCATCAAAAAGCGTTTCAACTCCCACTGTTCCTTAGTCTTCTCCACACAGTTCTATTCTAAACCCACCCTTAGCTATGACCTTGTCATATGAAGCATTATCAGTCAGGTTCCTATATTCTTACCTCCCCACCAAAGTCACCAGGATATTTTCAGCCAGCTAGTCTCCTTTTGGCTTGACACAGGTTGGAATAGAAATTTGTAGGAGAAGGAAGAGGAGGAAGGAATGAGGAAATTGTATTTCCAGAGGGAGAATAGAACATAGTTTACTTCTTGAATAGATGAGAGTTGGACCTCTGCTCAGATTGAAGAATTGTCTGGTGTCCTGTTGGAGAGTTTTTTGATGATGTTTAAAAAAAAAATCATTGTGCTAAACATATCTTCCCTGTTGGAAGTAACAAATTTTTTAGTGTTGTTGAATTTGAGTTGGAAGTTGCAAGTGTCACATGAATGCTTTCTTTCACTAAAATATATGTGAGTCTTCAGGGTTTATTTCTCTCTTGGTTCCATCAAGAATCTTTCTCTTTCATGAGAAATCTGACTCTGTTGTGTTAGGGAGGTGCTCTGAGAATTGACCTTGGAGAGAGTGAGGGAGTTCTTTTTCCTTCTCTTACCAGTCAGGTACCATATAATTCTTTAATTGCCGAAGAAGGTCTTAGAGTAGAGCAGAATTCACCTAATTTTTTTTTAACACCCCTCACCCCATCCCCAAATCTTCTGAGAATAGATTGAAGTAGAAGATGATAGAGATACAGAATTGGAGATGAGGAATATAGAATGCACCTTCTTGTATTTTAGTCTTTTCTTCCATAGACCCCATTATCCCAAACTGTAGTAGACTAGTTTATTAAAATTAGACAAGGATAAGTGTGAGTCTTAGGGAGGCACCAGTATGTGAAGTGGAGTCAGAGATTCCCAGGTTGAACTGAGAAAAATAATCAGAACCAACGAATAAAGTCTTCTTGCTGTATACCTGTTTTCCTTCTCTCTGATTCTCTTCCCCACTCAATAGAAAAACCTGTTCTGATTAAAGGAGTTTGAGGTTGTGTCCTTTATTTCTGACTTTGGTGTTACATACCTTTCCAGAGTGTGGCTTTTGAGAAGGATCAGATCTTTTATTTTTAGTATTTAGTTGAGCCAGTCTTGGATATGTCCTTACTTTCAAATTAAGTAAATGGCAGGTAATCATTGCTCACTTTTCTATAGGGATTTAAAGTTAACAAAGCTTTTTTCTTCATAACAACACTGTGAAGGAGAATAGTCTAAAGTAATATCCCCATTTTACAGATGAGGAAACTGAAACCTCAGCAAGGTCTTGTGACCATGGTGTCATAGTAAGTTTTGGAACTAGGATATAAACTCAGGTCTCTTCTCGCTCCCAAGTCCAGCACATACAATACATACATACAATACCCTACCTTCTACTTCACTGCTCTAGATTTAGATACCCGTCCTTCCTTCACTGCTTTGTCATCAACCATCATCAAAACCATTTTTTACTGAGTCCATCTGTTCTGTTAAGTCAGTGTTACCTTCTCTCTTCAGATCACCCGGTTAAGTAGGCTTAGTTGCATGCTCTTGTTTATGTTGCCTTTTACCATCCTACTATATGACCTGGTAATTTCCACCAAGCCAGAAGGCTGAGTGCTATAAAGGATGTTGCCCTGTGGGAGGTGGGGTGGATAGTTTTTTGTGGCTGCTGCTGAATTGATTGTAGAAGGCAATGATGATGAGTATGAAGCCATAAGCCCAGTAAAATCTTATATTCAGAGATGCTACTTTGGGAGGGTCTGGTCCATAATTTTGTACTTGGGAGTCTTTTCTGACCATTAGATGCCCATCATTTTTTGCCTACAAAACATTTTAGAATTGTTTCTGAAGTATGTCTCACCTCATAGTGTTTTAAGTCTCTTCTCAATTCTTTGCTTTGTTCCTAGGTGCATGGAGGACTGCGACAGAGGAATGGGGTACGGAAGATTGGAATGAAGATGTAAGTACTCCCAAAAGTCCTCTTAAACCGAATGCTCAGGGATAGTAGTTGACCAGGCCTTCAGTTCTTACCATTGATGGTCTAAATCAGGTTTTAGCAACCTATGGACAACTGTGAGATGTTGACTCGTGACCATTTCAGGTGGCATGTGAAGATATCCCCAGGGATAAGTAAAATTCAAAGAAACCACATTTGGGGAGGCGGGTGGGGCTGTGTGGGGAGAGCTACACAGATAATAGGTTCTATCACATTACTATACCTTGAAACTGTGTGTGTGTGTGTGTGTGTGTGTGTGTGCGTGCGTGCATGCATGCATAGCTATGGCAGCTTACTATAAGACTTACTGCCAGGAAAGTGACAAGCCCTGGGGATTATGTGGGAATGGAACTCTGGTGGTATTAAGTTATGTAACAACTGCGGAGACCCAGTATAACCAACACTCCTATGCCATGACCTCATGAAGTCATACTTTAATTCCATAGTTACTTTAAGCACTTAACTTCTTGTATAGCTCCATAACAGGCTATGTATGAGATGCAAAGGAAATAGAAGGATGGATGTTAATGAATCCTTATTGATCTTATGGTCTCTTTCATGTTGTGTTTAATGTTGCTAGACCCCATTAGCATACCCCTTCCCCACTTGCAATTACATATAAAAGATCTCTAGGATCGCTTAGGTAAATGCTACCTGAGTTGAAATAACTACATCTCTGCTCTGAACTGAAACTTTCTTGCTTTGAACCTCAGTGTTGATTTATAAGAACGAGTCCCTGTTTTGCTGGTAGCTTTGCTTATGTTCCTATTCTTTGTGACGTCTTCACTGTGGATGACTTAATGGCCAAGAAAATTGCAACGTCAAATACCTTCCTTAGTATTTGTTGCCAGGCCTGAAGTATTTTCTCCAAGGTATATTGAAGATCAGACAGTGCCTGTCACCTGAGCAGACCGGCTTGAACATTTAAGTAAATTCTCCCATGTCTTCCAGAAACTCGGAATATTTGGTTCAATCACATTGAAAAAGTGATATCTACCCCTTTGATTAAATTTGATTGAATCTACTATTTCTAAGAGAAATTTCCATAATGAAAAAAGCCAAATCCTTCAATTATAGACACTTTTGTTCTTTTACTTGTTTGGCTTTACAGAGGGGTCAAGGAGGGTTCAGTGTGGTACCATGATAAGAGTGCTGGGTTTGGAGTCAAAAGGACCTGAGTTTGAATCCCAGTTTTGCTGCTTACCATCTGTGTGGCTTCACTTCTCACTTTATTTCTCAGTCCCAGTTTCATCTTCTATTGGATTAGATGCCTCTCTGTCCCCTCCTTGAAACTAAATCTATGATCCTGTGAACCTTTGATCATTTATTCTGTTGGGTTCTCCAACTTCACATTTATTGTGAATAAAATCAAAGCGTGTGTATATATATGTGGAAGAGGCATATCTGTCTAATCCATTCTCCCTAATTCCTGACCAAAGTACTTCATATCTATTGAAGAAATAAGTCGTTTGGTTTATCAAGGGTCTAGACACCACATGCTTCTTATTCAAGGCTAAATTATCCTTTCCCTGTATCTCATTGAATATGTCCTACTTGGGACTGGTAATGACTCATTCCTTTCTCTCTGTTCCAGCTTTCTGAGACCAAGATCTTCACTGCCTCTAATGTGTCTTCGGTGCCTCTGCCTGCAGAAAATGTGACAATCACTGCTGGTCAGAGGTAAGAAAATTGCATAATAAACTTTGTCTTAGTATGTCTGAGGTGACTATGGGGGTGAATTTTGAATAAGCCTCTATTTTTTCCTATACTTTTAAGATTCTCTAATAAGCAGTTTTAAGTGATTGTTACATTAGTGCTATAATCCAAAGCATTAGCTTTTGTTAAGATGTAAATCCTAGCCTTAGATCCACCGCAATTCTCTGATAAATATATCTCTTTGGTGTCTTCCTTACATAACTATCCATCTCCAGTTCTCTCTGCCTTGGTACAGGCTAATTGCAAGGAAAGTTCTCCTTCCTCACATACACCTTTTGGAATCCATAATTCTCTTTAAAGCTTAACTCATTCATTAATCTTTTACACATGGCATTTCCTAATTTTCCCATGTGTTAGTGATTCTGATTTTCTTTGGAAATTAAGTGCTGCTTTTAATCCAGTTTAACTTTCAGTATTCCTGGCATTAAGTAAGGCCTACCATAAACTTGATTTCTTGCAAAGTAAATACAATTTACTGGGATTCAAGTGAAGGTTTTCCCATCCACTTCTGAATTCTGAAAATTCAGTAGACTGTCCACTTACTTTACAATGCTGATTTTGGTCTGGTTAGTCGTCTAGGATTTAGGCCCTTTGGGTATTGAATGACAACTGTTATTCCCTATTCTCCAGAATAGACAAGGTCAAACCATCAGACCCCGAGGTTGGTTTTGGAGTGGCACTTCTGTTCAGTGTTTCTCATTGTTTCTTGAACTGACCCTATCAGCTGTTGAATTTGGTGTTCTATTCTTCCGTTTGTAATGGCTGTCCAGAGATGATGACAAATATGGGATGTTAGTGATGATGTTATCAGAAATGGCTTTTGAAGTGGTATAAAACTTAATTTTTGAAAGAATCTCTCTTAAGATGCTTTGTATTAAATGCATGTTTTAGCTTTTTATATGTTGTTAATGAGCTGTATTCAAAAAAAAGACTTTCAAATTTCAAACTTTTGGGTGAAGTTCTCAAAATTTAGCAAATTCATCCCTAATTATCAAGTTATCTTATCAATCCAAGACTTAAGGTACTAAATTATCAAATTTATGCTAAAACAAAGCTTTAGAAAACCTTAGTATTTATTATACCTGGCAAATCAGCAGTATTTTTTCAAACTGCCACTTGGATACAGTTATTTATAATTTATATTATATTAGTATTTACTTAGCATGCTAGTTGCTTAGGGCTATCTCTGTTATTGGATTCCGTGTAGAAGAAGATAAACTTCAGGTCTTGTCATCTGATTTGCCTTTCAGTACTTGTGATGCTATAACTGAATCAAGGTTATTATGGGATGCTTAGAAGTTTGTACTTCAAATGATATTCTTCTCTTTGCTAGGATCGACCTTGCTGTGTTACTAGGGAAGACACCTTCTTCAATGGAGAATGAATCAACCAATCTGGATCCATCTCAGGCTCCTTCACTGGCCCAGCCTCTGGTATTCAGTAACTCAAAGCAGAGCACCATATCACAGCCTGCATCAGGAAGCACCTTCTCCCATCACAGCATGGTAAGTAGGGGAAACCCTTTACCCATTCATGTCCCATCCCCTTCAAGAAGTAGTCAGAAGCTAAGAAGTTTCTAGTGGCTATTTTTCTACAACTCAGTTATAGAAATGGAGTAGAATTAGCTATAGGTAAAAAGTTGGTCTCTGGTCAAATAGGGTCCTGTATTTTTATTTTTTGGAGGGGGGAAGGCAGGGCAATTGGGGTTAAGTGACTTGCCCAAGGTCACACAGCTAGTAAGTGTGTCAAGTGTCTTGAGGTCAGATTTGAACTCAGGTCCTCCTGACTCCAGGGCCAGTGCTTTACTATCTGTGCCACCTAGCTGCCCCTAGGGTCCTGTATTAAGTTTGAAAGAGTTAACACAGTATTAGATATTTCAAGGAGAAAGAGGTTGCTTCAAATCAAACTGTGAACAACTTTTTTTCTGTTTTATGAGGTTGACAAAATTATGATGTTTGATAGGCAATCTTTCTTTTTTCATGATGGAAGCAGAAATTGCATTGTTTTCCATAAACCAAACCCTTTCACTTATAGCACTGTGTACCACATGACTTGGTTCAAAAATCCAAGGTAGTTAAATTGAGCCAAAGTATGAGACTTTGTGCTAGATAGAGACTGAAGCAGGTACTGTTCTTGTTAAGTTCATTGAATCTCGAGACAAATGATTCTGGAAGTCTGGGCGAAGAAGATTAAGAATTAGAGAATCTTCATGCTGAAAGGTACCTGGGAGGTAAGTTTAATGACTTGCCCAAGGTCACAAAGCTAGTTAAGAGTCAGAGGTAGGGCTAGAGTCCAATTCTTCTGACTCCTGTTTTTCAGAATGGGGGTAGACTGGTGCAAGAAGATATTTAGGAGGGAGAAGATGGTATCCTGGACTATGGTTGAGTGTCTCGTTTAAAATCAAATAAACTTGTCCCTCTTAGTCTTGTTCCCACACACTAAATCTTAGTATAATGAAGCCTCGGGCTTACTAGAGCTGTGAAATGCAGTTGGAGCCTGAACCCTCCTGCATCTGGAATCAAGACTGTTTTACATTCTGATCCTAAAGGGTTTAGATTTCTTGTTGTCAAAGATACGATACTAGAGAAATACCTAATGGTATTAACCTATGATACTTCTCATTGCTACAGCCTCAACTTCACACCTGCCGTGGTGCATGTTTTGTATCAGGTTAAGGATCTTTTGTTTGATTGCCTCCCTTGTTCAGGTTATGAAATGTTTCTGCATATTACTTCATGCTGCATAGCCTCCTAGAGAGAAGAACCATAAGTTTAATTCATAATTGGATTATCAACTCCCTGAGGTCAACATGTGGTATAGTATGAGGGTTGGATCTGGAGTCTGAAGATCTAAGTTGAAATCCTGGCTTTGCATCTAACTATTTGTTTGACCTGGGGCAGCTTCCTTCAGTTCTCTAGACCTAATTTTCCTATTTGTAAAATGAGGGGGTTGAACTAGATCCATTCCAGCTCAAAATCTCTGATTTTATCTATTATTATTTTATTTCCACCAGGACCTTATATAGTAAGGGGCTCAAATATTGATTGAATTAAATTAATTTCTTATAAATTGTATTTCAGTATTAGCTTACCATTTTAGAATTGTAGTATTTTCACTTAATTACGATATGGCATGTTGGGTAACGAAATATTATAAAGCATTTGTCTAGTACGGGGGGGAACCTGTTGCCTTGAGGCTGCAGGTTCCCCAGTGCTGGTCTAGTACCCTGTACTGGATGAGTTCTTTATAATTTCATTAGAGATACGAACTTGTCTCCTGTAATCCTATAACTTTGACTAGAATTCCTATAATTTATTTTCTTGCTATTCTTGGTAGAGATAGAGATTGAGGTAGAATAAGAGAAATTGTACCTGAGCTGCAGTCTGATAAATTCTAGGTGCGAGGAAGACTGCTGGCATTATTATGTGGTGAATAAGTGCTAAAGGAAGATTGGAATAAATTTCCTTCTTTAGAGATCTTCTAGAACAAATGAGACAACTTGATTGATCTGGAATGGGTTGGAGGCAGCTTTATCAGTAGACTAGTTCTTTCATCCCCAGATTGGTGACATGGCAACAATAAACTCTGAAGTGTAAGCTTGGACAGCTGATAGGACTTGGACTCAGTCATCTATTCTGTTTTTAAAACTCAGATAGGGCATAAACCTGATAATCTGCTACTGAAGCCATAAGATTTGACTTATCCAGTGTAGCGTTTGTGAAAGCCTTCTGGCTTCATCCCTTTACCTCATCTACTTATGGGCAGAGAGGAGAAACTCCCAAGATGTCCTTTGGCTTCTTGTGGAAAAGCTAGTAGTGGAAATGAGTCTTGCATTATTGGCTAAAATGACATTTTGGGTTATCTATATTTCAGTTATTTGTGGTTTTCTTGTCCTTCATTGTCATGGATAATCAAGTTGGTTGTTTTATAAAAACAGCCATTGACATTTTTCTCTGCAGGAGGTATGAAGGTATAATATAGGCTTGACTCATCTGGCCTATGTCACTCTAAGCTAGTAATTCCATGTGAATTCCTTAGTGAAATTCTATGATTCTGTCTTGATCTGCAGGTGAGCATGCTAGGAAAGGGGTTTGGTGATGTCGGCGAAGCTAAAGGTGGTAGCACCACAGGCTCCCAATTCTTGGAGCAGTTCAAGACAGCCCAGGCTTTGGCCCAGTTGGCAGCTCAGCACTCTCAGTCGGGTGGGAGCACCACCACTTCCTCTTGGGACATGGGCTCTACAACACAATCCCCATCGCTGGTGCAGTATGGTAAGGGAAGACAGGAGGTCACAGTCCTTATTGTTGGAATGTTGCTGCTAGTGGGTAGGCAGAGATGTATGGTGGGGTGATGAAAGGGGCAGCCAGTGACTCATTTCCCACGTTAGTTTCCCCTGGTCAGATAGATTGAGCCCAGGCAGTTGGGGAATCACAGGAATTTATGAGGCTATAAATCTTAATTCTTATCTGATTGAATGGTTTCCTACATCCTGTCTGGAGGCCTCGCATTGACCAGGAGATTTCACAAAGTTTCTTCTGGTTCACCTGGGTTGATTGTGAAAAGCAGATATTTCCAACTTTGGAGAGTTCAGAACCAGGGGTAGTGCTATTTATGACTTGACAAAAGAGGCAGCCCCAAGGAGCATCTCTGTTTTATATCTCTGCCCTAGAATAGTGATGGTGCCAATCAGAATGAAGCCAGCCTCTTGGTCTGCATTGAGAGAGTACTGATACCTCTTAAGCACAATCTAGGACTTTAGACCAGAGTTTTCTCGGAGTTCATTCTGTATTCTTTGCTTGGTCTCATACATGTACATCTATTTTTCTCCAACAGATTTGAAGAACCCAACAGATTCGGCAGTCCACAGCCCATTCACAAAGCGCCAGGCCTTCACCCCATCTTCAGCCATGATGGAGGTGTTCCTGCAGGAAAAGCCACCTGCAGTGACCACTTCTACGGCTGCACCTCCGGCCCCTTCCTCTCCATTGCCGAGCAAGGCCACTTCGGCTCCACAGATGTCCCCGGGGTCTTCAGACAACCAGTCCTCCAGCCCCCAGCCAGCTCAGCAGAAACTGAAGCAGCAAAAGAAGAAGGCCTCCTTGACTTCGAAGGTACTTGATCTTTTGGTACTTTGGGCTGTGTGACCTGGCATAGTTTTATGAGGGACTCTCAAGATAAATATAGGCACTAACTTAAGGCAAATCATGTTCAAGGTCATAGGGGAGTTAGTTAAACCCCTGATTTTTTGCCTTCATTTGATATTTTTTATTTATATTTTTATCAATTTTTTTACATCCTTTGTTTCCCAATGCATCTTCCCTCCCTCCCCCTTTCCTTTCCCAGAGGGCCATCTTTTCTAACTAAGAAGAAGAGAAAAATTAATTCAGCACAATTTTCAACACATCAATAAATTCTGAAATTAGATGCATTACTCCATAGCCATGGTCTCCAACTCTATAAAGAATAGAGGGAAGGGCATTCTTTTATCTCTTCTTTAGGAGCCAGGCTTGGTTATCATTTCCCAGCCTTCACTTTGGAGTTCCTTCATTTACAACAGGGCTGTCCAACCTTAGGTTTTTATTGAAGCAATAGACAATATATTTTGATTTGCCATTTTAGTGAGAGCTCTTCGGTAGCTAGGCTTCATTTACTAAAGCATTTATGTAAATCTCTGTGCTTGTAGGCGGGCCACATAAATCACACAGCGGCCCCTGGGCCGCATTTTGGACAGCCCAGATTTACAATATTATTACAATATTTACAGTATTGCAATATACAATATAATATATAATGTGTTTAAATTGTTTTCCTAATTCTGTTTACTTCATTTTGTATTAATTCATATAAGACTTCCCAAAATTATCAATATCCTTCATATACATTGCTTATTAACAGCACAGTAATACTTGATTATGTCTGCAGGCTGTAATTTATTTATCCATTCTCCAGTTCATAAGCATCTACTTTAATGCCAGTTTTTTGACAACGCAAACAGTGCTGATATAAATATTTTGGTTTATGCTGAGCTATGGGAGCTCCCAGGAGGTGTGGTGAAAAGAGCACTGGAATAAAGAATCAGGATGATTGGAGTTTAAATCTGGTCTCAGACAGTACTGAGGCAAATTACTTAATCTCTGAAAGCTTCAGTTTCCTCATCTGAAAAATGGGGATGATAATTATAGTATCAATCTCACAGGATGGTGGTTAGAACCAAATGAGGTCATACTTAAAGGCATCTTCATCTTTGCCCTTGGGTAAAGAGGTATGGGATGTTTTAGTCATTTGCTTATCAGTTCCAAAATATTTTCCAGAATCATTGGACCGATTTAGTTACATATCTATTTTAGTTTAGTCATATGTGACAGTGAAATCTTCAGAAGTTACAGAGTAGTATAACTTTATGAACCTGTTTGAAAAGTTTCATTAAAACTCACACCTTCATTCCTGTTGTCTCCTTTCTACAGATTCCTGCTCTGGCAGTAGAGATGCCTGGCTCAGCGGATATCTCAGGGCTAAACCTGCAGTTTGGGGCATTACAGTTTGGGTCAGAGCCTGTCCTCTCAGAGTATGAGTCCACTCCTACCACGAGCGCCTCCTCAAGTCAGACTCCAAGCAGTCTTTATACCAGCACTGCAAGGTACAAGTCAGAGCTGCCTGCTGTCTTGTGCTTTAGATTCATGTCACTTTGAGGTTGTGTTGATCCAAAACTAGCCTAAACCTGCTTCAGGTAGGGGAGGAGAAATTGAAGGGAGATTTTTTTTCCAGATCTTAGAATTGTATTTTAATTGTTGATGTTCTTGTGAAGTCAGTCCTCTCTGGGTCATCTGTCATTTCCTTTAAAGGAGTAGTAATATATGCCTTTTTGGCTCCTCTGGTAAATCTTCAGACTTGACGCAGATGACGTGTTAGGTGTAGACTTCAACACACCCAAAAAGCTTGCTGTCATTGACTTTTTGGAGGCAGCTAGTGCTGCAAGGGATGGAACCCTGCACCTGGAGTCATGAACACCTGAGTTCAAATCCAGAGTCAAGACATTCGCTATGTGACCCTGGGCAAGTTCCTTTGTTTGCCTCAGTTTCCTCAGCTGTAATAAAATCTAGATAATAACAGTACCTACCTTGCAGGATTGTTGTGAGGACCAAATGAGATAATATTTGTAAAAGGTTCTTAGTACGGTGTCTGTTGGATAGTAGGTATTATATAAATGCTTATTTCCTTCCCCATTTAAGTAGTAAATTAAGTATGTGTGGGGAGGGGCTAATGTAAGGTACATGGTAAGTGGTGGGTAGGTGTGAATACAGTTGCATAATGCAAGTGATATAAGTGATGTGAACAAAGAGATCTGGAAAAAGAGTTGGGTCATGTCGTTAGAGTGAGGCATCCCTCACTCTAGCTGGAGATTCCTTTTTGGCTCTCTTTGTGGCTCCCAAGGAGAATGGTTAGTATCCGTAACAGAAAACCTTGGAGTTATGTGATCTTGTCCACCTGTAGCCATTCGCTCTACTGGTGTGAAAAGACTCCCTCCCCTGCCTATTAAACTGTGAAAGCCTAAAGCAAGGAATGAAGTCGAATAAAGCATTGGGCAATATGAGGCTCATGGGGAATGGAACTAGATAATTTCAAGGACACCTTTTCAGCGAACTTTGTAGTTATGTTAGTAAATGTTTGTTGAATTAACGGAGTCCCCAGGAATTGGTCCTTAAGTTAAATTTGCTAGTATTTGAAATGTAAATGTTCATTGGGGTTACCCATGTTGATAGCACTATTCCCATTCAGATTCTCTTAAAATGAGAGAAAATTAGAGATCTGAAATAGCTTGTCTCCTGAAGGAGCAGAGGGGCAAAATAGATACTTTGTCTCTCTGGTTACTTCGCTATTGAGAGAACAGGAAGTGGTTTGATGCTGAAAGTGCTGCTCCTTGGCAGAATTAGGACCAAATGGGTATAAATAAGAGGGAGGTAAATTTCAGCTTAATGACTGCTTGTCAGGGAATTTGTAAGCGTGATACAGACTGTGGCATAGTACTTAGCAGGTTGGTATTGTAGATAGAATGGATTTAAACTCAGATCTTCCTGAGTTTAAATCATAGCTTTGTGATCTAGTTATGCAACCCTGGATAAGTCACTTAATCTCCCATCAGCATCAGTTTTCTCATTTGTAGAATAAGGATAATAATGGCACTTACCTTGTGTAGTTATAAAGATCAAATGAGATGATATGTGTGACTTTACAAACCACAAAGTGCTGTATTAATGTTACCTATTACAAATACTTAGTGTTCAATGTTGTAGAGATTCCTACATGGATTTGGAGTTTGAACTCTTGACATTTAAGGTCCCTCCTGCTTAGTTTCACATTTGGTGACTCCTTTGTGCCTTCTAATCAAAGTTGGCAGTCTGGTTTTCTGAACTATATTGTTGCCTGGTACCCCTGGCATTATGGGTTTATGTTGTATCCTGGCCGTTTCCAGGAGGAAGTGGTGCAGATATAGATTTGGTAACGTGATGTTGCAGGATTTCTGTATGGGGACTGGGTTAGCCCTGTAGCTTAGGGCCCTTCCTGACAACCCTGGGTCTATTAGTAAGCTTGATCTATTCCTCACATGATTGTATGTTTCTCTATTCATCCCACATAGTGAGTCTTCATCCACAATTTCATCCAACCAGAGTCAGGAATCTGGCTACCAGAGCGGCCCAATTCAGTCGACAACCTATACCTCCCAAAACAGTGCTCAGGGCCCGCTCTATGAACAGAGATCCACACAGACTCGGCGGTACCCCAACTCCATCTCCTCGTCTCCCCAGAAGGACCTGACTCAGGCAAAGGTAGGTTGTTTAGCAGGCCCTGGGAGGTGGTTGGGAGAACAAGGGAACAAAATCCCTTATGGTTCAACATTTCACTTTGCTACAAATGCTGCAGAGGGTCCTTGGGGAGCACCTGGGCAGAAGCAGGAAAGGAGAGCACATTGCTGCGATTGGGCCAAGCCCAGCTGACTGTTCTCTTGGCACCAAAGAATCATTCTCCCTGGAGGAATAAATGTAAAGATCCCAGCTGATGGAGCAGGGTTTGTGTCTAGTCCAGTGCCTGCCCCATCTCATTGGGATATCTGATTGCTAGAGTGCTAGGTGCATACCAGTAGACCTCATCTGGCTTTGCCTTGTGGCCAGTTGAGGGGGACAGTGTATGCAAGAGGAAATGTGGAGTGACTGCCAGATCTACAGGCTGCCAAATTAATGGCTTGGCTGAACTGCATTACTTCCATAGACATTCCCCCTAGGGATCACTGGTCTGGGTCTGTGAGTCTTTCCAGCATCTTTTTAGGGCTCTGGGTTTTCTTAGTAGATTGGGGGTCATCACCTGCTGTCCCCTAATGCACATACATCTTCCCTTCTAAGACTCCCACAGATTCCTTTATTTGGGTGTGGGGAATGTTAATCCTTTGATTAACCTGTAAATTTACCCTGAATTCTGGAAGAGAAGGCTTGCTGCTAGAGGCTGAGCCTGGGCAAATGCTAACCTGCCCCCTCACCCCCCCCCCCCTTACTTGGGTCTGTCTATTTCTTGCTCCAGAATGGCTTCAGCTCTGTGCAGGCCACACAGTTACAGACCACACAATCTGTTGAAGGTGAGTGTTCTCCAGTTTTCTCTCTAATTAAAGGTATTTCATTTTGTTTTATAAACTCTGTTCTAGTATCTGTGTAATCAACATTTCTCAAACTGAATTCCACAAAGCTTTTAGAAGGATGTCTGTGAAAAGGAAAGTTATATCAGCAGACACACACACAGCAAATTAGACAACCTGTCTGCTTTGCTTGCTGTTGGTTGTATACAATATGTGTATGTTCTATTATTACAGAAAACAGATAGTGGTGAAGGATATTGGGATCAAAAGGATAAAGTTTCTTGTTCATGTAGAACCAAACTTTAAGCATATCCAGTAGTACCATATAATACATAATCATTTGATTGTTGGTTTTAGCAGAAGGAATTTAAAAGATCAGAGTTTATTCCCATTCATGGTTTTTAAAAAAACTATCCTTTGTGCAAAAAATGTGAATAATTAGACAAGATCAAAGAATTGGAAGGGTAAGAAAGAGAAAATGTTAACGAAGATGGACAGTGAAAACATATATCCACAAACCCAGTTCAGGTATAAAAGAAATACACATATGACAGTAGCTGTATTCAATTTGGGCTTCTGGTGATTCTGACACACAGTGTATTATTAATGATATAAAATTTTAAAAAATAGTTCTGGCAAAATTGTAACGGCATTTATTGACCAAGAAACTGAATTAAAAATTATAAAACTCATTTTCAAAGTGGGAATGTGGTGAATCAAAACAATCTATATCTCTCCCCTCCCAAATTTTTGCTTAAATAAATGGGGAAATAAAAATTTAATTCTCTTTATATGGTGAGCTATTAAATCCATACAATATCATTCTCATTTACAAAACACCAGTAGGTAACGGCTATGTACCCTTTGCCCTAAAGCAGTTTGTAATGATGATAGATTTAGAATAACATGTGAATAAAGGTTTTAAAAAATCAACATCATTTGGTAATAGTTGTAGACATTTACAAATATTTTAAAATTTTTACTGGAAGGGTTCTACGTAAGTCTTATTTAAAGCGAAAGGTTCTTCCGTTGTAAAACATCTGCAAACCATTGCCTTAGATAATAACATTACAGTCTATTGAAGAGAGTTCTCAGCCAATGGTTTCTTTGTTTGGAATGGAGGTCATAATTTACCCCTTCCCTTATG
Source organism: Trichosurus vulpecula (assembly GCF_011100635.1). Taxonomy (NCBI): domain Eukaryota; kingdom Metazoa; phylum Chordata; class Mammalia; order Diprotodontia; family Phalangeridae; genus Trichosurus; species Trichosurus vulpecula. The sequence continues at coordinate 163,457,036 of NC_050576.1, read as the reverse complement.
AAAATGATATGAAAATAAATTATTCTTTAAAATGACATGACAACAATATCTTCATATTTGGAGTTTTTAAAGAAAATAGTTTCTATAGAAATCAAAATAGACTGTTAGTAATAATTTTGCTTGCTTATAGTTGGGGCAGCTTTGAATAGCTACCACATCTTTATTCTTTCTCTACAGGGCTTCTAAAATTGTAGCTTCCTTTTCCTTTCCCCTTTCTTCTTAGGTGCTACTGGCCCTGCGGTGAAATCTGACTCACCCTCTGCTCCCAGCATCCCCCCTCTTAATGACACAGTATCTGCAGCTTCCTTGCTGACCACAACCAATCAGCACTCATCCGCATTGGGTGGCTTGAGCCACAGTGAGGAGCTTCCAAATACTACCACCACTCAACACAGCAGGTGAGTGAATGGGGATGCTGCTGGTCACTGTAGCCCTCTGGGGTCCTTGCTGACACTCAACAGAAAGTTTACCAAGTGGCATATGGAATACTTGATTTGAAGTCAGGAAGGGTTTCAAGTCCTACTTCAAACATCCACTGGCTAAATGATTTTGTTAATCTTAAGTGAAATAGTCTGTGTGAAGCATTTTGTAAATCTTTAAATTCTGTAAATCAGTGATTGTTGTTATTAGCAGAGGTTGCTATATCCCTGGCTTTGCTGTAATCAGATGACTAAAGAACTTTGGAGGCAAAAAGGAGTTTCCTTCATTTTCCAGCAATCACTTTTCTTACTGATCACTTCAAATAGAGTGATTGATGGACTTTTGGTCCTTTAGTTTCTCTCCCTCCCACCCCACCCCTTTTTTCTTTGCTCCTTGCTTGATTTAGCACTCCAAGAAGAAATAGATGGCTGAGGTCCTTGGGCTGAAAATACTTTCTCTATATCTTTCTAGCACATTATCTACCCAACAGAATACACTTTCGTCATCGTCATCTTCTGGGCGCACTTCAACATCAACTCTTTTGGTGAGTATAAGTTGATGTTGCAGCTGGGGAGCAAGACTTCTTTATATTTACTACTGGTTAATAGGAAACTCTTTATTCCCCACTAATTCTCACTTATTTTGTGATCCTGAATCACAAATCTGCTCTGTAAAATAAAAATGGTTTTTAAAAAAACCCAAAACACCAAGATACGAGATGAATTTGGTGTGAGTCTGAGTGTGCTTCCCAAATTCCTTGATTTAAAAAGATTTCTTAAGGGTGAATAACAGGCAGTTACAGTGAGAATTCAACTACAAAAGGATAGAGGTGAGAGGGTGATGGCAAGTGAAGTGAGTAGTGAGAGAATAGACCCTGCTGGCAATTGAGTGGTGCACCAATCATTTGAACCTCAGCAGTGGACATTCACAAGTCATTATTGTAGTTCTTGAGTCATTTAAGTGGTGTCCAACTCTTTATGACCCCATTTGGGGTTTTCTTGGCAAAGATACTGGAGTGGTTTGCCACTTCCTTCTCTATCTTATTTCACAGGTGAGGAAACTGAGGTAAACAGGGTCACATAGCTAATAAGTCTGGGGCTGGATATGAGGTCTGGGAGATGAGTCTTCCTGACTTCAGACCCAGCTCTGTATCCACTACGCCACTTAGCTGTTGTAGTAGAATTGTTTTAACAACTTTCGGTGGCTCCTGAAAGTTCCAAAAACATTGTTATCCTTTTTTTTTTTTTGGACTGAACCTGTGATTTTATTGATTTAGGGAACTCCCTTTACCAGTGCAGACTGACATCTTTTCTTCAGAGTTGCCTGAGGCCCTCAGAGGTTAAGTCATAAAGTTATAGATTCAGAGGTAAAAGGTACCTTAGGGAGTCATTGCAACCTTGAGTGGTTCCCAGCCATTGTATAATGCCTTCCTTTTCTCTTGGCCTGGCACATGAATTATATCTCTGTCTGAACCTTTAAAATGGAGGCCAAACTTGGAGATTTTGACTTTCACCAATTTTTTTGCAACATTTCACCAAAGGTAGCTTTGCCCGGGAATACTAATCAAAGCAGGAAAGGCAGTAATTTTAATGAGACCTCATTTTAGACTGTTAAGCAGAAAGTTTTAGGATCCTCAGGTTTCCTAGAGAGGAGAATTTGATGAGGTATTTCAGGCCTGCCTTTCAAATATCCTTTTCCAGTCTACTCTGAAACTCGACTTAGCCTATCTACTAGACTGAGGCCTGGAGAGGCTAATTGAGTTGCCTAGTAGCAGAGCTGACCTTCTGGTGCCTATTTTAGTGCTTGTTACTATACAACATGAACCTTTAATAGGGCTAAATTTGTTAGGCATTGTAGTTGCAATTTGAATTTATTGGGAGTCTATATCATCTATTACTATGTTTGGGAAGCCTAAGTAATTGTCAGCTTCTTGAGGTCAGGATCTGTCTTTTGCCTCTTTTTGCATTCTCAGTGCTTAGCATAGTCCCTGGCACATAGTAAGCAGTTTATAAATGTTTGTTGACTGACTAAATTTAAAATGCTCTCTGGGCTTTAAGATCATTTTACCATTCTTATTATTTTGAAGGTATTTCTTTTATATACCATAAGATCATAGGTCCATAGTATTTACAGTTGGAAGGGATTATTGATATCTTCTAACCTAACCTCCTCATTTCATAGATATGGGAGTTTAGCCTCAAAGTGGTTAAGGAAATTGCCCAAGGTCATACTGGTTGAAGAATTAGGATTTCGGAGAATATGAATTTTGAAAGTTGGAAGGCACCACAGCAAGGCCTCTTGTCTAACCATGTTCTAAAGGAATTTCCACCAGAACAGAACTGACTGGGGGTTGTTTGGCATCAGCTTGAAGACATTAAAGGAGAGGGGACCTAGTGTGTATCAAGGGAGCCTTTTCCACTTTCAGGTAGCTCTAATTAGGAATTTTTTTCCTGAAATTATTTTTAAATTTGGTGCTTTGTAATTTTCTTCTGGTTCTGACAAAGCAAACTAACTTAATCCCCTTCACACAATATCCCTTCATATGCTTTACTTTGAACTCAGATTTTCTGATTCCAAATCTGTGTTCTTTCCATTATAACATGCTAATTTTTTGTGGAGTTCCCAGTTATCTTTGTATTTGAGTGGGTACTTCATTTTTTTTTGAGGGGGAAAGGCAGGGCAATTGGGTTAAGTGACTTGCCTAAGGTCACACAGCTAGTAAGTGTATCAAGTGTCTGAGGCTGACTCCAGGGCCAGTGCTCTACTCACTGTGCCACCTAGCTGCCCTGTGTACTTCATTTCTGACCTGATGATACCTCTTTCCCAGATGATGAAATAACCCAGCACCTTGTGTCCCAAGTTGGTCTTGTATATGAGAGATGTTTTATGGGTGCCACTCTCATCTCCTGGTCTTTGTCTGCTGGAGACTGATTACTTGGGCAAAGGTAGCTTTGCAGATCTGTGGCTTAGATTGTGGTATAATGAAAGCAGGAACAATTTGGGGGTCAGAAGATCTGAAATAAAATTCCTGTTGAAAGCCTTCCTGTGTGGTCTTAGGTGAAGTCCTTTTACCTCTCTTTATCACTTCGTTTTCAAATTGAGATTCTAATGATATTTAGAAGCTTTAAGGAATTTATATATACAAGCTATTATTAAATCCTTTTTTCTCCTCCCCTGTGGTAGTCTCTGTTGGAGGAGGAAGGAACAAAAAGGAAGCCATGATGCTTTGACTGCATAGTATCATAACATCCTTCATCCTCAGGAATGCTATATTCAGGTGTCAGTTTTGCCTGCTTCCACATTATTTAGCGTAGCTACTCAGATGCCTTGTATGAAGTTTCCATATTGGTTGTGTTTTCTCCCCTGTTTTTTGGAGCAACAGGTCTTAGCTAGAATGGTTTAAGAAACTGATCCTCAGACCTCTGCTAGCTGGAGGGTTATGTTCTCCCCACTGTATTTGCATAGGGCATTGTTGTAATCTCCCAGCTCTTATGACTATCTGAATTCATTGGTTAGTAGGAGGGTCTTGGACTTTTTACCTAATGTGCCAACTTCTGTTCCCTTCTGTTTCCCCATCTCGTTTTTTTGATTTATTTGTAGCACACAAGCGTTGAAAGTGAGGCAAGTCTCCATTCTTCCTCCAGCACTTTCTCTACTGCATCCAGCACAGTCTCGGCGCCTCCCCCTGTGGTCAGCGTCTCATCCAGCCTAAACAGTGGCAGTAGTCTAGGCCTCAGCCTGGGCAGTAACTCCACTGTCACCGCCTCAACCAGAAGCTCAGTCGCCACGACTTCAGGTAGCCCTACTTGGGAGGTGGGTGGTACCTCTTTGGGATAAGGAGGAAGAGGAATGGTTCTTTATCATATTAGAAGTGCCCTTTCTCTTTCAGGAAAAGCTCCCCCCAATCTTCCTCCTGGGGTCCCACCGTTGTTGCCTAATCCATATATCATGGCTCCAGGGCTGTTACACGCCTACCCGGTAAGTGGGATTGGGGGGATGTCTCTCTGTAGAGTAAGGTGGTCTGTCCTTTTCTCTTCCCTTTTGCTTCATAACTGCCTAGAGAGTGGTTGTTAGAATAAGAATATTCCAGAATAAGCTAGTTGGAATCACATATAAACAAGGGAGTTCAGTTTTTTCATTGTACAATATAAAAGAGGAAGAAAGATGAGGTCTACTCAAGCTGTTCCATCGCCTATGCCTAGAGTGGCTCTTTAGTGATTTGAATGTAAATTTGGGATCTTTCTTAATTTTTCTATAGAAAATTGTTTTCCTTCCTTTGTCTTTTCAGTACACTTCAGGGAAAACTTGGGATTGAATTTTTCAAGTTCTTTGCTAGGGTTGTTGACTCCAAATTTAGCAGATTTCACCTATCCAACTTCCTGACTTCAAGAAAGTTAATGTGCTTTTTAAGCTCCTACAAATGCAAAAAAAAAAAAATCCCTAGTACCAACTCAGTAAATAAAAGCTGAGGGGTCACTGAGTGATAGAGTACATAGTTATTTGACAAGGCTTTTTAGGAGAGATTTTAAGTCAGATTTTGAAAAAGGTGGATAAAAATTGATGAATGGGTTTTCATCCCAGATCTACCACTAACAGTATAATCATGCATAAATTACTCTCTCGGGCCTTTTGTTTCTTCTTCCCTTTTAAAAATGGAAGAAATCATCTAAGTTCTTTTCTGGCCTTCTAAAGTTATTCTTGTTTAGGGGATTGATTGGAATTTCTCTTTAGAACCTGGCTGTTTCGTTTCTCTTGATTCTTTTTTTTTTCTTTGTCCTGTCCTTACCATATTTGAGCATTGATATAGGAAGGACCTAGTGACTAACTTTCCCTCATAGATACATCTGTATTTTTCAGCCACAAGTGTATGGTTACGACGACTTGCAGATGCTTCAGACAAGATTCCCCTTGGTGAGTATGTGGGGTAGAGTCATGACAAAAAAAGTGCTCAGAGAGGCTGGGAATTGGTGGGAAAAGGTGATTCTTAATGCAACAAGAATCAAAATTATATAACAAGTTGAGACCCCTGCCTGACAGTCCTCAGTGCCCTGGGGCTTGAAATGTCTCACTTTCTCCCAGCAAATCCAGAGAGCCATATCTGTTTGCTCAAGAGAATAATCTTGGCTATAACTCTTGAGAGGACTTCAACAGGCCTGGGAGATAGATCAGGACCCAGGAGTCTTGTAGGTATTTAGGTAACTTAAATGAGCACATCCGTAGACCTTGCCTGACTGCCTATAGTCAAGCAGGGGGGACAGTGTGTGCCAGAGGAAACAGAGCTTCTGTGAGCTATGGCTAGCACCATCAGTGGCTGGCTGCATTGCATTACTCTAACATCTTGTTTCAGTCCTATGGAGGATCACTGGGATGGGGACTAAGGCATGGAATCTCCTTGTTCTGTTTTCTAGGATTACTACAGCATCCCGTTCCCTACACCTACCACTCCGTTGACCGGGAGGGACGGTAGCCTGGCCAGCAATCCTTACTCTGGTAGGACTGGGATGGGGCTGGACATGATGTTGGAGCTTATGGGACTTGTCCTTGAGGTGTTATGTCAGCAGCAAGAAGGGGTTGGAACAAACATAAGATGTTAACTTTTGTCTCCTAGTGGAAAAGGCTAGTTGCTGTGGCTTCTTCCCAGCTTTTCTTGTTGTGTCCATGGTTCTCCTGTTCACCAGCTTTTCTGAGAAAATACCCTGGCCCACACTTACCTTGTGACCTCATCTTCTAATCTTAAGTTTCTTGAGTTCATCTTTCCCTCTTTTTGTTCTTTTGATGGCAGTCTTGTTGCCTGTTAGATGTCCAGTTTTCCTGGTCTCTATATTTTTTCTGATCTGTCATTATTTTGATAGCTAGCCTGGGAGTCTGAATGATCATTAGCTGTGTGATCTGGAAAAGGTTGCTTAATCTCTTTGAGCTTTGTTGTCCTTATCTGGAAGAAGTCTTTCCCCACTGATGACAGGGCTGAGAATCCAGAGAGAAGACATGGAATGTGCTTTGTAGCTGTGAAGGGTTGTGTGAATGTAGTTTTCATGATTCTGTCCTTAATTCACCTCATCTCTCATAGATATGTAGCTCTTTCACCTATGTGTGTGTGCTAGAGGGGAAAGGGAAGCTAGCTTCTGTGAGACGTGGCTAGTTGGCAACCCCCTGCAGGCAGATACCGAGAGAGCGAGTGCTGAGGGAGGCCCATTTCCAGCATGGTGAAAGAGGGCATGGATTAGCGTTGTAGTAGAAGAGAGCTGTGCAGAATTTTGAGGAAGATGTCCTGGGGTCCCTTACTTTTGGCTCTGTGTGCCAGATATTATGTAGTCACCATCAGCACCCACTGTAGTGCCCTCCATGTAGTAAGCATTCAGGAAATTTTTCTCACCATGACTGTGGTTTTATAAGTGCTTGCTGTGTGTTCATAACAGTTTGAAGTGTCAGAGAGGTATAGAATTTGGTAGCTGGGAAAGGGAGAAAATATGTCAGATAAATATTCCAGATGGAAGGAATGGCATCTGTTTGACTCACTGGTACCAGAGATCATCAGGGTAAATCTTTACATGATTTTTAGAAACCCTTGTGTGAGTAGATTTGAGAAATTTGTGAGACATAGGTTTTCATCCCAGCTTTGCCCCAAAGTAAAAATATGACACTGCATAAGTTACGTAATCTATTACTGAGGTTTTTTTTTTTTTTACTTTTTATTTTTTGAGGGGGAAGGCAGGGCAATTGGAGTTAAGTGACTTGCCCAAGGTCACACAGCTAGTAAGTGTCTCAAGTGTCTGAGGCTGGATTTGAACTCAGGTCCTCTTGACTCCAGAGCCAGTGCTCTACTCACTGTGCCACCTAGCTGCCCCTATTATTGAGTTTTTACAGCTTTGAAAAGGCATCCCCAGGAAATGTATGATTCCAGATTTGCATGAGGTGAAGGGGCCCATGTACATTTAATCTTTCTTGGCACAGGAGACCTCTCAAAGTTTGGCCGTGGAGATGCCTCGTCCCCAGCCCCAGCCACAACCCTGGCACAGCCCCAGCAGAATCAGACGCAGACTCACCACACCACACAGCAGACATTCCTGAACCCGGCGCTGCCTCCTGGCTACAGTTACACCAGCCTGCCATACTACACAGGGGTCCCGGGCCTCCCCAGCACCTTCCAGTATGGGCCTGCTGTATTCCCTGTGAGTACCTCACCTTCATCATTCCCTGGAAGGCAGATTTTCAGATCTGTATTCACTTGCCCTGGCTTTCTCAGTAGCTGGGAAGGCATTCCTGATCGTAAAGCTTGTGGTTAGGTGGGAAGTGGGAGTGTGAGGTGAGATAATGACTTTGTCTCTATGTAGAATAAATGAGGAGTATATTCTCATCTAGAAATTATTTTCCCCAGACATGTTACTAGCCTGATCTTCCTCCCCCTATTTACCTTCACTTGACCATTCTTGACAGCATTGGTAGGTTCTTAAGACTTTGATCCAGGTAGTAAAGTGAACATCCCACATTCCTTAACTGAGTTCAGGTTCCCCATTAAACTGACCAATACACTGCTGTGAGTTAGTACCATGGGACCAGGTCAGGGATATCCTCACAGGCCACTGAGGCCCCACCCCTTTTCCCTTCTAGGTCGCTCCTACCTCTTCCAAGCAGCATGGTGTGAATGTCAGTGTGAACGCATCGGCCACCCCTTTTCAACAACCAAGTGGGTATGGATCTCATGGATACAACACTGGTAAGCCCAACTTGATCCCAGGTGTCTTGATGTTCAGGGGGAATTGGCTGTGGGGGCAATCTTGGAGAGGTCACAGTTAGGGTTGGAGAATCCTATGAATGATAGGTGCTAGACATTGGGAAGTTGGCCTTTAGCTTCCTTTAGCCTCTGTTCAGCACCAGCAAGAAAGCTTGGCATTGCGTTCTAGTGCCCACTTACCTGCAGCTGGGCAATGTTCAGGGCATGTGTTGGCTGCCAGATAGCATGGCTGGCAGTTTTGGGAGGAGAGGGGCAGTGCTGCTGGGCAAAGGGACCCAAAATTTGGTTGAGTTGACATCAGTGGAGGCAAGTAGCAATTTGTGTGGCACCAATAAACTTGAAGGGGATAGGTTCATTGTACGTAGGATTGAGTATGTCCTCGGGAGGCTGGTTCTGTGCTGTTCTTACATACCTAGCTTTTTCCTGTGGTTTCCATTCCTTAGATGAGGGAACATGGAGTGAAGTTGAGGGGTGGAGGGTGAGATACTAATACAGAGAACTAGTGGGAGAGTGGGCTAGAGCAGTTGTGTCGTCAGTGGTTCTTTCAATTGTATGGCCGTTCTCTTTGCACAATCCTGATTCATGTCTCTGTGCTGGGGACACAGCTCTTTAACTCAAGTCATGTATTTGAGCTCAGTCATGAAGAAGGTAGACTACAGGGAGGTGGTCATGGCCCCTGAAGTAGCTGTTGGGGTAGAAGACATACTGCCTGGCACCTGACTGATTTTCTAATTCCCTCATCAGAGATTCTGAGTCAAGGGGGAGGACCATTCAGTGTTATTCTTCCTTTTCAGCGACTTTGCAGGTTCAGTTGTGTATGGGAAGGAGAATATTGCATTGGTGGGAGTGGGGTTTGCCTCCTTATGAGTCCTTTAGAGCCTTCAGCTCAGTCTCAGCTCCAGAATAATCTGGAGGCAGCAGCTTTTTGCTCTCCCCTTCTCTTTGGGAACCAGGTGGGTAAACTATCCCAGATTTTTTAAGAATAGGGATGGGGTACATGGGACCTCAGGAGCTGCCAGTGGGGTGGAGGCATGAAGCTGTAATGTGAGCTGGATTAGTGTTGTGGATTTGGGCTGAGTGTTTCTGGGAAGCCCTGTTGTACCCCTCCTTACCCAGGTTCTAAGCCCATCTGTCCCCTTTCATTGAGCAGGAAGTACCAAGTACCTCAGAGGTGACTTGGTGAGGAGGGTTATAAACTTCCTTCTTGGAGTGACCTCATCCCTATCACCTGTTTAGCTTTAGATACTGTCTGGGCCAGGGTCAGAAATCTGAGAGAACAAGATACATGGGGTTTTGTGGTCCTGTCTGATTACAGAAAAACCAATGTGGGCACATTGCTACTCCTCCCTCTTCCCTTCCTGCCTTCCCTTACCCAAGATTTTGGAGACTTGATGTGATTTTGTTTCAGAAGCCCCATTCCCCCAACCCCATAAGGGATTCTGGTCATTCCCCCTCCCTCATCAACCTCTTAAATTCATTTATTTTTATGTATCTGATTCCTTTTAGGAAGAAAATATCCACCCCCTTACAAGCATTTCTGGACGGCTGAGAGCTAATTTGGCCCATGGCTGGGGGCTGTGTTTTGTGTGTGTGTGTGAATTTGCACTGAAGTCTTGTTTCAGAAACCAGACCACTGAGGAGAGCCTGCTGAGCTGAGGCCAAGGCCTTCGTGGCTTGGGGGAATGAGTTGGTGGATACCTTCTGGGCTTTTGAACCTGCTCCTCTCCCCTCCCCTCCCCCAGTGTGTCTGACCCCGTCTTAACCATTTCGAATACAAGCAGTGCAGTGCCTCCGAAGCCGCAATGCACACACCCACTGTCGCTTTTGATTTCTGGAAGGCATGTAGTTTCAACTTGTAACAAATATTTGTAGTCTTCAATAAACTGTGGTATTTCTTTAGCTAACTCTGGCGTTCTTTCCGTGCATGTGTCTCTGGACAACAGGCGGTAATACTGTGCTGTAGATATGGGGCATGGAAGGGTGGAAGGATGATCTTGTCAATCAAACCCCAGCACAGCCAGAGAAGCCACTGGTTAACTTTTTGATACATTGTGGCCTTCTCAGGAAGTGGGTAGTAGTCTCAGTTCCCAGCCTATTGGTTATTGAGGAAAGCTAAATTTTTAGGAACTCCTGATTTCCCAAGCTTAATCTCTATTCACCTTTCCATTCATCCCTCTCTTTGTCTCTACTGTAAGGCAGGGCATTTGGGGTAGCATTGAGGTACCCATGTGAAGAAGGATAGAAGAATTGGCATTGGGGATCCGGAGCTAGGGAAAAGTTTTCAGTGACTTAACTGCTGTTCCTACCTCTTGAAGACCAAGAGGCTGACTCAGATGTGACTTAGTCATTAGCAACCAACCTAAAATATGTTTTGGTCCCTTTATGAATCCTCTCTAAGTCAGAGGTGGAGCAATCTACTTCTTTTCTTTGTTCAAGCACATGTGACTCTGAAGTGGTCCTCATGGATTTCTGGATATAACCAAGGGTCTGTGGGTAAGATTTTGTCAGTGTCTTGGCTCCCTTCCCCAATCCAGCTTGCACACAATCAGCCTTCTTTCTATGGAGTCATTTTGGGTTTGGAGCTAGACCCTTCTTTGGGAGGGAGGGTGTCAAATTCGTTGAACAGTCTCTCCCCAATTTTCTGTTTTTGGCTAGCTAGAAACCTAGCTGTTCACCTCTCCTTGGATCTTTTTCAGACTAGGTTTCAGAACCCTTAAATGATATAATATGGAGATCTGATCAACTTTCCCAGTCATAGGAACTTGAGGTTCACCATACTAGGGGAAATGTGTTCTTACTATTTCTCCTGTTATAGCCTTTCACATGTATTGATGTGGTTATAACTGTTCCTTTGGGGAGATGGGCATCTGTAATCTTGAGGATCTTGCCTAGTCCCTTAGTTGAGGTGAAGAGCCCTCTCGTTGTTAACCTTAATTTCTTTCCCTACTTAATAGCTATGAGACTGAGGGTTTTCCTCTCTCTCTGTCTCTTTGCCTTCCCCTCTCCCCCAAAAGATACTTATTCTGGGAACTTATTCCTGGTGGCCCCTGATCAGAGCTAGACAGGGTGTTGTAGAGGACCCACATTTCTCCTTACCCACAAATGGAAAGCCTAGCCCTTCATTCCGTTATGTCAGTGACCCCTGATTTCCCAAGGGGTCATAGCTGTCTCTAGCAGTAAAGACAAACCTGTGTTGCATTTGGCTTTGCCTTTTAAAATTAACTGATCCCATCTAGCACCAATTCTACCCTGCTACACACTTCCTCTTAGGTTTTGGTCCTTCTAACTGGGTTCCTACCCTAGAATACTTAGGAATCAGAAATTTTGCTTCCACTACAAATTTAGCCAAGAGAAACACCTAGGGCTTAAAGGAAACAAATAACTGACAGTATTCTTTGTCCTTTTCCCTCTTACCTATCTGTGGTGCCTTAAGATATAGGGTGGAGGCTACCCTGGAAATAGGGGAATATTTATCAGATGGGAGCTTCCTGAACCTGGTCTGGTCAGCACTTGTATGGGGGAGGGGTTTTTATGGCTAGGATGACCCTTTCTCTATTGGGAAGGTGTCAGTGGGGTATACAGCCTCCATTTTGAGATGACTGGAAACTGACAAGGTAGGCTTGAATGTAAAGGACTTGGATTCTCGGTCTGGAATGAGCACCTCCAGTGTTAAGGGATATGATGTGAACTATGCATAAGGATAATAGGTGGAAGGATCTTCAATTGTGGTTTGATTACTTTAGAAAATGGATTGTATCCTCCTCTGGTTACCCTGGAACTGTAGCAGTAGGAGGGAATTCCTGTCAGGAAGATGTGAGACAGGATATTTGACTTAAAACTCTGGCAACTAAGGTGATGGGACTCTGTAAATGGCATTTGAATTCTCTATTCCTTGTGAACAGTGGCTTCTGTGCCCATTGCCTACATGGTAATCTGTATGCCAGCCCCGTTTATACCTCTAGCAGACACACGGCCTCTGGGAAAGTTGGTATAAGTAAATTGAAACTGTGACCACTTCGGAGTGAGCATGGAGGTCAGGTAACTGAGATGTGGCTATAGACCTGAGTTGGCCTCTTCTGTTTTGGCATTCACCTTGATATATGGCTCTGGAGCCCAGGAGTTCCCTTGGTATTTGGATAGAAATTGTGCCTAGTAAGGTAGGCATAATTGGGATGGGAAGATGAAAGGGTGAAATGATTTTAAATTAACTTTTAAGAGCTATTGGATTCCTATTGGAATTTGGGACAGAAGGTCCTGGAGATTGTTTGTGTTAACTCTGGTTTGGATGTAGGCTTCACTGGAAGCTGGACTCTCACCTTTTACCCATACTCAAAAACAAGGCAAATTAATTCTTAGGGAGTCTTTGTATCATGGGCTCTTACTGGGACTGGACTGGAGCTTCCCATGCAGGGATCTAGTTGAAAGAGCCTCAGATACCATTACCTTGACCTCCTCTACCAACCTACTTCCCACTTCCCCTGACTCAGGGATCAGGGGAAAAGGGCAGTCAGCTATGTTAATCCTACTATCTATTTCTTCCTTTCTCAGGTGTATCAGTCACCTCCAGTAATACAGGCGTGCCAGATATTTCGGGTTCTGTGTACTCCAAAACTCAGGTAGGTCCTTAGCTCACTCAGCAGAGGTAGAGAAAGAGGTTGCTGGTGGAGACGTTGTGTTGTGATAACAGTGCAAAGTAGGCCTTGAGCTAGGTGTTAGAAGAGCCAAATTCTTGGATCAGGCCATTTGATCTTAAAAAAATAATCTGTTTCTTCTCTAAAGGTTTATCATTTCTGTTCCTGTTTCTTTCACAGAAGAGTAGAAATGACATATAAAGATGAGGAGTAGCCAACTCTCAGTAATCCTAAGACTGACTGGGATTGTCTTGGCCCTCACCCTCTCTGATTTTTGGCCTGTCATTCCTGAAGTGAATGAGTACAGAAAGAAAGCCATGGTAGGAAAGCAGAAGTAGGACCTTAGCCACTGAAGTAAGGCTTTTAGATTATCCATGGATTTGGTTTCTTACTGTTCCCCCATGATGGCAGTTGATGAAGAGTTTACTATAATTTACCAAGGATTTTGGGGTGATGTCCATTTTCAAGCCCTTCAGAACCCAGGAATTTTCAAACTACTTCACCATTTCTTCTAAGAACTCAAAAGTAGTTCTGAATGCTATCTACCTTTATGCATAACAATCCTAAATTCAACAAGTATCGTTGGCACTTTTAACCTGTAATTAGACTGTACAAGATATGTAAGAATAAAAGACAATGGAAGTTACGGATCTTGCAGAGTCTTCAGTCTAATTTGATGAATTGCCAAGAATGAAGTGTTACAGGATAGGAACTCGGGAGTAGTCAGGAATGGCCCTGCTGATGCCATTGTGCTTTCCCCCATCCCTGAACAGCAGTCCTTTGAGAAACAAGGTTTTCATTCTGGAACTCCTGCTGCCTCCTTCAACTTGCCTTCAGCCCTGGGGAGTGGAGGGCCCATCAATCCGGCCACAGCTGCTGCCTATCCGCCAGCCCCTTTTATGCACATCCTGACCCCCCATCAGCAGCCACACTCCCAGATCCTCCATCACCACCTGCAGCAGGATGGCCAGGTAACACACCATTCCCCTCTTGTCTTTCTTCCCCCACTGATCCTTTTCCCTACCACTCCTTAAAGCTGCCTCCCCCTTCCCTCTTCCCTTCCCTTTCCCCATCTATCCCCAGCGCCGGCCATGGGCACACAACACACACAGACACAAGCGTACACGACACAAGCGGCCGGCAAGGGAGTTGACAGAGAGGGGGCCAGGTTGGGGAGCTCTTTGCTCAGCCCGATAGGTACCTGGAGGGGGTTTGAGTCCCCTCCCCACTGTGGCACACTTTGTCCCCTATATTTTCCCGATAGCCCTGGACCATGCCCCACCCCTCCCCAATCCTGCCACTATAGCTTTCCCTTCTAACCATGGATTTCTATTGTCAAAGTTTGTCCCTTTATTTTCCATATATCCTGGTTCTGCCTCAGCTACCATATTTGCAGATGATTCTCTGTTGCCAGCGCCAGCAGGAGGAGCAGGTAATGAAACTCTCTGAATGATATAATTGTACCTACCCCCTGCCAGTCCCAAACCCCACTTGCCACAGCCCTGGGGAAATCAAGGAGAAGAAAGATTGCGCGGCCACAAATCGGGATACACAGACACACATAGACACACTCACACACCTTGCTGGGCTCTCCGGCCTCCCCTTCCCTTCTCCTCCTCTCCTTTTCTCTCTTCCCATTTGTAGAAGGCACTTGGCTACTAGCATGGATAGGGTTCTTGGGAAAGCATCTGAATCCTGGAGGCCTTAGACAAGTCTCCCTGCTATATCCTGCTCAGTATATAGGGATCCAATGACGTGGGTGGGGGAGGGGGCCGTGGAAGGGGTGTTATGGAGCCCATTCTGTTAGTGACCTATATCCACAGCAGAAAGCAGTGTTTCCTTGTTTTAAGGCAGTGCAAATGAGGAGTCACAGGGATCAAAATCAGTTAAACCAACTCTTGACCACTCGTCTGAGAATCTCTTTCCAGATGAGTGGCCTTTTTGGCGAAGTAGAGGGGTAAGATAAAGAATGAGCAGACACTGCCTTAGTCCTTTAGGTGAGCTCTGAAGGTATCTTGCCCTCTGCATTTTCTTCTTGTCTTGAAATTAGAATTGTACTATTGCTGACCGGAGAGGGACTAGAACTTCCAAGGGTTCCACCGATTATGCAGACAACTTCTTTGGATTAAGGGCTTAAGGGAAAGTGTAGCCTTTGAATGGTCTTTTGGCAGGAGGAGAAATGGAGGAACATGACAGTTCCCAGGCCTTCCCACCCAAAGGTCCCTGCTAATTGGCCTCCTTTCTCCTCCCTGTCCTCCCTTCCCCCTTCCCCCCCCCCAACATCCCTTCCCCTGCAGACGGGCAGCGGGCAACGTAGCCAGACCAGCTCCATCCCGCAGAAGCCCCAGAGCAGCAAGTCTGCCTACAACAGCTACAGCTGGGGGGCCAACTGAGGCCCTGGCCCTCTTCACCTCCTTGGCCCCCCTACCTGCCGAGAGGGCCTCTCAGCCTGGCACCTAAGGAAACAGCTACAACACAAAAGCACGTGGAGCGGAGGGTCCTGCTGCCCCCTCTCGCAGCCTGCCCCAGGCCTCAGCTTCACTTCTGAAGGCCCATTTCTTTCCTCTCCTACCTGTCCTCTTGTATGTAATATAGGATTTGTATTTTTTTTCCTTTCTCTTTTTTCTTCTCTCCCCACACTATCCCTGCATTCAAGATTATGAAACTCTGCTGTGGGCTCTGGCCTTCCTCTTCCTCTTCCTGCTCACCCTGGTGGTGGGAAGTGGCTGGGGGAGAGGACTCCAAATAGATATCATCAGCCTAACAGCCCTAAGTCTCCCTTTTTATTATTAGGAAAACAAAACAAAAAAAGTCATGAATATGAACAGAATTGTCAGATGAATTAGTTGAAGTGGTTTTTTTTTGTACTGTGTCCTCAAATTTAATGGATTAATGTGTCTTGTATATATAAAAAGAAAACCTCTACCTTCAGCCTCTGCCCATTCTTGCTTCGTCTAGGATGTCCTCAGTCTCCCTGATGACCAGCTGGGTGAATAAGTATTACTGTACCAACTGGGCCTCTACTAGCAGGCTCCGAAGGCAGTGGAATAAAATGAAATCTTCGCCCTTTAACAACTCCTAACCATGATGTGCCGGTGTCCCCTTCTTCCTGACCCTGAGAGTCATTCAGCTCAATTCTCAGAAGCACCTCACCTTTAGTGTTAAACTAGGGAGTGAGAAAGGGCAGTGGGGAGAAACTGGGTTGGAAACAATGTTTTTACACAGAAAAGCAGTGGAACATGGGCTGCTCTACACGGATTACTTGGGAAGCACCCTGGAGTAGGCAGAGCCAGTTTGTTGTTTTCTTCTTCCTTGGGGTCGAGGACCACACTAGATCTTCCTGAATATTTCTCATTGGGGGTCTTGTTTATGTAGAAAGGAGTGGGAATAGAGAGCATACTCTGGTTGGGGGGAAAGTAGCAATAAACCTGTCTGACCCCTCCCCCTAGACACCACACAACTTCAGTTTCCCTTTCCATCTCATTGTTCCCCCTGCTTCCAGGATCCGTGCTACCCTAGGGGCCAAAGGAAAGCTAACCCTTTTGTTCCTACAAAGTTTAATAATCAAGGACGAGGATGGAGGAAATCTGTCTTCGTGTCTCCATCTGCCTTTGTAAAGCACCCTGAAGACATGTTGCCTGTCTCCTTGCTTTTAGACATACCAGCCTGGCAAGAATCAGAATTTTAGAACATCAGAGCTGACGGGCACCTCGGGGATGGTCACCTCCATCTCGTCCAGTGAGGGGCCCGGTTCTCCCGAGGGTTTTGTTTTTGCCAGGAGACACAGTTTTCACCGTGCTCCTCCTCTGAGGAGATTCCCCAGCTTGTCAAGGGCTGTGCTGATTAAAACGGCTTCTGCTAGCCCCGGGGGCCTGGCGGATTCCGCCGTTCTCTCAGCCTCAGGGAGGAGGCTTCCCCCGCCCCTTCCAGCAGCCGTTGCCCTGTTTGCCCCAAGGGAGATCTGGGTTCAGCCCACGTACCCTGCGGAGCTTTGGGGGCGGCTAGGCCGGGCGGAGATGGACGTGGGAGGGCGCCTTGAAATGTAGGTTAGTGCCCGAGGCCCTGCACTGTTTCTGGCTTAGGTTTCCTGATCAGACCGAGCCCCAGCCCTCTTCCTTCCTGCCGGAGCTCCCGCGGCAACTCCAACGCAAGGGGTCCTGGTTTCCTGTTGCACTGACAGCTCTCTGCCCTCCTCCCCTCACATAGCGGCAGGGCTTCTGGGCCCTAGTGTGGGAGGGATGGGTACCCAGGGTCTGCGGTCGAGACAAAGCCTCTGGAGGGCCCGGGAGCAGGAGCTGAGCCTATGCCTCGCCGAGTGCGATCCCTAAAGGACCCCCCGGGGAGAGGCCAGGAGGGCAAAGACGGATGGAGGGAGGGATGCAGGGATTCTGTTTCCATAACCACCTGTCTGGGAGATGGGGGAGAAGACCCTCACAACCGGAAAGCCCTCGGCCCCGAACCCGCGGATCTTTTCCCGGGAGTTAAAGCCCTGTCCCCCTCCGCCTCGGCCTGGGCATTCCCCACCTGCCCGCCTCGGTACAGTTTCGTCTCACCTCCCGCCCATCGCCCTACCCCACCCCTTGGTCCTGCCCCTCGCCGGCCTGGCCGCTCCCACCTTCCCATGAGCCCGCTCTCACGTTCGTTTTACGACAGCGTGAACACTTTTCCATCAGTGTCGGGACTACTCTAGTAGCGTAACTAGTCCGCCTTCCCACCTCGCTTTCCGGTAGTGCGGTCGTGCTGCCCTCGCTTTTCGGCAGTGTGGCCGGATCCTCCCCTGCCCACCCCCCCCCCCCACCCCAGCCCTGAGATCACTTTCCGGCAGTGTGGCGGATCCCCGCCGTCTGATGCTCACCCGGGCCTTGGGCTGCGGGGAGGTGGAGGGTTCGAGTCCCGCCTGAGGGATGAGCCTGTTCGACCTTTTCCGGGGCTTCTTCGGATTCCCGGGGCCTCAGAGGTGAGAGTGAGGTCCGGACGGGTAAAGGAGGAGGGGAGGGCCTTCCAACTGGGGCCTCGGCCCCCGACACCTCTTTCCATCTCCCTCCGACTATACGGTACACCCGGCCAAACCATCCCAACAGGTGGCGAGGGGGAGGGGGACCGGGGTGGGGTAGGGTGGGGGTGGACGGGAGAAGGGGGGTGTGTGTGTCTAGGTGTCAACAATCTTGGGCTCTCATGTTCACACACACATACTCTCTCTTCCTCCCCCCACCCCCCTCAGGGTCAGGAGGTCACCCGAAACGGGCTTGTCCAGCCTGGGCTGATGCAACCGGGGGGCGGGGCAGAGTTGGGGGGCGGGGGGCGGGCCGAGGGGAGCGCGCAGCTGCACACTCTGTGAAAACACAAATGCAGGAAGAGCACTGCCCCGCCCCGCCGTGCCCAGCCTTGACCCCAGCCGTCTGCTGGCTTTAGTTGCCTTTCGGTGTCCGACGTCTTTGTGGTTCTTTCTCCACCCCCAGACCCAGGGATCCTTTCTTTGGAGGAATGACCAGAGAAGAGGAAGATGAAGATGAGGAGGAAGAAGAAGGAGGAGGAGGCTCCTGGGGCTCCAGGTTTGGAGGTCCCAGGTCCCCCGAGGACTTCACTTTTGGCTTTAGTTTTGGCCCCGGAGATGAGATGCGTTTCCACGATAACTTTGGCTTTGACGAACTGATTCGGGATTTCAACCGTATTTTCGGAGACATGGGCGCCTGGACCCTGCCCTCCCGTCCCCCTGGTGGGTGTGGCCCCTCCGCGCCGCCGGGGATAGCTTGGCCTCCAGTACTCAGAGAAAGTTACGGGGCGAGAAGAAGGCTGTGAGGGGACTAGCGGAGGAAGCACGTTGGGGGGGGGGGGGAACGCGAGCCTTTCCCCCTCCCCCCCTGACTTTCCATTCCCCTTTCGCAGAGCTCCCGGGCCCGGAGCCAGAGACCCCAAATGAGAGGCGGAGGGAGGGGGAGACCATCCGGGATTCGATGCTCAAGTACCCAGATAGTCACCAGGCTAGGATTTTCAGCCGGGACTCGGAGAGTGACCGGGAACACTCATCTCCCAAAGTGGTCCCAGACTGGGACTCCCGGAGGCCTTTCCGTGGGGTGAGTCCCGCTCCCCTTGAACACCCAGGAAACCCCTGTCCAAGGGACTCGGGACATATTCCGTGGGATGTGATTCCGCAGTCTCGGGGAGCTCGTAGTCTAGAGGAGGACACAGAGCACACACCTTCCAGGACCGGTAGTCCAACCTGCCCGCACTGATAACATTAGTGCATTAGTCCTGGGGTGTCCTGAGGGCAGGGTCGAGGGCAGCAGAGCTTGGCAGGGTGGGGAATGAAGAGCCCTGGAAGGGAGTGGGGCAAGGCTGGTGAGAGACCCCCCAGGTCATCCAGTCTACAAATGGTCTAACCTTTACAGATAAAGAAGCGAGCCTCTGGATTTGTCCGAGGTCCCAGAGTTCCCAGCAGGGCCAGAATCCAAACATAGGTCCCCTGATTTCAAATCGTTGTCCTTGTTACTATAGGACAGTGAACCCCGAGGGAGAGAGGGTAGTTCACTGAGGTGGGGCAGGGCCGATGATGGAGTTGGGGAGGGGATGGGTTACCTCTCTTCCGAAGGGCCTCTTTCATCGGCTGTGGTTCCTTTTGCAGTTTGATGACGTGTGGCCAGTGACCCCTGATGCTGCAGCCAGAGAGGACAAGGGTAGGTCCGAGGGAAGAGATAGGGTCCTAAGGGGTCCCTGATCACCTTCTCTGAGTTTTTACACACACCCTTGCACTCAAGTTCATTACTTCTTGAACATCTCCAGCTTGCTTCCAGACCCCACCCTCACTTTTTTTTTTTAATGCCTCATCTCTCCCCTCCAAACCAGATCTTGATTCCCAGGTCTCAGAGGAGGGCCTGGGTCAAGTCCTACAGCCACAGCCTAAGTCGTACTTCAGAAGCGTCTCGGTTACCAAAATAACTGGACCAGATGGGGTGAGTTAGATGCGGTGGATTCGGGGTGGGGGAATCATGAAGGGCTAGGGTCCCGGGAAAATGTCATTTGTTCTGATCCTGAAAGAGTGAGGTGACTGTTTCCACAGACGGTAGAGGAGCGGCGCACCGTTGTGGATAGTGAGGGCCTCAAAGAAACCACAGTAACTCGTCGAGAAGCAGATGGCAGTTCTAGAGATGGTGAGTGGGGAGGAGAAGCGATGGTGAGGCCATCCCTGAGCTACAGGGGTGAAAGACCCTTGAAGAAGAAGCTGGGTTGAATGGTCTCTCTCCCCCTTTAATTCCCTTCCCTTTTCTCTCCTTAGTTTCAGCCTGCACTAGATCAGACTCTAACCCTGTTGCCTTTTCCCCTCTTGATCTCTCATTTAAATCCATTCAACATGCCTTTATTACTGTGTTAGACTCTGGGGAGGTAAAGACAAAAATAAAACCATTCTGCCCTTAAGGGGGTTACATTCTGATGGGGATGACCACATGTACACAGATAACTAAATAAAAGCACCCAGAGTTATTTTGTCAGAGAGGGGACACAACCAGGCAAGGGGATCAGCCCATGCAAAGGCCTAGAGCTGGGGGATAAAAGGTGTTTTACAGGCAACAGCCGACAGGTCAGTGTGCCTGGAATTCAGGATCCTCAAGCTGACACACTTCTGGTTCATCCCTTCCTACCTGGATGTATCATTCTCCTAGATGTGGGCACTCCACGGCCTCCAGAGTTGGGGGACCGCCCTTCCATCCTGGATTCATTCCTAGGACGATGGTTCCGGTCTTGGTAGCCCAAGTTGACTTCATAGAGGACTCCATCCCTCCCCTCCTTGCCCTACTCATTACCATCTGGGTTCCTGACATCACTAGCCCCCTCAGCTGATCTTCCTGCCACAGTGAGGGTATTGGGATGGAGGGCGAGGAAATGTGACAAGTAAAGAAAAAGGTACCCTCCACTTTTCCCCTCCCCCTTGCTGCCCCTCGAATAAAATCTTTATTTATGCTATTGCCTCAGTCTCTTGGTCTGTCTAACTCCATCTAGGGCCCATCCTGGGCCTTTTGTTTCTGTTTGATCTGCCCCCACCTCCAAATGAATGAGAATCAAATGTAGATATTCTTGTACTTGAATCAAGTATTAATGTTCCTAGTAAGGAACATTCCTCACCAGGAAATAAAGTTACCAGGATCAAAATTTTTAAAAATCACAACAGTCCTAACCCAGTACATTTAGTAAAAAGTAACTGACAGTTACCAAATGCTGTTTCATAGGGCCTGCAGAGAAGGAGACCAGTGACTTGAAGAGACGGTTAAGGGAGGCAGTTTATTCAATCATTTCTGTTTCAAATTTTCACATAGGATCATAGGCTTAGAGGACCCTAGAGGTCGTTAGACCAACATCTTCATTTTATTTCTGTTTATACTCTAAACTTAAATGTTGCATGCACATAGCAGATTGTGAAAAGAAATCTCTGTGAAATCCTAAATCTCCATTTTATACTGCTTGCATTCTTTTTAAAGTACAGAACAAAGTCTAACTGTTTAACTGTCTAACCTCCTGTCCTGTGCACTAGTAAAAGTTTTTAATGGCCCTCTTTTTCTTTTGCATCAATAATGTTAACTTTCTCCTCTTCCCACCCTAATTAACAGGAAGAAAAAAACAACTTTTGAAAGAAATCAGCACAAACAAAATGAGTTCACACGGTGTCTAGGTCCAAAAATATTTATCTATTTCATCACCTTGTATCCAACACTTCTCCATCAGGACACAGATAACATACTTCACCTGTAAGTCCTCTGGAGATATTGCATTGCATGTTCTTGAGTTTTTCAGAGTTCTTTTTCTTTGTAGTATTTCCTCATAAATTGGTTTCCTAGTTCAACTCACTTAACTGCATTGGTTCATATTACTTAGGATTTTATGAATTGACTCTTTTATTCTTTCTTACAATAATATTCCCATAGGTTCACATATAATTTGTTCATCCATTCCACAATTGTTTAGGAGGCAATTTAAGGTACTCCTTTAGACTCTAGTTCTTTGTTTCCTTCCCCTTTTTTACTTTCCCTTGTAAGGTTAGAAGTTTGTTTTGCTTATAGCTATCCTCTCCCAAGTATTCTCCCTTTTTTGTTTTCCTTCTCCCTCCCTTTCCCCCACCCTAGAGATGGCTACCACTAGACACAACTAGGTGTGTGCATGTGTCTGTGTATGTATATACGTAAAATTATTCTATACATCTATTCATCCTTTCTCTGGATGTATACTGTATTTCTTCATATGTTTTTTTTGGTTTTTTGTTTTGTTTTGTTTTTTGGTTTTTTTGGGGGGGGGGGGCAGGGCAATTGGGATTAAGTGACTTGCCCAAGGTCACACAGCTAGTACATGTGACAAGTGTCTGAGGCTGGATTTGAACTCAGGTCCTCCTGACTCCAGGGCCAGTGCTCTACTGACTGTGCCACCTAGCTGCCCCATGTCTTTTATTTTTAATTTGTGTATCTATAATAGTCAAAATGACTTAGTCGCTCAAAGTCTTTCTTAAAACAATATTGTTAAACACTTTCCTATCCCTACTTTTTTCCCTGTTGAATTTGATGTATTTCTGTACCAAACTGTGTATATTTATGAGTTTCACCCCCTTTTTTTTGCATTTCAGAAAAAATGAGGGATGATACACAGTTCATCTTCCTCTTCCTTTATGTTCGTATATTCTCCTGCACTCCAAACATGCAAAATAGAAAGTTCTATACCCTTTTTCCTCAGTTCTACATTTGTTTTACCCTTCTTTAAG
Source organism: Trichosurus vulpecula (assembly GCF_011100635.1). Taxonomy (NCBI): domain Eukaryota; kingdom Metazoa; phylum Chordata; class Mammalia; order Diprotodontia; family Phalangeridae; genus Trichosurus; species Trichosurus vulpecula. The sequence goes on along the minus strand of NC_050576.1, from coordinate 163,434,514 downwards.
CACTCAAAACAGAACTAATCCTTTCTGAAGACCTGTTTTTCTTATTTAATTCCCTCAAAGTCCTTTGAAGACATTAAATTTCTTTTTTTTTAAACTTAATAGTATTTTTTTCCAATTACATGTAAAGACAGTTTTCAACATTCATTTTTGTAAGATTTCGAGTTCCAAATTTTTCTTCCTCCTTCTCTTCCCTCTCCCTTCCACGAGACAGCAAGTAATCTGATATAGGTTATACATGCACTGTCATGTTAAACATATTTGCACATTAGTCATGTTGTGAAAGAAGAATCAGAACAAAAGGGAAAAACCACAAGAAAGAAAAAACAAGGTGAAAATAGTCTGCTTTGATACGCATTCAGACTCCATAGTTCTTTTTCTGGATGTGGTTAGCATCTTCCATCACGAGGAAGACATTAAGTTTTTGCAGGGATATTTTTCTTCTATAAGAATGTTAGCACTGCATCATCCTATAGTTCCTTCCAATTATTCAAATCAGTTTTCCTTTCTATGTTTCTGTCCATATTTCACAGTTTCTACTCAGTTGTTTTTTTTTTTATTTTCATCTGAAATGCTTAAAAGCCCTATAATCCTTAAATGGTCCAGTCCTCCCCTGTAGGATTATGTTCAGCTTTGTTAAGTTAAATTATTCTTGGTTGTAAATCTAGCTCTTTTGCTTTTTGGAATGTTGTATGCCAAAGTCTCTCCTTTATTGTAGGTCTTGAGTGATCACCTGTGGTCTCTTGGTACTTAAACTATTTCAGCATGCATGCTTTTTTTTTTTCTTTGACAGAGGAGCTTTTGATCTTGGCTGTGACATTTCTGGGATTTCTTTTGGAGTTTCAAGAAGTGGTTGGTGAATTCTATCTGCACTTTGTCCACTGGTTCTAATGGTTCCAGGAAATTTTCATTTATATCTTGAAGTATAGTGACTGGAGTTTTAAAAAATGATGATTTTTCAGTTAATTCAATGATTCTTTTTTTCTAAAATTATTTTTATAAGCATTAATTTCCCACTCATTGTCCCTCCTCCACTTGAACAATTAAAACAACAAAAATAAAAACCTTATAACAAATATACATAGTCCAGCAAAACAAACCTCCAGAGCCTATGTTCAAAAATGTATGTGACTCTGCACTTTAACTCCAATACCTCTTTGGCAGGAGGTGGGTATAGTGTTTTATCTTCAGTCCTCTAAGTTCAACAATTCTTAAATTATCTTTCCTTGACAGTTTTCCAGGTCAGTTGTTTCTCATGTCAGATATCTTATACTTTCTTTTATATGTTTAATATTTTGATTTTCTAATATTTCTTGCTGTCTCGTGGAGCAGCTGATTCCTGTTTGGTCTATTCTAGTTTTCAGGGAGTCCATTTCTTGGGTAAGGTTTACCATTCTCTCTTTTAAACTATTTATTCTTCCAATTTTTTTCCTCTAGAGCTTTAATTTCATTTTTCTTATTCATTGTTTCATTTTTTCTTCTAAGTATTCATGTAGTCCTTGTGGAAAATATATTTTTTCTTTTGAGTTTGTGATTCTTACAGAGTTGTCATTCTTTTTTGGGGGACTCTTTAGATTTGTAATAATTTTTTTGTAGTGGTCAGTATTTTTTTAAAATTTGATTCATCCTTCCAGCTTTAGTTCCTGAATTGGACCTTTATCCTAGGGCCAGGCTGTACTCTAGGCTGTGATGCTATTTGATCTTGCCCTGAGTTTCCTAGATTCCTATGCTGACTTTCATTTTCCAGGGACAAGTATAACCAAGGGTTAGATGCCTCCTGGGTTTTTGAAATTCAGAGCACTGGATCTTGAAGGCCTTCTCTGGCATCTGAGGACAAAGTGCTAGGAAAGTCAGAACCCCAGTTTGAGTGTCCCCTTGCCTTGCTGGTTGCTGCCACTGGGTTCTTGCTACCTGGGCTTCTAAGGCCTTCATTCTGGGGCTTTCTGACCACCTTAGGGTTTTCTCAGGGGAGCCCTCTGCTTTTGCTGTCTCTGAACACAGAGCCTTAAAAGGCTACACATGGCCCTGGCCTTCTCTGGTCCCGTTGGGAAACTATCCTGTGCTCACTCTGTTTTTGGTGGTGGCCCTATTGCCCTTGGGCTTCTGGCAGACTTTTGTGTTCTGGGATGAGAGAAGCCATGGTAGTTCCTCACTGGATTTCTTGATTATTCAGACTGGTGTAAAATTCAGGGCTTTACTGGAATAGACATTTGGGAGCTGGGTAGTCTGCTTCCTCTTCAGGCAGCCATCTTGTACTTTTACATAGAGGGAAATATAGGTGCAGAGATGAATGACTTGTCCGAGGTTATGCTGGGGGTTAAGTGACATAGCTTGGATTTGAACCCCATCTTAACTTCAAACCTAATTTATTTTTCACTGTATCATACTTCCTTTTAGATAAGGCAATTAGTATTAAAAATGAGGCGGACATACTGGGTGAAGAATTAGGGGAGAGACAAGTTTTAAGAGGGAAAAATCACATATAAGAGTCAGAGTGGAATATAGAAGACAACAGAAACCCTAAGAGGATCCCAAAAACAATATTGCCCCAGTTCCCCATCTGGATCAGAATTACTTTGAATTCAGTGAAAGCTAGGATCAATTTCCCTTATCTATCACTTGTTATTACATCAGAATCATTATAACTAGCTCATAACTTCTTAAAAAACTCAGTGAGCGTTGGGGGACAGTCTTCCCATGAGCGTATGTTTACCATCAGTATCATTCGGTGGTCATGCAGAAAAGGAAATTGGCCTCAGCTCCTCATCGAATAAGTGGAAATAATGCCTACCCATCTCCTGCATAGGCATGTGGTCAGGATGTAATTGGCTAGTTAACGTGAGGAAAGTGCTTTGTCACTGGAAAGCTGGATGTAAGATCTTGTTATTTTCACCGAGGTGAAATGAGGTTGGAAGGAATGGGAGGGCAAGCTTTATGTCCAGGGGGCTGCCCATTGGGTGATGAATTCTTTGGCCCCAGCAACCCGTAAAATAAAAACACAAAATGGCCCTCAAACTTCTACAGAGACAGTGGCAGATTGAATGTATGAATGAATGTGCTTGTTAAACAGTATGTGCAAGCATTGGCAGAGCAGAAAAGTGGTGGAATATGTGGCAGGGAGTGCTTAGAATTAGGCAGTTTTTAGACTGTCTATAAACTTTAACTCGGAAGCCGGCACTCTAAATGTGAGATTCTTGCCCTGTGTATAACCAATGAGTGTCTATGCTGCTGAAGGAGCTGAATCATATCCATCCTTACATTCTTGGTGTAATTCAAGCCAGAAGAAAACAGAAGAAGTTGCAACTAATTGGAAGGCTGGTTTACAGGGGTGCCTTGGAAAGGCAAAAAAAAAAAAAGAAAGAAAAGAAAGAGAAAAAGAGAAAGGGAAGGAAGGAAGGAAAGAAGGGAGGGAGGAAAGGAGGAAGGGAGGAAGGAAAGGAAGGAGGAAGGTAGGAAGGGAGGAATGGAGGAAGGAAGGAAGGAAGAAAAAGGAGTTGGAGAAGTTGATCTTGTGAAATTTAGCCACTTGGCATTTATAGTGTTTATGAAAAGTGTTTGCAGAAAGATGACCATGAAAATAATTGCAATTTATGCACCAGCAATAGTTGCAGAGGATGAAGAGGTAAAGACATTTTACAAAGAGCTTACTGATACCCCAACAAATTAAATCAACATACACTTTGATATCTGATGATGTCTGTGTAAAATTGGGAATAGTTGAGGCATACAATGGAAAGTCTGAGTCAGGAAGAAGGAATATGAGAAGCCAGTGAATGACTGCCTCAATCTCCTCAACTGTGAAATGAGGATAACAATAAAAGCCTCTCAGGTGTGTTGTAAGGATTATATGAGATAATATTTGTAAGGATTATATGAGATAATATTTGTAAAGTGCTTAGCACAATGCCTGGCATATAGTAGGCACTTAATAAATGCTTTATAAAACTCAGTAGCACAGTTCTAGATGTGTTTATAGAAATTGCACTTAAAAGAACAAAGAAAGGAAAAGCAGTTGGATTGGACCGTAGAGAGTACTGTACTGGAGATGACATAATTGTGAAGATGAGCTCCTTGAGAGCAAGGACTATCTTTTACCCTTCTTTGTTTCATCAGTGTTTAGCACAGTGGGTAGCATACAGTAGGTGCTTAAATGCTTGTTGACTGACTTACTGACTATTGAGGGATTAATTCACAAAGTATCTAGAGAGGAGGACACTCATATTGAAGAAAGGTAACTGAGAAAATGTCTATATATTTATGTTCCTGTCTATTAAAAATCTTTATAAGACTCTTGTACACGTGCATCAAGAGCTTTAAAAATACACTATTTTTAGAGTCAGAGTTGGCGCAAGTAACTTTAAGATGTCATTTTAATACACAAGACATGTAACAAACCAGTAAAAGGGTAGATTTTAAAGACAATTTTTTGAAAGTCACAGAGTCCCATAATCTATGCTAATAGTCCATTAGAAGAATTATATACAAACATTTCAGTTTTCCTTACATTTAAATATTTTGCTTGCTGAAGTTCTACTTCATTAGAGGCTAAATCTTTACCTTAGAAAACAAAACTGAACAAAGCTCTCTGCTCATTATCTTCTGGAAGAGATATGAAATCGTTCTTTAGACCCTTGTTCATACTAATTATCCCTGGCTTCTTTCATAATCCTTTTCCTTTCCTTTTAAACAATTCTGTTCCTGTCTTTATCAACTGCCTTGTATCCATCTATTAATGAGCAAACAACGAATTGGATATACTACTCCACTAATAACCTAATCTTGTATGCCATATCCCCAATAATATATTCCAGTATCCTAGCTACTTTTTTTAGAAAGATTTTCAAGTTTTCACATTACTGTTCTTCTTATATGTCTTTCTACCATTCATTCATTGCTTTAGCTTTGACTGTATAGATTGGGTATTTTGTGTACTTGTTATGTCTACTCTTGCAAATTTTTTATTTAATTACTTCTCTGATTTCTAAAAATTAATTTAACCTCCTGTCTGTTTAAGGGCTTTAGCAATTTCATGTGTCATTACATTTAAAAATTTTCTCAATTCTCATGTAATCTAGACTATTAATAAATATAAATATTTAGTCTCAGAATCCTACCTATTACCTGTGTCTCTAGGTTGATACGAAACCACTGGTCATCCTTGCTTCTGTGTGTTCTTGGTTAGTATAACAGAGCCGTGGGCCTATGGAACAACCTCTTTAACCTGAAACAAAGGCAGGCAATGTTGGAGATTACCTAGTAGATGCGAATTGTTGCTTTTGCCTAACACCATATTTTTCTTAGAGCAGCTAGGTAGTACATAGTGCACAGAGCACCAGACCTGGAGTCAGGAAAATTCGTCTTCCTGAGTTCAAATTTGACCCTAGATACTTATTAGATGTGTGACCCTAGGCAAGTCACTTTTCTGTTTGTCTCAGTTTCCTCATCTGTCAAATGACCTGGAGAAGGAAGTGGCAAATCACTCCAGTATCTTTGGCAATAAAACCCCAAATAGGCTCCTGAAGAGTCATACATAACTGCACAAGAACTTATTTTTCTTGCTAGTGGTTGGTCATTTCCAAGTTAGTTTAAGGACATTATCATCTAGATGAAGTTTTAAAAGCTGAAAACAGGATTTGACAAAAGCAATTAGCTAGTAAATGGGGTGTTTTCTTACATGTTTCTTTCTCTCCATTTCACAGAGTACCTTTCAACAGATGTGAATTTCCAAATGAGCATATGAAGGAGGAAAACAATGGGTAGAAAGGAAATGGCCTTGAAGCCAGTTCTGAAAATAAAACAAAACGAAAAATGTGGCCTTCCTTATGATCCCTTTTATTTCATAGCTTTAGTATACTCAAGAACAAAAATGAACATCTCTTGTAAAATATTTATACATTTTTGCATACTTCAATTTCCTCTTAAATTTTAAAGCCTTTAACAGGTCATATAACTTAAAATGAGTTTTGACCTTCCTTATAAAGCACTGACTCCTATAAGCATTTTGTAATTTTGTTTAAATATCTATTATTTATAAATAGTTTCCTTTCATTAAACTGTTTTCAACTTTGATTACTATACTGATTTTCAATTGATTGGCAGAATTTATTTTTATTGACTAGTCAAACTTATTGCCTGTACCTTTACTTCATTCTTGCAAAATTAAATAGTTGTTGTTTAGTTGTTTTCATCTGTGTCTGAGTCTTCATGACCCCATTTGGGGCAAAGATACTGGAGTGGTTTGCCATTTCCTTCTCCAGGTCATTTGACAAATGAGGAAACTGAAGCAGGGTGAAGTGACTTGCCCAGGGTCATGCAGCTAGTAAGTGTCTGAAGCTGGAGTTGAACTCAGATCCTCCTGACTCCATGCTAAACTAAACACTTTAAGATTTCTATCCACTCTAAGAAAGAACTATTTGGTTGTTGTATTAAAGTCAACAAAAACTGCAGTGATTTGCTGCTTACAACTATCAAAACTCCTCAAATTAATCCCATGATTCTATGTTCCTGGATAGGTTAGGTTGACTTTATGTAGCTAGCAGGATGAAATTAAGAGGTACTTAGAAATTAGAATAAAATTTAAGATTTAGTTATGAAGATTGAAAAGCATAGCCATTTGGCAGAATTAGGAAGGAATATTCAAGTCTTTTAAGATTGAGATTTTTTAAAATAAAGCACTTACCATGAGTTCATGTTTATGTATTTACCAGCCAGCCTTCAATTACAACTTAAGTGAAAAAGTTTGATTTTACTAGGATGAAATAGAACTAGGAAAAGAAAGAATTCACTGTGTCCTTGTTTAGAGTTCAATGTTGGGTTTCAACAGATGTGCGGAAACTGTTTGAAGCATTTTCTCTTTCTCTTTAAACTTTTCTTCCTGGCTTTGCCGCTTAAGTACTTTTCAAGCCTCGCTCTGACAAACCGTTCCACAGAAGGCATTGCAAAGTACTTTTTTCTTGTTTTATCTTTTTTTTGGTACCAAGGTATCAGCCACTTCTGATACTTGTGCCAGATGATGTGCTCAAAATTTTTTTTTTCCTCAGGCTCCTGGTATTGACCTTTCTTGATCTGTTTGAAGAAGTCTCAAAACCTCTTTCCTACACAAGTTTGTCATTGTCATGGACTTGGCATTGGCGACCTCTGCCTTTTGGTCTTCAGCTCTAACATGAGAAATGTATTTCTTTCTTTCAGTAGGATTGTAACAACAATGCTGCCAGCAGCTACAGTGGCTGTGTAAGACCAACGCCAAGAGCACACGGAAGGGCTGCCAACAGCCCTTCTTTGATCTGCTTTTCTAAGGAAAGCAATTTTAAGGGGTTAACAATCTCAGTTTAATTAAACATACATATGTCATTTGCCTAGTTCAGGGGAAAAAGATCAGCCCTCTGAACTTCAAGGCAAATACAAACAGAAATTACAAACATGCATTATAAACAGATCAACAGACAGATCTTGTCTGATCAAATCACAATAGTTACCAGAGAAACACCAACATCTGGATTATCAAAGCTGGGGGAGTGCTGTTTCAATGGCTCGCCCAGAGTCTTTTCACCAACACTCTTTCAATGAGTGTACCCCAAAAGTCAAATGCTACCCTGCCAGTACCTATACACTGTTCAGAAGCTTGAGGGCTCAAGGGTATGGGAAAGTTAGTTCTTCAATCACTAACACTAGGGTATGGGAAAGCTCTTTAATCACTAGTACCACATCATATACATTATTTCCAATCAATCACTCCCCATTGCCTTAGTGCTGAGAAACACTACAAGACAAAAAGATACCACGCTACCTGCCCCATTTAAACAAAGGTGAGACTCATTAAAAGAACTTGATAGCCTTAGCATCCCAAAAGAGAAGAACAGCAAAAAATCCTGCCCTGATTACCATTAGAAGGACATACAAAAGTTCAAGTAAGTCTTCCTTACTCTTGTACCTTCATGTTCACAAGTATATGCAATGCCTGATTTGACTGTTTCTTCTCCCCAATTTTTTGAATCACCAAAAAATTCTTCTAGTCCTATCCTTAACAAAGTAGTATGAATTAATCTGTATTGGTGGAGGGTATGATGTTGGATGTATTCTTGTTTAACAAACTTGCCAGCATTGGAGGCCTTCATGCAATTGGCTAAAAGATGTAGAGAATACAAGATTTTACTGTGTTTGTTGATTAAAAAAGCATTTGATCTGGTAGAGCAAAATGCTGCCTTAAAGGGTCTTTTCCAACAAGATGTTTCTCATCCTTACATCAAAGTCATTCAAGATTACTTGAATGATATAATAACAGTGATAACCTTGCTCAGTGATCCTCAGATCATTAACACCAAGTAAGGCATAAAGCAGGATGTTTGCTACTCTCATGAATAATAATAACAGCTAGTGTTCGTAGAGTGCTTTAAGATTGGCAAAGTGACTTACAAATATTATCTCATTTGACCCTCACAATAACCCTGAGAGAGAGGAGCCATTATCATCTCCATTTTACAGATGAGGAAACTGAGGCAGCTAAACGATTTGCCCAGAATCATACAACTAATAAGTGTTCGAGGCCAGATTTGAACTCTGATCTTCCTGGGTCCAGGACTACTGCCAATGGAGGAGTCCAATGTAGAAGGAATTCAATGTAGAATCCAAGTTAAAGGGAGATCTTTTATGAATGGTTTACTTCCCCGAATGCTCTTGTTCGTAGATAACATGCTGATTACGTAAATCCCTGGAACACTGCAGAGCCTCCTGGAACAGAATTGTTAACAAAACATAGGAGAAGATCTAAGGACCTGTGGGGATCGGAAGGCTGAATAGGAGAATATTGAAAGATCTTTCACTGTCGAAGGATGCTAAGCAGCTGTGTGGACCAGATGTAGTCCTGGACTGCCGCTGTGGGGGAGGAGGAGCTAGCACATACCTGGTGAGTGCAGTAGCAGAGGGATGGGGACCCTGCTGGATGTGGGCACTTGCAGGAGAGAAGAGTCCCTGATTTTGGTCCCAGGGCTGAGGGGACAGTTGAAGTTTGCACCCACTGGAGGGACCACAGGGAACAAGAACATTTGCAGGACAGTGTGGCTGGGGACTTTGGCTGTGGCTTAGGGGTGGAGAGGAGTGCCCAAGGTTGGGCCCTAGGACAGAGCTCAGAAAATAACAGTTTAAGAGGGACCTGAGGCTTGGGGCATCACTCCCCACACCTCAGGACTAGAACTTAATTATAATAATAGCTGCTAAAAACAAAATAAAAATGAGTAAGCAAAGGAGAAAGAATCCAACCATAGATAGATCTGGGTTCATATTCAGAGGAAGATATCTAAGAAAGCCTCTCTGTTTTCAATGAGAAGTGTCAACTGGTCACAAGGCCAAAAAGAATTCTTTGAAGAAATTTAAAAGGCCTTTAAAAATCAAGTAAGAGACTGCCCTTCCCCCTGAAAAAAAAAATCAGGTAAGAGAGATTGAGGAAAAATTGGGGAAAAAATTAAGAACAATTCAAGAAAATCAAGAAAATTATGAAAAGAAAGTCAACCAACTGGAAATGGAGAATCAAAAACTCAAGGAAAAAAATAATTCCTTGAAAACTAGAAGTGGGCAAAGGGAAGCTAATGACATTATAAGACACCAAGAAATAATAAAACAAAATCAAAAGAATGAAAAAAATAAAAGAAAATGTAAAATATTTCATCAGAAAAATGACTGATATGGAGAACATATTGAGGAGAGACAACATAAGAATAGTCAGACTACCTGAAAATTATGATTTAAAAAGTTATCTTGATATAATATTATAAGAAATTATCAAGGAAAATTTCCCTGAGGTGCTGGAACAGAAGGCAAAGTTGAAATAGAAAAAAATCCACCAATCACCATGTGAAAGGGATCCCAGGAGGAAAACTTACAGGAATCTCATAGCCAAACTTCGAAGCACCCAGGTTGAAGAGAAAATATTGCAAGCAACCAGAAAAAAAAAAACAATTTAAATATCATGGAGCTACAATAAGGATCACACAAAACCTAGCAACTACTATGTTGAATACTATGTTGTTGTAGGTCTTGAAACACTGTATTTCAGAGAGCAAAAGAGCTGGGGTTATGACCAAGTATAACTTATCCAACAAAGTTAAGTATAATCATGAATGAAAAGAAAAATGGACATTTAACAAACTGAAAGACTTTCAGGTATTTGTGACAAAAACAGCAGAACTTAATGGAAAATTCGACATATAAGAGTCAGGAGAAATATAAGGTAAACATTAAAGACCAATTATAAAGGACTCAATAAGGTCAAACTGTTTACTTCTTAAATGTGAACATGTTATCAGTACTCTTATAACTCATTGTTTGGGTAGTTTGAAAGAAAGGCTTGGGCTGAGCTGTGTATGATGGGCTGATTTAAAAAAATAAAACTGCATATGGAGAGATAAAAAGGAGTAACTATCTCATACAAATGAGGCATGAAAAGAAGAATTGATACAGAAGAAGCAAGTGGTGGGGAGGGCAGGTATTGCTGGAAGCTTACTCTCACGGGAAATAGGTTAAAGAGGAAACAACATATATATTTAGAAGGGTATAAAAGTCTTCTACATTTAGAAGGAAATAAGGAGGCAAGGGGTTAGGATAAGGGTGTGATTTTGGGCAAGGGTATGTAGATTAAGAATTAGGAGGGAGAGGAGATAAAGGAGAAACTCTTAGGTAGATTAAGCTGGAGAGTGGGGGGAGAGGATAAAGTAGGGACTCTTAGGGGTGGGTAGATTAAGGAATCAGGGGGCTAAGTAGTGTGTAGAAATAAATTAGACAGGTAAAGAGAGATAGGGTAAATAGGGTAAGAAGGACAGCGAGGAAAAATAGGATGGAGGGAAATAAACACTAAGTAATTATAACTTATAATGTAAATGGGATGAATTTACCCATAAAATGGAAATGGATAGCAGAACTATCTGGTACTGGCTAAGAAATGGAGAGGTGGATTAGTGGAACATAGTAGATATATACAATACATAGTAGTAAAGGACTATAGTAACTTTGTGTTTGACAAACATAAATATTTAAGTTTTGGGGATAAGAAGTCAATTCTTGGTAAAAATTGTTGAGAAAACTAGAAAGCAGTCTGGCAAGAATTGGGCATAGACCAATATATTGGACAATGTACCAAGATAAGGTCAAAATGGATTCATGACTTAGATATAAAGGGAGATATTTTAAGAAAATTAGGAGAACATGCAGCTCGTTACCTATCAGACTCATGGATGAGAGAATATGTGAAGAAACAAGAGATAAAGAGCATTGTTGAGGTGTAAAATGGATAATTTAGATTCTTTTAAATTAAAAAGTTCCTGTGTAAATAAAACTAATATAGCCAAGGTTAGAAGGAAAGCAGAAAGTTGGGAAAAAAACTTTTATAGATAACCTCTGAGATATGGGTCTCATTTCTCAAATATATGGAGAACTTGGTTGTAAGAAGACAAGTCATACCCCAATTGATGAATGATTAAATGATAAGAACAGGTAGTTTCTTGATGAAGAAATCAAGACTATTTATAATTATATGAGAAAATTCTTTAAATCGTTATTGATTAGACAACTGCAAATTAAAATAACTTTGAGATATCATCTTATACCTATTAGACTGACTAAAACAATAGATGTTCTTCAATTGGGGAATGGCTAAATAAGCTGTGGTATATGTGGTATATGTGGTGGAACATTGTCATGATTTAAGAAATGGTAAGCTGGTTGACTTAGGAAGAAAAGAAAAGAAGAAAGATTTGGACTTACGAAAGAAGATCCTATCCACCTCCGGAGAAAGAACTGACAAATAGAAATATGCATAATATGGTCTTGCATATATGTATATGTGTGTATGCTTATGGATAGGTATGTATGTGCATATATTTGTGTTTACTTGTAGCCTTCTCTAGGGCGATGGGGGGAGGGAGAAAAAATAAAATAAAAAGGGCACAGCAGAGAACAAAAGAAAACTTAGAAAGGAGCACAGAAACATTGGGTTGCTTTGAAAACAAGGTGTAGGATTTATTACATTGGTTTTCATGAAATGGAAATTTATTGTTTTATATGGAACTCTCTCTTATGTTCTGCTCTGTACATGGAATTGTTTTTTTTCTTTTGTTTTGTATTTAAGTTTAAAATGAATAAAAGATTTTTAAGAAGAAAAAAAAGATGACTTGATTAAGATAATTTGAGATTTGTGTCACAGCATTGAATTGCAGTCTGACATGCAGTCAAAAGTTATTATCCTGAGGCATGTAGTTGTCAATCAGTGTTCCATCCCTACTGCTTCTTCACCAGCTTCCCATATAGAAGACTCATTTAATCTTTGATTTGTCCCCTATCTACTTGGCTGTGCCCCTTTTTTTCTTTCTTTTTTAAAAAAAATATCTTATTTTTTCCCCAATTACATGGAAAAACAATTTTAACATTAAGTTTTTAAAAAAGTTTTGAGTTTCAAATTCTAACCTTCCCTCCTTCCCTCTTCCCTTCCTGCCCTTCTTTCTTTCCTTTCTAATATTTCATTTACCTATAATTGCTAAAGGTAATAATCCAAACATGTAATTTAATTAGATAAGTGTATAGTATATTCAAAACAATGAATTGTTCATATAAAGTCCTGCTCCTTTCTTAAGTAGACATTTTATTTGCTTCAAAAAATACAAAAAAGACATTTTGTGTAAAATACAGAGAAATCTGTTTGAAGAAATATAGTTGTGAGAGAACCTGAAAGAAAAAGCAAGCCCTCTGATAAGGACACTAGAGGAATGATACAGAATTCTGAGAGCAGTGGATTGAAAACATACCTCTCATGTGGGAAGACTTGATGAACTGCTACAAAAAGAGGTGAGCAGCACCTAGAGAACAATTTATATAATAACAGCAATTTTGTAAAGATAATAAACTCTGAAAAACTTAATAACTCTGATCAACACAATGACCAACCACCATTCCGAAGAACTCATGATGAAACATGCTAGCTACTTCCAGAAAGAGAATCAATGGATTCAAAGTGCAAATTGGAGCATACTTTCTTCTATTTTTTTGGCAACATGGCTAATGTGGAAATTGTTTTTGCATGTGTATACATATTTATAATGGTTTTTATTTTTCCTGACTTCTCAATGGGTGGGAGAGGGGAAGGGATGAGGGAGAGAATTTGGAACGGAAAATAAATAAAATTGAATTAAAGCTAAAAAAATAATAAAAGAAAACATGCCCCTCAATAAAATAAAATATGGTGTCCACAATGGAACACAGTAATCCGAATGTTGTCTAACCAGGGCAGAGTATAGCAACACTATCACCTCTCTAGTCCTGGATGTTTAGTGTAGCTTAGTCACAGCAGCCTTTTTTTGTGTGTGTGCTATGACAGAATGCTGATACATGTTGTGCTCGTAGCCTACTAAAATCTTCAGCATTGGTTTTTGTTGCTTTTCTCCAGTTATGTGTCTATCAGCTCATACATCTAAAGTTGTTGGTTGTCTGTTTTGGGAGGAGACTCTATCTCTATTAACTTTCATCTTATTAGATCTGGCCCAGTGTTCTAGCCAATCAGTTTGTTGCTGTTTAGTCATTTTTCTGTGTGTCTAACTCTTGTGACCCCATTTGGGGTTTTCTTGGCAATGATACTGGAGAGGTTCACCATTTCCTTCTCCAGCTCATTTGACAGGTGAGGAAACTGAAGCAAACTAAGTGACTTGCCCAGGATCATACAACTAGGAGGTGCCTGGGGTCAGGTTGAACTCGTGAAGATGAGTCTTCCTGACATCAGGACCAGTGCTCTGTCCATTGCACCACTTAGTTGTCCTGGATACTTACAGCACATCTAATTTGAAATATCCAAAAGACAGTTGGTAACACAAGACTGGAACTCAGGAGAGGCTAGGGCTGGATATATAGACTGGGGAGCATCTGCATAAAGGTGACCACTGAACTTTTGGGAGCTGATGAGATCACTGCACAAGACAGTGTGGAGGAAAAAAAAGAAGAGAGCCCAGGATAGTCTTGATTATGATAATAGCTAGCATTATTTAGTACTTTTAAGATTTGCGAAATGCTTTACAAATATTGTCTTATTTTATCCTCACAACAACTCTTAGAGGTAGGTACTCTTATTATCTCCATTTTACAGATGAGGAAACTGAGGCAGACAGAGCTTGAGTGACTTGCCCAGGGTCACATACCTAACGAAAGTCTGAGGCTAGATTTGAACTGAGGTTTTCCTGACTCCAGGTCCAGGGCTCCATTTACTGCACCAACCTAGCAGCCTCTTTAGAAATTGTTCTGGTTCTGCTCACTTCACTGCACCATTTCATACATGTCTTCTCAGGTTTCTCTGAAATGGTCCCTTCCATCATTTTTTATGGCACAGTAACATTCCATTATATTCATATACCATAATTCATTCAGTCATTGCCCAATTGATTAACACGCTCTTTGATTTCCAGTTCTTTGCTCTAACAACAACAACAAAACAAACAGCCTCATATAAATATTTTTGTACATATAGGTCCTTTTCCTCATTCTTTGATCTTTGGGGGGAAGGGGCATAGTACTAGTAGTGATATCTCTAGGTCAAATGATTTTTTGCATAGTTCAGTGATTTTTTTTTGCCCATTGTTCCAAATTGCTTTCCAGAGGGGTTGGGCCAATTCACAGCTCCACCTGTAACTTATCTAATATTTGTCATTTTCTCCAATCTAATGAGTGTGAGGAGAAACCTCAGAGCTGCTTTAATTCGCATTTCTTGAGACTGCTACTCATCGAAGTGGATAGAGTGTTGGGCTTGAAGTCAGGAAGGCTCCTCTTCATGAGTTCAAATCTTGCCTCAGACACCCATTAGCTGTGTGTCCCTGGGCAAGTCACTTAACCCTATTTGCCTCAGTTCATCATCTGTAAAATGAGGATGAAATGGCAAACCACTCCAGGATCTCTGCCAATAAAACTCCAGGTGGGATCATGAAGAGTTGGACACGACTGAACAACAACAAAAATTATCAGTGATCTGGAGCATTTTAACATATGGTTGTTGATAGCTTAGATTTCTTCCTTTAAGATCTGCCTATTCATATATTCTTTGCACATTTATTTGTTGGGGAATGGTTCTTGTTCTTAAATATTTTAACCAGTTCTTTATTTATTTCTATTATCAGAGAAACTTGTGTCCCCCCAATTAACTGTTTCTCTTCTAATTTTAACTACGTTGGTTTAGTTTGTGCAAAAACTTCTAAATTTTATGTAATGAGAATTGTTCATGTTTTCTTCTCTTATGCCAAAACATCTTATTAATTATTTAATATACATGTATAAACAGCAGGTGGATACTGGTGATCAAGGCACAAAGAGCTGCCAGTTGGCTAGTGTGGGAAAACTCCTTTCCTCCTTCCTTAGTGGAGGTTTGGCTTTCTTCCAGCTCACTCTTCCCTCAGAGGCAAAGCTTTCTTTTAAAATCCACATCAGCTAAAACATATTCAATAGTTTGAAAGTGAAAACAAAAGTTACCAGCATATTGCCACCTTAGCATGATCAGATGCTTACTGACCAGCTCACGAAACTGGCCTTGAGGCACTATCCTCTCAAACATGCATCTTGACCACTGATCCAGTTCACACCAAAAAAAATCTAATTCCAGTCTCATACTTGAAATCTGCTTCCCTCTGGTGTTCTCATTCTATTTCTAATCGGTCAGAATTCAAATAAGCAGAATTATCACTGGATTGAACTACCATCTATATTTTAATACATGATCACACACATATTGAGAAATCACTTAAAACAGTATCATTTGCAAAGATAACAGTTTTATTATCAGCCAGTCTGACATCACAAGAGCAGGAAGGAGGAGCAGAAGTGTTTTTGGTTCCTCCAGCATCCAGCTTTTCATTATGGAATGGGAAAAACAGAAGGGAGCGAACAGGGTACCTAATTGCAGAGTAGACCTCAAACCCCTCCCTCAATCTTCCTGAAAATAGAGGGAAAAATCTCCAGGCTTATTAACAGCCCTGCACCTGCCTATATCGTGGATAGTTGCTGTCACCTCTGGAAATCTGCCCCCAGTTTCTAACATCTTGCCCCTGAAACTATTTTATTTGTCTTTCCCACAAAGATTATGGAGGACTATCATCGTATCTTTTTTAAAAAAATGTTTAAACATTCATTTTTTAAATTTTGAATTCCAAATTCTTTCCCTCTCCCTAGTCCCTTCCCTACCCACTGAGAAGGCAACATTTAAAGTTATGCAAAACATTTCCACATTAGGCATGTTGAAAAACAAAACAAAACAAGTAAAATAAAATTTTAAAAATATACTTCAATCTGTACCCAGAGTTCATTAGTTTTCTCTCTGTTGATGGTATTCCTCATCATTAACCCCTTGGAATTGTTGTCGATCATTGTGTTGATCAGTCACTAAGTCTTTCACAGCTGATTATCATTACCACATTGCTATTACTGTGCACAATGTTCTGATTCTGTTCACTTCACTTTGCATCAGTTCAAGTCTTCCCAGGCTTTTCTGAAACCATCCCTTTTGTCATTTCCTAAAGTACAATAGTATTTCATCCCAATCATATACCACAACTAATTAGTTCAGCCATTCCCCAATTGATGGGCATCCCCTCAATTTTCAATTCTTTGCCACCACAAAAAAAGCTGCTATACATATTTTTGTACATATAGGTCCTTTTCTTTTTTCTTTGATCTCTTTGGGATACAGACCTAGTAGTGGTATTGCTGAGTCAAAGGAGACACATAGTTTTATAGGCCTTTGGGTGTGCTTCCAAATGGTTTTTTCCAATTTATTTGTTTTCAACATTCACTCCCACAAGATTTTGAGTTCCAAATTTTCTCCTCATCTCTCCCCTCCCCCTCCCCCCATGATGGCATGCACTCTGATTATCCCTTTCCCCAATCTGCCCTCCCTTCTATCACCTCACCCCCTTCTCTTATCCCCCTCCCCTTCTATTTCCTGTAGGGTAAGATAGATTTCTATACTCTATTGCCTGTGTATCTTATTTTCTGGGTGCATGTAAAAACAATTTTTAACATTTGTTTTTTAAAACTTTGAGTTCCAAATTCTTTCTCTTCCTTCCTCCCCATCCACTCTCATTGAAAGGTCAAGCAATTCAATACAGGTTATACATGTGTAGTCATGCAAAACACTTCCATAATAGTCATGTTGTGAAAGACTAACTATATTTCCCTCCATCCTATCCTGCCCCCTCCATTTATCCTGTTCTCTCCTTTGACCCAGTCCCTCCTCAAAAGTGCTTGCTTCTGATTACCCCCCTCCCATTCTGCCCTCCCTTCTATTACCCTCCCTAGCTCTTTTCCCCTTACCTCTTACTTTCCTGTAGGGTAAGATAGATATCCATACCCAATTGAGTGTGTATGTTATTCCCTCCTTAAGCCAAATCTGATGAGAGTAAGGTTCACTTATTCCCTCTCACTTTCCTCCACTGTAAAAGCTTACCCCATTCTACCTCTCCCTTTCTCCTTCTCTCAGTATATTCCTCTCTCACCCCTTAATTTAATTTTTATTTATCTTTTTTTTTGGAGGGGAGAAGGCAAGGCAATTGGGGTTAAGTAATTTGCCCAAGGTCACACAGCTAGTGCGTCAAGTGTCTGAGGATGGATTTGAACTCAGATCCTCCTGACTCCAGGACTGGTGCTCTACTCACTGTGCCACCTAACTGCCCCTAATTTTATTTTTTAGATATCATCCCTTCATATTCAACTCACACTGTGCCCTCTGTCTATATATATTCCCTCCAACTACCCTAATAATGAGAAAGGTCTCATGAATTACAATATCATCTTTCCAAATAGGAATGTGAACAGTTCAACTTTAATAAGTCCTTTATGATTTTTCTGTCCTGTTTACCTTTTCATGTTTCTCTTGAGTCTTGTATTTGAAAGTCAATTTTTCTTTTTAGCTCTGGCTTCTCAAGAATGCATTAAATTCCTCTACGTTGTTGAATATCAATTTTCCTCCTCATTGATTACACTCAGTTTGGATGGGTAGGTGATTCTTGGTTTTTATCCTAGCTCCTTTGACCTGTAGAATATCATATTGCAAGCCCTCTGATCCTTTGATGTAGAATCTGCTAAATCTTGTATTATCCTGATTGTGTTTCCACAGTACTTGAATTGTTTCTTTCTGGCTGCTTGCAATATTTTCTCCTTGACCTGGGAACTCTGGAATTTGGCTACAATATTCCCGGGAGTTTTCCTTTTGGAATCTCTTTCAGAAAGTGATTGGTGGATTCTTTTAATTTCTATTTTATCCTCTGGTTCTAGAACATCAGGGCAATTTTTCCTTGACAATGTCTTGAAAGATGATGTCTAGGCCCTTTTTTTTTTTTGATCATGGTTTTCAGGTGGTCTAATAATTTTAAAATTATCTCTCCTGGATCTATTTTCCAGGTCAGTTGTTTTTCCAATGAGATATTTCAAATTGTCTTGTATTTTCTCATTCTTTTAGTTTTGTTTTATAATTTCTTGATTTCTCATAGAATCATTAGCTTCCATTTGCTCCATTCTAATTTTTATGGAATTATTTTGTTCAATGAACTTTTGGACCTCCTTTTCCATTTGGCTAATTCTGCTCTTTAAGGCATTCTTCTCTTCATTGTTTTTTCGGACTTCTTTTGCCATTTGGTCTAGTCTATTTTTAAGGTGCTATTTTTTTCAGTATTTTGGGGGTCTCCTTTGACAAGCTGTTAACTCATTTTTCATTATTTTCTTGCATCACTCTCATTTTTGTTTCCAATTTTTCCTCTACTTCTCATACTTGCTTTGCAAAATCTTTTTTGAACTCTTCCATAGCCTGAGACCAATTCATATTTTTCTTGGAGGCTTTGGGTGTAGGAGCTTTGACTTTGTAGTCTTCTTCTGATTATATGTTTTGATCTTCCAAAGTAAGATTCTATAGTCTGAGTTTTTTCTGCTGTTTACTCATTTTCCCTGCCAATTACTTGACTTTTTAACTCTTTGTTAAGGTAGGACTCTGCTTCCAGTGTGGAGAGTATGCTGTCCCAAGCTTCAGGGGTTTTGTGCAACTGTTTTCAGAAATACTTCTAGGGACCTATAAGTTTTCAATTCTTCTAAAGTGGTGTGATCTAAGGGGAGATGTTTACTCCTCTCCTGGTCTGTGTTCTGGTCAGTGATTGACCACAAGCACTCTTTTCTGCCCTGGAACTGTGAGGAGGGTTCCTTCTTCACTGCACAGTGCTCCTCCTTGTCCCAGGACTGCCACCTAGGACTACAACCCAGATCCAAGTATGGGCAAACCAACGGAATTTTGCTTCAATGCCAGCAAAGAAAGACTTGTAATCTTCTTCTGATCAGTTGTTCAATCCCCTTATCGTCTATGGGCTGAGAGCTCTGAAAGCAGCCACTGCAGCTGCTGCTGCCACCACTGCTGCAGCCACCACTGCTGCAGCCACCACTGCCACCTCCACAGCTGCCTTGGGGCTGCATTGGGGCCAGGGCCGGTTTACACTCCTCTCTGACCCAGGTCTGATAGACCTTTCCCACTGACCTTCTAAGTTGTCTTTGGCATTTGTGGGTTGAAAAATCTGGAAACCATCTCTGCTGCCAGTGAATCAGTCCCCTGAGGCCTGCTTTGGGTTTGCTGGGGCCCAGTCTGTGCTGGTGCGGCCCATGCTGGACTGTGCTCTTCTCATAGCCTGGTGCAACAGACCTTTCTCATTGACCATCCAGGTTGTCTTGGGCTGGAAATTTGTTTCACTCTATCTTTTTGTGGGTTCTGCTGCTCTAGAATTTCTTTAGAGTCATTTTTATAGGTATTTGGAGGGGCTTGAGGGAGAGCTCAAACAAGTCCCTAATTTTACTCCACCATCTTGGCTCCATTCCCAAATTATTTTCCAGAATGGTTGGACCAGCACTGTTGGTAAAGACATGAACTGGCCCAGCTATCCTGGAGACCAGTTTAGAACCATTATTTTATCTTTAAGAGCCCAATGAAATATTGTGGGGAAAGTATATCAGCACATGTACATACATGTATAAAGATCCTCTGATAGCATATAACGGAAGTGCCTTGGAGGGGTTTGAGCATGCATAGAAGTTCTGTAGCTTTCCAGTCTGTTATGTGGTTAAAAGAAACCTTTTCTGATGGTCTGTATAACTTGGGGTTCAAAAGGCCTTAGTCAGCCTTAGCCATTATCTTTGGCTGCTTGATCTTGCTGAATCTGACTTTTGTGATGGAGAGGCCTTGGGGTCCCCTCACCAAAGCCAACATATTGCCTGTGAATATAGGCCTGAATTCTCTGCCTGCCTTGGTGTATGTTCTTTCATTTTAGGTAAAAGGATTGGAAACTGTGACTTTGTGAGTTTTAAAAGTTTCAGGAGAGAAGCGATATACCAATGTTCTAGTGTCTGGGTGGGTTTTGCAGCCAGCTCAGCATCAATGTCATGAGGTGCCAGGAACGACTATCAGCAGAGATGTTCCGGACCCACTCTGGTGTTAGCTGAGACAAGGATTCATCCAGCAGTGATGCCACAATGGGATGTGAACTTGGTGGGACCAATGCTATGTAGGAACTGTGAATAGAGGGAACCTCCTCTTCCTGGATACAAGGTGGAATAGAGAAAAGTTTGCATCTGAGGAACGGAGGGAAATCTTTGTACCTTTGTCCTTGCTATATCTTTGAAGTAAATGTCCCTTGGTAAGAGCTAATCGATATCAAGTGGTTAAATGGAATTGAGGCCAACCCAGTTAATCACATTTAATAATGGGAGGAGAACTGGTCAGGTTTGAACAAATGGCATTAGAAAAAGAGGATACTTCTAGAAACCTGAGGTTCTAGCAACAGCTGTTGCTAGCCTGACTCTGGGATATAGAGCCAGAGACTACTTAACACAGTAATTTGTGTTGGCAGTTGGGAGTCATTTGAAAAAGGTTTTGCTGTGAAAGGCTTCTTCCTATTGAGCTAAGAGAGTGTCTTCTTTCTTTTAGCTATGAGGCTCTCTATGAGGAATCTGAGGAAAATATGGAGAGAAAAGTGAGAAGAAATTTCTTATCAGGACTGTCTTGATAGTTGTTATAAAGAAAAATTATAAACAGATTTCCATGAAGAGTTTGTGAAGCTCTGGTAAGTACAGTGTATTCTGGAAAAACTGCTTTTCTGTGATGACTGAAGAGATGACAAAGAAAAAGGACGAACCTATCTCAAACCTATCGCATTTCCTGAAAGACTGAGTTTAATTCTTTTCTTAAGAAATATGAAAAAAGATTCATAAGAGACTTTAATCAGTATCTGGAGTGAACCAAATAGTGAAATATTGTTTCTGGAAGTGAAATAATATCATTCTATAGTAAAAAAAAATTGAGGCAACTCTGGCTATGATTTTTTTCATAGGCAAAATATTGTAAGTAATTATATTTTATTTTGTTTTATTATTTTTTGTTAATGAATTGTAAATGAGTAACTACTATTAGAAAATGAATTTTCTGTAGCTTATTTAATAAATAATACTTAATGAATTGGCATGGAGTTCAAGACAGCTGATTGATTAGTGAGAAAGAGGTCACAATTGTATTAATTAGAAAGAAATAGTCAAACATACCCTAGAGCACTCTTGATTTTGGGATGATAAAATTAAACATGAGAGCACATCAAGCAGAAGGCTGAGGTACAAGTGAATGTGGGTGACACTATCTTCCTTGGTGCATTTCTGTCACTGGGGAGCAACGATGCCTGATGGTGCTCAACTTAATCCACAATGACAGAGTACAGCATATAAATTCCTGCTGAGACATCATTCTGACTCCTTGACTCTGCCCTTCCCTCCTGTGACGAAAGTCAACATGTTTGTTCCTTCACATTTTGTTTGCTTGTCTTGGCTTCAGCCTATCATATCCACAAACCCTGTCAAAGGTCCAAGGAGCTCTGGGAAGTTTACCCTTAGGTTAGACCTGAAATGATCTCAGAGTTTAGAGAATGCTAGAAAGGGGAATGCCCTTCAGCAAGGAGCCTTGCCCTTTTCATTCTTTGCTCTTTGTGTCCAAGGCTTTTGGCAGAACTTTAACAGGGTGGTTATAAGTGGATAACATCAAGATACACGATTCTACTGAAAAACACTAAACAGCTTCTCCATCTCATGGAAACTGTCTCCAATGATACTGAATATTATTTAGACTTCTTAAAGAACACCAATGAATGAGAGAGACTTTGAGTGTGAATCCAAAGGTCCAGTTGAGTCCACTGGATGGTTTTCTTTCAGGCAAGACATATTGAGGATGGCATTCTCAAGGGGAAAAGCTGTGGGAGTGTATGCCAAGAGACTCAGTGAAAACACTGAAATCAAAGCTCATTGGGAAGAACGTATTCAAAGTAATTGATGCTTAAACCATGCTAGTCTTATCATAGACTTTCAGAACTATAAAATGGACCAGAAAAGATTTGCAAAACATCCTAACAAAAATTTGTACACGATTAATGAAGCATACTCATCAACTAAAGGCAACTATGAAAAAATGAAAACTTCGTCATCAGAAAGCAGGAAGAGAATTGATAGACATTCTCAGAGCATATGATAAACAGGTCAAAAATTTAGAAAAATACTTTTGGAATAAACAGTTATCATTTTACCAAGCAATAGTAAAGGTTGCCAATATATTTACCGAGAGTTAGAGCCTCTGACATGGCTAATCCCTCAATCAGTTAATCATTCAATCATCAGTGATCTAAGCAGTGGCTGAAAAGGCCCTTCATGGGTGACATCCACATGAACTCAACCAACAACATCAAATGAACAGTTGAGTCATGTGTATTTGTTTGCAGAAACAGAGGAGTTTATGATGGCAATTTTGTATCAGGTCATTGCCAGCAGAAATCACATATGGCTTATTCTTAAAGATCTTGGACTTATTGGTCAATTCAGTTAATGCAAGAAAATAGTAGAAACTATGTAACACCTCACTGAAAGCTGTGAAAATTTAGTACCCACAAAGTACCCTGGTGGCCAGAATTATACATTGGAAATTTTCTGTCTTTCATCAAATAACAGATGACAAATCCCCATACAAAAAATACAGTCTTCGAAAGATCCCTGAGAATTCACCAAATAAATGGTAGTGGAACCAAATCATTATTACAGACAGAGATATTGCCCCTGATTGTCTGGATAAAACATTGATTTAAAAACACTCATGGTATCCAAACTAAATGGAAAAGTTTCCAGAATATAGAGACCCAGCAGAAGAAATTAAAAAGAATGTGGGAAAAGGATAAAGTACATATCATCCCAGTATTCTGTCTACTATTAAAATAATCCCAAAGATACTTTCAGTGAGCCCACAGAAGATGAGCTTTTATCTTAATTGTTTAATTCAATTACAGAGGAACAGATAGATTATCCACTTATGCAATACTCTACAGAGCATTAAAAGATAATAAAAAAAAGCTAGGTGAGGCAGTATATGAAGTGGGGCACTGGGCCCAAAGTCAGAAAGACTCATTTTCATGAGTTCACATCTGGCCATGGACTCTTACTAGCTGTGTGACCCGGTTGCCTCAGTTTTCTCATCTGTAAAATGAGATGGAAAAAGAAATGGCAAACCATTCCAGTATCTTGGCCAAGAAAACCCCAAATGGAGTCATAAAGAGTCCAACATAGTTGAACAACAAATAGCAGGATAGTTCCTCATCTCAGGACTACTAATATCTGAGCTCCATTGAAAAGGATAAGAACAAGACAAATAATAATAATAATTATAGAATTCCACGTATATGGCAGTTGGGATGGGCTACTGCACGAGTAATAGCAGCCACAGCTGGCACATTTCCTTTCTTTGTAACCTAGAGAAAAGCAGTCTCATCTTATTATTTAATTAATTAAATGCCGAGCAAGGAAGTATAATATATAATTTGGCCACAAGTTAGCACTATCTTCAGACCACCAGCCAAGGGGCAGAGTTAGACAACATTCAATGTGAGCCACTAGCTTCCCAAGGCGCAGTGGTATTGTAGTATTTCCCACTGAAAAGGGTGGGGCAGCGAGGTGATGTGGTGGCTAGAGCACTGGGTTTGGAATCAGGAAGACTCATCTTCCTCATTTCAAATCCAGCCTCAGACACTTACTAGCTAGCTATGTGACTCTGGGCAAGTCACTTCATTTTTATTTGCCTCAGTTTCCTCATTTGTAAAATGAACTGGAGAAGGAAATGGCAAACCATTCCAGTATCTCTGCCAAGAAAACCCCAATGGGGTCATGAAGAACCAGACATGACTGAGTGACAACAAACTTAAAAGGACTCTGCTTAAACCCTTACACTACTACCCTGTCCATTGCCCCGGATTGGGCCAGGACTCATGAATGTGGTGGCTAGGTTCAGATTTTAGTCTGAAGAAAAGAAATGGAATATTACTCTGAACTAAGTGACATGGGAAAATCTCAATATGGCTCACTTTGTGGTTTCACTTCCACCTAGCATTTGGGAAATCTGCTCTCTCTCAACCATCTTTATTCATAAAACTTAGACAAAATGACTTAGATGTAAACTTCTTTTTTTAGTGTCTTTGTGATTTACTAACATATGGTAAAGTAATGAGCACAGCAAACCTGTAAAGAAACTTCTCTACCCAATTGTCTCTCTCTCTCTAAGCCTCTTTCCAACAAGCAGATGGGAGAAAGAATAAGGGAAGGGATGATGTGTTGTTTTGAACTTGATGAAATTAGCTCTGAAGACATCCCAGAAAAGAAGGAGGAAACCCTGGTGATGGGGATTGGGCTCTTGGCCCAGTCTCCCTGGTAGCTGAGGTTTCATGGCAGCTACCAGGCTGATCTCTCCTGGACCCTAGTGTATTTCACTACTACAATGCCCAGCCTTGCCCTATTGGCCCCATGTTGTTTCGAGGTCATTCATAGCCTTGGTCCAGGCTTTGCTTCAAGTCTGCATGTTTCCCTGCAGGTCTCAGGATCTTTCCCTGCTCATCCTTCAAGATACTCAGCTCAGACTGCAATGGCAGTGACTCCTTCAACCATGGCCAGCAGAAAATGGCCAGCAGTGAGAAGTTAGGGGACCTCGTACCTTGCCAGTAGTTTGGAAAGAGTGACCTGAAATGGCAGACAAGGATTTTTTTCAGGGATGGTGATGATGATCATGACAATAATAATAGCTAGTATTTATATAGTGCTTTAAAGGTTTCCAAAGTACTTTACAAATATTAACTCATCTTTTCACAACCCTGGGAGATAAGTGCTGTTATTATCACCCCCTTTTTAAAGATGAGGAAACTGAGGCAAACAGAGGTTAAGTGACTTGCCTAAGGTCACACAGCTAGTAAGTGTCTAAGGCTGGATTTGAATTTACGTCTTCTTGACTCTGGATCCAACAAAGAAAAGTAAATTGATTATTTGGAGAAACGTAATTCCTACTTGCCCCAAGTTTTTTCACTGATCCATTTCTCCCTCTGGGAAGCATTAGGAACATCTGTTACTCTTACATTTTTTCATTTAAATCTCATCATAACCCTATAAGGTTGGTACTTCAAATATGATTACCCCCATTTTTTATATACGAAGATACTGAAGCTCAGAGATTAAGTGACAAATAGCCAATAAGTTTCAGAGGATGAGATTTGAACCCATTTCTTCTGGGCTGCAAGTCCAGTGCTCTAACCACTAGGTCATCTACCTCTCAGCTATTCTAACTCGAATGCCAGACTAAAAAGTTTGAACTTTATCTGGCGAGTATTAGGAAGCCTTTGAGAGATTTGATAAGACATTTGATCTGTGATCTTTACATTAGGAAAAGATAAGCTGTCAATGGAATGGATGGACAGAAAAATGGAGAGGAGAGTGGGAAGGCTCAATCTATTAATAAGTTACTAAGTCCTTTACTGTGCCCTACACTCTGCTAGATTAGTGATACAAAGACAAAAATGAAACAATTCCTTTCCCCAGGGAGTTTACTATCGAGTGAGACAATGTAGACACAAATAAGTGAATACAAAATGTCCATAAAGTAAATACAAAGTCATACTGCGTGGGCGGAGGAAGGCTCTGCTAACTGTAGGAGATGGTGTTTGAGCTGAGCCCAGAAGGAAGCCAGGGATTCTAAGAAGCTTGAGTGAGGAGGGAATGTATTTCAAGCAAAGGGGGATAGTGCATGCAAAGGCATGGACAGAGACCACAGGTAGAATGTGATGTTACATTAGAAGGCCCTAGCATGATAATAGATGCAAGAAGGATATGGAGATAGAAAAAACAGGGTTTAACAACTAAATGTGGGAACGAAGCAAAGGGAAGAATCAAAGCTGACAGCGATTCAGCACCACGGGTGATTGATACTGGCAGTGACAGAACACTGGTAAAAATCACAAGTCAGAAGAGAAGAATTAGGAAATAGGCTGGAACAGAATGAATCTGGTTTGGGATATGTTGAGTTTTTGAGGTGTCATTTGAAACCTCCTTCAGAGAAGAGAGATCCGTGTGAGCAGGAGATCCTCACTTCCATTACCAGAGGAAAAACTAGATTAAGACCTCGGTCAACAATCAGTCGTGTGTCAGGCACTGTGCTAAAGCCCTGAAGATACCAAAAAAAAAAAAAAAAAAAAGGGCAAAAGACAATCCTTATTCATGAGAAGTTCACAGTCTAATGGGGAAGACAACATCCAAACAAGGATGTATAAACAAACTATAGACAGGGTAAATTGAAGACAATCAACAGAGGGAAGGCACCAGGATTAAGAAGGACCAGGAAATGCTTCTTGTAGAAGGTGGGATTTTAGCTGTGACTTGAAGAAAGTCAGGAAAACCAGGAGGTGCAGGTAAGGAGGGAGAGCATTTCAGGAATGAGTGACAAGGAAGAGCCCCTGGATAACCCCAGAGCCAGCAAAGGATCTGAGGGTTATCCAGGAGATTGGAGATGGAAAGTTTGAGTTTCAAAATATTTGGGACCTTGGGTAAACTGCATGGTGTCTCAGGGCCTCCACTAAGGTTTGTGTGTGTATGTGTACACTCTCTCTCTCTCTCTCTCTCTCTCCCTCTCTCTCTCTCTCTCACACACACACACACACACACACACACACACACACACACACACACAGAATGGAAGATTCAGCTGCTATCTCCATTCTTGCTGTGGTCTCAGAATATAACAAGGATTTCCATTTATATAGAAACTAGGTGGTACAGTAGGTAGAGCACTGGGCCTGGAGCCAGGGAGATGTGAATTCAAATCCTGCCTTAGACACTAGCTGTGTGACCCTGGGCAAATCACTTTACGCTGTTTGCCTCAGTTTCCTCATCCATAGAATGAGCTGGAGAAGGAAATAGCAAACTACTCCAGTATCTTTGCCAAGAAAACACCAAATGGGGTCACGAATGATCAGATACGACTGAAATGCCTGAACACCACAAATTCCATTTATATAGTTCTTGAAACACTTTACTCACAACAAAACCACAAGATAGGTCGAACAAATATTCTTACCTCCATTTTACAAATTAGGAAGCTGGCTTCAGAAAGACTAACAGACTTGCAGAAAGTAAGTAGGGATGCTGGGGCCCAAGCCCAGGTCCGCTGTCACCAAGTGCTCACTCCACTGCTGGAAGCTGCTGCTCCATAGTAACCTTCCTCTAATCTGTGAGGGCTGAGGGTCTAAAGGTGAGGAAATCTAGAGCAATCCAGGCACATAGTCCGTATAGGTACCACCCAAACTTTTCCTTAATCTTAACCCCACCCACTCTCTAGAGTGACAAGTGCACAGGAGTTAATTGGTCTTAAAGTCTCTGTTATCTTTGGCTATTTGTGTAGTCTAGTAGCCTTAGCTGAGCAGTATTAATTGGTTAATTGGTCTTAAAGTCTCTTTGTTATCTTTGGCTATTTATGTAGCCTAGTAGCCAGTTGAGTGATTAGTGGCCACAGAGAGGTTGTTCTCTCGGGCTCCCACTGACATCTTTCATCATGTCTCAGTTTGTATTCCTGGCCCGGGTCAGAGCCTGGGTCCGAATCCGCAATCTCCTAGCCCGACAGTGTTTGGCTGAATTTTTGGGTGTCTTCGTACTGTTGGTAGGTGGGGTTGAATGGTGGGTAATCAGGAGGAAGGGAGGGGTGGTAAAGGAAAGGCTCTTTACTTCGACCTGTGACCCCATCTCCCTGTTTTTTCTGCTTCTTTTCTCTTCTTTATGGTCTTCTTCTACCCTTCACCATACCTTCAATTTTCTCTGATCATCTCCAATTCTGGACTGTTCATTGCTCATCTTCTATTCTACCCCTTCTTTCCTCCTCCTCTCACCTTCTTTCCTCTCCCTGTCCTTTCTCCCTTCATTTTTTCCTTGGCTCTTTCTCCCTTCCTCTCTCTTCCTATCCCTGTCTCTCCCCTTCCCACCCTGTTTTTCTTGAGGCTTTCCCTGATTTCCCCTGTTTCTCCCAACTTCTCCCCCAATCTTCCCTTTTTATTCCTTCCTCTCATCTCCCTTTTCTTTCCCTCCCCTCTCTTCACCAATTCTACCTTTTCTCCTTCCCTCCCTATCCTCTCTAATCCTCCCCTACCCTTCTCCCCTCTCCTTTTCTCTTTTTCTTTCCTCTCCTCTTTCCTCTCATTTCCTCCCTCCTCCTCACTTTTTTCCATCAGATCATCACACAGGGGGCAGTGGCTCAGGCTGTTACCAGTGAGGAAACCAAAGGCAACTTCTTCACCATGTTCCTGGCAGGCGCCCTGGCTGTGATGGTGGCCATCTATGTGGGAGGCAATGTCTCAGGTGAGTAAGGTGGCCCCTGGTTGGAGGAGTAGCAGGAAGTGGATACTGCCCAAGTCACTGACTCATGGATATTATCTACTGGACACTTTACATCATGCTGGCATGCCCTTGGGTCTCTCCAACCTTTCCCCCCAACTTTCCTATTGCCCCTCCCCTCCCTATTTCACCTTGTTTTCTCTCTAGCTCTAGCTGCCATTTCTCTCTCCTCATGCTGGACCCTCCTGGCAAAGAAGAGACCCTCCCTCAGGGAGGGTGGGACTTACTCTCTGTATATATTACCTTCCCAACGATTCTAGACCTCTTTTCACTCTTCTGTTTCTTCCTGCCACAACCTTTGTTCCCTCAGGGGCCCACTTGAATCCTGCCTTCTCCTTGTCCATGTGCCTCATGGGTCGCCTACCTTGGGCCAAACTTCCCATCTACGTACTGGTACAGCTGCTTTCTGCCTTCTCTGCTTCGGGACTAACATATGCCCTCTATTATGGTATGGAATAGCCTTTTCAAAGACTTGGGATTCATAAGAGAGAAGCCCAGACTATGGGAAGGTACTCTAGGGGTGGAGATGGGGAGAATTAGGTCATCCGTGGGAATGGGGAAACTCCCTCTGTACATTCATAGGGAGGACCTCAAGCTGAATGTCCATTGCCTCTACTCCCTGAACCAGATGCTCTGCAGAACTATACTGGTGGAAACCTGACAGTGACTGGCCCCAAGGAGACAGCCTCTATCTTTGCCACCTACCCAGCCCCTTATCTGTCCCTGCAAAATGGCTTCCTGGACCAGGTGGGAGTAGAAGTGGGGGACCACATCAAATTACCCAACATTCTTCAACCTTCTCCTCCAGCATCTCACCAGTCCCCACCCCTTTCCTCTAGTTCCCCCAGCCCCATCCTTCTTCTATTATTGTTTTCCTAGGTCCTTTTGTGCCATCCTATCATGGAATAGTTACTTGATCTCTCTGCCTTGGGACACCCCTCAGCAACCAAGGATAAAATCAAAGGGTGTGGGAAGTGAGAGTATGGGATGTATAAAGAAAGATAAGGGTATGGGGTATGGGGTGCGGGTGAAGCCTGAAAGGTATGGATGCAGGGGTAGTCACACAGGAGCCCTGGAGTATCTAACAGGATAACCTTTCTCCCAAGGTTCTAGGCACTGCTATGCTGATTGTGGGCATCTTTGCCATCACAGACACTAAGAATAAGGGGGTGCCTGCGGGATTGGAGCCAGTGGCAGTTGCGCTGCTGGTTCTGTCCATTGGCCTCTCCATGGGTGCCAACTGTGGTTACCCACTCAACCCTGCTCGAGACCTTGGACCTCGGCTCTTCACCTATGTGGCTGGCTGGGGACCTGAGGTCTTTAGGTCAGTGTTCCTTGCCCAAGTTCTCTCTCTCTCTCTCTCTCTCTCTCTCTCTCTCTCTCTCTCTCTCTCTCTCTCTCCTATTAACTTACATTTACATAGTATTTTATACCTTACAAAGTGTTTTTCTATAGATGATTTAATATGGTCCTCAAAACCCTGTGAAGTAACGTAATAGATTGTTTCCATTCCAGTTGGTGAAACCAAGTCTCAGAGAGGTTAAAAACAATTTGCTTAAGGTTGCATAGCTAATAAGTGGGGAAAGTGGGACTTGAAGCTATAGCTTTTGACTCCAAGTGCAACCTTCTTTCTACTACCCCACATTGTCTCAAGTCCATCATCCTATACCTCTCCTTTCCTTCCCAATTAAACTCATTGAGAAAGTCATCACACTAGGTACCTCCAGCTCTCCCCTTCCTTTCCTGTTAACAGTCTGCAATCTGGCTTCTGACTTCATCATTTAACCGAATGTCTCTCTCCAAAGTTACCAATAATCCCTTTCTTAATCACCACATCTAAGGACCTTTTATTAACTGTCATCCTTCTTGACCTTTCTGCAGCATTTGATAATTTTGATCACCTTCTCCCTCCTCTTTAGGTTTGTGTGGCGCTTGCTCTCTTCTGGTTCTCCTCCCACCGACCTAACCACTCCTCAGCCTCTTTTCTAGATCTTCATCCATGCCATATCCATTAACCATGAGTCCTCAAGGCTCTGTCCCAGATCTCTCCTCTGAGCTCCAGTCTTTTGCACATCTTGAACTCAATGTTCTGGAGGAATCTCAAACTCAACATAGCCAAAATACAGAACTCAGACCTTCCCTCCAAACTCTTTCCTCTCCCAAACTTTTTTTTTTATTATTGTCCAAGGTGTCACCGTCTTCCCAGTTATTCAGGCTCACAATGTTGGTATCATTCTTTATTCCTCACTCTCGTGTACTCCGAATCTTGTAATTTTTGTCATTTCTTGTTGTTTCATTTATATTTCTTTCTCAGACCCTCATCAGCAATTTCTTGTTTCTGTTCTTCTTTGCCTCTTTCCACTACAAGGTGCCGAAATGATTTTTTTAAAAGCATAAGTCTGATCATATCATCTTCCTACTCTATAAATTCTATCTATGGATATCTATTATCTCTAAGATTAAATATGAAGACTTTTGGTGTTCAAAGCTCTTCATAACTTGGCTTTTTCCTACCTTTCCAGTCTTAAACAATACTCCCCTCTTATAAAACCGAAAATCTAGTTACACCAATCCACTTGCTGTTTCTCACACATGACATTCCATCCCCTTCTCTATGTCTTTGCAATGGCTATCCCTCATACCAGCGATGCTTTCCTCCCTCTCCTCTGCATCCTGGCTTCCCCGAAGCCTCAGCTCACATCCCACCTTCAGACCCTTCCTAGCTCCCCTAGCTGCTAGTGCTTCCCTTTCTGAGATTACCTTACATTCCCTCTCTCTCTCTCTCTCTCTCTCTCTCTCTCTCTCTCTCTCTCTCTCTCTCCCTCAATTTTGTTTCTTGTATTATTATGCAAACTCCTTCAGGACAGGGACAATATTTTTGTCTTTCTTTGTATCTCCAGAGCTTAACATAGTGCCTGGCACATAGTAAAGACTTAATATTTGTTGACTGACTTTCCTTCTGCATCCTCTTCTTCCCTGCTTGGTACCTTCCCTGCTCCATTTCCCTGGCTTCTCATTGTGTCCCTCCTCTGGCCCTCTATTCCTCTGCCTCTTTCCTGTTTTCTCTTCCCCACTGGGTCTCTGCTGCTTGCTTTCTCTTTTACTTCCCACTTCACTGAAAGGCAGTGATAGAATGGAAAGGTCCCAGGAATCAGAATCAGGACACCTGGATTCTAGGCCCCTCTCCATTGTCTACCACTCAACTGGCAGTGTGATCTCTGGCAAGTCATTTTGCTGCTCTGAGTCTCAGTTGCCTCAATTGATTAAATGAGGCAATATATATGAAGGCTCTGGAAACCTCAAAGGGCTGGAAAAGTGTGAGTTATTATTAGGTCTCTGTTAAATAGTGAAATAATACCTTTCTTGTCTCAGGCTTAAAGGGCTGAGCCACTGTCAGAATTTGGATTCCACAATTTAGACTGTGTCCCTCCCATCTCCCAGACAAATTTGACCCAAATTACCTTTTCCCCACAACTTTTGCCTTTTCAGGACCTCCACTGGACATAGTTATGCACCTTCCTCCTCTTCTGTCTCCTCCTCCTACTACCCCTACTCATCTTTTGTTGTTGTTGTCATTCAGTCATTTCCTACTCTCTATGACCCCATTTGGGGTTTTCTTGGCAAAGACATTGGAGTGGTTTGCCATTTCCTTCTCCAGCTCATTGTACAGATGAGGAAACCAAGACAAACATGGTGAAGTGACTTGCCCAGGGTCACACAGCTAGGAAGTATCTCAGATCAGATTTGAACCCATGAAGATGAGTCTTCCTGACTTTAGTCCTGGTGCCATTTTGCGACCTAACTGCCCTTATCCTACCTCTAGGAAAAAGGGGATGGGGGAGCTGTCTCCTGATCCCCCTCTTTGTCCCTACAGTGCTGGCAATGGTTGGTGGTGGGTACCTGTGGTGGCTCCTATGGTGGGCGCTGCATTGGGCACTGCCACATACCAGTTGCTGGTGGGTCTGCATCATCCTGAGGATCTGGAGCCTGTCCAGGAGAAAGCCTCTGAACCAAGGTCCCCATCTTACCTCAGATCCTTAGAGAGCAAACTGTGATATCCTTTCTTTTTCCAACTTTACCAAAGACATTAAAAAAATAAAACACCAACAAAGAAAACTATACCTAAGAGTATTTACAATAAATACTTCTAAAATGCCATGAAACCTTCTCTGGAACCCTTCCCCCCTCCACTGTGTTTCTCCCCAAACTACTTTTTATGTATTTTTTGTATATACTTATACATGTATATGTTGTCTTCCCTGATAGAATGTAAGCTCTTTGAGAGCAGGGATTGCTAGTACCTAGCACACAGAAGGCACTTAATAAATGCTTGTTGATTGATTGGACTACATGGCATAGGAGGTCCCTTCCAGCTCTGAGATTCTATGATTTTTAAAAATATTACCAATAATTATCATGTGCCATAATAATAGGAACTTACAAGAGAATAAAAGGTAAGAGGTGTGCAACAAATAAGCATGATACCTGATAGAACGTTATAGGAGACGAGGGAAGAGATCCAGACATAGTGCTCTGAAAATTTAAGTAAAGAAAGATGAATTTTAACGGGGGTGGGGGGGTGGAGGGGAAGGAAGAGGGGGTTTGAATGAGGGAGGGTTTGTTAGAGAAAGTGGCATTTTGAGCAAGGGGGCCTTGAAGGAATAGGATTTCAACAGGTAGAGATGAGAAGGGGGTGCATTCTAGGCATGGAAGATAGTCTCTGGGAATGTATGCATATCGGAGACAGTCTGGGATAACTAGAAGTCCAGATTAGGGAAGCGCATTAGTATGAAATAAGGGGGGAAAAGGTAATTTGGGGCCCGATTGTGGAGAGCCTAAAATGCACACTATATTTTATCCTAGGGGTTATAGGAAGCCCTTTAAGGTTAGTCAGCAGAGAATTGATGCGTTCAAATTTGTGCATTAGGAAAATTATTTTGGTAACTATGTGGCTCGGGTTGAAGAGGGCAGATACAGGAAGCATGTCGGTTAGTAGGCTCTTTAAGTAATACAGACTAGTTCATAGGATCTGAATTAGAATAGCACTATGGTGGATAAGTGATGGGAGAGTGGAAAATAGGTTCAGACTGGTGGAGGAAGACCCTATTGAACAGCTGAATTGTTGCATAGTTGCAATTCCACTGGCGACAATATTCCTTTTTGCGCTGGGCACAGTTTGTATATGGGATGGGGCAGACTACCTGGAAGCTGTGGTCTTGTCTCGAGTCCCTTATCACTCCACTTAACGTACTCATCACACTTCTCAAGAAGGCTTGGAGGTGTGTTTGAGGGGGAGAGGGTGGGCATTCCTTGGGAGCGTCAGTACTTAAAAATGACCGCCAGAGGACGACAAGCAGATAGCTAGATGCCAGGACACCAAGGAGCCGAATGGGCTGCCCATCCTGGAAAATAAACGTGGGACCCTGTATCCTTGACGCCAGAGGAAGCTTCGCTAGTCTTGGGCATCCTCTTTTCCGCCCTTCTCCTAGCCCTCAGAAATATCCGATTCCCCATTTCTTTCAGCCCTTGCTAAATTCTAGTCACCCGAGTATCATTTCTTACTACCCCTGGGGCCCCTCCCCTTGACTCACACACCTTCGAAAATTAATTGGGGCAGGGGTGGGGGGAAAGAATCTGTCTCTGACACTAGAAGACCTGGGGAAGAGAGGGAATGAGTGAGCCAGCTAAGGAGCGGTCTCAGTGCCGCCTCTGCCGCTAATTATAGGGTTCCGCCCTTCCCAGTACCCGAGGTCCGGAGATGGGGGAAACTGAGGCACGGGAGGTCCAACATCGACTTCTTGGAGCTTTTCCCAGGAGAGGAAGGAATGTACTGAGATGAGCTAAGGCGAGAAGGATGCTGGACACAGGGCAACTCTAAAGGGCATGAACAGAAGGGGTAAGTTGGAGAAGCAGCCTCAAGAGGGAGACCCTCCCCACTCACTACTTCCTCAACCTCTCCCCCTTCCACAGCATAAAGGAGATGCTCCGGCAGTCCTAGACGCAGGGAAGTTTTCTTCAGCCTCCTTGTTCCCTTCAGAAAGTCAAAGCCTAACTAACCTCTCTCGGCCCTTCTGATTCCAACATGGACAGAGAGTGGGAGGGGGTGGAAGGGGGGACCGGTGGTAGAAGGGATTGTATTACAAGACTGCAGAGGCTCAAGGGTTAAGACCTTCGCCTTGCCCCGCACAAAGATGGCGGCGCCCACCTTTCCCGCCCCCCCATCTCCCGCTCCCCAAATCCCCCCTCTCCCGCCCCCCGCCCTCTACAGATGTCTCCGTCACTTCCGCCCCGCCGTGGCCGAAACTGACACAAAGTAGCGGCTGGAGGCCCGGGGGGAGCTGGGGCTGTAGCTGGGGTGGGGGGGCGGGAGCCCGCGGGGAGCCGAGCGCTCCCCGCCCCAGCCCCCGGCATGGGCAGGACAGGGCCACCCGGGCCGGGCGCAGGGCGCTGAAAGCTGAGGAGAGGTGAGGGGGCAGCGAAGCCCCGTGGGTGTATAGTGCGGGGTTGCTGAAGCGGCGAAAAGGGGATGAGTCGGGGGCATCGGGAGAGGGCAGAGCCCGGAGTGGCTCGGGAATGATGATGAGAAGGGATAGAGGAGGGGAAGAGTGAGGTCCCTTTCGAGAACAGATGGAGGGAGGAATGGGGAGTAGAGATGAGACTAGAAGAGAAGATCGGGGGTCCTGTGGAATGGATGGGGAGGACAAGCCAGGGAGGAAAGGGAATTTTGGGGGAGGAGTGAGAGAAGGTGGGGAAATCTAGAATTAGGGCGAAATGGGAGGAGGGGGAACTGACGACTGACTTGAATGAGAATTGTTTAGACCATCTGGGGAATAAGTGTAGCTGCGGAAGCGAGGAAGGGCATGGTGGGATGAGTTGATAGAATTGCTGAAAACTAGGAAATTCGAATATTGGAGAGCCGGGGAGAAGCTCAAGGAGGGGAGGGGCATGGGAGATAAGATGTGTGGAGGAGAGATTTGAGGCCAAGAGCATTAAGAAGTAATATTAAAGAAAAAGAGATTTGCAAAAGAGCCGGAGACTCTGAGGGCTTGGTAAAAAAGAGACTTTGGGGAATCTAGGACCCTCTGGGTAATTTTTATCTTTGAGTGTGGGATGGTAGAAAAACTGAGGATGGAGGGTGAACTGGGCAGTGAAGCTTTAAGAATAGAATTGATGGAACAAAGAGGGCCAAATTCCTTTGTATGAGGGCCTTGCTCCCCACCTTAAAGCTGGGGAGAAGCAGATATTGACCAGTGGAAGGAAACTGGGAGCTATGGACTTCCAGGGTTCAGTTCTTGATTTTGGGAAGTGGTTTGGTGGGAAAAGCAGTAACATAGACTTCTTGGATTCCATTTATACTTAGACATTTCCCTACATGTCTATTTCAAAATCCTCTGGAAAGGAGGGAAGGAACATTTGGGAGAGGGGCTCTCTCTGGAGAGAGGGTAATATCTTGGCTTAGGAAGAGAAGTTATCACGACTGTTCTCCCTCTCTTCAGCCCCAAAGCAGCCCCACTTCTTTCCCATTGGTAGTTATTTATACGTAGTGGGTGTCTCTAGAAAGGACTGGGGGAGTGAGGGTGGAATCTGGCAGCCAGGCTTGACCCTGAGTAGTCTCACAGGCTAGGCTTGGGAGGAAGTTGAGGTGTGGACCTCTTCTCCTATGATCTCTCCCACCCCTCTTCCAGGTATAGAGTCCCTCAAACTGGATGGAGTTGGGGTGAGAGGACTCCCAAGGGTTGGGAGTTTAATTTTCCAATCTGAATCTCCCCAGAGTCTGAGATGTTGAAATAATTTTCTTGGCAGGGGTAGGAGGCATCCAAGGCTCCTGAGAGGAGTTTAAGTCTCTTTCATTAACCACCTCTCTCATAGGATTCCCTCCCCAGGGCCTGATAGTGGTCTCTAAATTGCCTTCAAATCCCAGGGTGGGGCTGGGATTACTTGTGGAGTCACTGGGACCTCGTGATGTCCTGTCCTCACTTCAGTTCTCTCCCCTCACCCCCATCACCCCACCCACCCATGAGTCATCCCCCAGACTGGGTGGGGTTGGTATCTTCAAAATGTGGATAAGGCTGTATCTCCTACAATTTCTGAGCTAGACACCCCTAGGTTCTGAGGTTAGGAAGTGAGGCAGGGCAAAACTTTTGGCCAACTTGATCCCTGATTTGGGATTTGAGGTGGGACTTTGAGCCAGCTTAGGGAGAACATGGTATGTGTGTGACTGGGGCTCCAGCCAGAGTCTGTAATTACATAGGTTGAGTAGACAGGCAATTAGTATCTCTTGGGGCTGACAGGCTGTGGGGTGTGTCTCGTAGACAGAGAAGGAGGGAAAGCCTCCACCCCTGGTATAAAGGGAAAAGGAGGTGGTGTAAGGGGCAGGTACCAGGTTGGCAACTTTCTCTGGACCAGGCTTAATTAGGGAGGAGATGCTTCCAACAGCCCCTTGGTGGACAAGCCATTTTAAACTCTTTGGGATATGTGAGGAGAGTGGAGGGAGAGAGAGAAGGAAAGAGTAGCTTAACAGAAAGGTGCCAATATCTACCCTGGTCCTGTGTTCTCTGGGCAGATATAGAGTGCTCTCATGTTCCCAAGCTGGATTGTTGTTGTGGGGGTAGTTCCCCTGCAAGAACTTTGGAGACTTCTCCATCAAGCAGAGGAAAGTTAGCCTGCCCTATAATAAGAGGAAGAGATTTTGGTGCTGCTTGTACAGGAAGTGAGGGCCACACCTCTAATGTGAGAGCCTTTGGAGGAGGTAATGAGAGGAGCTCCTGGAATGAGGGGAAAGGAAGTAGGGGCCTGAAGGGCGGGACCTGCCCTCTTCCGGATACCCTGGCAGGTGCTTCCTGGCATACCCTACAAAGCTCCCTTAACTTTTGTTCTTGGGGCACTCTGCTTTCTAGAAAATACTCCCATCAGATTTCTCTGCCACATATATAAGGATCTGTCTCTTCTTGGAGGTTTCCCAAAGACAAAGCCAGGTTTGTTCTCTGTTCCCAGCTCTTCTGCCTAGAAGTAAGGACACCTTGCTTTTGGCATGCAGGGCCCCTGGTGAAGTATCACCAAGATGAGCATAGAGAGAGGGGAATGACGTAGCGGGTAAGCAACAGCATCATTCTCTGAGATCATTGAGCAGTACAGGTAGGACTAGTTGTTGAGGGACTGGAAGCTGGGGAAACCAGGATTTGGTGAACTGTTCAACACTACAACCTATGAATAAGATCCTGCTTGGTGGCAGGGATACCAGTTTTAAAAATTAAAAAAAGGACAGGCTCTGTTCTCAGGGAACTGATAGTTTAATAGTGGAGAAGAAGAATATACACAGTAATTATAATACAAGGTAGAATATAATTAAAACACAGTTTTTGCTAAGCACAGAGGAGGTGCTTAATAAGCTAACTGAATTAAAAGTTCATAAAGGGGTCAGCAGAAGCGATTTGAGGCCCATGAGGAGGAAGTAGCACTTGAACTTGTTCTTAAGGGAAAGGACAATGATAACCTGATCTGAAAATGTGTGTATTGGAGGAGGATGAGGAAATCCATAGGGTATCAGCCAGTAAACATTTAATTAAATACCTACTTAGTATCAGACCCAGTGCTAAGTGCCAGGGATACAAAGAAAAGTCGAAGACAATCCCTGTCCTCAAGGAGTTTACAATCTAATGGGGGAGAGAATATGCAAACAACTAAGTTCAAACCAGCTACATCCAAGAGAAATAGGAAATAGTCCAGGGAGGGAAAGTATTATGAGAGGGACTGGGAAAGGCTTCCTGTGGAAGGTAGGATTTTAGTTGGGACTTGAAGGAAGCCAGGAGACAGAGGTGAGGAGGGAGAGCATTCCATGCATGGGGGACAGCCAGTGAAAATACCCAGAGTCAGGAAATGGAGTGTCTCCTTTGAAAACAACAAGGAGGCCAGTGTCAGTGGACTGAAGAGTATGTGTGTATAGTGGCATTAAGGTGTGAGAAGACTGGAAAAGTGTGTATGTGTTGGGGGGCGGGGTAAGTAAAGAAGGGCTGTGCACACTAGAGGATTTTATATTTGATCCTAGATGTGATGGGGAGCCACTGGGGTTTGTTGAGGGAGGGGTGAGTGTGTGAGAGAGAGTGTGAGCGTGAGATGGTTAGACCTTTAGAAAAATCACTTTAGCAGTTAAGTGGGGCACGTTAACTAGACAGATTAGGGGAAAGCAAGTCAACCAGTAGGCTGCTGAAATAGTTCAGGAGTGAGATAAAGGTCTTTGCAGAACCAGGGTGGTGGTTGTATCAGAAGAGAGAAGGGAGTGTATTGTAGAGATGTTGTAAAAATAAAATCAACAGGCTTTGGCAACAGATTGGACCTGGGGAGTGATAGTGAATCAAGGATGACACCTAGGTTTCAAGTCTGGGGGACTTGGAGGATAGTTGTATAGTAGGAGTAATAGAAAAGTCTGGAAGCAGGAGGAGCTTAGGGGAAAAATTATGAATTCAGATTTTGTCATGTTGAGTTTAAGATGTCCACAGGACATCCAGTTTTAGATGTCATCGTCTTGATGTATCCCCCTTCTTCCTCCCTGCAGGATCTCCCATGGGCTTGCCAGGATCGCTGTGGGTGAGATGGCATTGTGTACAAAAAAGCGCCCCCCAGGTAAGGAAGATAGGGTGAGATAGCACTTTGTAATCACAGTAGGAATGTTGTCAGTGCTTAAAGGGGAGTAGGAAAACAGCTAGGGGACCAAAGGAAAGTGGAGTCAATAATATTGGGCGTGACCTCTCCCCACCCTAGGATACAAAAACTGAAATTAAAAAAAAAAAACCTTTGCACATAGATCCATAAATGATAATTAGATGAATCTTTATCAAGTCACTATCTCTATAAGCCTCAGTTTCCTCAAAATTAAAATAAGGGCATTAGACTGTGATCTCTAAAATCCCTTTCCATTCTGAATCCTATGTTCCTTTGTATGGGACTAAATCTAACAGCATTGGAGACAAGGATCCCAGCGCTCCCTTTCTACATCCTTTGTATGGGACTAAATCTAACAGCATTGGAGACAAGGATCCCAGCGCTCCCTTTCTACATCTTAGGGAGGACTTTCTGCTGCTGGGAGCAGAATGGACCCAGTCGTGGGGAGGAGGGATTGGAGGTAGAGTGGTATGGGGGGAAGAATGCTGGATCTGGAGCCAGAACATCTGGGTTGGAATCCCTGCGCATTTAAGCTATTACCTCAAATCACTTTCCCACTTTGAACCTCAGTTTGATCATCTGTGAAATGAGGTGCTTGTACTAGTTGAATTGTAAGATGTCTTTTAGCTATATAATAATAGATCGTTTATATACTACTAAATTAACTTTACATATTCACCCACCTCGTAAAATAGTGGTTATTATTCTAATCTTACAGATGAACAGAGTCAGAATTAAATGACCTGCCAGGGTCACCCAGAACTCTTTGAGTGTGCAGTAGTCAGGCCAGTCCCAGGCCAATCACTGTGCTATTTTCCCCTCAAACTTCATCACTTTTTCCATTCTCTGGCGTAACAACGAGGTCTCTCTGGGTCCCTCCTTTCCTTCCTTTCCCCAAACCCCATCCTTTCCTTCTACCATCCCCACCCCATCTTCCTCTTCTCCTACATGCCGCCCCCGCGCCGCACCCCCCCCCCCCCCCCCCCCCCACCTTCATAGGGAGCTTCCTTGCAGCGGGAGCTGGTTGGAAGCGGTTGCCCCGGGAGACGCCGGCGATCCCGTAGCCGCACTGGTTAATCCCTGAGAGATGGGAGGCTGAAGGGGCGGGGAGGAGGGGGAGAGGTGGGGCTCGCGCGCTCTCTTTCGTCTACGCGGCGCGCTGGCAAGTGGGTTCTCCCTGCAGTCGTGGGAGGGGGCGGGACTCCGGGCGCGCACGCTTGCGCGCGCCGGCCCCTCTGCGCGCGCTGTTGGGGGCGGTTGGGGGCGGGGCTGGATGGGGAGGTGAGGGGAGGGGGCGTGCTGGGGGCGGTGGCGGAGACTGAGCGCGCTGCGGCCGCGAGGATGGCCGAGGAGGCTGGTGCGGCGCGCTCCCGGCGGCCGGGGCTCCCCTTACAGCGGCCTCTGCTGCCTTTCCTCCCTGGGGGGCCGCCCGCCCGCAGCCTCCTCTTCCTCCTCCTCCTCCTTCTCCTTCTCCTTTGAGGAGACAGGGAGGGAGGGAGGAACCCCGCGAACTGTCTGCACCCCTCACTGCAGCCGGGACCATGACGGTCCCCAAGGAGATGCCCGAGAAATGGTCCCGGGCAGGGGTGCCCCCCGCCTGGAGTCGAAAGAAGCCCTCCTGGGGGACAGGTAACGGGAGGGAGCTCTCCTCATTCACCCCCACCCAGGATTTCTTCCTACCCCCTCTCCTCTGACTGCTCTGCCCCTGTGACCTCTTCCTCCCATCCCTGTGTCCCCATTCCATCTCTATGACCCTCTCTATCCCATCTCTGCGATTTCCCCATCCCAACTCAGTGGGCCCCCAACCCATCTTTGCATTCCCAATCCCTTCTCTCTGGCCCTCCATCCTCTCTCTGTGGTCCTCCATCCCATCTTTGTTTTCCCCATTCCATCTCTGTGACCTCCCCATATCATTTCTGTGACCCTTCCCCAACCCATCTCTGTGGGTCCCCCCAACTCATGTGTGTGTTCCCCATCTTTTCTCTCTGGCCCTCCATCTCCTCTCTTTGACCCTCCATTCCATCTCTGAGATCTCCCCATCCCATCTCTGAGACCTTCCCATCCCATTTTTGCAGCCCCCCCCTTCACCCCATCTCTGGTTCCCTCCATCCCATCTCTCTGACCCCCCCCATCCCATCACCATGGCACCCTCCATATCTATGACCACTCATCCCTTGTCTGCAACCCCCTCTATCTGTTACCCTTCCCTCTTCTGACTCTTCTTTCTGTGACATCCAAATATCTATGACCCCCTGCTTTATTCCTCAGATCCCCATCACAGTTCTATGACTCTCTGCCACTAATCCTATATCTCTGTGACTCCCATCTTTGTAATCCCTTCACTGCTCTATCTCTCTTACCCCCAACCCATCAGTTCTTCCTCCTCCTCTCCCAGACCTGCACATCTTTAATCCTAGCCCTCTTGGATACCTTCCCTCAGATTCCTCTCTCTTGCCTCCTCGTGACCTTCCCAATCACCTCATTCTCTAAGGTCCCTCCTCCCACCCCAGTCCAGGTCTGTGGGATTGCTGGCTGGTGTTGTGGCCTCTTAGTTTACTCTCCTTATTCCTCATTGCTATTTTGGTGAGTCTAGGTGGGGGGAGGGGCAGTGGTGCAGAACTAGCAGAGTTCCAGGATGGGGATGTCTGTGGTTCAAGGGGAGAGAAAAAGGGGAGAGCTCTATTGGGAAGTTGTTGAGAGAAAGTGGTTGAGCAGGGAAAGGGACCCCTGGGATTGGGGCTGAGGAGGTGATCAACATTGAGTTGATGTTTAGCACTGCAGTATGTTATGCAGGTGATGTCCCAATACACCTCCCCCTTCCTTCCTACCTCCTGCTTAGGTCTCTCTCAGGTTTAGAAAAGACCAGAATTGCTGACTAAGGTAGCAAAAGCCCTTGTATTCCCTCCCTTTCTTAGCCTGAGGGTCATGGTAACTCCTGGGTGTAAAATGATACTGAGGTCACCATTCATGAGTTAACCCTACGATTCAGTGGGACTGGGGTTTTGGATCTGGCCTTTTGGACACCTCCAGTCTATTTAGGAACTGTAGAAGGGGTTTAGGATAGTTTTATGTTGGACATATTCTTGGTAAACATCATTTAGGGTACATGTGGGGGAGAGGGAGCATGGAATATAGAGAATTATAGCTGGAGAGCTAGAGTACAACTGCTCTGACTGCATTCTCTTCTTCACTGCCTCCCTCCTCTGAAGTCCCTGTCTGAGTCTGCACGACCCATATCCCTGACCTCTCCCCCCTCCCTCTGACTTGAAGATGAGCTTTGAAATAAGCTGATGTCATCGTGGGCCAGTAAGGAGCCAGCCTTGGTGACATGTGACAGTCAGTGGCTCCTGTTGGGGAGACTGCACGTGGGGTTAGGACACTGCAGCAGCAGCAGCAGCGTAGTTTCTTGGGGCACTATGTATGACTCTCCTCCTGTTCATCTAGTGCCTCCTCCTTGCCCCTACACTTTATCACCTTCATTGGAGTGAGGGGTAGCACTTTGTACTGTAGCTGTAGTAGGGAAAGTAGATAAAGGGAAAAGGGATTATTTCATCACCTACAACCCCTTGTTGAATAAGGTGAATAAATCAACGATGCCAGGGGATCTGGGGGATTCCCCAGCAACATTCTTTCAGCTAGCTACAAAGGTAACAGGGGTTAAAGAAATTGAGTGTCAGCAGTTGAAATGCATATTGAGGAAAAGAGAAAGCTGTGTTGGCGGTGTCATTTTCTGTAGCGTGGGTGATATCTGCATAGCTCTGTGTTTGTAGGAGAAATTTATTGATATGCATTTTTCCCCCAGGAGTGGGGGCTATGTCTGAATTGACCCTCTTGTTATAACTATAATAAGCAAAAGGAGCCAGGTGTCCTAAAAGGAAAGTGGAACCCCTACAGAGTGGAGTAGGGGTGATGGGATAGTAGGTTGGGCCTCAGATTGTCTCTGCTGACGCTCATTGTTGTGTCTGTCCTAGAGGAAGAGAGGCGGGCACGGGCCAATGACCGAGAATACAATGAGAAGTTCCAGTATGCGGTGAGTGACCTTGTTCCAGTCTGTACTTTGCATTTGGTCTACCCAAAGGAAAGATGTTGAAATTACACCAAAGTGGGGATGTGTATTTTTCTGTTGGTATTCTGGGACTGTTGTGGGGTCGGTTTCCTAGGCCACTTCACAGCTGTTGCTGCTCGTGCGTTTTTCATTTAGTTACATGTCAGTGGAGTAGGATGTAGCCACCCCATGCTCATCAGTTACCCCCACCCTTTCCCTGCCACAGAGTAACTGCATCAAGACCTCCAAGTACAACATTGTCACCTTCCTGCCTGTCAACCTCTTTGAACAGTTCCAGGAAGTTGCCAATACCTACTTCTTGTTCCTTCTCATTCTGCAGGTGAGTGACCCTTATACTGTATGCTGCACTAACCTCAGAAAAGCAGAGGAAGGTAGAGAAGGGAATGAGAGGAGTAAGGCAAGACAATTGAAGAGGAATACATGTTTTTTTTTTTCCTTTTAGTTGATCCCACAGATTTCTTCCTTGTCCTGGTTCACCACCATTGTGCCTTTGGTTCTTGTCCTTACCATCACAGCTGTAAAAGATGCTACTGATGATTATGTGAGTTGTCTTCCATCCTCTATTCTTTACAACTTCCTCCCAACATGCCTAACTTGACCAATTCAGATTATATCTACCTGGGACCAAATGGCATTATCCCGGGAGTTCTTTGTTGTAGTCATCACCTAAAACCATCTTAATCTGGTAACTGGGAGGCAAGAAGGAGCTGGGGGATACAGTATCCTTCACCTTCTCAGCTCTTTCCTTTCTCTTC
Source organism: Trichosurus vulpecula (assembly GCF_011100635.1). NCBI lineage: Eukaryota > Metazoa > Chordata > Mammalia > Diprotodontia > Phalangeridae > Trichosurus > Trichosurus vulpecula. The sequence goes on along the minus strand of NC_050576.1, from coordinate 163,390,282 downwards.
AGTTCCGCCACAAGAGTGATAACCAGGTGAATAACCGACAGTCTCAGGTGCTGATCAGTGGGATGTAAGTACCTAAGTAAGGAAGGAGGCTTTGGGCGTGGATGGTGCCTCTTCAAGAACCAGATTAGTCTCTCATGCTGCTTTTCTTTGTCTCGTCTTTTGCAGCCTCCAGCAAGAACAATGGATGAATGTCCGTGTTGGTGATATTATAAAGCTAGAAAATAACCAGTTTGTGGCGGTAAGAAACAGGGTAACATTCTGGGCATGTAAGATTCTTTCTAGCCTTTGGCAGAATAGGATGGTTACTCCATTTAGGAATGCCTGCACTGGTTAGGGTACTCCCTTTTCTTCCCAGATAAGTGGCCCAGTCAGGAAGACCAGAGTTCAAATCCAGCCTCAGACACTAGGTGTGTGACCCTGGGCCAGTCATGTAGTCTTTGTCTGCTTTAGTTTCTTCTCTGTAAATTGGGGATGGTAATAATAGCATCTACTTTCCAGGGCTATTATGAGGATAAGGAGATATTTATAAAGCGCTTTGAAAACCTTAAAGTGCTATATAAATGCTAGCTATTATCATCTCTTGGTGAACTAACTCAACTTTTACACTAACTTCTACTCTTCAATTTCTTTCCTCCTGTTTTATTGCTGATCATGCTGTGCCAAATCTCAACCCTGAGTTACTCCCACCATGTGCGTTCTTTGCTTTTATTCATGCGCTGCTGAGCAGAGCTGGAGGAAATCATGAAACTGCGCATACTACACATTTGTGTTATCTGATCTGAACTGAGTCCTTACTGCAGCGAGGCAATCAGTCTACTCTTCCCTAATTGATTTACTGTCCCACTCCTCAGAGTAGTTATTCCAGCTCTTCTGATCTCCCCTCATGTCTCTCATGTCACTCCCTCCCTCAGCTGAGGACCTTGCCTCATACTTCACTGAAAAAATTAAAGCTGTTTGCTAAGAGTTCCTCCCTGTTATTCCTCCTTTACTCTGGTCTCGCATGGAGAAATAGCACTTCTTGCCAAGTCCAGTCCGTCTACATGCACCCCTGATCCCATCGCCTCCTATCTTCTGCAGAAGATTGCCCTCACTATCGTGTCCTGTCTCTTTTTAATCTTCAATTTCTCCCTGTCTACTGGGTCCTTTTCTAGTGCCTTCATGCCTTTTTATTTTAACATCCTTAAAAAAAAAACAAAACATCTCACTTGATCTCACCATCTCTGCTATTTGTAATCCTATATCTTTCCTCCTCTTGGGAAAACTATTGGCTAGTTTAGAAAGCTTTCTGCCTGGTGCCTCTTCTTCCTCTCCTTTTACTTGCTTCTAAATCCTTTGTAATCTAGCTTCCTCTAACTGAAACTCCTACTTCAAAATTACTATTGTTCTTTTAATTGATAAATGTAATGACTTTTCCTCAATTCTCATCATCCACCTTTACCTTTCTGTAGCATTTGATACAGTTGACCACTTTTTGTTCCTGGATACCCTCTGGGTTTTTTTGTTTTTCTTTTCTTTCTTTTTTTTTGGACACTGCCCTCGCTCTCTCTCTGTCTCTCTGTCTCTCTGTCTCCCTGTCTCCCTGTCTCCCTGTCTCCCTGTCTTCCTGTCTCCCCCCGACCCCAAAAAAAGGACTTTCCCATCGGATCAGTCTCTCTCTCTCTCTCTCTCTCTCTCTTTCTCGATTCTCAGTGTGCTTTGTTGATTCTTCATCCATGTCAAACCTGCTAACAATAGGTATCCCTCATGACTCTGTCCTGGGCCCTTTTTCTTCTCCCCCTATATTGTCTCACTTGGTGATCTCATCAGCTCCCATGGATTCTATTGTCATCTCTATGCAAATCATTCTCAGATCTATGTATCCATCCCTAATCTCTATCCTGTCCTCCATTCCTGTATTAACAACTGCTTCTTGACATCTTGAACTCAGTGTCCTATAGGCGTCTTAAACTCAACATTTCCAAAACTAAATTCATTAACTCCACCCCCTCCAGATGCTCCCCTTTTCCATAATTTCCTATGACTGTTATGGGTACCACTGTCCTCTTAGTCACCCAGATTCACAACCTCAGGGTCACCTTTGAAACGCTTTACTCTTCCACCTCATGTATCCAATTTGGTGCCAGATTTTATTATTTTTACCTTCACAACATCTCTCATATGTCCCTGTCTGTCCACTCACTGAGCTACCACTGTAGTTGAGGCCCTCATCACCTGGCAGCTGGACTACTGCAATAGCCTTCTCATTGGCCTTCCTGCTTCAAGGCCCTCCCTACTCCAGTCTGTTCTCCACTAAGCTGACAAAGTGATCTTCTTAAAGCACAGATTTGACTATGTCATCATTCTTTCTCAGTAGATTCCAGTGGTTCCCTGATATATCCAGGATCAAATATAGAATCATTTGTTTGGCTTTTAAAGCCCTACACAGTCTGGCCTCTTCCTACCTTTCAGATCTTCTTATTCTTTGCTCCCTTACCCAACCCCCACATGCCCTAAGATCCAGCTACACTGGCTTACTTGCTATTCTTTGTACATGACACTCTTCTCTCCCAACTATGTGCCTTTGCACTGGCTGACTTCCATGCCTGGGATGATCTGATCCTCACCTCCATCCTTTAGCTTCCTTCCCTGTTTTCCTATAAGACTCACCTCACATCCCACCTTCTGCAGAAAGCTTTTCTTGGTACAGTTAGCTGCTAGTGTCTTCCCCTTTGAGATTACCTTACATCATGTACAGGAACCTATTATCTTCATGTTTATCTCCCCCATTCAAATGTGAGATTCTTGAGGCAGGGACTGGTTTTTGGTTGTGTTTTGGCTTTGGTTTTGCCTTTTTTTATATCCCCAGAGCTTAGCACAGAGCTTGGAATAGAGTAAATGCTTAATACTTACCTGTTGACTAACTGACTGCATCCCTCTTTAAAAAAATAAATAGAAGGAATGTTTTCTGAGTGGGACCTCTGTATTGCTTTTTCCCATGAGGTTTGGGCCACATTCTGTCTCTTTTCTGTTCAAGTATGTAAGCAGACTCAGAACTTCTTACAATAGGAGCTAAGTTGGGGGCAGTAAATGATGCTGTTGGGGTCGCAGGGTTACTATCACCCCCTCATGGAATTCTCTCTCCAGGCGGATCTCCTTCTTCTCTCCAGTAGTGAACCCCATGGATTATGCTACATAGAGACAGCAGAATTGGATGGGTAAGTAGCATAAAAATGTATTATCCTAAATCTCACATCTCATTTCTTACTATGATTAAAAAAAATGATTTGGTAAGATGTTCTTAGTTCTGGATTCTATACTTATTTGGGAATTGAGGGATGAGAGGGGTTTTGGAAGCAGGGTTGAGAAGTCAGACCCTCTGTGGTGCCCATGGGCAGAATGTAGGGAAGAAGGAAGTTAGAATTCTGAGGAACTATCATTCCAGGGAGACCAACATGAAAGTACGACAGGCGATTCCCGTGACCTCAGAACTGGGGGACATCAATAAGCTAGCCAAATTTGATGGTGAGTAGAACTAGGAGAGCCAGTCTTTGGCCAGATTGGGTGGTTTGGTGGGAATGTGTTTTACTCTTTTCTTTCTTTTTTTCTTTTCTTTCTCTTTTTTTTAAGCTTTTGGTTATATCCACTGATATCTATAACTCGGACTTTTTTTTTTTTGTGAAAACATGGGTTATAGATTCCTACTGTTGCTATGCGTGCTGGGAGAGGCTTGGAATTTTGACACTAGGCTATTTTCTTCTCCCTGGTTGCTTCTTGGAATGTCAGCCATGGCTAGGTCAGTAACACGGCTGTCCTCTCCTCAGGTGAAGTTATCTGTGAACCCCCCAACAACAAGTTGGATAAGTTCAGTGGCACCCTTTACTGGAAGGAGAACAAGTTTCCCTTGAGCAACCAGAATATGCTACTTCGGGGTTGTGTGCTCCGCAACACTGAGTGGTGCTTTGGGCTGGTCATCTTTGCAGGTGAGCTTCCCAAAGGCCACGGAATTGAATGAGAGGCTGTTAGGAATTCAACCCAGTGCCTGAGGTGTGTGGCAGGAAAGACTTTCAGGCTGATAGAATGTGCAAAGGCAAGGATACCAGGCCCAAATTTTGGCAGTATAACCTGCATTGGCCTGAAGTTTTGGTGTGGTTCTACATTCTGGAAATGAGGGCAGAATCTTTGAGGAAAGTATCTCATTTCACTTTCCCAACTTACCATTTCTTTTCAGGTCCTGACACGAAGTTGATGCAAAACAGTGGTAGGACAAAATTCAAGAGGACGAGCATTGACCGGCTGATGAATACGCTGGTGCTCTGGGTAAGGCTGGACATACTGGGGCTTTTGTATCTCCTGTGGTCTCTTTTTCCATAGTCAGCATTCCAGTTTTGAGTTTTGGCTTAAAAGTGACTGGCAAGACATCCAGTCAAAGCCTGTGTTTATTTCAGGATCTTTTAGATCTGGAAAATGTTACAAGAACCTTAGTGACATTCTCACAAATCAACACCAAAAACAATTCCAGTGGATCGCCTCCCCTGGATCCCAGCTGTATGGATGACCCAGTACAGCATATGCCCTAATGCAGCTTCTCAGCCAGAGACAGGGGACCAGTCCTTGAGGGTTGTTTTCTCTTTGACCGATTACAGTACCTGCATTGGAGTGGGGAAGGAATTATGTGGAAAACTTTGCTATTTTGGAGGGGAATAAGGGGGCTTTCTTTTACCCCTTCTCAGGATAGAGTCCCAGAGGGAAAATTTCCAACTTAATTCTGGCAGTTTCTAAAATTCTCTCTTGCTTCCTTAGAAATCTGAGTACTGCTCCCCTTTTTGTGCCCCTCTGCCCACCCCTGACACACTCTAGGAAGCCTGACGCCAACTTCTGTGGTGAAGGAGCTTCCGCCCTGGTCCTGATCAGGCTGTTGGCTGACTTCGCCTGAGTTAATATGGCAGAAATTGGCGCTCAGTGGATTTGGATCGCCCCCTGGTGGCCCTTGAACACTCTAACATTTTCAGCTTTGTGAACTTCAGATTTATCCCAAGTAAGCAGGGAAGCTGCCTCCTGTTTGAGGGGTCGTCAGAGTGGAAGTAGTACCTTCTTTCAACCCGTTGGCATTTGGCTAGGAGTAGTTACATGGTAGTGAGGTGACTTTTCCCTGCCAAGTAGAGCTGATCCCCCGTCCTTTCTCCAACAGATCTTTGGCTTCTTGGTCTGCATGGGGGTGATCCTGGCTATCGGTAATGCCATCTGGGAGTATGAGGTCGGAGCACGCTTCCAGGTCTACCTGCCATGGGATGAGGCAGTGGACAGTGCCTTTTTCTCCGGCTTTCTCTCCTTCTGGTCCTACATAATCATCCTCAACACTGTGGTGCCCATTTCACTCTATGTCAGGTATGTGCTTCCTCTGCCTTGGAAATGTCAGGGGCTCCCTTAGCAATTCTTCATATTTATGAGTCTTTTATAATTCCAAAGAAGGTAATTTGGAGTTCTCATAGGACAAAAAGGTGAAACAGTGACATTACCTGGTTATCTTTGTATCATACCTCTCACCACACTAACTAGACATTTTGTGATATATTTGCATGAAAACCAGATTAATTAAACAAATTTAACATATACTGTCTACTATGCTCAAGTCATTGAACTAGGTACTTTGAAGACCATTGTCCCTGGCCTTAAGGAGCTCATAACCTACCAAAGCTATGCATAAATAACATTGGTATATGGCATTATGGAATGAATGGTGCAAAGAAAATACCATGGGAGTTCAGAGAAGGAAGAAGTTACTTCTGGATGGGGTGAACAGGGAAAGCTTCTTGGAGGAAATGACATTTGAAGGCTGAGTAGTATTATGACCAAAATGAGGGTTGAAGGTATTCAAAGTGAAGGGAATCAAGGCATGAATAGAATTGGGAAGGGGCAAGGTTTGTTCAGATAATGCATATTCTGGTTTGGCCAGAACACAGAGTACATGTTGGGCAGTAGAGACAGGTAAGCCTGGATAGACAGGTGAGATCCAAGTTATAGACAAATTTCCGTATGAGGCTCTGAGGAATTTTATTCAATAGGCCTTGAGAAGCCTTTGAAAGTTTGTAAGTAGTGAAGTGATATATGATAATCATTCTTTAGGAAAAATCAGTCATGTGAAAATAGGTTGGAGTGAGAATCAGCAGAGAAAGATAGGGATTTATGTGGTCACATCATCAAGAACACTGGACTTGGAGCCCTGAGGCCTGGGTTTCCATATTGGCCCTACCATTGCCTAACAGTGTGACCTTGGTGAAGTCTCTTTGCTTGTCTAGACCCTTTTCAGCAATGGGGTTGGACCAAATGATCTCCAAGATCCCTTCTAACCTTGAAAATTTATGATGCTGTACTTTTCCTTTCTTTACAAATGCCTTGGACTTGAGAGTTTGGAAGCGGTTTTGCAGATAACATTTAAAAGAAATCCTCCGGTCTGCTGCCTTTTGTTTTGGCTCATCAGAACGGTCCTTAGTGTTTCATATTCTGTGTTCTGGCAGTTGTGTAGTTGATGGATGATGAGGAATCCAAAAGGAAGAAGGAGCCTTTTCTTTGAGAAATGAGTCCAGAGATGAGTGGAGCTCTGGGTTCTAGTTCTGACTGTGCCACTCATTAGCCGTATGGCCACAGGCAAGTTGTTTATAACATGCTGGTGAATCAGTTTTCTCACATGAAAAATGAGACTGCTAATACTTGGTCTACCTACTTAACAGGAGTGTCGAGAAAAGCAAGGGACCCAATAGCTTGGAAAGCACTTAAAAATCAAAATGCTGTACAGATAGCATGGAGGGGCATCATTGCACATACTGCTCAAGTGTTTGCTCAACCGGAGCCCGATTTCTTTCAGGCTTGAGCCTTTAGGCCCGTGCTTATTGCCATGGCTACTTAACAGATGATGGCTCTGACATGTTCTTTCTGAGCTTTCTCTGTGTCCTCCGTGGCTACCCAAGAAAGGTTCTTTCTTGTTGGGAATAGGGAGAGGAAATGAAGCTTCTTTATAATATTAAAGTTGGCATTTTAAAAGAAGTCATTCAAATCAGTAGTGATGTATGTTGATGTATATAGTGGTATATGTTGCAGAAGTTTAAAACAATTTTTTTATATAACTGTCTCTTCTGAATAGCCTACCCAGAAGAAACCTTCCTTGTAACAAAGAAAGTATATTTAAGCAAAATAAATGGAAAAATTAACCATGTATGACACTGTATACCTCATTCTCCACCTGTAGCCCACCACCTCTCTACTGAGAAGAGAGAGGTATATTTCATCATTAGACCTCTGGGCTTAAGATTAGTCATTGCATTGATCTCAGTCAAGAAAAAAATCCTCTTCTCAAGCCTCATCAGTTTGAAATGGGGGGGTGGGGAGGGGTGTTTGGGAAATTGAGCAGAGGGTTCCTTGATGCCCAGATTTTTCCTACTATTTTCATTGAATTTTGATCGGATCTATAATCAGCGTTGGGAACAGTACTAGGATGATATGAGCTCAGTGTCTTTTTAGCTCTCTACTTTCTACTAAAAATAGGACTTTTTATGAAAATGTCAACTGCCCACATCCCCCAGTTAATTAGAGATGAAAGATGTAAGAACATTTTGAAAAGTTAAAGAAACCGCCCCCCCCAACCCCACTTTGAATATGTCCAGTGGTGTTGACCTCCACATTTCCTTGTTCCCTACCTCTTCTTTCAGAGTGCTTCTGAATAGGTGTGGGGTTCAAAAACCAGGTTATAATCTCCATTCCTGCCTTGCCTTTGGAAGGTCAAGAAGTCCCATCCAGAATCTTCTTTTTGGTTCTTTCCACAGTGCGGTTTGCCCTGGCATGCCCAACAACCTCACTATTTTTCTCTCTTCTTTCTTCCCTCTTATACTTTCTCTTGTTTTTTTCTCTGCATGGTTTCTGTCATTATTAGCCCTGAGGTAAGAACAAAGTTCCCTTCCTAGTTAGCAGCCTTTCCTTTTCCTTTACCTGTGCTCCTCCTGCCTGCTCTGGTCTTTTCCACTTTTCTGTCTGGAGAGAGACTCGAGGGCAGGGGTTGGGGTGGTTCCTTTGCCATGTATAAGTGGCCAACCCCATCCCTGGGCACGGTTTTCCCCTCCTGCTCCCAGGTTCCTGCATCATTCTTGTTTCCCCCCTGGCAGATATCCTTGGTAGAAGTCTGCAGCTAACGAATGCCCTGTGGTTCATGTGGGTGGTGTTCCTTCTCCCTCGTCCTGTTAGAGATTGTGGTCTCCAGGGATGATTTATCTGAGCTTTATCTCCTTCTCCATCTCCTGCCCCTGCCCCTGCCCCTGCCCCATGCAGTGTGGAAGTGATTCGCCTTGGCCACAGCTACTTCATCAACTGGGACAAGAAGATGTACTGTGTGAAGAAGCGGACACCTGCAGAGGCACGCACCACGACACTGAATGAGGAGCTGGGTCAAGTGGAGTACATCTTCTCTGACAAGACAGGCACCCTCACACAGAATATCATGATCTTCAATAAATGTTCCATCTATGGGCGAAGCTATGGTGAGGCCCTAGCCAGCGTTTGGGTTCAGAATGTGGGAGGGGATTTAGGGGTTTAACCCTCAACTGGAGGGTTTTTTCATTATTTGGGGAATTTGCTTCTCCTAATGTGGACTGCAATGACGACCTATGAAAGGGTCAATTTTAAGTACTGTTTGGGGTAGGTGATATGAGTATTTCTTCCCTTATACTCTGTTCATGTTGTTGCCCTGGTCCTAGCTCAAGGGTACGGGGGAGTTCCTTGGCTGATAGGAAGCCTGAGAAACTGGCCACTGAGTGGCCCTTCTAGGCTGAACTCTGAGTCTCCAGGTGGATCTGCAGGCAGTGCCTTCTGCCTGCTGCACAGGGGCCTTGTGAGTCTCTGGGAAATGGCCTTGGGTTGTCTTATGTGCCCTGTAGATTGGCTGCTGCACTGTAGCGGCCCTTATAGCTGAGCTGCTAGCACAGCATGGAGAGGAGCTGATGGTTTTGCAGAGCTTCAGTCCCTGTAGTGACTGCTTCTTGCACTAACCTTAATGTAATGGCCACCTTTTGGATTTGTTTGGGTTTTTTAAAGTGTGGACCTGGTAGAATGAGAGGCTTTTTGGGAAGCATGGATGAGTATTAGAATGGGAGAATGCTGTGAGTTGGGTGGAGTATGGGATGGCTCCTTCAAAAGTTGGTAGGAGGTACAGCCCCAAGTTGCCCTTAGAATTAGTTTTGTGATGTAAGGAATTCTGTTTGAAAGATATGGGTTCAGGACTCCATGTACCTGCTACCATGTACCTTCTCTCTGCCCCCTACCCCCTTCTTGCTCTGAAATACCAGCTCTAATGCTCTCTCTTTATCTCTCTCCTGGGATGTATATGGTTGGCAGGTGATGTCTTCGATGTCCTGGGACATAAGGCTGAATTGGGAGAGGTAGGGCCAAGTCTCATTATTCTAATATAGTCATTAAACATGGACAAGGTTCAAATGTATTAACTGTTATAGCTAGGAGTAATCTACAGACAAGGATTGTTGGGAAGAAATATGAGAAGGCTGACTTCTGGTCTGGTGATTAGTACTGTCCTGTACCTCATTGAGGGCCTATCTTCAGGCACTGAAGGGGAAGCAGCTTGGCCTGCTTGGAGGCATGTTAGGTTTCAAAAGGGGTTGGCAGTGGGGAGATGAATCTTGGGGTACATACTGACTAGGCATAGGATAAGGGGCAACACCTTCATTGGAATTCAGCTGAGCAACCTCCCTTGATTGTGGACCATGTGGCCACTCCCACACTCGGCTTGTGTCTATTCTAGAGGCCTGAGCCCATTGACTTCTCTTTCAACCCCTTGGCTGACAAGAAATTCTTGTTCTGGGACCCGAGCCTGCTGGAAGCAGTGAAGGTGGGGGACCCCCACACTCACGAGTTCTTTCGGCTCCTTTCACTGTGTCACACAGTCATGTCTGAAGAAAAGAATGAAGGTGAGGAGAGGAGCTGGACTCAGCTGTTCGTGGTGGCTCATTAGTTGCTTTTTTGGGTTTTTTTTTTCTGCCATGAGTCCTGGCCCAGGCTTCCTGGATGTGGCAGTCCCTTGAGTGAGTGATTATTCAGAGTAAGCTTGCTTTGTCCTCCCCAGGGGAGCTATACTACAAAGCTCAGTCCCCGGATGAGGGGGCACTGGTCACTGCAGCCAGGAACTTTGGCTTCGTGTTCCGTTCACGTACTCCCAAGACAATCACCGTTCACGAGATGGGCAAAGCCATTACCTACCAGCTCCTCGCCATTCTGGACTTCAACAATATTCGCAAACGCATGTCAGTCATAGGTGAGGTCAGCAGCCTGGGGCAATGTTGGGGGGTAGTTCCATTCTGGAATGGATGAAGTCCTGCATTCTGAGGAGGGTCCCACCTCCGGGCCAAGAGGTACTTGAAATGTAGTGTCAGAATATAGGAGAGGACATTATGGGAATCTTGGCTTGCCTGAATCTTTCTGGGAACTTCTGTCCCATTTACAGTACGGAATCCAGAGGGCAAGATCCGACTATACTGCAAAGGAGCTGATACTATCCTGTTGGAGAGACTCCACCCATCCAACCAAGAACTGCTCAATACCACCACTGATCATCTGAACGTGAGTGTTGGGAGAGTAAGGGGAACTCTAACTTCCTGCCAACTCTGAGCACCATTCTGGGGGGCCAAAGGTTTTGACCCCTGCTTTTATCTCCCAGGAATATGCAGGGGATGGGCTACGGACTTTGGTCCTGGCCTACAAGGATCTGGAAGAAGAATACTACGAGGGATGGGCAGAAAGACGACTCAGAGCCAGCTTGGCCCAGGACAGCAGGGAGGACAGACTGGCTAGTGTCTATGAGGAAGTTGAAAATGACATGATGGTATGGGACATAGGGACCTGCATTCTGGGGGCCGTGGATGGAAACTGTTGATGAGACCTCATCCCTCTTCAATTATGGTCTTTTTTCAGCTGCTGGGTGCAACAGCCATTGAGGACAAGTTACAACAGGGGGTCCCAGAGACAATTGCTCTTCTGACTCTGGCCAATATTAAGATTTGGGTGCTAACTGGAGATAAGCAAGGTGAGACTATCTGTGTGAAGCAGACTTGGCTATTTATCTAACTCAAGGTTTTTTGTTTATGTTTTTCTCCTCTGCTGAGTTGATCCCTCTAGTGAAAAAAGCTTGAGTCTGTAGATTTTATAACTGGTCAGTTCCCCTATTGAGTTTAAATCTCCTGAATACCCCTTTCCCATCTCCCAGGACAGAGGAGATTCTGCTCACTCTCAGCGCTTTCTGTCTATTAAATCTTGAGCTTCTCCCTTGCTAGAGACTGCAGTAAATATTGGCTACTCCTGCAAGATGCTGACGGATGACATGACAGAAGTGTTTATTGTCACTGGGCACACTGTTCTGGAGGTGCGGGAGGAACTCAGGTGAGAAGCCTGAGGTGGTGGCGGGGGTGGCCCTGTCTGCTCCATAGTGGTGAGGTGGTGGGTACTAGGCCAGTTTAGTCAAAGCTGGGAAATTTCCTTGTTCATGTTTAGACTGAATTGCGAGTTCTTATTTCTTTGGGAAATGCCACAGTACGTGCTTCTGCTCAATCTAGCTGATTCCTTTTCACTGTTTAGGAAAGCCCGGGAGAAGATGATGGAGTCATCTCGCACAGTAGGCAATGGCTTCTCTTACCAGGAGAAGCTTTCCTCTTCTAAGCTCACCTCTGTCCTGGAGGCTATCGCTGGAGAGTATGCTCTGGTCATCAATGGTCATAGCCTGGTAAGGGAATACCATCCCATATCTCAGGCCTGAGGCTCTCCTGAATCAGCTTTCCCTCTATGGAGTTTGGATAGTCAGAAAAACAAGATATCACTGTCCAGTTTTCTGAGATCTTTCCATATAGCCTTCACCTACTAGTCTGTCCTCATTCTGCTTGTCTTCAGAGGACATTGGTGGTGGTGGTTGGGGGAGGGGGTGAGTTTCCAGGTGGGAACTAGGCGAGTCTGAGATGTGTCCTTTACCTCCCAGGCCCATGCCCTGGAAGCAGACATGGAGCTGGAGTTCCTGGAGACAGCCTGTGCTTGCAAAGCAGTTATTTGCTGCCGGGTGACCCCCTTGCAGAAGGCCCAGGTGGTGGAGCTGGTGAAGAAGTACAAGAAGGCTGTGACCCTTGCCATTGGGGATGGTGCCAATGATGTCAGCATGATCAAGAGTGAGCACTTGATGCTTGTGTTGGGTGTACAGGCTGATGGGGGTATTTTCTTTTTCTCTTTTTCTGGAGTCTTTTAGGCCCACCTAATTCCAGCTCTTGGGAACAGGGTTAAGGGAGTAAGGAAAGTCCTGGGACTGTGTTTGTAGACTTCTTGACCTTCCCACCTTTTCTCTCTGCAGCTGCCCACATTGGAGTGGGGATCAGTGGACAGGAAGGGATACAGGCAGTGTTGGCCTCAGATTACTCCTTCTCTCAGTTCAAGTTCCTACAGCGACTTCTGCTGGTGCATGGGCGTTGGTCCTACCTGCGCATGTGCAAGTTCCTTTGTTATTTCTTCTATAAGAATTTTGCTTTCACCATGGTCCACTTCTGGTTTGGCTTCTTCTGCGGCTTCTCAGCCCAGGTATTGAGTGCTTATGGTCCTTCAGTGTGGTTGGCTTTAGAGAGGGAGCCGAGGAGTGCCTCTCACTTAGCAGTTTCCTATTCTCCTCTCTGCCCTCTCTGTCCCTGACACTTAGGCCTCTTTCCATCTCTCCCTTTCTATAGACCGTCTATGATCAATATTTCATCACGCTCTATAACATTGTATACACCTCACTCCCAGTCCTGGCCATGGGGGTCTTTGATCAGGTATGGGATTGCTGATGTTCAAGAGGGCTTTACTCAATAATTCTGCACAATTAGAAGAATGTGACATTATACAAGTCGTTGTCTGCTTATGTGAGAAGCAAGCTCACCTGACTGGGGAGGACATGTGTTTGCTACTCTGAAATACATGCAGTTGACCTGTAGCTGAGACCACATCTCCTTGTCATTGTTGGTTAAATACCAGGGTGTCTTTGTGTGGGGGGGGCACATGGCTGGCTTGGGACTAAATCCATTTGGCAGAGGATCTGGGAGGGAGGAAAGAGAAAGGAGGCTGGTTTGGGGTTTTTGCTAACTGACACCAGGGCTGAATTTAGGGTGGCACATTTCTTTATAAACCTTAAACTGTGACTACTCCAATCCCATCATGCATCACTCTCTTACAGGATGTACCTGAACAGCGGAGCATGGAGTACCCCAAACTCTATGAACCAGGCCAGCTCAACCTTCTTTTTAACAAGCGGGAATTCTTCATCTGCATAGCCCAAGGCATCTACACTTCAGTGCTCATGTTCTTCATCCCCTATGGGGTGTTTGCTGAGGCCACTCGGGATGATGGCACCCAGTTGGCTGATTACCAGTCTTTTGCTGTCACTGTGGCCACCTCGTTGGTCATTGTAGTCAGTGTGCAGGTATGGAGCATCTCAGCTTCGCACCTCCTTCTCCACCCTGACCCCTGAGTAAGGTTGACCTTACTCAGTCAGCTCCCTGTTTGGGCTCTTTCATGGTGGGGCTCCCTTGGCATATGCTGTCCTGGGCATCATGGTTTTGTTCCCCTGGATTGTGGGCTGTGGTTGCCCTTTCTGCTTTTGATCCCCTTTCTCCTTCTCAGATTGGGCTGGATACAGGTTACTGGACAGCCATCAACCACTTCTTCATCTGGGGAAGCTTGGCTGTTTACTTTGCCATCCTCTTTGCCATGCACAGCAAAGGGCTTTTTGAGATGTTTCCCAACCAGTTCCGATTTGTGGGTGAGTCCCCAAAACCCCATTTTGGGTGATTAAGAGAACTAAACATTACCTAGGGCCAGCCTAGCTGAGGACCCCAGAGCGTCTGCTCTATTACTTTTATAATTAATTCAGTCAAATACTTATCATATGCCAACATTGTGTTACCAGCAATGTGTTAGGCACTCTGGGAGACACAAAGGTAATTAAGATGTAATCTCTACCTTCAAGGAGAATACAGTGTGATGGAGAGAAGATTCATAAAATAAGTGTGATAAAGCTGGTAGCAGAATAAATAATAATAATTCATAAGAGACAGCTAGCATTTCCGGCTGGGGACTTCTTGGAGGAGTTGATATTTTAAGTGGCCTTTGAATAGGCCACCAGATAGGACTTTAGTAAGGAGCGATTGTGGTTGAGCAAAGGTTCAGAGGTGGGATCAGGCAAAGGATGGATAGGGAATGGTGAGTAGTCCAGGTTGACTTGTGTAGAGGCTATGTGTACAGTAGTAGAAGGGGGGAGAGTAGAAAAGGTAGTTTGGGGCCTGAGTGTAGTTGTCCTTGAATGCCAGGCTAAGGAGTTTGAATGTTATTAAGTGGAAAGTCCTTAAAAGTTTTTGATTTGGAGCCTGATAGGATCATGGTAGTGCTTTAGGAAGATGAATATGGCTGGATGGATTAGAAGGGAAAGGGCGTAAAATGAATTTGGAAAGGCTATTGTAAATGGAGTGGTGACGGTGGGAATGAAGAGGGAAGGAGGGATGATTGTGAAGGATTTGGTGACTCATTGGGTATGGGAAGTAAGGGAACTAACCCTAGGATTTTGAGTCTAGATGACAGGAATAGAAATTTGAAGGTCAGGAGCTCATCCCTTCGCCTTTCCTTCAGTTTCCCTGCTCCCTTGGGCTGATGATTGCTTTTTCCTTCCATAGGGAATGCCCAGAACACATTGGCCCAGCCCACAGTCTGGTTCACAATTGTGCTCACCACAGTGGTCTGCATCATGCCTGTGGTAGCCTTCCGTTTCCTAAAGTTGGACCTGAAGCCCGAGCTTTCAGACACGGTGAGAGGCCAGGCATGTTTGTGTGGGAAGTGTCAGGGAAAGCTAAGCTGTTTGTGTGGTGGTGGGCTTGAAAGGGAAACATGTTGGGATGAGTCCCTCTGAGTCTCTAGTTTCTAGACTGCCCAGGGATCAAGGATGGATTGATGGTGGTCAGTCGTCCTTCACTCTAGATACTTTGAATTCTGTTTGCCCTCCTTCAGGCCAGTCCAGAGCTTTGGCCATAGATGTTGGACCATTTCTGCTCCTATCCATCTCTTATATAACTCTTCACTTAATAGAGGACTCCTGACCCTCTCTCCTTTTTTTGTCATCCCTTAGGTCCGTTACACGCAACTGGTGAGGAAGAAACAGAAGGCCCAGCACCGATGCATGCGGCGGGTGGGCCGCACAGGCTCTCGGCGCTCTGGCTATGCCTTCTCCCACCAAGAGGGCTTTGGGGAGCTCATCATGTCTGGAAAAAATATGCGGCTCAGTTCTCTTGCCCTCTCAAGCTTCACCACGCGCTCCAGTTCCAGCTGGATTGAGACTCTGCGCAGGAAGAAGAGTGACAGCGCCAGCAGCCCTAGTGGTGGGGCTGAGAAGCCCCTCAAAGGGTGATGGGCTACAACCTGGGACACCCCTGTGGTGGTGACCGGGATGTGCTGAGACGCTTGCTTTGCTTGGGTGCTGGACTTAGCACCTAAGTACCAGCCTGGCCCTGAGGAAACAGAGTCCCTGAGAAGCTGTTTCTGGTTTCCTTTTTGCTGGGTGGTATTCCCCCGTGGTCTTGTCACCACCATTCTTTCCCTTCCTTTTTGCTGTTCCCACCAAGAATGGCTGAGAACATCCTCAGCTGAAGGGGCTCAAAAGTAGGCCAGTGGGGAGGATGGAGGTACTGAGAGCAGAGCTGGGGTCAGAGAGGACCACTTTCAGTAGGGGAACACAGATATGGAACCAAAAACAAAGAGAAGGACCTATTGCAAAAAGGGAGCTATTCCCACTCTGCCTGGCAGTCCGCAGGTTGGGTGGATGAAAGGGGAAAGTGGGACTTGCTAAATCTCCTTATTTTTTTACTCCTAATCCTTGGAGGGGACCGCAAGATTCCCTGTTCCTGAATTACATAAGAATGTATTATGCTGGGAAGCCCGGAAGCTGTCGGGGCCTGGGGCCCCTCACACCCTGTCATGTGTCATGCGTAGGTTCATGTTTGTATTTGGTTTGGCTTATTTTTTTATTTGGTAAGTGGAGGAGGCCTTTATAGTGATTTCTCTGTTCTGGCTGGTGTCCTGACTCCTGGGGAAGAAAGTTGGTACACACTGTGCCCCTCGAATCTAGGCCCTGTGTGGGCGTGGAGGCACATGCTGAGGAGTCATTGTCTGAGGGGGTTTGCTTTGGCCCGTCTAGCAGCTTGGGAGTAGCTTTTACAGTTATGGGAACTGCTTACCTAAGGGGCAGCCTGAAGGGGACATGCTGATCCTTTGCCCTCCCTCCGTTTGGGGTTCGAGTATAGCACCCTCCTGTTGTAGCACTAGGCTCTTGGGGTCCTTGCCTGCATCCCTGGGCACAAGGACTGTGTGAGTGCGGTGTGGGGGATGGTAGGGAATAGAGTCAAGTGTTTATTAAGCTGCACCCAAGAAGAACTTAGGCCTGAAAGAAAAAGATGTGGGTTTTTCTTTATTTTAATTTTAGATCCAAAATATTTTGTAGTTGAACTTCCTCCCTTAGCACCCCAAATCTGGCTCTGTCCCAATCTCTGTTTGTAGAGGGCCTTGGTCACAGCAGAAAGGGGAACTTGGCCCTGCTACTCCTCGCTCCTTCCCCTTTCTTCCCCTGAACGTGAATTAGGCGATCGCTGATCCCCCAACAGCCCTGAGATGAGAAGCATGGCTGGGCCATGCCCTAGTTCTGAATCATGCCCTGCCCCCTCCCAGCAGCCTCGGAAGGAACTACTCTTTTGGGTCTAAGCAGTAGGTTGTTTCTTGTCCCCATCCCTCATTATAGGTTTTATAAGAAGGGGTACAGTGCCTCGAGCTCCAGGAGAGGACTTGGTGGGTCTGGGCCTGGCCCTGGGCTCGCATGTGCAGAACCCAGGTTTGGACGGATAGTTTGGCTTCTGTCCCCTTGTCCTGTGCCTCATCACCTACCATAATAGTTTTCCTCCACTACCAAACCCACCTTGGGCAAACCCCCTTCTCTTCTTTGAGAGATGATGTGGATTTTAATAGTTTGGTTTGGGGGCCTGTGAGGAAGAGTTTTACTGAGGCAAAGGGAAGTGGGGTCCATAGTGGACAGCGTCTGGAGAAGAATGGCCCTGTCAGTCATGCAGTCTACACACTTTACATCATGTCTGTCTTGGTGTCTCTCAAGGCGAGAATCTGATTTTTATACCAAAGAGGAAATGATTTTTTTTCATGTTTGGTTTGTCTAATATATATACATATATGTGTATATATATATATATGTGTGTGTGTGTTTGTGTCTGTGTGTGTGTATACATACACAGAGTTATATATTATTTTTGGTTCTCTCTCTTGTTTTTTAGGGAGGGGGGAAATGCTAAGTTGCATTGAGCTGTAATTAAGGAACATTCCATATAATTTATGACACATTTCTATACTTGCAAATTGTATCATTTTATGGGTATAAAGAGAAAGCCTTTTATAAAAGTACTGTTTCTGAGAAGTGTGTCAAACGTCTTTTTTTCTGGTATTTAACAAGATGGATCATGAAAGGATGATACCACAATGAACAAAAAAGAGGTTTTATATGAGACAGATCTAAACAAGGGTTGAGGAGATTAAACTTTATTACAATGGTCAAGGTAATCCTCCTTTCTGTTTTCCTCCCTCTGTGGGGCCTGGCCTCTATCTGGCTTATTAAGTGTGGGTGATAGTCACAAAAGAAGGTTACAGACACAGGGTTCAGCTGACCTGAGAGACCACTCTCATCTTGACTTTCCCAAACACTTAATTCATCCCTTACCTTGTGGGAGCCCG
Source organism: Trichosurus vulpecula (assembly GCF_011100635.1). Classification (NCBI taxonomy): domain Eukaryota; kingdom Metazoa; phylum Chordata; class Mammalia; order Diprotodontia; family Phalangeridae; genus Trichosurus; species Trichosurus vulpecula. Next base: position 163,372,471 of record NC_050576.1, on the reverse strand, counting down.
TGATTTCCTTCTCCCCTGGCCCTGTCCTCTTACTGATTTCTGTACACCAGATTCAAAACTTCTGGCCCTTCCTAGGAGTAAGCATCAAGAAGATATCAGACCTTGTAGGTCAAGGATTACTATGACTGTAGGGAATAAACTTGGTAAAAGTGAAGTCCCAGGAGCTTCTGTTATTAGAGGAGTGGGCTCAGAAAAGATTGTGCTGAAGACATGAGATGGGTTGAAGGTATCTTCTTTCACCTATGACTTATTAAAGAAAAAGATAACCTATTTTAAGTGAGAGATGCTTAACTTCCCCAAACCTGCAAAGCTTTCTAATTTCAGGTCAGCAGCTTCCTCCATCAGCATATTTAGGGTTTTACATGCTTGAGGTTTGCTTCCCTCATCCTCTCCCCTTAGAGAAGTTGTTGGCTGAGTAGGGAAAGGAGCATTTGGCATTCTGGACTATTGAGAGAGGCAGTCACTTTCTAATCCCCTTTCTGGGCCTGGCCATTAAAAAAAAAGGGAGTAAGAGGAAGCACATAGGGATCCCTTTTGGAAATGCCATCTTCTCTTGGAGAGGTATTTCTGCAAAATGAGATATGGCAGACCAGAGGAAAAGTTATTGGTGATTTTCCCTTGGAGAAAGTATCCTCCCCAGTGAGCTCTGTCAGGAGATTACACCATCAGATTTCCTTCATTTTTCATTTTTGGGGAAGGCAGCAGACCAACCAGGGAAAAAGGTCCTTTTGGCCAAGAAGGATGCCCAGGGACCAAGAGTGTGTGAATGCTTCAGTTTGCCAAGTAAAGGCCTCCACAACCCAACTTCAGCCTATCTTTGGAGATTTATTTCATATTTCTGCTTTTCATGCTCTCTCTATTCCAGCTAAACCAGGCTACTTATTATTCCTCAGATATAGCACTCCATCCTCCACCTCTTTGCCTTTGTATTTCCCATGCCTGTAAGGTGCTCTCCATCACCTCTGCCTCTTGGGATCTTTGTTATTCTTGTTCAGTCATTTCAGTCCTGTCCAACTCTTTGTGACGTCATTTGGGGTTTTCTTGGCAAAGATACTGGTGTGGTTTGCCATTTCCTTCTCCAGCTCATTTTATAGATGAGAAAACTGAGGCCAACAGGGCTAAGTGACTTGCCCAGGGTCACAAAGCTAGTAAGTGTCTGAGGCCAGATGAAGAGGAATCTTCCTGACTCCAAGCCTGGCGCACTATCCACTGTACTACCTAGTCACCTTAGAATCTTTATCTTTGTTCAAAACTCAGCTCATGTACTATCTCCTGTCATTGTTCTCCCTCAAATTATCGGGTCTGTATTTGCCTATTTACGTGTTGTTTTCCCCTCAATAGAACATAAGCTCCTCTTGTGAGTGGATACATTTTGTTTTTGTATTTGTAACCTAGAGCAGTTTTTTGTACACAGTAGGCATAGCTAGGTGGCTCAGCAGATAGAGTGCTGGGCCTGGAGTCCAGAAGACCTGAGTTCAAATCCAACCTCAGACACTAGCTATTCAACCCTGGAGGAGTTGCTTAACCTTGGTTTCCTCATTTGTAAAACAGGGATGCTAACAGCACTTACCTCCCAGGACTATTGTGAGTAATTAAATGAAATAAAATTTATAAAGCTCTTAGCACATAGTGCCCGGCACATAGTAGGTGCTAACAGGTGCTTGTTCCCTTCTCTTCTCCCTTCTTCCTCTTATCAGATTGGATTGGGGATATCTAATGTGCATGCTATACATGGTGATATATAGAGAGAGCTGCCTTCAGAATATGCAAACTGGGTCCCACATCTGACCTCTCACACATATTGGCTGTGTGACCTTTCAGTGCTCAGAGGTACAACCCTCCAAAATGGTAAAATGATGAACAAGTGCTGCTCTGCATTGGTAAGGGGAATTTTCTTATTAGGCGGGGGCTCCCTACGCAGAAGAAATCATCAGTCCAGATCAAAAAAGAAAAGGAGAGTGGGGAGTAAGATAATTGATGTCAAAGCATAGCAAGTGTATATATGTGTTGGGGGGAGAAAACATGGTTTCTATAGGGGTAAATAATGTCTGACTATATTAGGTTCTTTTAGGAAGGAGACTAAGAAAGGGAAAGATTGGCTGCCTACCTAAGCCTTGTAGAGCATCTTCACCTTGGTGGGGTTATCTTGGGTCTCAAGACTCTAGTTCTCAGGTTTACAGTATTCAGACTCTGGGTTATTATTTCATATTAATCAAATTCACAAGAGACTAATAAATCTGGAGGTCAGTTTGTTAATGTGCACTCAGAGCTATGACTGGCCAATTGTACAAAGCAGAACTCATCCTCTTTCCCACAAAACCCATTCCTCTTTCTAACTTCCCTATTTTTGTGGAGGCCATCACCATGTTTTTCATCATGCAACTTTGGGGTCATGCTCAATTTCTTCCCCACCCTTAAACCTCATATTCAACGAGTTGCCAAATCTTGTTGATTTTAGAGGAAAAAGAAGAAAGGATGGAAAGAAAAAAAAAGCATTTCTTAAGTACCTACTCTGTACCAGGTACTATGCTAAGTGTTTTACAGATATTATCTCACTTTATCTTCACAACAATGCTGGGAGGTAGGTGCTGTTATAATCCCCATTTTACAGATGAGGAAACTAAGGTAGACAGAAGTTAGATGACTTGCCCAGGGTTCCATAGCTAATAAGTGTCTGAGGCCAGATTTGAACTCCAGTCTTCCTGACTCTGGGTCCAGCACTCAATCCAGCACCGCCACTAGTTACACTACAACATTTTTTTGCATCTACCTTCTCCCTCCTTTCTCCTCACACAACCAGCAGTCTAGCTCATCATCACATCTTGCTGGATTATTACAGTAGCTTCTTTGTTGGTCGGTCTGCCTTGAGTTTGTCTAATTTATCCTCCAAGCCAGTTGCTGAAGTGATATTTCTAAATCACATTTCTGATCAGGATACTTCCCTACTTAACATCCAGTGGCTCCCTATTACTTCTTGGAAAGGTATTGACCTTCAAATACCTCCTCTGTTTAAAGCCTGACTCCAATTTACCTTTCCAGGCTTATTAAACTCCAGATACACTTTGGTCTAGTCAAACTGATTTTCTTATCGTTCTTCACATAACATTGTGTTCCTGTCTCTGTTCCTTAAACTTGGGGTGCACTTTGTCTTCACATTAGCCTCCTAGAATCCCAAGTTTCCGTCAAAGCTGAGCCCAAGAGCTAACTCGTACCTAAGGTCTTCCTTGTTACCCTCCAGCTGCTTTTGCCACCCCTGCCAAACTCCCTTTAATTTGTGTATACTTATGTTTGTATATGTTTTCTCCCCAGAGACAATGTAATCTGCTCAAAGGAAGAGGCTGTTTTATTTTTGTCTTTGTATCCCTATTTGCTGTCAACACTTGGCATATAGTAGGCACTTAATAGTAATACTTGTTTGATTGAGGGGAGGCCAAAGGAGGAAGAGCGAAAAGGAGAGTTCAAAAGTTGGGGAAATCTTCACTCCTCTCCAGGCTGTACTCTTGACTCTCCAATGGACTTTCTCTACCATGCCATGGAAACCTCTTCACTCTGGAAGCTCACTCCACTCCTGGAAATACCCTCTTCCTCTTATTGGCTGATTTGTTCCAGAACTTCCATTTCAAGGAGAAGGTCCAGGCCACCCATGCCTTCATTTCTCTTCAGGCTACACTCCCGACTTTCCACAGGACTTTCTTCACTGCCTCCCTTTTCATCTCTCCTCCTCTTTCCTTTTATCTACTATCTTCCGCCATTAGAATGTAAGATTCTTGAGAGCAGGGACTTTATGCTTTTTCTTTGTATGCCCGGTGCTTAGCACAGTGCCTGGCAGGTGGTAAGCATTTAATAAATGTCGATTTGTTGACTTTAAAGTTCAGGTGGGATAAGGTCCATCAGAATCCAGGACCACCAGTCTGAGTCTGCATCCTTTTTCAGTGGTAGAACTCAACGAGAAGATGCCAAGGGGAGTAGCTAGGTGGCACAGTGAATAGAGCACCAGCCCCGGAATCAGGAGGACCTGAGTTCAAATCTGACCTCAGACACTTGACACACTTACTAACTGTGTGACCTTGGGCAAGTCACTTAACCCCAATTGCCCTGCCTTCCCCCCTCCAAAAAAAAAAAAAGAAGAAGATGCCAAGGGTGGAAGTAATTGGCCAGATTGGGTAAATGTGGTAGATATAGTTTATAGATTTCATTGGCTCCTATTATCATCTCTATGAAGATAATTGCCAGATCTACATACATCCAGCCCTAGGATCCTCCTGAGCCACAGCTGTACATATCCAAGTGCCTTTTGGACATTTTAAATGAGATGTCCTGTGGAATCCTCAAATTGAACATGTCCAAAATAGAATTCATTATCTCCTCCCCTTCTTCTACCATCTTTTCTTCTAAACTTCTGTTAATGTTGAGAGAGGCACAGTTCTCTCAAACTCAGAACTTCAGTGTCATTCTCAACTCACTCTCACTCACCTCACATATCCAAATCTGTTGCCAAATCATATCTACTTTACAAGATTTCTCTTATATCTTCCTTTCTCTCCACTCTCACAGTGAGTTCAAGCCCTTTTCACTTGCCTGGATTATTTCAATAGCTTTCTAATTGGTTTCCCTGCATCTCTAGTTTCTTCCCAACTTCAATCCATCCTGCTTTTAGATGCTAAGATGATCTTTCTTGTTCTCCCCTTAAATTTGATTTTATTTTCAGTTCTAAATTCTCTCCTGCCTTCCTTTCCCTCCCCAACCCACAAAGAAGACAAGAAAAAACAAAATTCCATTACAAATATATAGTCAAGCCACATTAGACATGTCCAAAAAAAAGAAGGGGGGGGGGGAAGGAAATATGCACTGAGTTGATCAGCTTTCCATCTGGAGGCAGATAGTGTTTCATTATGATCCCTAAGGCATTTTTTTTCTAAAGCATAGTTCTGACCATGTCACTCCTACTCAATGAGCTAGAGGGGCTCCTTAGTACCTCTAGCCCCTGATCCTCACATTCCTGCTAACTATTGTCATATCTCTTCTGCCCTTTGTAGTTAAACTCCTCTAAAGTTTACAATACTTGCCTGTACTTTCTCTCCTCCTACTCTCTTCTTAACATCTTACAACCTGGCTTCTGATCTTATCATTCCACTGAAAACTCCTTTCTCCAAAGTTAATAATGATCTTTTAGTATCTAAATCCTATGGCCTTTCCCCCCCTGATACCTCTCCTGAGCTCATTCTCCTTGCTCTCTACAGTCTTTGACAATGGTGATCATTGTTTCTATCTTGATACTCCTTTTTCCCCTAGGTTTTCCAAACACCATCCTCTCCTGGTTCTCACCCTACCTATCTGGTTGTCCCTTCTCTGCCTCCTTTGCTGAATCTTCTTCTACACTATGCCTTCTAATGGTAGGTGTCCTTCAGAGTTTGGTCTTCTTTTTTTCTCTCTTCTCATTCACTTGGTGAGCTTATCAGCTCCCAAGGATTTACCATCTCCGTGCTAATGATTCTCAACTCTACCTATCCTGCCCCAAACTCTCTGCTGACCTCCAATCTTGCATCTCTAACTGCCTTTTAGACATCCTGAAGCTGATGGCCAGTAGATGATCGTAAACTCATTATGTCCAAATTGGGACTCATCTTTATCTCTAAACCCTCCCCACTCTTACAAAGGGCAACCATGGTTAAGACTAGGTAAACAATGAGGCAAAGAATGGCCTCTTTTACCTAGTTAAAAAAATTGATCAGGGAGGGGAAGACCCTCAGGGTTTCCAGCCAAAACAAAAACCCGATCTCTACGTTCACTCTGAGCCAATCAGGGCCCAAACCATGATTAGGTGGGGCTTAGGCTGGGATCTGTTATTATAATTAATGAGAGCCGGAGTGATTTGGGTTTAAGACATCGTCCTTAAGAAAGAAATCTAGCCAGTAAGCCCCAAAATATCTTTGGGTCTTCCCCTCCCAGATTGATTTTTTTTTTTGACTAGGTGAAAGAGGCCATTCTCTGCCTCATTTCTTACCTAGCCTTAATCACTGAATGGGTGTTGCCTCAGTCAAACTGAGACCTGGGAAAGACCTTAGCTTAAAAAGGCCGAGGTCTCCTGCTGCGTTTGTCGCGATCTCCAGCTGTCCTGATCCATATCTTGCCACTGGGCCCAGATGGCTCTGGAGAAGAAGGTGAGGCTGGTGACTTTACACAGCGCCCCCTCACTGAAATCCAATTCACTTACCAATCATGGCATCATCTTTCTGACCTCATGGTCCAGTTTGAGAATGAAGGACAAACAACAACTAGAGGGCAACACCATCCTCCCAGTCCTTCAGTCTGGCAACCTAGACATCATTCTGGACTCCTCAGTATCTCCCAGCCCCCCACCCCCATCCCACATTTAAGCTCTTGTCGAGGCCTATCAATTTCACCTCTGCAACATCTCTAAAATACTTTGCCTACTCTCCTCTGACACTGTTACCACCCTATGCAGGTCTTCATCATCTCATACCTGGACTATTTCAATAGTCTCCTGGTGGGTCTGCCTGCCTCAGGTATCTCCCCACTCCAATAATTTCTCCATCCATCCACTAAAGCGATCTGACCACATTACTCCTCCACTCAGTAAACTCCAGTGGCTCCCTATTACCTCCAGAATCAAATGCAAAATGCTCTGTTTGGCATTTGAAGCCCTTCATAACCTATCCCTTCCTAACTTTCTAGTCTTTATACCTTGATTTTTTTCCATGTACTCTACAATCCAGTTACAATGGCTTATTGACAGTTCCTTCACCACATCTCTCACCTTTTTGCTTTTGTGCTGGCTGGTACCAATACCCTCACCTCTCCCTTCTACCTTCTCTGTCTTGCTCCAAGATTCAGGTCAAATCCTGCCTTTCTATTTACTCTGCATATATCTTCCATGTGTACTTACTTATTTACAATTTGTCTCTCTCATCAGACTGTGAGCTCCTTGAGGGCAGGAGCTGTTTTTGCCTTTCTTTGTATCCCCAGTGCTTAGCATAGTGCCTGCTATGTAGCAAATAATTAATAAATGCTCGTTGACCAGCTGATTAGCCAGTCTAAAAGAATACTTCAACACCAACTTGAGAAGAGATCCTTAGTGGAATGCCCTAGGACTCCGTCCTTGAATCTGTGCTGTTTAATGCTTTTCACTGAGTTGAATAAAGGCATAAATGCTTATATTTGTAGATGACCCAAAGTTGAAAGGAGTGGCTAACTTATTGGGTGACAAAGTTGGGATTCAAAAAGACCTGACAAATTAGATCACTGAGTTGAATCTGTATAACAGGAGTGATCCCTGGAGTTGAATGTGGTCCTTGACCTCTTGCTGAGGGATATGTACTGTGTTTTGCTGAAGTGTTACAAGGAGCAGTTAGGTGGTGCAGTGAATGGTGTACTGGGTCTAGAGTCAGGAAGTCCTGAGTTCAAATCCAGCCTCAGACACTTACTAGCTGTGTCACCCTGAGCAAATCACGTAATCTCTGTTTGTCTCAATTTCCTCTTCTATAAAATGGGGATAATAATACCTCCTATCTCCCAGGGTTGTTGTGGGGATCAAATGATATAACCCGATGCCTGGCACATAGTAAATGTTGTAGAAATGTTAGCTATTATTATTAAGCCTTTGGCTGTCTTCTTCTCTCTTTGGGTTTCTTCCTTGAGCACAGGTCTGTAAACAGCAATCCCGAGAAATTCGTGTTTTCAGTTTTGGAGATAACCTCATGAGTTTGAGAGTCCCTGGGATCCCGAGTCCTCCAAGGGTGTGCAGTGAAAGCTGACCTTATAACAACACCCTTCCCACCCTCAGCAGGATGCTGCACCTAAAAAGACTAAAAAAGTCCAAGTCATGACCTTGCTGGCCAAGAGATCTGGACCTTCTAAGATGATCAGACAGTATAAGGCAGAGGTGAATGTGAAATTTCAGTTTAGAAGTCTTGCAATCTTTTTTAATGTTGAAGTTAGTTTTGAGATTAAAGATATGTCCTTTCAGCTGGAATTTTTGAAAAAAAATTCTCTTAAAATAATTATTTTATTGTCATTTTTGAATTTTTATTTATTTGCTTCTCTTTACACTGGAATTATTTCATTTCTAAGTTAGGATTTGATATATACCTTCCTACAAGAATTTTTACCCTTTTCATCTCATTGCAAAATATTTCTAAATTTTTATTTTGTAAAATTGTCCTTTATGATTTTAATTTTTTTCCTTTTTTATCTTTTCTTGACGGAAAGTATTTTATTTCTAGAGCAGCACTCTCTTGCCATTGAGGGTCCATAGGAGCACTTATGGAGGCTCCCTGATCTTTCTTTTCCAGGAGCTTGGCTTGTGCTGATCCATTTGAATGTCAATTCACAAGTATCCTCACTAGATGGGGACTAAGAAGCCCTTAGTGGACTCACAAGTCTATAAATCCAGTCTCAGTCTCAATCCTGATCCCCAGTCCTGCATCACAAAATGCCTCTCTGCTTGTTAGACATTTCAAATTAATTTTGAATTTAATTTCAAATCAATTAGATTTCAAAATAACCTCATAGGAACCTCAAACTTAACACATCCAAAATAAAACTCATTCTTCTCTACATCCTCCTCCCTTTTCCCAAACTTCTTTATTTCTTTTGAGGGCACTACTATTTTCCCAGTAAACTTTGCAACTGTTGGGCCAGAAACCCTGAGGATATTCCTCTCCCAGATCAATTTTTTTTTCTTTTCTAAAGAGGCCATTCTCTGCCTCATTTCTTATTAAGCTTAGTCATTGCATGGGCATTGCCTCGTCAAACCGAGACTTATTAAAGACCTTAGTTTAAAAAGGTCAAAGTCTCCCAATGCATCTGATTCATCCCTAGTCATCCTGATCTATGGTGGCTCTGGAGGTGAAAGTGAGGCTGGTGACTTTGCACAGCCCTCCCTCACTTATATTCAGTTCACTTGCAAGTCATGACATCACCTTCCTGATGTCATAGTCCTCTTTGAGAATGAAGGACAAACAGCAAGCAACCAAAGCAGTTTTGATGTCATCCTTGACTCTTCATTCTCTACCCTTTCCCCAACTATACAGTCAATTGCCAAATCATGCTGTTTTGATCTTTGCATCTCTCAGGTATTTCCCTTGCTTTCCACTCAAATGCTCTATTTCAAGTCTTTATCGCTTTTCCTTTGGACCATTGCAATAACCTTCTCTCTAGTCTCCTGTTTCACCTCTCACTACTCTAATACATCTTTCACATGGCTGCCAAAGTGATGTAGGCCTGGCCATGTCACCTGCCTACTCAATGAACTCTAGTGATTCTATCTTACCTTCAGGATTTAATATAAATTCCTCTGCTTGGCATAGAAAACTCTTCACTTTTCCTTTTTTTCCAGTCTTTCCTTTTCCTATCTTTCCAGTCATTTACACATCACTACCCTCTGTGCTTTCTACAATCCAGCCAATACTGGTTCTATTTGCTGTTCCTCTCCATACATGCCATTCCACTCCAATCCCTGGGCGTTTGCCCTGGCTGTGCCCCACATGTAGAGTGCTCTCCCTCCTCTATCCTGCCTCCTGGGATCCCAGGTTTCCTTCCAGATTCAGCTCAAGAGATGCCTGCTATGGGAGGCCTTTCGTCATCCTTAAAGCTTTCCCTCCAAAGTTTCATTGCATCTGGTTTGTATAGATCTTATATATACCTATCTAGATAGATCTTATATATACCTATCTAGGGGACATGTTGTCACTTTCATTAGAATGTAAATTCCTTGAGGTTAGGCCATCTCCAGCATTTTAGCACAGTGCACAATGTACCATGTACATTTAGTACATCTTTTTTTTGTTGTCATCATTTAGTTGTTTTCAGTCATGTCTGACTCTTCAAGACCCCATTTGGGGTTTTCTTGGCAAAGATATTGGAGTGGTTTACCATTTCCTTTGTCTACCTGAAAGTTTGGTCAAAGGAGGCAAACAGGCTAGAAGATATGTACATTCATATTGTTTGTTCCCTTAAAGCTAGCAGCATACACACGTGTGTGCAACAGCACGATAAGGAGTCCAAAGTCCGATCTGGAAATCAGAAAAGGCGTTTATTCTTTCTTTCTCATGAGAAAGGATGTCACCCAAACGGTAGAGGTTGGGGGCATGCCCAGCGAGGATAGAAGCCCCTACTTATAACCCTAACGCAAACCCCCTCCCCACCACTCTCCCTTCTTCCCACTGTCTGGGATTCAGGGAGCACAGTTTAAACGCGAAAAAACTCTGCCTAGAGACAAGGAACCAGGCAACCCCTGACTCGGAAAAAAAAAAACAGGATTATGGTTAGACTAGAGAATTACAGTTACAGAGGGGTCTTTGGCATTTGAGAGTGCCACTATTAATTAATTATCCACTAGCATAATTAATAAAATTATTAATTACCAGAAACTATGTCTCTCTAACTTTTTATAAGTCATAGCCTGGATTGAACTGAGGCTGGATTTGAACTTGGGTCTTTCTGACTTCAGGCCTGACACATATTGATTGGTGTGCACAGGCAGAAGCACTTCCCATGGAGATAATTCTGCATCCTGGTGCCCTGGGGTGGTTGGTGAGGTTGGTGACCTGTGATAAAGATGATTAATCACTGAGGCAGAAAGAGTGTGTTCCACTCCATAGACTTTAATAAGAATAATCTAACCTTTTTTCTTTCTTCCTATATTTTGAGCATGTCAGAATACCTAGAGGATTCCCTCATGCTCTTGGTTTGGAGAGTTGGGGATCTTTCTCCTCTTCCCTTCTCAGCAGGGATGGTGGCTTCTTATATATGACTCCAAGAACATGTGCTTGTCCAGGTGTAACTAAGACAATATATCAAGGCTCCTTCCAACCATGAGATTTCGTGATTCTATGACCTTCAGTAAATGTCTAATGGCAGGCTAAAGATTTAAAATTCAAAAACTTCATCTATGTGCTCAAAATAAAATTGGACGTGAAAAAAGAAAGTCTAGAATCACACTGTTCCCCCCAGAGAGACCTACAGTTTGAGTGTTTTAACCTCATGTTGCTGAGCAAGGTAGTAACCAGAAATCTTAGCAATATCAATGTATGGAATATCTGGTACACATATATAGGATGCCGCTGCAGACTTTCCCCCATACTTGCTGATGTCTGGTCAAGAGCCATGTTTGCCTGTTGGCTTGTGTTTTGTAGTTTCAGAGGATGGAGGAGATATAAAGACTCACAACTAGCCTGAAAGTGCTGACCCCCACCTTTGGAATATGTGTCCTGTGGGCCAAGTACAGTTATATTTTTTCTTTTTATCAGGCAGTTTTTTCTCTTTAGTGTAAAATCAGTCCAAGGTCCTCTTTAGGGTCAATAAACAGTAAATAAACACTTTTTAATGATTAGTGTGTGCTAGGAAATGTGCTTATCACTTGGGATAAAAAAAAAGGTCCCCTCCCCACCAAAAAAAATCCCACCAAACACAGGTTCTGCTTTCAAGGAACTCACAAATGTTTGTGACAGCATAGAAACAGCTATGTGCAAGCAAGATACGTACAGAGATAATCAACAGAGAGAAAGCACTAGCAATTAAGGGAGATCAGGAAAGGCTTCTAGTACAGAATGGGCTTTTAGTTGGAACTTGAAAGAAGACTGGGAGACTTGGAGATGGAGATAAGGAGGGAGAGAATTCCAGACAGGAGGGACAGTCAGTGGAAATGGTCAGAGTTGAGAGTTAGAGTGCCTTAGGGAACGTATTACAAAAATAACTTTAGAACAATGCTTTAAGTTCTTGGAACCACCTGAATGAGAAAACCTTATCAATCTTTCTTTTACTATCAATTCTCAAACAATGTCCTACACTGAAATCTTTTTTACGAAATCCTTATCAAGGCCTGACCAGTTACTGAAGGGTGGGCCTAACCAGTCCAGGAAAGACTTCTTCCAGAAATGATTAGATTAATTATCCTATTAAGAGAAGGAAGAAATCTTTGATTAATTCAGTTGATGTGAGTATTTTGTGTTCACCTTTGGGCTGAAAGAGGAATTTATTTATTTTTCTTTTTTTTTAGACATATTTCCACATTAGTCATGTAGTGAAGAAAGAATCAGAACAAAAGGGAAAAACCACAAAAACTGTATTTCCCTCCATCCTGTTTCTCTGCCCCATTTATTCTATTCTCTCTCTCCTTTCACCCTGCCTCTCCCCAAAAGTGTTTTACTTCTGACTACCCCTCCCCCAATCTGCCCCTCCCTTCTATCACCACCCCCTTCTGAAACGACAATTTCTAAGGAAAGAATAAAGAGAGGTAGAACAGTTTTAGGAAAATGATTCCACCGGGTGTGTAGAGAATTAAGTAACCTGCTTTGTGAACAACGGTGACGAAGAATAATGCTCATTGAAAGGTGAAGACCTGAACTCTGTAGCTATGGTTAATATTCGTGCAGTCTCCGTACCTTTCCCAGTACGCTTTTCTTCGTGTCGACCCACATGGAAGTTTGGTGAGTTTGGTGGTAGTGCATGATGGAATGGTAGCTTTTATTTTCTCTCTTCAGAGCACATGAAAGTATTCTCTGATTATTTCCTGTTGGCTTACCACAAGGTGATAAAAAGCATATTAATTGGCTGCTGAGCCAGAACTGAGTGTGCACACAAAAAGCACAAGGAGATGGGAGCTTGTTCTCTTCCCTGTCCTCTTTCAAAGGAGGAGGAAGAGGGGCAGCTAGGTGGTGCAGTGGGTAGAGCACCGGCCCTGGAGTCAGGAGGACCTGAGTTCAAATCTGGCCTCAGACACTTGACACACTTACTATAGCTGTGTGACCTTGGGCAAGTCACTTAACCCTAATTGTCCTGCCTTTCCCCCTCCAAAAAACAAAACAAAAAAAACAAACAAACAAGCAAAGGAAGACGAATAATTTCTGTAAGTTAAGGGAGGAGAGAGACAGAGAGAGACAGACACAGAGAGAAAGAGACAGAGAGAGAGGCAGTACTAGCTACACAGACTTCCATGTGGCTGTAAATGCATGGCCCTCCTGTAATATCTGTTCCTGATGTATTCATTCCCTCTTGACTTAGACTTCATAAGTTTTGAAAGGTCAGAAGTACCAGACAAGGCCAAGCAACAAGAGCCTATAATAGAGTCTCTATAATAGAGTCCTCCATTGCAGCAGCAGCCAAGGCAAGTGGGCATCAACCTGCTTGATTTTTTCAGTGAACTGATCCAATGTTGTGCCCCACCCAGAAGCGAAGCTGGGGAAATGCTAGTGTTGTAAAAAGGCTCCTCTGTACTCTGCATTTTAGGCACAAGTCTGCCAGAAGTGCTTATTAACTTGTGATTTTTTTTAATATGATATGTTTTATTTTTTAATTTTTAAAATTAAATTTATTTATTTTTAGTTTTCAACATTCACTTCCATAAGATTTTGAGTTCCAAATTTTCTCCCCATCTTTCCCGTCTCCCCACCCCAAGATGGTGTACAATCTGATATAGGCTCTACACATACATTCCTATTAAACCTATTTTCACATTAGTCATATTGTAAAGAAGAATTAGAATTGTTGACCTGAAAGTTTGGTTAAAAGAGGCAAACAAGCTAGGTGATATGTAAATTTGTATTGTTTATTCCCTTAAAACTAGCAGCATACATATATGTATGCTGCCAGATAAAATCTGACTGCCTGAACAGAATAATGAGAAGGTTTAAATACATTTGTAGAACAGTTGCAACTCAGCATGTCTGTGTTACTCAATTTTATGATCCCCATGTATGTTTAACCATGATACAAGAAAGGATTTTCTAAACTGAATAGGTTGTAAATACAGGAAGACAAAGGGTCTCGAAACTACAACCCAGTGTTTGTGTTTAATTTACCATTAACGTTGCCATAACATAGTATATGCCCATAAAAGAAGAAGTCACATTATTAAAGATAGTGTCTTGGGTTAAGGGTCTCATCCTTAATGGCCATAGACAGAGGAAAGAACGCTCTTAAGTCGGTCTGATCTGGTCTTATTGACATAGGAAAAGGTATTCTCTGAATAAACTCAGAGAACAAAGACTTAGGTCCAGGCTTTTCTTCTGGTTGATTATTAGCTCAGGCTCTGGCCCTTATTGAAGTTACTAAACTGATATTAAATGATTATCAGAACCAATGAGAGAAACCATGAGAAAGAAAAAACAGCAAAATAGAGAGAGAACAAATAATATTCTTCGATCTGCATTCAGACTCTATAGTTCTTTTTCTGGATGTGGAGAGCATTTTCCATCACGAGTCTTTTAGAGTTCTCTTAGATCCAGCTTGTAATTATTTTAACCTAAGTATTCCTGCTTAGAGAGAAAAATGTCCAAGTGGACAGTCTCCTCATGCTCTTATATGTCTCTCTAAAGTGTCATTTTGAACTCACAATTATTAGGATTGTTGAACAAAGAACATCTCATAGCCAAGACTGAGCAAGGGTCCAGAGTTTAGGTAGCAGTAAACAGTGTTCTTCATCAAACAGAACAAGTCACTTAAAATTTCAGGACGCTTTTAATATAAAATTTAATTCAACCCCCCAATTACATGTGAAAATAATTTTTAACATCTTTAAAAAAAATTTCGAGTTCCAAATTCTCTCCCTCCTCTTTCCCCTTCCTTATTGAGAAGGCAAGCATCAGCATGCTTTTAGAGAAATATTGAATTCCTCTTTGACCACCCCTCTAAGGCACAAGTTCTTAATCTTTTTTTGTGTGTTCTGGACTCCTTTGGCAGCCTGGTGAAGCTAATGGATTGTTTCTCAGAAGAATGTTTTTAAGTGTGTGAAAGATGACCAAGAAAATCAATAATATCGAAATGCAGTTATCAAAATATTTAAAAGACAAGACCAAGTTCATGATCCTCAGATTAAGAACCCCTGCTTTTAAGAGTTCCCTTTCCAGCTCAAAAGATTCTTCTTTTAACTGAAGGAATAAAAGATAATTCTGATAATTACCCCAATCCCTGAAGGGCACAGAGAAAGAGAGAACTATTCTTAGGTGGATCAATCCGGGGCCTCTTTCCCCTGTGGTCACTGTCCTAATTACTTTAGGAAGGAATGCTTTCCTGGACTGATCTGGAGAGAGGTGAGCAAGACTCTATTTCAGAACTGATAATCAAAGAGGACTAAGAAGGACTTCTCTTTCAGATTTGGCTAATGTAAAAATGCTTTCTTGATATTTCTAAAAGGGAGGAGGAATCAGTCACCTCTCAGACTAGTTTCCATTTTCAGTTTGAATCTACTCTCCCCAGGGACTCAGGAGATAGAGGACATTGGGATCCCAGCTTCGGACATTTTTGTACTTTGGTTCTTAGTCAATAATCTGTTTCTCTAAAAACTATTTAAGTCCAGCTAACTGACTGGAATCAACTGATAATCAACAGGAAAGCACCCTTACTCTGGGGACCTGACCTGTTAACTTGAATGGGGGTCAGGAGAGTGACTCCAGAATTGACAGGTGCCATATGTCTCATTGTTGAATTTTGTCTTTGTCAGAAATTTGACAAGTTGTGAGTGAAAATAGCTTGTGTCAGACAGAGGTTTCTAAAGGCAGGATGGATTTCTCTTTTGGGATTTTCTCTCTAAGCAAAAATGTTTTGAATTAGTTAATACAAATTGTCTCTTGCAGGCTTGTGACTAAAATGTATAGTATATATCTTTGACATGAGTGACTGCTGTCCCCTTTACCCCTGCAGAGCACTTTCTCTGTGCAAGCATGAGAAACTGGGGAGTGATTAAGTCCAGATGACCCAACAGCATAGCCTTGGCCCAGACAGCAAAATAGTACTGTGACTCATTTTAACCCGAAGGGCAGTTTAGTTCAGGCTTTTCAAAGTATATCTGAAAATCAATGAATTAAAAACAAAAGATTCTTTTAGTTTGCTTTAGCCTCCCGCCAGGACCTGGCACTTTGGGGCACCAGGGTTTGAACTCTGGTCCTTTCTGTATCTTTATATATCAATAATCATTGTTTAGTCATTTTTCAGTTGTGTCTAATTCTTCCTGACCCCATTTGGGGTTTTCTTGGCAAAGATACTGGAGTGGTTTGCCATTTCCTTCTCCAGTTCATTTTACAGATAAGGAAACTGAGGCGAGCAGGATTAAGTGTCTTACTTAGGATCACACAGCTATTAAGTGTCTGAGGCTGGATTTGAACTCAAGAAGACTCATCTTCCTGACTTCAGGCCACTGCGCCACCTAGCTGCCCCAGTAGGTATATCAATACCAATACCCAAACATGATTTCCCCTTGTTGCAGTGCCCCCACTCACAAATAAAGCAATAAATACAAAGATCAACAACGGCTAGATAGATCACATTTATCTAGCCTACAAAATACATTCAAACTACTTAAACAGAAATGAAGAAACTAATTTTACAGAACAGTGTAAGCTTTGGAATCAGATGCTGCCCTACTCAGGCAGAGAGAAGGGGGAAGAAAGGTGAAAAGATAGGTGAAACTGGCTGATGAAGAAGGGGGCTGCTAGAGCCTTCTGGGCTTCAGCAGTAGCCCCAAACGTGCTGGGGATCAGGCAGTGGCCCAACAGCTTGCTGTGTGTCAGTGCTCAGTTCTCCAGTGTCTAGACTACCCCTCAGACCTCTATTTCATCTCTTTGCTCTCTGGAATCCTGGTGCTGCAGCCATATTTAACCACCCCATGTGACTAAGGTAGCCCTCAGTTCAAAACTTCCAGTGAGAAAGAACACCTGCAGGAGAAGAAACATGAGAGAACAGTGTCTTTCTTTTTTTTTTTTTCTTTCTTTCTTCCTTTCTTCCTTTCTTCCTTCCTTCCTTCCTTCTTTCCTTCTTTCCTCCTTTCTTCCTTCCTTCCTTCCTTCCTTCCTTCCTTCCTTCCTTCCTTCCTTCCTTCCTTCCTTCCTTTCTTTTTTTCCAATTGGGGTTAAATGACTTGTCCAGGGTCACACAGCTAGTAAGTGCCTGAGGCCCCATTTGAACTCAAGTCCTCCTGACCCCAGGGCCGATGCTCTATCCTCTGTGCCAGCTAACTGCCCCAGAAACCACATTTCACAGAAAAGACCTTGGTGGGCAGCACCAATTCCATTAGAGAAAGGCCAACAAGCATGAGAATTTAAAAACAAACAAATAAAAACCTCTTTCATTTTAACTAAGAGAGAGCAGGGATGTGCTGGTAAATGTTTAACAACCAGCTCTCCACAAAAGTGCCCTCCACACACTTTTAAGTTTTAATCTGCATTATCATCATTTTCCCTATCACTTCCTTCAATCTAGACAATCAACAAAACAATAGATGAAGCCCTGATTTGTGGATTTCCAGGGTGTAAATGCTCACACTGAAAATTTAACAATAAATAGACTCCTTAGCCTATCACACTCCTACCTTAAAACGGTTCTATTGACTGATAAGGATGGAAGCCAGATGGGAGATTGCAGGGGACTGAGGATGGTGAGAAAAAAAGAAAGCAAAGACCTATTCTTAAGCCAAGTAGGGTGACTGGGGCCATCTCTGGGCTCAACTGCCATTTCTGACTTAGACATCACAGAGTAAATGTTAAGTTCTTTAAAAAAGACTAAGATTGTAATAAAAAAAGTCTCCATGACAAAAATATGCCCAAATCTTAGACTATTTATTTTGAGCAATATTTCAGATGGCAAAATTCCTGGGTGGAGAAGTGGCAAGAACATTGGACTGGGAAGTGAGAGAGTCACTTCCTATTCCTGGCTCTGCTACTGTTGAGTTGAGAAATCATTAAAAACAAAACAAACCCTTCCCTCCTCTAGAGCACAGTTTTCTCATTCTTTTTTTGGGGGGGTGGGAAGGGCAATTGGGGTTAAGTGACTCGCCCAAGGTCACACAACTAATACATGTGTCAAGTGTCTGAGGTCAAATTTGAACTCAGGTCCTCCTGACTCCAGGGCTAGTGCTCTACTCACTGCACCACCTAGCTGCCCTGAGCACAGTTTTCTTATATATGAAATGGGGACATTGGTGGTAGCAAATGAGACGATCTCCAAAATTCTTTCTGGCTGGGTTCAAATACTGCTTCTGCCACTTAATCTCTGTCAGACTTTGGGCTTCCATCCATGGATCTCCGTTTCCTCCTCTCTAAAATGAGGCAGTTGGACTAGGTAACCCTTAAGGTCACTTCCAATTCTAAATCCTATGATCCTAACATTTTGATTTTCTAACATTGATGATTTTCTGTTTCCTTATGGGAATAAACACTAAGAAAACTTCAAAAGGGCCATGTATTGGGGACAGGAAGGCAGGGCAAGGGAAAACCTTGAGATTGCATCCTGTTGCTCAATGGTCCCTGCTAGAAGAATGGGTTGTGGCAGTTGGAACAGGTGCAGCAGTCCCTTGGATATGTGGAAGAGACAGGGTTGGATGGGGGGCAGGCTAGAGCTGAGATGGGTCTCTGTGAGAGGTCCCAAACTCTAACAACATCTACCTTCTTGTTGGCCTTTTTCCCATCACAAAGCTCTGTTCCCAGGGGCTCCTTTCAGCAGCTTTACTTTCCCAAATGACTCAACCTCTTCAGTGTGAAGACCTGCAATTTGTGGTAACTACCCACTATGGTATAGTAGACTAGTGTCAAGCCCCTTAATCTCCCGGCTGCCATTTTTTTATCTGTAAAATGGGGTTAATAATACTTGTCTTACCTACTTCAAAAGGTTGTAATGAGAAGAATACTATGCAAACTTTAAGGTGCTAGGTAAATGTGCATCATCATTATTATAAATCAATAATTAGGCTATTGTTAGATGATTCACAAGGGAGTACCATGGCCAGATAGCCTTCTAGTTACCTGTCTTTTGGAGTGTATATATATATATATATATGTTGCTTGGCATTACCAATTAGACCAATAGTTCATAAGATAATAGATGGAAAGATGGAAGTGACCTTAGAGACCAACTAATTCAATCCCCTCATTTTATAGGGGATTTTTTATAGGGAAATAGGGGAGGTGCAGCAAAATTAAATGACTTACTCAAGGTCACACAAATAGTAACTAACTCATCTCTAATAGGTTTAGAACCCAGGTGTTCTGACCTCAGCTCCGATGCTCTTTCCACTGGGACAAGGAGATAAGAGAAAATATCACAAAAATGAGGTTACAACGTTTATCTCGTTTTGAGAGGTCATTGGCTGCACATGTCACTCATATTTCTGTAGTTTAAAGCTTCAAAGGCACTTGTTTCACTATGCCCTTATAAGATAGGTGGTCTAGGTATTATTTCCATTTTATGGATGAGGAAACAGACTCATGAAGATAAAGTGACTTGTCCAGAGTCACTAGTATCAGACTGAGATTCGATACATAGCACCTGCTCCAACTCTATCCCAATAGGATATTTTTTACAGTTTTGGTACAGTCATTTCTTCCAACCTCACCTCTTTCTTAAGACTTTTCTGAGTCTAAATGCCTTTACTGACCACATCTACCATAGATAACCTAGCTAATCCCAAATCTGATCAGATGAACCCTGTGGCAAAAAAGAAAAATAAAATGGCCAAGAAGAGATTGTGTGGATGGAGAGGTGACCCTAGTTTGCTGGGGGTATGCAGAAATGTATGTGATAAATATAGAGGTGGGCCCTCTGATGTTTTTTTTGAGGCAGGGAAGGCAGGGCAATTGGGGTTAAGTGACTTGCCCAAGGTCACACAGCTAGTATGTCAAATGTCTGAGGTCGGATTTGAACTCAGGTCCTCCTGACTCCAGTAGAGCTGGTGCTCTACTCACTATGCCACCTAGCTACCACCGTCTCTGATTTTTTTAAAGTTTTAAGAGAAGGCAATGTGGAACCCTATAAAGCCTGATGGTGGCCATCTGAAATGAAACTTGTCTAGACATATAAGTGTGTTATAGCAATGACCTTGGGGACTCCTGGAAGGAAGGCTTGATGATGACTGAAATGACCTGAGCCCAGGAGAGGAATCTTTGGGCTCAGATCAGGAAAGATGATCCTCATTCAGGGTTCTCAGAGTCGAAGAGTCGAGGTATAGGGACAAGGGCAAAGGGAACCCTCTGAGCTGCCTCTACCAAGGCCAGATGAGCTAGACCGAAGTTATCTCAAGAAGAAACATTTATGCTCCAGGAGCTCCTTAATTCTGAATCACAGAATCTCAGAGTTGGAAGAGACCTCCTTTAGTCCAATCTCCTCTACTCTGCCCTCACATAGGATCAACCAGCTTTGGCTTGGACACCTCTAGTTGGGGGTGGGGCGGGGACCTATTGCTTCCTCAGGCAGCACATTCCACTTTGGGAGAGCTCTGATTTTTAGGAAGTTTTTTTCTTAAATGAAGGTGTAATACAGGGAAAATTAGAAACCCCTGAGTAACCCCTAGCTACTGACAAGCACCCCCAGAAAGAATGGACTCAGATATCTTTGGCATTTAGCAAACCCCCTGGGACTCCATGACTCCACCAAGGAATGTCAATAGATAGGACCATCCCACAGAAGGATAACCTGGCAGACCCTTTCTAGCAGATATCCCTGGGGCTCTGTGACTCCACCAAGGAATGTAAATGAAATTATCCCACTAGTACCATAACCTGACTCAATCTTTTGATCAGCCAGGACCTTTGTTCCTGTACCCCCACATATTCTATGTAAGCCAAGCTGTCACCCCAACACATGGCCATTGATTTGTGGTGCAGTACCCCAATGGCCTCTGGCTAATAAATTCTCCACTTAAAACTTATACTCTGTGGTGTGTCTCGCTCGCTTTTGGTACAACATTTTGGAGGCCCCAGCGAGATGAGGTGGTATTTCATGTTACCTCCCTGGAGACACACACAGAATTCCAGACCTCAACAGGGAGTCTCTGCCCCTGATCCACCTTCTCTCACTTCAGAGGGCCGGCTCCTGGGGATTTCTTTTCCTAGGACTCTGATGTGGGGTGATGGTCTCAGAGAATGGGCTCTTTGCTGACCTGTCCCTTTTCGGCCTACGGAGAATTCTGGTTTTCAGACCTCTAGAGGTAAGGTTTTTCTGGTTTGGTTTCTGGTTTGGGGCTAGCCATTTGGGTCTCTGTTATCATGATAAACCCTGATGAGGCTGTGGTACAGAGCTAGGGGGGCTGGGACGCCACCCTTCCTATTGGGGTGTGGGAAGATTGGGGGTCGTATCTTTGAGGAGGAAATCTTTCCTCTGGGGGGACTTGTTTAGCCTTCAATAGCTCATGCCATTTGGTTTTCTGTTTTGTGTCTTGGGGTGTGGGGAGATTGGAGGTCGTTATCCCTCCTCCGAGGGAATTTGTTTAGCCTTCAGTCAACCCATGCTGTTGGTCTTCTGTTTTGTGTTGGAGTGTGAGAGAGATTGGGGGTCGTATCTTTGAGGAGGAAATCTTTCCTCTGAGAGGACTTGTTTAGCCTTCAATTCGATCGACACTGTTTTTTGTCGCGTTTTGAGTTCGTCTCTGTTCGCATGTCTATGTCAAAATTGTGAAATGTCTATGTTTTGTTACATAGGCAGCCAGAGATATCAGGCTGCCACTAGGGAAACAGACTCCCTTCCCTGTGGCTCCCATTTGGCCAACGTGGAACTATGGGGAATGGGTTAAAATTTGGCAGATTCTGGGTTTTAAATTGTTAAAAAGTTTGGAAATTGGTTAGTTGAATTTGGGGAGAAAGAACTCCTGAAATTGTAAAGTCATTCCAGGAGCTCACTCTTGCTGAAACATCTCCTCCCAATGAATGCCTTTTGGCTAAAACCTCTGTTAAAGTCCTCAGTGGGACTCTCGCATTTGTCAGGTTTGTCAGGAACTAAGGTTCCTGATTCCCTTAGATTCAAGTACAAAAGAGGTTTTTGGGAGTGAGCAAGGGGGTGAAGTTTACTTGAATTACAATCATTGAGATCTTTTCACTAGGGCTCCAGTAAAAGTTAGAGCAGTTAAATCAAACTCCCCTCCTCTCAGATCAGATTAGAAGAGAATGCAGGAGAACTATAGGGAAAAACTTAAATCGCCCTCCCCACCGGGCAAAAGGAGGAGAGGGACAGAAATTCACAGACTGACAGTCAGTCCTGTGCCCCTGAGTACCTTTGTAGCCTGTCCTTGTGGTAAAGTTTAAAAGGTAAATTTGTGAAAGAGAGAGACAGAAAACCTGTATAAGGAATTTAGGGGGGTTGTAGAATAGCAGCTTGAGACTACCTGTCTAGTCAGGAGTCCGTGTGCTCCTCTTGGCTGCCATGTGCTCCTGGCCTCACCCTTCCCCCACCCTCCACATTGAAAGGTTATCAGAGCTGAAGCTAAAAGGAAACTTGTAAAGAAATAGGGCTGGTTAGTTAGTGCTTGGAAGGGTAGGCTCCTTGTCCTCAAGGGGCTGCCAGGTCCCACCTAGGGAGGAGCCCTTAGAAAACTAAAAGGGATTTTTTTCCTGCTCTTAAGGACCTTATCTTCCTTGGGAGTTCGAAAAAAAAAATCCTTTAGGCATTTTTGTATAAGATGAAGCTTCGAAAAAGTGGGTGCAAAAATTAAGTTTTTCTTTCTCTCATAAGTTCATTCATGGCCAGGCAAAAGTTCCTAATATCTGGGCCAGAGGTAGTGGTGCTGAAGAATATACAGCTAAATAAAGTGTATTTAAGATGTTAATGTATTAATATATGTGATACATGTATTTATATATTAATACATTAATATGTAATATCAGAAGTAATAAGACCAACAATTCCTATATTGTATCTGGAAATGCAATTGATGTCACCTGAAATTTATTGTTTCTGTATTATACCGTATTTTAATTTGAGTTTGATATATGTGAATTGGATGCTTTTAAAGGATATGATGAAAAGTTGGTAATTTTAAACTATCATATTTGGTTTAGAAATGTATCTACCTAGCCTGAAATGAGTGGTTCAAATTTTACATACATAATAATGTTTAGGGCATCGTTACATTTCTATAATATAAAATTATTTTGTTAGAGTTGCATTAGGTTAAGAAGTTGGACAATTGCTGTAACCTAAGAATTTATTACCTCCAAGTTTTGTCTGGAAGTTCAGTTGAAATTGTTCTTGTTATCAATCAACTATTTTGTTAAAATGTGGTTTTATAAACAGTAACCTTTTCTTTTTCAATGCAGAGGGTATTGGGCCTTAGAAATTAAAATGTTACCACTAGTGGTTATGAATCAGATTTGATTTGCTTATCCAACTCAGTTATGATCACTAGATTGGTAATTAATTGGAATCTGTTTCAAGTTTTAAATACATGATAATTGCTTGTGGTGTACTTATTTCTAAATTTGTTATTATATACAAATTGGTTAACATCGCATTACCTGTGCTGTTAGAGAATAATTTCTCTTATAATCTGGATGTTGTTAGATTAAGAATTGTACTTAATTAAGAAATTGAGGTTGTTAACTGAACCGAGGACGTTTAGATATTCAATCTTGTGAAAGTTTTCAGAGTAGAGGGATTCCTATAGACAAAGCTTTTAAAAAAAGTCCTGGTAAACTTTGTTATTGTAATAAAAGCTAATTTAATTGGGTCCATTACAACATCTTTTTGACTAAAGGATTTTGTGATATCTAGAAATTCTGTAATAACCAAGAATTGAGTTGCTATAATACCTTGAAAAATATAGGGGTATGATTTTCAAGCCTGTATCATCTAAAGATGTATTTATGTATGTTAATCTGGAGGTTTATGGACTAATTTGTGAATGAATCCAAATGTTTAAAGGTTATTTTGCTTTAAGAAGGGAAAATACTTTTGAAAATGTTCTGTAAAATCTTTTTGTATAATTTTAGAAGGCCTGCTGAATTTCCACCTGTAAGCTAATTGGTTGCAGTTCAAACCTATTGTGAGTTTTCGGAGTTTCTGGGTGAGAACCTTATTAGAATTATTAGAATTAATGCTTATCTATAGAAGCCTTGAGAGGGAGGCTGAAGGCCCATTCAATGTCTTATTCAAAGTTTTTTTTTTTTTGAGTAAGGAGGTTTGAAACGACAGTCTAAATTCCTTACTCCTCCCTGCCCTTAGTTTAGATAAGAAGAAAAGAATTCCACCTTAGCCCACCAGTCAGAAGGGAAGGAAAGGGGAGGGGCAGCAATAAGAGGACGGTAGGGGTCCTGCGGCCTCCAATCTGGCTTCTTAAAAAAACTGATAAGATTAGACTAAGACTTGAGATGGGTTTGGCCTGGTAGTTTAATTAGTGAAGTCTGCCATCTGATGGAAAAGAACCCACCCTCAGGGGGAGGTGAGATGGCAGATCTTTTTAATAAGTGTTCCTTTTTTTTTAGAATGAGTTATCACGAAAAACAAATCCCCTTTTTTTGTGTCTTTGTGTGTTTAAGAAGCTGGAATGGGATTCCAGTATACACAGTTATGACAATGAAAGTACTAACTTATGAACTGTTTTGTCTTATGGTTGAAATGTAAAGGAAGACTGAGTACTGGGTTCGAAAGATTTGGAAAGGTAAATTAAGGTTGAGGGAAAATAGGAAAGGCAGATAAGAAAGTTTGGGGACAAATGGGAGTTAGCTAAGCCTCTCCTGTCCCGAGAATGATAGTTTCAGACGGTCAAAGTAAGTTAGAGATGAATGTGAGGAAGTATTTAGAAGATGGAAAAGTTATGTAGCTTGATTTGATAATTATTAGCTCAATAAAATTTGGGCAGTCTTATCTGAAGGATATTTATTTGCTATTTAAGATTTTATGGGACTACAATTTAATATTGTCTTAAGCTCTGATTATAGGACTAGGTCACATGAAGCCAGTAATGGCATGGCAGGCATTGCAAGCTGAGAACTTGAAAGGTCTGTGCCTGGGAAAAGTCTTGAAGACAACCTTGGACACAACCTAGGTAGGATCTTCCTGACTTTATTTCCCAACTCTGCTATTTCCTTTCTGAAAAGGAAAGTCCCCACCTGGTTACTCCTAAGTCCTGCTTTCAGCACCTGGTGACTATAAGATTGGCTATCAGATATGACTCATGCCTGGAATCAAACAGAGCTAAAGAAGTTCTTTCCTTCTGTTAAGAGATATGACATAGTCCCTCCTTTCTTTCATAGTGAATTTAAATTATCAAGAAGTTTTATAAGCACTATGCTAAATCTGTTAGGTAATAGATAGATGAATATTGAAATATCTCTGAGTTATTATAATAGGATACAGGTATGAATAGCTTACAATTTTAACTTATGTTAATGACCAAATAAAACATTGAAATAATATAGGGATAACAACCTCCAAAAGGGGAAAATGATTAGGCAAAGCAAATAAGGCAAAGATGTAACGTGATCAATGTCTAATAAAAGGAAGGGATAGCGAATTTTGAAAAAGGCAATCAGATCAGATTGATTCCCCTAAGAATTATGTACAGATGTGTATGATTGGCTCTAAAAATTTATCAATTCTGGAAATTCGAGCTGATAAGTGTGTTTTGGTAATAAGATCTTAAAATTGGATGCTAGCACAAGAAAATTGTATAAGATAGTGGTACAAGTGAAAATATATCCCCTTTGTAAAGTATCTGTAAGTTATAGTAAGTTATAATTGTCTGAGAATTTCTAGATCTGAACCAGAGAAGCAGAACTCTCTTTTACTATCAAGGGACCACATAACTACAGTCAGGCATCTGGGATTTTAAAATACTGCTTTAAATGAACATTGTGACTGTAATTTAAAGTTACTTTGTATACAAAATGTGCAATTAATTGCTGGAATTGAATCGGGAACATTTTTGGCTTTGTTAAGGATGGTTTGTGGACTATTTGTAAATGCCATCAAACAGACACGGCATGGCTAAAAGTTTATGATGTCATATATGATTGTTAATAATGATTGCATTACTTTGTATGGTTCAGGTTTAAGTTTTCTTGTTGTCCAATTTATGAATGTAGAACATGTGACATGCAAATCTCCCCCTCTATGGTGAGTCATCTAAGTAACTGGTCTGTACCTGACCCAGTGTAATTGTGCAGTTTGTGAATTATGGGAAAAACTTTGGACTCAGCCCTGTGTGGCTGGGATACTGAACTACTTCTTGTATCTGTTTGAACTTAGCCCTGTGTGGCTGGGACCTATGTTGTGTTTCTTTTCTTAATCATCAAATTACATGTGTTCTGGGAACCCCGTGTGAGGAGTGGACATCTGGGCCTATAGGAGACCTCGCCCTGCAGTTCCAAGAGCCTGAGAGGGATAGCACCAGACGTGGATGGCTTTCTCATGGGATCCGGAACCAGAACCTGAGCAAAGACCTGTTTTTTTCCCTTCCTTGTGTTCCCAAGACTGTTTTTCCTGAATTTTTATTATGTTCCCTCTGCTTACTTACAATTAGTTTACAATTTCTGCCCATCCCTGGGGATGTCCAAATACAGAAAAGGGAAAACCTGACTCCACCTAGATAGGAATTTTAGAACTTCCCCCTATGGAAGATAGTTTTTTCCATACCTTTAATTGATCTTTAGGCGAAACTTTCAGTTTGCCTTTGACCAAAAAGGGGGAAAATGTGCAATGTTTTATACCATTTTTTAAAATTTCTGGAGTGTAGTACCTGGGGAGGCTCCTTGGACTCTCCTTGAGTCTTCCAACTGGGTCTGGCCTTCCCCTGGGGCCAACGACCTAGCGTCGTCATTGGGCCAGAATCTCTGCCTGAGCCTTACCCTTTATTGTCACTATCAAAATGCATGCCTTCCCCAGGCTCACCCCTGCTAAGCGTTTTGGTTGGCCTCCTAATTTTATTGCTATGCCCCATCAGGTCGTTCCTTTTTCAAGGATTTGAAACCCCCCATGAAAAAAAAGTGGGAAATGTAATACAGGGAAAATTAGAAACCCCTGAGTAACCCCTAGCTACTGACAAGCACCCCCAGAAAGAATGGACTCAGATATCTTTGGCATTTAGCAAACCCCCTGGGACTCCATGACTCCACCAAGGAATGTCAATAGATAGGACCATCCCACAGAAGGATAACCTGGCAGACCCTTTCTAGCAGATATCCCTGGGGCTCTGTGACTCCACCAAGGAATGTAAATGAGATTATCCCACTAGTACCATAACCTGACTCAATCTTTTGATCAGCCAGGGCCTTTGTTCCTGCTCCTCCCACCCTGTACCCCCACATATCCTATATAAGCCAAGCTGTCACCCCAACACATGGCCATTGATTTGTGGTGCAGTACCCCAATGGCCTCCGGCTAATAAATTCTCCACTTAAAACTTATACTCTGCGGTGTGTCTCGCTCGCTTCTGGTACAACAAAGGCAGCTAGGTGGCACAATGGACATAGTACTGGGTCTAGAGTCAGGAAGACCTGAGTTCAAATCTGTCTTCAGACACTAATAAGGTGTGTGACCCTGGGTCACATGGCTGTTTAACTGCTGTTTGCCTCAGTTTGCTCGACAGTAAAATGAGCATAATAACAGTACCTCTCTCTAAGGGTTGTGGTAAGGACCAAATGATATAATATTTGTCAAGCACTTAGTGTGGTGCCTTGCCTCATAGTAGGTGCTATATCATAATAATAATAAATAAATAATAATATCTTAGCAATATCCACCCATTGCTTCTAGTTCCAGACTCTTGGCCCAAGGAAAACAAGTCTAAATCCTCTTCAGTGTAGGCTCTCTTATATTCCATTCTCTTCATCTCAAAACTCCTTAGGATCCTTCCCCATTTGAATGAGATAATATTTGTAAAGTGCTTGGCACATAATAGGTGCTTAATAAATATTCCCTCCCTTCCTTCCTCCCTCCCCATTCTTACCTCCTTTTCTCAGCTTCTCACTCAGATAGCCTTTCTTCTTGCCAAAATGAGCCTGTCTACCAGTGTGCTTGATCCCATCCCTCTCTCCACTGACCATCTTCACCAGCAGTTACAATCTCAATTATCTCCTCCATCTTCAATCTTCAGTCCCTTACTATCTACTGCTTCCTTCACCACTGCTTTCAGATATGCCTGTCTCTCATGTTGAGAGAGAGAGAGACAGAGAGAGAGAGCGAGAGAGAGAGAGAGAGAGAGACAGGGACAGAGAGAGAGAGACAAGGACAGAGAGACAGAGAAAGAAGAGAGGGGAGAGAGAGACAGAGACAGGGACAGAGAGACAGAGACAGAGGAGAGAGAGACAGAGAGAGACAGGGACAGAGAGACAGAGAAAGAAGAGAGGGGAGAGAGAGACAGAGACAGGGACAGAGAGACAGAGACAGAGGAGAGAGAGACAGAGACAGAGAGAGGAGAGAGAGACAGAGAAAGAAGAGAGGGGAGAGACAGAGACAGGGACAGAGAGACAGAGAGAGACAGAAACACAGAGAGAGAGAGACAGAGCCAGAGCCAGAGAGACAGAGAAAGAAACACAGAGAGAGAGAGACAGGGACAGAGAGACAGTGAGAGAGAGAAGTAAGGGGAGAGAGAGAGACAGAGAGACAGAGAGAGGAGAGAGAGAGACAGAGAGAGACAGGGACAGAGAGACAGAGAAGAGAGGGGAGAGAGAGAAGAGAGGGGGAAGAGAGAGAGAGAGAGAGAGAGAGAGAGAGAGAGAGAGAGAGAGAGAGAGAGAGAGAAGAGGGGGAAAGAGACAGAGACAGAGAGGCAGAAACAGAGACAGACAGAGATAGAAACACAGAGAGAGACAGAGACAGAGAGATGGAGAGAGACAGAGACAGAGAAACAGAGAGAGAGAGAGAGAACTTGACTTAGGCCCAGCTATACCTTCAAGCCACTGTCCTATTTCTCCCCTCCCTTTATTAGCCAAATTCCTAGGAAAAGCTGTAAACATTCATTGCCTTTACTCAATCTCCTCTCACTTTTTAATCCTTTGCAATCTACCTTCTGACCTCTTCACTCAGCTGAAACTGCCTTTTCCTAAAATTGTCAGTCATCTCTTAATTACCAAATCTGATGGTCTTTTCCCAGTCTTCATCCTCTTTGACCCATCTGTTACATTTGAAACTATTTACCACCTTCTCTTGCATACTCTTTTGTTCTGTTCTGTCTGGGTTCTGCTCATACCTGTTTGTTCCCTCTCAGTCCACTTTTCTGACTCATCATCCATATTACACTCCCTAACTGGGTATTACTCAAGATTCTGACTTAGGACCTTGTCTGTTCGCTTTCTAAAATTTCTGTCTTGTGAATTTACCTATGTATTTATTATCTATGTATGAATGTATATATCTATGTATCTGTATCTATAGATCTATCCATTTATCTATATCTATCTATATTTATCTATATCTATCTATCCATCTATATCCATCCATCTATCTATCTACCTATCCAATTCTCTCTCTCTCTCTCTCTCTCTTTCTCTCTCTCTCTCTCTCTGTCATCACCATCATCATCACCTTTTGCCCACCAGTTGCCTGCTGTATACTTCTTATTGGATGTCCAAAGACCATTTAAACATAACAAGTACAAAACTGAACTCTGTCTTTTCCCCTAAACCAATCGCTTTTCCAAATGTCACTATTTTTTTCTCAAAGATATCATTATCCTTCTGGTCTCCCAGGTTCCTAACCTCAGTGTTATCCTTGTCTCCTTACTCTCTGTCACCCCATGTATACAATCAATTGCCAAATGTTACCCTTTTTACCTCTACATTATGTCTCATGTTTTATCCCTTTTCTTTACACATACAACTACCATCTTAGTTCAGGCCCTCCTCACCTCTCACCTTGGTTATTGGTCTCCCTTCCTCAAGTCTCTCCATATTCCAGATCATCCTACTCATTGTTGCCAAAGTAATTTTGTTCAAGTACAGATCTGGCTATATCACTTTTCTATTTGCTCAATGCCAATGTTTCCCTATTGCCTCTCTCTATTTCTCTCTCTCTCTCTCTCTCTCTCTCTCTCTCATTTCCTATATATAGCCTATATACACACATACATATTCTTCTGTTTAGCTTTTAAAGTATTCCATAACTTGGCACCAATTCTTTTTTCAGCCTCATTGGACATTACTCCTTCTCTGCCACTCTGAGATCCAGTTAAACTGGACTCTTCTCTGTTCCTCAAATACAGCCTTGCATCATATGCCTTTGCATTCCATGCCTTTGTCCCTGTACCTAGAGTATAGCCCCTTCTCATCTCTGCCTCACAGAATCCCTTTCTTCCTTCAAGGTAAAGCTTAGGCAGCACCTTCTGCAAGAAACCTTCCTTAGTCCTTCCAAATGCTGGCATTCTCCTTCCCTAACTACCTTGCATTTATTCTCTTTAAATTTATTCAGTATATACTCATCTATATATTGTTTTCTCCCCCATTAGAATGTAAGTTCCTTACAAGTAGAGATCATTTCATTCTTTGTATTTGTATCCCTGTGCCTAACACAGTGCCTGGCAATTAGTAGGCACTTAATAAATGTTTGTTGATTGATTGACTAATAGACCTTCAAAATTTACAGCTACCTATCATGACTTTTTGTATTTTGTTGCATTTGACCTTTTTCCCCTTTTGTTGTGACACCCATGGTGATGTGTTTGTCATACTGCATGTGTATATACTACATGACATTTGGGGCACTGCAGTAGTGTTAAGCAGCTCAAATTGGCCCATGTGCTGCTCCCAGGAGAGTAGAATGTCATTATGTTAATTATCCACCAGGGGAAGGTAACAGTTGAGTGTCTACCAGATGTCACTTTCTTCACGCCAGCAGTCAAAAGATTTCATCCAAGTATCTCTGTTGCACTATGTGAGGGGTTTCCCCCTCCCACCATGTCATGTGACTTTGAACAGCAGTGCTGAATGACTTTTAAAAAATCATTCTGATTGTGTTCTGATTTTAGCTAGGGGATGATATTGAATATTATCCATTTTTTCAAAAGTAGGAAATTTATGGTTTCATGTCTGCTCTGCATCTGGATTCTTCCATCTCAGTTAGCAACCTCACACTCACAGGACACAGACTTTCAATATAGAGTGCTCAGATAGTTTATTAAGATATAATCAAAATTGAACTCCTACCTGGAGACCTCCACTCAGACTTCTCCCAAAGTACCTCCTAATTACCTTCCCCATTCTTTTGGCTTAGGTAGGCTAATTGTAGTGAGAGAATAAGGGGAAAGGGTTCATATCCTGGGGCTAGTCATAGATCCTGGAACTGTACCAAAGAGAAACCATGGAAGCACAGAGGCAAGAAAGTCATATTCCTCTCTCTCTCACCAAACTAGCTGCCAGTCTCTGACATTCTGTGACCTTCCTCCACCATACTGATTTCTACTATCTGGGTCTGTGAGCACCTTGGATTGTGGGAGCACTTGTCTGTTTGCGTAGGTCCTCGGCTGCAGTAAATAGCTTCTCTTACCATATCGGCCTTCTGACACTCTAGCAGTCCCAAAAATTAGCTACCTCTTTCTGTCATGACAATCAGCAACCCTGCCTCTAATGACAGACACCAAATACCCCAATTTCTCACATGGTGAACAAGAGTCTCTCTTAAGGGCCAAGAAAAAAATGAAACACTAAAACTTATATAAATACACAGATATAGTTACTTCTTGGTTCCACAAATCTGTTTTATCCCTTATGAGGTCTTTTGGGGCTTCTTTGCTTCCCCCCCAACCCATGAAACAGTATTGTAGAAACATTCTCTACATTGTAAAGCTCCTTTTGAAAAACCCAACCATTGACTCTTAGTATTTCAGTTGACCTGGGGAAAGAAAGACTTGGTCTACAATGAACCCTAGAGAACTAGGGGAAGTAGAGACTCTGTAAGAATCTGGGTGTCATGGTATCAGTAGTTGGGATTTTGTAGGTCCAGAACCTATCTGAGGTTTTTAGAGGGAGGAGAAAACCTCAGGTGGATCTGGAGCTCAGCATCAATTGTTGCTTCTCTGCTTAGGGATAAGGGACTAGACCTGTGATTTCCTTGGCACAGGGAACTCTGGAATGAGGAAATCCATTTACCAATGCAGGCTGGCACCAGATCTGTAATTTCTAGT
The DNA here is from genome assembly GCF_011100635.1 of Trichosurus vulpecula. Lineage (NCBI taxonomy): Eukaryota > Metazoa > Chordata > Mammalia > Diprotodontia > Phalangeridae > Trichosurus > Trichosurus vulpecula. The sequence goes on along the minus strand of NC_050576.1, from coordinate 163,340,640 downwards.
CTTAGAAAGTTGCTAAGAGCACCAAAAGGTCAAGCAACTTATCTAGGGTCACACAGCCAGCATGTATGATAGGCAAGATTTGACCCTAGATCTTCTTGAATCTCAGAACAGATCTCTATCCACTGTGAAATGCTATTTCTTCCTTTTTACATTTATTTGCAATATCTCTATGCCCTAATACATGGTTGACTTTTGTAAAAGTTTTATGTGTTGATAAGAAATATGTATATTCTTTCACAGTTCCGTTTAGAAGATGCCATAAATCTTTTTAGTTCTAGTTTCTTCAGTAATTTATTCAATTCCATATTTTCCCTTTTATCTTTGTTAGATTTGTCCAAAACTGAGAGACATTAAAATCTCCTGCCACAATATTTTTTATGGTCTATGTCTTCTAGTAATTCAATTAATTTTTCCTTCATAAATTTAGATGCTAAGGTACTTGGGGCATTCAAGTTTAATATTGACATTGATTGGGCTTTACCTATGTGAAAATTTGTTTTGCTTGACTATATATGTTTGTCACAGGTTTCATTTTTCTTGCTTGGAAGGGGGAAAGGAGGAGGAAGAGAATTTGGACCTGAATGTAAAACAAAATAGTTCCTTGTCCTGTGAAAAGCTGCCATTCTCTACTGACTATATTTCCCCTTTTCTCTCTATTTTCCCTATACATGATGAATCCTTCCTCCACAGTCTTCCTCCCCACAAAGGGACCTATAAGGAACTCTAAAGATAATTTAATCCATTCCCTTCATTTTACCGATAAACTGAGTGAAGAAACAGAGGTGAGATTGGAACTCAGATCCTCTAACTTCAAATCTTTCCCTTTCTATCTCTCTCTCTTTCTCTCTCTCTCTCTCTCTCTCTCTCTCTCTCTCTCTCTCTCACACACACACACACACACACACACACACACACACACCCCTTTCTCTGTGTGTCAAATGGAACTTTCCTGCTAACCTACTTTTTCCTAGCCCTGTAATGATCCTTCCTCCTGGCACCTCAGACCTCCTACTGTCCCCCTACACCTGACTCTGTCATCCTTGCCTGAACCAATGGCCCTTCACTCATCCCTTCCTTGGAGCACCGTGGCTAGAACCAAAAGGGGAAGTGGAGGCTCTGTCCCTTGCTGCTTCTCCTTTCTCCTCATCAACACAGATTAGGCAATCTGCTCTCCTAGAAGCCCTGAGGCCAGAGAACTGCTGGGGCCATGCAATAGCTCTGATTCATATTATTTTCTTTTCAGCAAACCCAATAACCCCAAAAGAAGCTGCCCCTTGCTTGAGCAATCAATTTGTTTTCTTCTTTCCTAGCTGTGAGCTCCAAACGTTCCCAGGACCCTTCCCCTCTGTGTTAGGCCTACGGCAGGCCATTTTGTGGGCTGAAAGGTCAGCTCAGACTAGATTGTAGTCTGCACTCCCCTTTTCCCTTTTACTTTTTCCTTTAGCAAATGTTTATTTTCTTTCTCTCTGAGTCCTCCCCTCAACAATTTAAAAGAAAAACAAAGCCCTTATGACAAATATTCACAGTCAAGCAAAACATATTCCAGCATTGGGCATGTCCAGCTCTGTATCTTGAAGCCATCACCTCTGTCAGGAAGTGGGGACCTTGTTTCACATTAATTCTCTGGAATTGTGGTTGGTTATTACTTTGATCAGAAATCTTAGGTCTTTCAAAGTTTTTTTTTTTTTAATGATGTTGTTATTGGATAAATAGTTTTCCTGACTCTGCTCATACAAATCTTCCCAGGATTCTCTGAAACCATCCCCTTAGTAATTTCTTATGGTACAATTGTTCTTACATTCAAATGGTCCATTACATTCAAAAACTATTATTTGTTCAGCCATTCCCCAATTGTTTCTAGCTCTTTACCAGTACAAAAAGAGCTGTTATAAATACTTAGTCTGCTCCTCTCCCCCTCATTCTATCCTGCTCCCTACACTTGGGATGTTTTCCCTCCCCCCTTTAATTCCAGTGCTTTCCCTTGTTGATTATTTTCTATTTATCCCTAATATAGCTTGTTTGTACATAGTTATTTGTATGTTGTCTCTCCATTAGATCGTGGGCTTCTCAAAGGCAAAAATACTGTCTTTTACCTTTAGTAGGTGCTTAATAAATGCTTATTGACTATCTTCCTTCTCAACTTGAGAAGCCATCTTCTCCTACTTCTCTGATTTCCCTAAACTTCACCAAACAAGTGTGATCGAAGATTCTCATATCCTAGTTGCTATAATGACTCAATTTTTGTCCCTAGAATTTTAGATGGCTGCTGAATTTCCATGCAAGAAGGAGGGCTTTACCAATGGTAAAATTTGTTTTGCTTGACTATATATGTTTGTCACAGGTTTCATTTTGCTTGAGTGGAACAGGGAAAGGAGGAGTAAGAGAATTTGAACCTGAATGTAAAAAAAATTAAATTTTTAAAAATGAGACTTTTCTTCTAGGAAGTGGGTCTAGGGAGCAGGTTCAGTCTGCTTCCCACTCCCTACCTTCCCTCCAGCAATTTTAGAGATATATTTTGAGATTTTAGAGGCACTCTCCCTTTTTTGACTTATTTGACATCAGTTCTGGTATGAAGACCTGTTCACTGACATCCAACAAGGACAGTTTAACTTAATAGTGAGAGAAGAACCCCCAGGGAACATCCCCAGAAGGGGCTGGCAATCTGTGTTACACACTAGAAAGGTTGGAATGGCTTTGCCCTAAACTTCCAGGCTCAGCATAGATGGGAATCTGCCATTTTGGAGGGATTGCTCGGTGAGTTGTGTTACTCTTCCAACCCCATTCCCACCCTTCCTTCCCCTGTGGCATCCACTGCTACAAAGTACATTCCTAACTTACTTGTTTCTCAACTTGTTTATGTCAAAATCAACAGAAGTGGGGTGGAGGTGCAGGAAAGGGAGGAGAGGGGAGGGGAGGAGGAGCCACAGGACTAGGCAGTGCTAGGGGGAAGCTGGAAAGTCCCCGGGAGCTCCAGGTGGTTTGCTAATCCAACTTCCCTGTCTGTCTGTCTGTCTGACTGTGTGAGTCTCTGGAGGTAAGAGGGCTTTTTTTTTTTTTAACTAATAAGGAAATGAATTTTCCCCCCTCAAGTTAACGCAACTCAGCTCAATTCAGTTCTCTAAGTATTATTTTATGGATTTAGTGGTGGCCATCTCCAGTTGTCCTGATTTATATCTTACCACTGGACCCAGATGGCTCTAGAGGAGAAAGTGAGGCTGATGACTTTGCCCAGGCCTCCCTCACTTAAATCCAATTCACTCGCATGTCATGGCATCATCTTCCTGATGTCATGGTCCTCTTCAAGAACAAAGGGCAAGCAATAACAATGAATGGTGGACCCAGTTACAGAATAATGTAGAACACTGTGCTAGGTGTTACACGGTGGAATCAGAGTTGGGAAGGACCTCAGTGGCTCTCTAGGCCAATCCGTATCAGAAAAGGCATTGTAAGAAATGGGGGGAGCAGTTTTGTTTCCACAGAGTTGAAAGTATCCCTCTCCCCCTTCCTCCACCCCCCAACCCCCCCAGCTTTAGCAGAATGTAAGTCAGGTCACTGATTAGAGCTCCCATCTAGCAGAGACCAGGCCTCTAGTCAGGTGAGAGGTTAGAGGCTTGTATGCATGCTTAAATGAGTCATTTGTCTCATTTAAGTGGGGGTCAATAAAAGGACTGGCATCCATCTGAGTCCTTGTACTCTCTTGTACTCTGTTCAGGGGACGTACCCATTTATTCAGACCGAATAAATGTAAAATATAATTAAAACGTTCCTGGCTTCCCAATGAGTGTGGTTTATTCCTAGACAATGTAAGTATGTTTCTAATAGCATCCAACCAACTTGACATTTGGTCATATAGCCTCTGCAATGTGGTACACAATAAGGGCTTCATAAATGTTTTATCTAAAAATATTTGGAGACCTCTGATAAATAGGAGCCCACTACCTGCCTGAACAGCCAATTCCATTTTTAGTCAACTCAATTTTTAAGAAGTTTTTCTTGAAATCAAGCCTGAGTTGACCTCTTATCAACTTCTATCTCTTACTCTTGGCTCTGTCTTCTGTAGCCAAAGAGAAAGTCTAAAGCCTCCACATGGTAGCCCTTCTAGTGTCGCCTAATTAATCTTTTCTTCAGGCTAAACATTCCCTGTCCTCATATGCCCTTCACTCTCATGGTTGACTTCTTCTGCACTCTCTACAACTCAAAATGTCCTTAAATTGTGGTGCCCAAAATTGAACACAACTGTCTAGCTGTCTAGAGAAAGTATAGCCATGCTTCCCTTAATGTAGCCCAAGTCTCCATTTGTTTGTTGGTTTTGGCTGTCACATTATAGAGCTTGTAGTCCACGAAAGACCCAGATCTTTTTCAAATTGCAGTCTAACCACCTTGTACTCGTGAAGTTGATATTTGAGCCCAAGGGTAAGACATTCTTACTCAACTTTGTCTTATTAGATTCAATCCAATGCTCTGGTCTGTTAAGATCTTTCAGGAGTCCTGTTTCTGTCATTCAGTTTGTTAGCTGTCCCTTCTACAATTGTGTCATCTGCCAATGTCATCACCTTTGTCTTTATATGAGTCATTTAAAAAACACTAATAGGACAGGGCCAAGTACCACTCCCTGAGGCACTCCAGTGGAGGTTTTTTTGCCAAGTTGACATTGAACTCTTTTAAGTCTGCCATTCAACCAGTTCCAAATCCACTTAAATGTATTATTGTCTAGACCACCTCTATCTTTTCCCCAAGAATAATATGAGATGCTTTATAAAATGCTTTGCTAAAATCTCAATAAACTATGGCAGCCAGGTGGAACAGTGGATAGATTACTGGGCCTGGAGTCAGGAAGACTCATCTTCCTGAGGTCAAATCTGGCCTCAGCCTCTTATTAGCTGCGCAACACTGGGCAAGTCACTTAACCCTGTTTGCCTCAGTTTCATCATCTGTAAAATGAGCTGGAGAAGGAAATGGCAAACTAGTCCAGTATCTTTGCCAAGAAAACCCTAAATGGGGTCATGAAGAGTCAAACATGACTGGAAAACAACTGAAGAACCACAAAGTAAACTGTATCTATGTAGCATTCTATTGCTCTGCGGTTTAGTAACCCTATCAAAAAAGTAAATGAGGCTGGTCTGCCATGAGCTGCCTTTTTTTTTTTCTTGTAGAGTGTTTACTCTAGCTCCCTCTCCCAGAGCCGAGCTGTCTTCACCTCAGGGTTCCAGGGAGTAATTCTGGAGACCTGTATTTCTCTTCTGCCATCACTTTGAGCCCTAAAGGCTGTGTTCCCCACATTTCTTAGGGGCCAGTGAGTAGCAGCCCAGTTTAATTTAACAATGTCACATTAATTAGCTTTTACCTAACAGGAAAAAGCCAAAACAAACATACAAACATTTTATGCCGCCGCACCCCCCCTCTACCCAATACCTCCAGGACGTACTCAGCCCTATACTATCAAAATGTCAGGGGAGTAGGCTCAAAACTTTGCTCAGTTCCCCACAACTTTGGTCCTACCAAGTTTATTTCTGTCCAGAGGCAGCATGACTGCAGCTGTGCTGGGGTCCCAAATATCCCTTCTGAAGATTGCTTCTTGTTCTTCAGGGTCTCGGTGCTGTGCTGGCTGCAAGAGCCAGCCTAGATTCCAATTCCTGCATTCCCGTGGCTCACTCTTTTAACTAAGGCTGGGGACTGTTCCCTTCACCTACATCAGAAAAGAATGAATGAAAAGGACTAAGGACTAGTTCTCATTTCTTGGGGGCCGTATGGTCTCCGGGTCTTAAGAACAAAGCCCCAAGGCCAATTTTTTTCTTACTTCATGGTTTCTCACTGGATGTCATGAACGAAAAAGTCACTGTGAAATAAAGAGGTGGCCAAAGCTGACTCAGGTTTTTTTTGAAGATGCTGACAGTTCCAACTAGAATCCAGTTGAAAAAAGATACTTACAATCATATAGTTAGCCAACTGGAATCAGTTACAGAATCGTCTATGCATGCTTCACAATCTCTCCATGGCATATACCTTACATGCCATCATGATTCTTCTAGAAGCAAGCCCCTCGGGCTCTCCAGAGGTGGAGGGTGCATCAGCTGAGCAAGTTGAGGGGGGTCTGTGTATGTGCCATATCCATAGTACACTTTTTTTTGGTGGCGATCATGGTAAATGACTTGCCCAGGGTCACACAACTAGTAAGTGTTTGAGGGTGGATTTGAACTCAGGTCCTTCTGATTGCAGGGCTTGTGTTCTATCAACTTTGCCACCTAGCTGCTCCCATAGTTTGCTTTTAAAATATAAATGTTTGCATAATGGGTCCCATATTGCTTGCCTTCTCAATGAGTGGGGGAGGGGTTTGAGGGAAGGAGAAAATAAAAACTGAAAATAAAAGGTTTTTTAAAGTGGTATGGATTTTTTTTTTTGTTTTTATATCACCTATGTTTCCCACTGTATTCCTCTCCCAACATAAATTTTCTGTCGAGAAAATTATGCTCAATTCAAACCTCAAGTGAGGGAAAAACTAGTGACAACTACAATCTATATGGAGATGGAGCCCAGATTTATCCATCCATTGTTAGTATTTCTTCTGAGTACCAGTCTTCTGGCATGATCTAGTATTTTTTTTAAATTTATTTATTCATTTTTAGTTTTCAACATTCACTTCCATAAGATTTTGAGTTCCAAATTTTCTCTCCCTCTCTCCCCTCCTTCCACCCCAAGACTGTGCGCAATCTCATATAGATTCTACATATACATTCATATTAAATATACTTTCACATTAGTCATGTTGTAAAGAAGAATTAGAACCAATGGGAGGAAGTATGAGAAAGAAGAAACACAAAAAGAGACAGCAAATAGTCTGCTTCGATCTGCATTCAGACTCCATAGTTCTTTTTCTGGATGTGGAGAGCATTTTCCATCATGAATGGCCTGCTCTTGAGGAAGTCACGTTGGCTCTTTGTAATCACAGCTTCCTTTTCCTGAGGTTCACCCTGTCTTTAATGATCTGTTTTAGAGTTTTCCCAGGAATCAAAGTTATGCTTCTTAGCCTAAGGTTTGCAGACTCTGTTCCCTTTCCATTTTTGAAAACTGGCATATTTGTTCTTCTGTAGTTCTGTGGTATCTCTCTCCTTTTCTATAACCTTTCAAATATCACTGACAGATTAGCAAAGTTGGCAAACAAGGGAAAATGAAAATTTATGGGGAGACTGGGGAAAAGGAGCATATAAAGGCACTGTTGGTGGAGCTGTTTAATTGTTATGGATATTTTGGAAAGCAATTTGGAATTGTACCCAAAGAGTCAGTGATAATACTACCAGGACTATATCCTAAAGAGAGCAAAGAAACGAGGAAAAGGACTCAGAGGTATAACAATTCTTACAGTAGCTCTTTTTGTTATAACAAAGAACTGGAAACTAAGAAGTGTTCATCAGCTGGGGAATGGCTGAATGAGACATGAATGTAAAGGAAGACTATTGTATCATAAAACTGATGGAAGGGATAGTTTCAGAGAAACTTGGGGAGACATGTAGACTGATACAGAGTGAAGAGGGAAAAATTTAAACAGTTCATTTATTCATTTGCTTTATTTTTGGAGGCAATCAGGGTTAAATAAGACTTGCCCAAGGTCACACAGCTAGTGTCTGAGGTCAGATTCACTCAGCCACCTACCCACCTCTCCAAACAGTTTATGCAGTGACAATTGCATTATAAAGACAAACAACTATGAAAGCCTTAAGAACCCTGGTCAGTGTGATAATTAACCATAGTTCCAAAGGAAGAATGATAAAAGATGCTACGTACCTCCTGAGAGAGAAGTAATAGACTCAAGTTATAAACTGAGAGATATGCTTTCAGAAAACCAGTGTGGGCTTTTTTTTTTTTTGCTTGATTGTCCATACGTGTTAGAAAGGTGTTTCTTTTTTCTTTTTCTTTTTCCCTAGCGTGGGGAGGGGAGGGAGGTGGATAAAACAGAATAAGTACAGATAAGGTTGTCAAAAAAAAAAAGAAAAGAAAGAAAAAAAGCTGTTGAAAACTTTTAAAAAATACATAGAAGACAAAACAGATGGAAGGCCTGAAGAAATCATAGATAAGTAATATAGCTTAGAACAATACATGTCGAATTTATTATATTCTTCAGAAGGAAAGCAAGTTGTACATATGAAAGATTCACAGTTTCATGTACAACTTTTTTTTTCTGCTTTGCTATATATGTGAAAGTGCTTGTTTTGTTTGGTGTTAAGTTTAGAATAAAAAACAAAATCAAAAAACCTCCAAATACCATTGGCTCAGTTTGTAACTACCACAGTTCTTTCAAGACCTGACGTTGTAGCCCCTTGGGTCCCAATGACTTGAATTCACCAAGGGCAGCTAGGTGCTTCCTTACTACCTCTCTACTTATTCTAGTTTTCAGCTTTTTACATTAGATAGAACCCTGCTTCCAAGGAACCCACCTAGTAGGGAGATGATGTATATTATTATTTAGTCATTTTTCAGTCCTGTCCAACTCTTTATGACTTCATTTGGGGTTTTCTTGGCAAAGATACTGAAGTGGTTTGTCATTTCCTTCTCCAGCTCATTTGACAGATGAGGAAACTGAGGCAAACAGGGTTAAGTGACTTGACCAGGGTCACACTTCTAGTAAGTATCTGAGGCCAGATTCGAACATAGTAAGATAAGTCTTCCTGACTTCAGGTCTGGCACTCTATCTACTGTACCAACTAGCTGAAAGAGAATCATAGAAACATATAACTCAGCTATCTCATTTTGCATATTAGGAAACTGAGGCCCAGATCTAAAGCTCAAAGGCGTACCTAAAAGGCCATCTAGTCCAACCTCCTCACTTTATAGAAAAGAAAATGGAGGCTGGGGAGATTAATTGACCAAAGTCAGAGGGAGAGAGAAAGAGAGAGAGAAGGAAAGAGAGAGAGAGAGAGAGAGAGAGAGAGAGAGTGATCATCAGATGTGGGATTTGAATCTTTTGACTTCAAAACAGTGTTCTTCATTTAGTTTTTTGCATTTTCCTTTTTATTGATATTTTGTATCACTATTTTACGTATAGTATATGTCATGTATATTATATTTAACTTTATATATAATTATTTTAAAATTCATATTTTGTATATAAATATCTTAACTGATGTTTTCTGTTTCTTACATTACTATATTGTCCTCTATATCCCTCCCCCCTCCCAGAGAGCCATCCTATATGAAAAATAGTATTTTATTTTAGAGAGGAAAAAAAAAAGTCAGCACAACTGACCAATACATTGAGAAAGTCCAAAAAACATGCAATGTGTTACACCTGTGAACCTCTCACCTCCACAAAGGAGTGGGTTGGGGGTGTCATCTTTTCACTTGAAGAGGTTGATCTTTATAGTTTTGTCACATTTACCTTTTTTTGGTGTGTTGTTCTTTCTATTTACATTGTTGTAGTTAGTGTATATTGTTTTCTTGGCCCTGCTTACTTTACTTTGCTTCAGTTCATATAGCTCTTTCCATGCTTTTCTGTATTCATAACACACATCATTTCTTATGGCACAATAGTACAGTGTATTCCATAACATTCATGTACCACAATTTTGGTACTATCTATTTTGTTCCCAATTCTTAGCTATCACAAAAAGTGCTGCTATAAATATTTTGGAGTATATGAGGACTATTTTCTCATTGATGGCTTCCCTGGGATATGTGCAGTAATATCTCTGGTTCAAAGGGTATGGACATTTTAGTTTATTTGCTTAATTCCAAATTGCTTTCTAAAATGGCTGTACCATTTCACAGCTACACCAACAACAAATTAGCATGGCCATCTTCCTACAACCTTTCCCCTCCCCAACGTTGACTGTATCTATTTTTGGTCATTTTTACCCATTTTCAGGGTGTGAGGTAAAACCTCAGAATTGTTTTGATTTGTATTTCTCTTATTATTAGTGATTTGAAGGATTTTTTCATGCGGTTGTGAATACTTTGCAATTCTTCTTTTGAGAATTGTTTGTTCATATCTTTTGACCATTTGTCTGTTGGGGAATAGTGCTCTTTATTTTTAAAAAATTTTTAAAGAATTAACAAAAATCAGTTTTTTCCCTACCATCTGCCCCATTGAAAAAGAAAGAAAAACAAATCTTGTAATAAATATGCATAGTCAAGCCAAAATAATTCCCACAATGATCATGTCCAAATATCTATATCTATATCTATATCTATATCTATATCTATATCTATATCTATATCTATATCTATATCTATATATATGTACTCTGAGTCCGTTGCTTTGTGGGCAGGGTTGGGGTAGAATGTATCATCATGAGTTCTGTGGAATCATGGTTGGTCATTGCATGATTAATTACAGAATGGCTTCTATTCCTAAAAACTTGAATCAGTTCTCTTGGAATGAAACCTTTATCAGAGAAACTCGTAGCAAAGCTTTCTTTCTCAGTTGTTTCTTTTTCCTCTAATTTGTGAAAAAAAAAATTTCAAATTTTATAATATCGAAACTGTCCATTTTATCTTCTCTGATCTTCTCTCTCCTTTATTTGGTTCTGAATTCTCTTCCTCTTTGTAAGTCTTAAATGAAATTTCTTCCTTGCCCCTCCAACGTGCTTATGATACTACCCTTTTTGTCTAAGTTAAGTACCCATTTGGAATTTATCTAATAAACCGCAACTTTATTCAGAGAAGAGTGCCTTGGTTTATATTTTGTTAAATTTTGGACGTGATGAGTGGAAATTAAATGGAGAACCTCAATTTGATTGTCGCTGATGAAGCCCTTACTTTATGTAGGGAACTATATTGAATGCTGAGGATACTCTGAAATGATTTATATAGTGTGAGTAACACAGCATAGAGGTAGAAACCTGATTAAAGGGTTACTAGAGAACTACTTGGAGTTGCCTGAGGCACTTAGAAGGAAAGTGAACTTGACTCCATGCTTAGAAGTCAGTCCTTCCTTCCTAAACTGGTAAATTAAAATAATAGCTAATATTTCTACAGACTCCAAAGTTTACAAAGGCTCTTCTCCAATCACACTGTAAGGAAGGCAATATAAGTATTACTCCTTCCTTTTTACAGGTGAGGGATAAAAGGCAGCCTAGTGGGGTGGCTTGTGAGCCAGCCTTTGAGTCAGGAACACCCAGGTTTGAGGTCTGGCTTGGGACATATAGGCTATAAGACCCTAGACAAGCCACTTAACCTGATATCAATGTTCCCGGATAAAACTATACATTTCAGAACAATTCCTGATCTTGGGGGTTTCCTACTAACTGGTGAGAAAGTTGAGCCTCAGAGAGGTTAAGTGATTTGCTCAAAATCATATAACTAGCACAATTCCACCCCCCTCTTTCCTTCCTCTCCTCAACCTCCCAACATACAAAGTGTATTTATCCCTCTTATCAGGAGGTTAGACATTCAGCAACTGTTATGAGAGGATTAGAATAATGATTATTTTCCTCTTTGACCCTTAGATTCTATAGCTATAAAATGAGGAGATTGGACTAGACGACTTCTAAGGTCTTTTCAGGCTCTAAATCTATAACCCTATTATAGTTATCTGTCTGATATCATATCATATCCTGGGTATGAGACAAATAGCTTCACTGAAGCCCTGACTGTGTCTTATCTAAACTTTGTATTTCCTCTATCTCTCAATACTGTTTCCTGCACACAGTGTTTTGCAGAATGAACCTTAACACTCTAGAAGAGACCTCTAAACTAGGAAATAAGCAGAAAAAGGTCTCTAAGCATCAAGTTTAGCTGCCTTTAGAGGCATTAAAATCAAACCCTTAGGCTCTCACTCAAACTTAGAGACTTTTCTTTACCACTTATTTTTTAATTCTTAAATTCTTCTTATTATTTAATTATTTTCCAACTCTTATTTTTCTTTCAAAATGCTTTTTAAAAATCACCTCAATTTCCAAATTTATCCCTTGACCCATTGAGTTATGTCCCATGACAAAGATTTTTAAAGAAAGAAGAAAAGTATCTCAACAAAACTAGTCAACTCATTAACAGTCTCTGACAATATATGTAATAATGTGCATCCATAAGTTCTCCATCTTTTCAACAAATTTTCTTGTCTCTTTTCCTGAGCCAAGTTTAGTCATTATAGTTATGAAACATTAAGTTATCTTTTTTTATTCCTTCAATTTACGTTGTTGTAGTCATTATCAATATTGTTTTCCTGGTTCTGTTTACATCAGTCTTAGAAAATTAGTTAATACAACTAATGAAATTAGTTCATATAAGTTTTCCCATGTTTCTCTGAATTCTTCATATCTGTCATTGCTTACATACAGTAGAATATTTCTTTAGGGTCATGTGCCACAATTCATTTAGCCAATCCCCAATTGATGGACACCTATTTTATTTCTAGTTCTTACTACAAAAGGTGTTGCTGGGAATATTTTGGCATATATTGTCTTTGATCTGCTTGATAATTTGACTGCCAGTGAGATCTCAGGGTCAAATGTCCATTTGTATCCTTCCAAACCACTTCTCAGAGTGATTGGACTAGTCCACAGTTCTACCAACAGTATATATTTAGTATGCTGATCTTCCAGAAGCCTCTTTAATATTGACTGTTGACTTCTTTTGTCATCTTTGCCAATTTGTTGGGTTTGGGGTAAGACTTCAGAGTTGTTTGGCTTTGCATTTCTTTCATTAGTAGTGATTTGGAGCAGCCTTTTATAAGGTTGATAATAGTTTGTGGTTTTTCTTTTGAGAGCTGTTTGCTTCTATGATTTGACCAAATATTTATGTATTGGGGAATGGATAGTGGTCTTATATATTTGTACCAATTCTTTCTCTATGGGATATCAGGCTATTATCAGAGACATTTAATAAAAAGTTTATTTTTCTCAATGGTCAGTTTTCCTTATCCTAGTTGTTGCATTGATTTTATTTGTGTAAAACTTTTCTATTTAATTATAATCAAAATTATCTATTTTATCTCTTATGTGTTCCTCTGTTTCTCATTTTAATATTCTTTTTTCTTTTCTTTTTCACTCAGTATTTTATTTTTTCTAATTATATGTAAAAACAATTTTTAACATTTGTTCTTAAAACTTTGAGTTCCAAATTCTTCCTCTTCTTCCCTTCCTACCCCCCTCATTGAGAAGGCAAATAATTTGATATAGGTTGTACACATGTAGTCATGCAAAATATGTTTCCACATTAGTCATATTGTGAAAGAAAACACAAACCCCAAAAACCCTCAAGAAAAATAAGGTAAAAAAGTATGCTTCAATCTGTATTGAGGTACCATCAGTTCTTTGTCTGGAAATGGATAGCATTTTTTATCATAAGTCCTTCCGAGTTGTCTTGGATCATTGTATTGCTGAGAATAGCTAAATCATTCACAGCTGATCATCTTACAATATTGCTGTTACTTTGTAGACAGTACATTTCACTTTGCATCAGCTCATGTAAGTCTTCACAGGTTTTTCTGAGAGCATCCTATCATCATTTCTTATAGCACAATAGTATTGCATCACAGTCACATAGCACAATTTGTTTTGTCATTCCCCAATTGTTGGGCATGCTCTCAGTTTCCATTTCTTTGCCCCCAGAAAAAAGCCACTATAAGTATTTATTTTTTTTGCTATAAATATTTTTGTACATGGAGGTCCTTTTCTGTTTTTTAAATCTCTTTTTGGTTACAGACCTAGTAGTGGTATTGCTAGGTCAAAAGGTATGCATCCTTTTATAGTTCTTTGAGCATAGTTCCAAACTGCTCTAAAGAATGGTGGATCAGTTCACAACTCCACCAGCAGTGTATTAATGTCTCATTTTCCCCACATATCCTCCAACATTGGTCATTTTCCTTTTCTGTCCTATTAGTCAATCTAATAGGTATGAGGTAGTACCTCAGAATTGTTTAATTTGCATTTCTCCAATCAATAGTTATTTAGAGCATTTTTATATGGCAATAGATAACTTTGATTACTTCATATGAAAATTGATCATATCTTTCAATCATTAGTCAATTGGGGAATGGCTCTTATTTTTGTAAATTTGACTTATTGCCCCAAATATTTGAGAAACATGCTTCAAAATTTTTTTTATCAGAGAAATATGCTTCAAAAATTTTTTCACAGTTATGATTGCTAAATGTATTTCCCTCCATTCTATTTCCCCCATTTATTCTATTCTTTCTCTCTTTTTACCCTGTCCCTCCTCAAAAGTGTTTTACTTCTGACTACCCTCCTCCCCCAATCTGCCCTCCTTTCTAGTACCACCACCCCTTTTCTTATTCCCTTCCCCTCCTATTACTCTCCTGGCCTGAGCTCTGGTCTGTGAGTGACCGCAAGCATTCTTTTCTGCCTTGCAACTGTGACAAAGGTCCCTGCTCCACTGTGGCTGCAGGCTCTGGTGTGCTAGTGCTCCTCCTCATCCCGAAATTTCCATCCAGGACTGTGACCCAGATCTGAGTATGAGCAAAGCAATAGAGTCCTGCCCCCAGTGCCAGCAAAGAGACTCCTGTAGTCTCTTTCTGATCAGTTGTTCAACCCCCTTGCCATCTGTGCGCTGAGAGCTCTGGAAGCAGCCATTGCCACTGTTGATTCAGTGGCTGCTAAGGCCTGATCCTAGTTTGCTCAGGCCTGGTCTATGCTGGCCATTGCCCGTGCTGGACCGTGTTCCACTTTCACCCTGGTGCAACAGACCTTTCCCGATATCCTTCTAAGTTGTCTTTGACTGGAAAATTATTTCACTCTGTTCTTTTGTGGGTTCTGCTGCTCTACTAATTGTTTTATTGCACTATTTATAAAGTGTTTAGAGGGGCTTTGGGAAGAGCTTGGACAAGTAGCTGCCTTTCCTCTTATTTGAAATGTTTAAAGGAGAATGTTCTTTTCTTCTAAGAACTGATGATTAAACAAGGGATAGAGAGGTTCACAGGAGACAAAATGGATAATTTTGATTACATAAAGTTGAAAAGTTTTTACATAAATAAAACCAATGCAGCTAAAATTAGAAGAAAAGCAGGAAACTGGAAAAAAAGATCTGTATAGCAAGTTTCTTTGATATAGGTCTTATTTTTTAATTATACAAGGAAATGATCCAAATTTATAAGAATTAGAGCCATTCCCCAATTGATAAATGGTCAAGGGATATGAACAGGAGGTTTTCAAAAGGAGAAATCAAAACTATCAATAGTAATGTGGAAAAATGCTCTAAATAACTAATAATTAGAAAAATGCAAATTAAAACTCTGAAGTACCACGTCATGCTCGTCCGATTGGCTAAGGTGACAAAAAAAGAAAATGTTGGAGGGGATGTGGGAAAATAGGTACACTAATGTACTGTTGGTGGAGCTATGAACTAGTCCAGGGGTGGGGAACCTGCAGCCTCAAGGCCACATGTGGTCCTCTAGGTCCTCAAGTGTGCCCCTTTGACTGAATCCAAACCTCCCAGAACAAATCTCCTTAATAAAATAAATAACAATAAATATAATAAAAATAAAAGGATATAATAATAAAAGGATTCCAACCATTCTGGAAAGCAATTTGGAACCTTGCTCCAAAAGCTACTCAACTGTGCATACACTTTGACCCAGCAATACCACTATTCGATCTATACCCCAAAGAAATCAAAGAAAAAGGAAAAGGACTCATATATACAAAAAACTATATATAGCAGCTCTTTCTATTGTGGCAAAGAATTAGAACCTGAGGAGTGCCCATCAATTAGAGAATGGCTAAACAAGCTTTGGTATAAGAATATGATGGAATACTATTTTGCTATAAGAGATGAAGGGGATGGTTCAGAAAGACTGGGAAGAATTATATGAACAGATGCAGAGTGAAACAAGCTGAACTAGAAGAACAATCTATATAGTAAGGGCAATATTGTAAAGATAATCAACTGTGAAAGACTTAGTAACTCTGATTAAGGCAATGAGTCCTCACAGTTCCAAAGGACTCATGATGAAAAATGCTGTCCACTCCCAGATAGGGAACTTATGGACTCAGAGAGCAGATCAAAGCATATTTTTTTTCTCTTTCTTTTTCTTTCTTTTCTTTCTATAATATGGCTTATGTAGAAAATTTGTTTTGCATGACTTCACATTTGTAATGGGTTTTGTGTTTCTTGCCTTTTCAATAGTGGAGAAGGAAGCAAGGGGAGGGAAAGAATCTGGAACTGAAAATAAAATAAAATTGAATTAAAAAATAAAAATTATTTCTCTAGCCATAACTATGAAAGATATTTCTGCCCATTTTCCTCTAATTTTTCAGGTGGTATGACACTTTTATATTTAAGTTGAGTATCTGTCTGTAACTTATTATACCCATAATTTTTATTAACTTGGATATTTAGTTTCATAGACTAACAGAGCTATTGGGGTACAGTGACACCACTGCTTGACATAAAGTAGGTATGC
The DNA here is from genome assembly GCF_011100635.1 of Trichosurus vulpecula. Classification (NCBI taxonomy): domain Eukaryota; kingdom Metazoa; phylum Chordata; class Mammalia; order Diprotodontia; family Phalangeridae; genus Trichosurus; species Trichosurus vulpecula. The sequence continues at coordinate 163,324,289 of NC_050576.1, read as the reverse complement.
TCAATATGTGTTTGTGGATGGTCTATGATGATGGTGGTAATGATGATAAAGGATAACTGACAGAGAGGAGACAGATAAAAACAAAAGCAGTTATAGATCTATGTTGTATATTATAGTCAGTTAGCTAACAAACCTTTATTAAGAATCTTCTGTTTGTCAGGCATGGTGCTAAGCACTGGGGATAAAAAAGAGGCAAAGAAATGTCTCTGCCTTCAAGGAACTCACAATTTAATGTGAGAGACAACAAGTAAACAAAAAAGTACAAACACGTTATATACTGAATAAATAGGAAATAATTAAAAGAGGGAAGGCACTAGAATTAAAAGGAGTTGGGACAGGCTTCCTATAGAAGATAAAATTTTAGTTGGGACTTGAAGGGAAGTTAGGGAAGCCAATAGGTACATACGAAGAGGGAGAATTTTCCAGCTATGGGGGGAAGGTCTTGGGCAGAGAGATTGTCTGTGGAACAACAAAGAAGCCAGTGTCAATAGATCGCAGAATATATGGTCAAGAATAAGGTATAAGAAGACCTTTTGGAAAGGAGGGGAACCAGGTTAGGTTATGAAGGGCTTTGAATGCTGAACAGAAGATTTTATATTTGATCCTGGAAGCAATGAGGAGCCATTGAATTACTGATTATTGAATAAAGGAGGGATATAGTTGAACTGAGGCTTTAGGAAAATCACTTTGGCAGTTGAATGGAATTGAATGTATCGGAGTAGGGAGAGGCTTGAGGCAGGTAGACAATCAGGTTATTGCAATAAAGCATGAAGTGGTGGAGGTCTGCACCAGGGTAATAGCAGTATCAGAGAAGAGAAGGGAGTGCTTCTCAGAGATGTTGCAAAGGTGAAATTGACAGGCTGTGGTAACAGATTGGATATGGAGCGCAAGAGATAGTGAGGTATCCAGGATGATTCTAGATTGTGAACCAAGGAGACTGGGAGGATGGTGGCTCTTGACAAAAATAGGCAAATTAGGAAGTGGGAGAAGGTTTGGTGGAGACAGTGAGTTCAGTTTTGGACATATTGAGTTTAAGATGTTTACCAAACATTTTAATAAGTTTATTGTAAAAATTGGTTATAGAAAAAATTTTGACTATTCTGCCCCTCCACAAACAACTTGGAATATGCAAGACATAGCTTACTTCTTACAGTGTATTCTAATAATTTATATGGTACTGTACTCATTTCTTTATATGGGTAAAAAATTGTTTCTACAAATATGTCCACTTACACATTTCTAAACTCCAACCAATGGATCAATTATTTTGAATAGATATTAATTTAAAAAATAGAGTGAATAGTCCTTTAGAATTAATTATAATAAAATTTTGCCCTGGGGGGAAAAGATGTTTACCTAACATCTAGTTGAAGATGTCTGAAAGGAAGTTGGAGATGTGAGATCGGAGGTCAGCAGAGAGGTTAGGGGAGGATAGGTAGATCTGAGAATCATCATCATAGGGATGGTAATTAAATTCATGGGTACTGGCAAGATCACCAAGTGAAGTGGTATAGAGAGAGAAGAGAAGAAGGCCCTGGCAGAACCCTGTAGGACACCAATGGTTAGAGGGTGACCTGGATGAGGATCCAGCAAAGGAGACTGAGGAGTAGGTTGATAGGCAGGAGGAGAACCAGGAGAGAGTGGCATCCTAAAAACCAGAGAAAAGGGAGTTTCAAGGAGAAAAGAGTGAGCAAGTGTCAAAGGCTGTAGAGAGGTCAAGAAGAATGAGGATTGAGAAAAGGCCATTGTATTTGACGATTAAGAGATCATTGATAACTTTGAAGAGAGCAGTTTTGGTAGAATGATGAGGTTGAAAGTGGGATTGTAGGGTTAAGAAATGAATGAAAGGTGAGAAGGTGGAGAACCTCTTCTAGACAGTCTTTTCAAGGAATTTGGCCAACTCAAAAAGGGCAGAAGAGATATAGGACAATAGTTAATGGGGATGGAAGGATCGAATGAAAGTTTTTTGAAGATTGGGAAGAGAAGGGCATGTTTTTAGGTAGTAAGGAAGCAGACAGTAAACAAAGAGACTGAAAATAAATGAGAGAGTAGGAAGGATAGAGGGGGTGATCTGGTGATGACAGGTTAGAATGGAATCACCTCGGCAAAGTGAAGGGCCACCATTTTATGTGAGACAAGGGTGAAGGAGATAGTAAGTAGTGGACTTCCTCTGAGTGATGTGAGATGTGGAATTGGGGAAAAGAAGAAGCTCATGACTGTTGATATCTAGGATCAAGCAGATGACCTGGGCATCTTTGATGTCTGAATAAGTCCTAATCACTCCACAGTGCCTTCGTTGCTGTTCTCATCCACCCATTCTGTCATTGTTAGTAGCACATGTGAAAAGAATTGGCACATAGTAGGTGCTTAATACTTACAGACTGACTGGTTAAAGAATGAATGTATAGAAGGACATAAATGGGCCTTTGTTTTGGGGGGAATCTGTGTGTCAGATTAAATGAAATTATTCTGATTTTTTTGTTTGATGGGAATGCTTTCTATAGTATTTGTGTTTCTGATGCCTACAGGGAGTTTGTGTGATAATAGCTAGCTTTTGTATAGCACCTAAAGGTTTACAAAGCACTGTCCACAAGTTATCTCATTTGATCCTCACAACAACCCCGTGAGCAATGTAGACCTGAAAGTCTGGTTAAAGGAGGCAAACAAGCCAGGCGATAGGTAAATCCATATTGTTTATTCCTTAAAGCTAGCAGCATACAAACATGTATGGAGACAGACAAAAATCTGACTGATGGAACAGAAGAATGAGAAGGTTTACATACATTTTTAGAACAGTCACAACTCAGCATGTCTGTGTTACTCAATTTTATGATCTCCACGTGTGTTTAACCATGATACAAGAAAGGATTTTTCTAAACTGAATAGGTTATAAATACAATAAGATAAGAGTTGACAAGGGTCAATAGAAACTACAACCCACCATTTTTGTGTTTAATTTACCATTAACATTGCCATAACATAGTATATGCCCATAAAAGAAGAAGTCACATTATTCAAGATAGTGTCTCGGGTTAAGGGTTTCATCCTTAATGGCCATAGACAGAGGAAAGAATGCTCTTAAGCCAGCCTGATCCGGCCTTGTTGACATAGGAAGAGGTATTCTCTGAGTAAACTCAGAGAACAAAGAGGCTTAGGTCCAGGCTTTTCTTCTGGTTGATTATTAGTTCAGGCTCTGGCCCTTTTTGAAGTTGCTAAATTGATATTAAATGATTATCTGTTTTACAGTTAAGGAAAGTGTGGCCGGGAGAGATTACGTGACTTGCCCAGGGTTTCATGGCTAGTTACCCACAGTACCACCTATCTGTTTCTAAAATCTAGTTAGCTAAGAGATTACGTAGTAATGTTTGGTAGGCCCTCTTCCAAAGTCCTCTCTGTGGCCTGAACACAAAGTTCAGTTCTCACAAACTACAATCCTGGAATGCCAGAGCACGTAAGTTACGCCAAGTCTGATCAGCAAACAATTATCAAGTATTAACTCTGAGCCAGGACTTGGGCTAGTCATTGGGTGTACAGATAGAACAATGCCCTCAAGGAGCTTGCAGTTCTACTAGGAAGGCATATGACATGTATACCCACAAATCAAATATAATATAGGGCAAAGGAGAGAACAAAGGATGAAGTGCTCTAAGAAAATCTGGGGAGGCAGAGATGATCCAGGTATAGGCTAATAGGAAGATTTGGGCTTTTAGTTAGCCAACCAACATTTATTAAGTACTTCCTGTATGCCAGTTACCATGTTAGGTGCTGGGGATGATATAAAACCAAAAATGAAACAATTCCTGCCCTTTAGACAGTTGACATTCTATTGGGAGAGACAACATGTACACATAGGAATGTGTACAAAGTATCTACATAGATTCTCTGCCTGATTGTTAAAGGACGTGTCCCACAGAAAGGGGGCTGAGCACATGCCCACACCCATAGGAAATATTCCTGCATATATAAAATGAATATCAGGTAATTTGTTGTGGGGATGGGATTGAGGAGCATTTTGAAATATTTTCTTTTATTTGTTTATTTTTTTACATTCTGAGTTCTGAGTAATCTCCATCCCTCCCTCCCAATCCTGTATTGGAGAAGGCCAACATTCGACATAGATATATATGGAACCATACAACACATACTTCCATATAGCAGTTCTTTCTCTGGAGGTGGATAGGATATTCCTTCTTAAGTCCTTTGTAGTTGATTTGAATATTCATATTACTCAGAAAAGCTTAGTCATTCACAGGTATTCTTTGAACAATATTACTGTATTCAATGTCCTCTTGATTCTACCCATTTCATTCTGAATTATTTCATTCAAGGGATTGTTGAGGAAAAAAAAAATCAGTACTAACAATATACTCTTCAATAGATGCTCAATAATGCAAGAAACAGTATCATTTTCTGTTTCTAAGCTATTTCTAGCTTGGAGAGAAAGCTATGTCCAAGCCGGTGTAAGTCTCTTCTGATATAACTCTTTGCCCTAAGAAGATTTCAGGTAACATTTATAGGAATTTTGAACAAGGAAAAGATTGTAATATGTTAAAATACAGTTTGGAGTTAACGTTCCAGAATGTTAACTGCTCAGTTCCTTCCTGAACACGTCTCCTTAAGAGTTCCTTCCCGTGATCGATATCTTAAAGAGGACAGACTCTGTCCTTACGTGGGTCCTGGCACTAATCACTCCAGGTGCTGGGGAAGCAAACCAGCAATCTAGACACACATCGAGTTTAGTTATCACCCTTACTCCATTTCAAAGAAAGTCCTTAGCCTTTCTTTTTCCCACTTTCCTGTAAAGAAAGATTTGGAAAAGGTTTTAAGTTGGAGAAACAGTATTTCTGAATATTTTGAATTTTATTGTTATTGTTTAGTCTTGTCTGACTCTTTGTGACCTAATTTGGGGTTTTCTTGGCAAAGACACTATAGTGGTTTGCCTTTTCTTTCTCTAGCTTATTTTACAGATGAGGGAACTGAGGCAAACAAGGTTAAGTGACTTGCCTAGGGTCAAGTAGTAAGTCTCTGAGGCCAGATTTGAACTCAGGCAGATGAGTCTTCCTGACTCCAGGCCCAGCACTCTATGCTTCCATAGGAGGCACTAGCAGCTAGGATTCATAGAGAAGTCAAGAGACACTTGGGTTTGAATCTTGCCTCTGATGCTTAGTAGCTCAGTGACTAAGGGTAAGTGATTTCACCTTTCACAGGTCTCAGTTTCCTCATCTATAAAAGAGAGATCAAGGTGGGTGGGTTCACTCGGCAACACCCAGGGCAATGTGGGTTCATACCTTGTCAAAGAAACATCGCCAATGCCAAGACAATGGCCTCACCTGTGTTATCTTTGTTAATAAGGATTTAACCTTATTAAAGCAACATCACACCTTAAGGGGACATGAGGGGGATGCAGGCAGGCCTTACAGGTTCATCCTCGGTATAGCTTAGATTTGAGAGACATCTGGGTAGAAGTAATAAGTCAGCAAAGGAGAGTGGGCCCAGAACAGAGTTTTGGATGACATCCATGCTTAAGGGCAATGGAGGAGAACAATAAAAAGGGACACAAGCAGGAGCCATGAGGTAGGAAGGAGGAAAACCAGGAGAGTGTCAAGGAAGCAAAAGGAGGAGAGAGAGTGGGTGGGAAGAGGGGATGGTGAACAATGGTAAGTGCTGTAGAAAGATCAATAAAGACTGAACAGAAATCATAGGATTCAGCAGTTGCTGAAGGTCATTGATGACTTTTTATAAGAACAATTTTAGCAGAATAGTGGGATTAGAAATCCTATTGCATGAGGTTGAGCAATATAAATGGGGGAAGGAAGTAGATGTAGCAAATGGGGACAACTTTTTTAGAGGTTCTGCAGCAGGAAGAAAGAAGAAATTAAGGATGGTAGTTTGAAGGGGTTGGATGTTTGAGGGTTTTTTTTAATTAAGGATAGAGGGACAGCTAGGTGGCACAGTAGATAGAGCACTGGCCCTGGAGTCGGGAGGACCTGAGTTCAAATCCAACCTTAGACACTTACTAGCTGTATGACCATGGGCATGTCACTTAGCATCGAATGCCTCCAAATTAAGGACAGAGGGGAAAGAGCACTGGATTTGGATTCATAGGATCTGGGATTTAATTCTAGTGCATTCTGCCATTCATTATCTGTGCAAGTTACATAAGCTCTCTGGACCTCGGTTTCCTCATCTGTAAAATGAAGGAGTGGGGCTCCATGGCATCTATGTTCTCTTTTAACACTAAAACGATCTGATGAATACATTTTTAGGCACTGGGGAAGGAGGGAGAGCCAGAATTCCTAGGTCCTGGAGAAGACAAAAGGGACTGAGATCATGGATGGCACAGGTGGAGAGATTAGCTTTGGCAAAGTGGAGGGATAACAAGAAGAGACACTTTTGAGGTGTGGAGGAGGGGAGATTAAGATATGACTCACGAACTCAGTCTTTTCATAGGAGTTGGAATTGAGGTCACCTGCTGAAGGAGGGCGTTTGGGAGTGGAGCTGGGAACTGAAGAGGGGAGAAGGTTTGTCAAAGCTGCCATGGGGGACTGTGAAAAGGAGTAAACCAGAGAAGAAGCAAAGGACTGCCGTACAGCAGTGAGTACCTAATTTAGATTAGATAGTGTAGGTTTGTAGTGGATCGGTCCAGCATAGCTTCCTGCCTTTCTTCAGCAGCATTTGGCTGGCTCAGGAAAAGGAGGAGAAGAATGAAGATAGTGGGAGTGACCTGGGCTGAGGGTTAGCAGGGTGGGAACAGAAGAAGGTTAAAAAAAGCAAGAATTTAAGGCTGGAGAAGAAGGACTTGTTCAAATGGACAACTACAGGGTTAAGCTTGAAGGGAAAGATGAGAAACCATTACAGGTGAGGTGGAGGGGCACAGTAGGGCTGTCTTGATAGGACAAAAAATAGGTTTAGGAGATTTGAGGCTAGATGCAGGGACTGCATGATTGCCACCTGCGTATCAGCCTCCTAAGTTTGGAGTGGCTCATCAACAGAAAGGTAGCTACCCACGATATAAAGGTGTGTAGGTAGCAATGGATTGTTATGTCTACAAAAGCTCAGGGAGATAACCTACTAAAGTAAAAAGCAATTATTAACACTGCTGATTGAGGGTCATGACAACAAAATTGTGTATTTTTTATTTAATAATAGTTAGCATTTATATAAGGGCAGCTAGGTGGTGTGGACAGAGTACAGGGCCCGGAGTAAGGAAGACTCATCTTCTTGAGTTCAAATCCGGTCTCAGATACTTACCAGCTGTGTGATCCTGGGAGAGTCATTTCACTCTGTTTGCCTGAGTTTCCTCCTCTGTAAAATGAGCTGGAGAAGGACATGGCAAACCACTCTAGTATTTCTGCCAAGAAAACCCCAAATGGGGTGACAAAAAATCAGACATGACTGGTAAAACGACTAAACAACAAAAGCATTTATGTAGTACTTTAAGGTTTGTAAAGCACTAAAAATACATCATCACATTTGATTCTTTCAACAGCCCTTGGAGGTAGGTGCTAGTATTAACCCCATTTTACAGATGTGGAAGCTGGGACCTTGTAAGGTGAAGTGATTTGCCCAGGGTCACAGAGCTAATGAGTGTCCAAAGCCAGATTTGAACTCAGTTATCCCTGGCAAACCACTCCAGTGTCTTTGCTAGGAAAATTGTAAATGGAGTCACAAAGAGTCAGACATGGATGAAAAAGACTGAAAAAAAAAAACAACTCCCTGATTCCAGGTCCAGCACTCTATCTGTGGGGCCACCTAATTGCCTTCAACTAATTCTCACATAGCATGGTTTTGAATACTGTCCTGGTCATTTTCTCTGGACACACTCTAGCTTCTAAATGTTTTTCCTAAAATGTGGTATGAACTGAATAGATCTGGCCTGACTAGGGCAGTGGTAAAGTGACTTGACCAGGGTCATACACCAATAATTAGGGGCAGAAGAACCAGGATTGAAATCCGGGGCCTCTGATTTCAAATCTCTCTTTCCGCTGTACTATGCAGCTTGAATTTCTAAAACCCAAGGCAGTCAGTGAGTTCCTGTGATATTGGTTTTTGTTGTTGTTGTTCAGTCATTTCAGCAAATTTTTAAAAATTTATTTTATTTTAAATTTATGGAATAAAACAAGCAAGTATTTCCATAACATAGTATAATTAAAAAAGGATGATTGCACACAAAACTGCAAATCCATTACATACAACTTACTATTCCTTTTAAATATATAATATAGTTAGCAGGTAAATTTCTTTTTTTTTCTTCCCTTCCTCCCCACCCTAGAGATGGCTACCAAATATGTACGTGTATATGTACACACATATATGTAAAATCATTTTATACATACTTTCTCTGGATGCAGATAGCGTCTTCTTTCATATGTCCTTTGTCATTACTTTGGGTATTTATAACAGTCAAAATGACTTAATCACTCAAAATTGTTCTTAAAACAGCATTGCTGTTACTGTACACAACGCTCTCTTGGTTCTGCTCATTTTGGTCTTCATTATTTCATGCAAGTCTATGCTTGTTTTTCTAAGATTATCGAGCTCATCATTTCTTATAGCACAGAAGTATTCCATCACAATCATATACCACAATTTGTTCGACCATGTCCCAGTTGAAAGACATCCCCACAATTTCCAGTTCTTTGCTACCACAAAGAGAGCTGTTATAAACATTTTAGAATATATACATTCCTTTCCTTTCCCCCTAGATAACCTCTCCCCCACCCTTTCTTCCTCATTATAATTATATTTATTTGTGTAGTTAGAATTTATCCTTGAAAACATCTCCCTCTTACTGTGATTGACTAGGTAAGAAATGGGGCAGAGAACGGCCTCTTTATCTAGTCAAAAAATTAAAAAATCAGTCTGGGAGTGGAAGACCATGGCATCACCTCCTGATGTCAAGGTCCTCTTCCAGAATGAAGGACAAAAAACAACAACTTTGTCCCTCTTACTGATGTCCCTTAAGGAGTTAGATCCTATCTATCCTTTCGAGGAACTCTTCAAAATATGTCTTGGGTATACGTAGGTACTTCTACCTTCTGAAGGATGGAAAGGACCAGGAAGGAAAGTCAAGAATTTGCCCACTGCCCTGCAAGTCACTTAACCCTGTTTGCCTCCATTTTTCCACCTGTGAAAAATGAGCTAGAGGAGGAAATGGCCAACCACTCCAGCACCTTTGCCAAGAAAAACACAACTAGGGATCATGAAGAGTCAGATATGATTGAAGACGACTGAAAAACAACAATAAATGCTTTGATTGGGGGAAGGAGTGGGGGGAGGGGGAGAGAGAGAGAGAGAGAAAGAGAGGGAGAGGGAGAGGAGAGAGGAGAGAGGAGAGAGAGGGAGAGGGAAAGAGAGGGAGGAGAGAGGAGAGAGAGGGAGAGAGGGAGAGGGAGAGAGGGAGAGGGAAAGAGAGAGAGGGAGAGAGAGAGAGAGCAAGAGCGAGCAAGAGCGAGTGAGCTTTGGCAGATATCTCCAGAAGCAGAGGCTCCCTTCACATCTCTGTTTCTGTATCTGTACCAGCTCCTCAACCTGCATCTAGAACTCATCAACCATTTCTGGTTGAACATTTTGTAATATACTCCCACCATGATATCACTTCTGTTTCTTTTGCCTCTGATTACAGGAGCACAGGTCTAGATCAATTCTCTCATTTTGGAAATGAAGTTTTTGGGGCAGTTTGTCTCAGGGAGATTAGGTGGACTTGGCCCAGGGAAGTTAGATAGCTTGCCCAGAATCTCACATGTAGTAATCTCTGACTCCAGAGCTAAGACTCCTCTCATCATTCTCTGGGGGGCTCCCTTCCCCCGCTTCTCTTTGTGTCTTTCTACATAGGAGCATATCTTGAGATCTTAGATTTAGAGCCAGAAGGGACATCACATGGAATCTACTCTAATCCTCCTGTTTTTCTGTGAGGAAACTGAGGGACAAGAGAGGCAAATATCACATATGTGGTGAATAGCAGAGGTAGCATTTGAACCTACAACCTCTGTCTGACTCTAAGGCCAGTGCCCTTTCCACCAGACCGTGCCGCCTCCTCATGGCAAAACAAACAACCCCTTCCCCCCCCCCAAATCCCCCAAATCCAAGGCTTCTCCTTCCTTCACTTGGGAACAGATATCTTGTTGTATAGTAATCCTTCACCACTCCTTTGATCTCCTCTATTCTTTCCAAGAAGGTTTCGAAGTATATCCTTTAGACTATAAGCTCCTTGATGTGATGGAATACTACTGTGCTATAAGAAATGGTGAACTCAATGATCTTAGAAAAATGTGGATTGGCTTGCATGAAATAACAAAGAGTGAAATGAGCAGGACCAACATATTTGTAGTAACAACAATATTATTTTAAAAACAGTTTTGAGTGACTAAGTCATTTTGACTATTATAAATATCTAAAACTACCTAAATACAAAGGACACATGAAGGAAGATGCTATCTGTACCTAGAGAAAGAATTGATAAATAGAAGTATGTATAGAACAGTTTTACACACACACACACACACACACACACATATGTATTCATGTCTAATGGTAGCCCTCTCTATGGTGGGGAAGGGGAGGGAAGAAAAAAAGAGAAAGTTACATGATAACCTTATTATATATTTAAATAGAATAGCCAGTTGTACCTGATAGATTTGCAATTTCATGTACAACCATCCTTTTTCTCTATTCTACTATGTTATGGAAATGTTTGTTTTGTTTCTTAAGTTAGGAATAAAATTAGTAAAATTTAAAAAAAATATTGTAAGTTCCTGGAGGGCAGGGGCTATCTTTTGCTTCTTTTTGTGTCTCCAGCGCTTAGTATAATGCCTGGCACTTATTAGGTGCTTAACAAATGTTTATTGATTAACATCCCTAAATACTTTTGTTCAATTGTGTCTGACTCTTCTTGACCCTATTTGGGGTTTTCTTGGCAAAAATACTGGAGTGGTTTGTCATTTCCTCCTCATTTTACTGATGAGGAAACTGAGGAAAGCAGTGTTAAGTGATTTACCTAGGGTCATACAACTAATAAGTGTCTGAGGCCAGATTTAAACTCAGGAAGATAAGTCTTTCCGACTCCAGGCCTGGCACTCCATCCACTGTACCACCTAGCTGCCCCTTAAATACCAAGTATCCCAAGAAACTTTGCCCATGTCAAGCTATTAAATCTTTAAAAGCTTAACATGTCCACTAAGTTCCTTAGGACAGCTTGTAGCTGTGTTCTAGTGAGGAGCCAGAGCTCACCAAGCTTTAGTGATATCTGATTGTAGTTCTGTTGGGAAGGTTAATCATTTCTTAGCTTAAGGCCCTGTCACTCTAGGACAGCTTCTGTTCTGGGAAAACATCGTGCAGAGCACCTCCTAGGAAATAGGAGAGCATACAATACCATCTGCACAAGCTTGTCAAATCCAGCTCTTGACACCTTTCCTGGCAAGCGAGAAAGACCAAAGGGCATCGATTCAGACAAACTTGTGACTACAATTAACAGTCAGAAACACTATATGAACATGAACCTAATTAACTGAATGTGATAATAAGCAATTATCTTTTAGGGCAGCTCCTGTAATCTAAGTCGGCAGTTCTCAAAGACTGGTCCTCTGACTGCTGGGGTCTTTGATGTCAGAGCTCATCACTCATATTCTCTTTGTATATTCTACTGTAGGAGTTCTCAAAGTGGTCTGTGGACCCCTAAGGGGGGTCCCAGAGACCCTTTCAGGGGCTCAGCAAGGTGAAAATTTTACATAATATTATGAAAACATTATTTGCCTATTAAAATACTCCCCCCTTTCCCAACTACATCTCTATAAGGCCAGGTTTTCTTCATCTACTTCAACCCAAATAACTTATCACAACAGATTGTATGCAGAAACAGGAGAATCCAGGTGTCTTCTATTAAGCCAGAGACTAAAGAGATTAGACAAGATATATAAAACAATGCTACTCTTCTTAGTAAATTATTTCTGATTTGGAAAAATGGTTATTTTTCATTAAAATACATTATTTATATTAACATGTAATGAGTTTATTATGGTTATTTTTGAGGAATTAATAAACAATATTTTTTAAATTGATGAGTTTATATTTCTAATATAGAGAATATTGATAGCTATAACCCACATAAACAAAAGCTCTTTGAAGTCCTTAATAGTTTTTAAGAGTTTAAAGGGGGTCCTAAAACCATAGTTTGTGATCCAGTGATCTAGACTAATCCCATCATTTTTCACGCAAGAAAACTGGATCCCAAAGAGGAACTTGGCCAAAGACATACATCTAGTTGGTGACAGAGCCTTAAATCCAGTGTGTGTGTATCTGTACATTGTGCATATGCATATGTTTGTGCATGTGGGCATATATGTGTACAAGTCTGTGTGTCTGTGTGTATGTTCATATGTGTATGTATGTAAGTATGTGTGTGTACATATGGATTTTTTGAAATTTGCACGAAGATCAAACTTCTTCAATAAGCATTCTATCTTGCTTGCACTAGGGAAGATGGCCCTTAGGGGAATTATCCTTAATTCAGATATTTATGGAGTGGGACCTACTATGGGACAAGGCACTGTATTAGATGCTGAGGAGGATATAAAGAAGGACCTGACAGGTAAGTAGGGAAAATGAGACGTGCACAATTGACTCTAATACAAATTAGAATGAGCCAAGCGCAGAGATCCAATCCATCCATCCTTCCTATTAAAGTCATCTTTCTCATCCATTGCCCTGGTCATGGCATTCCTCTGCCCAGAAATCTTCCGAGGCATGTTATTGGCTGCCATGTATGATTCAAATTCCTTTGCCTCTAATTAAGATGCTATCACATCTCGCACTACCAGCCTTTCCAGCCATCTCTCGTATAACCTACTTCTACAAATTCTATGCTCCAGCCAAGTGAGATGGTTCTCTTGCCCCTGAATATGTCGTTTACTTGTCCATATCCATTGAGTCATTTCCTAGGATACTCTACTATCCTATATCCTATATCTCTACCTGTTGAATCCCCTCAAAGCCCTAGTTCAATGCTATGGTACCCAATGGAGCCTTCTCTTATAACCTCTAGGGTCTCCCTGTTGCCTCCAGGATCATTTATAAAAATCCTCTGTTCATTTGTTTGTTTGTTTGTTTTGGCAGGGCAATTGGGGTTAAGTGACCTGCCCAAGGTCACACAGCTGGTACATGTGTCAAGTGTCTGAGGTTGGATTTGAACTCAGGTCCTCCTGACTCCAGGGCCAGTGCTTTACTCACTGCGCCACCTAGCTGCCCCCAAAATCCTCTGTTTGGTTGTCTTCTTACCTTACCTCCCTCCTTCCCTCTATTCTGTCATTCTTTGCCGTTCTTCCCTCATCTCCAGACTCTGAGCATTTTCACTGGCTGTCTGTCCCCTATGCCGGGAATACTCTCTGTCCTCACCTCAGCCCCTTGGCATCTTTCAAATCTCAGCTAAAGTCCCACCTTCTGCAAGAAGTCTTTTCCAGTCCTCCTTCCTCTTAGCGCCTTCCCTCTGAAATTATCTCCAGTTAATCCCGTCTGGAGCTTGTGTGTGTATCATTGATTACATGTTTCTTCTGTCCAGGGATGGAGAACCTGTGGCCTCGAGGTCATACGTGGCCCTCTAGGTCCTTGGGTGAGGCCTTTTGACTGAATCCAAGCTTTACATAATAAATCCTTTAATTAAGGGGATTAGTTCCGTGAAGTTTGGATTTCGTCAAAGGGCCCACTTGAGGACCTAGAGGGCCACATGTGACCATGAGGCTGCAGGTACCCCACACCTGCATTAGACTGTTAGTTCCCTGACAGCAGGGGCAATTTCTTATCTTTCTTCATATCCCCAGTAGTTGCCCAGGGTCACACAGCTAGGCTGGATTTGATCTCAGGAAGAGGAGTCTTCCTGACTTCAGGCCCTGCGCAAGTCACTTAACCCTGTTTGCCTCAGTTTCCTCATCTGCAAAATGAGCTGGAGAAGGAAATGACAAACCACTCTAGTATCTCCTCCAAGAAAAACCCAAATGGGGTCATGAAGAGTCAGACACGACTGAACAATAACAATTTGGTAAACACTAGGAGCTTAATAAGTGCTAGTTACAGTCTTTCTGGTAACAACCTTCTTCCTTTGACCTTACATAGCACTTTGTTCTGTAATTATCTGGGCTTGCGCTACCTTTAGGCTTTGTGTTTCTCCCAGTCCCTTGCTCAGTGCTTTACATACAGTAAGTGCTTAATAAATGTTAGTTGACTACACAAATAATTTAATCCCCCCTATGGACTCCAGACTTACCTAGCTGGACTCCTGACTGCTTCAGCTTCTGTTGTGTTTCCTTTCTTTAGCATTGACCTTGTGAGGACTGAAAGGTCCTCGAATCTGCTGGTTGTGCCAAGAAGCAGCAGCAGATACCAGGGTGGTTGTCTGGTCAGCAACAGTGGGAAGGGAAAGGCGTCAAGTAAAGAATGACCATCACAGAGAAAGTGAGCCAGGGGAAGAAAGTGGGAGTGAAATGTTGGCCAGCTCTTTATCAGCCTTGCAAAGAAACTGTCCTCACCATACTTGACTCAGCCTCCCAACTTTTAGTGGAATTGGTAAGTGACTAGATTCTGTTCTGATCATTCCTTGTCTCTTTCGCTTAGAATCCCATTTTTTTCTGTGTGGACATAAACTGCCTGCTCCAAACCTGATTCACTTTGTATTCTGGGCACATTTTTACTTCCCTTTCTTTGCTGGGGAAAACCCTAGACTATGAACCCATGACAATTTCTATAATTAGCAATTCCACAAGTAGTAACTTCCGGGGAATCTAAGATGGGGGACAGAATGAAGCACTGGGCAGCCTAATTCTCTGATCGAAAATACAGGCAATCCCAGAGCAATGAACCCTGTGCATGAATGGTGTCAGGATGTCAGGCAGAGCAGTAAAATTGTACAGGTCTGCAGTTCCTATGGCCTCAGCCAGCTGGCACCTAGTTAGTATTGTGTTCCCTCCGTCCATCTGTCTCTCTCTCTTTGTCTCTCATACTCTCTTTTTCTCCCTCTCCCTCTCCTCTCTCTTTCTCTTTCTTATTCTTCATTTTTCATTCTCTCATATTCTCTCTTTTTCTCTCATTCTCTTACTCTGTCTTTCCCTGTCCTCTCTTTTTCTCTCTTACCTTTTCTCTTTCTTTCTCATTTCCTTCTCTTTTTCTTTCTTTCATTTTCCCTCTCCCTCTCATATTTGTGCGTGCGCACGCGCACACACACACACACACACACACACACACACACACAATTGAAGCTTAAAAACCACAGTAAGATTTTTGGGACAATGCATATTATCATGTATAATACACATGTATGTCTGTGTTGACTGATTTATTGAATGACATACAGAGGGTCCAAAAAGCTTTAATTGCTTGAAACTGCATTAAATCTGATGAAACTGATTGGATAAAAAAGGATGAACAAGGAGCAAAGGAACAAGGATGGCAAGGACATTATAAGATTACTGGATGTCAAAACCAGCCTAGCCACTGTTTGTCACTAAGGCAATTTTATACATACATTCATTTAATAAATCAGTTAACATACATAACATATGTATATATGCCTTATATGTGATATATACAGGGCATCCCAAAAGTCTCAGTGCAGTTTTCATCTATTAAAACTTAATTAATGGGAAATCCCCTTAGTGACATGAAGTGGCTAGGCTGGTATTGATGTCCAATGATCTCTTGGTGTCCTTGCTATGCTGTGCTCATCCTCTCTTATCTGATCAGCTTAATCAGATTATGTGGTTCTCCCATTCTAAACTGAAGCCATCTTATAGCAGAGGGAATTCACCACAGCTTTGTGGCTGAGCGGAAAAGATTTTTGAACTTGATCTGCATAATGATCAGATTTCCCTCTTTTCATCTAGTATTCAACCTGTTTGCAGTACGCTGGTAGACTCTTGCACTGGTTGCCACTAGCTAGTTAGATGTGAGAATTTATGAGGGTCCCTTTACCACTGTGGGCTTCCTCATCTGTAAAATGCGGGAGTTGGAGGTGTGGAGGTCCGCAGGAAAATTGTAAAGAAACCTCTTGTTCTGGGATGAGCTGGACTAGTTGACCTTTGATTGTCCCTCCAGCTCAGAGGTTCTGTGGTTTCTGAGAGGCCTAAGGAGCACAGGAAAAAAAAAATTCTTTCCACTGAGGTACAAAGGAGGTAGATAATGACACCTACTTCAGTCTCTCAATCAACAAGCCTTCATTAAACACAGAGTAAGTGCTAATCAGTCTGTTAAGTGCTGGATATAAAAGACAAGACCAAAATAATCCCTGCCCTCAAGGAGAACATGCATGCACACATATATCCCAGGAAGCCTTACTATTGTGGGTATACTTACCGTAGCTCTAGAGTAAGGCTCACTGGACCTTACCATCAGCCCTACCACTACATCCTTCAGATCCCCGGGCATCACCATTCAACTTGCTGATCAACCCCTAAAGACCATAGAACTTTTCCTTCTGCTCTGCAGCTGAATCCTTCTACATATATTGTCTCTCTCAATTAGAATGTGAGAGCCTAGAAACAAAGGACTGTCTTTTTTTTTTCTATTTATATCCCCAGTGCTTGGCACGTAGTAAGCACTTAAATTATTTTTCATTAATTCATATAGGCATATACAAAATACATACAAGGCAGATCCAAGAAGGTAGCCTTGGCTGGGGTGGGGTCTTGGGGAGGATGGGGAGGTACAAGCAGCCACGGGGACCAGGAGAGGCTTCATGTGGACAGAGATGATTGAGCTGAACATTTTGATGAAAATCAGGGATTCCAAGATTCAGAGGTGAGAGAGGAAAACATTCTAGGCATAAGTTCAGAGAGTTGTGAGAATCAAATGAGATAAGGTATGAAAAGCAGTTTGCAAACTTTAAAAGTATTGTGTAAATGTCAACCATTACTATCAGGAAAACAACAGGAGGAGTGATCAAAAAACACAAGGGAGGAGAGAATACTCACAAGGAGGGGTTGACCAACAGCATCAAATGTTATGGGGAGATCAAGGAGGAGGAGGAACAAGAACAGACTGGTGCATTTGACAAGTAAAAGTTCAACTTTCAGGCTACTAACAGAAATATATGACCAAAAGCTACTTGCCAATCAAAGAACACGAACAAACAGCTTTGGTAGTATTCGAAAGTCCTTTGGAACATGAAACAAACCTCATGATTTATCACTTTCATAAATCTGTATTTTCATATACCAAATTTTTAAAAAATGAGGTGTGCCTGAATTCTGAATATCTGTTTTAAAAAAATAAGGTTTTATTGCTATCTTTACCTTTATATCATTTACATTTCCCAATGTAACCATGCATGTGTGTATCTTCCCTACCCCATCTCCTGAACAACTCCCTATAACAAAGAATTTTAAAAAGTGGGTAAAATTCAATAAAATTAACATATTGAGAAGTAGGACAACATATATAGTATTCCACACTTATAGTCCATCACCTCTTCAAGGAAATGGAGGTGGTGCCTTTTCATACATGTATATACATATATATATAATATATATTATAAATATATTAAATTATATATTATATTATATTAAATATTATATATTATTATATTTTATTATATTATATATAATATTATATATCATATTATATTATATTAAATATATTATAAATATATTAAAAATATATAAATATATATATATTTGTGGTCAAGTTTGGCCATTATAATTTCACAGATTTCAGCTTCATTATTTCGTTTTTTTTAAATTGACATTGCTGTAGTCATTGTGTTTATCCATTAACTTCTCTTTATATCAGTTCATCTAAGTCTTCTCAGGCTTTTCTGCATTTCTCATATTCATTGTTTCTTACTGGAAGCCTTTCCCAACCCCTTTTAATTTTAGTGCCTTCCCTCTATTAATTATTTCCTACTTATCTTGTCTATAGCTTGCTTTGTATATATTTGTTTGCATGTTGTCTCCCCATTAGACTGTAAGCTCCAGGAGGTCAGGGACTGTCTTTTGCCTCTTTGTATCCTTGGTGCTTATGGTGCCTAGCACATAGTAGGCACTTAATAAATATTGATTGATTGATTGACATTATAGCACAGTAATATTCCTTTACATTCGTAAATCACAACCCACTTATCTATTCTCCAATTGATGGGTCTTTACTTTGGCCCTAGTTCTTTGCTACTATGGAAAAATGATGCCATAAAATTTTTGAATATGTGGGCCTTCTTTTCATCCTTGAGCGTCCCTGGGTTATATGCTTAGCAATGGAATCTCTGGATCCAAAGCATAAGGAAATTTTAGTCACTTTCTCCACATAATTCCCAATTGCTTTCCAGGATGTTTGGACCAATTCACAGCTCCATCAACAGTGCACTAGTGTGCCTGTCTTTCCATCGCCCTTACCGCACTATTATTTTTTTGTCATCTTTGCCAATTTGTTAGATGGGAGATAAAACCTCAGTGATATTTTGATTTTTTTTCTCTTACTAGTAGTTCAGATCTTTCATACGTTGGTCCATCCCATTTGCATCAGCCACTTGCACGCTAGATGACCCTGGGCAAGTCACTTAACTTCACCAGGTCTCAGTTTCCTTATCTGTAAAATGAGAGGAATTGTTAGTTGGGCAATAGTTAGTCAATGAACATTTATTAAGCTCTTACTATGTGCCAAGCACAACGCTAAGCATTGGGGGTACAAAAAGAGGCAAAAGAAGTTCCTACCTTCAAGGAAGTCAGAATCAAAAAGGGAGACAATAAGGAAACAAATATTTACAAACAAGTTATATACAGGAGGGAAAGCATTAGAAATAAGATAGAATGGGAAAGACTTTCTCTAGAAGATTGGATTTTAGCTGGAACTTGAGGGAAGCCAAGGAAGCCAGGGGACAGAGATGAGGAGGGAAAGCATTCTAGGTGTGGCATTTAAAAAAGTTTGAGAGAAATAATTTCTGGGTAATTTAATCATTGTGTTAATAAGGCCAACGTGTTTTTCAATAAAAAAGATGGTCATTTGGCTATCTCTCTTACTTAGACAAAGACCCGTCACGTGGTGGGCTCACCGTTTATATGCTCTTAGAAGAATAAATGTTCCCGGGTGAGGGTGCAATCAACTCTGATTGGTCAACAATTAATTAGAAAATGAATATTACAATGAGAGAATAGGCTATATTACAGTGAGTGTCTTGGGTTATGTGACTTGGGTCACCCAAATCTTGATCAAATAGACATCAATTTCTGTTTCACCTGTCTGACAAAAAGGAGAACCAACACTTCCCCAAACCTGTCTGAACAAACACAATGAGCAGAAATGCGCCCATTAGTCCAAACTTAGAATTTCTTTTACTGTGTGATTAGTTCTTGGCCTGGGTAAATCTTTAAGAGAGATTTCTCACACTGGTTGGTTCCTGGATGAGGAAGTAGACAAAGGGGAAAAGTTTGGTCCAAATACAATAATTAGTTATTAAATACAAGAGAGAAAGAGCTAATTACTCACACAGGCATGGGGGACAACTTGCTCAGAAGAAATGGATTATCAAGATGGAATATCTTGTTCATGGAATAGCCAGGAGGCCAGTGTCACTGGGTTAAAGAATAGGGAATAAGATACAAGAGGAGAATGCTAGGCTATGAATGTCTTCAGATTTGATGACTCTTGAGGTTCCTTCCAGATCTTTCTCTATGATCCTATAACTAATGGGGCAGAGAGATGAGGGGCAGCCTGGAAGAGTGCAAAGCAAGTTGGAGTTGGAGTCAGACAATCTGGGTCAGAGTCCTGATTCATTCTTACTAGTTGTATGGTCCTGAGCAATTATCTTATTAAGAAACTAGGACCAGAAGAGCCATTTTGGGCTCAGCCCCTGATATTACCTGGGAGAGGACCTGAGAAAGTTCTGGCCGAGGCCAGATAGACTGAAATTAATTACAGGGAACAAGCGTCCTCTCTCTTGCTCTTTGGGGACTTCAGCTCACATCTGATTATGGGTAATGGAAGTCACAGGTCAGGGACCCTGTGTTCCATTGATTCTTGGGACTGTTGACTTAGGAACTGTTGGCTGCCCTTCTTATCCAAATGCCAGTGACTCTTTTCCTAAGGTTGGGAGGGATCAGATGAAGGTTTTAGGGATCCTATGACCTACTTCCTATCATTACTGATTAACCACTACTTCTAGGACACTCAGAAATATAAATAACTCAAAGTTGGGACTGGGACATAAGACTTAGGAAGGAAGGAGCTGTATGCATGAATGTGTTGGGTTACTCATAATACCTTTTCCTAGAACTTATACTTCTTTCCAGATTGCTCCTGAAACATTCTTTCACAGTCGTGCAAATAGTAAAATGCCACCAGAATCAATCTGAAAGGAGAAGTAGTGAAGTAGAGAAAACACAGAACTGGATTTGTTTTTCGGCTCTGCAACTGATTCCTTTCATGACAATGGGCAAATCACTTCCCTTCTGGGGCTCAGCTTCCTCCATATGTGGCCTTGAGGCTGCAGATTCCCTACCCCTGGATTAGATGATCTCAGAGGCTTAAAACTTTGTGAGCCTAATTCTATACCCACCTCAAGGCTAAGTCTCTCTGACCTTCTAAAAGAGCAAATATTCAGCAGTCCAGATTTGAAGATCAAAGGTCAAAGGGAACTCTGATTGTGGGAACAACTTGCTTGACCAAGGTTTGGGGACTCACGGAACATCCCCTTTTGGGGGTCTTGAATGAAGTCACAAAAGATTTTATTTGGAAGATAATGTGGTCCTCTGTAATGTTAATGGGTTAGGAAGATCTTCGATCGTTAATAGGCTTGTGGAGCCCATTAGGAGGAGTTTGCTTAGAAGAGGCTTTCACACCTTTTGCTAATTTCTAATTAGGCACTGATGTCCTCTGGCTCTGAGAAGTATATATATACTCTGAGGTGAGGTGTTGCTTTGGGAGGAGGTTTGCTTATGAGAAGGACCTTTTGATTCCCAGAGCTCCCTGACTGCTCAGAGGTAAAGGCTCTCTCGATCCAGTGGTGTATGTAAAGTGTGTAGCAGTATTGCCTTGATTCAGGCAGTCAGAGCCCTGTCTGTTGGTCTTTATGCTAATTTTTCTGCTTGTATTTTCTCTGCTTGTACTTTCTCTGAAGTTCAGGGTGCTGACTTTTCCGCTCAACTAGTGAATGTAGTTAGAAGTAGGATTGTTAACCCCTTTTTGGAGCACTCTTTCCTAGTAAAGCAGATCTAAGAACCTGTGTTAGCAGCCATCCTGGATGTGCCAATGTGGTTGCTATTACATCCCCTTATCCAGTGAAGAAGATTGCAGGGAGTGGGGTCTACACAGCCAGCAGTTTTAGGGAACAAAAATGTGAGGTGGGAAAAAAAAAACAGTGGCTTTGTAGTCAGAAGGCCTGGGTTTGGATCTCCACTTTCTTGGAGTCTGAAGTATCTAAGGGCATTATCTCAGTCACAGGATTACAAAATTCAGAGTTGGAGAGAGCCTCAATGGCCAGCTAGTTCATCCCACAACTGAAAAGGAATCTTCACTATAAGATTCCTGACAAGTAGACATCTATCTTCTACTAGGAGGCATATTAATAATTATAACAATAGCTATTGATTATGTAACACTTTAATGTTTATAAAGAGCTTTGTATATATTGTCTTATTGGGTCCTCACAATGTATAGTATACACTAGGTTGGAGTTTACGAGGTGCTCAAGGAGGACTAGCATGTCTGGCGTGAGGCTGCTCATCCACCTTTGGTATCTGCCTGGCACTCGACTCTCACCCGTGGCTCCAGGAAGCTATAGCATATGCAGCAGCCACACCCTGGTAAACCATCTCCAAAGATGGGCTAAACCAGGTTGAGGGTAACCAACAGGCCACAAACCTGTTGGTAAGTTAGAGGGGTGTCTACTCAAAGCATGAGAAGACTCCCCGCTCCCTGCCACCCCGGTGGAATGGGCAGATGAGAACAATTTGTTCCAAAGGGCACAAAGACGGCTGAAGCAGGTGCTGTGGAGCACTTAGAGCTTGGTCAAACATCAAAGACTCCAAGACCATCCACTGCATCCTGGGCTATCCCCACTCTTCCAGACTTTTTTGTCTTGCCACCGGAGTTTGATAACTCAGAAAGAGAGAATGAGGCTGATGACTTTGTGCAACCTTGCCCCACTTAAATCCAGTTCACACACAAGTCAGGACAACACCCTATGACATCATCGGTCCTCTTCAAAAACGAAGGATGAACATAATACAGTAAGTGCTACTGACCTTCTCATTGTAGAGCCGAGGGAATGGAGACATAGAGGTTAAGGGGCAGAAGCACCCAGCTAGGGAGTGTCTGAGGTAGGGTTTGAACTTACATTTTTCTGACTCCAAGTTCATTATTGCATTCATCACAATACCTATCCGCCGTGACATTTGATTCAGGGAACCCACTATCTTCTGAGACACCCCACTCCACCTGGGGGAAGCTCTTGTTGTTATCTCATGTCATAGGAGTATGGGATCAAAGATTCAGAACAGGAAGGAACCTCAGATACCATCTGTGTCCAATGCTATTATTTTACTGGTGAGTAAACTGAGGCCCACAGGGATCAAACAAACTGTTTAAGGGTGTGTTTAAGAAACAGAGCAAGGATGTGAACTCACGATCTTTGATTCCAAAGCCAGCATTCTTTCCACTGTACCATGCTCCTTTTGACTGTACCTTTTTATTTACAACAATCCTGTGAAGGAGGTAGTCTGAGTATCATCTCCCCAGTTGACAAATGAGGAAACTGAGGCCCAAAGTGTGTGTGTGTGTGTGTGTGTGTGTGTGTGTGTGTGTATGTGAAATTACTTGCCCAAGATCACATAATCAGTTAGTGGTAGAAAAGAAACTTGAACCCAGGTGTATGGTGATCCCAGAACTGGTGTGCTTTCTATGACACCTCACAGCATAAAGTAGAATGTATACTGGATTTGGAGTTAAAGGACCTGGGTGTGATCATGACCTTGGGCATGTCACTTCCCCCCCTCCCCTCCACGTTCTACCCTCTTCTTTGGATCACAGCTCTAGGACTGGTAGGGACCTCACCAAGATCACACAGGTAGTAAGCACCAGAGCCAGAATTTGAACCCAAGTCCTCTGATTCTACACTCAATGCTCTTTCCAATGTATCATGTAAAATGAAAGCGTTACACTAGATGAGCTCTAAGGTCCCTTCTAGCTCTTGATTTATGATTTTTGTTGAATTTGTTGAATATTCAACAAGTATTTTTTGAGCACCTACTATATGCCAGGCACTGTGCTAAGCTGGAGATATAGCGCCAAAAGTGAAAGTCTCTGGTCTCAAGGAGCTCCCATCCTGCAGTAATGAGAAAGTCACTTTGTCCAATCTGTTTCCACCACTGCTACCAACTGTTGTTGAGTTGTTTCAGTTGTATCTGACTCTTTGTGACCCCATTTGGGGTTTTCTTGGCAGAGATATTGGCATGGTTTAGCCATTTCCTTCTCCAGTTCATTTTACAGGTGAGGAAACTGAGGCAAGCAGGGTTAAGTGACTTGCCCAGGGTCACACCGCTAGTAAGTGTCTGAGGTTGGATTTGAACTGAGGAAGATGACTCCAGGCTTGGCCCTCTTTGCACTTCAACATTTAGCTGCCCTTTAATTGCTACTGATTAAGAGACATCAAACCCCAAAGGCAACCCTTCCCCCTTCCAGATTAAACAGATTAAAATCAGGCTTCAGGGGGGGAGTGTGATGAGAAACCTGTCATCCCTCTTGCCACCCATGCCATTGTGGCAGGTGCAGCCCTGAAAACAATCAATAAAGGCTTTGAGCAGCTGCAGGCCTGAAACCGGAAAGTTGCTAAGGAAGTTACACTTGGAGATCTGACACTATTTATAGGAAGGGGGGAAATGAGTTCCCCTCAAGCAGATCTCTTGGATCTCTCACCAGGGCCCCAAACCCGCCTCTCACCAGTTGATGAAAGGAGATCAAGCTCACTGAAGTGCTGGCAGAGTCAACCACTTCTAACCGTGGGTTCTCTAGGCATGTCCTGGACTCTGCCTCCAAACTATGGTTGGGAAAACAGGGGCCTAACATCCTGATATTGTTTTGAGAAAAATTGATAAGGAGGGAGAAAAACCAATAACATTCTTCATTCTCATTCTTTTTTTAAAACTTTTAAAAATTATTATTTATTTCTTTAATATTTTTAGTTTTCAGCATTGATTTCCACAAGATTTTGAATTACAAATTTTCTCCCCATTTCTACCCTCCCCCCCACTCCAAGATGGCATATATTCTGATTGCCCCATTCCCCAGTAAGCCCTCCCTTACTGGGGAATGGGGCAATGAGCCCTCCCTTCTGTCACCCCACTTCCCCCCATCCCCTTTTCCCTTACTTTCTTGTAGGGCAAGATAGATTTCTATGCCCCATGGCCTGTATATCTTATTTCCTAGTTGCATGCAAAAACTTTTTTTTGAACATCTGCTTTGAAAAGTTTGAGTTCCAAATTCTCTCCCCTCTTCCCTCCCTACCCACCCTCCCTAAGAAGGCAAGCAATTCAACATAGGCAGTAGAGGGCCAGCTCTGAGAAAATCCATTCTGGGATAAGATTATAGGCCAGAGACCTGTTCTTGCCTTTGGGCTCCATCCCACCTCGGCATACACGTGCTACTCAGGATGAAGGCTCTTCAAGCCTCCTCAGTACACACGGTGCTCTCTCCAAAAACCCCCATGGCACACACGTGCTAAATATGACCTGTGGGCTATTAACACAATATTGTTTACAGCAAAAGGGGAACAAAAGCACGAGGAAGTCCCGCATTATGCAAATGCCTCACACGTGGATTTGTTGATTCTGCTTGCTTCAGGGTATATGAGCTCTGTCCCTCAGTTTAATAAGCGGAGCTGTTCTTTACTACCTGGGCTGTGTTTTCTTTTTCTTTTCACTTTCCTCGGCGTTTGGCCATCTCTGGCCATTTCGACTCCATAGCCGCTGGCGGCAATAGGCCACATGTGTATCATTATGCAAAAGCCTTTCACAATACTCATATTGTGAAAGACTAACTATATTTTGCTCCTTCCTATCCTAACCCCCTTTATTCAATTTTCTCCCTTGACCCTGTCCCTTTTCGAAAGTGTTTGCTTTTTATTACCTCCTCCCCCTATCTGCCCTCCCTTCTATCATCCCCCCTTTTTTATCCACTTACTCCTTCTTTCCTGTGGGGAAAGATACCCAACTGAGTGTGCATGTTATTCCCTCCTCAAGTCAAATCCGATGAGAGCAAGATTCACTTATTCCCCCTCACCTGCCCCCTCTTCCCTTCCTACAGAACTGCTTTTTCTTGCCACTTTTATGCAAGATAATTTACCCCATTCTGTCTCTCCCTTTCTCCCTCTCTCAATATATTCCTCTCTCATCCCTTAATTTGATTTTATTTTTTTGATATCATCCCTTCATATTCAACTCACTCTCTGCCCTCTGTCTATATACCTATATATAAACGAATATATATATATATATATACATATATATATATTCCCTTCAGCTACCCTAATACGGAGATCTCATGAATTATATACATCATCTTTCCATGTTGGAATGTAAACAAAACAGTTCAACTTTAGTAAGTCCCTTATTATTTCTCTTTCTTATTTACCTTTTCACGCTTCTCTTGATTCTTGTGTTTGAAAGTCAAATTTTCTATTCAGCTCTGGTATTTTCACTGAGAAAGCTTGAAAGTCCTCTATTTTATTGGTTTTAATCCTAGCTCCGTTGACCTCCAGAATATTATATTCCAAGCCCTTCGATCCCTTAATGTAGAAGCTGCTAGATCTTGTGTTATCCTGATTGTGTTCTTTCTGGCCGCTTGTAGTATTTTCTCCTTGACCTGGGAGCTATGGAATTTGGTGACAATGTTCCTAGGAGTTTTCTTTTTGGGATATTTTTGAGGAGGTGATTGGTGGATTCTTTCAATTTCTATTTTGCCCTGTGGCTCTAGAATATCAGGGCAGTTCTCCTTGATAATTTCTTGAAAGATGATATCTAAGCTCTTTTTTTGATCATGGCTTTCAGGTAGTTCAATAATTTTTAAATTATCTCTCCTGGATCTATTTTCCAGGTCAGTGGCTTTTCCAATGAGATGTTTCACATTGTCTTCCATTTTTTCATTCCTTTGGTTCTGTTCTATAATCTCTTGATTTCTCATAAAGTCACTAGTTTCCACTTGCTCCAATCTAATTTTTAAAGTAGTATTTTCTTCAGTAGTCTTTTGGACCTTATTTTCCATTTGGCTAATTCTGTCTTTCAAGGCATTCTTCTCCTCATCGGCTTTTTGGAGGTCTTTTGCCATTTGAATTAGTCTATTTTTTAAGATGTTATTTTCTTCAGTATTTTTTTGGGTCTCCCTTAGCAAGTCATTGACTTGTTTTTCATGCTTTTCTTGCATCACTCTCATTTCTCTTCCCAATTTTTCCTTTACTTCTCTAACTTGCTTTTTCCAAATCCTTTTTGAGCTCTTCCATGACCTGAGACCAGTTCATGTTTTTCTTGGAGGCTTTTGATGTAGGCTCTTTGACTTTGTTGACTTCTTCTGGCTGTATGTTTTGGTCTTCTTTGTCACCAAAGAAAGATTCCAAAGTCTGAGTCTAAATCTGAGTCTGTTTTTGCTGCCTATTCATGTTCCCAGCCAACTACTTGACCCTTGAGCTTTTTGTTGGGGTATGACTGCTTGTAGAGTGAAGAGTACTTTGTTCCAAGCTTGAGGGGCTGTGCTATTGTTTTCAGAGCTATTTCTCCACAGCAAGCTCTATCACAGCAGTGCTCCTTCTCCCCCAAGAACCACCAACCTGGACTGCAACTTAGATCTAAGCAGGCTCTGCACTCTCGCTCTGATCTGCCACTTAATTCCTCCCACCAGGTGGGCCTGGGGCTGTAAGCAACTGCAGTTGTAGCTCTGTAAGCAGCCTCAGAACTGCACCACCTCCACTGCCCCCGGGGCAATGGCCAACCACGAACTCCTTTCACTCTGTCCCCACAGTTTTTCCCACTAACCTTCTCTGTTGTCTTTGGTGTTTGTGGGTTGAGAAGTCTGGTAAGTGCCACAGCTCACTGATTCAGGGCGCTACGGCCTGTTCCTCCCAGCTCCTGGTCTGGTTGGTTCTGGTATGGCCCATGCTGGGCTCTGCTCCACTCTGCTCCCAGCACAGTGTGATAGGGACCAGGGACCATCCAGGCTGTCCTGGGCTGGAGCTCTGCTTCCCTCTGCTATCTCGTGGGTTCTGCAGTTCTAGAATTCATTCAGAGCCATTTTTATAGGTGTTTGGAGGGTCCTGGGGGAGAGCTTTAGGCCAGTCCCTGCTTTCCAGCTGCCATCTTGGCTCCACCCCCCTTCATTCTCATTCTGATTCTCCCCTGAGGGCAGGAGCCTCTTCTGAGACCAGTAAGAGTGTCAGATGTCCTGCCCTTTCTCCCTCCCCCCATCCTGGGAGCAATGGGGGACATTGGAAGGACACTATTAACTCAGGTTTATACAAACTACTTTGTTCATAATAGCTATGTGGTGTAGGTCTCCACCCTTCCTCCCCAGAAATTATATTGTATTTACTTGGTAGGGATTTGGTCTTTATTTATCTGGGCTTGAGTGCTGGCTTTGCCAGCTACCACTGGTATGATCTTGGGCAAGTACTTCGCTTCTCTGGGATTCAGTTTCCTCATCTGTAAAATAAGAGGATTGGACAAGATGACCCCTAAAGTCCGCCTCCAAATCTATGACCCCACAATTCTCTGTTGTGCTGCCCCCCAGTAGAATGGAAGCAGGGCAGAGCTGTTCTTGTGTTAGTAACGCCTTGTACACAGTGATAAAGGTTGATGAGTGAATGGATAAATAGATGGTATAAGTATTCTCATCTTACAAATGGAGAAATTGGAGAGGCCATTGTTTACTTGAGGTAATACAGCTAATGAAGTGTCAGGGTCTCCTGATTCTTCAGTCCCATTTGTTATTATCAGCATCATTAAAAAAAAGATTAAGCATTTACTATGTGCTAAGATCTGGGGATACAAAAAGAGGCAAAAATATGCTCCCTGCCCTCAAGGAGCTTATATTCTAATGGGAGAGACAACCGGCAAACAGCTATACATACAAAATATATACATTGTAAATGGGAGATAAACTGAGGGAAGGCACCGGCAAGGCTGTTTGAGTCCTGTATGCTTAAGCAGAAGGAGAGATCACCTGGTTTTGAGGGTTTCAGGGATGGTGAAATAGGAGAGAAGGATGCACTCTACATTTCAGACAGTCTGGACAAGTTCTCTGATCTTATCTCCACAACAGGCCATCATCTCCTGTGCTTGTGATATCTTCTCTCCACCTGCTGAAATCATTCCCCTTTAAGGGCTAGCTCTGGCACCATCCCTTTGACGAAACTTTGAACCATTTTTATCCCACTTCTCCCTAGCCAAAAGCAATCCCTACCTCTTCAAATTTTCTTAGTGTACACTAGCTTGATTTCTCCTTTGCCCACATCATATGTGGGGTTTGGAGTCTATTTCTTTGTGCATATGAAAGTATGTGATATGGAGGCCAGAAGGCCTAGCTTCAAAACAATTGTGAGCAAGTCAAGTTAGATCTCTCTCTCTCAGACCAATCTCTAAGGCTCTAAGTGGTGGAATTGTCATTGGGATCCTTGACATAGTGTTAATGTGACACCCATCCTATTAGGTCCTTTAGGGTAGAAACTTTCATTTATCATTTCGGCATGGCCAGAAACTACTGCAGTGCCTGGAATGTGATGGGTATCTAATAAGTGTTTTTGATTATTAGATTGAATGAATCTGATGATAATAGGATTTATAAGATGAAAAGAATAAGGACCAATAGGTTCAAGACATAAAGTGATAAGATTTCAGAAGCACCATACATGTGGGACATGGGAAAAAATATAATATTCACAGGTTAGAATTTTTGGTTTTTGTTTTTAAAATTTAAAAATATTTTTAAAATAGCATTAAATTTTTATTATTATCTTTCATTTTTTACCATCACTTGTAATTCCCAATATATCCTTTCACTCTCCTCACCTAATATAACCATCCCTCTGACAAAGTCCAGCAAAACCAGTGATATGCTGGAGCCAGCTCATATGACTCTGCAATTGTTAAATTTTCAGTGTGAGCATTTACACTTCAGAAATTGGCAAAGGGTACACATCAGGGCTTGATTTATTGTTTTATTGGTTGTATAGACTTAAGAAAGTGTTGGAGAAAATGGTGATAGTACAGATTAAATTTAAAAGTGTGTCCAGTATACTTTTTTTGGGGAGAACTGTTTGTTAAACATTTACCATCACACCCCTGAACAAAACTAACTAATGCATTGAAAAATTATGAGATTTTATGTCATGTTCTGTACCCTAGTCCCCCACTTCTGCAAAACAGCTAGGAGAGATGCCTTCTTGTGTCTCTTCTTTGGTGCCAAGCTTTTTTCATTATATTTTTGAAGCTTTCAGTTTTATTTTATTGTAACTATTCTCTCCTTTTATACTATTGTAGTCATTGTTTATATTGTTTTCCTCTTTTTGGCTTGCTTCGCTTTGCATCAGTTCAAATGTCTTCCCATGCTTCTATGTATTTGTCACAATTATTGTTTCTTACAAGACATTAGTATTCAATTGCTTTCTCCTACCACAACTTATTTAGCTTTTCCTCCTCACTCAATAGGCATCTACTATGTTTCTTGTTCTTTGCAACTACAAAAACATGAAACTAAAAATATAGTATCTACTATGGTTCTTGTTTTTTGCAACTACAAAAACATGACACTAAAAATATAGTATCTACTATGTTTCTTGTTCTTTGCAACTACAAAAACACGAAACTTTCTTTTTGTCATTGACATGAGGTTAGAATATTAGGGAAAAGTAGGAGGAGGGTTGAGATCTCTTTAAGTTCTAAATCCTATTATCTGGTCATCTGAAGGTTCAGAATTCTTCCACTTGTGTTTTCTCCCTCATTAGAATTAGAGCTCCCTTGCTGGAGAGGATGTGGGAAAATTCGAACATTGTTATATTGTTGGTGAAGTTGTGAACTGATCTAGCCATTCTGGAGAGCAATTTGGAACTATGCCCGAAGGGCTATAAAAATGTGCATACCCTTTGACCCAGCAATACCACTTCTAGGGCTATATCCCAAAGAGATCACACAAGTGGGAAATGGACCCATATTTATAGCAGCTCTTTTTGTGGTGGCAAAGAATTGGAAATCAAGGGGATGCCCAACAATTGGAGAATGGCTAAACAAATTGTGGTATATGAACATAATGGAATACTATCGTGCTATAAGAAATGAGGAGCAGACAGATGTCATGATAACCTGGAAAGACTTATATGAACTGATGGTGAGTGAGGGGAGCAGAACCAGGAAACCATTATGCATGATTACAGACACACGGTATCTGTAAAGAATAACTTTGATAGATTTGGCTCTTCTCATCAATGCAAGACAGCTCCAGAAGACTCATGATGGAAAAAGCTATGCACATACAGAGAAAGAATTATGGAGTCTGAATGCAAATGGAGGCAAACTATTTGCTCTCTTTTTTTCTTTTTTTTTTTTTTTGGTTTTGTTTCTTCTTTCTCATGATTCATTCCATTGGTCATGATTCTTCTTTACAACTAGACTATTATGTAAATAAGTTCAATGTGAAGGTATATGTAGAACCTATATCTGATCACATGCCATCTTGGGGGCAAGGGGTAGGAGAGGGAGGGAGAGAAAATTTGGAACTCAAAAACTCATGGAACTGAGTGTTGTAAACTAAAAATAAAAAATAAATTTATAAAAAAAAGAATTAGAGCTCCTTGACCATCTTACTCTTCTATTTATGTCCCTAGTTCTTAGCACATAGCCTTAGCACATGCTTTAGTCAGTCATTCAGATTAGAAAAGGAGGGTGAAGCTAAAGATTAAGTGGAAATTTCTAGAAAGGAAGGTGACCAAGTATAAAATTCCCTTTGAGAGACAGTATGGCATAGTAGAAAATTGATGGGCCAGATCTGACCCTGGCATTCACTAGCTTTGTGACTGGCTGCATTAAGAGGTTGTACTAGATGACTTCTTAAGTCTCTTCCAGTTCCATCATTTGGGACCTTGGGCAGAACTATAATTAGGAATGATGGTACCCGAGGCTAAATCCATTGGATGGGGAGTTGGGACAGGTGAGAGGTTTGTTCCAGTTAGGCATAGTTGCTCCAGGTCTAGGCAACAGCCAAGAGAAGGTAAATGTGAGTGGAGTTGTTGGGAGCTTGGTAAGGTGAGCACCATCTTCCCTGGCATGGTACAGTCAAGCAGGGCAGGATGAGATGGGGAGAGAGTAAAAGGGAAAAGTGGTAGATGGGGAATGGGGGTGGGATAGTAGAGGGAAGAAGGGTGAGACCCTTATGGTGCCATGCCTCGGAGCCAGCGGAGGGCTACAGTGAGGCAGAAATATGACTCCACCTAAACATGCTGGTGCCTTGGAACAAAGCCCAGATCACCCTGCCGTAGTTATGTCTTCTCACTGGGCTTCAATTTCTGCATCTGTAAAATGAGACATGATATTTAACCTTTGACATTCTATGACTTTCTGTGATTTTAGTGTAAACATTCTAAGGGGTTTTAGTGTGAAAATATGCCTGCTACTGAGTAAGGAAGAGGGATCAGTTTTTAGGATAATTAAAAATAGAGCTAAAAGGGAGCTCTATTATCTGTGGTAGTCCCTTACTCTTGCTACCTGACTGGCCCAGTTTCTTTCTAATCATGCACGTCCTCAATGATGTTTTGGATGCCATTTCTTAAACAGAAGTCATCACTGATAACATGCTAACAATCTAATTTCTCCATTGCCTTTGGGCATTGTAGATTGAAATATATGCTGGCAAATGTTTCACAACCAGCTTTCTGAGAACTCTAGGAACACTTTAAATTTAATCTTCATAGTTAACATTTTTTCCATCACTTTCTTAAGTCTAGACATTAAAAAAGCCATAAATCGGGAGGAGCCAAGATGGCGGCTGGAAAGCAGGGACTAGCGTGAGCTCCCCGCCAAGTCCCTCCAAAAACCTATAAAAAAAATGGCTCTGAACCAATTCTAGAACTGCAGAACCCACAAAATAGCAGAGGGAATCAGGTCTCCAGACCAGGACAGCCTGGATGGTCTCTGGGTAAGGTCTATCGCACACGGAGCTGGGAGCAGAGCCCAGCATGGGCCGCACGGCCCAACCAGACCAGGAGCCAGCGGAGCGGGCCCTAGTGCCCTGAATCAGTGAGCTGCAGCAGTTACCAGACTTCTCAACCCACAAACACCAAAGACAACAGAGAAGGTTAGTGGGAAAAGCTGCTGGGGACAGGGTAATAGAGTTCACTCTTCAGCCACTGCCATGGGCAGCGGAGGTGGGGCAGCTACGGAACTATAGCTGCAGTTGCTTCTGGCCCCAGGCCCACCTGGTGGGAGGAATTAAGTGGCAGATCAGAACGGGAGTGCAGAGCCTGCTTAGATCTGAGTCCAGTCTGGGTTGGGGGGTCTTGGGGACGAAGGAGTGCTGGTGTGGCAGAGCTGGCTGTAATAGCTCTGAAATCAATGGCGCATCCCCTCAAGCTTGGAACAAAGTACTCTTTACTCTACAAGCAGTCATACTCCACTGAAAAACTCAAGGGTCAAGTAAGTTGGCTGGGAACATGGCCAGGCAGCAAAAACGCACCCAGATTCAGTCTCAGACTTTGGAATCTTTCTTTGGTGACAAAGAAGACCAAAGCATACAGCCAGAAGAAGTCAACAAAGTCAAAGAGCCTACAACAAAAGGCTCCAAGAAAAACATGAATTGGTCTCAGGCCATGGAAGAGCTCACAAAGGATTTGGAAAAGCAAGTTAGAGAAGTAGAGGAAAAATTGGGAAGAGAAATAAGAAGGATGCGAGAAAACCATGAAAAACAAGTCAATGACTTGCTAAAGGAGACCCAAAAAAATACTGAAAAATATACTGAAGAAAACAACACCTTAAAAAACAGACTAACTCAAATGGCAAAAGAGGTCCAGAAAGCCAATGAGAAGAAGAATGCCTTGAAAGGCAGAATTAGCCAAATGGAAAAGGAGGTCCAAAAGACCACTGAAGAAAATACTACCTTAAAAATTAGATTGGAGCAAGTGGAAGCTAGTGACTTTATGAGAAATCAAGAGATTATAAAACAGAACCAAAGGAATGAAAAAGTGGAAGACAATGTCAAATATCTCATTAGAAAAACCACTGACCTGGAAAATAGATCCAGGAGAGATAATTTAAAAATTACTGGACTACCTGAAAGCCATGATCAAAAAAAGAGCCTAGATATTATCTTTCAAGAAATTATCAAGGAGAACTGCCCTGATATTCTAGAGCCACAGGGCAAAATAGAAATTGAAAGAATCCACAGATGGCCACCTTAAATAGATCCCAAAAAGAAATCTCCTAGGAATATTGTTGCCAAATTCCAGAGCTCCCAGATCAAGGAGAAAATACTGCAAGCAGCCAGAAAGAAACAATTTGAGTATTGTGGAAACATAATCAGAATAACCCAAGATCTAGCATCTACATTAAGAGATCGAAGGGCTTGGAATATGATATTCCGGAAGTTAGTGGAGGTAGGATTAAAACCAAGAATCACCTACCCAGCAAAACTGAGTATCATGCTCCAAGGCAAAATATGAACTTTCAATAAAATAGAGGACTTTCAAGCTTTCTCAGTGAAAAAGCAGAGCTGAATAGAAAATTTGACTTTCAAACACAAGAATCAAGAGAAGCATGAAAAGGTAATTAAGAAAAAGAACAAGAAAAAGAAATTGCAAGGGACTTACTAAAGTTGAACTGTTTTGTTTACATTCCTACATGGAAAGATGATGTGTATGATTCATGAGAACTCAGTATTAGGGTAGCTGAAGGGAATATGCATATATATATGTGTATTTATATATATATATATATATATATATATATATATATATATATATATATAGTGTGTGTGTGTATGTATGTATATATGTATGTGTGTGTGTATATATATATATATATATATATATAGAGAGAGAGAGAGAGAGAGAGAGAGAGAGAGACAGAGAGAGAGAGAGAGAGAGAGAGAGAGAAAGAGGGGGGGGCACAGGGCAAGTTGAAGATGAAGGGATGATATCTAAAAGAAATAAAATAAAATTAAGGGATGAGAGAGGAATATATTGAGAGAGGGAGAAAGGGAGAGATAGAATGGGGTAAATTATCTTGCATAAAAGTGGCAAGAAAAAGCAGTTCTGTAGGAAGAGAAGAGAAGGCAGATGAGGGGGAATGAGAGAATCTTGCTCTCATCAGATTTGACCTGAGGAGGGAATACCATACACACTCAATTGGGTATCTTACCCCACAGGAAAGAAGGAGGAAGAAGATAAAAAAGGGGGGATGATAGAAGGGAGGGCAGATGGGGGAGGAGGTAATCAAAAACAAACACTTTCGAAAAGGGACAGGGTCAAGGGAGAAAATTGGATAAAGGGGGATAGGTTAGGAAGGAGCAAAATATAGTTAGTCCTTCACAGCATGTGGAAGGGTTTTACATAATGATACGGATGTGGCCTATGTTGAATTGCTTGACTTCTTAGGGAGGGTGGGTGGGAAGGGAAGAGGGGAGAGAATTTAGAACTCAAAGTTTTAAAAACAGATGTCCAAAAACAACAAAAAAAGTTTTTGCATGCAACTAGGAAATAAGATACACAAGCAATGGGGCGTAGAAATTTATCTTGCCCTACAAGAAAGGAAGGGAAAAGGGGATGGGAGGGGAGTGGGGTGACAGAAGTGAGGGCTGACTGGGGAACAGGGCAACCAGAATATACGCCATCTTGGAGTGGGGGGGAGGGTAGAAATGGGGAGAAAATTTGTAATTCAAACTCTTGTGAAAATCAGTGCTGAAAACTAAATATATTAAATAAATTAAAAGATAAAAAAAGCAAACAAAAAAAAAACCATAAATTGAGCCCTGATTTGTAGCATTTGTCAATTTCCAAGAGATAAATGGAGGTATAAATGCTCTAACTGAAAATTTAATTAGCCATAACGAGCAAATTTGAGCTACCTCTGGAAACCTGCTATCTTTGGGTCAATATTGTAGAACACCTGCAATATTGATTCTTCTGATATTATGTTCCATCATTTTACAATCAATCTATGACTGCTCATTTGCCCTGGAAAAATGTTGACATAAATGTAAGTTATACCTGTTATTGATGGCTCCCAAAATTGAGGTATAGACTAGGTGGTTCCAGGTACCCTGGTAGGACTGGACTGCTAAATCTATGGTCCTGTATCTTTACTTACTCCCTTTTGCTTTTTCTAATAGCTAATATTTTTATATAGCATTTACTATGTGCTGGACACTGTGCTAAGTGCTTTACAATCATTATCTCATTTGATTCTTATGACAACCCTACAACGTATCTAGATATCTTCCTAGCCCTAGCATCACCTTAGTGTCCATGTAGACATTAGGCCCCTTCTAGTGGGAGAGAAAGCCGGGGTGAAAAAATGAGATAGTCTGGTCTATTGTTACAAGTTAAAAGGGCTTCACAGAAGAACTAATGAATCAGTCCATGCTGAAAATGAAACATTATTTTATAATTTATTTATAACTTATTTATATTATTTTATAACAATAAATAATAAACTTATTATCTCCATTTTACAGTTCAGGAAACTGAAGCAAACAGTGACTTGCCTAGGGTCATAGTGTCTGAGGCTAGATTTGAACTCTAGGTATGCCTGACTCCACGCCTAGTGCCTTATCCTTTCACTCTCAAGCAGACACACAGTTCCTGTCACGGAGTACGTTCAGTCAGATTCAGGAATTGAGTTCTTGAATTGATTTAGGATCTACGGTTATCCTCTCCACATAGAGGGGGTTAGAGACACAATGCCCCCATGATTTGGCAAATCTGTGTAAAGTTTTTTGCCCCTCCCCCCACTTTCCCCTACCAGAGAAGAAGTCTGAATTATTATGGCATTAAAAGATAAAGTACATTGATATTATATAATACTAAACATATATTTTATGCATTTCTGAGTTTTTAAACTTTTTCTGTGTTTTCTGCTGGCATTCAAGTGTAGTTCCACAGAACTCCCCCAAAATTCCCATTGAATTTCTCATGCCAACGGGCAATAAACCAAAACCTCGACGGGGGAAGTCCTGACGTGAAAGGAATAACTACATTCATTGACTGATACCTTGGAACCAAAGTGTAGAAGTGCCTCCATTCTAGGCATTGTGGAATAATGGGAAAAGCTCTGTATCTGGAGGCAGAGGACTTTTGTATCTTGACTCTGCCGCTCACAAACTGTGAATTTGGACAAATTACTTCAATTCTTTGGACCTCGTTTAACTCAGATGTCAGGTAAGGTGATTGTATGACTAGATGGTCTCCAAGGCCCCTTTCACCTCCAGCATTCTATGTTCTCTAGTTTCGTCCATTACTATCATTCTATATTTCGAGATATCTGAAATTCTGTATTCTAAGGTCCCTCCTAGGATTTGCTTTCTATGATCCCATGAATTGCTTTCAATTTAGCAGAAGTTTCTGGGAATAATTTTTAAGCCGAATCTTAAAAAATATTATAAAACTAATAATAACCATTAATAATAATTTAATAAATGTTACAAAACAAAGAGTAAAATCTTCACATGAAGCAATTTTTTAATAGGATAGAACCAATTTAACAAGCCAGCAAAAAGTTACTTTTTTGTTCTATGGCCTTTTCCAAAGTTACCTTTGTAGAGCCGAAACTTGAAAATAAATTTCCTGACCCTTCAGCTTAGTCTAAATCAGGGGTGGGAAACCTTTCGCCTGGAGGCCACAGGTGGCCCTCTAGATCCTCAAGTGGGCCCTTTGACTGAATCCAGATTCTGACTGAATCCAAACTCATTCTGTGAAGTTTGGATTCAGTCAAAAGGCTGCGCTTGAGGACCTAGAGGGCCACATGTGGCTGAAGGTTCCCCACCCCTAGAAAATGGTAGCTGCTGTCAGCTCATTCCCTTGGCATAGCTCTTCTCTGTCTTTTTTGGGCATATGGTGGTGATCTGTGAAATTCACATCCACCCACCTTGGAAAGATCTCTTTGCCCATTGTCTATAGTGGGATTCAGTTTATAAAGTCTGGGTTGGAAAGGTAGTAGAGTTTCTTCATCTAACAAACAATGGCTATGGACAAAGTGCTGGACTAGAGGCAGCTGTCAGTTCTAGACTTGTCAGTGCTGGGCCACCTGCTGGCTCAGAGAATCATGGACCTAGAACTAGAGAACAATTCAAAGGCTAAACCTAGTCAAAAACCTTCATTTTACAAATCAGGAAGCCAAGGTTCAGACAGGATCTTAAAGGACTTGTCCAAGGTCATGCAGGTAGTTAGAATTTCAACCTTGGTCTTTTGACTCCAAATTTTCTTCTTTCCAT
This sequence comes from Trichosurus vulpecula, assembly GCF_011100635.1. NCBI lineage: Eukaryota > Metazoa > Chordata > Mammalia > Diprotodontia > Phalangeridae > Trichosurus > Trichosurus vulpecula. The sequence goes on along the minus strand of NC_050576.1, from coordinate 163,286,867 downwards.
GGGACGACACCGCCTTTCAAATCAGCAAATCAACAAGTATTTGTTTAATGCGCCTTCCTTCTGTTTATTACTTCCCATTTAGCCTGTTTAGACATAGTTTGTATATTATCGTTCCTCCCCATTAGACTATGAGTTCCTTATGAATAGGGACTACTGTCTTTTGCCTTTCTTTGTATCTCCAGCACTTAGTACAGTACCTGTCACATAGTAGGCACTTTCCAATGGGCTCATTGCCTGTAAAGCAAGAGTGTGCTGGTAAATATTTAATGACTAGCTCTCTGAAAAAATTGTATATATGTATATATACACACATATATATATATAAACACACTCATATATACATATATGTAGGATACACTTTTAATTTTAATCTGCATTTTTAACATTTTCCTTATCACTTTATCTAGATGGTCATCAGCAGGAAAGCGAGCTCTGATTCTGTAGCCTTTGCGGATTTCTGAGGTGTAAATGCTCACGCTGAAAATTTAACAATGAGTTCTCCTAAGCTGATTTGAGCTGGCTCTAACTCTTGAAGGTGCCTACTATGTGCCTGATGCTGTGCTGCTTGCATTCCATCACCTCGATGCCCACACACGTGCTTCACTACCTAGTTTTCTGATTCCTCAAGTTAAAGATTCTAGGAGTGAGAAGCTTGTAGTCAGCTCCTTCAGATTCTGGCTCAACCTTGCTTGCTTATAAAATAAAAATCCAGTATGGTATGTACTGCAACATTCTGAACATTCTGATATGGATCATCAGTGGCAAAGGATATTTTTTTTAACTGATTGAAAGAAAGGAAGTATTTGAAGTACAGTGGAAAAATCACTGGCCCTGGAGGCAGATTGGGTTCAAATCTTCCCCATCATTTATTACCTTTGTGACCTTGAACAAAACATTTCACCTTTCTCAGCTTTGGTTTCCTTATCTATCAAATGAGGGGGTTAAATGATATGCTCTCTAAGGTCCTTCCCAGCTCTGAATCTATTAAACTATGGGGATCTCGGCTCTCAGCAAACACATCAGCCTCAGTTCCCTCATCTGTAAACCTGGGATGGTGATAATTGCACCGTCTACCTCACAGGTGAAGAGTACTTTGTAAACTATAAAGGGCAGTTATTAATGTGAATGCCTGAGTCAGGTGTCATTGGGCCTAAGGAATTGATGACTATGCAGGGAGGGACAGGCTTGTCCCTTAACTAAACTCCAAAGCTGTTCTATTGTTTCTGTTCTGCTGCTTTCCTAATAAGTGACCCTGGGAGAAGAAAGGAATGTCCTCTATTTTTTTCTGCAGGTTTTGTTCCCAACCAGAGTTCTGGGGTAGGGGTTGCCCCTCTGCCCTCTTAAGAAAAGCACTGGACTCTAAGAGGTGGCAGAATGGGTAGAATGCTGGACCTGGTGTCAGGAAGATCAGAATTCAAATCCTACCTAAGATCACTTAACTAGCTGTGTGACACTAGGCAAGTCAGTTGAACTGTCTGCCTCAGCTTTGTCATCTGTAAAATGGGATAATAACAGCAACTATTTCCCAGAGCTGTTAGGAGGATAAAAAGAGGTAATTTTGTAAAGCACTTTACAAGTACTATACAGAGTGTTTCCCAAAAGTCAGCTTATAACTGCCTGGACTTGGGAAACACCCTGAGTAAATACTCGTTATTATTATGAATGAGGAAGAACTGACTCCAAGTCCCAACTGTACCACTAGCTTACTCTAGGGTCCTCGGCAAGTCATCCGATCTCTCTGAGCCTCGATTTTCTTGTCTGTAAATCCGGTATAATAATACCGATCACCACCTTCCCCTCAACTGCGTTGCTGAGAAGAAATCAGCCTATGAGAGCTGAGGGCGTGCGTCCTCCTCGCTCAGGTGTGGAGTGTTTGCTGGAAACCCGCCCTTACTCCTCCCCTCTGGCCTAGGCTATTCTTGCTCAATCGCTCGGCGATTTCACAATCGCACATGGGGACAGTCAGCCGCTGCAGAGCTGAGTTCCTCAAATGTTTTCCTGTGTTTGCCAGGACTATCCACTACTCTGAGTCATGTGTAAGTGGGAAGTTGAGTTAAGAAAGTCAGGACTGGCTGAGAGTGAACAAGAGAGGGAGTCTGGAGCCTGGAGTCTGGGCGCTCGCTTGCTCGTTGCTCCTGCCCGGGCTTGGGTTGTAGAGGCAGGCGGTGAGAGGAGCGCGGAGCCGGCCGAGCCAAGTCAGAGGCGCTGAGCGAGCGGAGCCGGCTAGGGAGCGGAGAGTGGTGAGGGCACGGCTGGAAAGTGGAGAGAGGCGCGGAGCCGGCTGGGGAGCACAGCGCTCCCCGGGATGAGGACTGGGAGTGAACTTGATATGACGAATGGACACTGGGAGAAGTGAGACCACCCAAAGGCAGCCCAGTGGCGGCCGCTCCCATTGGAGAATGGTGTATTAGAAGAGGAGGAAGCATGCTGTCTGTCACCCTGGTGCTCCTGGCCGTCCTGTTCTTGGCTCTTGGGGACCAGCTGGTCCCAGGAGGCTGTCCCAGACTGGGTAAGCTGTTTACTTTCTTGGAAGTCTGGGGTTCGGGAGGCGGGGACCGAGGCCCCTGGGGCCACAGATTAAAAAAAAGACGGGATGAAGGGCCCGTCGCTAGCAGAATTTTAGCAAACTCCTTCTAAGTTTCCTGGAATACTTAAGTCTCCGGATTTCTTATCAAACATTGTCTCATTAGTTTTCTTATCTGTAAAATGTAAATAAAGGTGTTGGACTCCACGGTGCCATCCCAACTCTGACGTTTGGTAGTTGTGTGATTTATGCCTGGCAAATCCCGGGTGGATCTCGGGCAGGAGCACCTCCTCTGCCACATACCAGTTGGGGGACCATAGGCAAAACACTTAACCTCTCAGTGCCCCAGGCCGCTCTCTAAGACTGTCCATCTGTACAAGAGGAGAGAGCTTCCACCTTGGAAGTTTTCTATTTGAAATCAAATATCTGAACCACCCCCCACCCCCGCAAAGAAAATTTCTGTGACAAAAACACACTCTGATGAACATAAGACAAGAAAGGGGCCATGTCTTTGATAACTTCTTCTGCTCCAACAGTGTCTGTTCTCTTGTGACCGGTCTCCTCTGCACCTGCTCCGTGTGATTTGACTTGTTCTCTCTGACATCCAGCACTATTTGGGGCTGACCCTTAGTACTCTTATTCCTCATACTTTCAGCACCTGGGGCCTTGGCCCCCTCCCCCTCATCTGCTCTCAGGGAAAGGTCTGAGTTAGCTTTCAGGTGTCCCAAGGGCAAAGATGCTTGAAAAGTTTTCTTGTGGGCAGGACTATTTCCTCAAACGTGCCCCAACTCCTCTCCCTTCCCGAGGGCTATCCCTGAGCTGCTACCTCCAGCACTCCGGGGCTATGAGGATGACTCCTTCCTGAGTGTGAGGTTGACTGATCTCATCAGTGCTGAGTCACCAATCCGCTCCATCCACCTCTTCTCCAGCACTTCCCTCCACCCAGTCCTGGCAAGTCTAGAGTCTATCTTTCTGGGAACCTAGTGCCGAGACATCGAGATCACCAAGTGGGGATTGTCCATGGCTGGAGCTGGCAAACCTTAGCCCCACCCTCACCCCTTCCTGTTAAGAGCCAAAGGAAGATACTGTGTCTGACGGGATTCACTTGCTGGTTGATGGTGATATTTCCATTAATATCAAGGCTTTGGCTGGATGCCCAGGGCTGACTGGCATACCCAGCATGTCTTAGTTTCTCTTCGACCTGTGGTGGCAGCACCTCCAGCGGTTTATTTTTGTGTTTGTCTGTGGGGATATACTAGAGGGCAACAGGTTTATTTCTTGCAAGGATCAATTAGCCACTTGGTTCCTATTTTTTTTAATGGATGGTTGTCCCCGAGTCACTCCATTCTCACTGTGTCAAATACTCTCTCCAATCAAGTCTCTGGCCTTCAGGAGGGAAGAGCCAGCCAGGTGTGTACCTTTCTCTCCCTTTTCTGGTTTCACTCCCAAAGAGAAGGGGTAATTGTTGGTCTGCTATGACTGGAGGAAGAAGGTAGGAGCGGTAGTCTTGACAGCCTCTCAGGCTCTCTTCCAGATCTTTGAATAAAGACTGGCAAGACAGCAAGACCCTACAAAGTGAAAGAAGACAAAAAGACAGAGATGGGAGATACTGGGACAGAGCTGAAAGTCACCCATGATTGGTTGAGGGCTTAAAAAGGTGGAGGAATGGACAAAGTGGATGACTCCAGGCTGATGTCCTGGGTACCAGCTAGGACAATTCGGGTGAGGAGGAGGAACATAACAAGGGAGGAGCCAGGATAAATCCCCAGGAGTTGCAGCTGGAAATTTACAATACACAAATGCTATTCCTAATTGCACCTTAGTAGAGGGGAGCCAATGGAAAAGGCCCTGGTTTGAGGTATTTTAGGAATCTTTCCTTCTCTCTATGCAGCAATTCTGGGCAAACAGAACCTGGAGGAAGTGTCAGCTTGCTTAACATCATAGGAAAATGCAGAGAAGCAGAAAACATGCAGGGCCTAAGCTACACACACACACACACACACAAACACACACACACACACACACACACACACACACACCCTCCCACACACTTGAGAGCAAAAATAGAAAAAATAAGAGAAACCGGGTAAGATAAATGGATCAAATGAGTTAGATGTTCAATTTCAGAGAATCAGGAGGCGGGGTATAGAAATTAGAGTTGCCCCGTTGGGGAAATACCAACAGAAGCATGTGATCTGGTAGAATGAAAATGTAAAACTGGGAGTCAGAAGACCTGAATTCAAGGTCTGGTTCTGGACCTGTCACTGATCTTAGACCAGTGAAATCTTATCTCTCTGGGCTTCAATGTTTTCATCCGCAAAATAAACTGGGATTACTCAACATTTTTTTTTCTAATTCTAGTGGAAAAAGTGGTAGACTTGGAGTCCAGAGATCTGGGTTAAATACTAGCTCTATGTGACCCTGGGCAAGTCACTTACTTCTATGAGCCTTAGTTTCATTGTCTGTAAAATGGGGATAATAAAAATTTCACCACCTACCTCACAGGAGCATTGTGAGGAAAGCACTTTCTTTTCTTAAATCTCCATGGAAAATGCTACCTTTTCTTATGATTATGAGTTTCCCTTCCCCTAGTAACTCAAAATATGCAAAGCAATGTTATCTTGAAAGTTTCTCTAGCCTTTGACTTTCCTTTTATTACAATCTCCTTCTGCCCCATACTTCTTAATCTCATCCCTACTCCTCAGATGCCCAAGCCCAGGGCTGTTATGACCCATATATAGACTTACTGGCTATGGATGAGGCATGATTTTAGTGACCAGTTAGATTCTCTTACCTCCCAAAAGTAGCTCTCTCACTCAGTTTGGTTTTCTGATACCTGACATTCAAAGTTAGACATTCAATTCTTTGGCTTGAAACGAGATATTTGTGAAGTGCTTTGCAAACCTTAAAGCGCTCTCTAAATGCTAGCTATCATTATTATTTGGCAGAGTGGGAACTGGGCCCTATACCAGGCTCTCTCTCTTATTCAGGCTTTGTCACAGTCATCTACATCTTTGGCAAAGCAAACTGCTTCTTGGTCTGCTCATCCTTTAACTTGAAAACTTCATTCTTCCGTAGGCGAACATCCAAGGTATCTACCGATTATGTAATGTATGTGTCATCTAAGCCCTTTGCTGCTTTTTGTGGAAGGTGGAGAGGCAAGGGGCATCTTGACCTTTCCACAGCATGGTATGGTGGAAAGAGGCTAGTTTTAGAGTCAGGAGACCAAGGTTCAAATCTTAGCTCTAACATAGTAGTAATTAATAATAATAACAGCTAGCACTTATATAGTGCCTACTATGTGCTAGGCACTGTGCTAAGCAATTTACAAATAGTATCTTATTTCACAGTAATAATAATAATAATAATAGCTAGCACTTATATAGTGCCTACTATGTGCTAGGCACTGTGCTAAGCACTTGCAAATATCTCATTTGATAGCAATAATAATGATATAATAATAATAGTTAGCATTTCTATAATGTCTGCCATGCGCTAGACACTGTGCTAAGCAATTTACAAATATCTTATTTGATAATAATAATAGCATTTCTATAATGTCTACTATGTGCTACGCACTGTGCTAAGTACTTTGCAAATATCTCTTTGACAGTAATAATAATAATAATAATAATAATAATAGTTAGCATTTATATAGTGCCTACTATGTGCTAGGCACTGTGCTAAGCACTTTACAAATACTATCTCATTTGACAGTAGTAATAATAATAATAATAATAGCTAGCACTTATATAGTGCCTACTATGCACTAGGCACTGTGCTAAGCAATTTACAAATATCTTGTTTGATAATAATAGTAATAATAGCATTTCTATAGTGCCTACTATGTGCTAGGCACTGTGCAAATATTATCTCATTTGATCGTAGTAATAATTGCTGACACTTATATAGTGCTTATTATGTGCCAGGCACTGTGCGAAGTGCTTTATAAATATTATCTCACTATTATTTTCATCATCTCCATTTTGCAGTTGAGGAAACTGATGTTGAATGATTTATCCAAGGTCACACAGCTACTAAGTGTCTGAGGCTGGATTGGAACTCAGGTTGTCCTGACTCCAGGCCCAGAGCTGTATTCACTGCACCACCATCTAGCTGTCTTTCCTTCATTGTTTCTAATGCCTCTTTCCTTAGTCATATGGCCATGGACAAATCATATAACACCTCTAGGTCTCTTTACTTTCTTGTTCTGTAAAATGAGTTGGGGAGGGAGGTCAGTAATAGCCCTCCTAGCTCTGTATTCTATAAAATCCTATGACAATCAATATAAGCCCTTTCTTCCCTTTTTCTCAGTAAAACAGCCACTAGGATGACATTTTGCCCTTAGGGTTTTTTCCCACTTGAATATAAATACATACAGAAGCAAGCTAGAGGTTGTAGCCCTTCCTGCTCTACTCTGTCCTCATCAGACCACATCTGGAGCACATTGTTCTGTTCTGGGAGCCATACCATAGGAAGCACACTGATAAGCTTAAGGGAGGAGGGCATTCAGGATGGTGAAGGGTCTGTCATCTGAGGATGGGCTAAAGGAACAAGGCCATTTAGCCTGGAGAAGAGTCTTAGAGGAAATATCATAACTGTCTTCACATGTCTAAAGGGCTGTCACATGGAAGGGGTTAAACTTGTTCCAGATGGACCCAGAGGGCAGAACTCTGGGAAATGCATGGAATTCGCAAAATTTGGGCTTGGTTTATGGACATTCTTCCTAACTTAGAGCGATCCAGAATTGGAATAGGCTTCCTCGGCAGATAATGGGTTCCCCATGACTGGATGATCAATTGAGAGATATGTTGTAGAGGTGATTTTTTTCTTTTTTAGTTAGGGGGTAGACTTGGAAGGGCAGCTAGGTGGCAGAGTGGATAGAACACTGGGCTTAGAATCAGGAAGACTCATCTTCACGAGTTCAAATCTGGTCTCAGATAGTTACTAGTTGTGTGACTCTGGGTAAGTCACTTAACCCTATTGGCCTCAGTTTCCTCATCTGCAAAGTCAGCTGGAGAAAAAAATAGCAAACCACTCCAGCATCTTTGCCATGACATCTTTGTCGTGAAGAGTCAGACATAATTGAAATAACTCGACAACAATGATAAGATGACCTGCTAAAGTTTCTTTTAATTCAGAGATTCTATGATCCTAAAATACTCTCAAGGAGACAAAGGGAGATTTATTCATCAAAGCCAGAGCTCCTGGGAACCAGTGTTTCCTCTGGGGTTTTTCTTTGGTGGTTTACCCATTTTTCATCCCACCCGTCCCCTTCAATCATAAGCCCACAGGCAGGTATGTATGTCAGAGACGAAGAGTTGCAAGGGACCTCAGAGTCAGTGAAGTGGAACAATGGATAGTTAGCGTGTGGGAGTTGGAGTTAGAGAGACTTTCATTCAAACCCTGCTGAACCACCCTGGGCAAGTCTCCTAACCTCAGTCTTCTCATCTGTAAAATGGGAACCATAACAAGAACACCACTTCACAGGGTAAAATAACATAATATCTGTAAAGCGCTTTGCAAACCACGAATGCTGGCTATTGTTTATTATTATCATTTAGTCCACCCGTTAATTTTATTGATGAAGGAACAAAGATGCCAAGCAGTAAAGGAGGACAGCTGAGATCTGGACCCCAAACATCTGACTCCAAAGTCAGGACTCGTTCCTAGTGCTGTGCTGCCTTACCTTAAACTTTGTGCCCACAGGAAGGGATTTCCAGGCAGGATCAGGGAGACCTGAGGCAGACCATAGGGAGTGTTTGCTGCACAAGGGCTCAAAGCCCTGAGCACTGAACTCAGGCTTCCTGTGGCCATTTTCTCTTGATCTGTCGACCAATATACATGCATCATACATTCATACACACTGATGTGTGTGTATCTATCTATCTATCTATCTATATATGTATGCACACCAACACATATCTATACACACATATGTATGTATATGTACATGTACACATACATATATGTATGCGCATGTAATTTGAACCAAAGAGATGAGGGTGACGTGTATCTGGAGCAATTCAAATTATTGCTACAAAATGCTTTTACATATATTTTCTCATTTCATCATCAAACAATCTCACAAAGTTATTATTGTACGAATTATTGTCCTCATTTTACTGACGGAATCTGTTGACCAAGGTCCTCCTCTGATGCCCCCTGGGGGTTTGCAAGTGACCCCCAGGGTTTTTGAAGGCCACAACAGTGGTAGGACTTGGGGCAGTCCTACCAAATTGGAAAAGCTTCAGATTCAGGCCCAGGGATTTCAGCGATCCTCAGATCAGCCTAGCACAGTGCAGGGCAGCTCAGCGCCAGATGGTTGGCTGCCAGGTGATAAATTTCTGTGATTCTGTGAACCCGGGTTCTTGGATTCCAAATCCAGTGCTTCTTCCCCACCATCCTGGGGTCTTAAAGGCACTTAGTTCACAGACCTTTCTTTTAGATCAGGGGTGGGAAATCTGTGGCCTTGGGGCCACACGTGGCACTCTAGGTCCTTGAGTGTGACCCTTTGACTGAATCTAAACTTCACAGAACAATTCCCCTTAATAAAAGGTTTGTTCTGTAAAACTTGGACTCAATCAAAAGAGTCCCTATCAAGGACCATATCAAGGCCACAGGTTCCCCACTCCTGTCCTAGATCCTGGCTCTTGGAGGTGGCAGTGTGGCTTAGTGGAAAGGGCAGAGTAAGAGGAATGATACGGTGGCAAGAATACTGATTTTGGAGGCTGAGGACCTGGGCTGGCTTACGCGTGTGTCCTGGGCTGAGACATTTTACTTTCCTGACCCTCAGCTTTCTCAACTGAGGGATCGGGAGACCTCCAAAGCCCTACTTCTCAATCTAAATCCTTCCACCGTAGCAGTGAGAAGACGTGAATTTGAGTCCCCTCTTTGCTAATTATTACTCGCATGACTCTGGATAACTTCCTTTTCTTGGTCTTAGTTTCCTCAACTATGAAATAAGGATAATACCCATAATGCACTCTTACTAAGGGCGTCGGGAGGAAAATGTTGAGCAGACTCCAAATTACCAGTGGGACTTATCACAGGCTCTTAGAGTGGAAAGAACCTTAGAGGTCATCTCATCCACCCTCCCCTTTACAGCCGAGGAAACTGAGGCATGGGGAACTAACTGATTTGCCCAAGATTACACCGCCGGTAAGGAGCAGAGCTGAGATTTGAACCTACACCCTCTAATTCTAAATGCAGAGGTCTCTCCATTGCGCAGTGGTCCCCACACTTTATTATGGATGAGTTCTTACAGCCTACCTGCTCAGCGGCCACCCTTCAGGACCACAGGGAGCTACTAGCTATACAGCATTTTCCCCTTTTGAGGTCTGAGGAACTCACCCCTTATCACTTCCGGTCCAAATGGTGCTGAATGCACACCCATTTACCTTGTCAGTTGAGTTTGTTTCCCCTGGCACTGCCCCTTCTCTCTCCATGAGCCCATCCTGGCTATTCTATTCAGTTTCCATGGTTATACCCTTTCCCCTCTCCCTTCCTTATATCTAAAAGTGCCTTTTATCTCTTCACAGCCCCCCCTCTATTCTTCCTCATTCCCTTCATAGCTCACCTCCTCCTCTTACAATAGGGATTATACAGGGCAAGTTTTAAATATAGTGTTGTTTTAACAGGATGGGCAGCTAGGTAGAGCGCTGGGCTTGAAGTCAAATGGCAAGCCATTCCAAGTGTCTTTGCCAAGAAAAACCCAAACGAGGTCATGAAGAGCTAGACAGAACTGCAAATCTTGTGTTCTCAAGCTGCACTAAGACTTTTGAGACAACCTGTATAATATTATGTTCTATATCATAATATGTGATATAATCTGATATAATAAATGTAATATAATATAATATGATATAATGACATAATATAATACAGTAAAATTTAATATAGTGTGACACTTCACCATCTAATCTGCTGTAACATAATATATGATATAATATGATAGAGTATGACAATTATAATACAATATAATATAATGTTACACAATATAATATACTGTAACAATGTAATATAATGTATGATATGTATAATGTATTGATGATACAATATGACAGTATCATACAACATAATTTAACAATACGACATTATACAATGTGATATAACACAATGAAACATAATATTCCAGCACAAATGGAAATGCATATCAGCTTATGTTTAAAGTAACCCCTGTACTCCTTAGGCAAGTACCCACTGTTTTCCCTAAACCATGTGCAGAAACCCTCGTTTACAGTTTTTGGAGGGGGGGAGGTAGGGCAATTGGGGTTAAGTGACTTGCCCAAGGTCACACAGCTAGTAAGCGTGTCAAGTGTCTGAGGCTGACATTTACATTTTTTGAAAAGAAAACTTCTGCCTAGTCTCACTAATGCCATCCTCTACTGTCCCACTCTCTCCCAACTTTTCCCTATTGCTTTTTAAAGTTTGCTAAGTAATTTAAATGCATTATCTCATTTGATCCTTAAAATTACCCTGTGAGGGAGGTGCTATTATTATCCCCCTTTGAGAAACTGAGGTTACACAGCTTTCAAGTTTCTGATATAGGATTCAAACCCAGGATGTCCCGATTCTGAAAGCGTCCCTCTATCTCCTATGTCCAGTAACCTCTCTTAATTTACCAGCCCTCCTAGGAGAATGAGTACAAAACTGAGGACTCGGAAATGGAAGCCCTGATCCCAGGCCCTTCCCAAATTTGCACAAGTCAATCAATTCTCTTTGGGCTTCGGTTTTCATAGCTGTAAAACAGGGGTGGTGCTCTTAGATTGTACTGTCCCTCACAGCTCTAATGGTGTGTCCTTGTGGTTATTTTGGAAAATCCCCAAGTCTAAATAAATGTATCAGTTCCTTTGTGGAGAGGTAGTTTTGATTGGGAATGAGGAAGTGGGGTACAAAGAATTCGGTCAAGGAGGAGGGGAGAGAGTATAAGAGGAAAGTATGGCTCTGAAGACAGACTTCACTATAGTTTTGTTGAGGTCTAGGCCTGCCCTTTCTACTTCTGTTTGTAATATTCTATGCCTCAATGTATGTATGGGCAGAAATAATAGGAGGGGAGGAAAGAGGAGGAAAAAGGGAAACAGGGTTCTAGCTCTTTTAGAGCCTTAATTTTGCTTCCCCGCCCCCTTAACATTAGTCTTGCTGTGAGAAGATATGAATTCTAGTTCATTAGCTGTATGACTGTGGGTAAGTCACTTTACCTCTTTGAAACTTAATTTTCTCATCTGTAAAATGGGCATAATAATGCCTCTATTTCCTACCTTATAGGGTTGTGAGAAAAGCACTCTGTAAACTGTAAAGTATGAGCTCCAGGCTATGGTGTCCACTCCTTCTTCCATCACCTCCCCAAAGTTCCAAGTAGTGAGTGAGTGGAAGAAGGACAGTTAGGGTTAGGTAGGGTTGGTGTTGAGAGTGGGGGGAACAGGGTTTATCACAATGGTCAAGGTTGGAAGAGTGGGATTCTTTCATTTCCCCCTTAAATTCTAACATCTGTTTTGGGCATATAGTGAAAATACAGGCCTGGAATGGACATCAAGAGACTTGGTTTTTAGTTCCAGATTTGCCACTAACTAATTGTGTGATCTTGGCACTTGCCTGTAGTGTGCCCCTGAGGAAAGAATGCTAGCTTTGGAATCACAGCCCTCGGGTTTGAATCCTGGCTCAACCACTTTATGGTCTTGGGCAGGTGGCTCCACCCCTCTAGTCCTCAGATTCCTCATCTTTAAAATGATGGGGTTGGCTGAGGTGACTCTAAGCTCCCTTCCATCTGTAAGTCTACAAGCCCATGACTCTATTACCTTCCTGGGCCTCAGTTTCTTTCTTTCTTTCTGCAGGGGGGAAGGCCAGGCAATTGGGGTTAAGTGACTTGCCCAAGGTCACATAGCTAGTAAGTGTGTCAAGTGTCTGAGGCCGGATTTGAACTCAGGTCCTCCTGACTCCAGGGTCGGTGCTCTACTCACTGTACCACCTAGCTGCCCCTCAGTTTCTTTAACTGTAAAATGAAATGGTTGACTTATGTGATGTCTGAAGTCCTTTCCAGATTTGACATTCCATGTTCTCTGTTCCAACTTTAAGCTCTGGACTGAATGATTTTTTTTTTAGCTGTTTTCTGCTCTCTTGAGCTCTCCATTTTCAGCTGCTTTCCTGCCTCCATCTGAATAGCTCTGTGTTTTCCATTTTATCTCAAAGCTCTACCACCCTCCCTGCTTTGGCCCTCTTTCCTATAAAACCTCCCATTTGCAAAGCACATTGAAATTTACAAAGGACTTTGCTTATAACCTTGTGAGGTGGGTGGTATGAGTATTATTATTTTCCTGTTCTATAAGAATAGTATTTGGAAAACAAATGCTCAGAATGAGTAGAGTCTGGCAAGGAAAGCTAAGGACCAATATATATGCATGTGCATATGTATTCACACATGCACATATATATGTGTATATATATGTATTTTAGCTATGCTGGGGATGAGAGGAAGAGCAAAGAAGGAACAGGACTACTGGGAATAAAGATAATGGAAGATATGATGAAACTTTTCAGTCCTTTACTTTCTTTCTATTTTCTCTGCTGCAGTAGCTCAAAAGAAATGTGAGATGAACAAATTTAGAAACATCTCCACTCCAAATGTTCACTTGGACAATTTGCGCCTGAACTGTGGTAGAGCCTTTGAGCTCCTATTGATCTGATCAGCCAGAATCAGACACATTCAACCTTTACCCCCAACACAGTGATGTTGTTTTGGTCCTCTTTGACAATGGACAACAATCAACCAATGAAACAATTTTCTCTCCTAATGGAGAATAATCTTTGTACTGAGAAGGACAAAACAAAAAATGGCTGATAGGGAGCTGAGAGCCAAGAAAAGAAAGGTGATAGAAAGAGGGGACCTGGACACCTTTGATGAGTTCAAGTTACCTGACCCAGACAGTTATGTGGTAGAGGGGATAAAGTGCTAAATTTGGAGACAGAAAGACCTGAGCTCCAATCCTGCCTCAGATACGCATTAGCTGTATGACCCTGGGCAAGTCATTTAACCTCTATATGTTTCAGTTTCCTCATTTGTGAGATGTAGATCATAATAGCACCTACCTCACAGCGTTGTTATGCAGATCATATAAGAGAATTCATGTAAAGCACTTTGAAATGTTAAAGCATTATATAAATAATAATAGTTATTATAAATAACAATATGTTATTATTATTATTACTAAAAGAATTGGCAAATGTGTTTGCTGAACCACTGTGAAGGATCTTTGAAAGACTGTAGGGCATAGAGATGTCTCAGGACTAGAAAAGGGCAATATCTTTGTTTTCTATAAAGGAAAGAAGATAAAATCTGTAAACTACATAGGGATCCTGGCAAAATTATAGAATATATTCTTAAAGACTTGGTTAGCGAATATCTAGAAAATGAAGATAAATAGACACCATGATGAAATCAAATCAGGTCATGCCATATGAATGCAATGGAATATTATTGTATGGTAAGAAATGCACAATGATAAGAGAAACATGGGAAGATTTTGTATGAACTGATGCAAAACAAAATAAGTATATTTGAAAAGAACAATATACACAATGAATTACAACAAAGTAAATAAAAAGATCTCCGAAAGAAAACTGAATTCGAGCCAGACTCTAAAAAATCATTAATAGTCTTAGAGAACAGGTGATGAAATATTTTTGTTTTCTCAAACCACAGATGTGGGGGGAAAGTAAGGTCACATTATTGCGTACAATGTCACATATGGTAAGTGCTTCAGGCATTTTGTTTAATTGTTTCTCTCTGTTACAAGGAAACTTTGGAGAGGATATAGAATCTTTTCTTAGAAATGACCATGATATAAAGACAAGAGGCATTTTTAAACCATATTTTTAAATTTTTATCTTTAAAAAAAGAAAAACAAAATTCCTGTTACAAATACGCATAGCTAAGCAAAACAAATTCCCTCATTAATGATATCCCCTCCAAATATATCTCAGTCTGCACTAAATCCACCATCTCTCTGTAAAGAAGAGGGTGGCATGTTTCATCATGACACATGATGTGTGTATTTGTACATGTATGTATGTACATGTACATGTGTGCCTCAATCTGTACTCTGAATCCTTTACTTCTCTATCAGGAGGCAGTGGCATGTTTCATATTACATCCTCTGGAATCATGGTTGGCTGTTGTGTTGATTGGAGTTCTTTGAGGAAAGGTATTGGTAAATTGGAAATAGACCAGAGGAGGACAACCAGGATTGTGAAGGGCTTTAAGATCATGCCATATGAGAATTGATGAAAGAATTAGAGATCTTTAATTTGGAGAAGATTTTCTCCAAGTATTCAAAAGGTTTTCACATGGAAAAGATAATAGACTTGTTTTACTCTCCTTTTTTGAGCAGAACTAGACATAATGGGTGGAATTTGCAAAGAATAAAACTGAGGTTTCATGTAAGCAAAAGTTTTCTAAGAATGAGAGCTATTGTAAAGTGGAATGGCCTCCCTTAGAATGTAGTGATCCCATGTCACTGAAAGCCTTCAAACAAAGACCAGATGGAACCCAAAAAGGAAACAGTCCTGCCCTCAAAGAGCTTATATTCTATTGAGGAAAACAACACATACATCAATAAATTAGTGCAAAATATCTACAAAATAAGTGATCCAATTTTTTTGGGGGGGTACTAACAACAGTGGGGGGGAGAGTCAAGGCAGGTCTCTTTCAGGAGATACCACTTGAGTTAAGCTTTAAAGGAAACTAAGGATTTTATAAAGTGGAGGTGAAGAGAGAGTGCATTCTAGTCCTGGAGGACAGTCTGTGGTAAGTCACAGAGATGGGAAATGGAATATCATGAACAGGGAACAGCAAATAGTCCAGCTTAGCTGGAATATAGAATGTGTGAAGGCAAGTAATATGTAACAATCCTGGGAAGGTTGCTGGAAGTCAGGCTGTAAAGGCTTTAAATGCTGAATAGGCAAACATGTATTTTATCCTGGTGACAAGAGGGAGTGAATGGAGACTCTTGAGCAGGGTAGCAGTTTAGGTAGAGTTTAAACCCATGTTTTAGGAATACCAGTTTGGCAATGGTATGGAGGATGAATTAGAGAGGGGAGAGGCTTGACGCAGATTTCTTCCAGCTCTGAGCTTCTGTGTGCCAAAGTACTTGCCTGCTATCACACATAAATGTTAAACCAAATTTCAAACTCAGGTCTCCTGAGGACACACCTTACTGCCTCTTCCCCAAGGCCCCTCCCTTGGCTTCTCTTCAAAGGCTGTTCTCCAGCTGCCTGGGACACTGGGAAGGACCAGAAATCATGTCCCTCTCCTCCCTCTTGCCCCTAATTTAGAAAACTATCTGTTCCTGTATCTGGTCCCAATGTGCCTGATATTGAATCTCTAACATTTTCACAGTGGGAGGTTGGGCATTAAATTGGAATTTTTTAAAATTCGAATGATCAGAAGTAAATTGGAATTACCTGGCTCTCTCAAAGCCTCTGAATCACTATCTCTGGATTGACTTTGGTCGAGCTTAAAGGAGCCACTATCTCTATCTTTAAGGAGTTTATAATTTATTGGACAGACAAAACAAGCACCATGGAGCCAAGATAAATATTTATATGTACAAACTGGAGGATGTTCCAAAGGTGCAGACGTATGATTAGTGGAGAAGCAGCCAGTGTGCCTTGGAGCAGGGATTTGATTATCTGAGTGGGGTTTAGTTAGGTAAATGTGAACCTGGTTCTTGGAAGGTGTTAGGGCACAGTTTTAGAGTTAGGTTTTTGGTTCTTATCCATGGAAGAATCCTTTGCTCTCTGCTTATAGGATTTAAAGGGGGACAGGACCTTAGAGATGATCTAGTCCAATGCTCTTGTTTTACTGGTGAGGAAACTGAGTCACAGAGAGAAACAACAACTTGCCTGAGGTCATACCACTGGCAAATGGCAGCATTGGGATTAAAATATCAGTCTTTGAACTCTAAATCTAATGCCCTTTTCATTACAGAATGTGTTCCTACTACAGCACATGTTCGTTTGACAAATACTTATTAAGTACCTACTATGAGCAAATGAACATTCAATAAACCTGTTAGGAACATGGTTGCTGTTCATTCATGTTCAACTCTTTGCAACCCCATAGGCCATAGCATGCCAACACTGTCCATGGAGTTTTCTTGGCAAAGATGCTGGAATGGATTAAGTCAAACAGGGGTTAAGAGACTTACCCAGGGTCACACAGCTAGTAAGTGTCTGCAGCTGGCTTTGAACTCAGGTCTTCTTGACTCCAAACCCAGCACTCTAACCACTGAGCAACCTAGCTGCCTCCAAGGTTAGGAACCTAAGATGTCATCTAATCCACCTTTCTCATTTTACAGATGAGGATACTGGGTCCCAGAGAAGTTAAATGACTTGCAGGAGGTCTTTGGCTATTTAGTAGCTGAGCCTGAACTTGAATGTTTATTTCTTGACCAGAATAATGTTATATCCACCATTCTGGGCATTCTTCTTCATCAGTAGCTGGGAATGGAAATGGGGAGAAGTGAAAGAAAAGGAGAAATCTAGAGACTGACATTTATAATATCTTTCAGAAGGAATGAGTAGAATCAATTCATCGATCGATCGATCAGTCAGCAGCATTTCTAAAGAGTCCCTCTTACAGGTCGGAAATTGTACTAGGTGACAGGGATACATCCCTTTCCCCAAGGAGCTTATATTCAATATGCAGAAATAAGTTCACGAAACAGGAAGAAGAGATATGCAAAGTCAATACAAGATGATTTCAGAGATGTGGGGGGCATTAGCAGCAGAGGTGTCGGGGAGAAGGGGGAAGCTTCCTGCAGAAGATGGCACTCAAGGTGAGCTTTGAAGGAAACTAGAGATTGTAAGCTCATCCTGAAGGAGGTGTTGTTTAGTCATTTCAGTCGTGTCTGACTCATGACCCTTTTTGGGGTTTTCTTGGCAAAGATACTGGAGTGGTTTGCTACTTCCTTTTTCAGCTCATTTTACAGATGAGGAAACTGAGGCAAACGGAATGAAGTGACTTGCCCAGGGTCACACAGCTAGTGTCTGAGGCCGGATTTGAACCCGGATCTTTCTGACTCTAGGCCCAAGGCTTTATCCACTAAGCCACCTAACTGCTCCCTTAGGGTTCAGTGGATAGAGTGCCAGCCCTGAAGTCAGGAAGACTCATCCTCCTGAGTTCATATCCAGCCTCAGACACTTACTGTGTGACCCCAAGGCAAGTCACTTAACTCTGTTTGTCTCAGTTTCCTCATCTGTAAAACGAGCTAGAAGAGAAATGGCAAACCACTCAGGTATCTTTGTCAAGAAAACCCCAAATGGGGTCACAAAGAGTTAGACGTGACTGAAATGACCGAACAATAACAGCAAATATTATAAGGGGTAGAGGTGGGGAGGGGGTGCCTTCTAGGCATAAGGACAACCTATACAAGGAATTAAGGTAGGAGATGGAATGTACTGTGTGAGAAGTAGCAAGAAATGGGTTTAATGAAGAGGGTGTGTGCGTGCGTGAGTGCGTGTGTGTGTGTGTGTGTGTGTGTGTGTGTGTGTGTGTGTGTGTGACATAGATCTGGAAATGTAAGTTGGAGCCAGGTGGTGAGGACTTTTAAGTGCCAAACAGAGGAATTTGTAGCTTACTGTAGAGATAATGGGGAGCCATTACAGCTTGTTGACCAAGGGAGTGACCAGTCAGTTCTGTGCCTTAGGAAACAAAATGAGAAAAGTTAAGGAGACTCATTTCCTCAATAAGTCTCAGAGGTCTGCATGGCAGAGCTAACACGGGCCTGGGAAAACCTTGTTGCTGCTTGTCATCCCTCAGACCAGTGACATCACCAGGGGGATGTCTCGACTTGCTGGTGGATTGGATTTAAGGGAGGCAGAGCAGAGCAGAGTCATCTGCTTCCCCTCTCCCCTCACACCTCAGGGTTCCTCGGGAGCTTCCCGCAGCTTCTGTAGGAATGATTAGAGGGGTGTGTGGAGAAGAGGAGGAGGAGAGGAAATGTGAAGGGGAGATCTAAAGAGAAGGAGGACAGTAAAGAGCTGGGGTGGGCAGATGAGGAGGCCAGAATCGAGGGCTGGGCAAGAGGGATGGAGAGAATCACCCTGAGTGTCACCCTCTCTTAACCTGGTCTTGCGAGATGAAATTCAAACTCTTCCTTTCACAGTCTCACAGATAGCTAGGCATAGAGGCATCGTATTTGGAATCTGAGTCCTGGTTTCAGCTCCTATGACCTTGTGCAAATCCTTAGGGAACCTGTCTGGCCTTTCTTCTTCTGTGAAATGAGGATCTATCAAAGTTCTGGTCTAGGCTTTTGCATTTTATGTTCTGTGGTTCTCTGATTCTGCTCAGGCTGCTGGATGAGGAGGCCTAAATTTAATTCTGCAAATTTACCATTTATTGATTAAGAACACAATAATGTGCTGGGGCCCAGGGGGAACAAAGGTGAAATACAACATCATCCCGGCCGTGCAGAGCTTACCATCTAGCTTCTTTAGTTTAAGGTGTGTGACACTCTATATATATGCAAGGTATCCCCAAAATCTTAGTGCAGATTTAAGATTCTCTAGCTTAAAAAATGGACAACCAGGTAGCACAGTGGATAGAGTGCTACACCTGGAATCAGGGAGACTCATCTTCTTGGGTTCAAACACGGCCTCAGACACTTACTAGCTATGTGACCCTGGGCAAGTCACTGAACCCTGTTTGCCTCAGTTTCCTCATCTGTAAAATGAACTGGAGAAGCAAATGGTAAACCACTCCAGTATCTCTGACAAGAAAACCCCAAATGGGGTCAGGAAGAGTCAGACATGATTGAACGACAACAATAAAGATTAAAACAGTACTAAGCCTTTGAGGACACCCTGTATTATGTCAGTTTAACTCTACGAAGACCCCAGCGGCATAAATGTTATCCTCAGATGAGAAAACTGAAATGAATAGAACTTAAGTGACTTGCTAAGGTTCAGACAGCTGGTAAGTGTCAGAGATAATATTTGAGCTCAGGTCTTCCTGACTCTGAGTCCTATGTTCTAACCATTATGCCACCTAGCACATATAGGAATAATTATAATACAAATTGATGCAAGATAAGTGCATAAGAGAGGGGCCAACAAAGTGCCGTGTGAGGTCTGAGGTCCAGGATCTGAAGCTTCCTTCCCCTCCCTACCTCTAGCTGCTGGAGGCTTCTGTTCTTGGCACCCAGCTCCTTTCTGATCAAAGGTTCTCTTCCTGAAACAAGACTCTTCCTTGCCTCCTCTTTGACCACCTTCCAAATCCTCTCCTGATACAACCTGAGAGAATGGGAGGGTGAGGTTGCAGGAAGCTCTGAAGCCATTTGGGGTGGTCCAGCCCATGACCTTTAAGCTCCTGCTCTGGACCAAGAGGCTGCTGGGATTAGCAGCCACGAGCTAATTCTCTTGCTTTGGCCCAGCTAGCCTCTTACATAAATGGGACTGGGAATCAGAAGTTTGTTTTTGCTGGCACAGAGAACAAGCAATCTGTGAGAGAGTTGGAAAATATGTGTTTGTGTGTTCGTGTTTTTCTCTGATTTTGACGTTTACAAGTTTACTCGAAGAGAGAGAAGAGAAAAAAACGACTGGAGGATGATTGCCTCCATGCCCCACACGCCCCCACCGCTCTCCCTCCACCCCTCTTCCCAGTCATTCCAAAAACCCACAACCAGAAACCAGGAATGGGCAAGGTCAGGGCTGACTCCAGTTCTTTGACCATCACCATAAAATTCAAAGAATTTGGGACATTTCTAACTTGGCTCTGGTGAATCCTGCCCCACTAGAGAGCTGGGATTCTAGCTCCTCGGCTACAAAATGCAGTGGGTATTCTTGCCTTGATTTCCAGGGATTCTGTCTGAGTTCCTCAGAGTCATGGGCAAAGCACTGATTTCCTTTTTCCTCCAGGGAAAACCCAGGGAGGTGGTGGAACCGTCCTTCCCTAGAGAGCTTTGAGGAATCCAGTCATTGTTATGTGTCAGAGCTGGGCCGCAGCCAAACCTACTTAGAGTCAGAGATTGTGAGGTGGCCCTGCCGTTACTCCCATGGTTTCAAAAGGCATTGATTAAGTACCTGTCTTGGACGTGACGTGTGATGTGCAGTTTGAGTTTAAACAAGCATGTTCTCTGCCCTCTGGGAGTCAGCAGTCTAAGACAGGCAACACTGACATGGGCAGAAAGAGATACCAATGTCTAATAACAGGTTAAGAATGAATATGTCCCTATCAGCCCAGTCCAGTGAGAGTTTGCTGAGTGCTTGCTTCAGGCACAGAATTGTAGGAGGTCCTGAGAACATGAGAAGAAAACCAGCCTCTGCCCTGAAGGAGTTTACATTCTCCTGGAGGGACAAAGCATGCCAACATATAAAGATTCAGCATGATAATTTGAGAAGCCTGATTTTACTCACTTGGTAAGCAATTAGGCTGATAAGGGAAGGAGAGAAGGTTCCATCGGGTAAAAGGAGGACTTTTGTCACTATGCAGAGAAATGACTGTCTCTTGATTGTTGATCTCAGCCCTCCCCCAGACCCGCAATGATCATGCATTGCACACATGCACACGCACACTATCTTTCTTATCTTTATTCTCTTTGAGTTGGAAGTTCCCTCAGAACCCCAATGCAAAAGGTTCCATCTCCTCATGCCCTAACCCAATCCTGGCATGAAAGAGAGAGGGAGGAGGATGTGACACCGCCCCTCTCTGCACCCCCATCTTCCCACCCCCTCCAAGCCACAGATGTGGAGGGTGATGACAGGAATTCAATTAGATGATTCTTAGAGTCCCTTCCAACTTTGAGATTCAGTAAATTAAAAATTAAAATTAAGTTAAATTAGATTAAATTAAATTTAAAAATTAAAATTAAAAATTAAAAATTTAGCAAATATTTCTCGAGTGCCGTGCTGGGGGAGGGGCAAAGTTTAGTTAAGAGCCTTCACCCTCCTGGAGTTTAAGGTCTAGTCAGGGCATGAGAGAGTATGGCAACTGGTACAGACTTAAGAACTGGAAGGAATCTTAGAAGCTACTAAGTCCAAACCCCTCATTTTAGAGGAAACAGAGGCAAAGACAGGTAAAGGGACTTGCCCAAGGCCACACAGGGAGTAGGTCGCCATGCTGGGATTTGGACCCAGAGAGAAAAAACCCGAAAAGCTATGGCAATACTTGTCCTGGAGTCTGGTTTTCGGGAAGGGGTGCTGGGAGCATATAAACAAGCTGTCTCTAAGAGAGTCTGAACATTTTGCTCCTCCAAAGAAGGCGGGACTCCATTCAGCTCCAAACTGGTGGAGTTGTTGACTCAACAGCTCTGGATACTAATTTGTTCATAGTCAGAATGAAGAGAATTATTCATTCTCCTCCTAGCCCTGTCTCCTTCCCTCTACACACCCAAATGCCTGGATAAGTTTAGAAAGATGAATGCTCTCCACACCTTCAGGCTCCCCCTTCCCAAGCACAGGGTGGAGGCGGTGATTGTGGGGACAAGCAAACAGAAGTCACCGGCATCTCCAGAGCCAGGCCACCAATGCTGAGTATGCTGGAAAGAGTAAGGAAGGGAGGCTTGCTGGAGCATTCTCCTGGCCTCTTAGGCAAATATTGACACATACTTCCCCTCCCTTTCTGTAGGGGCCAGACTCTGGGAAGGCCAGGGCAAAAGATGTGAAGGAGCAGAGAAAACATGGACAGATGGCAAGATCCATAGTCTGAGCTCCAATCCACTGACAACCAGGCTTGAGAAATCCTATCTTTAAGTTGCTCTGCCTAGGAGAAGGAAAATAGTCCTGAAGAGGAAATAGGTAGGCTCCATGGAGTTGTAGTTTAGAGAGAGTGGCTAATGTAGAAGGTCAAATCTGATCTGGCAAAGGATTCACAAGCATTATTTGGACTGGAGAATTTTGATTACCCATGTTTCCTGGTCCGTCACCTTCTGAACTAACACATGTAAAGGCAGCTGGTGCTTTAATGGATGGAACACTGGGCCTGGAGTCAGGGAAGACCTGAGTTCAAATGTGGCCTCAGACACTTACTAGCTGTGTGACTATGGGCAAGTCACTTAACCTCTGCCCCAGTTTCCTCAACTGCCAAATGAAAATAATAATAACAGCTACCTTGCAGGGTTGGTTTTTTAGGATCAAATGAGATAATATTTGCAAAAAGCCCTCAGCTCAGTGCCTGGCATATAGTAAGGCCCTATAGAAATACTTATTCCCTCCCCATGGAGGAAGAAGGAAAAGCTACGGAGCTTCTCGATGGATGTTTGAAAGAAAATGTATTTATTGAGTGTGTATCACATGCAAAGCACTTTACCAAGTGCTGGGGATACAAACAGGAAAGAAAGGATCCCTGTTCTCAAGGAGCTCCCATTCTAACAGGAGGAGACCACACAGCTGTAGGGAAGCTGGAAGGTTCTGATCGACCTTGGGGGTTCAGTAACAGGGCAGGTGGTAAGGCCTGGGGGTCTGTAGGGAGCTGCAGCAGGGCAAGACAGATCCTTCCAAGGTTTTTCCAGGCGTGATCCCCATGTTTATCACCAGGGAACCCGAAGAGGAAAGCATCATGGGATCACAGATCTAGACTTGGAAGGGACCCTTGAGATCATCTAATCCAACCTCCTTATTTTACAGATTAGGAAACTGAGGCCCAGGGAAGTAAAATGACTTACTCAAGGTCAAACAGGGAGTAGGCTGCAGAGAGGCAAACCTCCCAACAGAGAGGGAGATGAAGGCGCAGGGACATTTAAGAGGTTTGCTTGGACCCACCCAGTCAATTCATGTCCAGAATCTAAGGCTTCTCTGCGAGGCTTTTTTAACTGATAGGAAGAGTGGCGTTGTGGAAAGAGCTCCAGACCTGGAGGCGGGAGATCTGGGTTTAATACTTGCCAACAGCGTGACCATGGGAAGGTCCCTCCACCTCTCTGCATCTCAGTGTTCTTCTCTGTAAAATGGGTGGGGGGTAGTGGTAAGAATTGTTTCTTGCAGAACTATTTGTGTGGACACCCCTTTGAAAATCCTTAATGAGTGGTTTTTTTCAGTCTGCCTTTTCTTTTGCAACATGGCTAATGTGGAAAAATATTCTGCATGACAGCACATGTATAAGCTATATCAAATTGCTTGCCTTTTCAAGGAAGAGGGAGGAGAGGTAGGGAAGGAAGGATGAAGAAAATTTGAAATTCAAAATTAAAAAATGTTAAAAATGTTTGTTTACATTTGTAATTGAGAAAAATTGTTTAAAAAGAAAAAAGAAAAAAAGAGAAAACATCTTAATGCACTATTAAAATGTGAGTTACTACTGTTAAGAGTAGGTTTGGCAGTGGAGTGAGACTCCAAAAAGCTATATGACTGCGAGGTAGCTGGGGGCAGACTCTCTGATACTCCCAGCTCTGTCTCTCACTGAATGCAGAGGTAGCCTCCAGGACTGCTGGTCCCCACCCCGGAGTCAGTTAGAGAGCATGTTCCCTGTTCTGAGACAGCCTTTGGCTTCTTGGTGTCAAAGCTGTTGGACACCCCAGTTCTGAAGGCGGGCAAGGGCAGCGCTGCGAGGGGACAGAGCTTTGTGCGGAGATGCTGGCAGGCCTGTGCTGAGAGTAAACACAGATCTTTTCACATGACTCGAGGCCAAGGTACAGGTTGAGGTCCAAGGACGTGAAAAGTCAGCACCTTTTGGTCAACAGGAGTTAGGGGCAGCCTCAGTGCCATAGAATAATAATATTAGCTGACCTAAAGATGGAATGGAGTGGGGGACAGACAGATGGACAAAGATAGAAAGATAAAGAAAAAGAAGGAGGAAAGGAAAGAAGGAAAAATGGAAGGAAGGAAGGAAGGGAAGGAGGGAGGAAGGGAGCAAACTAGAGCCAAGAGGAGAGGACATAGCAGGATGCTGGAGTCCATCCTGAGTTGCCAGGGGGAGCCATGGGGACACTTGACACATAGGAGAGCTCAGTTTCCCTACCTCAGTTTTCTTATCTTCCTTTGAGAATATTTAGCTTCCTTCAAGACTCAGCTCAAGTGCCTCTACCAGGCCTCACCAATGATTGCTAGTGTCTCCCCAAATTACTTCATATTTATTTTGTAGATATTTAGAATTTACTTATGTTTGTAAATGTTGTCCCCCTCCCTTCCATTAGAGCAGGCTTGCCCAACCTATAGCCTGCCAGAGGATTTTGAGCAGCCTGTGAAAAATGTGGAGTTATCCTCTTTGGCATGCTGTATGCAGCCCACTGCAGGTTGTGCAGGCCTGCATTAGAGTGCAAGTTTCTTGAGGGTAGGGATGGTACATTTTGTCTTTGTATGCTCAGCACTTAGCACTCATAGGAAGGGTTTAATAAATGTTTGCTGAATGAATGAAGGGGTTGGACTCCAGATGTCAAAGATCCCTCCAAGTTCTAAAGTCTATGGTTCTGTTTTCTCCCTTTCACAGATATCCCAGGTAATATGCTGAGCCAGGTGCTTGGTGCCCCCATCACTCTGACCTGCCTGGATGGGGAATTGGAGACTAATGCCACCATTCACTGGACACTGGAGGGTGAGCCCATAGGCCCACAGCTTGGCCAACGGGAAATGGTGGGAGGAAAGCTATTGCTGAAGTCAGTGCAGTATAATGACTCAGGAAACTACACCTGCTACCTGGACGGCCAGCCAGTGAGGACCCTGCCTCTGCTGGTAGTTGGTGAGTAATACCTCCTAGAGCATTGCTTTGCTGGCATTCTTTTGGAAAGTCCTTCCAATGTATCCTCCACTGCCTCATAGGCCTAGCGGCCTCTGCTCTGATTTGACCTTCACACTGCTGTTGGGCTAACTTTCCTTAGAGATCTGGTCACATCACATGCCTTTGCTCAAAAATCTTTGGTGGTGCCTTACTGACTGCTGGTCTAATTCAGGTTCTTTTCCTCGGCATTTAACATCCTCCACAACCTAGTGCCACACCCTTCCCCCCAGCTTTCCTGATTCATTTTGTGCTACCTGCTTCTACAATTTCTAATGCCAGGCCAAACTGAACAATTAGGTCCCATTATGCCTGAAGGCAAACACATATAGCTTCATGCACCTATATCTACATGTATATCCACATGTCTTCATGTACCTATATCTACATATATCTCTTTGATTACACTGCTCCTTATGCCTGTGATATCATCTTTGCCCCTTTTTGCCTGTCGAACTTTGACCTAGTCTTTAAAGCCCGACTGAAATGCCATCTCCTTCAGATAGCCTTCTCTGAACCCTCCCTCCGTCACTGACACCTTCCTTCTTAGACCTTACATAGGGCATTTTACTTGGCACTTTTCTAATGCACTTGTGTAAAATTGCATTTCAAGGGAGGTAAGAAGTAGTAAGGGAAAAGGGAAAGGAGAGGGAGACGGGCTAATAGAAGGGAGGGCAGATTGAAGGAGTGGCGGTCAAAAAAATGCATTTCGGACTTATCTGTGCTTGTGTTATTATATTCTCTTCCTAGACTATATACTCCATGAGGGCAGGAACCTTTATTTATTTAAACTTGCCATCTTCTTCAGTGCCTAGCACTATGTACAGTAGATATGTGTTGAATGGACACTCTACATGCCATGTCTGAAAAAAATCCCTTTAATATACTGTTATTTACTTGGTCCAAGAAGTTACAGGAAAGGCTTATTATATTTGCCAGCAAGTGACAGGATACTGGAGAATATTCTGGCTCATGGTGAGGCTGGGTATCTTGCAGCTCAGGACCTAGAGAGTTCAGAACTCTACTCACGGTGAGTTAGGTGGTTTGGGCCCCACTGATGTTAGAAATATACTGCTTCCCTCTGTCATGGCTTATCTCAGTGAACTGGAAGATGTTTGAAATGGCAAAAGGAAAGGGAGACCCTCTTCTGGAAATATTCTGTCTTAGCCACTCCTCCCAGAGTGGAAGTGAATCGTTTAGCACGGTAAATATTCAGAACTGTGCCGAAGAGGACTGGCATCGAACACAGTGTCTAGAACATCTTAGGTGCCCAATAGATAGAGCCGGCATTTATTAAGCACCTGCTATATGGCAGGCAGCTAGGTGGCGCAGTGGCTAGAGTCTTGGACCTGGAGTCTGGAAGACTCATTTTCCCCAGTTCAAATCCAGCCTCAGACACTTACTAGCTATGTGACCCTGGGCCAGTCACTTAGCTCTATTTGCCTCAGTTCCCTCATCTGTAAAATGAGTTGGAGAAGGAAATAGCAAACCACTCCAGTACCTTTGCCAAGGAAACCTCAAATAGGGTCATGAAGAGTCTGACGTGACTGAAGTGATTGAACACAATGTGCCAGGCACTGGGCATACGAATACCAGCAAGCAAGACTGTCCCTGCCCTCAAGGAGTCTGCATCATAATGGAATAAGACAACACATGACAGGGAGTTAGAAAGAGAGGAATACAAGGGTCTTGGCATGGCTAGGAAACGTCCTCAAGGTCAGTGGGGCCGAAAGCTAGCCTATGACTGATAGATTGATTATGGAGAGGTAGTGTAGAACGGTCAAGACAGACTGAGTCTAGAGCTGGTGGTGAAGCCCAGTCCTGTTACTTACTAATTTGTGGGACACTCCCCGTCTTTGGCGTTTAGGACGAGGGGGCTTAAGCTGTTCAACATTCCTTTCCTTAACGTTCAAGGTCAGGGATGTTCAAGGAGGTTTGGATGTTCTCTGAGGTCTCCTAGCCTTAGAGTTTGATGAAATAGAACTTAATATCCACAATTACTAATCTTTATTGCTCCCCTTTCCCTGAGAGGTAGTAAGGTATGGTAGGATGAGTACTCAACTGGGAATGAGTAGACACAGGTTCAAATCCCATTTCTGTCCTTTACTACCTGTATGAACCACTTTAACCTCTCTCTGACTCAGTTTCTTTATCTGAACTAAATATCCTCTGAGATCTGGTTCCAGCTCTAAATCTGTAATCCTGCTTCCCAGGAGGGAAATGAGACCTGTGGAACCTCAGATTTTTACAAAGTCGTAGTTAGAATATGATGTACTGCTCAACTTGTCTGCCCTCTCAGGGATATGGGAATCCCTGTGGGGCATAAAGGGGAGTGTTTTTCAGATTTGTTCTCTTTAGACTGCCTGGTCCTCTCATACCATAGAAGAAAGCTTTTATTGTCTGCTGCCGTGACAACACCCCCAATTTTTACATGCCTGCTATGATTTCCTTTTCAGAGCCTCCTGAAGAGCCCGTGTGCTCGTGCCGTAGGAAGAGTTTCATCAGCGGTGTTCATTGCGAATGGAGCCTTCAGAGGAAACCATCCCCACAGACTAAGGCTGTCTTGTTAGTGAGACAGGTGTAAGTGTCTTGGGAAATGATTTCATTTTAAAATCAAGCCCTCTTGGGGAAGGGAGAAGAGGGTCTTTAGAAGTTATGATACATGAGGCACTGAGTGCTGAGAAAATAAAGGATATATTTGTTGGATTGAGCCACAGGCAAGTACAAAGGCAAGGAATGGCATGATCTGAGTAGCTCCAGGAAGGCCCCTAAAAATATCTTCTCCCCACTGGCTCATGATGATGACAAATGTTAGAAGGCAGAAGTAGGAGTGACTGATAGAAGATACACAGAGGCCAAATTTAGCTCAGACTAAGGAGGAACTTCCTGCCAGTTAGAAAGCTTCCATGGCAGGTTAGATGACCATTTGCGGCAGGTGTTGTAGAAAGGTGTTGTAGAAAGTACAGATGAGATGACCTCTGAGATGCCTTCTAACACCGAGATTCTGATTTTATGCCTGAAATTCTACCATCCCTGAGTCATTTCTTGGGCTTATTACTATTATTAATTATTACTTAGAGCTAGCATTTACATAGGCTTTAAGGTTTGCAAAATGCTTTATGTATGTTACCCCATTTAGTCCTCACAACAACTTTGGGAGATGTTCTGTTAAAATGCAGATTAGTCAGGTAGGAATGACATATCAAGCCATGCCTAGCACATAGTAGGTGCCTACTAAATGTTTGTTGACTTGACTTGAATGAGATGAGAGAGAGAAAGAGGACAAGAGGGAGTGAGAGAGAGAGAGAGAGTGAACTTTCTGGATACTCTTGTAGGTAGGTACCATGAAGGCACAGGGCACATGGGGATGGGGACAATAATGGGGGAGAAGAGGGGATAGATACCAAAAGAGGAAGTGGAAGGTGCCAAAGATATACTGGGTCTCTTTCACAATCTTGTCTAGCAACTGACAGCCCTGCAGCTGAGGCTCCTTCAATCCAAATGTTTTCCAAACTAATCTAAACAAGATAAACACACATATCAAATTCAAAGCCTCTTTAGGCTCCAGTGCCAAATCTTGCCCTGAGAGCTTCCCCAGAGGAGTTATTCTTAAAACCAACGTTTGGAGACTACCAGCAGTCTCTCAGGGGTCCTTTTGACAGTCTATAGGCACAGGGTAGAAGGGTTTATTTTAAAATTTGTGTGCCAAAATCTGTAAATGAAGAGATGGGTCTTGCCCTATTGAGAAAAACACTACAGAGTATTCAAAGTTATTATTACTTTAAGAATCACTTCCAAGAAAGGGATATAGACATCTCCTGGCTTACCCAATTTTACTAATACTGTGTTTTAAATCTTTATTTGAAAATGGGCTATTTAGAACTTGGAGTTCAACCTGAGTCAAACCTAGAGGGTAGAGTGCCAGACCTGGAAGTCAGGAAGACCTGAGTCCAAATTGCGCCTCAGACATTTACTAGCTATATGACCCCTGGCCAAGTCACTTAACCCTGTTTGCCTCAATTTCCTCATCTGTAAAATGAGCTGGAGAAGGAAATGACAAACCACTGCCGTATCTTTGCCAAGAAAACCCCAAATGGGGTCATAGAGAATCAGACTCAAGTGAACAACAGAGAGGCACAGTGTGATAAGATTACTGGCTACAAAGCATGCCAAAACCTGTTTAATGTGTGATGTGGCTGAAATCTTGTATGTTTGCTTGCAGTGGAAAATAGTAGGAAATAGTGTGACAGAACATGCACAGTATATTATTTCCGCTAGAATGCTCTGCTTCGAGCTTCAGCATTTCCTGGTAAGGTAACCTTTACAAGACTCTGTCTTGGACTCTCAGGTTGATTCACACCAGAGTGTAAATGGATGATCACCCGAGGGAGCTCCTAGAGGAAAGAGGGAGAGAGAATGGGCTCTTAGGCCTGCCTCCCCTTGAGTTTCACCTTACTCTCCAGGGGGGTACCTGTGAAAGAGACACTGAAATGCATTTTCTGCTCATACAGTCCTAGGATCGTAACTGTAAGGGACCTCAGAGGCCTTTGAGTCCACCCCATTCATTTTACAGATGAGGAATCAGAGGCCCACGGAGGTAAGGTGGCTTGCCCAAGATTTCACAGATTCCAAGGCCAGAAATGGCAGTGGAGACCAGGTCTTCTGAACTGAAATTGGGGCTTTATCCTAGAGTACTGAATATAGAGAGTGCTTAAAGCACTTGTAGTCTGTGACATAAAAACATTAGTGCTTGGACCTTAGTAAGATTAATTATTTAAAATGGTACTCTACAAGATATTGCAGTGGATAGAGTCCTGGGCCTAGAGTCAGGGAGACCTGAGTTTAAATCTGGTCTCAGACACTTAATAGCTGTGTGACCCTGGGCAAGTCACTTAACTCTGTTTGCCTCAGTTTCCTCCTCTATAAAATGAGCTGGAGATGGAAATGACAAATTACTCCAGTATCTTTGCTAAGAAAACCCCAAAATGGAGTCACAAAGAGTGGGACGTAACTGAAAAACAACAAACTTCTAAACCCACACAGCCAGGGATCACTCTCTCTGAGTTTCCACTTCCTCCTCTGTGAAATGGGAATAATGTTTATAATAAGGAGCTCACAGGGCCATCATGAGACTAAAATGAGATATGGTAGGTGAAATGCCTTTAAACCCTGGGAGAGAGGGGCTGCACTTCTGACATCACTGGCTTTCCCAGAAATTCCCTCTACCAATGCAGGTTGTCACCTTCTTTGCAACTTATAGTCAGAGAGTTGCCTAGGGCTTTGCCTGTTGGAGTCAGGACTTGGATCCAGGGCTTCCTGGCTTTGAGATCGGCTCTTTATATATCATACCGTTCTGCTTCTTATGTGAACCTCAGAGCACCGTAGAAAGGTCAGTTATCAATCGCCAAATCAGTTCTCCAGTCCAGTTCTTGCCTCTATTTGCTTTTGGTTGTGTCCAAAAGATGCAGTGCCACAGGGAGGCTAAAAATGAAATTTTGGGGGGTCTTGGTCTTATGTCTCTGGCAGAGAGAGAGAAGAGACTTTCCAAAGGCCGTGTCACTACTTACGGGGGTCGCAGAAGTTCTCTTGCCACTTGAATCTTGCGGAAGACGATGACTCACTCTACTTGGTTGTCTTATGTGTTGCCAACGGGGTGGTGAGGAAGTCCAGCAAAGCCTGCCGATTCAAGGGCTTTGAAGTCCGTAAGTATGCTTCAGCCTTCCCCAGGCTGCCTCCTCCATCTGCTTAGGAGAGGTCTTAGAAGCCTGGGACAGAGGGTGTGTGAGGATGGGGCTGCCGGTCAAACCCTCGTGGTGGACCAGCCATTTTGTAAGGATTGGGATAGGGGTGTGCTAGTAAATTTTTAACAACAAGCTCTCTAGGAAAAAAAAAATTCCCATGACGTACTTTTAAGTTCAGTATCCTATTTTTTTCCATCACTTTCTTAAGTCTAGATGACCCACAAAACCAGAAATCAAGCCCTAATTTGTAATGTTTTGCTGATTTCTGAGGTATAAATGCTCATGCTGAAAATCTGACAGACTGCTCTAGCCCAGGGAGCCTTCACATGCACACTACCGGGTTGGGGGGTCAGGGATAAGGTCTGTTTACAGGAGGTCTGAGTACCAGTGGCATTCAGCAGCCTAGACATCCTGTTAGGATAACTATCAGCAGAGGCTGCTACGTTTTTATTGATTGAATAAATGAAGGTATGAATGAATGGGGAAGGTTTGTTCTTAGCACTAAGCTGGCCCCTTATAGCAGGCACCCTTCTCATTTCTCTCTCCTTCTCCTTTCTCCCTATTGCCCCCCAACCCCCAGTTCAACCAGATCCTCCAACCAATATCACAGTCGCAGCCGTGGACAAAAGCCCCCATCGGCTCAACGTCACCTGGAAAGACCCACCTTCCTGGAACTCCATTTACTACCGACTCCAGTTTGAGCTCCGTTATAGGGTTGAAAAGTCCAAGACTTACACAACCATCCGGGTCAGTTCAGTTTTACCTCCTCCCTTCATGACTTAGGGGGCAGGTAGAAAGCTCCTCAGAGAGATAAGCCTCCATAGGGAGATATGTGAAGGAACAATGATTTCTGAAATATGGCGGTGGATGGGTGGAGGGGGAGTGCTCAGTGACTGGAGTTTCCTCCAGTGGTAGAGATTATCACCTGCCTGTGACTTAGTAGGAGATAAATCCTAGGGAGGTGCCCAAGTGACTTTCCCAGGGTCACACAGTTGCTAAGTTATGTCAGCAGGGCCAAAACTAACCACTGTTGCTGAGGCAGCACATTGTCCAGCATACTCTCAAATCAACTTCTTAAAAGGATAGGGCCAGTGGGGGCCATAGGAGGAGGACTGGATCATATTGGGAAGGACTCATATTTATAGACTTTGGTGGTGATGGCTGTTGTTCAGTTGTTTCCATTGTGTCTGATTCTTTGTGACCCATTTGGGATTTACTTGGCAAAGTTATGGGGGTGGTTTGCCATTTCCTTCTCCAGCTCATTTTACAGATGAGGAAACTGAGGCAAACAGGGTTAAGTGACTTGCCCACGGTCACACAGCTAGTAAGTGTTTGAGGATCGATTTGAAATCAGGTCTTCCTGACTCCAGGCCCAGTGTTTTATCCACTGTGCCATCCAACTGACGCTGGCAGAGTTAGAAGGAAAGAAATGTTGTGAAGGCTTAAAGTGCTGTTGAAATGTGTTATTTATCACCAAAAAACTGCCTGATTTAGGTACGAAGCTGGAGCTGGTAGAGCTGGTTAGAAGCTGGCCCCATTCACTAACTGATGGTTAAAACTTATAAAGACAAAACTATAAAGGCAATACTCATGTATACGTGTACGTTGGAGTGTTATAGATATATGTGGTCAAAGACATTTTATGCTTTGCATTTATGTGTTTGTATGTTCTGGAGATGTGTTGGGTACACGCGTTGTATGTATGTGCATGCACACATGTGACTGCGTCTCTTTTTACGTGTGTGTGCACGTACATTTGTGTGTGTGTGTGCTAATTCATCTCCTGTGTCTTTGTGCCTTTCTCTTTCAGGGGAAGGACCAACACTCATTCATTATCAGCGATGCCTTGATGGGCATGAGTCATGTGGTGCAGATTCGAGCCCGGGAGGAGTTTAATCATGGCAAATGGAGTGAATGGAGCAAGGAGATTGTGGGCACCCCATGGACAGGTAGAATTGGTGGAGGGTAGATCCTGTGCCTTTGTTCTTGACTTTTTAAAAGCTCGGTGATGATGGATGACTTAAAGCAGTAGCGTCAAACTTAAAGTAGAAATGGGGCCCACTACACCACACCTAAGTATCCTTACCAGTTGCATATTGAGTTGTTGTTCAGTTGTATCTGACTCTTTGTGACCATTTTTGGTGTTTTCTTGGCAAAGATACTGGAGTGGTTTGCCATTTCCTTCTCCAGCTCATTTGACAGATGAGGAAACTGAGGCAAACAGGGTTAAGTGACATGTCCAGGGTTGCACAGCAGTAAGTGTCTGATTCCAACTCCACTGCTCTATACACTGGCCACCTAGCTGCCTACATATTTATCGACTTAGAAAACCACATGTTAACATTACCTATGTTCTATTATATTTTTATTTATTTTGTTAAATATTTCTCATTTACATTTTAATCTGATTCAGGCGGATGGCCCACAGGCCAAGTATTTGACATCTCTGACTTAAAGGACCCTGGAGCTTTAGGGTGGGAAGGGTCCTTAGAGGTCATGTACTTCAACCTCCTGCAGGACTCTCCCCTATAATATACCCAATAGGTAACCAATCATCCAACCCCGATTTGAACACTTCCAGTGACAGAGAACTTATCTCACAAGAAAACAGCTAGATAGCTTACTGGGTAGAATATTGGACATGAAGTCAAGATGATCTGAGTTTGAATCTGGCCTCAGACCCTTTTTAGCTGTATGATCCTGGGCAAGTCACTTACATTCTATGTTTCGTTCCCCAACCGTAAAATGGGGCTAATTATAGCATCTACCTCCTAGGGCTGTTGTGAAGATCAAGTGGGAAGCACTTTGCAAATATTAACATACGATTTAAGTGTATTTATTGAGTATTTATTATTACTGTCATTCATTGTTGGACTTGTCTGTTACACAGTTCTTTTTCATGTTAAGTTCAATCTGTCTCCCTCTAGATAGACCTAATAATATTTGACGGGTCGAGTGGTTTAATGGAAAGAGCATTAGCTGTGGACTCAGAGGACTTGGATTCAAATCCTACCTCTGGCATTTACTACCCATGTTACCTTGGATACTTAATTGCCACATGCCTCAGTTTCCCCATCAGTGAAAGGAGGGAGTTGAACTAGAAGAGATTTGAGGTCCTTCCCATTCTAAATCTGTGATATGCCTTCTACAATAGCATAGAACAAGTACACTTCCTCATCTTTATAACAGTTTTTTGTGTGTTTGAAGTTAGCATAGGCTCTCTGCCCAATACCTTTAAACTCAGTCTCGTCTAATTCTCATATTAAGTGCTTTCTAGAATCCTTGCCAACCTGGACACTCTCCTCTGGAGTCTTCTTGGTCTATGTCCTTCTTAAAATATGTGGCCCAGAATAGAATACCATTTAATAAATGTGACCTGACCAGTGCAGAGTTGGTAGAACCATTGCTTCTAGGGATCTGGATCCCACGTTGGTATCAATGCATCGAAGTGCAGTAGGAAGAACATTGGACTGGAGTCCTGGGTTTGCATCCCAGCTCTGACCCTTACTGGTTTTCTAACTGTGGACAGGGAGATGATCTATCTCTCTGAGCCCTCTGCTTTTCACTCATCAAAGGGCAGTGATGACACTTGCACCCCTGCAAAAGTGTGGTAGGGAAAGAACTTTGTGAATTGTTGTTTTCTTATCTCTAATTTTTAGTGATTATGCTGAGACAGTAACTGCTTAATTGCAATGGGAAAGAACCCATAGATCTTTGTATTTCACTTAATGACCTTTAGTCTGCCCAGTACACTCTGCCCTACCCTACTCCCCTTTTCAGCCCCCTTTTGTGTGTTGTCTTCCCCATTAGACTGTAAGCTTCTTGAGGGTAGGGACTGTATTTCTTTTTGGTTATAATTGCATTCCTACCACTTACCACAGTGCCTGGCATATAGTAAGGACCTAATAAATGCTTGTTGACTGACTGATCACTTTCCTACTCCTGGTTGCTATGCTTTTCTTATTGCAGCCTTATAGTATGTTAATTTTCCTCCTACCACAATACACTGTTGATTCATATTGAGTTTACAGGCCTCTAAAAACCCCAGACCTTTGTCAGATGAATTGCAGTCTAGCTGAATAACCCAGCTACCGTTTTGTACTTGCGAAGTTGATTTTTTGAACCCAATTGTAAGACTTTACATTTATTCCTACCAAATTATTTGTTGTTGTTCAGTGGTTTTCAGTCATGTCCAATTCTTTGTGACTCCCATTTGGAGTTTTCTTGGCAAGGATACTGGAATGGGTTGCCATTTTCTTTTCTAGTTCATTTTATAGCTGAAGAAACTGTCATAGATAAAGAAATTGAGGCAAACAGGGTTAAGTGGCCAGCCCAGGGTCATACAGCTAGCAAGTGTCTGAAGCTGGATTTGAACTCAGGAAGATAAGTCTTCCTGACTCCGCATCTGGCATTCTATCCACTGCACCACCTAGCTGCTCTTATTAAATTATTAGGTGGACCCAACTCTAACATCCAGTTTTGTATCTCCTGCAAATTGATCAGCATGGCATTTGTACCTTTTTCCAAGTCTTTGATAAAAATGTCCAACAGAATGAGACCAAGGAATGATTCCTGGGGTTTGCTTACACTAAGGACCCCCTTCCAAAATGCCCTTCATTTCAAGCCCTCAAGGAACCGCTCTGGTAGCAAACTATCTTCCATCTCTTTTCTGAGGACCAGCCTAAGTCTGGAAAGGCTCACCCCAAGATGATTGCAGGCAGGTGAGATTTTTGAGCACACCAATTCTTAAAGACCATTTGTCTCCCAAATTGTAAAGGGGTTGTGATCCGTACCTGTGGAAGGAATAACCACACAAATGGAAAACAGTCTGTTACCAGTGTAGTATCTGAAACCCTTCCAGCTTGGTAGGACCAGCTAGAACTTGCATTCTGCTGATACAGCTTTCCAAAACCCAGGGTCATATGTGTTGCACCATTGACCTATTAACTACCTCTTCAATCCAGCCATTTATCCAGTTCTGAATCTACAGAATTGTCTCATCTCCTGCGCTACATCTCCCCACTTTCCTACAAGAATAGCATGAGACATTATGTAAAAACTTTTTTTCCCTAAAATCCATATAAACTATGTATGTACATGTAAATCCATGTAAACTATATATCTCTAGTAGTCTCTTGATCTAGAAGTTTAGTAACTCAGTCCAAAAAAGAAAAAAGAAATGAGATTTTTTTTCAGCATGACCCATTGTGAGGAAGTTATGTTGGTCCTTTGTGATCACTGTTTCCTTTTCTAGTTGTTCACTAACTATCCCTTTAATGTTATGTTGTAGAATTTTGCCAGGAATTGAAGTCAAGCAATCTCATGGGCTAATAGTTTGCAAATTCTTCTATTCTTTTTTCTGTGTGTGTGTGTGTGTGTGTGTGTGTGTGCGCGCGCGCGTGCACATGCGCATGCACATGTGTGCATGTGTGAGTGTGTGATTGTGCATAAGATGGGGACAACATATTTGTCCTTCTCCAATTTTATGGCACCTCTCTTATTTTTTATGGTCTTTCCAACATCACTGACAGTAACTCAGCGATCACGTTTGCCAGATCTTTCAGCACCGTGGGCTATCTATCTAGGTCATTTAGACCTGGTAACTGGACCTCCTCAAAGGCAGCTAGGTGTACTCCTACCATCTCCCTACCTGTCTTGGCTTTCAAATCCACATTAGCCATTTTTATTCAGGCCCCAAATCATTTTCTTTGGCAGAAAAACAGAAGCAGATTTAAGAATTGAGCAGGTCAGTGCTCTCTCCCTTGTCAGTGTTGTCACCATCTCATGTACCACAGGAGGCAGTTTTTCCCTTTAATAATACTAGCTAATGATAACTAGCATTTACATAATTATTTACATTGTAAATGTAATATTACAAGAATATTTACATAATGTAGCATTTTCACTTTTATTTTTGCAAAGACATTTACATATGTCATGCGATTTGATCCTCACACTAACCCTAGGAGGTAAATGCTATTATTGTCCCCATTTTACATATCAGAAAGTTGAGGCTGATGGGTTGACTGACTTGCCTAGGATCACACAATGAGTAACTGCCTAAGATAGGATGCAAACTTGGGTTTTCCTTACTCTAATTCCAACACTATATCCCTTTTTGGATCATCTTATTTTTACCCAATAAAGCTAATAAAAGATCCTTTAATTGTTGCCCTTAGCTTTTCTCTTGGACTTATCTCTTTTTGAGCTTTAGCCCTTCTAATGCTTTTCTTACAGGACAATGTCTAGGTGAGTTGAATTTGGGGTTTGCCACTGTTGGCATCCTGTGAATGCTGTTAGTTTACAAACTGTCCTTTAAAATTTTTTTTTCCTAAAATTTTTTTCCTTTATGATTACTTGATATATAGCAATCAGATTTTTTCCCCTCAGTTTTTTGGGAAGCCTGACAGTTATTCATTTTTTTTCTTTGTGCCCTGCCCTCCACATCTATCATTTTTGCCTGCATAGATTCCACATTTTTTTCCAGTTGCGTCATTTCCTGGGCTTGTTGTTTTGGCTTTAGCTGCTGTTTTCACCATTTCTCTCTCCAGCAAAATAATTCTCTTATTCATTGAGTCTGTTGTTTTGTTTATTTTCTTCCCTTGGATATCTGCCAACAGAAGAATTTTATCATCATCTTGTCCTAGAATCTCTTAGACCCTTTCACTTAAGCCCTTTCTTTTTTTATTTCACCTCTTGATATTTTTTGCTAATTCCATTTCTTCCTGCATTCCTTCAGTGTGTCCATTCTCCATTTTATTGTATCCTCAGAAATTTCTAATTTCATTCCTTTTGCTTTTGTTGCCAGTGTTTGAATGTTTTTCCTTCAATTTCTGCTGCTTCTTCTGATCTATATCTCTTCCTTTGTTTTTTTTTTTTTATTTTTGGAGGAAATTGAGGTTAAAGACTTGTCCAGGGTCACACAACTGGTCTGAGGCTGGATTTGAACTCAGGTCCTCCTGACTCCAGGGTAGGTGCGCTATCCACTGCACCACTGCCCCTCCTTTGCTATTTCTTAAAAACAATGTTCCTTTGAAAATCTCTAACAGATTAAATTTTTTTGAGTTATATATTGAACTCCTGTGACTTCTCATTCTTCTTTTGTCCTGAAAGTCCTATCTTTATAACTTTTAATGTGTTATATTCCTTTATTCATTCGACTAGCTTTTGTTAAGCACCTACTATATGCCAGTGACTGTACTAGGTGCTAGGAATACAAGGACAAGAATTATACAATCCCTACCCTCAAGGAACTTATGTTCTATTGATTCTACAAATATGAGACATTTTATTGCCTTAAGGAGTAGCTCTATTAAGAGCAGTATTGCACAGTTAGATCATATTAAGAATGTAATCATCTAAAGCCCCAAGATTTTTTTTTTTTTCAGATGAACTGCTAACAGTTCAGGCAATGAGGTGATGAAGACCCGTACCAGGGTTTTAACTGTGTGAATGGAGAGAACAAGACACATACAAGGGATGTTGTGAAAGCAGAAATAACCAAATGTGACAATAGATTGGATATGTGGAATGAGTGTGAATGAGCTGAGGATGACCCCGATGTTGTAAGACTTGGTGATTGGGAGGATAGTGGTGCCCTCAACAGGGAGGGTCAGAAAAGGTGAAGGTTTGGAAGGCAAGATGATGAGCTCTCTTTCGAACCTGTTGAATTTCAGATGCCTGTGGGACATCCAGTTGGAGATGTCCAATAAGTAGGTGGCGATTCAAGACTGGATTTCATGAAGGAGATCTGGGTTAGCCATACAGATCTGGGAATCTTTTGCATGGAAATGATCATTCAACTCATGGGAGCTGATGAGATCACCAAGTGAGATAGTACAGAGGGAGAAGAGAAGAGGGCCCAAGCTAGAGTCGGGGCCCGTGGTTACTGAGCGTGACCTGGATGAAGAGGTGACAAAGGAGCCCAAAAGTTGGTCAGACAGGGAGGAGAACAAGGAGACAGTTGACAAGTCCTGTTTATTCTACCTCAATAATAACAATAATAATAAACAACTAGCATTTATATATAGCTTTAAGCAAAGTGCTTTATAAATAAGCTCATTTTGTTCTCATTACAATTTTGAGAGGTAGGTGCTAAATCTCTCACCTTCTCTTTGCTCACATAGCTACTACCCTACTTAAGTCTCCTAGTCAGGGGTGGGAACCTGGGGCCTCGAGGCCACATGTGGCCTTCTAGGTCCTTGGGTGCGGCCCTTTGACTGAGTCCAAGTTTTACAGAATAAATCCTTTGATTAAGGAGCCACATGCAGCCTCGAGGTGGCAGGTTCCCCACCCCCACGAATATTGCAATATTCTCCTAATTGGTCTTCCTGTCATAGGTATCTCCCCTCTCTAATCCATTCTCCACATAGCTGCTAAAATGATTTTCCTAAAGCTTGGGTCTGACCATGTCACTCCTGTGCTCCAGTGGTTCCCTATTACCTCTGGGATCAAATAAAACTCCTCTGTTTAGCATTTCAAGATCTTTACAATCTAGGGCCATCTGATTTTTCCTGACTTAGTTAACAAGGGAATCCCAGAGAGCATGCTGGGAGTTGCCACTCTTGGTTCCAGCTAACACTGTGGGAGCATTGGGCCTGGCTTCCAGCCATGTGTGACTCATCGCTAAGGCACTATGAGATGATGAAGATGCCCTTAACTGGATACTAAGCCAGAATAACAGGTGACTCAATGCATGCGCAAAAAAAAGCTCCCACCTGATGGTCATTTTGAATTCACAAAGTTGTGAGCATCCCGGACCATTGCACGATAAGTACTCACATGCCGAAGACCAGCGCAGAATAAACATAAAAGGGATGCACCCCAAACCTAGGCACAGGCTTGCCTAGGCAAGACATGTACTTTAGTGGCTTAGAGGGCTGGCTTGGGAAATGGCCTGGCCACTCCTCCTCTGTCCAAGCAGGTTGAAAACAATATTTGCTGTACATTTCTGCACAGAAAAGCAGAGAAGAGCAAAAGGGCAGGTCAGATCTTATTGTGTATCCACTGAGTCATCAGCTCCTCCAGCTCAACAGCCAATCACAGGACTCTTTGTCATCTCACAGCATAAACCTCTCCTCCATGAGTCATATGCATGGCTGGAAGCACGTCCCAAGAGGTCAGCAGGAACCAGGAAGAGCCACTCTGGGAATGCTCAGGGGGATGCTCTTGTAATACCACTATGTGTTGTTTCCCTTCTCTCCCTACTGTAGTCCAACCAAAGTGGTTTCCTTGCTATTCTTCACACACAATACTCCATCTCCTCTCTCCTTGTTTTTGAAAGGCTGTCGCCCCATACCTGGAATGTACCCCCTTTTCACCTCCAGTTCTTAAACTCCTTTAGTTTCTTTCAAAGTTCAATTCAAACCCCACCTTCTACATGAAGATCCCCCCTCCTGGCCCCAGGTGCTAGTGCCTTTCTCTCCCAAATTACCTTGCATTTATTGTATATATGCACTTATTTATGTACATGTTGTCTCCACAAGAGAATGTAATCTCCCCGAGGGCAAGGACTCTTTCATTCTTGTCTTTGTATCCCCAACACCTAGCACAGTGCCTGGCACACAAGTAGATGCTTAATAATAATTAATCGATTAATGATTTGCAAATAATAATCAATGTAGGAAAATAATCATAATCAATGGAGCATAAGTGTAATAAATAACAATTATTATAATAGTTATTAGTTAAGAATTATAATTAATAATTAATTGGTTGGTATAGAGAAACCTGCTAACAATTTAGAGCTATTCAAAAGTAGAATGGGCTGCCTCCACAGCTAATGGGATTCCCTCTAGTGAGGGTGTTTAGGTGAAGACTGGAAGACTGCTTTCCGGCTGTGTGTGTGTGGGGGTCTGTTATAGACAAGATCTTCTTCCAGGTATGAGTTTGGATTTGAAGGTGTCTGAGGCCCCTTCCAGCTCTGAAGCTTTGTGGTTCTGTGACACCTAATCCAGGCTTAGCACTGAGCTCCAACCAGCTGAGCTAATGGCCAAAGCAGAGGGTGTCTTAGCACCCACTCCAGTGACTGCTTTCTCTGTTGCTGATGTCAGTGAGAAAAGAACAGCAATTTGATGCTAATAACACATGAATGGAGATGACCCATAGCTGCATAGCAACCGTTTCACAAAGGAGATATTTTATTGGGTTTTGCACAAATACTCATTATCTGTGGGAGTTTTTTTTTCCACTTTATAACTGATGAAAGCTTAAAGTGTCCAAGTCTGGATGGCCTCATTTTAAAGGAAATATTAGGAATATAAAGGAAATATTAGGAAAGTAATTGGGTAATCTCTGCCAGGCTGGAAAAAGGACCTTACCAACCTCTCAGAAATCCTTTTAAATGTCTCTTCCTAACCCTTCCTCATAAATAAAACCATGGTTACAGCCTTAAGACTACCCAAGCACCTGCTCAGATATGCTCAGAGCAAATTTTAGAGGCTTGTGTTTATGTCTCATTTATGAGATCATTTAGACCAGGGGTGGTCAAGAGCGTGTTTAGACTAGAAAGAGAAAGTTCTCCATTGCATCTCAGAGTCAGAGAATAATTCTTCCCTCTGATACTCCTAAAATTACTGTGGTTGTCCTTTTCAGCTTTAAAAAGAAAAGAGCAGATGAAACTCTGTGAATAGCATTCGTTGGCTCATTAGCATTTAAAGCGCTCTTTGTGTCTTTCTCTCTTCCTCTCTTCTTTCCCTTTGCCCACATGCTGTGTCTAACAGTTTTTCCCTACTCTTCCATCTCAGTGTCTCTCTCTTTCCTCTTGTTTTGCTCTCTGACTCCTTTCCTCACTCTCTGTTTCTTCTTCAGGTTCCTTTTCACAATCTTCAACTTACAGTCCTGAGACATTTTTGTTGTTCACTTGTGTCTGACTCTCTGTGACCCCATTTGGGGTTTTCTTGGCAGACTTACTGTGGTGGCTTGCCATTTCTTTCTCCAGCTCCTTTTACAGAGAAGGAAACTGAGACAAATAGGTTTAAATGGCTTACCCAAGATCACACAGCTAGGAAGTGTCTAAGGCTGGATTTGGACTCAGGAAGATGAATCTTCCTGACTCTAGGCCTGCCACTCTATCCACTATGCCACCTGGCTGCCATAGGTGGCATATGTTTACAAATTTGTTGTGTTTATTAAATAGAATATTGCATTCTCTGGTCTTAATTTTAAAACTAGGTGCCTTGAGCATTTAAAATTTCTCTTTCTCAAACTCAAATCCAACCTTCCAAATTAACTAATTAAATTACTTTTCATTTGAGTGTTGCCCTTAATTCCTTTTTTCGGTGGGTCAACAGTCCTTGATTGAAGTAAAACAAAAATCTTTTCCATCTTTGCTGTAGGTTATTTCCCATTGCAAAATAAAATGAGAACCAAAGAACTGAATACAATCAAGTAAAATGATTGTTGTTTAAATTGTACAGTTTATGTGCATATGTGCATTTATATATGTATGCATACACACAGAATAATATGTTCATGACATGGTGAAAAGAGAACTGGATTTGGACTCAGGGTCCCAGTTCAAAACCCACCTCTATCTCTCTGTGTGACCTTGAGAGAGTTACTTAATCTCTCAGGCCTTGGTTTCCTCATCTGTAAAATGGGGGGGGGGACTCAGTGACCTCTAAAGCCCCTTCCAGCTCTAAATCTTGGATCTTGTTATGATCCCTATAAATAACAATGCAAAACCTGCAAGACCTGCTTTTGTCTTACAAGCTAGAAAGGTCTATAATGATCTCTAGTTGCCGTAATGGGATATGGTCAACCA
Organism: Trichosurus vulpecula; assembly: GCF_011100635.1. Classification (NCBI taxonomy): domain Eukaryota; kingdom Metazoa; phylum Chordata; class Mammalia; order Diprotodontia; family Phalangeridae; genus Trichosurus; species Trichosurus vulpecula. Next base: position 163,244,142 of record NC_050576.1, on the reverse strand, counting down.
CATCCGAGAGAGTACATTTCTTTTGTTAGGTGACCTTGAGCAATTCACTTAACCTCTCTAGACTTTACTTTTCTCATTTGCAAAACAAGAAGGTTGGACTATGACCTCTAAGTTTCCTTTCTGCTCTAAGGCTGTATTTCTATGGCTGATCCTATAACTGTGAACTTTAGACAGAATTGCAGTTATTCATCAAGTTGTCTCGTCTTCATGACACCGGCTCCCTGGTTTGACCTGGCTTCCATGAAACTGATTCAATCCATTAGTTCTTTGGTGTTCTTACCTAGTTTTAGGATGAATTTACTTATAAGGGCAGCTAGGTGTTGCAATGGATAGAGTACCCAGCCTGGAGTCAGGAAGACTCATCTTCCTGAGTTCAAATCTGGTCTCAGACACTTCCTAGCTGTGTGACCCTGGGCAAGTCACTTACCTCTGTTTACCTCAGTTTCTTCATCTGTCAAATGAACTGGAGAAGGACATGGTGAATGACTCTAGTGTCTTTGCCAAGAAAACCCCAAATGGGGTCACAAAGAGTGGACATGACTGAACAATAATAACACATAAGGCAGAAGGATCAATCAGTCAATAAGCAGTTATTAAGTCTCAACTACTATGTGCCAAGTGCTATGCTGAGCCTTGAGCATCAAATTAAAAAGCAAAGTGTTTCCTGCCCTCAAGAGTTTACACAATATGGGGAAAAATCACGTACACACACCATCAGGGTGGGGAGGAAAACTTACAATTGGAAAGATAGAGAAGGGCTTCATGTAGGAGGTGGCACTTGAGCTAAGCTATGAAGGAAACTAGGAGTTCTGTGAGGCAGAGATGAGGGAGGAGGGCATTCCAGGTGTGAGGGACAGCCTGTGCAAAGGCATGTAGGTGGGCAGTAGAATGTTGTGTTTGAGAAAAAGGAAGTAGATCAGTTTGGAAATTTAATGCATGAAGGGTTATAAAAAACCTGAAAAAGTAAGCTGGAGCCAGAAGGGTTTTAAATGCCAAAAAGAGGCATTTGCATTTTATTTTAGTGCCAATAGGAAGCCGCTGGAGCTTTTTGAGTAGGGGAGTGACACAGGCAGAGATGAAAAAGTTACCCCACTTTAATTTTCAGTTGGCCATCCTCTACTCAAAAGTTGTAACAAGGGCAGGGCAACCAAGGTTTTATCCCAGGGTTCCAACATTCGGTGGTGACATAGACTTCCTTCCAAAGGAAGTCACCCACAATGTCATCCTTTCAACTCATTGTCCTCTGCTGGCCTTATTTATGCTGCACAGTGGGGTGGGTGCCACTAACAAGAGTCCCACCCTTCTGCTGGGGCTTACCTCCTCACCATGCCTCCTACCTTCTATTTCAATGGTGTCAAGTGAAGCAGCTGAGTCTAAGGTAGACTCTTCTCTCTGTCTTTCTGTTATTCTCCTCAAATTGAATTTGCTCCATTTTCCTGAATGCCTGGTTTTGACTAAATTATACACTCCTTGAGGGCAGGAACACTTTCTTCTTCTCCTCTTCCCCCCTACTGTTCCTCCAGCGCCTAGCACAGCACTTTGTCGACAGCAGATATTCAATAATTCTCAACAGACTTCAACTGAACCACATGGCAGAGTTCATTCTTCCCCTGACAATAAACGCCACTGGGCTACCCTTCATCTGATGGCTGCCATCTTCTCCATCCACTCCTCTTGGTTCTCCCATGTAGTAATTCATATAGTCTCCACATTGACATTCCTTAGCAAACCCTCCCCAAAATATTTTTAACTTCTCGATGTTGGATTAATTAACTAAACAAGAAACAATAAATATTTCAAAACCCAAAAGGCATTCCACTTGATCCTAGTCATATTTCAGTGCCCAGTTGTCAGCCCTTTGTCCCCTCGAAAGAGTTAGTTCCCACAGAGAATCTGAGAATGTTTAGAGTGAAAGGGCTTTAAGAAGTCATCTGGACCATCCCGACTTTGAACGAGTTTCCTAAGTCCATGCCATAAGCCTCAGAACTTTTTCCATTTTTAAAGCCCAGAGGTATCTTTTGGAATACCCTAGAGCAGGGTAGTTTGATGCAAAGAGTCTTGGATTTGGAATTAAAAGGCCCTGGGCTAAAGTCCTAGCTCTGACATTGATTAACCATGTGACCCTGGCCAAGACACTAAATTTCTCTAAGCTTCTGTTTCTGTAGCTATAAAAAAAAAGGGGGGAGGGTGGGGGATAATATCTACCTCATAGGATTCAAGAGAAACAATGTCTATAAAGTATTTCGTCACCATAAATGGCCAGATAAATGATTTCCTATGTATAGGGAGCTCCTGTTTGGAAACCCAATGTAGATTGTAGCTCATCTGCAGGTTAGTTTTAGAGAGTTGCCTGGGGCACTAAGAAATTAGGTGACTTGGCCAGGGTCACGCACAGCTGGTATGTATTAGAGTCAGGACTAGAACTAAGGTCTTCTTTACTCCAAGGTCAGCTGTCTACCCATTATGTCATAAAGCATTAGAAAAGAGGCAGTTAGGTGGTGCAGCACCAGCCCTGGAGTCAGGAAAATCTAAGTTCAAGTCTGGCTTCAGACACTTACTAGATGTGTGACCCTGGGCAAGTCACTTAACTCTTGTAAGAAACTGGGGTGGGGGGGATGGGGCGGGGAATGGGGGAAGGGGAACAGTTTGGTTTCCACAGAGTTGAAAGTATCCCTCTTCCTCCCCCTCCCCCCAACTTTAGCAGAATGTAAGTCAGAGCTTCGATCTAACAGAGATCAGGCCTCTGGTCGGGTGAAGGTTAGAGGCTTGTACACATGCTTAAGTGAGCCATTTGAGGAGGGCATGATGTAGGCAGTCAGGGGTTTGCATCTGGCCAATGAAGAGCTTGGCAGGAGATTTGATGTGGGGGTCAATAAAAGGACTGGTGTCCATCTGAGTCTTTGTACTTTCTCCTGTACTCTGTTCAGGGAATGTACCCATTTATTCAGAAGGAATAAATGTAAGGTATAATTAAAAACCTTCTTGGTCTTCCAACAAGTACTGTTTATTCCTAGACAATGTAAATATGTTTCTCACACTCTCATCGCCTCCCCCAAAACCCCCCAAATTATAAAAATGTGAATTATTATCCTAATTATAAATAATGATCCTTTTCTTGAATCTGCAGAAACCAAGAGCCCTGCCGTTGGGACAGGATTATTCATTTCTACACAGGTAAGCTATGAAGTTGTCACTAGGACCCTTAGCTCCTCTTTGTTGGTCCCTGAAACTTGATAGGTGTTTTTTAGAAAATGGAATTGGACTATCTTTGCCCCAGTCGCTTATGGTATCATAATTTGACGGAGGGATCACAAGCAAAGCTGCTTAGCTCTCCTCCTTAAGTAATCTAATTTCTTTCCCCTTCCTACTAAGCCTCTTTAACTAGGGACATAATTCCCTAAGCTCTAACCCTTGTGGCCCAGCCACTCATAGGAGGATGAGCCCTTCCGGGCAGACAGAGAGAGGGAAAAAGAAAGCAAAGAGGAAGGAAGGATGGGGGGGAAAGAAAAAGAGAGGGCGGGAAGGGAAGAGAAAAGGAGGGGGGGAAAGGGAGAAAAGGAAAGGGAGACAGACAGAGACAGGAAAGAGAGGAGAGAGCGATTCTTAAGGAATTATGTTCTTAGCTAAAAAGGCTTAGTAAGGCAGGAAATTAGATAGGGGTGTGTGTGTGTGTGTGTGTGTGTAGAGAGAGAGGAGAGAGAAAGGTGGTGCAGGCTTTGGAAGGGGTAGGGAAGGAAGGAAAGGCGGGAGCTGAGAAGGAGTAAGGGAACAATGTCTTACCCTGGGGGGTTCATCTACAAACATCTGTTGAGTGTTTGTGTGTAGGGCCCTAGTTAGGCCTTCAGGCTGGATTAGAGGCTAGTGAAAAAGATATGAGAGCTGATGCCTGACCTCAAGGGGCTTTCAGTCTGAACATGGATCTCGAAAAGGTCAATAATCATAATCTATGGGAAGCAGGACAAATGATAAATGCTCTTTGTTAGGGAGGGGGAGGGGGAGAGGCCTTGTGGAGTGCTGGGGCAGTGAGCGCTGGCCAAAGGGGGACGTTGGATCTGATCTGGATCTTGAAGGAAAGCTCCGGAGGTTATTTGTAGGTATCAGACAGCAGAGGGGAGGGTATTCCAGGAAGGTGGAAACAGAGGCTAGGATTCACATGGACCACTGAAGGGGGTCATAGCTTTAGAGCTGGAAGAGACCTCAGAGATCAAGGAGTTCAACCCCCCTCATCTACAGATGAGGAAACTGAGGCCTGTAGAAATGAAATTACTTGCCCAGGAGTCATACAGTTAGTAAGTGTCTGAGGTAGAATTTGAACCCAGGGCTTTCTGAATCCAAATCCAATGCTCTGTACCATGCTGCCTCCTACCGAGCAGTTCAACAGAGCTAGAGTGGATGCTGGATGTAAGGTAGTAGTGGGAGAAAAGATTGAAAAGGTATTTGAGACTAGCTAGAGGGAGACCTTGAATGTCACACATAATTTTCAGTTGACTCTCACTCAAAGTTGTAACAAGGGCAGGGTAACCAAGGTTTTATCCCAGGGTTCCAACATTCAATGGTGACAAAGACTTCCTTCCAAAGGAAGTTACCCATACTGTTATCCTCTTAACTCATGTCCTCTGTCGGCCTTATCTATGCTTCATGGTGGGTCCACTACAGAGAGTCCCACCCTTCTGCTGGGGCTCACTTCAATGAGATATTATTTTATTGGCAATAGGAAGCACCTGAAGGAAGGGTGTGCTACTAAACATTTAACAACTGGTTCTCAAAAAAAAGTATAAATGACATGCTTTTATTTTTTTATCTGTTTGTTTATATTTTTATGTAAATGTTATTTTACTTTTTTCCAGTTACACGTAAAGGCAGTTTTCAACAATCATTTTTTATAAGATTTTGAGTTCCAAAATTTTTTCCCTCTCTTCTCCTTTCCCTAAAAACGACAAGCAATCTGATATAGGTTATACTTGTGTAATCACGTTAAACATATTTCCACATTAGAAATGACACACTTTTAAGTTTAGTCTGCATTATTATTGTTTTCTCCGTCACTTTTTTTTGGGGAGGCAATCAGGGTTAAGTGACTTGCCCAGGGTCACACAACTAGTAAGTGTCTGAGGCCAAATTTGAACTCAAGTCCTCCTGATTCTTAAGACCCCCAGCTCTCTATTCACTTCACTATCTAGCTGCCCCTCTCCATCACTTTCTTAAGTTTAGGCAATCACTGAAACAGTAAGTCAAGTCCTGATTTGTAGCATTTGCCAATTTCTGAAATGTAAGTGCTCACACTGAACATTTAACAGTCAGCTCTCTGATTTGAGAACTGGCTCCAGCGCACTCCCGTTCTGAAGGAAGTATGAGGAGTACGCGTCAAGGAGTCAGTTAGAAATATAACACTAAAGCTCACAGAACAGCCCCAGGGTCATGGTGTCAGTTTGGAAGGCACTGAGCACCCAAAACAGGTAAGATCTCAGAGGGAGAAAGGATAGATAGGGGTGGGGAACCTGAGACCTCAAGGCCACATGTGGCCTCCAGAACAGAAAGGGACCAGAACAACGTTTCTGCCATTGTATCCTCCAGTACCTGACACTGGGACCTGGCACATAATAAGCCAAGGATCCTTATCGAACCTTTGGCAGTCTGGTGAAGCCTATGGACTCCTCCTTAAAATAATGTTTTCAAATGCATGAGATAAAACACATAAGGTTACAAAGGAAACCTATTCTATTGAAATAAATTATAAAAAATGTAAAGAAGTTTATGGAGCCCGGGCTATGAGCCCTTGATAAGTAAGTGGTTGATACATGCTCACTGAACGAATGTGCTTGTGGAATGTGGTTTTCAGGTGCCTACTACCTTAGACAACTACAATGAGAGCCTTTTTGAAGAAAACCCTGAAGGCAGCACTAACACCTCGCCAGGTAAGAGTTCAATGTTGCACTTCTAGGAGCTCTGGGATAAGCTGGGGAGGGAAAGTGCATGTGGAAAAATCTTAGTAATTTTGAATAATGTGTTGGAAACCAATCTGACAAATGTGAATTGGAGAAAACTGTTAAGAAATATGCTAGAATCACTTCCCAGCTGTCCTGCATTACTTAAAGCTGAGATAGAGCTGCTGCTGCTAAGATAAGTATATGCAAAATGTTCATTCCTGAGAAGCTCACAATGTAGATGTACATATACATAGCACACATATAAATATATATTATATACATATGTGTATACGTGTATACACACACATATAGCATATGTACAAAGATTGTTGTTGAGTCCTTTCAGCTGTGTTCCCACTTGGGTTTTTCTTGGCAAAGATACCGGAGTTGGTTTGCCATTTCCTTCTCCAACTCATTTTACAGATGAGGAAACCGAGGCAAACAGGTGACTTGCCTAGGGTCACACAACTAGGACGTGTCTGAGGTCGGATTTGAAGTCAGGAAGATGGGTCTGCCTGATTCCAGCCCGACACTGTATCCACTATACCACCCAGCTGCTCTATGTATGAAGACATTTCAGAATTAGTTTTAGGACCCAGAGAACATATTTGACTGATGGTGTCTAAGCCTCTCTTTTAAGAAGTTATCAATTCATGATTTAATTTACAAAGACATGGAGGGTGGCATTGTGATCCATATCATATCAGTGAAATCCTGGGTCTTTTGAGGTATTGAGCGATTCACCTGAAACTGAGGACAGTATAAGTAGTGTCATGGAGCGTCAGTATGGCCCAAAGGACAAAGTTTTGGAGTTGGAGTCAGGAGGGGCTAGGTTCAAATCCCATTGAACACATTCTTTTGTGACCTTGGGCAAGTCATTTAACTGATAATGCCTGTGCAACTTACCTCCCAGGGCTCTCAGAAGGCTCACATGAGATAATACCTATAAAGTGCTAATCTTAAAGGGCTTTAAATTATTTTTTATTAACTACAGGGCCATGCATTCATTGAGCTTCTCAAAGCTAAGTCTATAATGTAGACTCCACATCAGAGATTCTTAACTTTTTTTTTGTATCAAAGGCACAAAAAAATAGTTTGAAACCCTTTCTCAGAATAATTTTTTAAATGCACAAAAACAAAAATCCATTGGATTACAAAGGAAACCAGTATATTGAAGTACATTTATCAGAATATTTTTAAAAATTCATAGACTCCAGGTTAAGAACCTCTGCCCTATATATGGTCATTTGGAAGCCAAAGCACAGGAAGAGAACACATTTGACTGATCGTGTCTAAGATTTCTCAAGAAGATAGAGATCAGCAGAGTAGGTCAGAACAGATCTCTATCCAATGCAAAAGCCTTCCTCAGACATAAGATTGGGTGAGCATGGTGGCCCTTTGTGACATCAACTTTCAAAAGGTAAGGCTATTGTTTAGTCAATTAGTTATGTCCCACTCTATGTGACCCCATTTGGGGTTTTCTTGACAAAGATACTGGACTGGTTTGCCATTTCTTTCTCCAGCTCATTTGACAAATGAGGAAACTGAGGCAAACAGTAAGGTGATTTGCCCAGGGTCACACAGCTAGGAAGTGGCTGAGGCCATATTTGAACTCAGGTCCTCCTGCCTGCAAGGCCAACACTCCATCCACTTCATTCACTCCAACCACCTAGCCATACTACTTAAGAATGTATTACCAAATACTCCTAACTTCTCCACCCTGGAGTAATCCACCCTGGAGCTAGGAAGCTTGGAAACCGAGCCTCAGTTATCACCTGACGTAAGGGTACTTGCACCATATATCCTCACAGAGTTCCCGTGAAAGGTGCTTTGTAAATTGTAAGGTGCCATACAAATGTAAAGGGCTGTTTATGTTGATCTTCTCAAAGCCACATCTGTGCCCTAAGGAGGAGACTTGGTATCTGTTCAAAACAGCTGCTTTACGAGCCTACACCAGACTGTGGTCAGACTTTAAAAACCCAAAGAACTCCATCTGCCTTTCTATGACTGGTGGGGAGGATGGGTATGCAAATACTGAAAGAAGGCAATGGTGGCACTTCTGCTGGGCCCCCAAACTGGCCCAGACATGATTGGACTTGTGCTGAGTGGTTATTTTTTTTAATTTTCAGAAGCCATATGCTATAGTGGTGGGTAGGGACGCAGCTGGATTGTGCAGTAGCTAGAGTGTTGGGCCTGGAGTCAGGAACACTCATCCTTCTGAGTTCAAATCCGACCTCCCAGCTTAATAGCTGTGCGACCCTAGGCAAGTCACTTAACCCTGTCTGCCTCAGTTTCCTCATCTGTAAAATGAGCTGGAGAAGGAAATGGCAAACCATTCAGGTATCTTTGCCAAGAAAACCCCAAATGGGGTCACAAAGTGTGGGACACGACTGAAGAACGACTCAACAACAACAACATGGTATAGTGGAAAGGTTAATGGTCTAATTAAATGGATTAATTAATTAATTTTAAAGTGGATTAATTAAAAGATGAATAGAAGAGGGTCTGTGTTATCATTTACAGCTGGGAAAGTCATTTGCCTCTCTGAGCCTTAGCCTTAGTCTCCCTCTCTGTAAAATGGAGACCATGGTATTTGTTCTATTTCGCTATTAACCTCTAAAATTTCTTGGGCTGTTGGGAGGATGGAATAAAAGAAGCTATGTGAAAGAGCTTCATAAACCTCCAAGTGCTGCTTAAATGTGATCGATCATCATAGGATTGATTATTTGGGGCTGAAAGTGTCTTTAGAAGACACCTAATCCAGCACCTACCTTTCATAGGATCATAGACTTAAAACTGGGAGGGACCTTAGAGACAGTCTAGCCAGGGGTGGGGAAGCTGCCACCTCGAGGCCACAGGTGGCCCTCTAAGTCCTCAAGTGTGGCCCTTTGACTTCACAGTTTGGATTCTGTCAAAGGGCTGCTCTTGAGGACCTAGAGGGCCGAGGGCTCCCCACCCCTGAAGTCTATCGCCTTCATTTTACTGATGAGAACATTGTGGCAGAATGAGGGTAAGTGAGTTGTCCAAGGTTTCACAGCTTGAACATTTCTGAGGCGGGATTTGAACTTTAGGTTTTCTGGACCCCACGCCTAGCATTTCATCCATTACAACAGATGAATAAACTGAGGAACAGACAGGGTATTACTTGCCCAAGTTCATAGGAGTGAGTAATAGAGTCAGAATTTGAACCCTGGGCCTCTGATTCCAAATTCAGCCCTCTCCTCACTGCACCCCACATCGTTGTTGTCATTGTCAACAGAGTGCAGGGCTTGGAGTTGGGAAAGCCTGCCTTCCGATCCCACCCAGGTTCCTAACTACCACTTACATCCCTACTCAACTGTCAGCATCTCGCAGGCAATGCCGCTTTTTTGTTTATGTCAGCACTGAGCATCGTGCCAGCACACAGTAGACACTTAATAAATGTCTATTGATTGATTGCTAGTTGTGCCCCCCTGGACAAATTCCCTAACCCTCCCTGAGCCTCAGAGCCCAGTAATTTATAAACTAGTTGTGATCTGTACTGGTGGAAGGAATTTCTACACCAGGACTTGCCCACACCAATAAGCATTGTATCCTTCCTGCATTTAAGTTTTATTATATGTGTGAGCTATCATCATTGTCTTTATGTGTGAGATAGCTCCTTCAAAACTTATAATACTATATTAAATATAATACTAAACTTATGATGCTACATGCTACAGTATACGGGCATACTTTGGAGATGTTACATGTTTGGTTCTAGACCGTGGCGGTAAAGTGAGTAACACAAAGTTTTTGGTTTCTCAGTGTATATAAAGTTATGTTTACATTATACTGTAGTCTTTTAAGTGTGCAATACTATTATGTCTAAAAAACCAATATTATATATATATATATAAAATCTTAATTAATTAAAAATACTTTTTTGCTAAAAAGTGCTAACCATCTTCTGAGCCTTCATCGAGTCATAATCTTTTTGGAATGAAGGGCCGTGCCTCGATGTTGATGGCTGCTGAAAGTTGGGGTGGCTGTGGAAATTTCTTAAGACCACAATGAAGTTTGCTGCATCCTCCTCCTTTCACTCGAACACTTAGAGGCCGGTTTAGGGTTATTAGTTGTGGATTAAGTTTGCAGTCTTATATGGGTAAATTTCATGGGGTCGCACAACAATTATAACAGTAACGTCAAAGATCGCTGATCACAGCTCACCATAACAGATATTATAATAATAAGGGTAAAGTTTGAAATATTGCAAAAATTACCAAAATGTGACACTGAGACACATCGTGACCACATGCTGTTGGAAAAATGGCACTGATGCAGAGTTGCCATAAGCCTTCAATTTGTAAAAGCAAAACAAAACAAAACAAAAAAACAAAACCAAATGCAATAAATTGAAGCTCAACAAATGAGGTATACCTGTATTTTGTTTGTCTCCCCCTCTTCTACAGCGCCTGGTTCTACTCATTCACCCTACACATTCCTACTAGCTGGTGGAAGCCTGGTCTTGGGAATGGTTCTATTCATTGGCATTATCATGAGGTAAGATGGCCCCAATGGGGTTGGTTCTGTGCCACCTGAATTTTTGATGCCCATATGACTGGGACACCTTAAAATAATAGTCATCAGGTTCTGGGCCATGATGACAGAATAGCCAAATTTCCACTAAAGATACAAAATCCCTTGCTCTCAGTTTGTAAATATGTTTTTAAGAAGAGGTGGTGCAGATGTCGGCACCAGGAGCAGGATTTCCTTTTCACCCATACCCTCAACACTTTCTACACAGTTATTTGCTTTTAACACTCACTCTGAATCTCTAAACAACTTAGCTCAGCAGTTGGCTCATTTAACAAAAAAATGACCGTGGAGGAAAAATTACAGTTCTCTTGATTTAACTGTAGAAATGTGCCAATTGGTGTGTGCTTGAGGCCAAAAAGAAATTAGTACAGGATGGTTTGGGGGCACTTACTGTTTGTGATTTGAGAAACGGAATTAGGTAACAAGTGGAAAAGAAATGTAATAAATCCACCTTTCTTTTATCTTAGCTTTGGGTGTGATTTTCATGGGAACCTATGTCTGGGGGCCAGAGCCATAATTAGATTTTTTTTTAAACCTGAGGCAGAAACAGATGAGCTGGGAAAGGATGTTAGCAGTGCTGAGGACAGTCAGATGGGGAAAGGGGGGAAGGCACAGGAGATCGTCTGATCATGAGTGCATTCAAAGCTCATTCTCCCTAATACCCTAGACCTTTAAGGGGCTGTTCCCTGCCCCTGCCCCTACGTGTGCCCTGAGGCAAAGCCCCATTCTCCCAGGCTAGTCCTGTGCTGATTATAATTCTGTCTGGAGTGGGGGCTGGCATTAAGCTTATTAATATAGATAGGATCCTCTGTCCTTTTAGGCAGCAGTGTTCCTGTCTTTCCAAAAGAACCTGACAATTCATTAGGAGATAAATTAAATTGAACTGATACTTTTATGATATTATTATATCATACTGTAGAATAATAGTGGTTGAAAAACTTCATTCTAGAGGCAGCTAGGTGGCACAGTGAGTAGAGCACCGGCCCTGGAGTCAGGAGGACCTGAGTTCAAATCTGGCCTCAGACATTGACACATTTACTAGCTGTGTGACCTTGGGCAAGTCACTTAACCCCAATTGCCCTGCCTTCCTCCCACCAAAAAAAGAAAAAAAAAGAAAAAGAAAAACTTCATCCCTTAGGGACCTGGCAATTAAGCTTTCTGTACCAAGCTAGGACTGGTCTGTGGGCAATAGTCTCTATGTCCACATCTGTTCTGCAGCTAGATGGCACAGTGAATAGAGCACTGCAGGAAGGCTAGAGTTCAAATCCAGCCTCAGACACTGAGACGGCGTCCGAGACAGACACTGACACTCAGCTGTGTGACCCTGAGTGAATCACTGAGCTCCTGTCTGCCTCTGTTTCCTCATCTGTAAAATGGGGTTGTTGCGAGGATGAGATGATATAATATTTATAAAGCTCGATTCCCATCCCCCAAAATCTTATTTGTGTCTGTTTCTTCTCCCATATAATCCCAGCAATAAGAAGCAACTGTGTTTAATGGAAAGACCTTTGGATTTTGGCCTAGGTTAGAATACTAGCTCTGGCACCTACTCTGTCACCTACTGTGTTAATAGACATTAATATTATCCGTGTTGTATTGTATTTTTATTTACTTTGTTAACTGTGTCCCAATCGATTGAAATAATTCCAAATGACATTTTAGTCTGGCTCAGGTGGCACTGGGGAGTTTTATAGGCCACTGGAAGCCAATGGACTGTGATTTGACCCCTGTGAACTGGACGATAGCTAAAATTCCTCCCATTTCAGAATCCCATGAACCAACAGGATTGTTGAATTAAGGGGAAGGACCAGTTCAATGTTTTGGTTTGAATACCGCTAGATTGGCCTTCACAAGGCTTACAGCAATTAACAGTCCTCCCAACAATAGGGCACCTGTTTGCCCACTGTCCATCACAACGGACATCACAATGGAATTTTATCTTTTTTTTTTTTTTAGCTATTTTGGGCAGTTTTCTGGGTGTATGGTTTAGAATTAGGTCTTAGAATCAGAAAGACCTAGTTTCTGCCTCTGTAGAATTGAATCGAATTGAAACCTACTTGTATGGCTCTGGGCAAATCACTGATCTCTTAGTGCTCCAGGCAAGTTGGTGGAAGTTAACCCTAAACCAATGCAATCGCAGGTCTGAACCACTCTGCCCCACAAAAAGAAAGGGTAGTTGGTATCTTAAATTTGTTTAAATTTCATTTAAATCTTTTTGATAATTAGAGAATCTGAACGGTTTTTAAAGTGTTTATTGACAATTTTTATCTCTTGCTTCACAATTTTCTGTTTGTGCCCTTTGACTACTATTCTCCTAGCGAATATGTAATAACATCATAAATTTAAAACTAGAAGGAATCTTGAGGCCATCTGGTCTACCCCCTTCCCCCCCATTTTATGGGTGAGAAAATTGAGGCCAAGGGAGGTAGAGGTGAGACTTGACCAAGGACATCAGTAGCAAAGTTGGAATTTGAACTGTTATCCTTTGATTCTCCAACCCCTAGTGTGGAGGCCCATGCCTGTAAATCCCTGCTACCAGAAGAGGCTGGGGCAGATCACTTGAGTTTGGGAGTTCTGAGCTTCAGTGGGGCTAAAGCCACTTAGTTGTCATTACTAAGCCCCGTAGCAGGATGGGGAGCTCCTCACCCTGACCCCGGGGAACATATGGTCTATATAGCCTATGTGGGAAACAGAGAGGGTTAAAGCTTCTGTGCTGATCAGCAGTGGACTCAGGCCTCAGTCCCCACTGTACTCCTAGCCTAGGTGAGACAGACAGACAGACAGACAGAGAGACAGAGACAGAGAGAGAGACAGAGATGGGGAGGAGAGAGAGAGAGAGAGAGAGAGACCTCATCTTTAAAAAAAAAGAGGATTGAGCCCATTGGGAAACATGGGCAGGATCAGTATAGGTTTCAATGGTTGGGGAAAGCAATCCACAGGGGTGACTGGAAGGGTGGTGGTATCGCTGGCAGAAATAAGAAAGTTCAGAAAACGATGGGTTTAAGGGAAAGGGAACGGGATAAGCATTTATATGCTATGTGCCAGGGACTGCACTCAGTGCTTTATAAATATTATATCATCTTATCCTCACAAGAACCCTGTGAGGGAGGTGGTGCCATTATCCCCATTTTACGGACGAGGAAACTGAGGGAGACAGCAGTTAAGTGACTTGTCCAGGGTCGCACAGCTAGGGAGGGTCCGAGGCTGGATTTGAACTCAAGTCTTCCTGCTCGATCCACTGTGCCATCTAGCTGTAGAACAGATGTGGACATAGTGACCCTATTGCCCACAGACCAGTCCTAGCTTGGTACAGAAAGCGTAATTGCCAGATGAGGTCCCCAAGGGATGAAGTTTTTCAACCACTATAATTCTGCAATCTTAAAGTGGGATTTTTTTTAAGAGACCATTTCCTGCCTGCCCCGCCCCACCCCGCCGAGGAAAATATTAACAATTCACATTCCAAGAGCACTTTTGAAGGTTTGCAAAGAGCTTCGCATACACGATCTCATTTGTGATCACAGTTAAGTGGTGTAATGTTGGGCCCGGAGTCAAGATCTGAATTTGAATCCTACCTCAGACACTTACTAGTTATGTGATCCTAGGCAAGTCACTTAAATTCAATCTGCCTCAGCTGCCTTGTCTGTAAAATGAAGATACCCATTGTAGCTGCCTCCTAGACTTGTTGTGAGGATAATGAGATAATATTGGTAAAGCGCTTTGCAAACCTCGATCTGTTATGTAATTGCTGGCTATTTGAGCTTCACGGTAGGTTTTATTCCATCGTACAGATGAAGAAACTGAGACTCAGAGAAATTCTCACCTGACACATACTGGAGCTGGGCAAGTTATTTAACCTTGTAGTGCACCGGGCAACTCTGACGTATGTTGCAGAGAAGGTGCCGATCTGCCTTGGTAGAGGGAATTTCCTTATCTGGAAGTTCCCTCTATTAATGAAATCCTAGGTCGAGTAAGCAGGGCTGTTGTGTTGGTAAGTGATTTACAAACGGCTCTCTGCAAAGGTGTAGACATGATGCACTTGGAAGTTTAATGAGGGTGTAAACACCCTCATCATTTTTTCCATCCGTCTCTTAAGCCTAGAAATCAACAAAATGATAAATCAAGCCTGGATTTGTGGCATTTGCCCATTTCTGAGACATAAATGCTCACACTGAAAATGTAACAATTTGCTCTTAAGAGCTGGTTTGAACTGGCTCCATTTCTGCTATTAAGCTAGCTCTACATCTTGCTCTGTATTCCTGCTAGCAAGCGTGGTCTAGGATTTGAATTCAGGTCTCTCCTGACTTCAAGTCAAGTTTTCTTTTCATTACACCACACCACTTCTAGAATCTGCTTTACAGCAAACTTATCTGGAATTGATTGGTACTTTTAGGTAAGAACTTCCCTACGTATACAAACATACATATACATACATGTACATGTATGTAAGTATGATAACCCTATCTCACAATTAAGATTGTGTCTGTGTACATTGCCCATCCTAGTATCCCTAAAAAGATGGAAGGTAAGGGGGCAGCTAGGTGGCGCAGTGAGTAGAGCACTGGCCCTGGAGTTAGGAGGACCTGAGTTCAAATGTGACCTCAGACACTTGACAAACTTACTAGCTGTGTGACCTTGGGCAAGTCACTTAACCCCAATTGCCCTGCCTTCCCCCCTGCAAAAAAAAAAAAGATGGAAGGTAGGGATTTTACAGATAGGAAGACTGAAGTCCACTGAGGTTGAATTCATTGTATGTAAGTCCAGGGTTCAAGGAAGTTAGATATAATCTGTTGAGGTTTGTGATATAGCATGCAGTCATTGGCCCTGCTCATTTCTACTATTTGGAAGCACCTGCAAGTCAAAGTCTCACCAGGGTACTGCAGACTCCATTACATTTTTCTCTTTGAGTCCCAGATTAAGGGCTAAAGGCTATTTAAGAGCCAAATAGCAACATGGATAAAGTTAGTACGGAGAAATGAAACTCAAGAAAAGTCCCCATTGTTTGTTTTGAATACTGGGCTCATTTTCCTCCCCCATCCAAAGCAGCTAACCTATAAGGATGAATAAATTGAAATTAGAGATCTCAGCTTGGAAAATTGGATTGGATTTGATGAGGAGATCAAATATGCTTCTTCTGTCACTTGTTGTTGTTGCGTTTGTCCTTCATTCTCAAAGAGGACCATGACATCAGGGAAATGGTGACATGACTTGCAGTTGGCTTTGATTTGAGTGAGTGAGGGCTGTGCAATGTCACTCACCTTCTGCCACTTACTATCTATCGGTATGACCTCAGGCAAGTCATTTATGCCTCAGTTTTCTCATCTGTAAAAATGAAGGGGTAGGACTGGATGGCTTCTAAGGTCTCTTCCAGTGCTCGATCTGATCCTATGATCTCCCTTGCCTTGCCCACCTTCAGAGGAATAATAAATCCAGGGCTAGTCCAAGAATGAGCAGCAGTGGGATTGTAGGAGTCATAGCCAAAAGGGGCCTTAGAGATAATTTTGTTCTCCTATTCTGATGTTACCAATGATGACATGAGGCTGAATCCAACTCAATAAGCATTTATTAAGAGCCTACTGTATAAAGGGTACTGGGAGGTGCAGAGACTTTCCAAGGTCATGTGGACAGGAAGTAGCAGAACTGAGATTTGAATTCAGATTCTCTTGTTCCAAATGCAGAAGGAAAAGAAGTCAAGGGGCTTGGACTGTCCAACGCATAGGTCATCTGTCCCAAGATCATTGAGATATGACCGGACCTTGGGTCATTGATAATGAATCTTTCTTTGGACTACCAAGCTGCTCTTCTCAGTTACTTACCTTTCACACAAGGCCCCTGGGGCTGAGCCCTCCATCAGAAACTGTGATCACAGAGATGTCTATCTCTTTCCTGTTTAACACTGTCTTTCCTGTTGAATGAGTCACTTTTGCCTGAATGGTACCCACAGCAGGGCTCTGTTGGAGCTGTTTAAGCTCAGTATGCCTCCCAAGAGTTGGGGAGCCTGGAGGCAACATCTCCCATGGGCTGTGTTGAAAGATGCTGGGGAGGAAGGAACATCAACAGAGGGAGAAGCAGGAGGGCCACAGAGGGAGGGAGCGGCGCAACCCTACCTTTTACTGATCACTCACTGCTGAAAACGCCTTTGCCCACTGCTTGTCAGCAGTGGCATTCGTTTGTCTGAGGTCCCATTTTATTTTCTTCTCTAGTAAAAAGAATATGCCCTTATTTTCAAATTAAATAGTTTTAGTGCTGAGTATAGGAATTGAAATCCTAGTCTCAAGAACTGCCCCTCAAGGGGTTGTCTCAGTTTCCTCATCTGTAAAGTCGGAATAATGTTGTCCATTACATAGGGGGTGCTTTTGAAAGGCAGCAGCTTTAAAAATTAAATTACACATATATTTTTTGCCAATTATCAAGTATTTAACAGCAACTCCGAAGTATGTTTAAGGACTTTGACTTAGGACCTTCTGGAAACAGACAGCACTGTGAAACACTTGACTAGGATCCCTTCGATAGATAGCTGGGTGTAGCAGAGGGCACTGGACTGGGAGTTAGGAGGACCTGGGTTCAAATCTCACCTTAGGCATTTTTTAGTTGCATGACCCTTGGCAGATCACTTAAGCTCTTCGTGTTTCTTCACCTGTTAAATGAGGTGGTCAACCTCAGTAGTATCTCCATGGTTCCTTCCAACACTAAATCTATGATTATGTGATCTGACCTGGGAGCCTGGCCTCATCAAAGTGGGCCAGACAGAAATGGTTTTCAGGATGTAAGGGAGCAGCCTTGCTGAAAAATTATTTGTCAGTGCATGTAATCATTTGGGTTTCTTGTTTTGTTTCTCTATGTGTGTATGTATTATCAAGGTACAGAAAAAAGTCAAAGCTGACAGTTTTGAAAGAAGGCAAGCCAAACGTGCTCCCTCCATCTTCTTTGGGTCAGCTGGCCCCTGAGAAGCTCCAGTCAAACATGGTTCTGGCTCCCCTCGTCCCTCCATCAGTGTCCGCGAGTAGCTCTGAGCCTACCAACACCCCAGGGCACAGCGGGAGAGACATTGCGGACCTCCAGAGTCCTTATGACATTACCAACAGAGACTACTTTTTCCCAAGATAGACCCAAAAATGCATGGAGCATTCAGGCTTCAGGTAGGCTAAACTCCGTGGCATGAAGAAGGACTGAGTGAACTATCAAGAAAGATGCTTCTCAATGTCATTTCAGTCTACCTGCTGATGAGCTGGTGCTTTGGGCTTCTCCTGACTTATTGATCCACTGGAGAAGCTGGATTGGGCTCCCTCAGAGAACCAGAATGCTTTTTAGGTCCAAGGAGAGCTTCCTGCAGATGGAGAAAGTAGGCTGGGAGCAAATAGACTGATTCCCACCAAGCAGGAGGAAGAGGTGGTTGGGTTTCAAAACCACCATGTCTTGTGATGCTCTGAGCAACTGGGTTGGTAAGCCACCCCAGAGAAAGAGAGAGACACACAAACACATATGAAGGGCCAGGAGCCCAACAGGCTCTGCTCCCCTGACAGGACATAGAGGAGGGTGAGATTTAGGGGCTATCTTGCTCCTAAGAACGACAGGATTGAATGGAGAGTAGTTGCTGGTGGTCTGGACTCAACCATCAACATTCTCTCATCCTCTGGGCATATCCCTCTCCTCATTTGGACACGATAATTGCTAGTACATCTGCCACCCTGTCACGTCCTACGGGCGTATTTCCTTGCCCAATACACATGTTTCACCATCCTACCAAGATTCTTGGATATCTAGAAGAGTTGTTGAAGAAATTCAGCAATTCTAGACCTATCACCCTCTTTCAGTTTCTTCCTTGCTGGGATATTTTTTTCTTCTCAAGATGCTGCCTTCTTTTCCCATCCCAGAATACTGTTGAGAATGAATACATGGTGCTACCTCTTAGGACCAAATTTTAAAATAACACCCTTTCCCACCTGAACACACACACACACACACACACACACACACACACACGCACGCACACTCACACACACTCACACACTCGCTCACACACACACTCACACTCACACACACGCACACACACACACACACACACTCACACACACGCACACACACACTCACACACACACTCACACTCACACACACGCACACACACACACACACACTCACACACACGCACACACACACTCACACACACACTCACACACACTCGCTCACTCACACACTCCCCCAACCAAAGGTTATTCTAATTAGTGTTTGATCAAAACACTTTATTATATACCAATTGCTTCGTCCCTACTTTTACCATCTGTATATATGTACAAACATACACTGTATATAAAAGACATGTACTAAGTATCTGAAAGTCTTTCCTTGCCTTATCTCTACTCCAGGAGCCTCATTTTACAAATGAGGAAACTGAGACCCAGGGACTTGCTGCCCAAGGTCCTACAACTCTTTGGTTTACAGTGTTCTACCCCCACTTCCCCCATACAAGGAACAGATGCTATCTTTTTTTCCCTTTGATGGCAGCTAGGATGTGGTAGTGTCCTTTCCTTCTACTCAGATGTTAAGTCCAGCCCTTTCACATGAACCATGAGGTCTCATTTTTACTATAGATTTATATGTTTTTTGTTTTGTTTTGAACTGAACTCAAGTAAGCAGGGAGACAATATTTATATGAATAGGGATGTGAAAAGAAAAGAACAAGCAAGAATGTACTTTTTACTTAGCTTTTTTTTTTTTAAAAGCATGTTAACTTTTTCTTTGAGAGGAAGAACATCCAATATTAGAATAGGGTCTGTATATAAATAACTCAGGCTAAAAGCACAGTGACTTTGTATAGCTGAGCCAAGTGAAAAAAAAGAGGAAGGAGGAAGAAAACACTATTTTCCTCTTTCACTTATGTTCTCCCTCTTCCAAGAGGAAGGATTCTAGTATTATTTTGTTTTTGATGAATTTACGTAAAAAGCCCACAGAAATCCCTCCTCTCCTTTGCCCTAGAATCACCCGTTAGAATTAGATCGTAGAATCTTCAAGTTGGGAGGGACCTTAGAGTTCATCTAGTTCAATCTGTGTTATTTTACAGATGAGGATATTGAGGCAGAGAGATCTACCTAAGATCACAAAACTTGTTAGTGGCAAAGCAGAGATTCAGACCCAGGTCTCTGGACTTCTGTTTTACTATTCTATGCCGTACCTTCATCTTTGGAAAGGATGGAAGAAATGACAGTGGACCTCTCTGGTAGATAATGTTATGAAATAAATGCGACACAATCGCTAAGGACGGTCAATGGAAAAACACCTCGTCACTTAGAATGATTGGTGTTCTTTGGGCCAACCGGGGCTCATAGGAAAATTCATTACCTATCTCCCCACCCCCAATACCTTTTTAATGCTTCTTTAATTTATTCTCTCAGTCAAGGGCTCCATATTCACCAGCTCACCCTTTCCCTAGCCGAGTTTGCCAAGCTACCCCCTTCTCTAAGAAAAGGTAGATAAGAAAAACAAAAAGCAAAAACCACATTATCATTTCACTATTTGACCGTAACACTTTGTTGCTATTGGCAGTGGGTAAGTGGGCAAGTTGGCCAGAATGGTAGCCTGTAGGACCAGGAGACCTGGCTTTTGTCCTGGTCCTACCTCTAATTAACTAGGTGGTATTAGCCAAATTGTTTTCACTGTTTGGGCCTCAGTGATAATAGGAGAAATTGGATAAGTCAATGTTGCTATTAGGTCTCTTCCAGCTCTGATTTTTGTTATATCCAAGGCTTATTTGCAAATCTGGCTTAAACTGTGAACTTCTGAAAGCCTGTTGCTGGCTAGGCAGGGAATCTCAATTCATGATAGCATCAAGCAGGTTTTTAAGGGTGGTTGTTTGGGTTTTTTTTAATATTATCTGAAGTCTCATAAAGGTTTCTGGAACCTGAGCACAGCAGAAATAGTGCTCAGAGGAAACTTCAAAATAAGCATCTGCCTCACAAAGGATCATTCTGTGCCTTGCAGTTCTTAAAGTATTTGAAAGGGTTTTTTTTTTCTTTTTGCCCACATACAAGCTTAACAAACTCAAGCTGAGCCAAGTTAGACTGAGATGTGAAATTCAGATAACTCATTATCTCTGAGAGCCAGCAAGCTTTGATCTCAAAATGATGATGGCTCTCAGGATTACTGTAACTCTGAATGTTTGTTTTTTGTTATTTTTTTTTTAACTAACCAAAGAGCACTCCCCAAGCCTGTTTCTGTCTTTGTCTCCCTCTCTCTTTTTTGTCTGTCTCTCTCAATAAGCTAGAATAAATGAAGCCTAAGTCAGTTTGAACCTTCTTTTTTGAGTCCTATCCTTTCCCTGAGAAAGTACTACCCAAATTGTCTTGAGAGGTGGCAAATTCCCCATCACTGCAGAAGCTCAAACAGAGACTGGATAACCACTTGGTGGAGATCGCACAAGAGAGTTCTTGCTTCGGATTGGAATTTGGCTAGATGACCTTTGAGGTGCCTTGTAACTCTGCAAATGTATGATTTGAAGCCATAAGCTAGCACTAAGGTTCCCCTTTATCTTGAATGACTGTTGACTTTAATCTACGAGAGTCCATTTTGATCCAGACCTTAGCTTCATGTGTTGGCCTTCATCCACGATGATGGTGCTAGTGACTCAGCATCAGCAGCCACCTGTATAGTTGTTAGACTTGAACATTTATAGTAAGAGGCAACATGTCAAGAAAGGCCACTTATTTTTATGACTGAAGACTTGGAAACCCCTGTCTGTACAATGTTTATATTCAAATTTTTGCGCAGCCTTGAGGCTTATTGGAATGAGAAACACCAAAGAATGTGTTTTGATCAATGCTAGGTCCACCTAGTCACAAGTAACCCTCAGAGAGGCCTTTCCGCTAAAGCACAGCAATGAATTTGTGGGTTCATTTGCCAGGGACAAGTTATCATATACATCCTGGAGGAGGTGGGAAAACTGTGTGTCCAATGAGGACAAGCACTAGCAGGGTGGGAAGGAGAGAGCCCCTCTTGGGAAAGAGAGTCGTGGCCTGAAACAGGATCCAAGCAAGCACAAACCAAAAGTCCAGGCCAAGTAAATACCAGGGTTTCTTCAATGCACTCAAAGACGAAAGTAGGAAACCCAGTGGAGCTGCTGAGATCCAGACCTGGAGGAGAGTACCAAATAAGGTGGTGAGAGATAGGGAGTGCTGGGGAAAATTGTTTAATTCAATCTGGCTCTCCCGAGCTTCAGCCTTTTCTGGTGCCTGTGACCCATTCCCTACCCTGATTTGCACTGGGTTGTAGGACAGATATACCATACTCCTTGTGGACTCAATAAGGCTTTGGGGCACCAGCACTCATATTTCAGCTACTTCTGCTTCTGTGGGAAATTAACAGCTGTCAATAACCTAATCCTGAATTTCCTTTTATATATTGGAGAATCTGGACCATAGCAGCCAGAGCATGTATTGTGGGTAGGACCAATTGCTAGGTAATTGTCCCTCAAAAGCTAAGGCTGGTGGCATCTCCCACTCCATGATGAGAAGGGTCATGGTTTCTGAATTTCTCAGTGAACATTCTGGAACCTCATCCTCTTTCATACTGAGTCATAGCCTGTATCTGTGTTTCCTGACCTAAAGCCATGCTTCAGGTATACACAGCATTTTGGAGTCTGACGGCAGTCTGAAGATGTTTTCCTTTGGAGAAATGGCAAAAACTGAAGATGGTGATTTTGAGCAAGAGCACGGTGCCCTGGCTTTCTACTTGGGTCAACGACCAAAATGTTGTGTTTCTGGAAAGTCTGGAAAGTGGCAGTTTTTGGACTAGGTGAGGTGGGAGGTTTGAGGGGCTGGGGAGAGCCCTGAGCATAGCACTCAAAGCAGATGTCTCTTCTAATCAGCTAATGTCGATCTTTGCGTCACATCCTTGGGGTGGCTGGGAGCCAGCCATCCAGGGTTTCTATGGTAATGTTAACATTAATTAAGGGACATTCTCCGTTTCATGAATGTTGGCTCAAGCTAAGATGCCACTAGAGAAATGAGCCTGCTCCACATTGGAGAATTCTAGAAGGTGGCAAGGCGACGAATGCTACGGAATTTACCTGGATGTAAATCACTGGCTTGTTTTTGCAAAATACCTCAACTCTATGTGATTTTGTCAACAGAAGTAAGATTTTTCAACTGTCTACCTGATTTCCTGAAAGCATTTACCAAAGGTTAATATCTGTTATCAACAGGATACCTTTTCCATATATTTTCTATCTGCTGTTTTTATTTCATTTAAAGAAAATATTTTTTAATGTTTGAAATAAACACATTTCTAAAACTTATGTTTGAGATGAGTTTGTGTTTGGGGTTCCCAGACTGTTTGGAAAGACTATATGGACAGATGAAAGGCAGTTTGGCATAATGAACAGAGGGCTGGAGTAAGGAAGACCTGAGTTCAAGTACCAGCTGTGCCACCATGGGCACATTAATCAGCCTTTCAGTGCTCTAGGCAACACTGTAAGAGTACAAGTTACGGAGAATTGCTTACATGCATAGGGGTTGGAAGGGGGAGTTTCTATACTGGGAGTTCCTCACACCAGTGACATCACAGGTCTGGGGACCAACCAAAAATCGGTCTGTGACCCGAAGCATCACTTTCTGTCACTCAGTTTCCTCATCTGCAGGGGGAAATGAGGAGTTTGGACAAGAAATAACAAGACCATTTATATAGAACTTGAAGGTTTACAAAGCGTTTTAACAATAATAATAGCATTAATTTAACATTAAAATCAATAAAGTAAGAACTGCCAGCTTTATGTAAGCTCTTCAAGGTTTGCAAAGAGTATTACACATATGGTCTCATTTGTTCTTCACAACAGCCCTGGGAATGTAGGGGTTATCATTCTCTCCTTAGTACAGGTTGGGAAGCTGAGGCTGAAAGATTAAGTGACTTTCCTAGGGCTACACAGCTAGTAAGTATCTGAGGCAGGGTTTGAACCCAAGTCTTCTTGACTTCAGGGCCTGTATTCTAACCACTACACCAGAGGTGTCAAACGAGCAGCCAGTGGGCAACATGGAGCCTACAACACTCCCAATGCAGCCTGAACCAGATTAAAATGTAATTGGAAAATACTGAACAAAATAAATAAAACTATAATTAGAGAAGGAAATGGTAAACCACTCCAGTATCTCTGCCAAGAAAACCCCAAATAGGGTCACAAAGACTGATATGACTGAACAGTAGAAACAACGTGACCTAGGCCTTGAAGAAGAAGATTTTGTGGAGGAGCCCATGACCTAGGCCTTGAAAAGGAGGATTTCAACAGGAGGGAGTGCACCCTAGGCAAATGCAGAGAGGGAAAGGGCAGGATGAGTATGGGAACAAGTAGTAGTCCAGTTGGGCTGGAATGTAGAGAATGTGACCAGATTCATACACTTAGGAAATCTGGTTTGGCAGCTGTGAGAGGGATGGATTTTGAAGAGAGTTTGGAGATGTAGATGCCATTAGTGAAAGGAGCTCCTTCAGGGAGAGCTACAGGAGGGCAAGATTAATGTTCCCCTCCAGGAGGACATGAGTGATGAGGGCCATATGTGATAGAGACTTGGGGAAATGAGGGGAAAGAAGATGAAAAGAAGAGTATGACCAGAGGAAAGGAAGACCCAGGAGGTTTTGATCTCATCTTACAAAGGGAGATGGCACTGAATGATTAAAATAGTAAAGATTTGTCTGAGAAACCAGTGGGTCAGTTGGCTAAGGAGTTGGAAGGTGGAGGGAGAGAAGTCAGTCAACAAACATTAAGCACCTACTACATGCCTGGAACTGTGCTAAGGACAAAAGAAACAAAGATACAAAGAAAAGACAGTCCCTGCTTTCAAAGAGCTAAGTCTAATGAGGGGGACAACATGCAAATAGTTATGTACAATCTATAAACAGAATATAATGATAATCAGTAGAGGGAAGGCACTAGCTTTAAGGGGCATCAGGAAAGGCTTTTTCCCTGAGGAATGGAGACAGGAGGAAAGAGAGAGAGAGGGACAGAGAGACAGAATGAAAGAGTAAGAGACAGAAAAAGAGAGCGAGGAAAAGAGACACTGAGCATCTAATCTCTTTGGGGACTAATGGTTATACATTTAAAGGTCTCTTTTTGCTTTTCTTCTTCTAATAAAACTTTTCTCTAAGACACTCAGAGAGAAGGTCATGGTTTGCAGGGTGTTACATAGCGCACTGACCCAGTTTTCCTCTTCAGGAGCTACGTACATACTGGCCAAGAGACTGAAAAAAGAAAAACCCAATATGATTGCTAAGTGACTTTCAAGGACAGCATCCTCAAGTTGGGACGGATCACTGCAACATTTGTAACATCAGGCCATCCAATGAAGTCTAAGAAAACCGTCTCCTCTGATCGTGTTCTAGCCACCTAAACCAAGTTAAGAGACCATGGGAGTGTCACAGACTCCTTTAGAGTACTGCAGATGCTTATGGACTCCTCAGAATAACGCTTTTAGATAATTCAAGAAAATCTTAAATTTCAGGTAGAGATTAGTGAAATAAAGATACAATTTTATTCTATCCAAGTTCATTGACCCCCCCAAATCTATCCAGGAACCCCTGGAGGTCTATGCACCACAGGTTAAAAGCCCTTCTTCTAGATGCTGGAATGTATAACTAAATGTTGTTTTAGCCACATGACTTGCATATTAAATCCGTAAGATATACACAAAAAGGAACATTTGTTCTACCTGAGTAGGACTTTAGTGAGCTTTACAAAGCCAGCATAAGCTCATTTAAAAGGTCTTCTTTATCTGGAGGTTGTTTAAAGTGGTCTCATATTCTTCACCTAGAAAAATTTTAAATAATATGTTTAGCTTGTAAAAAAAAATGGAGGGGAAAGTGAAAAACTCACACTGCCCCCTCCCCCCCAGTTGTCTCAGGTCTTCCATGTCATGGAAGCTTCTGACACAAAAAGCATAGGGGGAAAGGTACAAACCAATTATTTGTAAGAGGGAACATTTTTGGTAAAAGGTGTTCTTGGAACCCATGACTTGTACTGATGTTGGGAAATTGAAATGCAGTGGTTACTCGATAGCCTAGGAGCGACAGTTTAGAAAGCCCAGGGTTGTACAAAATAAAAGACAAGGTAGAGAAAGTTTAGGAACTAGAATTGTGGAATTAACTCTTTTCAAAAACTGAGCTGAAATATCAATGTGAAGAAGATACAGACAGTGGGAGGTAAAGTAGAAACAGTTTGGGGTTGAAGGGGGGAAGAAACCTCCAACAAAACCCTGCAGGGATGCCTGAAAGTTACTCAAGGCAGATTGAAAAACATGTGAAAGCCATCTGCTGCCTGCTCCCCTGCCTGGGCAATCAGAGGAAAACCACAGGACAAGAATGGCAGTATCCACGGTTTCCTTCAGGATATCTACTTCTGTTTCTGAGGTCGGTTTCCTGGCTTGCTCAAAGGTACACAGGAAGCAGATGGCCCCAGGGTGACAATGCTGCATGGATAGTGGAGCCATGGGGTGAGAAGGAAGGCACAGGGCCAGAAGAAACAAGAGACCGTCCCTTCCCTTTTTTCTTACAGTGTAACTGTTAGGATAGCAAGGCTATGGTATTCATACCAAAGGAACTCCTACTGGCAGATGGTGTTTCAAACCAGGGACACTCTGTTCCACGAACAGTTTCTAAGAAAGCTGGATCGATGATATTGCACCAAGGTACAGCTATCCCAAGCCTGGCTTTCTCTCATGTACAGATATAACCTTCAGTCTCAGTTTCCTCATCCACGATAAGCAGTTATTAAGCCTTTCTTTTGTCCCAGGTACCATGCTGAGTCTACGGTCCTTTCCAGCTTTAACATTCAGGGATTCTGTATGGCCGAGTCAAGAAACCTGGGGGTCTGCCCTTAGCTTTGTTGGCCACTTTGGACATGTTGATTACCTTCCCTGGGCCTTGGCTTCCTCGTTTGTCAAATGAGGGGTTAGATTAGATGGATTCTAAGGTGCTTTCCCAACTCCAGCACTCTAGCCACTGTATGGTTGGCCATGCCAGAAGATCAGAAGCATTGACGAGGTTGTCAGTTATTCATAATGCACTTTTAAAACATCGAACCCTCAACTAAGCAGAGTCTTATAGGAAAAAGGAAATGAAAGATCTCAGGTATTTACAACTCCTCTTGGGTGGGCTTGACTTGGATTCTTATGTTGAAACATCTTCCCCATGTGCAGTGAGAGCCTCCCACCCTTTCAAATATTTCACCACTTCTCCTCTTATTTTCTTTCTGAAAGCCTCTCCTCTCTCCTTCAAATTAACTTTTTGACTCAGCTACTTCCTAACTGAGACCAAAATAGCTTTAGGTGTTGACCTAAAAGTGTCACAGCAGAAACGTGAGGGTGTATTCATCTCTGTTGGAATGAATTTGTTCCAAGTGTTAAAAATAAAGTACCTTCCCCAGCAGGTGCTCAAAGAGTGGTGGGTGTTTTTTGTTTTGTTTTATTTTTTTTTACAGATGTTGCAATTAAGTCCCAATTGTCAAATGAGGTATTTGTAAAGTACTTAGCACTGTGCCTGGAACATAGTAGATGCTTAATAAATGTTTTCCACCCCTTCCCCCAAAGATGAATATATATGCTATGGGACCCTGGCCCAAATATAACTAGGAATCTTTTCACCTGGGGCAAAAGCTTTGGATGGAGGGTCACACAAAGGATGGTCTGAGCTGGTGGCTGCCCCACAAAGGATTGTGGGCAGAGGGTGGGCTCTCTCTCTGTCCCTGACCTTCATGGCCCCCAGCTTTGCTTTTTCTATCACCCTCTCCTCTGACCTGCCTTTCTCTACCTGACCTCCCCGGAAGTGCAGATTTGTGGAAGGTCATAAGATGAGAAGCACAAAATTAATGGCACCTTGGAGGGTCCTCTCAAGAGGAGGGAGTTTGCTTCTCTCTTTCTCCCCTCCCTCCCATGTTGACTCCTGGGAAAAGCCCTAGATGCCCTGTCCTAGTCAATCCTCTGGATCTCAGGGTAGTCCCTGACCCTCTGTGTACTTCAGGCAACTCCCTCCTGAGATTTATTTACTAAATTAGGGATTCTTAACCTTTTGGTGTCATGGACCCCTCTGGCAGTCTGGTTAAACCTACGGACTCCTCAAAAAGCTTTTTTAAATGCATAAAGTGAAATGTATAGGGTGACAAAGAAACACACTTTGTTGTAATTGTTATTAAAGTTAAAAAATACCCACAAAAACCTCAGCTCATGGATCCCTGTGCTAAGTCATAGAAGGGTTCCTTCTGTTTCGCTGGAAGAAGCTACAAAGACAAAAATCACAGATCTTTCTATGTTTGTAGTAACTGGAGCATTGGAAGAACTCTATGTAAAGTGATTTTATGTGATTTAAATTTATCTGCTCACTGGGGAGGGAAAGGAATGAGGGAGACAGGGAGGGGGGTGCTGCTCCTGTGAAGGGAGGGGGCCAACAATTCAAGATGGGAGCCAGGGATAGAGAAGCAGGAGCAGGAGATGAACGTGTGGTGGTGAGGGCAGACATGGGGGCCAGACTGGAGAAAATGGATGACTTCTGCTTTCACTTGGAGGGGTTTTTTAAGGTTTGTTTTGGGGGGGAGATAGGAACACTGAGGCAAGGGGCAAGGTGGAGGGGAAGAGAAAGAGAAGAGAGAGAGAGAGAGAGAGAGAGAGAGAGAGAGAGAGAGAGAGAGAGAGAGAGAAGGGAGAGAGGGAGAGGGAGAGACAAAAGAGTTGTCGTTCAGTCATTCAGTCGTGTCTGTCTCTATGCCATCCCCTGGACTTTGTTCATGGGGTTTTCTTGGCAAAGGTACTGGTTTGCCATTTCCTTATCCAGTGTGTCCCCATTTTACAGATGACCTTAGGCAAATAGGGGTTAAGTGACTTGCCTAGGGTCACAAGTCTAGTAAGTGTCTGAGGCCAGCTTTGAACTCAGACATACCTGACTCTGGTCCTAGTGCTTTATCCAATTGCACCCAATGAAGTTAACATAGGTGTTTTTTGGAATGTGGATTTCTTTCAGAACTCTTTAAGTGAAGTCGAATTTGCGTAATACGAATTTACATAAAGCAAGAACTGTCTGTATTATGACCGTTCCATTGATTAACAAGATATGGCTTTACACTATTGACCCAACTTTTATAACACTAATGCAGTTTTAATTGAGGTGTTATATTCATGAATTGTCACGGCCTAAGAATTCATTACCAAGCAACCTGTGACGTGGTGAGGAACATCTCTGTACCTAGTGTGGTTCTTGAAAAGCAGCTTGTCCCGGAGACCATCTCAGAGCCTTTACTGCTGGGAGGAGGGGCATCTATGATGGTGTTCTGCTGGTGTAGCCTTTGAGAACCCAGAGGCATTTCCAAAGGGCAGTGAGGCCTTAGAATAGGACCACAAGTATACAGATTTAGAGCTCTACTGCATCAATTTAAGAAAAATATTTTTTAAAAATTAACCTACTGTTCTCACTACCTTTTCCTCCAACTAATCACACTTTAAAACAACCACCACAAATTCCTCAATACAAATCAACATAGTCTAGCAAAACAAATCCCTATATTAGTTTTGTCCCAAATTGGATGTTTCTTTCTGTATCTACAATTCACCACCATTCTGCTAGGAGGCGAGTGGCGTGTTTCATCTTCATTCCTTTGGATTCATAAATTCTTCTTGCATTGGTCAGAGTTCTAAAGGTTTTCAAAGTTGTTTTTCTCTGTAAGGTTAACATTGTATAGTTCTACTTACTTTGTTCTGCACCAAAGTCTCCCCAGTTTCCTCTGAAATTATCCATTCTTATGGCACAGTAAATTTTCTATTACATCCATATACTGCAATCATTTAGCTGTTTCCCAATAGGAAGATAACTCCTTAGTTTCCAATTTTGAGTTATGCACATAGATATCCTTTTCTTTTGTCTTCGATTTCTTTATGGGTAGAGGCCTAAATGAGGCAGTGAAGTGGTGAAGTAGATAGAGTGCTAGGCCTGGAGTCAAGAAGACTCATCTTCCTGAGTTCAAATCCAACCTCAGATACTTAGTAGTTGTGTGACCCTGGGCAAGTCGCTTAACCCTGTTTGCCTTAGTTTTTCACCTGTAAAATGAGCTGGAGGAGGAAATGACCACTCTACTATCTCTGCCAAGAAAAGCCCAAAAGAGGTCACGAAGAGTCAGGCATGACTGAAACAACCGAACAACATTAACAGAGGCCTAATAGTGGTATAGATGAGTCAAGGGGTGTGTATAGTTTTTTAGTTTTTTAACTTTCTGGGTATAGTTACAAATTGTTTGCCAGAAAGCTTTGACCAATTCAAAGCTCACCCAAAGGTACAATAGTGTACCTGTTTTTCCCTAGTTTTGACAGAAATTTGTCATTTTTTCCCTTTGTCATCTTTAATATACTAATAGGTATGAGGTATGTCATCAAGGCTGCTTTAATTGATATTTCCCTCATTATTAGCGAATTAGAGTATTTTGTTCGGATTTCTTCCTTTGCCTATTCATATCCTTTGACCATTTATCTACTGGGAAATGGTTCTTGGCCTTATAAATTAGAATCAATTCCTTATATATCTTGGAAATGAGAACTTTATCAGGGACACTTATTGCAAGGATCTTTCCCCCCTTTTTTCTATTTTCCTGCTGATTTTTACTATGGTAGATTTGTTTGTGAAAAATTTTTTAATTTTGTATAATAAGATTGTCCATTTTATCTTATGTAATCCTCTCTTAGAGATCACTTGCTTAGTCATGAGCTATCCCCTGTCAATATATCTGAACAGTAATCTTTCTCCTTTTCTTTCTTTCTTTCTCTCTCTCTTTCTTTTTCTTTCTTTGTTTCTTTCTTTCCTTCTTTCTTTCTTACAATTGGGGTTAAGTGACTTGCCCAGGGTCACACAGGTAGTAAGTGTCTGAGGCCAAATTTGAACTCAGGTCTTGACTCCAGGGCTGGTGCTCTATGCACTGCGATACCTAGCTGCCCCATTACTTTGTTTCTCTAATTTGTTTATGATGTGACTTTTTATATTTAGGTCCTGTTTCCATATGGAACTTACCTTGGTGTATGGAGTTAGGAGTTGGTTCACTGTTGCAATTTGAATGAGGTTCTTTCTGTGCTGATTCAAGGAGTTTTACAATGAGATACATGATTGGTTTTCTTCCTCCATTTCAATTCCCACATTTGGCAACAAAGGCCTCTCTTAGACTATGTGATTAGAGAGTAATTGTAAGGGAAAATGGAAAAGCCTACACAAAAGATTTGGGTCCAATAGGGCTAGAGACAGAGCATGGCTGTGCTGTGATCATCCAAATGTATGCCCAGACCGCAGCAGTAGTGTGGCAGTTCTCAAGATAGTTCCCTTGTTTTCTCCTTTTGCACAGAAGTCCTGCCTCTGATGTGTGTTAAGTGTGCTGGCTCCTTGGGGTGGAAGGCCAGTGATGGATAGGGAGCAAGGTGCTATTCACTACTTCTACTTCCAGAACCCTGTGTAGCCCAGGTAAGCTCTAGGGGTCCAACTGGGTCCTCAGATGGCTGGTTACATCTCCCCCAGAGCTCTAGGGGTTTCCTTGAAGGACAATGGATTTTCTCTTCTAATATTATCAGCCCAAGGTCCTATTCTAATGTGCTCTCTCCAATATCAATCTCTAGTTAATACCTCCTCAATATCACTGACATACCTTTTACAAAGGAATATTTAGTGAGCAGTTTAGAACAGAAAACACAAAACAGGCCCCCTTTCAGCACCAGGGGGTAAATTTCCCCCTTTCTCACTGTCGTCTCTGAGCGGAGTGGGTAAAAGATTGAAAATGCAGAGTACAGAAAGTACATCTTGGAGGGTATTTTATTTTCTTTTATTATTTTGTTAAGCCCTCTCAGCACTTAGTATACTGCCTGGTACACGGCAGGTGATTAATAAGTGCTACTAAATGTGAGTTGGAGCTGGAAAGTGCATTGGTATTCTTTTCTTTTAGAGCTCAATAGTGTTTTATTTTTCCCCACAGTTAAATGTCAAGAAATTTTTTAGGATTCATTTTTACCAGAAGGAAAGTGTGTTGGAAATTGGAAAGTCCAGAACCCTCATTTTGAGACTCAGAGGAGAAGGAAGTTGGCTTTCCCAATGTCAGTGCTGGGACCAGAACACTGGCTTCCCGACACTCTTAACACACCAGGTGGTTTGCCTTCCTGGCCATAGTGGTAGTCTGAAAAAATGTTCGTGTTTCTTTAATTGAATTGAATGAATGGATGAAAGGCATCTTTTAATTCTTTGGTGTGCTAAGCTGGGTGATCAAAATATAAAAATGAGATAGTCCCCGTCCTCAAGGAGCTTCCCTTTTATGGGGGGGAGGAGATGGCCAGGGAGCGGAATTACCGTCCAGGAAGTCACAAACACTGTCAGTAAAACCGTAAGGCAGTCAGTCAACAGAGTCTCCCTTTCCAGCGACAAGGGTGGAGTTGATTTGATTACAATTCTCAGAACAAGCGGTGGCATAGGCAGACACACTGGTACCCCAGGGGCTTAGGTCCTCCCCAGCACAAATCTCTGAAGGTCAGGCTTGGAGGATGGGGCACTCAGTGGGTGTGGCACTGGATACACACAATAACACAATAACTTTCCTACATTAAGATACCCTTAAAGGTCAACTTCACTGTTCACGCTGGCATCCGTTGGGAGTATTTTTTGAAGCAATCAGTCATTCAACGACAATACTTTAGCAAGCTGGGGAGGCAAAGTGCTGGGGATACAAAGATAGGCAAAGCAGTTCTCTGCGCCTGGGGAGCTCTAGTGGGGGGAGACTACATGCAAAAAGCTCTGTACGGACAAGATAAAGAGAACAGGAGGTAATTTTGGAAGGAAGGAGGGTGGGGAGGGGGACAAAGAAAGACCTTCCGCAAACGCTGGGTTCTGAGTTCAGCTTCAAAGGAAGCCAGGAGATGGAGGTGAGGAGGGGGAGGGCTTGCCAGGCAGGTTAAACTGTCCGTACCGAGACCTCAACACGGGACGCGGACTATGCACTCGAAGAGTAAATACTCTCGCAGAACTGGATTATAGAGTTTGGGGAGGGGAGTGAAATCTAAGAAGCCTGGAAAGGTAGGAAGGGACCTTAATAGGGAGCCGCTAGAGTTTACTGAGGAGGGATATGTGCTTTAGGAAAATAACTTTAGCACAGAGCATAGATACGTTGGAGAGGGGGAAGACTCGCGGCAGCTAGGACAAGTAGGAGGCTTTTGCAATAGTTGTAGGGGAGATGATGAGGGTCTGTACTAAGATGGTAGTTGTGAATGGAGGAAAGGGACTTGGAAGATGTTGCGAAGTTAGAAACGACTTCTTTCATGACAGTGCTAACGAGTGTGCAGTGCAGATATCCCTAGTTTGCAGATGAGGAAACTGAGGCTCACGGAGGGGATGTAACGTCATAATCTCGTAAGCTTTGGTTTCAGGACCCATTTGTACTTTTAAACATTCCTGAGGACCCCCCCCCACCCAGAGCTTTTGTTTTGTTTTATATCTATGTTTACCTTATTATAAATTAATAAGTAAATTGTATGATCAATAAATGTATTAATAATCAATATTAATAATAAAATGATAAATATATTAATAAATATAACAAATTATGAAATGGATACATTTAAAAATATTTTTCATTAAAATAACATGTACATGGTACATGGTAACAAATAATATTTTTAATGAAAAATATATTTTACAAAACAAAAAAATTATGAGGTGTGGCCTTGTTTTACAAATTTATGCAAATCTCCTCAATGTCCAACTTAATAGAAGACAGCTGTATTTTCATATCTACTTCTGCATTCAATCTGTTGCAATGTTGTTTTGGTTGAAGCATATGAAAAAAAAATCCAGCCTCACAGAAATGTAGTTGGAAAAGGGAAGAAGTATTTTAACAGGCAAATAACATCTTAGTATTATTATGAAAATAGTTTTCACTCCAGGGACACCCATGCAAAGGTGTCAGTGACCCCCAGGGGTCCACAAACCTTACTTTGAGAGCTGCCGATCTAATCTAATTCCTAATTACAGGAGGAAAGGGATTTGCAGAGCAGTGAAGGAACTTGCCTCAGATCACAGAGATAGCAAGTGGTTGATTCAAACCCAGGTTTTCTAGTTCCAGACCTGGGAGCTTTCTCTCATCACCCAATGTCAGTTTCTGGACCCCATTTAGTAAGTAGTAGAGTTGGAGTTGAAGTACACACACACACACACACACACACACACACACACTACATACACACGTTATGTATGTAACATACATTTTTTTTTACTTCTGTAAGTAATCCCTCTTCTTGGAGGCCCCTAGATCTGTCTTATTCTCATTTATTCTATAGCAAAAGAGGCTCCACTCTAAGACTTTAGAAAATGAATCACATGACCTGCAAAGAGGTACCTTCAGTGCCCTTATTTGTGGACCCCTTATTCAGTAAACTCCAATGGCTCCCTATCAACTCTGGATAAAAATATAAAATTGGCTGCTTGGCATCCAAAGTCCTTCATAACCTGGGCCCCCTCCTAATTTGGTTGGTCCAGTCTTCTAACTACGTAACTCCCCCAGCCCCACCCCACATACTTTACAGTCCAGTGATACTGACCACCTTCCTGGTCCTCAAACTAGACACTCCATCTCTAGACTCTGGGTGTTTTCACCAGCTGTCCCTCATGCCTGGAATTCTCTTCTTCCTCATCTCCACCACCTTCTGTTGTTGCTCAGTCATTTCGGTTGTGCCACCCCCCCCTCTGCCATGCTGCCTAGCCACCACTTCTGGGTCCCTGCTAAAACCCCACTTTCTACGGGAAGTCTTTCCCAATAATACTTGATATTAATGCCTTCCCTCTGTTGATTACCTCCAACTCCTCCTGTCTAGAGCTTGTTCGTCCATAGTTGTTTGAATGTTGTCTCTCCCATTAGGCAGTGAGCTCCTTGAGAGCAGGGACTGCCTTTTTGCCTTTCTTTAAATGCAGTGTCACAAACACAGTAGGAGCTTAATAAATGCTTGTTGACTGACTGACAAAGCATGGCAGACTTGGAGTTAGGAGTTGTTCAGTCATTTCAGTCATGTCCCACTTTTCTTGGCAAAGATACTGGAATGGTTTGTCATTTCCTTCTCCAGCTCATTTTACAGATGGGGAAACTGAGGCAAACAGGGTTAAGTGACTTGCCCAGGGTCACACAGTAAATGTCTATGGTCAGATTTGAACTCATGAAGATGAGTCTTCCTGACTCCAGGCCTGGCACTATGTGACCATGGGCAACCTCTCAGAAACCTCAGTTTTCTCAACCGTAAAATGACAGTAAGAATACCCACACTGACCACCTGTCAGGGCTATTGTGATGAACAGGCTTTGCACAGACCTGAAAGTCCTTTTCAGATGTGAGTTGTTACTATAACAGTCCACTTTGGAGAACATCTCTTGCTCCTGGGTCCCTTCTTTAGGCTGCTTGTTTTTCTCTTGGGTCTACCTCTTTTCTAACTTCACTCCCTCACTTCTTTATCCCAAGGCTTCCCCCTTATTGTTCTACCCACCCCCCAAACCTGTCTGGTTTTGTGGGATGTGTTCACACAACATACCCACTCCCAGAGATGACGCAGGTCTGTGATGCTGTCATATGTAAAATAAATGGATATCAGAGGTGAAGGATGACACACCCTACTCCAGAAGTTCAAATTCATAAAATAAGGAGTAATAGCAAAAGCACATAAGTGTACAGTTATCTGTAACCCGTGGCCCAAAGCATCTCTGGAGAGCCACAGACCCACATTCAAACTCTGGAGGCTTCTCAATAATCCTTCTCCGTGGCTTGTGGCCCCATCCAGGATAACCCTGGGACCGTCTTAATTTATCTTGTTTCCTTCTCTTGTTTAGGTGTCCCCAGTATTCTTGCAATCACCAAACTAACAAGGCATGAAAAATATAACCAAGTTATCATACGCAGCAAACAGGAAGGATTTATATGGGAGTCCCTAGAGAATAAAGAAAACTTTTCTCCAGGAGGTCCACATTCCTTAGGGCTGCTCTCAATTTACAATGCTACCTATGGGTTGAGAATTCCAATGTGAGAAAACAGTTTGGAATTTCTAGGTAGTAAAACAACCCACTCGTCTGATGAGCCCTGTCTTTCCCAAGGGCCTATCTTGTCACTACAGACTAGAGCTGTGGTTTCCCCAAGTCAGGAATAAGTCAGTATCACTAGAGAGTTGGTCCAACCATCTCCGAACCCCTACAGCCCACCCAACTCACAGTACCAGTGAAGTGCACGATTCAGCTGGCTACTCCATAGTGTGTTTCTGTTTCTTAAAATTCCTTGATTCCAGTTCCTGGCTTGAACCAGAGCCAGGAACTCCTCAGTGACTTTTTTTTATTGCTGCTACCACCCCCAGGTGCAGGTAGTACTGCTTTCGTTTCCTCTGGGCTGCAGAGAGTTTTACGTCCAGTTTCTTGTTCCTATCAAGGCTTTGCTGCTCCCACACACTGACATTTTTTTCTGCTGCTGTCATCTACTTTCCCTTCTACCGGAAGGTGTCACAGCTTATGCTACGGAGATAGTAAGGGCCAATATACAATATACTTCCAGGCTAGTTAATCAACCCACATCTAGCCAGTTGTTCTTCTACGCCCACAGAGGGTTCCATCCTGGGCTCTGCAGGTGAGCTGCTGCTCACCCAACTGTCTCTACCAGAGACACTCAACCTTTCTAGACCCCAGTTCCTCATCTGTAAAATGAAGGGACTGGCTAGATGGTTAAACTCCTTCTGGCTCTAAACCCACAATCCAAAGTGAATTAAAGAGTATGCATTCTGTTCATCTTCCTCCTACTTCAGCATATAGTCAATGTGTAGCCCATAGATGGGTCCTAATAGATTTAGAAGTTGGATTGGAGCTTAGAGACCACATAGTCCAATTCCTTTGCTTTACAGATGAAAAAATAAGGCTGACTGGTTCTACGCCTTACCCAGGGTCATACAGCTAGTAAGTATAAGAAGTAGGATTTGAACTCAGATCTTCCTGACCCAAGTCCAGCACTACCCACTATGCTACAAGGAAAGACACTAAATTTCCAACTCACTTCATCTCCCCCTAATCCCAACTCTAGGGTCAGACCATGCAAATTACCATGAGGCTCAGAGAAGACTCAAGAAAGCATTAGAAATACTGTAAAGGGAAAAGGCAGTATAGTACAGTAGAAAGACTGCAGGTCAGGAAAATCTGGGTTCAAAACTCACTTATGTACTTATGAGCCTGGTGACCATGACAACCTTATACCTAATTGCTTAACCTTATACCTAGCGAGAGCTATCACACATGGGATTGCTGTAAGGCTCAAATCGGACATCTAAATGCCAAAGGTCCATGGTCCCACGACATCCATAACAGTGTCAGGGTATGCAACGTGCTTTGTTCACAAGCCTGTGGGGGAAGACCACTTTAAGTCTGGTCAACTTTTTTATTGATGAGGAAACTTTTGGCTTACAGCCAAATAGCTAGTATCTAAGGCAAGATTTGAACTCAGGGCCCTGACCCCAAATCCAGCACTCTTCTCTCTGTATTTGTTCCATCATCACTGATACCTACCATCAGATGAAAGCATCATAGGATGTAAAGGAACCTTAGATATCATCTAGTCCATGCATTCTTCATCTGAGGTCAGTGAACTTTTTTTTAAAATAAATATTTTGTTAATTACATTTTCAATATAATCATCTTCCTTTGTAAACCTATTATTTCATTCATTTAAAAACATTATTCTGTGGAGGGGTCTTACAGGCTTCACTAGACTGCCAAAGGGGGTCCACGACACAGAAGAACCCCTGGGCTGATTCAACCCTCCCTCTTCCTCCCATTTTATAGGTGAGGAAACTGAAACCCAGACCAGGGAAGTGACTTGGTTAGGACCGTACAATTCAGCTCAATTCAGCAAATGTTTAGATGCCTTAATGTGTGCATTGTTGTTCAGCTGTTTCAGTTGTGTCCAACTCTTCGTGACTCCATTTGGGGTTTTCTTGGCCAAAATACTGGAGTGGTTTGCCATTTCCCTCCCTAGCTTATTTTACAGAGGAGCAAATTGAGGCAAATGGGCTGTGACTTGCTTAGGGCCACACAGCTAGTAAGTGTCTAAGGCTGCATTTGAACTCAGGTCTTCCTGACTCCAGGCTTGCCACTCTATCCACTGTGCCAGCTAGCTGCCCCTATGTGCAAGGCCCACAACTAATAGAATTAGGATTAGAACCTAGGTCTTTTGAATCTCAAACTAGTCATCTTTCTACTATATCACTGCTACCTAATAGGAACAGCTGACAGGCTTAAAAAGGAAAGAACAATGGGGAACAATGGGGACTCCCAGTTATTTAAAGAGCATGTTCTTTTCCACGGGATGGACCAAATTCTCTCCAGGTATTCGTTGTGCAGAAACAGCCTTTTTCACTCATTATTTGTCAATATAAGCTTTGACAAATTTCCACAATTTCTCCAACCTTGCCAATTCATATCCCCTCGAATTTAGAAATTGATATAATTAAATTTGAAGCTCAAATTCTTTGCACATTCTTTGAAGAAAGGATTAATTAGGAAAATTAAGAGTGCAAAAATTTCAGCAAAGGCCATTTAACTTAAAACATACTACAGTATTTTTAAGCACTTCAGGAACATCCATTTAATACATATGTTATCTATGGTCCAGGGGGTACCCTCCTATGAAGAGCTCTAGTTCTGGACTCACATGGAGTCTGGATTCATTCTGAGAGCGGCTTGACCGCTAAAAAAAAGAAGAATCAGGCTGTTCCCCCCTCATTTCTTTGGTGCTTTATGTCCCTACCCTAGAGAGCTAGAGATAAATTCCATAAACCGATCACATTTGTAATACACTACTGGGAGATAAAAATAAATTCATTCTCTTGAAATCTTCCTTCCATCCCCATTACTCCGTGAAAGCTGCTCCTCTGACACCTTGTCTTTGACAAGTCCAGTGGTTCCTTCTCAGTCCCATCCTCTTGGCACCATAGAGTAGTGGCAAGAACACAGGTGATGGCAGGGAGAGGGTGGGGTCAGAACACCCGGGTTACAATCCCAGCTTTGCTACCTGTGAGACCTTGGGGAAGTCTGTTTCCTCATGTGAAAAATGAGCGGTTTGGAACAGATAATCATTAAAGTTCACTAAAAAAATCACTTAGTTCCATAATTACCATTTCCGTGGCAGTGGACCCTTATTCACCATTTCTTCTTGACATTTTCCCACCAATTCTCCTTTCTGATCTAGTCTTTCTGATCTCTTTTGCTGGTTTGGCTTCCTTCTCCTGAGCATCCTGGTAGCACTACGGATATAGTGCTGGGCCTGGAGTCAGGAGAGACCTGAATTCAAATCTCACCTCAGACACTAACTAGTTGTATGATCCTGGGCAAGTCACTTAACCTCTGTTTGCCTCAGTTTCCTCAGCTGCAAAATGGGGATAACCGTAGCATCTACCTCCCAGGGATGTTGTAAGGATCAAAAGGGACAATAAATGTAAAGCACTTAACACGGTGGCTGGCACACAGTAGGTACTATAAGTTAGCTATTATTGTTATCATCATTATTACTATATCTAACAAGACCAGGCTTCATATACCATCCAAGTTTCTCACTGAGACTATGTGTCGAGGAGTAGACAAAAATAAAAATATATTACATTTTCCTCAATTAGCACAAATTGGTAATTCCACTTCATATGCAGAGGTTAGAAGGTTTTTTGTTTGTTTTATTGGTGCCTTTGGTTTTATATCACATTCATTTCTTAAATCCATCTCCCCACTTCCCTACCCAAGATGAGCCTTTCCTTGCAACAAAGCTTTAAAAAAAGAAAAAGAAAAAAAAAACAGCTCTGCAAAACGGACTGACCTATTGACAAAATATGTAACGCTCTACTGCCTGTCTCCGGAAGGAAGGGAGATGTTCTCAAACCTTCCCTGGTGCTAAGCTAAGGCACCATAATTACCCAAGGTTTAGTTTCAAATTTATGCATTTTTTTTTGTTCTCTAAGTTTACTTTGTGACAGCCATGGTGTACCCTGTCTTCCTATATCAGTTGATGTCTTCCTGCGTTTCTCTGAATTCTTCATATTCATTGTTTCTTCTGGCATAGGAATATTCCATTACATTCATGGGAATGCTTAGGCATCCCCCGATCAGAGAATCACATAGAATCTGAGAGATGGAAGGGACCCCAGAGTCATCTAGTCTGGCCCACACCCAAATGGAATCCCCAGTACAGCATGTATGACAAGGGTTGTTCTGGCCTCCACTTGAAGAGTTCCAGTGCCAGGGGATCTACCACCATTGAGGAAGTTGGGTAGTACTTTTATTTCCAGTTCTTTACTACCGCAAAAAAAAATACTGCAATGGCCATTTTGGTTTGTGTGGGACATTCTTGTTGGACCTTCTTGCGGTATAGGCCTAGCAGTGGTATTTCTGGTCAATGGGTATGGACCTTTTTTTTCTTTAAGCATGATTGCAAATTGCTTTTCAGGATGGCTGGATCAACATAATTTGCTTTAAAAAGTTAAACTCTAGAGGGCAGAGCTAAGATGGCAGAGTAAAAGCAGGGACTTGCTGGAGCTCTCCCCCAAACCCCTCCAAATAGCTGAAAAAAATGACTCTAAACAAATTCTAGAGCAGCAGAACCCACAAAATGACAGTGAAACAAATTTCCAGCCCAGGACAATCTGGAAGGTTGACAGGAAGGGTCTACTGCACCGAGCTGGGAAAGGAGCACAGTGCATCAGGACAGAAGGACCTAGCAAACCCAGAGCAGGCCTCTGGGGACTGAATCACTGGCAGCTGTGGCAGTTTCTAGACTTCTCAACCCACAAAAACCAAAGACAACTTAGAAGGTCAGTAAGAAAGGTCTGTCAGACCTTGGTGAGAGAGGAGCACTGTCTGGCCCCAGCCCCAGGGCGCAGCAACAGTGGCTTCTTCCAGAGCTCTCAGCCTACAGACAGTGGAGGGGGGGGAGATGGAGCAGCTCATTAGAGGGGGATTGCAGGGATCTCTTTGCTGGCACTGAGGCAGGATTCTATTGCTTTGCCTGTGCTTGGGTTGCAGTCCTGGGGCAAGAAGGAGTGCTGGCATGGTGAAGCTTGTGGCAGTGGAGGAGAGGGAATCCTCCTCGCAGTTCCAAGGCAGCAAAGAGTGCTTATGGTCACTCACAGACCACAGCACAGACCAGGACGGGAGTAAACACCTCTCCTTTGATCATACAACCTTGGAAGAACTGAAAATTGACAGGTCCCAAGAAATATCCCTGAAAACAACTGCACAAAACCTTTGAAACTTGGGACAGTACACCCTACACACTGGAAGCAGAGTCCTATCTTAACAAAGAGTTAAAAAGTCAAGAAATTGGCTGGGAAAATGTGCAAACAGTGGGAAAAGTTCAGACTATAGAATCTTACTTTGGTTGTCACTTTGGAAGATCAAAACATACAACCAGAACAAGACAACAAAGTCAAAGCTCCTACATCCGAAGCCTCTAAGAAAAATATGAATTGGTCACAGGCCATGGAAGAGCTCCAAATGGATTTTGAAAATCAAGTAAGAGAAGTAGAGGAAAAATTGGGAAGAGAAATGAGAGTGAAGCAAGAAAATCATGAAAAATGAGTCAACAGCTTGCTAAAGGAGACCCAAAAAAATCCGGAAGAAAATAATATCTTAAAAATTAGACTAACCCAAATGGTAAAAGAAGTCCAAAAAAGCCAATGAGGAGAAGAATGCCTTGAAAAGCAGAATTGGCCAAATGGAAAAGGAGGTCCAAAAGCTCATTGAAGAAAATAGTTCCATAAAAATTAGAATGGAGCAAATGGAAGCTAATGACTCTATGAGAAATCAAGAAATTATAAAACAAAACCAAAAGAATGAAAAAATAGAAAACCATGTGAAACATCTCATTGGAAAAACAACTGACCTGGAAAATAGATCCAGGAGAGATAATTTAAAAATCACTGGACTACCCGAAAGCCATGATCAAATAAAGAGCCTAGACATCATCTTTCAAGAAATTATCAAGGAAAACTGCCCTGATATTCTAGAACCAGAGGATAAACTAGAAATTGAAAGAATCCACTGATCATCTC
Organism: Trichosurus vulpecula; assembly: GCF_011100635.1. Taxonomy (NCBI): domain Eukaryota; kingdom Metazoa; phylum Chordata; class Mammalia; order Diprotodontia; family Phalangeridae; genus Trichosurus; species Trichosurus vulpecula. The sequence goes on along the minus strand of NC_050576.1, from coordinate 163,202,585 downwards.
CTGAAAGTGATCCCAAAAGGGAAACTCCTAGGAATATTGTAGCCAAATTCCAGAGTTCTCAGGTCAAGGAGAAAATATTGTGGTAATCAGCCAGAAAGAAACAATTCAAGTATTGTAGAAACACAATCAGGATGTTACAAGATTTAGCAGCTTCTACATTAAGGGATCAGAAGGCTTGGAATATGATATTCTGGAGGTCAAAGGAGGTAGGATTAAAACCAAGAATCACCTACCCAGCAATACTGGGTATAATACTTTAGGGGGAAAAGTTGACACGCAATGAAATAGAGGACCTTCATGCATTCTTGATGAAAAGAACAGAGCTGAATAGAAAATTTGATTTTCAAATACAAGATTCAAGAGAAGCATGAAAAGAAGAGATCACTGGCTGCCCAGACCAAGGACTCCAAGCCATTCCAGTCAGGTTGGATGTGACAGAGCCTATGTTCTACTGCCCCGAACTTGGAGAACCCAAGGTCACCATGATGAAGGCATGTGAGGTGGGCTAAGGGAAGAGTCAGATGTTGAAACAAGGACAAAAGAAAGTACATAAAGAATAAATACAAATTTAAAGCGATTGTGAATGTTACTGTCAACTTTTGTTATTTGCAGACTTCTTAGATTATCCTCTGCCAAGGCAAAGAAAATAAGAGTTATATAACTTTAACAAGTCACTAACCAGCTCATCCTATTTGTTTCCAGAGCCCCTGCTAAGCTTCTTTTTGTGCATGTGTATATGGACATGGATTTTATTGTCCTTGCTGAGATCTTTTTTATTTTTTTAAACATAATGGGTCAGTGTCTTTGTAGCTCTTTCCTTTATATTTTCTTCACCTTATGTCACTTCAGGTAAGGCTTCTAATATTTGTTCAAAGTCTTTGTATGCATTATTTCTTGCGCCAGACAACATTTTATTCAATTTACATATGCTATTTGTCTAATCACTTCCCAAATAGTCTTTTTTCCTGACTATGCCACAACACCATTCAAGAAGTCTCAGTGGTTCCCTTGGACAAAATAATATCAGCTGTTCTTCTTGGCATTTAAATCCTTTATAATCTGACTCTATATGATCATTCTTGGCTGGGTAAAGACTACTACTCTACCTCACCCACTTCAAGTTCCAACCCAAGTGGTTTGCTCCATGGGCCCATGACTTCTCATCTCCTGCCTTTATGCAGAGTTACAGGCTGTCACCCCCTGCTTGGACTCTCCTTTCTCCCTACTTCCACCGCTTGGAATCCCTACCAACTCTAGAGGAGGCCTGATTTGGAGGTGGGGTCAAGAAGACCCGAATTCAGGTAGTGCCTCAGAGGCTTACTTGGCTGTGTGATCTTGGGCAAGTCATCTAAAATTTTTCAGCTTCAATTTCTTTATCTGTAAAATGGGGATAAGAAGCATCACCTATCTCATGGGTTTTTGTTTGGATTAAGTGGGATGGATGATGTATGTAAAATGCTTTGCAAAGCTGAAAGAGCTAATTAAATGTGAGTTATCTGAATCTATTGGAGATAACTTGGATGTTAAAAATTTACAAGAAAAACTTATTTAAAATTTTTTCTCCAGCTAATCATTTTCTAATTTTAAATATGTTGGTTTTGTTTGTCGAAAGAATTTAATTTTCATAATTAAAACTGTTCATTTAAAAAAATTAAAATCTATCCTGTATGCCATTGTTTCTAAAGTTTGACATGGGATGAGGGAAATTATAAATAACAGGCAGAAAAAAATCTAGAATTAGTCACATACCATTTTTGAATGGGGATGCTAAATGATACAGAAATGGGGGTGGAGGGTACAAAAATTTAACCTCAAGACTGGTACCAAGTGTGGACTTTGGAAAATTATGTCTCTCATGCTTATTTCAATTTTGTAAATTTGAGATAAATATAAAAACTATGACTGTCAATACATCAAAACTGATCCAGGAATATTCTGTTTATATTTGATTTTTAAAAATCAGGTGCCTACTATATGCAATGTACGTAAGTGAAGCATAGTTTGATTATCTTCCTATCCAGTTGACTAAATTAGTTATTAGCATCAATTGAAGACTACTACATGCCAGGTGCCAAAGGGAACAGGATGGCCTGTGAAAACCCAACATCCAGTAGAAACACCCCAGATCCCTTTGTCCACCTGAAAATAATTTGAATCTTGAAAAATATGGCCCTCAAATGATATTTTCTCAAGTCAAATATCCTACCCTTTTGCCAAATATTAAGAAAAATAAAAGTGAACTCTCACACCCCCTTGTGGTCAAAATTATTCATGCTCAGTAGAACCTTATTTGGGATTGATGGATTTACTGAAAATAAGGGCTAAAAACCAAACTATTGTACATCCAAAAAAAAAAAAATAAATTCACTCCTTTATAATCTATGCTATTTAGAATGAATGTTGAGACACTCCAATGACTTTCACAATCTATGCTATTTAGAATGAATGTTGAGACACTCGAATGACCATGCCAAGGAAATCTAGTTCCATTTTTAAAACTACTTTCTCTGAAGAGAGAAGGTAAAAGAAAGGAAATTTGAGAGGTTAAGAGGTTTGAAAAAATAAAAATAAGGCCAAGATTCCCTGGTCATGCGTTTGAGAACTTGACATACATTTTTCACGGAAATACAGGAGAACTTCTCTGGAGCTGGACAAGACCTCAGAGACAAATTAATTCAACCTCCTCATTTTATAAGGGAAGCCAAGGAAGACTTGACCAATGTCAGAAAAGATGTGTTAAGAGGTGAGATTCGAACCCGAAGTTGTCTGAGGCCAGAGTCAATCTGTGTCCTCGCAGCATAACTTTTGGCTTCCCCCGCTGCAGCGGTCTGTCCCCTTTGCTTTTTAGTTTTGGACTATTTCATATCACATACATGGAGGGTTCCAATGAAGGGAGAAGGTACCTATTAAATTTAAATAAACAAAAGGAGTCATAACTATTCCCCAATAAGTAAGGGGTCAAAGGATATGTACAATTCTCAAAAGAAGAATTGTGGAGTATTAACAAACCATGTGAAAGGAATGCTCCAAATCACAAATAGCATGAGAAATACAAATCAGAACTACTCTGCGGTTTTATATCACACGCTGCAAATCGTTAAAGACGACCCTAAAAAATGGCAATAGTTAATATTGGAAGGTTTGTGGGAAGGAAGATAGGCACGCTGATTCATTGTTGGTTGAGCTGCAAATCGGCACGACCATTTTGGAAAGCAATTTGGAATTATGAAAATGAAGTACCCTTCAATTCAGAGATTCCAGTACTGGGCTTATGCCTCTAGGAAGCCAGACAAAAAGAGTCCCCATACACCAAACAAAATATTTATGACAGCATTTTTTTGTGATAGTAAAGAACTGGGCAGGGATGGGGTGGGGAGGTTCCCTTCGGAGGGGAATGGCTAAACAAATTATGGGTCATGAGTATAATGGAATATTATTGTGTTGTAAGAAATTATGAATGTGTTAAATTGAGTACTATGGAAAAATCTATGTGAACTGAGGCAAAGTGCACTTTTTCAATTAATTGAGCAATTGTGCCAACATTTTCTACTTCATTTTTTTTTCCTTTTTTGTCTTAAAAATACTATTTGTTATAGGGGATGGTTTTCTAGGAGAGGGAAGGGGAGGAATACTGGAGAAAACAATGATAATGTAAAAAACCAAAGATCGTTAAAAACTATTTTTTAAAAATAAATTGAATGAAATAAACCAAAGATTGTGATTTGTTTGACATGACATTTATTTAAGTTACATTTCAGGGTAAACAGCATTCAGGGGATGTGTAGCCTATGCTGGCTAGCACAATACATTCAGAAATTGTACAAAATATTTCTGTATTATAAATACTTAAAAATTAATAAGATAGGCAGTTGGTTAAAATACATTCTTCAAAAAAAAAAAAAGAAAAAAGAAGCCAAACCTATATATATCAACTGATATTTTAAAATGTCAAAGGTCCCCTTATAAAAACAGCTGAACAGAATTAAGAATTCTGGCAAAATTAGACATCTGCCCCAATTATCTGATAATCACCAGCACTTTCATTTAAAATAGAACTACAAAAAACAAGCTATACAAGCCTAAACAATGTTGAGCACTATAGTATCCCAGGAATCCTGGTTGAAATAGAAAGAGGTTTATTAGGATGCAAATCTCCTTTTAGAGGGAAGGGTATTTCAAGGTGGCTACAGTAATCAGCACCATGTCAAGTCTTTCTCCCATAGAGAGGGTTTCAGTAATTCATCAGGAAACAATGAAGGGGATTAATATTATCTCTTCTGAATAGCACTTTGTTCAGACAGTCAGCCATAAGAATCAGGCCAACACACCAATTTTCCCACTGCAGTTTGCTCTCATTTCCATGAGATGGTAGTATTAACCTAACTCTTTCCTTTATAATGTTAGAGGTTCCAAAGAAAATTGCAGGCCAGATTTTTTTTTAAGTTAGCCAACAGATTCAGTGACATCATGTATTGGTGAGGACCTGATGACTGAACCATTAGCAGCTAGGGTAATGATTCGTAATAATCAAAGAATATGTTCCCTGAGACATCATGACATTAAAAAGATACTGGTGATCACATTTTTCCCAACCAAAAATTGAGACTCAGGGTCTGACGAAGGATATGTCTTTTGCAAAGTCTCATTAAAAGTATACTTTTTTCCCTCCTTGAAATTGGAAGAGTTTCAGGAAATCTGGAGCATACGGTCACTGCAGCTACAGGAAATCATAAGGTAAATTAAACAAGAAGATGTGGAACAGGGGACTAACAATGTCTGAAATTTAGTCAAAGGCCAAAAGTACCCTGGGGATGGTGGGAAGAAGCAGAAACTAAAAAACATTCTTAATTAGAATGAGGGAAAAAAAAACCGGCCATCCTTTTCTGTTGGCAGAAGGCACTTAAAGGAACCTGAATTAAAAGAGTGGCTAATGAATGCATAAAAAACACTCCCAAAAACAAACGGAAAAAGACCTAACTTTACAACCTCTTAATTAGTCTTCTGAAACTCTAATACTTAACCAAAAAAACCCTCAAACCCTCAACTTCACATGAGATAGACTCTTTCTCAAGACAGACAGCTAACAGTACACTAATTAACAAATAATAAAACCAGAAATTTTTATCTCCCTGTTAAAAATTAAAAATAACTTGATGATAGTTACAGATTGCATGCTGTTCTCTCCTATCCCCCCATCCAAAGAAACAGTTAAATAAACTGCTGCTTGCTAAAGCAGAAGAATTTGAACAGTTAGGAATGAAGTTCTTTTCTAGAAATCTTACTCTTAAGCAACATTTCTGTTTAGAACTGCTAGGAAAAAAGAGGGGGGCTGGGCAGGTGCCCTTAGAGAGTAGACACATAGGCATATTTTGTTTTTATTGTTCACCCATATTAAAATTTTCCATGATTCCCTATCCTAACTTTTAAAATAGTACTTGTAAATAACGGACAGCTAACTATTCCTGGTTTCTTAGAAACTTGCCCTTTTAAAACAATTGACCCAAGTATTCATAGGTGAGGAAGAAGAGATATAAAACACAATTAGTGGATATTGTATTCAAATCCTAGAGACACTAGGGTGCAAGGAAATGCAGAGAGATGCCAGGAAAGACAGACTTTTGTTCCAATTCTGGGATTTTAGTTGCAATTCTGCTACTAACTAGAGGTATGATCTTAGATAAGTCACTGTCTCTGAGCCCCGGGCTTCCTCAGTCACAAGATGAGAAAGTGGGTCTGATCTCTAAAACACTAAGAAGCTGGATATTCTAAATGACAATACTGTCTCTTCATAAAGACTGAAATTGTTTCCCCTACTGGAAATAATTTAATTCACGTGAATAAAACCGTAAGATGCTTGCTGTTGAGACAAACTGATCAAACCCACCGATGTTCCCAGCTCACAATAAATATCTAGCTTTGATACAGCTTTAGATCAGCTGGCCCAGGCAGCTTAACAAGGAAGCCATTAGGTGACACCCTGCTGTGCCTAATTGTTTTTAGAACATATGGTACTTTGTGTCACCACCCCAGCTGTGAACTCTCAGGCTTTTGTCACCATCTGAAGAGCAGCTTAACTCCTATCCCCCAATTTACTCTACTTTCTGGTTTGTCGCCGTCTCCCATAGGCTCTTCTCTCGTCAGTCACTGGAGACAAAAAAAAATCACTTTTTAGAAGAACATAACTCATTTTTTCCTTCTGGCTTTTTAAAAATGAATGTAGTGAATTACATAGGCATCACAACAAAATGGCAAACCACTCTAGTGTCTTTGCCAAGAAAACTCCAAATGGAGTCACCTAGAGTCCAACGCGACTGAAACAACTGAACAACACAATGAATAAAAGTCCAGAAAAAGCACAGTGCTGGGAATATAAGTGCTTGGCTATATACTGGATTTATTTATCATTTATACCTTAAATGTTACTTCAGTATTTATCACAGTAGCTGGCACTGCCAAGTTTTTAAGTCATTTAGTGCACAAGGTAAACTTTAATAAATGTTTTGGCATTTGTTAAAATTAGGACATTTCATTAGATCCCATTTATGGAATAACTATAGAATAAGGTCTTAGATAAAATGGAACATAATGTAATTGTGATCTGTGGAGGCCTTAAAAATAAGCCCAGTTTTAAAGGTCCTAATCTATGCTTAAAAAAAAGTTATAAGATTACCAACATAAACAAGTATTATCAAAAAGTTTCCTTCAGAATTTTAAAACCAAGGGTATAAGTAAGTATATAGCCCCTTTGGCCAAAATTTGCATATCAAGCGAAATGCTAACAGTAGAAAAATAAGTGGGGACTGCGGAGATATTCCTACCTCAGAAGGTATACAAATTAATATTTTTCTGGCCTTCCAAAAAAATCCCCATACTATAAAAATTAACTTTTCATTGGATCTTTTTGTAGGCACCTAGAACATTTTTAGGAATAAACTGTAAACCCCAGAATACAGAAACAGCTGCTCAGCTTTAATTATAGAGCCTCTTACCATAATATTATTCTTCTCACAGTAAGTCTGTTATCCCCATGTTTTTCTCACAGTAAATAAATTGGCAATATAAGTTTATGGTGTATTATAAAGATACCATAAAAGCCTTATTTAAGAGCATAAGAAATAAAATTTATAGAAAATCTGTTATGAGGTTAAAAACACACATACACAACCAAAATTATTTTAAAATACCATAGCAGACAGACTAAGATTCAGTCTGGCAGATGCAGAACAGCAAACTCTTAAAAAAAAAAAACACCAAAAAAATTTCAAAGCAATTTAGCTTATATCGTTAAATCCCAAAGTACTACTTTTGTAAAGCAAATCTAGCCGAGTTGTCCCAAATCACAAAGATCCCATAGCAATAGGTTTTTTCCCCAATGAGGCAGACTCACAAATTATCCATTTCTAAAATCATATTTTGCTACTTAAAATTTTCTTTTGGATTTTTTCATCAATAACAAGCCCTTTGCTACTTATTTTACTTTACAATTTCAGAACAATGCCAATGTTTAGTTACAAGAGCAATTAAGACTTGGGGGGATTCCCACCTCTTTCCTCAGTTACACACACATGTGACAGATGCCAGGTTTGAAAATAAATCCTTGAGCAAACACTCCATTAGTAGAAGGTACAGGGGGATGGGATGCTGACCACCAAAGAAACCTACTGTCAAACTTCCAAATTTGGAGTTCTCCTTGAATGACAACTTATCAGAAAACTTCTTTTGAGGACCCCTTTTCCAGGGTTACCGGCCAATTCCCGTTTTGCATTGTTTCTCCATTCTCAAAGGTCTATCCCATGGTGATGTGTGCACTCAAGTACCCTGTCCTTTTCTGGCTGGTGCCTCCCCAAGTGCAGAAGGACTATACAACAAGGTGATGTTTTAGAAACTGGGTACTTTGGTGGGCGATGGGTGCCTTTCTTCGGCTGCGATTGAAACGGGCAGATGTTGCTTTTTGCTTATACTTTCTGAGGAAGTTTTATTTAGTATAGACACCTGGACAATGGCAGAGAACTTACTCTCCTTTCTCACTGCTCTCCTCTTCAGTGAAGAAGAAAGTGGTACTGAGGGCTGGATTTGGGACAAATAATAAATGAAGACTTTCATTCCCTTGAAAATTCCTGTAGAATAATTGAGAAAGTTGAGAAAAAGTCCAGCCCATCTGAGGGCCGAGTTTGTGCCTCTGTGGTCGGGGAGGCAGTCGCCCCAGGCTGTCACTGGTGGAGTCAGTGGAGTCTGCTGTGGACAGGGTACAGGAGGGTCATGTGTTCTGCCCCCTTGAAAGGTAACTTCTCGTTGGAATAGTAATGCACCACCTCTGGGATGCTGTCAAACACAGCACTCGTTTGATCTAGGGTGTACTTGTTGTCTTTAGTCTGGGCCACGATAATGTGAACGCATCCTTGACTGGTCCTGTAACAAGCCAGAGAAGAAGCCACTAGTGAGCAAGGCTTAGAGGGACCCTCCCCCAGTAGAGACTCCTCTAGCCAGGTACTCAGCAGTCCGACAGGCTCTCCTGGTCCTCCCTCCATTGTTCTATCAAACAGAAATAGCTCGACATCCAACACTCAAGCCAAGCACTGGAGGCTTCCCAACCCCCTGCTAAACTGGTTTCATCATTGGGAGCTGTGTCTTCAATATAAAAGACATTATAGGTGCTAACTAGACTTAAAGCCTTTTATATAAGAATTATCAATGCTATCCCATGATTAATCTTACCAGACTCCTTAAAGCACCCAGACTCAGGTTTTAAAAAAAAGTCCACCCCATTTCCTTCAACAACAACAAAAAAATAAAGTATGAATCCAAATAAATTCTTTTCCACGTCTGGAAAGGCCATTCCTTGTTTTAAGTAAGTTTGTTTTGCTCAGATACAGCCTGTTGGCTCAGACAATGTGAGTTGGCAGAGAAAGCTCCAGCTAACCCAGAAAGCGCCCGTTTCAGGAGCAGAGAAGGCTATTCCTGGCATTGTATATTTGTTGGCCATTTCAGTTTTATGAGCAATATTGCTTGGACACCCAGCCCCTTTTTCCCCCCTCTGGTCTGATTGTTTCAGCTACAGGGGCTCCGCTTCCTCAGGAAGGAAATGCAGTTAGTACTCCCGACAATGATCCTCCAATATAGCGCCATTGAACTAGCCTTGGAGACAAGGACTGCCGGGGAACACCCAGACTCCATGGGGCTGAGGCATAAACACGTCTTTGTGTACAGTCAGGGGCAACGGAGAGTGAGAGGCTGGCCATCTTCTCCTCTCCTCTCCATTGTAAGACACTCACGGGAAAGCTCCCGTCAGCCCTGCGGCGACCAGGGCAGCGTTCTCAAAGCCCAGAGTACAAAATGCAGAGGCAAAGTACTCCAGAGTGAGGGAGGACACAAAGGATCTTTATCACAAATGAGAGCTTATTTTTATTCAGTCATCATCCTCAAGGGAGAGAGATGAGGCTGGTCTGAAAAATTCTAACTAATAAATGGATTATTATTGAGCCATCAATTATGAAGACAGAATTTAGAGAAAGATGGGAAAATGCGTATGCGTATAGTAAGCAACACACAAGAATTGCAAAAATGCAGATGTGAACATTTGAAGAAGTCTGGCCTCCTAAGTCCCAGAACAGAGACTGTGACACAGCCCTCCCTCCTCGGGACTCGGCAGAGAGGAGAGAGGCTGCAGAGACAGAGGACTGCATGCACTCTCTGCTATGCTCACTTGTCAGTTTTGTTTCTGGTTATCAGAGATCGATCGATTTTGGGGGTTGGAGGAGAAAGACATTAAATCCAGAAAAAGCAGACATAAAAACAAAAGGCATCAATAAAATTTCTTAAAATTATTTTAAAAATAAATAATGTTGCACAGATGGAGAAGGGGTCACAAAACCATCAAAAACCATTCCTGACTGGTCAAGAGAAAATAATTCTCTTTTCTAAGTTACTCCCACAGAGAAACCATCTTATATTTTCCCATGGGCAGTCACTTGACATTGCAAGGCAGTCTTTTGCCACAGAGGTATTCTTTGAATCAAACCACTCTATGAGTTTGAAAGGTCTATTGTGACCATTTGAAAGGACCTTTACTCTTAATTTTTTCTGTTAAGTCCCCCCTCCTCCTGTCTCCAATATGCAGTCCTAAGAGTCTGTTAAATCAGTCATGAATGACTTAGTCCTAGAATGACACCAGGGAAAAAACCCAGGATTTGGAGAATTAGAGGAGCCAGGTTCAAAATCCTGCCTCTGACACTGGCTCCCTCTGTGTCTCTGGGCCAGAGTTCCCTTATCTTTAAAGTGAGCGGGTGGTGCCTGAAGGTTCCTTCGAGCTCCAAGTCCATGACCTCTCTTTCAAAAAAGAAATGCTTCTTTTTAACCTTATTCCATCTAAGACATTCTTTGGCCTATTTCTCATTTTCTCTCTCAGCAGTCTGGTGGGGCACCGAGGTACTTACTTTAGTGCGATAGAGTATCTACTGTTCCCAGACTCACTGTTGCGCACCAGGTAACTGGCTTCCTTACAGGGCTGGAGCCGACTCTCTGCCTCTGCCCGGGCGATGGCTCCATGATACCAACTAAAGTAAGGATGGAGGTAGAATTATGTTAAAACTCAAAGTCTGGAGACTGAGAAATTCACTCCTGGTTTACACAATGTACTTGGTGCCTTTAGTCACTTATACTAGATCCTACTTCCCTATTTTAAGCTATATCAAAAGGCAGTTAGGATAATTCCGCATCACAAAATCTATCAGAACAGCGAGTTCAGGTACTGTTGAAAAATACAATTTTCACTCTGTATAATATGTTTAAGGTTCAAGTCAAATGCATAAAGTCTGTGTGCAACCCCCACCTTAATACAGAAAACTCATGGCAGCCATGGCAATATAAGGTTCATTATCTATGTGTAACCTGTTGTTGTTTGTCTTTCATTCTTGAAGAGGACCAATGACATCAGGAGGGTGGTATCTTGACTTGCAAGTGAATTGGACTTAAGTGAAGCAGGGCTGTGCAAAGTTATCAGCTTCACTTTCTCTTTCAGGGTCATCTGCGTCCAGTGGCAAGACACAGGTCAGGATGACTGGTGACGGCCCTGGATGCAGTGGGAGACATGGCCTTTTTAAGCGAAGGTCTTTCCCAGGTCTCAGTTTGTCTGAGGCAAGACCCATTCAGTGATCTTAAGGCTAGGTAAGAAATTAGGCAAAAGATGGCCTAGTTTGCCTACTCAAAAAAAAAATCAACCTGGGAGGGCCAGAAAAGAAACAATTGCTATTTTACACTGTTAGGAACAATCCAGTGTAGAGAGTAGCAGTTCTCTAACTTTCTGGTCTCAGGACTGGATCCCTTTACACTTTTATATTATTGAAGACCAAAAAGAACTTTTTTAATATATCTATCAATATTCACCACATTAAAAATTAAAATGCATACATTTAAAAATATTTAGTTCACTCACCTTAACTTAAAAATTAACAATAATAAACCCATTGCATGGTAATATAAATAACATTTTTATGAAAAATATTTTCCAAAACAAAAAAAAAAATCACGAGAAGAGGCATTGTTTTACATATATCTGAAAATCTCTTTGATGCCTGATTAATGAAAAGATAGCTAGATTCTCATATCTGCCTCTGTAGTCAATATTGATGCATATTGATAATTAAAATTTGTATAGTGCTTACCATGTGCCAGGTACTGTGCTAAATAAACACTGTACAATTATGATCTTACTTGCCTCACAACAACCCTGGGAAGGAGAGGCTCTTATAAGCTTTATTTTGCTGATGAGGAAACTGAGGCAGAGATTAAGCAACTTGCCTAGCATCACACAGCTAATAAGGGTCTGAGGTCGAATCTGAACTCAGGTCTTCCTGACTTCAGGCCCAGTGCTCTCTCTGGTGAGTCACCTAGAAGCTCCCAAATATGTTTTAATTGACACATATGAAGAAAATCCAGCCTCACACAGATATGTAGTTGGAATAGAGAAAAGTTTTTTAGTAGGCAAATAATGTCTTAGTACAGTATTATTATGAAAATAGTTTTGACCTCTCAGATCCCTTGAAAAGGTCTTGGGGACCTTTAGGGGGGGTCCAAGGATCACACTTTGAAACCTGCTGGCTGGAAGTACCAGCCTCAGAGCCACAAAGACCTGGGCTAGAGTTTTACCATGGACATACACTAGCAGGTCATTTAACGGCCCAGCTCTTCAAGTAACATCTAAGACTATGAATTGCATAGAGTGTGTTGACTTACCTTGGTAGAAGGAAGCTCCCCATACCAATGAAACCACAGGCCCAGATATCCCATCTTGATAATGGAATAATCATTTGTCTCCAAGTTGTTGTTTTTTTATTTCTGCAGGAGCAGCCTGATGCAGTAGACCTGGCATCAGTGGACCTAGGGTCAGACCCCAGCTCTGCTCCTTGGAGCCTGCGTGCCTGTGGGCAAGTCTGAAGCTCTTTGGGCCTCATCTGTAAAATGAAGGACTTGAACTAGATGGCTCCTGAGGTCCTTCCAGCTCTAAACCTACAGCCCTACGAACATTCTACATCAGCCCAGAGGCGATCAAAGGAAGGGTCAGACTCACGGCTGCTTTTCCAGGCAAACAGCTGGGTCCACTCTCTCCCCTTCACTGTGATCAGAAAGTGTTGGTTTCAGGATCTTCTGGGTCCAGCTCTTCTGCCTGTGGTGATGTCGCACTGTTTCTTCCTTGATGGAAGGTCTCTCCGATCCCTCAAACTGGACTGGAAGGAAGGCTCCGTTTAATAACAGACTTGTCATTGCAGTGGTCTATGTAAGGCTTCAAAGAAAAAAATGCTTATCCTGACTCAGCTCAGGAAAGAAGGACTTTTTTTCCTTCAACAAAAACTGCAGAGAGCAGAGAAATATGTTGGTGTATCTGAGCACCCTGAAATCTCTGATATTCCATTACACTGCTAGCATCATCCCACATGATGCTACTTCCCAGTAGGCCATCCACTACTAAAAGGAAGTTTTAGTTGTGACCAAACACACATTTATCACATTTACTCAGGGATTCCTACTTTTGCACTTTTCAGACCCAAAGGGATTTCAGTGAGGTTGTCTCAGCAAAGCCCATGTCCACTGAAAATAATGCTTTTCTGGAAAGTTTTGGTATTTTTAAATTAAAAATTCCTAGCAAATGGAAGATGACAGGGATAAATGAAGACAGCACAGGTATTTTTTTAAAACTACTGACTGCAGCAATTTATTGTCTTCAATATCGTATGTGCTTTGGTATTACGGCTGGATGAATGTGAAGCGTGTACAAAGACAAACCAGGCACCTAATTTTGTCGTTGTTCAATCATTTCAGCTGTGTCCGACCCTTTGTGACCCCACTTGGAGTTTTCCCGGCAGAGATACCAGAGGGGTTAGCCATTTCTTTTTCCAGCTCATTGTACAGATGAGGAAACTGAAGCAAATGGGGTTAAGTGACACACCCAGGGTCACACAGCTAATAAGTGTCTGAGGCAGGATTTGAACTCAGATCTTCCTGACTCCAGGCCCTGTCCTCTATACACCAAGCCATCTAGCCACCCAGGGACCTAATAGGTACCACAGTACAATGGACAAAGGCCTGGCTCTGGACTTAAAGGGCCTGGGCTCAAGTCCCATCTGTGACGTTTACTACCCGTATGGTCCCGGGCAGGTCACTTAGGCGCTTTAAGCCTCAGTCTCCTCAGCTGCATAAACGAGGGAGCAGGACTAGATGACCTCTACGGTGACAGTTCCAGATCTATTATCCTAAAATCCTCAGATGAAATGGATTAAAGGATCAGCTGCTAAATACATCACCTACACGTTAATAAATCTAGATTATACCTTAGCTCATAACTAGAGTCATGTTAATTAACTGTTAGAGGAAAAACAGCCCGAAGGCATTCAAATGGAGGCAGCAGAAGCTAATGAGAAGCCAGGATTAGGCACTAGAAGTTTGATTTCGGACACTACTATAGACTCTCCCACTATCAATTTATATAAATATGTGTTCACGTGGTCATCCCTCGACATTCACGGGGTTTCACATTCATGGATTTCACATTCGTAGTTTTGATTATTTGTGGACCGGCCATTGATAATTAAATAGGAATTTTGGAGATTTGTGCTGTACTGGGGAATATCACAGACGATGTCCATATGTAAAGAAAACTAAAAACAATTAAGTCACAAATGCATAAATACTATGTGTTATCAATCTATTTTATTATTTACTATCATAAGTATGCACACATAAATTTGTTATAAACATTAGTTAAATTTTGTTGGAAGTTTCAGTGCACTAAAGAACTACAGACTAATGCTCTTTCTTTCGGAACCCTCCTCTTTGTCTCTCTACCATCCAGACTCAGTTGCATGATTTTCTCCCTCGGTGACCACTGTACCCTGCTTACTACACCAGTGGCTGTGAAGACTGCATAGTGTATGAGATAGTCATCTCTCTGGCTTGGAGACTGTAACTTTTTATGGGTGCCACATGATTTACTTGCTTTTTGTGTTAAATATGATCAGAATTATTAAAAATAAAGGTTTGGAATGGGGCCTAGAGTTATTTCAGCTTTTTCACATTTGTGAGGGTCCTTTGCCCCTAACTCTGGGAATGTCAAAGGACGACTGTATATACACATATATGTAAAGTCACTTTAATATCTGATTCCTTTGAAATATTAAACTGAGAGAGATACAATGCTCACTTAGTCCTTAGATGACTATTTTGTGTGTATCCCATTTTATTCAATATTGTAAAGAATATTATTTTACAAAACAGATCTTAACAGATTTGTGGGTTATCTCCAAGTTTGATCTGGAATACACATACAAAAGTCCCAAACACGGCTGAGTTTCCTCATCTACAAAATGAAAAGATTGAATTAAATAGCTTCTAAGGTCCATTCCAACTCTAGAGCTATGATCCCAAGTCATCTAAGCCATTTTGTATGTAATCAAGAGGCTTAACAGCAAAAAGAAAAAAAAAAACTTAAGACAGAACTTAGACAATATTTTAATAACTTTTGGATGATTCTAAACATCTAATAAGATATCACTTAGAGAAGAAAAAAGTGTATAATATAAATATGAAGAAGAACAACTTTAGACCATTTCCCTAAATAACTAAAGAAAAACTTCCCAACCCTCTTTTCTTTATAATATAATTCAGGATAGTCTTTACCACGGAGGTATCAAACTGACTGAAGAGCCAAGTGTGGGACTTTTCTTCTGATCAGACAAGTTGTGTTGGGCCCTCTTCTCTCTACTCCCTCTGAGGGAATCTCATCAACTGCCACGGGTTCAACTACCATCTCTAAACAGATGACTCTCAGAGTGGACCTCCATTCCTGGTCTTTCTCTTAAGCTCCAGCTCCACATTACCAACCAAATTTCCATTGGGTTTCTCAAACAATGTGTCCACAACAGAATTTATCTCTTTCTCCAAATCCTCTTAACTTTCTTATTTCTGCTGAGGGCAACACTATCCTTCCAGGAAACCAGGTTCACTACCCAGAGCCATTCTTTACTCCTCCCAACCAATCAGTTGTAAAGTTACTGATTCCACTTCCACCACAGATCTGACATCGACCCCTTCTTTCATCTCATATGGCCACCGTCCCAGTTCAGATCATCCTCCTAACTGCCCCTGGTCTCTTCCCTCTCCAATTCATCCTCCACCAAACTGATATTCCTAAAATGCAGAGTGGACCACATCCCTCCTCTGCTTAAGAAGCTTCGGTGGCTTCTTCTCACCTCCAGGATAAAGTAAAAACTGCTGTTTGCTTTTAAAGCCCTTTGCAATCTGTCCCAGTCCACTGCTATAGGCTTATGTGCCCTATACTCTCCTTCACATGCTCCATATTCTGGCCTAACTTGTTGTTCTCTACACTCAACAGTCCATCTCCTGTCTCCATGTGCTCCCTCCTCACCCTTATCTTACAGAATCCCCAGCTTCCTTCAAAGTTTGGCTCACGGGCTACCTTCTACAGAAAACCTGTTCTGATTCCTTCTTTTGCTCCTCCCCCTCCATTCCCTTTGATCTCTTTGGATATATGTTGGCATTCCACATTCTGTGTGCATGCTATTTCCTCAGCAGGAAGCTCCTTGAAGGCAGGACTGCTTAGTCTTTGCCTCCTTGGTGCTGAACACTGGCTGGCAAGTTGCTGGCATTTCACAAAGGCTTGCTGAATGAATGTTGACTAAAGAATTCCTAAGTAAAAAGCAAGCCCAGACGTTTTATGCAATGTGTGATTTGGGTGAAGTGGTATCACCCGTTTCAGTGATTTCCTCTTACCTGACAATGCTTTCACTATCTGTTCTTTTTTCCATTCCCACGGCTGTTCATACTCTGCCGCTGGTCGCTCATCATTTTCAGGAAGCCTGCTGTCTGGGGAACGCATCTTCCTTTCTTGTATAGTACCCATCTGTACATCTGGTTTGGGTCCTCCTTCTCCAGGTTCATAAGGAGTATCATATAGCTGCGGGGGTTTGCCCAGAAGGTCTTTGGAATTTCGTCTTTTAGCCAAAGTCTCTGGTTTAATGCCATTTTCCCCTGACTCGCAGGGGCTGTCCAGCAGTTGAATAGCCTTCACCAAGGGGTCTTTAGAACCTCTTCGCCTTATCTCTGAAAGGTGTACACATATATTAATGAAAACATGCATGTAGCACCACAGTTCCCTAGAAGGGGACATGCTGTTGTAACATTCGTGAAACTTAAGCACCTACCCATCTTTCTGTCTTATCTATCCAGTCAAGGCTGGCATGTAAGCCTGGAGTTATATTTCAATAGCTCTGATTCTCTGCCAGTAGCGCCAACAGTGACAGCAACTATGGGAGCAAGACAAGTAAAGTGTCTACTCCTTCCTTCCTCTATTTGCTATATAAATCCTATGACGTATAAACATTAGGCTGGAAACGATCACAGAAATCTACAGATCCCAAAGTAAGGCCCAGTGTGAAGCAATGTAGCCAAATGAAGCAGCAGCTCCAGGGCACACTGCCACATACCTACTCTAACCGTGCAGTCTGATCTGGCTCCAGTTTAGCCTTAAACTGTCTGCTCCATGTTGGAGAACAAAATGAGACAAGCCAGATGTAAAAGAGCCAGTGTGTAGGAAACTGCAAACAGCAGGAAAAATTTGTTTCTGTGAGCTAGAAATGATGTCTTCTAATCATGGAGAATAACCAGAGGGAGGAAAGTCTTTTGTAAAGTATTTTGTAAAGAATGCACATGATGGGAAGAAGACTGATTACTTAAATTTTAGAGCCACTAAGAATGCTGCAACCTAGGAAACAACAGAAGAGAAATAAAACCAGATTAAAGGGGGGAAAAGTTACTCAAACTTGGGGAACAGAAAATTCAACCTAGAATCTGTTTACAATGCATAGGAGATCAATGTCCATATACAGCTTTAACTCTGTCACTTTTGGGTCTCACACACCCTCTATCCCAGCTACTCCTGGGCTCTGCAGCTGGAGCCTTCTTCATCTGTTCTGTTCAAGGTTTAGGAAAAAACCAAAAACACCTTTCCTTTTAGCTTGGTCAAAACAAAGTGGTAGTTTTTTCCAAAGGAATCACAAATAAGAAATGAAAACAACAATGAACACAAACACAAGAAAACAGGAAAGGATAGGTTAACAGAGAACACATTTAATTCATTCTCAAAATCCAGCCATGTTATATCAGTTGGCATTCTCTGCTCTTCCTGATCTCACTTTCACCCTGTCTCTGCTGAACTAAGAGGAAAAGTAGTTTGTCTATACTTATGATCAGGAGAAATATACTTGGGTAGATAAGAATAAAGCAGAAATTGCCTCATATGGAGCAATTTTACGACAATGCTCAACATTTCATATTGGTTCTTTAAGTGTCCATGGTCTATATAACGTAAATGTCGGTGTTAGATGTCTTTCTGCTTTTTAAGAAAGAATGTCTGTAGAGTTCTGGGAGAGAAGTAACTGAGCCAAGAACTTGGGCTGGTGATTGGATCATAGAGTTTGAGAGCTGGAAGGGACCTCAGTGGCCATCTAGTCCAACCCATAAGCAAAAGGAAGGGAAAGAAAAGCACTCCTTCCTTTGAAAGTCCTTAGATTGGGTAAAAGATATGCAAAGTATTATTAGGTCTTTAAACAATGTTTAATTAGGAAAAAAGCAAGACTTACACATGGGGTCCCTCCACCCCCTCAAGCTCAATGACTTCAGAGTTCATTCCAGCACCTGGCTGTCTTGAACCTGAGGCGCCATAGTAACAGAAACAATCACATGGTTGAAAACGGATCCTTCCTGTAGGGAGAATAGCCCCTGACGTGCGGAGCTGGCTCTGAGAGGAAACAAGACTGAGAAGGAGGAAATGGAGAAAGGAAGCTACACCCAGGCTGTCTGATACAAGCCATTTACCATGGCAGACAACAGAAAGCAGTTAACTAACTGCAGATAAACAGTCATTTGAAGCAAAGGGCTGAAACCAAGAGCTGACCTTATAACAATTAAAATGTGCTGCTGGATGGAGCAAGATATGAAATGTGCTAAAAAAAATTTTCCTTCTTAATAACTAATTCTAGTCTTGTAGCATGTACTCCACATATATTTACATTTTTGATAACTAGAAGAACACAGAGGGCTTTAACCCACCCCCCCCCCCGCAACTTAAGCAATTTAGTTTTAGTCTGTAACTCCTCTGTTACAAGGATCTTTAATGATTAAGGATTCTTTGACGGACAAAATTGAGCCTTATTTTAACCGTAATGTAAATTTAAGAGTTTAATTCAAACTCTCAGTTTATAAAAATCAAAGAAGAAGAATTTCAAAATATGATACTTCAAGCCATCTTCCCCCATTTAAAGAAATCAAGCTTTTATGTGTAATATGGTATTGTGGGGGGCAGGGGTGGGGAGGGGAAGTTTTGATCAAAGGTCCTCTGACCACTACATTAATGTCATCTCCATGAGCTAAGTGTTTCTTATACCGGCTCTATTCAAAGACATTCGGAAAACATTGTCATATTTGGAACACATTTTTAGAAGTATTCAAACTACACAAGGATTTTCTTTCCAGACAAAAATGTCTAAGTTTATGCTCGTATGTGGAACAAAAAAATCAGAATGCAGAGTTGTAAACCCCAAAGTTTGAGGTTTACAAGGGAAATGGTGAAAAGTCTAAAAAAACATGACTGTGTTCCTCCCCCCCATAGTTGTTTTCTCCCCATATGTGAACTTGATAGAATACCCAAACGATGAGAATCTTTTAAAAGCCTGAATGTGTTTAAACTAAAAGACAAAACCAGAAAATAATCCTGAATGCTATGAGAAATCCTCATACTGGGAGGGAAATTGGGGCCGGATGACCTCTAAGATCTCTTTTAAGGATCTGTGATATTAATCTGGCAGCTCTGGACTAATAACAAACAATGCTAAATGCTTACAATCTTCATTGCATTCATTCTTCTGAGGAAAATGGTTTATGTTACTACTCCCCTATTCATAACCTCTCTTCTAAAGGAAGTACATATTCCTGCTTGTTTTAAAAATTCCCAGAGGTTCTGGGTTCTAGTCTCAGTTCTGCTATTAAATAACTACTTGACCCAGGTTGATAAATGCCTCCTCCTGCCACCCCACTCCCACGCCTGTTTCCTTCTTACCACATGGGGTTGTTACAAGGATGAAGAAAAATTAGAGGATCACAGTTCAAGTCCAACCTCCTCATGTTGTAGATAATATAAAGGGAGGTGCTTTCATACCAGATATTATAGCTAAAAAGCAGGTTTATACCCTCAACTTTATAGATCAAGAGACTGAAGGGTAACTCAAAAGAAGCCCAATAGGGTAGTATCCCCCACCATGAATTGTGCTACTTTATAAAGAAATGTTTATTTTTAAACATTTAAATCACTCTACAGTACCTTTAAACCATAACTAAGCAGAACAAAAAAAAAGAAAGAAAGAAAGAAAGAAAGGAAAAAACCCAGCAGCAAATCATTTATTTCCAGCTTCTGTTCAGCTCACTCACTTCCTGTTATTCTGCCCAGCTGTGTAGCCCCATGGGCAGGCTAAGTCAAGGCATTTCCACTACGTTGATAGAGAAGGGGATGTATATGTATTAGGTATCAAGGGAGGCAACTAAGACCCAATTACTAGGGACCAATGGCCTTTAAAAGGTTAAAAGGAAAGAATATAGATTGTTGTTCTAGTATGGATTGCTGAAAATGAGGCAGTTGAAGTTTTAGATTTTAAACAGAATTCAGATACTTATTAAGTGCTGACTACTTAGAAGAAATTAGAAATAAAGATTCTGCCTTGGCCCGCTCGCAATCATCCTTAGCTTCAAGCTTACGTATTAACAAGGGTAAAAAGATATGCACATAACTATTATATAAGGAAGAATATGACAAATATGAAGGAAGGTTCATTCAAAGTGCATGGGAGAAATGTGAGGAGAAAGAGATTGCTTTCAGCTGGGGAGAAAGAAATGGAGAAAGGAATACAGAAAGGCTTCCTGGAGAAGAAGACATCTGAGCTGGGCCTTCAAGAAGAGGGAGTTTTAAAAAGAAGAAAGGTGTGGAAGAAATCCATTCTAAGCATGGAGGTGGAAAATTAACACATAGCCCAGTTTCCCTAGAACATGAGGTATAGTACCATAAAACACGAGTTAGAAGGGTGAGGTGGAAGTCGATTGTGGAAGGCCCTGAACCAAGTGAATCAGTCTGCATTTTACCTTACAGGAAAGAAGGAACTACTGATTGTTTTGTTGAAATGGCAAATTTCACAGATACACTTTTCATTTGGCAGGATCAATTGATCTGTAACTTCCTTTGTAAGCCCACGACATTAAGATTACAACATTCATAAGAAAAATACAATGGTTTGTATTCAGGGGTATGTTTTTCACAACCACTTAAAAAGAACCCTAGAGACAAAATGATTTATTTCATCTAAAGAGGAAGAGAGCAAAAAATATGAAAACAAAAGGAGAACGGAAACTTAAAACAGGAATTCAGCATAGACTCTTAGGGGAAACTCCTTTTTTGAAATTTTACATCCCTTTTAATTGTTTTAATTTATCCTTTTTATTCCTCTCCTCCAACCACCTAATTAAAAAAATTTTTTTTTTTTACTGTGACTCAGTTCATTTTTCACTTCCTTTCATTCAAGGGTTTCACCAGGGGTCACAGTCCACTGACCCTTAGGGTCAAAGCCTGGCCAGGCTACACCCTCCCTGAATCCAGCTCCTTATCTCCATCCAGCAGAGCAGCAGGAAACAGAAGCACTGCTTTCCTGTTCTAGTTCATTTTCATTTCTGAAGCCTGCCCTGACTGTATCAGAGAGCTGAAGCTATCCTTGTGTTCCACTATTCTGTGACTCTGCTTATGTTGCTGTAACTTGACAGCTTTTCAATTTGTTTTAAAAACAGTAGGAACAAAGTCTTTAATGTGTGCCCAATTATTCTTTTCCCAGGCATGAAACTCATGACACTCAAGGGGGGAAAAAAAACCCAACCAAAAAATCCCTTGAGTCAGCACTCATATACTAGATGTCTGTGTATCTAAGTTAAGTTAGTAGATAAAATTAACTGAAGGAAGTATTTTTTATTTGTTCTATGAAAGTACTACAGTAAAAGACATATCAATAACTTAAGCTCATAAAGATGTAAAATAAATGTAATTAAAATAAGAAAGTTTAGTACAAAATAACAGCATGATTCTACTGACTTTATAATTCTAGAAATAAATCACTTATAAATTAAGATGCTGTAATCCAAAAAAAATGAATTTAAGTCATACATTTAAGATACAGAAATTTTAAGCTTTGTCACATTAGCCAGTTTGAGAAGTTTTTTTTTCCCCAGCAAAATAATAGGAACGTATCGTGTCTATATGATTTCAAGTTATTCTTTAAAACAACACATTGTTTCCTTAATGCACACTTGTGACTCACTGATATCCAACGGCTTAGCTAGGGAAATGAGGGATTCAGGAAATAGATATAGTAACCTTAGCAATGAGAATCCCCTTCTTCACTCATTTTAATTCATAGAAGTAGTAATCTTGCCTAGAGGCCAGAGTGGATTGAATTGAAATAGATTGAAAGATCTTTGAAAGTACATCAGACTCTGAGAATTACATGATCCAACAGAAACATGAAGCAAGTTAAGAAGGGCCTTCTGTTCTAATCTCGGAAAGAATCAATGTCCTGGACTAAGGAGGTCATGAGTCCCCTCTAGTCAGTCTTCCCTCCGTGATTATCTCCAATTAATCCTGTGTATCTGCTTTGTACACAAGTGCTTTCATGTTGTCTCTCCCATTAGACTGTGCGATCCTTGAGGGCAGGGTCTGTCTTTTGCCTTTCTTTGCATCCCAGTGTTCAGAACTGTGCCTGGCACATAGCAGGTTAATAAATACTTGCTGTTGACTTGACTCTGCCCTGGTTGACCAGGGTTGATGTCAACTATTTAAAATACAGCATCTAAATTTAAAGGTGATTTATTTCTGGAACTCTGAAGTCAGCTGGATCATGCTATCTTTTAGTCTCAAAATTTCCTATTCTTTTAATTAGCTATTTTAAATGTTTTCGGAGCACAAAAATTATTCACGTGTCCTTGCTTTCGTAGGTCAAATCAAAAACAATATTTGGAGTGCTGGGGTCAGTTCTGTATGCCATGTTGTTAAGGAGGACTCTAATACGTTGGAGAGCATCCAGGGAAGGATAAGCCAGGATGGTGAAATCATTTCACATGAGGATCTATTTAAAGAACTGGGGATGTTTTAGCCTTGAGAAGACTTGATGGGGGGGGGGGCGGTGAGGGTGGGAGTGGAGGTGGGGAGTGAAACATGATAGCAATCTTCAAGTATGTTAAAGGTTGTCATGTGTAAGACGGATTAGTCTTTTTGGGCTGAGTCCCAGAGGGCAGAACTATAGATAATGGGCAGAAGCTGCGAAAGGGGCAAAATTCAGGCTTGGTGTTAGGAAGAACTTACAATTTAGAACTATACAAAAGTGGAATAGATTGCCTCAGGAGGTAGCAAGCTCTGGTCTTCCAACAAAGCCCAAGCCCTCCTTCGATCTACTATGGATTTGGTCATGTTACTTTATTTCCTCCCTGATACCTACTCTAAAAGAACTTGAGAAAGTAGGTATCAGAGAAAGGTATATAAGCTAAAAATACTAATAAGTTTTTTTGTGGTTCATGATGACACCGGCACCTCCTACTGAGGAAACTCCCTGAACCGCTGCAGATTGTCAACTATCCTAACACCTCAGTCTTGGAGCTGTCCGGGTTCCTGGGAGGTTAACCTGCTCATCATGACGTAGCCTATACACGTCAGTTTCTTGACTCTGAGGTAGGCTCCCTACCCACTACACCAAGCTGCTTTTTTTGCTCGAAATGGTGAAACGTATGAAGTAGTAGGCTTATGTCCGCAATTAACCAGCACTTTTTCACAAACCTGTTATCATCTGCTGTGCATCGTATGGTTCCATGTAGCCATCATTCTCCCCTACCCTTTCTGCATCCCTTTGACCCTTTGTACGCTTGGCATCATAGGGATCAGCATAGTCTTCTAAAATGATCACCTGTAAAAAGAAGAGTTCAGGATTCTAAAGCACCTAAGTAGTAATTGTACCCAAATGACTGTCTTCAGTATCGAAGAATCACCATCAATGCACAAATGATTATACGGGTAGTGGATGTGCTTTGATATGCATGAGGACTATCATATGGTCTCATCATCAGCAAGAAGTACAACTGGATGCACTTTTTCCAATAACTGCTTTAGCACAGTGCACACAGTAGGCACTTAATAAATTCGAGGTGGAGTCGCACTACTCCATCCACTCTTGCATGTCCTCTCCAACTTCAAGAAAGCATTTGCTACATAAAGTCCATGGTCTGGGGACTTGAAATAGAAAACAAAGAAGCCAAAAACCTTAACAGCACATCCACGTGATGATTAACCCCATTACTTTGGCCTCTTTAATTAACTGAGCTTATCAGCCTCAGTCTATCAAAAATCAAATACTTACTGAATGCTTGCTAGGCATCCTGCACTGCTAGGAAGCTGTGAGAGCAACATGTAAGACACGGTCTCTGCTGTCAAGGAACTTAAAATATAGTTAAAGAGGCAGGACCAAAGCAAGAAATAGAAGAATTAGATGGTATTGTGTGGCTCTACTGGTAGGATGAGTTCAGAGAGGGGACTGGTAGGTTGAAGAAGGACT
Source organism: Trichosurus vulpecula (assembly GCF_011100635.1). Classification (NCBI taxonomy): domain Eukaryota; kingdom Metazoa; phylum Chordata; class Mammalia; order Diprotodontia; family Phalangeridae; genus Trichosurus; species Trichosurus vulpecula. Next base: position 163,178,388 of record NC_050576.1, on the reverse strand, counting down.
TTAGTTGTGTTTGTCACTAAGTATAGTGTATGACTTTGAGAAGCAGAGTGGGAGGAGGGAGAGCATCAAGGGTGAGCTCTTACCCCATGGGAATGAAAGGAGGGAAGGCAAAGAAGGGGAAATGAGCAGGACCTCTGAAAGGACTCAGAGTAGCTGTTTAAGCTGCAGGTACCCAGCAGCTACCTGTGAAGACTGAAAATGTGTCAGTCACATTACTTCTTTTACTCAACAAATTTTTATCAACAGCCAATTAAACTGCACATGTAGACTTGAGCTAGGCACAGCAAGAGATAAACAATATTATGCTATGCAGTTTCTGCTCTCAAGGACCTTATATTTTAGTTAGAAGGACAAACCATATTCTTGTGAAACACTAAATAACGTAAAAGTTAAATATGACAAGAATAAACAAGAAATATTCCAAAGCTGTATGGCCCTCATGTTATAGGCTCTTATCATCATCCAATTAAGCAGAATGTCCAAAAGGACTGTTAATTGGGCCTGCTAAAAATTTACTCTTCTGTTCAGACCTCCTCTCCAACCCAGGAATCTGTGAAGCCAGCGTACCCAATAAAAGGAAAATGCAAGACTGTTAACACAATGTACTAAATATTTTATCCCTCACTTTCACTGCCTTTTAATCCTGGACAGAATCCAGACTAGGATGTAATAATGAGGACCAGAAAATATTTTTGCTCTTCCTGATCGTAATCTCCTTAAGAGTGTTTTGAAAACTGAGAGGACCTAAAAGCAGCCTGGTATAGTGGGCAGTACTGCTGGAAGACCCTGGTTTAAATCCTGTCTCAGGCTCTTCTGCCCTTCCACTCTTCTTAGGGAGATGAATTGCTCTGAGCCTCAGTTTCTCTCCATCTGTAAAATGAAAAGGGTGGGTGTGCACTCAACTTCCTCTAAATCTATGATCTATATCCCTTTTCAAATATTAGCTGTAGGGATTCCAGTACTAGCAAAGAGAACTGGGCTGGTCCTTGATTGATTTTTATCAAAGTTTTGCCTATAAACTCCCCACACAAAATCACAATATTAACACACACCCTTCAGCAGGCAGACAAGTGTGGCAAAATAGAGTCCTATTTAAACAGAGCTTTGAACTACCAGTAAAATGATAACACTACAGGGGCAAGGTGAAGCTCCTTAATGCTAAGAATAAGACAATGTCACTAAGGATCCAAACATCTCTTTGAGGTGTCCAGTTTTTACTTTTCCTTGACTATAATGAATATTAGATTTTCTTTTAAGTAAAGATTCAACCCCCTAAAAGTGACATATGTATGAGGTTGTAGGGGAATAAGAAGACACAAGAAATGTTCCAAAGCTACATGGATTAAGTAATTTAGGTTCCTACCATCATCCAAATTACATGGCATGTTCATGGGTTGGGGAATAGTTGATTTAGTAGTAGGGGGGGGTTGATTTGATGGGGGAAAAGGTTGGCTTGATGGAAGGCAGGGTTGGCTTGATAAGGGAAATGATTGGTTTGATAGAGGGGTAAAGGTTGGCTTGTTGGGGAGAGGTTGGTTTGATTGGGTAACAGTTGGCTGAATAGGGGAAAAGGTTGGCTTGATGGAAGGAAAGGTTGGTTTGATGAGGGAAAAGGGCTTAATGGGGAGAAGGATCGCCTTGATGTGAAAAAATGGGTTGGTTTGATGGGGAAAAGGTTTGATGAGGGGAAGAGTTGGCTTGATGGAAGAGAAGGGCTGGTTGGATGGGAGGAAGAGCTGGTTTGTTGGGGTAAAGGTTGTCCTGATGGGGAAAAGGTTGTCTTGATGGAAAGAAGGGTTGGCTTAATGGGAAGAAAGTTTGGATTAATGGAGGAAGAGTGGGCTTGATAGGGGTGGGAGGGTGGGAAGGAAGAGTTGATTTACTGGGGTGGGGGGAGGGAAGGGAGGATTTTAATGGAGGACAAGAGGAATGCTTTCTTCATACCGTGTCTTGCTGCTTGACACCCCTGCCCTTGTCCAGTTCGGGTCCCAGGGAGGAGGGGGAGGAAGAAGTGCTGGAGCTGGAGCTAGAGCTGGAACTGGAATAGTTTTTCCCGTTCTTCTCCTGGGTGTCCACCTTGATGAGCCGGTTGATGTAGGTGCTGCAGCCGGTGCTCTTGACCGAGCCGCGGGGCTGCTCCTCCTCGGGAGCGGCTGCGGCTGCGGCGCGGGAGTTCTTGCGGCTCTTGCCGGCGGCCGCCTGGAGCATCCCTTGGATGCTGTCGCGGGACAGCCGACTGTCCTTGGCGGGGCCGGAGCCTGCCGCCTTGCAGCTGCCCAGCTCGGCTGCCGAGTTCTTGCGGCTCTTGCCGGACGGCGGGGGCAGCCCGGGGCCGCCAGCTTCGGAGTTCTTGCGTAGTTTGCTGGCCAGGCCGCCCCCTCCTCCCGTGCCCCCTCCGCCGCCCCCTCCTCCACCTCCGCCGCCGCCGCCGGGCTTCGCCCGCTCCGACACCGTCTTCAGTGTCAGCGGTAACTCCTTGAACCACTTGGCTGCCATGGAGGGCGCCCGGCCGGGGAGCGTCGTGGCCCCTCGGGAGTCCGAGCCGGCGAGCAAGGAGGCGAAGCCCAGACACCGAGAGACGCCCGGCGCCGGCGACACACACATTCCCCGGGGCAGCGAAGCGGCGGGGGGCGAGCCCGGCTAGGCCGGTCCCGGGGGAGACGGGGAAAAGGGGACACAGGCGGCTTTCCCACGACGGGAGGCCCGGGGGGCTGGGAGACCTGCAAGAGCGGCCGCGACTCGGCGGCCAGTCCGTGCAGAAAACACGAAGGGTCCTCGCGCGCTCCGCGCGGCTGGCCCGGGGTTCGAGGCGGGGCCGGGCGTCGCCGTCCCCCGGGCTCCTCTTCCTGCAGCCCGCGGCCCCCAAGGTTTCCTCCGCTCCCGCCCCCGCGAGCCTGCCGTTCTCCGGAGCCCCCGGACGGTTTGGGACGGCCCGGCTCACTGTGTACTCGAGAACAGCCCTCGACGCGGGCGCTCGTTCTTTCCGAGGTCTAGGACAGCTACAGCAGGGACCAGACGGACTAACCCATAGATAGACAGCGCCGGGAAAACCGCCCCACACCTCCGAGAGCCTCCCGTACTGCCCTTCCACTCTGCAAGCATTAGGCGCCGCCCCTCTTCCCCAGATTCCCGCCCAGCTCGCGTGCCGGGAGAAAGGGGGCGGGGCTGAGGGGGCGTGTCCTCGCGCCTGCTCCTTTCCCTCGTGAGCCCTCAGCTGTGGAGCGATGTTCGAAGCTCGAGGCCCAGCTTTGGCTGGCGCCAGTAGGCGGGGGAGGGGCAGCAGGCCCCTCATCCTGGCGTGAAGGAGGTGAAGAAAAGGGCTGACTTAGTAACAGTATCCCAGCCTCACATTCAGGTCCTACCCACCTCAGGGAATGTAACTGTTTCTCCTAAGTAAGGGTTAGTGGCAAGGGTTTGGAGTCAGGAAAACCTAGCTTCATATACCCATAAACTTATTAACTATGTGACTGAAGGCGAATCTGAAAGTCCAGTGAGACTAATAAAATAATTAAATTCTCCGCCTCGAAGTGTTGGTTCGAGGCTCAAATGGGAGATGTGCATTTTGCAAACATTAAAATGCTAATAATATCTAAATGTCAGTCGGGTGGTAATCTCTGCTTTCTCCTCCCCTTCCCCCCCAAAAAAAACCAAGTTGCGCTTTCCCCACCCAGCCTCCAGCATCAATCACCGGACATGCGCAGTACCCATCATCCCTCGGAGCGCCTCCCTTCTCCCCTCATTCTGCCTCGCGCAGCCTCACGAGGCAGAGGGAGCGGGAGAGTGGAAGAGGGCTAGCTCTTTTCTCTCTGTCACGGTCTCTCATTGCTGTATCCTCGCTTTGCACGTCCTGGGAAGGCCTGTGAAAAGAAAGTGGGTGCGAGGGGGCCGAGAAGTTCGGTAAGTGAGGCAATTTTGGCTACATAACCCTCCTCAACCCCTCCCCTCCCCCACCCCCACCCCCACCCCCACTTAGCGTCCAGGGCTGAGCCACATCCAGTCAGTCAGTCAACTAGTGTTTTTATCGAAGCCCCTACTGTGTGCCAAGCACCATGCTAAGCTTTGGGGATGCAAAGAAAGGCGAATAACGCCGTCCCAGCCCCTCCCCCCAGTCTGATGGTGGTGAGGTGGAGACATTATCAGATGACTCTTCACACTCGATAGAGACAGGTCTGGGAAAGGCTTGTTGCAGAAGGTTGAGTTTTAGCTGAATCGGGAAGCAAGGGGCCAAACACGTAGGGGCCTGAGAGCATGTGAAACAGATTTTAGTTTCTTCTCCCCCAGAAGCGTGGTTGGAGTGAGGGGAGTACCTCATCTCCCAGCCCCTTACCCCTCTCCCGAATTTGGTCTTGTAATTACTTCCCTTAAGTGTTCTACAGTTGGGACCAAGTCCAGCAGTTGCATGCAAGCAAAACTTGACTGTGTCTAAGTTGAATTGAGTTTGGGAACATCCCCCAACACTTGGAGTCCCTGGTGGAAACTGGAAAATGGCTTTGTTGTTTGGCCGACATTAATGGGGAGCTGAATGTGCTGGAGAAGTTAGGGGTGGTGGTGGGAGAGTTTTTTTGTGACCTGTTATTTTGTCAGTATTGGGGAACTTCTGGTGAGAAACTAATGGAAATCAATAACTATTCCATTATAGTCTTAGAGAGTTTCCAGGACCACCGAGAGGTTGATTAGCTTGTCCAGGTTCAGGCACAGTCAGTATACGTTCAGTTAGAAGGGGACCTTGAAACCCGGTTTTCTGAACTCTGAGATCTGCTCTCCATGTACTGGACCGTGCTCTTGTTGAAGGTAACAAAGTATCACAAAGTTAAAATGGTGGCGGAAGACAATGGCTGAGACCATTTGGATTCTGTGCTCGGCTCTGGCACTGAATAGACTTTGTGAACTTGGACTCATTGAATCTCTCTGAGACTGTTTTGTCATCTGTAGGAGGAGGGTGATAACAAGAGAGATAATCCTGTGAAAGTGTTCGGTAAAGCCTGCCCTATAAAGTTGTAAAGTGATATTAGTGATCTGTTGCAGATCATCCTTGTAATTTTGCAGTTAGTCAAGAAATTACAACATATGAAGTATAATGATACAATAATATACCCCACAAATCTCAGTTTCTCTCTTTTTATAATATACCTTGTATACGAAGGGAGGGCTGACTGGGGAATGGGGCAATCAGAATATATGCCATCTTGGAGTGGGGGGGGGGAGGGTAGAAATGGGGAGAAAATTTGTAATTCAAGCTCTTGTGAAAATCAATGCTGAAAACTACAAAATATTAAATAAATTAAATAAATAAAAAAATAAAAAATATATACTTCGTATACTCATTCAGAGTGCTAAGCTTAGAGTCAGGAGCAAGGATGGGGAAGAATCTTATGTCTATACTAGCTGTGTGACGATGACTGAGTCACCTAACTTCTCTAAGGCTCAACTTTCTTATCTGTAAAATAGGGATAATAATACCATAATACCTACCTTACACAATTGCCCTGAAGTTTAAATGAGTTAAGATATGTTAAAAAAAAGATATGTTAAAAAAATGATTTGCAAACTCTAAAGCATTATATTAATGCCTTTGTTGTCAATCTGTGTCATATACTTATATAAAGACTCTTGAATTCAAACAGGAATTTTATTCTGCAAATTTATTTCTTGCAGGTATAATTTCCTGCTTTGTCTTTCTAACAGCCTTGGAAAGCATGGGAAAACTATTTCCATGTTCCAAATGGAGACAGCCACAATAATTCATTTAAGGTCACAGAGTCAAAGGCAAAGTTGGGATGATTGTACTTATAGCCTATGGTTCTGATTATTAGACTTGATTTTATTTGTATATACATATATACTTTTTTCTCCATTTTAAATCATTTCTCCCATAGAGACTGTGTGTATTGTTGATGTATCTTTTAAAGGGAATAAAATCTTGAAGTGATGAATTTGTTACATATTTTAAAATGAATATCTAGTAATATTGATATTTAAGCCTATGAAACTAGGGAGCTTGAAACAGAAGAGAAAAAGCTTATGGGAAAAGAGTATTCTCTGGTTTACTGAGGTAAGGGTTTAGAGCTAATTAATTAATGAGAGATTGAACATTTTAATTAATTTATGAGGCACTGTCAAAACCCCTTGATTGCCTTACAACCCAAGATGAGAAATAATAAGATAATGAATCAAGTAGCAGGATAGAAGGGAAGGGGAGGTTCATGGTAGCTGTCAACTAGTATGTGCATGTGAAACCCACATGCGAGAATACTTGTCCAAAATCCTGCAACATAGGTAATAGCTCCCTTTCAATTTTGTGAGAAAAGTAATATCATTTAGTAAATTAAAAACTCTTTCTATACATAACCTCATTAGAACCTCACAATAATTCAGTAAGGCATTGATCCCATCTTACAGATAAGGAAATAGAGAGGCTTAGAAGTGATTCATCCAAGTTCATAAGGCTAATTAATAAATGGCAGAGCCAGTACTAGAACCAGGTCTTCTGATTGCATGGTACAATACCATGCTGATTTTCATAACATGGATTAACAGTCCCTCAATTATTTATGAACTCTTTTTTAACATATAATTTTTGTTTTATTTCTTTCTCAATTACATGTAAACTTTTTTGAACGTTTATTTGAAAAAAGTTTAGAATTAAATTCTCTCCCTCTCCTCTTCACCTCTCATTGAGAAGGCAAGCTGTTTGATATAGATTATATGTGTGTAGTCATGCAAAACATTTCCACATTAGCCATGTTGCACAATATGCAAGTTGAAAGGCAGCTCCCCAAGAAAAACAAAGTAAAAAAAAGAATGCTTCAGTCTGTATTCAGCTCCATCAGTTCTTTCAGTGGAGGTGGGATAGCATTTTTCATCATAAGTCCTTCAGAATTGTCTTGGATCATTGTATTGCTGAGAATAGCTAAGTCATTCACAGTTAACCATTGTACAGTATTGCTTTTACTATGTACAATGCTCTCCTGGTTTTGCTTACTTTACTTTGCATCAATTCATGTAAGTCTTCTCAGGATTTTCCGAAAGCATCCTGTTTGTCATTTCTTATAGCACAGTAGTATTCTGTCACAATCATATATTACAGCTTGTTCAGCCATTCTCCAGTTGATGGGCATCCCCTCAATTTCCAATTGCTACCACAAAAAGAGCTGCTATAAGTATTTATGTACATGTAGGTCCTTTTCCTTTTGCTTTGATCTCCTTGGGATACAGACCTAGTAGTGATATTGCTGGGTCAAAGAGTATACATGGTTCTATAGCCCTTTGGGCATAGTTCCAATTGCTCTCTAGAACAGTTGGATCAATTCACAATTCCACCAACAGTGAATTAGGGTCTCAATTTTTCCATATCTCCTCTAACATTTATCATTTTCCTTTTATGTCATATTAGCCATCTGATGGGTATGAGGTGGTATCTCAGAGTTGTTTTAATTTGCATTTCTCTAATCAATAGTGATTTAGAGCATTTTTTCATATGACTACAGATAGCTTTAATTTCTTCTGAAAACTGCCTGTTCATATCTTTTGACCATTTATCAATTGAGGAATGGCTCATATTCTTATAAATTTTACTCAGTTCTCTATATATTTGAGAAATGAAGCCTTTGTTAGAGAAATTTACTGTTAACACCCTCCCCCCCTTTCTGCTTTCCTTCTAATCTTGGCTGCATTGGTTTTGTTCGTGCAAAAGCTTTTTAATTGAATGTAATCAAAATTATCCATTTTAATCCCGTAATGCTTTCTATCTCTTGTTTGGTCACAAATTCTTCCTTTATCCATAGATATTTATTTTTGAACTCTTAGAAAATTTATTTCTGAGCTCTTCATATTTGCACTTTTTTGTTAAAGCCTTTTAAATTATCTTTAGTTATTTTCTCACAAATTCTTACCTTAGTAACCTTCCGCTAAGTATGTGATGATGATAAATTATGCGTGTATTCATATCTAACACTGGCTGATTTTTGCTTTGCAGGTGATTCCTTCAAAAAGAATTAAAGAACTGCAAACATGTAAGTTTCTTTTCTCACAGCCACCATCTGTCAAGCTAGGTGCTGAAAGTAAAAATGAATAAAATGTTTAAAATGTGGGTGTGACATTTTAGAAAGAATATTGACAAACTGCAACCAAAAAGGTGAAGGGTCTAGAAACCATGATATAGTATAGAAGGCAAGTTGAAGGAATTGGAGATGTTTAGTAGTTGAAAAGAGGACTTAGGCAGTGCATGGTACTGCTTTCACATACTTGAAGTGTGTTATTCATATGGAAAAGAGGGTGGATTTATTCTATGTTGCTCTGAAGAACAGAACTGGGGACCAATGGCTATTGAACAATTAGAGTTGCTCCAAGATGAAATGAACTATTTTGTGAGGTACTGAGTTTCTCATCCCTGGAAGGGATGAGCTGTAAGTAGGGAGAGAGGAAGGAGAATTGATCAGAATACAACTTAACAGTTGATTTTTCCCAGCCCAGGTGATGTCACCACAGAAAATAACAGTAAACAGTGAGGTGGCAGATTTTAAAGGAAAGGTCTACACTTTGTTACCTGTAAATGAAGTGTAAAGAAGTAATGAAATAGAGATTTGAAGAAGAGCCCTGTGAAGAAAGACTGATGCTTCTTTACCCCTTACAAAGTGTGAAAACATTCTTTAGTCCAGCTTGATAGGATTATGAAATTATATGGTGGTTAGCTATTGACTGGCCAGTGGGTCAGCCACAATCCCGGTGACCCTTCAAAAAGCAAGATACACACTCTAGAGCAGGGCTTCTTAAACTTTTTCCGCTGTCTCTTTTTGCATTTTGGTAGCAGGTGTTGGCTTTGTGCAGCCTGAGGGCATGCACAATGCAAAGTGCCCATGCTTTGTGTTTAGGACCAAGGCTATAGTTAAGTTGCCTGATTCAACATGGGCAAGCCCTGCCAGAAACCCCTCGTATTCATTATGCATTTGATTTTTAATTAACTTTTGGTCTTTGCACATTCAGAAACCTTTTACTGTTGCCAAATATGAGGTCATGACCCACAGTTTAAGAATAGATGAGGAGTCTAGAGCAGGAATCCAGAGAGCCAAATCTGGCTTGTTGACTGTTTTTTTGTAGGGCCCCAGCTAAAAATGATCTTTACATTTTAAAATACAATAAAATTTTATTTAAAAATGTAAAAATAATTCTGAGCTCATGGAGTTCTGACCCACATAGTACCTTGAAAATGGGGGTAGTCACCCTCCTTAGGGTGTGAGTTGGAAGAGGTACCCAAAAGGGGTGTTGTATAAGTGGTGTTGATACGCTAGGTCTGTATACTAAAGACGTCAAAAAAAGGGAAAAGGACCTATTTGTACAAAAATATTCAGAGCAGTTATTTTTTGTGCTGGTTAAGAATTGGAAATAAGATGCCCATCAATTGGAGAATATAGCTAAACAACGTGTGGTATGTGATTGTAATGTAATATTATCGTGCTGTAAGAAATGACAAGCAGGATGATTTCAGAAAAATCTGGAAAGACTTACATGAGCTCATGCTGAGTGAAGGGAACAGAACCAGGAGAACATTGTACACAGTAGCAGCTGTATTGTTTGCTGAAGAATTGTGAATGACTTAGCTATTCTCAACAATACAATGATACAAGAAAATCCAATGGGCTAATGATGAAGTATATTATCCACCTCTAGAGCACGGACCGATACTGTTTGAATACAGATTGAAGTGGGTTATTTTTTACTTTCTTTCCTTCTTTTTCTTTTATTCAAGTCTTCTTGTACAAAATGACTAATATGGAAATGTTTTACGTGATTACATGTGTATAACCTATATTTCATTGCTTACTATCTCAGGGAGGGGGATGGGGAGAGAGGGAGGGAGGGATAGAATGCGGAACTCAAAATGTTTTTTAAAAATTATATAAAAAATAAATAAAATAAGCCCATACAAACAAACAAAAAAGTGGTGTTGACTAGGGGAGTTTTTTAAACAGTTTAATAAGGTTACTTCTTTACCTAGAGAGTGTAGAGATGACCACTGGTGCCTTTTGTAAAACTAGGGGATATGTTCCAGCTCGTTTCCAAAGACCGAGGCTACTTTCAATATAATTGGCTAGCTAGAACTCTAGGAAAGGTAGGCTCTTGGAGAGGCCGTCTCCTTCCTGGGGTTTGTAAAAGTGAGGCCACAACCTGCTTAGCCCTTTTTGTGGGAAAGGGGGAGCTCCTTTTCCTGGTCAAAGGACAGATGAAAGTACCTGACAGACTAGACCTGTATTCTGGGTAAAGGCTTATCCACCAGGAATGAGTTGGGGTTTTTTTGAGGCCAAAGTGCCTAAAAGTTCCATGCTTACTCACAGTTTCCTGAGCCCAGGGAGACTGGAGACCTGAGAGTAGACTTTGATAGCTGAAGAGATGGCAGTAGCTGGGGCAATGATAGAGTTCTTGCAGAAACACTTATGTGCTTGCATGTGTGACCTTAGAGGGACTTCATGGACTTCTGACTTCCAGTCTACTGTTTGTTGGGGAGGGGGAGGAATGGGAGAGATTTTTATTTTCTAGGCAGCATTATCCAAGAATTTAAACTTCCAGCTAGAGAAGGGAGACTTCCTTGGCAGTATCGGCCTTGGGGATTGCCCCAGGAGTTAACTCCAAGTTAACAAGTAAAAGGATCAGGTCTTTTAAGAGAGAGAAGGGTGTTTCCTGAATAGTGGCTTGAATTGAGAAAGATCACTTCACCTACTTGGCCCCTGAACATAAAAGAACAGTAAGGCATAAAACTATTACTTGGGAGTCAAGAATCTGGGACCTTGCCACCCCCAACTGTTACCGTGGGTTTTTTGAGCTGTCTATTCCTATGAGGGTTCTGCCCTTGCAGACTTGAAGTATGTTTGCCTCCCAGGTGGTAAAATCAGAGGGGGCATTATGAGTCAAGATTGTGGAAGACCTTGTGTGTGTTGTGGGAATTTCACTGGAATGGTGTTTGTAATGACATTTCTTTCTAAAGAGAACAATGTGAGTACTTTATTTGTTCTCTGTACCTGTTTGTGGATTCCCGTGAGTCCTTTGTATCATCTGCATTTTGTATGGGGTAAAAATAAAGGTCATCCTTTATGTACGTACATTTGTTACTTTGAGTGCTTGTATGAGAACTGTGGACTTTGTAACCCAGTTGGAGGAATTTAGAGTTGGAGTATGTTTGAAAATTGTTTGAAACCTTGTAGGCCCCAGTCTGAGTTGTCCCTGATATTGTGGAACAACATAACAGCATAACACTAAAAAAGCAGCAGCAAGAGGCCTTCTCTCCAGAAGTACACAGAGCCCGAGCCCTAACATCAAGTGTGAAGTCAGGAAGTAGGCAGGAAGAATGAGCAAACAAAAAAAGAATCCTACCATTAAAAGCTATTATGGTTACAGAGATGCTTGATACAAACCGAGAAGAGAATGACTCCAAGACATAAGCCAAGGCTCAAATTAAAACACAGCTTGGTCACAAATTCAACTAGAATTCCTGGAGAGATGAATCAAGAGTTAAAAAGGTTAAAAATGTTTTTGTGAATGAAATGAGAATGCTAGAGGAAAAAATTGGAAAAGAAATGAGAGCTATGGAAAAAAAGATATGACAAGAGAATTAACAGTTTGGACCAAGAGGTACAAAACCTTGTTCAAGCAACAAATGCCGTGAAAATTAGAATTGAACAAATAAAAGTCATGACTCCATGAAACAAAAAGAAATATTAAAACAAAGTCAAAAGACTAGAAAAAAGAAGAAAATATAAGGTCTCATAGCAAAAATCACTAACTGGGAAATAGATCAAGAAGAAAAAAAAATTAAGTCATCAGACTACCTGAACTCTAGGACCAAAACATGAGCCTAGACATCATATGTCAAGAAAACATATGTCAAGCTAATATCCATAGCTTCCAGGTAAAAGAAAAAAGTACCGCAGGCAGCCAGAAAGAATTGAAAGTACTGAGGAGCCATGGTCAGGATCACATATGATTTAGCTGCTACCACTATAAAGGCAGAGAATTTGGAATGCCATATTCCATAAGGCATAGAATATAAATAAGCTCATAGACAAAAATAGCTTACCGAGTAAAACTGAATATAATACTATTTATTTTTTATAATATAATATAATTATATAATACTATTTACTATTATAATACTGTAAAATACTAACAGAAAAAATAGATCTTTAATTAGAGTTCTTCCAAGCATTCAGAAAAGCTGAGTAGAAACTTTGAGATTCAAACAGAAGTTAGGAAAACCATCACAAGGTAAACACCACTGAATGGTGATAAAGGATTAAACAAGGATAAACTGCTCACATTCAAACATGGAGAGATGATGCACATGTCCCGTTTGAACTCTGTCATCATCAGAGTCATAATTAAACAGAAAGTCTGGAAGTACTCTGTTATATCTTCATGACCCTAAGAGAAGAATGGAAAGAGAGAGGAAGAGGAATATACTGGGAGTGGGGGAAGGGAAAAGAGGATTAGGAAAAATTATCTCACATAATCAGGGTGTGCAAGTAGAAGTCTATCATAGGAGGAGAGGGTAGAGGGAATGTCTGACACTTGAACTTCACTCTCTGAGGTTTTATCTGACCTGATCAAAGGAGGGAAGAATACGTACATACACATGCATATACGCTATTCAGTTGTGTCTGACTCTTTGTGACCCTCTTTGGGGTTTTCTTGGCAAAGATACTGGAGCGATTTGCATTTCCTTCTGCAGTGGAATAAGGCAAACAGGTTAAATGACTTGCCCAGGGTCACACAGATAGAAAGTGTCAGAGGTCAGATTTGAATTCAAGTCTTCCTGACTCCAGGCCCAGTGCTCTATCTACTGAGTCACCTACTGGCCTCCTATGCATATTTACAGTTGAGTACAAAGATGTAAATATAAGGGGAGAAGTGGGAATTAGAGAGAAGGTAGATTAAGGGAGAAATTAATCCTAAGGAAAGCAAACTCAAAAGATTTTTGAGGTAGCAAACAATGAGAATCTGAGGGGATGTCCGCGAAGTGGGGAGTGGCTGAACAAGTTACCATATATAAATATGATGGAATATTATTGTGCTCTAAGAAACGATGAAAGGGGTAGTTTCAGAAAACCTTGGGATGACTCATATGAACTGATACAGAGTGAAGTTAACAGAATCAGAATAATTTGTATAAAGACGATAATATGGTAAAGACAATTTTCAGAGAACTAGGAACTCTGATCAGTGTAATAACTAACCATGATTCTAGAGAACTAACAATAAAATATGCTACCCATTTCATAATTGAAAGATGAAAGACTAAGAGTAAAGATTGAGATATATTTTTAGTGGGGTTTATAGCCAATGTGGAAATTAGTTTTGCTTTACCATATATATTTATAATGGTTTTTTTAAAAATTCTTTCTCAGTTGGGGGGGGTTAGGGTGGGAGGGAGATAAAGTAGATTTTTGCTTATTGAAAAAATATAATTTAAAAAGAAAGCTATTACAATATGCTGGGTGAGAGGTGATTAGGGTGTTTGTAGTTTAAATGGAGAGAATGGTCCAGAATAGCATCTGTATGAACTTTTGCATAAAATTTAAAACTGGAAAGGATAGCTAATGTGTTGAATAACAACAGATTCCAGATAATCTCCACATACTATAACTATGGACAGAATCCAAAGTGAGGAAATTTATTAAAGAAAAAGAAATCCTGTGCTTGAGTTTTAAAAAATCAACCATACAAAGGTTAGGGTGAAAGATAATAAAACTAAAAATCGTATCCATGTGAAAAAGATCCAAGGTCTACAAGCTCCATCTGAGTCAGCTTTGTGAGCTGACAAGAAAGTGAATGGAGTTTAATGTTGACTGTCCAAAGTAGAAGTATCATAGTCTAGTGAAAAGAACACTTGAGTCTGAGCTTGAACCCAGGTCAGATTCTGTTTGCTAACTGGGCAAATTGCTTAGCTTATTTGAGCCACGGTTTTTTTTCTTGCCTATAAAATGAGGGTGATACTTGTACTGACTACCCCTAAAAATTGTTGTGTGATAGCCTTTGTAAGTGGTGATTCACTATGTGGAATTTCACACTGTGCTTTATAACAAGTCAGTGTTATCATTATGGAAGTTGAAAATGCCACTATACTGAGCCCTGGTCAGACTATGTTTAGAGTTTGGTGTACAGTTCTGGGCACCTCATTTAAGAAGATTTTGATCATCTTGAGTACATCTACAGGAGAGGGAGAGCACTTTGGCTAAGGGTTTCTTATACGGGTCAGGTCAAAGGATTGGGATGTTTACAATGAAGAAAAGATTTTAGGGGGAATGTGATAGTTGCCTTCAAACATTTGAAGAGCTTTGGCTAGGTTTGGGAATTATCACCAAAACCATAAAATCTTCAGCATCGAAAGGGACTTAATGGGGCAGCTAGGTTGAGCAGTGGATAGAGCACTGGCCTTGGAGTCTGGAGGACCTGAGTTCAAATGCAGCCCCAGACTCTTGACACTAACTGTCTGACCCTGGGCAAGTCACTTAATCTCATTGCCTTGCAATGAATAATATAAATAAAAACTGAAAGGGACCTCAAAGGGCATCTATTACAGCCTCTCCCTGAATTCTCCTCAATATCACCAGTAAATTATTTAGCAGCCCAGTCCTGTGTGGGCTCCCCCACACTGACTGCTTCTGTGATGATGGTGGCCAGTCATTCATTACTTATTTGTCCAGTGCTACCATACTGCCTGAGAAACTGAATCATACACTTACTTGATTTGGTTTGGAGGGCCATAGAGGTATATATCTAGAGCACTTCCTCTGAGGTCAGAGGATCTGGGTTCATAATCTTACCTCTAAGGCGTATTACTTTGGACAAGTAACTTTCTCTGTGCCTCAGTTTCCTCATTTATAAAATGGGGGAGGGGCCCTGGACTAGATGGTCTCTGAGGTCTCTTTCAGCTATAATCCTATATAAAATACAGATTGTGTATATGTAGATAATATGTATATATATATATATGTGTATATCTGTGTAAACACAGATGTGTTTATATGTATGGGAGGGGCCCGATTCAGTAAATCAACTCATGCTTCTCCATTTAAAGTTAAGATGGTAAGCCTGTGTGTCTTAGTTGAGTCATCCATCCATCACATTAGAACTATGAGAAGGTCTTGATCAATTCAGAGGTCTTTAATGAGCCATTGGATGAACGAGAAATCAAGTTGCACGTGGAATGTTTGGATTTGTAAGAATATTTGGTAACATACTGTGGGGCCTGTAGAAAACCAAGGAGGATATTCCAACTAACCCCCAGAAAGGAATTAAGTGGTAGGGGTGGGTGGGGTAGAGTAGATAGCAAGGTTTCAGCCTTGGTCTTGGTCTTTTTCTCCTCCCTCATCCCCTTGACTGGAGGAGAACCTTGAAAATTTCATAGGGACAGGGTTTATATTTTTTGTTGGCCATCCAAGCAACAACCCCTTGAATTTTGAAGGTCCAGGCTTTTTCTCACATAACCTCCTTAATCAGATGATGATAGTATTTGCATTGGAAGCCAAGGGCATATTGGACGCAGATTCAGAGCCTAACAGAAGAGCTGCACCATAGCAAAGAGGAGCTTGTTGGGTATCCCATGAAGGAAAGATGGATTTCCAAGAACATGGAGTTATAGATTGTTCCTTTGCTACATGTATCTTCAAATTTCAGCCCACTTTACCCTGGACTCTCTATATACTGGTGGGAGAGTATGTATGTCATAGCTTTTTTGGTGGGATGTTTAATACTAACTATTCTTACCATACCATCTCAGTTAATATTCCTTTCTGAAAACTAACTGGCAAATTGATGTGAACTGACAGTCATTTTAGACAGCACAATGATGGAGAATCATGAGGTACATAGCATTAGAAAATCACCCTCCAGCTCCTCAGACCTAACCCTAGAACCCTGAGGGGAGATAGTAGCTGACCTCTGGGCCAGGCTGACCTGGTCGGTCAGTGAGAGTAGGGGCTGAGAAAGTCTCCCCAGAGCAATATATGTGCGCTCTCTCTCTCCCTCTCCTTCTCTTTCCCTTTTTCACCTTCTCTCTCCCCTTCCTTTTCTTTCTCCCTTATTTTCTCCTCTCTCCCCCTCTGTTTTTCTCTATCCCCCTTTCTTTTTTCTTTTCTCTTTTCATTCTTTCTTTTTCTCTTTCTGTCTTTCTCTGCCTCTCCTATTTCTGTCTCTCTCTAACACAGAAGTATAGAAGTACATATCAACTTTGTAGCATCATCACAAGATTAATTTGTCATGAAGTTGTAGCTTTGTGTGTGTGCATAGGGAAGGTGCCACATGGTAGTGTCTTACTTAAATTTTATACCAGAACATGGAAAGGGTGCTGAATTAAGAGTCCCAGGACCTGAGTTTGAGTCTGTCCTCTGTTACTTAGTACCTGTGTAATCTCTCTGGGCCTTTGGGTACCCTATCCTGTAAAAGGAAGAGGTTAGAGTGGATGTCTTCTGAGGGCCCTTCCAACTCTAGCTCTCTGATCCAGTGAACAAAATAGTGATGGCATTTGAAGCAGAACCCTTAGCTTCTCTTGAGGTTTCTAACTTACTATATGATCAAGTTTTATACAAAGAAAATCATAGGGGGAAGAATATTGTTCCAGAATTGATGCCTTTGTTATGGTTATGGCAGGTCTGTGAGCAGCGGTGAACACCGACCCTTTACTAAGTACCTCAAGAAGAATGGGAAGTCAGAGCAGCATAAAGCCTTGGGTGAGTAGGGTCTAATGGGGCTCATAAAAATGAAGAAATCACCTGGATGTTACTATAAGTGGTTGCTAGCTATTATAATAAACAACCCTTCTTGTTCTGTGTGTGTATAGCTCTTTATGGAAATATGGGAAGAATGTATTTTGGTATATCTGTTTTGTATAATTATATATGTATTGTAATATATTCATGTACCATAAGGGGAAATAAGAGAGGTATTTAGTGTAGCATCTTACATAGGGAGGTTACTCTCATGTATCATGTTTAATGGGGGTGGCTGTCATGACTAACTCAAATTCTCCTTGCACAGGTTTTGGCTGGCTTTTGCCTCAAGGGGTTATCACTAGTGGTAGGTCCATGGGTCAATTTATGTTCATTTTACCAATTTTGCTTATAAACACTTCTATTGCAGAAACCTGTGCTTATTTAGGGATATTATGTCATCTTTTTAAAAATAAAATTTTATTGATATCTTGTTATTCTATCACCTAAATTTCTCCCAGTACTTCTCTCTCTCCCCTGTTCCTGAGAGCCATCCCATATAATAAAGAAAAAAAATTCTGAGGGAGAAAGGCAGGGCAATTGGGGTTAAGTGACTTGCCCAAGGTCACACAGCTAATAAGTGTGTCAGGTGTCTGAAGTCGGATTTGAATTCAGGTCCTCCTGACCCCGGGGCTGGTGCTCTACTCACTGCGCCACCTAGCTGCCCACAAGAAAAAAATTTTAAAGAAAAAGAAGAGAAAAAAGTCAGCAAAATCAGTCAATACATTAAAAAATATATATGCAGTCTTCCACACTTATGGTTAGAGGTACTACCTCAGTGTGCTTCCTTTGCATTTGTGAATTATCAACAGCATCACTGCCTGTTCCTTCTTTCTTGAGTCTTGCTGAAGTGATCACTTTATAAAAATCAAAACTTTTTCTCAAATCTCTGATAAGCATGCCAGCATTTAATCACGCAGATAAGAATTAGTGCCCCCTAGATTTTTCTTTATGTTTGTGTGTGTATATGTATACATGCACATATACATATATACCCACATATATATAGCTAGATAGATATAAGATATACATCTGTATATCTAGTTATACATACACATAGACACTCACTATCCCCAAAGCAATTAAAGCTTAAAATGGATATATATGTACACATATATGTATATATAGATTTTGTGTGTGTGTGTGTGTGTGTATGTATACACACGCATCAGAGAGTGAAACAATAGAAAGGACAGTAAGCAGTGGTAAGGGGAGGAAGTGTTCATTTGGATAGCAGGCAAATAGCACCTTATGCGGCTACCTGCGGGGGCAGAATCAGCTTCTCCCTCATCTCAGCCTTCTTTCAAAAGGGAAAGGAAATCATCCACCAGCTTAATTAATGGACATTCAAGCATTGGACCAATTAAGTGAAGGGAGGTGCAGCTCCCTCTGGCTACTTGGCATTCTCACCAATGTATGCTCATCAGTTCTAGAAGGGGGAAGATAACCCTTGTTCCTTAGACTTGAACAGAGATTCTCAGAAAAGGGGAGGGGCCCTGGCACCCAGAGGTTGGGGCATCCTGCTTGGGCGTTTGGCTTTTTCACCATCTGGTAGATAACAGGAACAGGAAGAACGCTCACTCTTCCTAATTTCTAGCCTTTTCCCCCCAGAATGAAGGAGCTTCTCCAAAAATGGAGTTCAATGTTATCATCAAGTGAAACTTTGATATAGTGGCTGTTTGGAGTTCTCATCTTTAATTGTAAAAGGGCTGCTTTCATGTGTGTATATGTGTGTGTGTATATATATACATATGTATACATATTTATATAAAATAAATATCAGTCAGATATTACAATATAATATAGTTTGTTGCCTGGTAGCCTCAGTGAATATCCCTCCATTTTTCATCTTTCTACAAAGAATATTTTATAGTTGTATTTGTATAGCCTAAGTATGTCTTGGTATGTTAACTTGAATATTTTATACATTTGGTAGAGATTTTGAATGGAATCTCTCTTATGTCTCCCTGGTTTTAGTTAGTTACATAGAAATGCAGATGACTTTTGTGAATTTATTTCATATTTTTTTACTTCACTAAAACTGTGAATCATCTCAATTAGTGTCTTCTCTGATTTTCTAGTGTTTTCTAAGTATACCGTAATATCATCTGCAAATAGAAATAAATCTGTCTTCTCTTTGTTGATGTTTCTACTTTTGATTTTGTTCTTATGGCTATAGGTAGCATTTCCAGAATTGATAAATAATAGTGGACAGAAGAAGACTCTTTGATTTGCCTGTCTGTACGCTCACTCCTGGCCTTAAAATGCTTTGGATCACGATAAAGAAGGGTATTTCCGTGCCTGTACATTTTAGGGTTTTTAACATAAATGAGTGTTGCATTTTGTCACACTTTTCTGAATCTGTTAAAATAATCATGTGGTTTTTGTTTGTTGATGTGATTAATTACGCCAGTTTTCCTAATTTTAAACCATCCTTGCATCTTTTGTATGATAACAACTTGAATTCACAGTTTTTTTGGATATGGTGCTAGTCTTGCAGAGATTCTGTTTAACACATTTCTGTGTCAGTATTTGTTAGTGAAATTGTTTCTTTCTCTGTTTTGCCTCTTACTGGTTTAGGTATCACAAATATATTTTATAAAAGAGTTTGGTAAAGTGCTTTCTCTATTCTGGAGGACGATTTTTGTAGCATAGCTATTATTTGTTCTTTAAGTGTTTGATTGAATTCATTTGTAAATTCAGCTGGCCCAGAAACTCTTCTTCAATCTTTCTTCCAACCCACCTTTGGCAGTTCATTTATGACCTGCTTGATTTTCTTTTTCTGAGATTGATTTGCTTATTGACTTTTCAAAAAGCAGCTCTTGGTTTTGTTTATCAGTTCTGTTAGGGACAGTGACTGAATCTGTGATTTCATTAATATAGGGAATTCTGTGTTGAAGGAACTATCTCTATGAATGCAGATCAGAATCTTTTCTACAACTTATAGACTTAGAGAATTAAGTCACCTTCCTAGGGTCCCATGGCCACTATGTATCAGACACAAGATCTGAACCCTTCTTCCTGACTTAAAGGTCAGCTTTTTATCTCCTGTGCTATGCTGTTGCCTAGCGATTCTTCATTATTTTTAATTTTAAAGTTTTTCTGTTTCTCCTGTCTTTGAGATTTCCTCTTTTGTACTTTGTTTTAGAGTACTGATTTGCTTTCTAGTTTTTTAATGATCAATTTGTCGATCTCATTTTTTTATTTCAGTTAATTTTTTTTGAGAGAGAAAAATTTTCCTTTGAGGTCTGCTTGATCTAGGTCTTTCAAGTTTTGGCCATAGTCTCGTTGTTGTCTTTAATATAATTATGTTTTTAGATTTGTTCTTTGACCCACTAAGCCACCCGTGTAGGTATGTAGCTTTTGCTCATATAATCTTTATCAATTTAATTTTTTATTGCATTACAGTCTGCAAAAGATATTTGTTTTCTTTTTTACATTTATTTATGATTCTGTTATGCCCTAGGGTAGATCCTTTTTTTTTTTTGTAAAGGTTCTGTGGGAGAGCGAGAAATATATGTTCTTCCATTTAAAACTTTCTATATATCGCTTACATCTATTTTTTCCCATAACAATCTGTTGAGTTCTGTTTTTAAAAGAATATTCATCAGTTTATACCAAATTTTCCTTCTTGTTTAATATCTTTCTCGGAATTGGATAAATCCAATAGAAACATAAAGCTGCTTGCTGTTTTTGTGTTACTATCAATGTCTTTTTTGCAGTTCTACTGCTTTCTCTTTTAAGAACATAGTATGGTATTTGATGTGTGTATATATTTTAAAATGCTATTTTTGCCTGTGGTACATTATGTAGTTTCCTTATTTGTTTCTCCATATGATCAATTTTTGTTTTCTTATCCAAAATAATCACAATTCTTGCTTTTCTAGAGTTGCCGAAAGCATAATAGATTTTGTTTCCTTATTTCATTCTGTATTTGTCTATGTGGTTTAAGTCTGTTTTTGTATTTGCAAAGTTGTGTTTTTGTATTAATAAATACAGATTTTTTTAAATTGCAAAATTGTTGGTAATTTTAAACAAGTTATTCCTCTATTTTTTGTTGGAGAATTTAACCCATTCACTTTTAGGGTTATAATTAAATTTGTGACTTTGTTAAATCTTTTTATCTACACTGTTTTCCTCTTTTGTTAAGTTTACGTTTAGGCTCTGCAGTTTGTGGTCCTTATACAGATCCAATCCCATCTTCCTGGCTTCCATTCCTTCCTATTACCCAGTCTTTCTCAAGTTCACTGAGTTTACTTATGTTGATTTGTCACTGCCTCTCATATTTTACCCTTATCCTACCCAGTTCAGATGAATGGCATACCCAATGCTATCTTTCTTTATCCTCACTACGCCCCAAAATTCATCCTCTAAATTTCAGTGACATTAATTTGTAACGTCTCTTTCCAAGGAAATATTCTCATTCCATCACCTTTGTTTCTCCTTTCTTTTTTTTTTTTAAGATGCTCTAGAATCTGTCCTCAGAAATGTTAATCCTCAATGAAGCACCAGGATAAAGTTGGAAGCTCTCTATGACTCTATGGGTTGGGGGAGCAACCCTGTTCTTTTTTTTCCCCCATTGTCACTTTTGATGTGATGACATCTTTCCCTTTAATATGCCCTCTTCAATCCACTTTGAGCTATTCTTCCCCAGGAAGTGGGAGTTAGTAAGTGCTAACTAAGAACATGACCTTTGCTTAGAGAAACTGTTTGCGTAAAGTATAGCACCCCTCCCCAAAAAGTTCATTACCAACTCCTACTATTTTTGCTCCTCTTGCCTGCCTCTGTGTGTTTGCTTCATGATGTTAGCTGATCATTCCCTTTTTGTTGGCAGGAACCATCATCTCCTCTCCTCTTTGTGATCTGTCCTTCCAGGTTCTCTCTTTACTTTCCCAGTGCCCCAAAGGCAAGAATAGAAATGGAAAGCTTCTTGGCCACCTCTCCTAAGTCTTGATTGTCTTTTTAAGCCCACCCCATCTTCTTCTACATTCTCCTTTTTATCATCATGTAGTGTGTAGAGTGCTAAATTTGGAGGCAGGTAGATCTAAATTTGAATCCTGACTTAAATATTTAATTAGCAGGGTGACCCTGGCCAAGTCACTCAACCATTTAGCTTCAGTTTCTTCACTTGTAAAAGAAAATAGTTGGACCCAGTGACCTTTGAGGTTTCTTTCACTTCTAAATCTGTGATCCAGTGATTTACTAATGAGGTTTTTTTTTTTTGATCCTGAAATATAAATTCATTTTTCCCTCTTGTTTTCATGATTTTATGTTTTGCTCCCTAGATTCTTTATCCCATTGATAATCTCTTTGCCTTGCAATATCTGTCTGCCAGTGTGTATGTTTTTTTAAAACATAAAAGAGCAAATAAGACTTTTCTACCTCACATTATGGCTTTGTCTAGCCCTAGCCACATGAAAAATCATTTCATTTCTTAGTTTTTCATTGCTACCTTAAAGTGTTCACCTGTAAACTAATAGAGGAAATTTAAAACCCCCTTTACCTGTTGGTTGTTTTGAAGGAATGGCTTGAATAATTTCCTTTTGGTGATTGTCCAGTTGTTTACTTTGATGCTAAGGTTTAACTTTGCAAAATGTATTATTTTTTTCATGCCAACCAGTCTTCTTTGCTTTTTGGAATATTATATTCAGATTTTTCCTTTGGTGTCTTATGTACACTGAGTAATGAAGTCTATATCACTGATTGTCATTGAAACGTGAAAGGTTTTTTTCCTTGCTGTCTGCAAAATTTGTTATTATTTTGAAGTTTGGCTCTGATTTTCCTTGGAATTTCTTTGTCTTGGTGTTGTATAGATTCTTTAGATCTGTCTTTTGATGTCTATTTCCACTCTTTCTGGGCAGTGATTTTCTAAAATATTGTGCTCAGATTTTTGTAATCATACTTTTTCTGGGACACCTGTAGTTGTCAGATTATCTTTTCATATCCTCTCTTCAAGTTCCATCCTCTTTTTAAAAAAATAACATTTTTGTGTTCTTTCAGTCTTTGTTGTCTTTTGATTTTGTTCACTCAGTTTTCCTTCTGCCTCTTCACTTTTGTGGGCCACAGTTCTCTTTTTCAGAGAATCTATTGTTTGGGAGAGTCTTATTTTGTTCTAAATTCTCTATTCTCATTGTAGTTGTTGATTTCTTCCTTAAGAACTCTGATTTCTGTTCCTATTTCTTTGATATCATCTCTTAGTTCTTTGATTGCTCTTCCTATTTATGGTAGGAGGTTTTTAGAGTTTTTATTTCAGAGGATCTTCCAGAATTTTTGGGATATTTTTATTCCCTTTCATATTTGGGGCTTACCTTCTTTAATTGTGAAGTATTTGTTCATTGAAATAGTTCTTTTCAACTACTCATTTCTCTTCCATCAGCTTTTATCAGTCACTTTGCTGATGTTTCTATGTTATTATTTTAAAATACATTTTTAAGTACATTCATAAATCAGTACTTTCTGTCTGAGGGCCTAGGACTCCTGTGTACTTCCTCCAGTCTTGGTCTGTTTTCTCTTCCCTCATAGATCTGTAGTCCTGAAGGGATTGGAGTGATAGATTAGGCCTACCACAGGAAGACTTGTGGAGGTCACTATGGTTCTTTCCCATTCCCATTGTTCTTAGTTCCACATTTTCTTTCCTTTTTTTTGGTGTAACCCTGTAATATATGGGAATTCTGGGAATTGACTCCTTTACTCGACTTTCTTCAGTTCATAGATTGAGGAACTAATGGAAGAGGGTACCCTGAATAATTGTGAGGGATAGCTTTAGAAAAACCTTTAAAGTTATGTCTCTTTTCCACCTTTCACTCTTTCTGCTGGGTTCCTATTTTCTCCATTAACAGAATTAGCATTAAATAAGTGTAACCAGCTCCTCGTTTCTGTTCCCTTCTCCACAATATGCTCCATCTGGCTCTGCAGTTGCCCATTTTATTCTTCTCTTGCCTCAGGGCTAGTCTGATTCACTGGCCTCTCTGTAACTCCCTCCCCCACCTTCAAAGAACTGGGGTTGGAGTATTATCCACCATACCAGAAACAATAGAAATGGTCTTCAGTGTTTTGATATGTTTTTAATTTTTATGTAACAATTGCCTTGTGGTAGGTTCTTCCAACTTTTTTCTTCTTGTCATTTTTGTATTTTCTCCTTGTGGATATTTTATAGTTATTTGAGTTGGTAGATGGGGAGCTGCTCCCTAGGATTACTTGTCTCTCTTTCACCTTCTCAGAATTTCCCCTCTCCATCTGTTTTCATCAGAGAAGTTCAATCATCAGAGACTTTAGTCTTCCCTAATATTTTTGGGTCCACAGTAATGCTACATTAAAATGGGGTTACAGACAATCTTACTTTTCATATATTTTTTTCCCTCTATAGGACACAGGAAGAAAGAATCAGAGGTGTATGTTGGAAATCTTCCATTGGACACCAAGGAGGTATCATTGCCCTGTTTGCAAATGGTTCTCTTTTCCTTTCTTGTGTAAAAATATTTTTAATTTTCTTTTTAGAGGTTTGCATGTTCAAGCCAAAATTTTTTTATCCCACAGATTTGGAAGAATAAGTTTAAGAGGATTTGAATGGTAGAATTATCCCTACCTTATTCAGTTGTCCATTCTCTAGACATATGGAGGGGATCTGTGTCACAGATAATCCAAAATCCATTAAAAATTTTTTTTGGAATGTATTCAACACTGTGAAGGAAACTCAAGTTAAACTTTTAAAAATGTCTACTGTGTGCAAAGCACTAAAAAATGACAGTTACTACCTAACCAGGTGAGGTGAACTGGGGATTAGTCATATACATAAGGCCATTACTGTTTTCGGACTTTAATTATGCCTCACTAAAGCATTCATTTCCTTGAGATTAGAGACTGTTTCTTCTTATTTTTCTTTATATATCCAGGCTTAGTCCAATGCCTGGCACAAAGTGAGTGCTTAATAAATGCTTATTGATCTGAGTAGTTGAGGGGAGTTGCAGAGAGCTATACAACAATACAAAAAGATATAATTACATGTGAAATTGTGTAGCGCTCTAAATTCAGAGAAAAGAGATCCTTTTTGTCCTTATGGTAGATGATAGAACAGTCAGAGGGAGGTTTCATGAAGAAAGTAGAACATGAAGGATGCACAGCATTTGAATCAGTGTAGCAAGGGGACTTAGATGATCAAAGGCACAAAAATAGGAATGAACAGGAAATATTCATGGAACAGCAAATGAACTAACCTAACGCTAAAAGTAAGTATATATTAGGGTAAATTTGAGGAAGTAGGGTTATACACATATGCCAAGTTAAGATGGATTTTTGGCCAAGCACGAGTTTGGTGGGGGTAGGAAACCCAGAGTTTTTTGAGCAAGGAAGTAACATGATGAAAGTAGAATTTAAGGAAGATTAATATGATGAGTATTATATAGGACATATTCTCATGGTGAAAAATCAGACTTGGTGTGGGGGTCGAACAAAAGCTATGGCAAGAATAGTTGATGGGAAAGAATAGATAAAAGCAAAGTCAAAAGAAAAATCTACAGAAATGGGTGCTTACAGGATATGAAAGATGGAGAGGGATAAAGAATCATGGATGACTCTTAGGGTTTCAAGATTAAACGATTAAGAATGGTGGCACCATTGATGGGGGAGAAAGGGGGAAGAAAGTGGTTTCTTGGAGAGGAAAATGTTGAATTTGAGGCAATGAATAGAAATAAAGGACTAGGACTTGAGTAAGAAGAATTGAATGGAACTACAACTTTGGAAGAAGTGATTGTTAAAGTTGTGGACAAAATAGAGTGAAAGGTAAGCTAGGGGTCTAAGACTGATCTGTAGAATACTTGCCATTTTTTCAGTCATTCATTTATTGAACTTTTGTAACATGCAAGCCACTGTGCTAGACTGAAAGCAAAAAAAATCAGGAGGGGGCAGCTAGGTGGTGCAGTGAGTGGAGTACCGGCCATGGAGTCAGGAGGACCTGAATTCAAATCCAGCTTCAGAGACTTGACACACGTACTAGCTGTGTGACCTTGGGCAAGTCACTTAACCCCAATTGCCCTGCCCCACCCCCCAAAAAGCAAAAGGGAACAAAAAAGATCAGGAGATGCAGACTCCCCCCAGACTATTTTCATGGAAAAAATAGGCTGTCAATAGATAAATGGGGCACCATGATAAATGCTGAGCACTATAGGCAACAAGTGCTGCAGGAATTGAAGAGGACGATATCACTGTTTTTCCTGTTGGGGTATTTGAGTCCTTTGCTTTTGAGGTTCTTGCCAAACTTGAAAACTGTGGTCCTGATTTTTGAGTCCTGCTTTGAAGAAGCTACAGTTCTACGCTAAGATGGTTCAGAGATCTTAACAAGGTAAGAATACACCCTCTAATGATCATAGCCCATACCTGTCTTTTCATCCTTGCAGCTATTGTCCATGATTTCCAGTAAATCCTCCACAAGGAGTTCCTCCAGTGTATTGAGATATTCCTCCAAATCTCTTCACACTGCGTGGTTCCCAGTGGAGTCTGCAGGCTCTTTTTGTATTACTCATCTTTGCTATATAATTGGCCTTCCTCTTCCAGTTCTGTCTTTCTGATGACATTCTGATTCTTCTCCTGTATGATTCTTCATTGCTAATGTATTGCTGTCTACCCAGACCTACTCCTCTTCCTGGCTTCCCCATTTCTGTCCAGAGAGCCACCACGCATGGAGGTCTGCAGCTCAAGTCATCCTTGACTCCATACTCTCGCTTGTCTCATATAGCTAATGTTTCAAAATCTTATTAACTCCACAACATCTCTTGTGTCTATTTCCTCATCACTCAGATGCTTAGTACCTCTTTACTTCTCATATGGACTATTAGTAAACTTCTGTTTGGTCAACCTGCTTCAAGTCTCTCCTTCTCCAGTTTATTTTCCACGTAGTTGTCTGAGTGACATTCGCAAAGCACAGGTCTGATCCTGTTGCTTACAGGCAGCAGAGTCAGAGGACATGGGTTTAAATTTGAGTTTTGCCACTTATTACTAATGTGACCAAGTTGGTTATCTTCTCTTGTCTTCAGTTTCTTCATCTGTGAAATGAGGGGGACTAGATGATTTCTGAAATTCCTCTCAGCTCTAATCTGTGATCCTGTCATTCCCTGCTCAAGAAAATCGAATGACCATGACTTCTTTGGTCAAGTACAAACTCTTTGGTTTGGCAGTGAAAGCCCTTCATAGCCTGGCTCCAGCCTACCTTTCTAAGCTTATTATTCCCTTTATACATCCCATGGTCCAGCCAAAGAAGCCTTTCTAGGCTCCCTCTGCCATGACATTCCATCTCCTGTTGCTTTTCCTTTGCATTGCTGCCTGCCATGCCAAGAATATACTTTCCTCTCACTCCACCTCTTAGAATCCTA
The DNA here is from genome assembly GCF_011100635.1 of Trichosurus vulpecula. NCBI lineage: Eukaryota > Metazoa > Chordata > Mammalia > Diprotodontia > Phalangeridae > Trichosurus > Trichosurus vulpecula. The sequence goes on along the minus strand of NC_050576.1, from coordinate 163,151,267 downwards.
TGCAGCTATGATACCATCTCTTGCATGAGGCCATTTCCATATTCTCATCCCTCCCTAAGCCCAAATTACCTGGTGTTTATTTTCTGTATACTTTACTTTAGATGTGTCCCTGTCATCTCCCCCTATAGAATATAAACTCCTTAAGGTCAAAGATCGCATCATTTTTGTCTTCGTATTTCCAGTGCATCCTGGCAGATGCTATGTGCTTTTCTTTAATAACGTTTTTCTCAATTACATGGCAAAACAATTTTGAGCATTCTTTTTTAAATTTTGAGTGTCAAATTCTGCCTCCCTTTTTCTCCCCCCTCTTCCTAAGATGCAAAGCAATCTGATATAGATTATACATGTGCAGTAATGTAAAACATAATTACATATTAGTCATTTTGTGGAAGAAAAACCTGGAGCAAAAAAAGAGAAAAAAAATACACACATAAAATGTAAAGAAAGAAATAAAAAAGAAAAATAATATGCTGTGGTCTGCATTCAGACTCCATCAGTTCTTTCTCTGGAGGTGGATAGCATTTTTCATCATGAGTCCTTTGGGATTATTTTGGATCATTGTATTGCTGAGAATAGCTAAGTCATTCACAATTGATCATCATATAACATTGCTGTTACTGTGTACAATGTTCTGGTTCTACTCACTTCACTCTGTATCAGTTCATGTAAGTTTTCTTAGGTTTTTCTGAAAGCATCCTGTTGTCATTTCTTATAGCACGATAGTTTTCTGTCACAATCATATACCACGACTTGTTCAGCCATTCCCCAGTTGGTGGGCATTCCCTCAATTTCCAATTCTTTGCTACCACAAAAGAGCTGCTATAAATATTCTTGTACCTGGAGTACTTATTTCACTGTGTTGCTATTATCTATATAATAACGTATATAAAGTACTTTGCAAGGCTTAAAGTTTAATATGACTGTCAGCTATTATTATAAAAAGGGAGGACTGAACTAGATCTTAAAGGTCTCTTTTCTAGCTTTTTTAAAGTTTTTTAAAAGTCTGATGACTTCTGTTCTGCTTTGGGATGATGGAAAGAGAGGCATTGTGGTATAGTGGATAGGGTGCTGGACTTGGAGTCAGGAAGTCCTGGGACTGGCCTAAGCTGTGTGACTCTGGGAGGATCACTTAAACTCTCTATGGCTCAGGTTCCTCATCTGTAAATGAGAAAGTTGTACTTGTTGATGTCTCAGGTCCCCTCCCAGCGCTAACTCATTAATCCTGTGAAAGTGTACTAGATTTGGAAGCAGGGAACTTGAGTTCAGATCCTGACTTTGTGGCTCACTAGTATGACCTTGGGCAAGACATTTAGCGCTGGGCCAGATGATCTCTAAGGTCTTTTCTAGCTCTAAATCTATCATCTTGTAATAACTTTAATTGCCAACTTCTGCCTCCTCTTGAGCCCAAGATGTACCTTTCTGTAACTTTCACTCATTTGGCTTTTTTTTTTCTTTTTAGGGATAGACAAAACAAATTGAATCCCTCTTCTGAATGTGTTTAGTTCTGAATGCTGCATTTTAGGAAGGATACTGAAAAAATGGAGCTTTTCCATGCAGAGGAAAGTGACCAGAGAGATGGTGGGGAAAAGGGGAGTGTCTCAAAACTCTGTTAGACAAGAAGTGGCTGAGCTGATTGAGGGTGGCTGGTCAAGACAAGACTGGAGGAACATGAGTGCTCTCTTGAAGATGAAAGGTTGTCATGTGAAGGTCTTAAATTAGAACATAAAAGGTCCTAGAAGAGCCAGGGAGGGGACTTCCTAATCCCAAACTCCTAATTAGCACAAAGGAAGATTTCTTAGGTAGCATGATTTTAGAATCTAGCCTTATATTTGTAGCACTAGACTCAAGAAATGCCAGTCATTTGAACCAGCAAGCATTGATTATACCTACTGTGTGGAGGGGCTGAGCAGAGGCATTAAGGATACAAAGACTGACACCTGGAACTTAAATATCTGCCAATTTGATATGCATGCCGCCTATGTCTTTATCTAAATCATTGATAAAAATGTAAATAGTATAGGGCCAAAAATAGATCTCTAGGACACTCCTCTGGAGATCTGCCAAGTTTAAGTTAAGCCATTATATCTTAGTAACATTTATCCTTTGAGTCCATTCACTTAGCTTTGAATTCATCTATTATTATTTAGCCCACATCTCTCCTTATTTTTCTACAAGAATACTATGAGACACTTTATTAAATGCTTTGCTGGAATCTAGGTGCGTTGTATCTATAATATATATATTATAGATATATATATATATATATATATATATATATATATATATAATATATAATTCAGGATATATCTATCCTGAACCTACCAGTTTAATAACACTGTCAGAAGGAAATGAGGTTTATCTGTCATGACTTGTCATTGATGAAGCAGTGCTGGCTCTTAGTAATCACCTTTTCCTTTGCTCAGTGCTCACTAACCATCTGTTTAATCATCCATTCTAGAATTTTTTCAGAAATAGAAGACAAGCGCATTGGCTTGTAGTTCGCAGGTTCTTTTTTTTTTTTTTTCAGTTTTTTAGAAAATCTGAATATTTGCCCTTCTCTAGTCCTATAGAACCTCTCACGTTTCCAGAATATTTTAAATGTCATTGACAATGATTTAATCACACCTCATAGTTATTTCAGTACCCATGTCTGTATCCTGTGACTTCAGTTCATCAGGTGAAAGAAAGTGGTCTCTTTTGGATCTCCTTACAGGTAACAACTCCCTGTTAACCATTTGTTCTCTTATTTACAGTACAAAAGTCATTCTCCTTGGCAGGAAACCAAACAGAAGCAAGATGAGAATTGCTCACTTTCTCCACCTCCCAAGCAGGGTTCCTCTCCCTTCTTTGATCCTTTTCTTTCTCCCACCATAACCTTTTAAAAACCCTTTTTGTTGACCTTAGCTTTACTTGCCAGCTTCAGTTCAATTTGAGCTTTTAGCACTTCTGATACTGTGTTTACAGGACCATGCCATGCTCTTATATTCTTCCTTTATTACCTACCTTGCTGCCATCTTCTGTACATATCTTTTAAAAAAAAAGTTGGTTGGTGAGTACACTGTGCATCCACACTGATCTCTTCAGTTAACTTTTTTCCTTTCTCATTAGAATTGTTTCCCTTTGTATCTTAAGAATTTAATTCCTTTGCTTCATGGGATGATGTTGCCTGTAGAATTGTAGTTCCTGGGATCCTGTTATTTTTTCCCTAAATCCTTTGTCCTTCTCTAAAAATTTAGAGTGCATCTCTGATTTTGTCCAGCTTTCATCTTCTTCATTACCAACTCAAAAAGGGAATGGTCACTTCTTCGCAGGGTTCCTATCGTTTCCATTCTAGCAGCCAGTTCCTTTTGTTTTTTATAAATCAGATCCTATATAAAAATTTCCCCTAGTTGATTCTTCCACCCTTTAAAGAATGAGATCTCTTCTAGACTTCAAATAGAACAATCCAACACTTTGACATCTAGCTATCTATTTCCTCTTTCTGTCTAGGTGGTCCAAGGTAGATTGTAAAGACAAAATTGTTTTTTTCCCCCTCTCCATTGATTTCACTCAGATCTTCTCCATTATGCTTCCTGTCTCTGATTTCTGGATTTTTTTCACATGTATATAACTTCTTAATTCCATTACTCTCTCCCTTTATGTATCCTGTTTCTTTTGAATAAGCTCTATTAGGAGCCATATGTAACAGCAAGCACTTGAGCATACCCAGGATGGCCTGCTAGCACAGGTTCTTTGATCTGCTTTTAAAGGAAAAATAGCTTTTAAAAGGGTCAGCGACCTTACTTTAATTACATTCACTAGTACAGGGGAGAAGTCAGCACCCTGAACGTGGAGAAAATACAAGCAGAGAAATTAGCACAAAGACCAACAGACAGGGCTCTAACTGCCTGAATCAAAGCAATATTGCTATACGTTTTACATACATCACTGGATTGAGAGAGTCTTTACATCTGAGTAGTTGGGGAGTTCTGAACATACAGAGTCTTGACCAGGAAATCAAAAGATCCTTCTCATAAGCGAACCCCCAAAGCAAAGTCTCACCTTAGAGTATATATACACTTTTGGCTAATAGGCTCGGAGCCAGAAGTCATCACAACCCTTGTGACTCAGTGCCTAATTAGCTTAGTAACAGCAGGTGTGAAAGCCTTCCTACAAGCAAGACTCCCCTAAGCAATCTCCTCCCCCAGTGGGCTCCACATGAGGACTATTAATGGGCAGGGAAGATCTTATATCCCATTAACATTATACCATATTCTAGTCCTGGATTTCATTCTACCAAATCTCAGTAATAGGTCACATTTGCATAATTTCTTTTGCTTGTTGCCTAAATGTTTGCCATTTGTGTATAAACATTTTGAGGCCTGAGTTTTTACTTCTGGCTCCTTTCTTGGATTTTGTCTCTTCTGAACTTCTAGGTGACTTAACCTGCCATTCTTCTTCCTTCTCTGTAAGTTATTCTCAGTGGTGTATTGTTTTCTGGTTAACAGTAGACATTTTTATCCCTCCCTCTGACCCATCCTTTTTAAAGCTCTTTTTATTAGATTAGATATTAGATTTGTTGGCTTATGAGATACCCTATAAATACATTCTTACCAGTCTTTGTAGGTGTCTATTATCCATATAACAGCTGTGGTCCAGAAATTCTGATCTCATTCTCAGACACTATTTTCTTATCCACGTGAATATTTACCAAATGATTTTTCCTCATTTGCATTCTTTGCCTTTAGTAGGTTATAGTGAGGGAGACAGAGCCAATTGTAGCTTCTTTCTCCAGACTTCATAACCTTTGACAATCTATCTTACATTCCTTCTGGCAGAATCATTTGTGCCCATGTGAATTGCCAGAAGTAAGGAGTAGTCATCGGTCTTAGGAAGTTCTGTTAGGTTGTGTCTCTATACTCCCAGAAGACAATAGACCTCTTTGTTGTTATCAGGTCAACAAATGGCTCTCATAGTACTCCTGAGCCAGGGAATTGTCAGTTCTTTTTCTTTGAACACTTACTGAGTTGATCCAATCATCTGATGACTTCAGTGGTTCAACTCTGTAATTCCTTGGAGGACAAGCAGCTATCTCTTCCTCAGTGCATCCAGCTCCCTCCTTTTCATAATGTGCCTCAAATCTGTAAGGGACTCACCAGGATTTGGGGATATAACCTATTATAGCATCCCCATGTGTGTCCTGGTGGTGTCTAAATTGTAGGGTTAGCACCATGAGTAAGGAAGGTAGTGTGTGGAACTAAATGTGATGTTGTAGAACAAGAAGTTCACTGCCATTCTAAGGGCAATCATCCCACATGGTGATACCAAGTATGGAGGATTTTAGTACCTTGTGGAAAAGTGACCTGTACCAGAGCAGAAGGATAATAGCAACTCATAAATTTTCTGTGGGGTGAAATAAAGACTGTCCTACACTCAGTATTTGCATTGTTTTCATCAAATACTTATGTGGAATTTGGGGGTTACTGTTCCCCACATCTGTGAAGCCCTAGACAAGAACTGGAGTCTCGAGGTTTCCCAGAATAAACTCTGAGTAGGGGTATAACAGTAATATTTTGGAGTCATACCCCCAACCCCAAGATTAAACCCAGTCTCCATAAACTTATGGCTGGGGGCCTGGCTTACACTGGGCTGTGGTTTACATTGGTATATAAAGCTTAAAATCTTTTGAATGGCCCAATGGTGATTTCTGTCATTTGGTGTCAGTAGAAAGAGAAATAGCTCCTTAATTACTAAAGTGTGTTTAAATGGCATTCTTTACCTGAGAATGGACTTTTCTGGTGTCTAAAACACTTGGTTCTGAAATTTGGGGAGTTTTTCCGGTCACTTGAATAGTAAGGATAATGATTTAATGTTGATCAATATTAATAATGATTTAATAAATGAAGGTTTAATAATAGTGACTTTTTCATGACCATATTGCTATAACGTAAGTAAATGTTTTTTAAAAAGAAATTGACAGTGGTCTAGAAGGAGTGCTGGTGAGGTAGGTAGAGAGATAAGATGACATACTATAAACAAACATGAAAATTTTGAAATTTTTTGAAGAATTACTGTGGAATATTTATAGATTAAAAAATTATTTTAGTCTACAAAGGCCTTATTCCCCCAAAATAATTTCTAATAACTATTATGAGGAAGATTTAAATAAAAACTAAAGCAATCTAATTTTAAAAACCTTTACCAAGTGCAAGACACTAGCTTGACTTTGAAGATCTAAGATGAAAAATAAAATATACTTTGCTCTCAAAGAGTTTGCAAATCATATGGGGATTATAAAAGTAATAATATCTGGCATTTATACAAGCTGTCCCAAGAGTTTAAGACTTTACACCCTGTATAGTGTTTAAGGACTATAAAGTCTCTCGCATATTTTCTCTCCTCTGACACTGCCACCACCCTGGCAGGCCCTTTACACCTGGACTGCTGACCTAACTTTCGGGTTGGTCTCCCTGCCTCTAGTCTTTCTCTACTGCAGTCCATCCTCAATTTAGCTAGCAGAAGTGATTTCCTAAAGCTCAGCTCTGACAATATCAACCACTCCCCCCCCCCAATAAATTTGACTTTAGCATCACCCTGTTACCTCTAGGATAAGGAATAAAATCCTCTGTTTGACTTTCAGAGCCCTTTATAACCTAGCCCCTTATACTTTAATCACCTCGAGTACTCTCTGATCCAGGGACATTGGCCTCCCCGGATGCTCCTAGTCTAAGATACTCTATTTTCTGACTGCATGCATTAGGGCACTGGCTGTTCTTTATGCCTCCTTTCTCACCTCCGCCTCCTGACTGTCTTCAAGTCTCAGGTAAAATCCCGCCTTCCCTCTGACCTTACTCCCAGAATATGTCTTATATGTATATAGTTATTAGCATGGAGTGGGAGCTCCTTTAGATTAGGGACTGTTTTCCCTTTCTTTGTATCCCCAGAACTTAGCACAGTGCTGGGCACATATTAAGTACCTGTTGACTTTTTGACCCAAGAAGTTTATATTCTATCAGCAAAAAACAACATGTGTACCTCTTATAAATACAAAATATGTACGAAGTAAACACAAGATCATTTTTGTGGGGAGGAGCCTTTAGCAGCAGAGGAAATCAGAAGACGCTTTAGGTGGGAGGTGACTACCCCTCTCTCGCATTACACTTGTCATGGTTCCTGCCTAAGTCCATCTTCTTCAACCAATATTTAACATGCCATAGATTCAGGCCCTTCACAGTCGTAATTGCTTCTTAAAAAGGAGAAGTCAACACAGTTCCTTTTGGTAATAGATTACCATATGAAATAGGGTTGGATTTGAAATAAATTTATTCTCCCTATGTACCTCTTGCCTGATGACAGGACATACGTAGCCCAGGTACCTGGTGTATTGCAGTTTAAGATTAAAAATTTAAGAACTATTATAATGTTGTTTCCTTCACCCTTCCCTTTCTCCCTCTCTTCCCCACCACTACTCTTCTTTCTTACTTTTCCTTTTTCATAATTCTCCTTAGGAGGACATTCTATCCCTTCTGAAGGACTTTGGCCCACTCCGTGTCCAGAAAGTCCAGAATGGCTGCAAATGGTAGAGTGGCTTTTCCTTTTTGACTTTTGGGGGAAATACTTCTTCTCACCTTTGTCCAGTTTGCTGATATGCTGCGCTGGCAAAGAAACAAGATTGAAAGGCTCCGAAGTGCACAGCTTTCCTTTAGCTTCCTCTTTGGCTGTCCATTCAATTTTGGAAACACCTTCCACAAACCCTTTGTTTATTCAACAAACATTTAAGTAGCTGCTGTGTGCAGCACACTGATAGGCAGTGGGGTTGCAGAGGTAAGATAGTTCCTTTCCTCAAAGAATTTATAGTTTGGAAGTGGTGATAAGATAGGCATATGGATACAATTGGAATTAAGAGAGTGAACAACAAGAATAAAAAAACACCATGAGATCCAATGAGAAGGACATCACTTCCTCCTGCAGGAATCAGAGGGATTTCCGGGGGAGAAACATTAGTTAGGCCTTGAAAAAGATGGGCCTGGGTCATTTTGCTGAGGTGGGGAGGGGAGGGTAGCCCTTTAATCATGAGGAACAGTGAAGAAAAGCCCAGAAGAATGGGAGGAATAGTGTATGCTCAGGGATGGCATAGTCCATTCAGACTGCAAAGTCTTCTTGAGGAACAGGCTTAAGAGTTGGGACTTTTTTCTTGGTAGGCAATAGAAAACCATTGAAGGTTTTTGAGCAGTGTGGGCAGGGTTTTTTTTTTTAATTTTTATAATCAGACCAAAGATTAATCTAGCAGCATCATAGGGAATGTATAGAGAGCAGAGAAGGACTAGAATTAGGGAGTCGTGTCGTTAACAAAAGGTCTTTAAGGTAAAAGTCATCCAGAAGAGGTCAGAACAGATGAGGAGGTGAACTTTTTTTACTCATCTCCAAAGGCAGAACTAGCAATGATGAGTGGAAATTGCAAAAAGGCAGATGTAGGCTTGATGTAAGGAAAAACTTAACAACTAGAGTTGTCCGGAAGTGAAATTGGCTGCCTTAGAAAGTAGTGGGTTGCCTGCATTGGAGGGAGGATTCCTCAAGCAGAGAGGAATATAACACTTGTTATTGCTGAGGGAATATTTTTCAAGCTTGGGTTGTGTTATTTGGTGCTGAGATCCCTTCTGTGATTCTGATAGAAATGGGCCCTAGAGAAATTGGGAGAGAATTGTTGATTTAGAACTTGAAGGGATCTTCAAAAGGAACTAATCTAATCCACTCATTTCATTTCATGGATGAGAACAGTGAAGATGAGATAAAGGTCACAGAAAAAGGAATTAGCCTTCACCAGAAAAACAACCAGATTTCCTCAGAGGTGGGGGAGGGGCAGGGGTAGGAAGGAAGGTAATAGAAGATGCATAAGTTTTAAAGTAAGAAGGAGGAGACCTGAGGGAGCTCATGTTTCAAGGCTTTTATATTCTCAGAAAGTAAGGGAAAAGGTTCATCCGTTAAGTGGCTAGATGGGTTTGAGAGTTGAAAGGTGAAAAGGTTTGGAATGGATGCTGTGGATGTGATTCTGCATCTATCCCTGAGATCACAATGCTTTGTTCTATTTCTGGCCTTGTCCTTGACCTACAGTGCTAGATGACCTTGAAGAAACCACATCTTGCTGACTTGGTTATCTGTAGAATGAGGAAAATGCACACTCGCTACTTTGCTGTTGTGCTAAAATGACAAAACATAGTGATGAAAGTGCTTTGACATTTTTAGTATATTGGTGCTATAGACATTCAAAGGAATAGTAATGTTACCCCCTCTTGATTGTCCCTGAGTTTTCTTCCCATGAGGCTGGGACCTGGCATGATTAAACTGAATTAGGAGAACATTGGAATGGAGCACAGGACTGCAGGTTGTTGGGTTTTAATCCATCCATTCAACTCTGTCTGTTGAAGTCCTCTTCTAGAGCCAAATCTTCCCTGACCAGACTGCCTACCCCCAGGTGAAAGTTCTCTCTCAAAAAATGTTTTGCCTGGATCTTCCCATTACCATGTATAGAAAATTTCAGTGGTCCTTGTAATTTACCTCCATTAGATTGTAAGCTCCTTCCTTGCATGTTTGGTTGTTAAAAATGAGGATAACACAGGGTGTCCCAAAAATCTTAGTGAAGTTTTGAACGTTGATAGCTTTTAATCTCTTTTAAGCTTAAAACTACAGTAACACTTTTGGGACACCCTGTATTATCCTCTAGCCAAGCATCCATGTAGGGCTATGAGGATCCAGTAAATCTGTAAAATGAGGAGGTTGGACTAGATAGCCTTGAAGGTCCTATCTTGGTTCTCTATGTTCCATTGAAGTGGTAGAGGAGTGTGAACCTCTTTATGAGGCTGTGTAGTGCAGTGGAAAGAGCACTGGATTTGGAGGCACAAGACCTGAGTTCAAATCCCAGACTTAATTATTTATTACTTATAAGAGCTTGAGCAGGCCTCTTTACCTCTCTGGGCCTCAGTTTCCTCATCCGTAAAATGAGGGAGCTAGAATCGATCACTAGGATCTCTTCCAACTCTATGGATCATAGAGTATGAGTTCCTTTTTTTGTGGGAACTTTTCTCCAAATGCTTCCTAAAGCCAAGGAGAAACCTTTGTGTTATGTGTTAGTTCAGTTCTTATCCCTTCCCCAGAACAGTGTGGCTTCCTGGCCTCAGTGTTGTTGGGCCTCTTGGTGCAGCAGCAGCTCATGAACTGGACATTGAATCGCTCTGAAGTGCTGACCTGTGTCAAGGTGGGGCTTCTCTCTTTCCCTCTTAGCTTTGCATTTGTTGACCTGGCCTCTGCGGAGAATGTGCACCTCGCAGTCAAGCAGCTGAATGGACAAATGTTTCATAACCGGAAGTTGTACCTGAACTCAAACAACTGGATCCCCAAGCAGAACTTGGACTCCACAAAGGGCAACGCAGAGTTACCGGTAAATTTTCCTCTTCTTCCTCTTGCACCTTTTAACAAGAACTTTCCTGACAGCAGATAACTGGACACAAGTCACTTGTGATCCTTGGCATTTACTTAAGGTTTTTTCATGATGAAACATGAGGTTAGACCAGTTGAGTGGTCTTGGATGGCAAGTCACTATTTTGTCAAATCTGGAGCAATGAGCCTTCTTAAAGAGAAGAAAAGGGTGGTAAGAGACATTAAGGAGACATAGATAAGACTTGATGACTGGATAGGAGGGACAAGGAAGAGTGGAGGATGAACTCAGAGAGAGCTTACACTTAGCTTCTAGGGATTTGAGTTTGGACTAATCCCCATACAACTATAGATGAAAAATTAACTGTCACTATTGTGCTGGAGGCACAAGAGCACAACCTGGGTTCAGATCCTGGCTCTGACATTCACTAGTGTATGACCCTGGGTAAGTCACTTCATGTCTCCCAGGCTGTTTTCTCACCTATAAAATGAGGATATTAATACCTATGGCATCACAGCGTTGTTGTGAGGATCAAAAGAGAATTTATGTGTTAATAAGATTCAGGCGACCTAGCGTATAGTGAAGCCAAGGTTACCTTTGTAAATATTTTACATATCTTAAAAGGGCTATGTAAATATTAACGTAGCTGGTTACCCTGGACCCTGCTACGTGAAGGGTGAGTGAGTTAACATTTCACCCTTCTCTCTGTTTTCTAGTACTCTTAAGGGGAGTTGGGGGGGGGTGTTCATTCTCTCTGCCATTGGCTCTAGCCCCCACTGATTGTACTCCCCCAATTTTAAGGGTCTCATGCATCCCAGTTCCATTTAACCACTTAATAGATTAGCTTTCACAAGAGAATATTCACTTTAAAGATATAATAAAATCAAATATATCTGCCATAGGCCTCAGTCTCTAGAGAGGGAAGGGAAATGAGAATCATAGCTTAAAACTCAGTTACTATGTATCTTAGTCATACCAAAGCCTCCTTTGAGTTCAGTTCTGGGTACCCTGACTTTTCTCATGGGTTTCCTTCCATGCTGGCCATGGCTTGAGTTTAGGTTTGGAGACTTACTGAGACCAGCAAGGGATAAATGAAACAGACCAAAACCCCAAGCCCACTTCTCAGGGCTACAGGGCCCGAAAGAGTGGAAGGAAAGGTCATCTTTGCCCTCACTCAGCTTAGTTCATGGTACCCATGCTGGGGATGAACAGGACCTTCACCCCACTGCAGGCTGCCAGAGAGAGACTGGTCCAGTCTGGTGGTTTGGCTACATGACCGGTGGAAAAGTTGGCGGAATGGCTTCCCCCAGAAGCGGATCCTTGTTGTCTCAGGGACTCTTACCTTAAGCGATATGAGCATGTGGGCGCAACCATTTGCGGCAGTTGATATTTTTGTCTGGCCCTGTGATTTCCTCAGTGTAGGGAGCACCTGGGGAAGAAACTCCCTTTGCCATTGTAGATTAACAGCTATTCTACACTCTGTTGCCTTGAAGCACTGAGAGGTTAAATGGCCAATTTAGGGTCCTACAGCCATTATGTGTCACAGGGGGAACTTGAACCAAGGGGATCCTAACTTGGAAGGTCAGACTTGTCTCCATAGTGCCAAGCTGTCCCTTGGGGTTTGTGTGTGACAGTTACTTGTTAAAAACCTGTATGTTTTTGGGTGAAGTGGGAAATTTGAATGTAGACTAGTGTTAGCAATACATGAACCTCTTTCTAATAATGAATAGCAACACAGCATAGAGCAGTCATGTTCAAAGTGGAGGCCTTGGACCCAAGGACTGTGTAATTAGCCAGAGGGTAAGAAGATGGTTCACATGTCTTCCCTTTCTGCATCATGGGGCTGATATCCGATCCATCTACATCTAACCTTATTCTCCAGTGTGGTGCAAGCTCCCAACCCTCCTGGCTTCTGATCCAGGTAGCATTCCCTGAAGACATGATCAGCGGCACCTGTAGGGCCATTGGTACAGTTTGCTTCACCTCTTGCTGGACAAGCTCTGGGGTCTGGGTTAAGAGTCCCACCTCCCACCTTTCATTTGGATGGAACCAAGTGAGTCATGTAGGGTGAACAGGCATGGATGGATTGAAAATCTCATTATTTTTTCATTCTCCTAAAACTAGCCTGTCTTCCCAGTTTCCCTTGCACTGTTGAGAGCACCACCATCCTTCCAGTCAACCTAGGTTCACTGCCTCAGGGTCTCTTCAACTGCCCATCCTCCCTTGCTCCACAAATCTAATCATTTGCAAAACTTTTTAGTTTTTGCCTGTACAGCATCTCTCGTATTTCTCCCCTTCTGTCCCCTCACACAGCTACTATCCTTATTAGGGCCATCTTCACCTCTTGCCTTGGACTGGACTATTTCAGTAGCTTCTTAACTGATCTCTTTGCCTTGTCTTTTCCTTCTCTGGTCCATCCTCCACATGTGGCTAAACTGATTTTCCTAGAGTGCAGTCCTGGCCATGTCATACCTCTACTCAGTGAACTTCAGGGGCTCCTTCTTTATTCTAGAATCAAATGTTATTTTGCCTTCATCTCATGCTTTTTTAATTTCTATTTCATATAAGTTTTATAATGAGCATAATTATTAATACAGTACTATGTATGTAATTTACAAATAGGTAAATATATACTTTGAATGTGAGTACTCAAAAATTGTTTAATAATAGGATTGCAGAATTTTAGAGCCCACTGGCATTAGTGGATAGTGAGCCAGCCTTGGCATAGGGAACACCTGGGTTCATTCCCTGCCTCTGACATACTGACTTTGTGACCCTGGGCAAATTGCTTACCCTCTCAGTGACCCAGGCAACTCTCTAAGGCTGTGGGATGCAGAGTAGTTGTAGTTATATGTGAGGAGGAGGGGCGTGTGTGTGTGTGTGTGTGTGTGTGTGTGTGTGTGTGTGAGCGCGCGCGTGCGCTCGAGCGTGTGTGTGTTTTCATTGGGAGTTCCCCTATGAAATCACATCTGGAAAAAAAGTTCTTCCTTTTTTACAGTTTATCTGTGTTGTGTGCATGTATACTAAATAATTGAGTAGTAATTGCTTTTTGTTCCTTAGTGTTCTCTTTGAGTTCTTGGCCTTGGAAATCTAAGGATAATTTATAGAGGGGAAGGACCCAGGGAGAAGTTGCTATGAAATTAGCCTGCTTAAAGTGTTGGAGTTAATTCTCACTCACTATCTTGCTTCTGTCTAGTCTGGTTTCCTAACGAGATCATGCCACAAAGGGAAGTACCACTGTTGGTCAGAAGACCTTGCCCAGGTAGTGATGGTGAAGACAGTGACAATATTAAGCAGTCATTTTAAGAAACCTTTTATTGAGTTAATGATTAGATTACTGACTTACCATTGTCACTCTACTGGACTTCACTGCTTTTGCTATTATTTTGCAAAAAGACCAGCTTCAAACCCAGTTTGTTTAACATGGACTAATGCTACACTGCCACACTTCTCTTATTTGTGTGTCTGGTACCTTACTGTAGTAACCGATGTCCTTTCATCCAGAAATGAGGGAAGCTATCAGAAAACAGACTGTCCCTCTGCTTGTCTGTCTTTCCATCCATCCATCCAGCCACACAAACACATATAGTTAGAGTAGGCTAACTTGAGCAAGTCCTTTCTCCTCCGTAGGCCCTATCTTCATCCCCTCTAAAATGAGGGGGCTGAACTAAATAATCTCTCAACTTTCACCCAGCCTTTGCCTGCTGGTAATTCAAAGGGCTAGAATTCGCAGAAGTAAATTCCCCATTCTGCAGTATCAGTCAAGGAAGAATTAATCACCTGCCATGTGCCAGGCACTGTGCTAGGTGCTAAGTGAGATAGGCCCTGTCTTCAAGGAGCTGACATCCTTTTGGAGGAAATCATGTCTGTAGATGTCCTGTATGTTGGTTTATTTCCCATGGAGAGGATAGAGACAGCATGGTAGATGTGGGGAGCTGAAAATCCTTCTGTCAGAAAGCAGTAGCAGCCCTTTTCCCTACAGTTAGATAATATGTCCTCATGTGGCTAATGTGGCACTCTTGGGTCTGCCTTAGGCTTTGGAGAATATTCCTTTTGAAGACAAAGCTGCGGTGATTCCTGGTGAGAAAGAGGAAGCCACAGCAACTCCTGGTAGGTGCCTGGACTGATATCCCTCCCCAAAGTGCCACCAGAGGGCTCTTCTCAGGCTAACTTGTTCTTTCCCCCCCCATCTTACCCAGGGGAACATTCTAGCTTTTCCCCCAGCTCATTTATGCCACTTTAGGAAATCTTCCTTGATTTGAGAAATCTGATCAGCCAGAGCTCCCCATTCACCCATTCTTTGCTTCCAGCTGACCCTTTGAGGGCAGGGGAAGAATTGATATTTTGGGGTGGGTTTTTTATCCTTTCTTTTCCCACTTCTCTGTTCCTCAGCTCTCTAAGAGCAAGGCCTGGGTGTCCCCTAGATGTTGGATTTCACATATTCTAACCTAGAACTTTGCAGGGGCTGAAACTTCTGTTTGTGTTCCAGTGCCTGCCCGGCAGACCCCTCGAGCACCTGTTTCCCCTAATGTAACCGAAAGACCAAGGACAGCCTCCTATGCAGTTCCCATGGAGATGAGGTCAGTAGAAGGGCAGGAAAGACTGATTAGGTATCCGGCAGGGAGCTTAGCCTTCTGCACAGAAGTCCAGGGACAGTGTCAGAATGTTTGGTGGTAGCAGCAGTAAATTTTTCAGGAGTCTTGGGGTTTAGTCTAGGCTCTGTTGTTCTGTGACCTTATGGAGCTCATTTAACCTTTGGGGGCCTCTATTTCCCCATATGTACAAGGAGGATATTATCTCTAGCTCAGATGGTAGAAAACAATTAATTTCAAAGCTCCTTCATGTCTTTGATAACTGGACTTTCTGTGCTAAGAGAGGAAATCCATAGTCCAAATCATTAAAAGTAATTTGTATTTGATCTTGGAATACTAAGTTTTAAAATTTCTATTTTAAAAAGCAGCAAATTTTATTTTTAATTTTGTTATGTATAGAAAGTAGCTCGAAGTCACAAGAGAAAATTACAAATGTGTTGAGAGGCAGTTTGGTATAGTAGGATGGGTGTAGTCAGGAAATCTGGGTTTGAATTCTACCTCAGAAAAGATTGCTAGTGGTATGACTACGGGAAAATCATTTAACCTCTCAGTCTTGGTTTCATCTTTGAAAAATGAGGGATAATGATGCTTGGATCATTTCCCTCACAGGGTTGTTGAAAGGAATATGCTTTGCAAATCTTAAAGTGCTATACGAATGTGAATGATTAGGTGTCAGAAGCAGGACAATTCACATGGAGACCTTGCTGGGTTACCACATGAATCCCTTTAACATGCTGGGAAGCTTCAGAAGAAAAGAGTAGTTGAGTGACTTTAGCCAAGGCAGTCTGTTTCATTTCCTGACTTTGCCCTTTCCTGTAGAGGATCCTTCTTGGTGTTTCTTCTAAGGGATTGCTTCCAAGACCTGAGCTGGCTAGCCATTATTCGCAGCATCCGTGGGGAAGTGGGGCTGCTGGTGACAGACACAGTCCCCCAAACACCATTCTTCTGGGCCATCCACCTCACCGAGGTAAGACTGTTGGCTAGTTGGGTCTGTGCTGTCGCTGCTGATTTCACCTTGGGGTGGGGGTTAGGAACAGGAGTTGCTTTGAATTTAAAGAGGAAGTTTAGTGTAGCAGATGGAGCATTGGATTCGGAATTAGAACAGCTTGGTCCCTAGTTCTGGTTCTTCTGCTTCTTACCTACTTATGTGACCTTGAGCAAGTTACTTTCCTTTCGTGGACTTCAGTTTCCTTTTCTGTAAAATGAAGGGATTGAACTAGGTCCTAGCCTCTCAGGTTCCTTTCAGTTTGTAATTATATGAAACCACCGCAAAGCAACCTCTGGAGCCCAAGAATAACATTGATGCTCCCTTCCTCAAAGTAGACTGAGCAGTTTCTAGAAGGTCAGAACATCAGAGTTCCTGGGAGCTTCATCTGTCTCCCAACCAGCATTGCTCTACCTGGGTGAGACAGGGAGGGGGCTAAGATTTAGAGTTGGAAGGATGTGATCTCATCTAATCCCCCTTCCCACTACTAACACTTTACAGATGAGAAATCGCCAGCCAATGACCAAGAAAGATATGTGTCAATATCTTTCTCTGTCATGATCCTGTTCAATCTTTGGCCCTTTTGTGGGAAGATGAGCTTCTATAGTGGCTTGAAATAAGCCTGACTTAACTTGTTTTCTCGGATTTGGGTCAAGTTATTCCCTGTCTCCTGCCCAAGGAGTGGCTATTTAATGCCTGTTAGTGCCTATAGTAGCACAGCATACTGCAATAAAATTGACACTAGCTCTGAAGTCAGAGGACCTTGGGTACGATTCCACCTCTGATACCTTGGACAGATCACTTAATCTCCTGGGCCTCAATATGCTCACCTGTGAAATAAGGGAATTGAAGTACACGGCTTCTGAGGATCCAGCTGTAGATCTCTGAGCCTGTGACCACAGTTGAGGCAGAGATATTGGAGGATTGACAGGATATAGTGCCAGCACAGTCTTGGTTACTCATACCTTTTTAGTTCAGGTGTCTCCTGAATAACTCCCATGCTTCCCAGAGAATACAATAGCTTCACTAACCCATAGTATACTCACATGGCCACAGCCTCTCTCTCTTCTTCCCCAAAGATGAGTATGTGATTGAATATATAGGCAGCATGGCTTGCAATATAGGAAATGTGATCAGGTGTGCTACCGTTGACAGGAGGCTCATATGAACATGGAGAAGCTGTTTTGTGCCCTGGCAGAAGTGGAGGAGCAGCAGCCTTACCTGGCGGAGGCAGAGGTTCAGCGTGGGATCCGCTGCTTGGGGGAGTGCCACCTGGGGGACGATGATGATGGGGCTTGGAACAGGTATATAGCAGGGAAGGGGGTGGCATAAAGGCTCTTAGGGCAAAAGGGAAAACTGATTTCCTTAATTAATCAGCTGGAAGAGTAGTCCTTGATATCATCGCCCATGGAGGCAAAGCCCTGTGCTGAAGACATAGAAAAAAAATAGAAGACACTTAATAAGCCCCAAAGGAAAGAAATAGCGACAGGAAGCAAGACTCATGGACACGAGTGCACAGGGAATGTGTCAAATAAATGGCTGTGGTTGGTTGGTTGCCTGGAGACATTAGGCCCTCAGGTCTCGGGCAAGACCGCTGGAGAAGATGAATTTTGAGTAGGGTTCACCAGTAAAGAAGTCATGGAAGCAGGCAGTGGGAGCAGGGTCGTGTGTGGGAAGATTCCCTTTTCTCCTTGCCTGTCTGCCCCATTCTCTCAGTAACTTTCTCCTTCCTCTGTCACCCCCTTCCTCTGGTATATTCAGCCCCTGCAGGGCTCCTAGCATCAGCTCTGTTGCCCCTTGCCTCATGGTTTCTCCACTGTTCACTGTCTCTAGAGCAGAATAAAAATTTTTAAAACCTGACTTTCTTTTCTCGCCCTGTTCCGCCGCCCCCCTCAGCTTTTCTTTCTTAAGAAGACAGGGTGCAGGGTTTGGGGGCCTAGGTGGCCAGGTTGCTTCTACCATGACTTCTTACTGTGGGGTCCTGTGCAAGTCATTTAACTTGTCTGGGCCTCAGTCTTCTCATCTATAAGATGATGAGTTTGGAATGTTGACCTCTGAGTCCTTCGGGCTATCTCTGGTCCTCTGTTAGGTGCCTTCCTTTGGTGTGGGTCTTTGTGGAAACAGTTCTCCTCTCCCTTCCTTCCTCTGGCAGGTGCTGGGTGTTGGACCGAATAGGTGACTGGGCGGTGGTGCTCTTCATTGATTTTGGCTGTTCAGCCACTGTCCCAGTGCGGTCTCTGCGCAGCCTGGACAGTGATGATTTCTGGGCCATCCCACCTCTGACTCAGCCCTTCGTGCTAGAAAAAGGTAATCCATGTCATGACTCTGCTCTGTCTTCTACCCCGCCCCACAGGCATGCCCTCTGGAGAAGAGTGGAGGGAAGGACAAAATGGGGTGGGGGGGAAGGCTGCCTGGCAGCTGGAGATGAAGGATTCAATCACTGTTCTGGGCTGAGAGCACGGTTTTCCAAACTGTTGTGCAGAAGCTTGGGGCTCTATGAGCCAAGTTGGATGCCAGGGAGCAGCATTCCTCCCAGCTCAGCTGTAGCAGGGGTTGACTGACCTGTTGAACAAGGCTATGCTATGTGGGGGGCTCCCATCCCACTCCAACCTTTGCCTTTTCAGATGGGGTTGTGAGTATCAGGGTTGTGTCTTCAAGGGATGGCACAGCCTGGGGCAGGAGTCACTGCCCTTCTAGCTGTGTATTTCTGTTAGAAGCAACATGATAGCTACCCCCTCCACAGGTGCACGCGCACACCACACACAGACGTGCACGAGCGTGCAAAAGAGACAGAAATAGCCCTGGCTCCTGCTTTGTGGTTCCTTTCCTAAAATACCCACCCCTGGGTTGGTCCTGGTTGATCTCTCCATTCCCTACCAAGTAGTAAATGCCCTGTGAGCCTTGACCAGGGACCTCTTCATTTGTGGGTTCCACTAACATTTGCAAGTCCCAAAGTGTCCCCTAGGCAATTTAATTTGGGAAGCACTTCATTAGAACTTGGATGCTTTAAGAGTTTGGACTGTGGCTGATTGGGGAGCTAGGCCCCCCACTGAGGACACCCAGTAGTCAAGGGGCACCCCCTCGAGGCTTTTCTTCAGAATTGCACTTGTTCAGGTATGGGGTAGTTTGTTAGTTCACTACAGTGTGGATCACTACTGGCAGTGTTGAGGGGGTGAAGGATCTGAAGGAAGGAAGTGCTCCCTGTCCATGAGGGATGACTAGTTAAGGGAGAAGACACACAAATATATCCATTTAGTAGAAAGTAAACTTCTTGAGGCCACAGAGCTTCAGCTTTTGTCTGTATTCCCAGTGCTAGTTGTGTTTGTCCTTTGTTTTTGAAGAGGACCATGACATCAGGGAGATGATGACATGACTTGCGGTTGACTTTGATTTGAGTGAGGCAGGGCTGTGCAAGGTCACCAGCCTCACTTTCTCCTCCAGAGCCATCTGGGTTCAGTGGCCTGGTATTCACCAGGATGACTGGAGGTGGCCCAGGATGCACTGGGAGACCCTCGCCCTTTGAGGCTAAGGTCTTTTCAGGTTCTCACTTTGAGTGAGGTAATGCCCATTCAGTGAATAGGCCTCTTTAAGTGCCTTGAATGGAGTAAGCATGTAATAAATACTTGTTTGCATTAAATTAAAGCAGGGCTAAATGTATAAGCGCATACATATACATGTGTAGAGGGAATGAAGCCAAAACATGGAGTAGTAAGTACATGGGAACAAGTCCAAATAAATAAGATACAGCCTGAGTCCTTAAGTACCATGGGAACTGGTGATGGTAAGAGCTACCATTTAGATCTTGCTTCAGGGTGTGTCGAGTGCTTTACTTATGTTATCTCACGGGAGCCTCACCACAGCCTGCTGACATAATGCCCCCTGTGAAAAAAGCTGCTATTCTTTTCCCCTCTTTATGGTCTGACAATGACCATCTCTGGGTGGGACCATGGAAGGCAGGGAATTGAGGAATTATTCCATCCCTCCATGCCCCCATTACTGCACAGGTGGAAGCCTTCCTGCTCCCTATCCTTCTGCTGCTGCAGCTGCCACATGAGTGCACTATAGCTTTTGGCCTCACTTGGAGTAGAGGGGGGTGTGAACCCTGTGCAGATTCTTCTTCAGAGTCCTGGAGTTACAGTGAACAGCATCACAACATCCTCTTGCATTAGAGAGAGAGTGCGTGTATGCATGCGTGCTCACGTGCCCCCACCCTCCCTCCACAGGGACACGATGTCTCACCCTCTGAGCCAGGGTGTCTGTGTGAGTAGAGGCTCCACTCTCCGCCTCCCTTTTGCTCACTGACACACTCCTGTTTCCCAGGCCTCTCTCTCCCCCTCCTCAACCCCAGCCCAGACTAAAAATGTGTTTGAAGGTCTCATTTTGATTATTAAATAGATATTCTCAGTTCCAAGCAAGCTGTTCGTCAAGTCATGAAAGGAAGAATCACTGGCTGCTTGAACATGGAGGTAAACCAGCTTTTCGGGCAGCCATTTTGTCTCTCTCCCACTACCCTTGTCGCTTCCCCCATCATTCGTGAGGTTCTTTGCTAGAGTTCATGTCCCAGCCCCCCTTCTGTCTGCCTGATGCTTGTTCCCTACATGCAGGTGCCAGGTGTGCAAAGATTCCATGTTACCTATGTGACCAAGGGTCCCCTTTCCAGAGGAGAGTTTGGGGGTTGGGTCCAGGGGACAGCTCACTATTCTACTGATGGGTTCCTCTTTCTCCTTCCTTCTAGTCTCACGTCCTGAAGTTTGAAGAAACGAAATGATAAACCTGCTCACTTATTTTTGGTTTCCCAACCCACCACCACCCCAGTTCCCTAGGTGATACCAACCCACCCATTTTGTTTGTAGCCATGCTGTTTCACCTCATCCTATTGGATCACTTTTATGTCTGTATCCCTAGGATAAGCTTGTGATTATATTTGATTAGATTCCAGTTCACAGGGCTCTGGACCCTGGCACAAAACCTGGAAATTCCAGGAAAGTAGTTAAAAAGCTTTTCATTTTCCCCGGTGCTCTTCTGAGAAATAAGCTGTATGTGAAGGGCAGTTCAAACTTAACATAGGACTACTTGGTGTATGTTAAGAGCCTGAGTTGGCCTATATGTTATTTTTCTTTTTGTACCCCCTTCTGCCACACTCCAGGAACAGGAAATAAACTGTCTTTGCAGATTTGTTGAATGGAGGGTACTGTTGCATTAATATCATGTCTGATATATATGAAATCATTTTAGGTGGAAGCTGTTAACCCAAGGGTTGTCAGCCTAGCTGGTGGAAGTTACTGGGAGCCAAATGATTTTGAATAAACTAGTTGAATATGCCAGAGTCTGATCTGGTGTTTCCTTAACTGTCCTAGCTGCTGCCCCTCCCTGCCACCCCCTTCCCTCCACCTAGTCTTTTTCTTTAAGCTGTGAGGTTCAGAGGCTACTCACCGTTCATAGAATCACAGAATTTTACAATTGGAAGGGCCCTTAGCAGCTGTCTGGGCCTATTCATATGTGAAAAAAAATTGCTACTGTACCGGCAAGTGGCTACAAGCCTCAGCTTGAAGAATACATCACCTCAGGAGTGAAAGGTTTTCCTGATGCCATCAGTCCTAAACTTGCCCTTTTGTAACTTCCACCCCATTAGTCCAAGTTCTGCCACCTGTTGCCAAACAAACAAGTCTAATCACTCTTCCACATGACAGTCCTTGAAATACTCGAAGATAGCTATCATGCTCCAAATGAATCTTCTTTGGGCTGCTCGTCTCCAGTTCCTTCAACTAATCCTCAGATGGCTCAAAGCCCTTTGCTGTCGTCTCTCCAACTTAGGGTCTTTTACAAACTCTGGTGCCCAGAACTGAGCATAGTACTCCAGGTCTGGTCTGACCATGTAAGAACGTGTTGGCATATCCTCATTTTGTCTCTGTAAGCTGTGACTTTCAAAGCCATCCAAGATTGCATTCGAGTCTTTTTTGGCTGCCATGTTACACTCTCCAATTATGTTCATCTTGTAGTCCACTTGTACAACCTACAGATATTTGCCATTATTTTTACTGCTGTCTTTTCACTTTATGTCACCTTCTGAATTTATTCCTTCTCTCTCACCCAGTAAGCCATCCCTCGTAACCATGAATTAAAAAAGAAAGGTGGAAGATAGTTTAGCATAACCAGACGGGCCTGACTGTATGGGCAATATTCCATACCCGTAATCCCCTGCCTCTGCAAGAAAGGAACTCTTTTCAGGAACTTACCTCTTCTCTGGGGCTAAGCTCGGTTATTATAATCACAGTGACTATTTTGGGTTTTGTTCTATGTTGCAGTCTCATTGTTTGCTTGGTTCACTCTGTATTGTTTCATATGTTTTCCCATGCTTCTCTGAAGTAACATTTCTTTTTAACTAGTACTCCATTATACATGTAGCACAATTTTTTTTTATTCCCCAGTTGATAGCATCCATCCCAGATGTTTTTCGAACTGTCTGACTATGCCTTATTGAATGCTCTATGGCATTCAGCTCCCTACTTTGCAGTCAGTTGTCCCCGTGTGGTTAAGGGTGGCATGGATAGGATTGCTTTATTTCTTGCCCTTAAGTGACATGATGAGACTTCTCAGTTTCTGGCTTCTCCCACTGCCTCACTAAGGTCTTGAAAAGAAAGGCAGTTGGTTTTTATGACTGTTTCGACCTCATGAACGAGTCTAAAGGCAAAGTTAGAAGTGGTCCAAGGGAAAAGTTCTAAAGAATTCAACAATCTCTTTGACAAAACAACATAGAATAGATTCTCAAAGGAGTCTTATCACCCCTGCAGTGGTCTCCAAGAGACAGAAAATCTAGAGTTCTCTAACCCAGGTAGCGTCCTAGGAATTGCTGAGTAAAGGTCTGATGACGCTAGTTTCTAAACATAGAACGCTGAATGATTGATAAAATGCTTCACCCGGCAGTGGATATGCACCAGGGTGATTCAGCTTGTTTTCGTGTACCTGTTGAAAAATAGTTACTGAACTGAAAAGCATAACTGACTCCTCAGCCAAGCTTGATGTTACTATGTGGTTATATGTAGTGTTATAGTCAGCAAAGAAATGAGGGAGGCACCATCTCACTCTTTTTTGGTCATTATAGTTAGACAGCACTGAGTTTTAATTTTGTTCTTCCCACTTACATTATTGATCATCGTGTATGTTTTTCTGGTTCTGCTGGCTTCATTTTGCGTTGGTTCATTTAAGTCTTTCCGCACTTTTCTATATTCACATTCATTGGTTTTTTAGTTGTTGTCCAGGCATTGCAGTCATGTCCAGCTCTTCCTGACCCCCTTTGGGGTTGTCTTGGCAAAGAGAGGGGAGTGGTTTGCCATTTCCTTCTCCTGATCTTTTATGGATGAGGAAACAGGTGAACAGGGTTAAGTGACTTGCCCAAGGTCACACACCTAGACGTCTGAGGTCACATTTGAACTCAGGTCTTCTTGACTCCAGGCCCACCACTTATCCACTGTGCCACCTAGGTGCTCATTTCTTTCTTATAGGACAGTAATATTCCATTATAGTCATGTGCCACAAGTAGTTTTAGCTATTCCTCCGTCTTCCCTACTCCAAAAAGTGTTTGGTGAGAGATGGTGGCTATATAAGACCTTTTTATCATTAACTTCCTTGGGGTATATACTTAACAGTGAGGTCTCTGTTTTATTAGGGTATGGACTGTTTTTTCCCTGCTTGCTTTCCAAAATGCTTGTACCAAAACAAGTGGTTCCACCAACATTGTATTAGCATGCTTGTCTGTATATAGCCCCTCAAACATTTGACTAGTCTCATCTCTCAGTCAAACATTTAAGCACCGTTTTTGTGCCAGGCACTATGTGGAGCTGAGTATATGGAAAAGTGTGAAGCGGACTGCTCTCAAGGAGCTTATGTTCTGGTTGGGGGAAGATACCTACATATGTAAGTATACACAGAATTAGTTATAAAGTAAATACAAAGTGGGTAGTCGGCAAATTAGAAAGTCATTGTGTTGTTTTTAAGATTTACACTACTTATATTAGTGATTTGGAACATTCAGTAGTTACTAATATTTGCAATTTTTGTGAGAGTGGTTGACCTCCTTTGACAACTTATCTATTGGGGAATGGCTTTTGGCATTACATACTTGTGCTGGTTCTCTCTATATCCTGGCCATCATATCCTTATCAGATGTGGATTCTAACAGAGGGAGTGGTAAACAGGAATGGTTGTTTTCGTCATAAGGATGGTGAGTTGGAATCATAGGGGAAGGGAGCTGACCTTTCTAGAAGTAATAGTATTGCTTTGGGTGTGGTTGCCTGAGAAAGAGGTGGCAAGCCAGAAAAGAGAGGATCTGCAGAAAAGAGAGGGCAGCAATGCAGATGGCTAGATGGCTAGAGTGATGTTGAAAGTTATGGTAAAAGCAGGACTGTTCAGGTTGGATGAAAGTTATGATGAAGAGAGGTCTGTTCAGGTTGGGCTGGACAACTAAGATGTCCCGGTCATTGCTGTACAACTTGAAGGTGACAGTTATTTGCCCCCAGTTTGTTTCCCTGGAGTAAGGTAAACCTTGCATATGAACTTACCTCTTTAATATTAAAAAACTGTTAGAGCCAAACTATTTAAATAACTTTTATTTCCATTTCATCCTTTGGTAGATGAGAAAAAATACATTACAAAAAACATTATGCAGAGAACAGCGCATGGAGTACACTCTACTAAAACACAATCTATACTCCAGCCAGGGCTGGTAACAGACATTAGGAGAGGAAGCAACAGAGGCCTTGAAAGCCAGATTTCTCCTCCTCAGAATGAGATTTCCTCTATGTCCCCTGTTCCACAAAACTCATCTTATTCTGGAATACCCAACAAGGTGAAGGTGGGGTTAGAGCAGCATTGAGTGTGGCTGGTGAACCCTTTCTATTCACCTGGAGCAGAAACTTTCTTTCCCTCAATGGAATAGAAAGAAAACAAACAAACAGAACATCCCAAATACAGAGTTAACAGTCTGGACACTCTATCCCTCCCCCAACCACTTTTCTCCAAAGCCTATGTGGGAGGAGTCTATGACCCCTTCCAGATGACTCAAGTCCTAAGTTGCCTGAGGCCAGGAGCCTCACTCAGGTATCCCTAGCCTGGTTCTGTGGCTTCCTTCAATAAGCAGCCTACGGGCACAGGCTTTTAGCAGAGTGGCTACCCTGGCCTCTAAAGCTGCCTTGCTGACAAGGAGATGTCAGAAGGAGGCTGGTAGCACCTAAACTGGGAAGCCCAGAAATCTGAGGCCACCACTAGCACGTGGAGTGTTTGTTTAGCACGTCCAGATTCTGTTAGGAATTATCCCTCCTGACACCAGGACCCTGGCTCTCAAATCCTGTGAGGGCACTGGACCCCCATCATCCAGGGTACCCTCCTTTTTAGTCAGCTCCACTTCTGGACAGTCCTATAAGATTCTCTGTTGAGAAACCGATCTAACTACTACTTCCATAGCATTCCTTCACAAACTAAAGCCAGTTCTTTTTTCAACTGACTCAGTGGTAGCCAGGAGTAACAGGAAGGTGGGGGCCGGGGGGGGGTTGTTGGAAGTTGCTATCCAGATGCTCTGATGTAGATGTTTTCAGGACACTAGCAGAGGGAGGAACATCAAAGACTACGTAATAGCTGTAGCAGAGCCCACGAGACCAGAAGAGACAAATATACACTTGGGTGACAACGGCCTCTACCTTGCTCTAGTCTTCACATAACTCTACGAAGCAGCCTCCATGCTTCTTTTTCCAGGAATTTGAAAATATTCCAACTAAAGGGAAAAAAAGAAAATCCCAATAGCACCGAAGGTGCCACTGAGTATAGTTCAGAAGGTCAAAAGCAGTTAGGTGGCTTTCTTCCAAGGGGAAAAAAATGATTAAAAATGGGTTTGTTCTAGAAGCCTTTTGGAGACATCATGGTCAAAGGTTGGACATAAGGTGAGCTTCAGATCTCCCTCCCCTCCTTGCCAGGGGCATGTGGCCTCCACCTTCTACACCAAAACTCAAGGTGGGCACCACGTGTCCCACATCCCACCCCCCACCACATAGTTCAGGGGATGGCATGTGGGAATAAAAATAAACGAAAGAGTCAAGACGAGCATCTTCAAATTAACAAACTGTAATTGTTTTCCCAAAGATACATTTTTTTTCCATACACATCCATCATACACTGTAACCAAAAAAAGCAGTGTACATGAAATAAGAGAAAATAAATTAAAAATCCATAGCATAGGTAAGGAGGCTGCTCTAGTCTGGAGCACAGCTGAGTTTCCAGCAATATAAGAAGGCTCAAAAGTTTCTTTTATAAGAATGCCTGCTAGCAAGGGTTCCAGCAAGGTGGTTGGTTGGTTTGTAAGTCAGTCTTGAATATCTGAAACAGTTCTGTGTTTTGTTTTGTTTTTTTCCTTAGCGTTTAGAATAGCCATCATTGTCCTGCAATAGGCAGAGCTATCACGTCCAGGAAAAGAGTGAGTGAGGGAGGGAACCACAGAGGCAGCGTAAGATCCAAATACAGCATTCAAAGGTAATTGGTCCAGTGGTGCCTGGGGAGGGAGGAGGGAGAAACTCCGGGGTTAGCCGTCTTCTTTGGGGGGTGTGTACCAGCCTGTAAACAAAGCATACTGTCAGCAGTAGTGTCCCCAAAGGCTAGCCCCACACCTTCAATCTTGAGACCTATGGGAAGGTTGGATCCCTGGAAGGACGTCCCTATAGTGAAGGTATGGGAGACCACAGAATGCAGAGCTGGATGATTGCTTCCCTGGACACCATAAAAAAAGGGAGACTGACATGGCTCCTTATCTGAGGTGGCTGAAGGAGAGACCAGATGTATTTCTTCAGCTTGTGACAAGGAATGGGGACCTGAGGGGGATGCGGGGAGAGTTATAAAGACAGGCTACTTCCTGCCCCTCCCTTTCTAAAAGCAATGGAAAGCAAGAATGTGGATTGGGGAAGGTCCTAAAGAGCATATGGGTTGTTATTCCTTCTCCCCTGACCCTTCTAGAAGTCTTACCATTTTTTTCATGGATCTGCACCAGGGACTTGTAGGACTGCTGTGCTCTTGTCAGACTGTATTGAGACTAGAGAACATTGAAAAGATGAGAAGTCAAGTTAATGAGACGAGGACCAATTTGTTGCCTTGTTCTCCCCTCTCAATTCTACGTTCAATTCAACAAACACTTATTAAGCTCATACTCTGTGCAAAGACAAGTCCTTGCCCTCAAAGGGCCTTCTATTCTACTGGGGAGCTACAATTATTGACACAAGTAAGCACATTCAAGGACGTCTAAGGAGGGTGAGGGCACTAACAACAGATGGAAATTGGGGAAGGCTGCATATGAGAGGTGACCCCCTAAGTTAGACCAAAAGAAAGACAAGGAGTCTAAGCTTCAGAGCACATTGGTCCATAGGGTTCTGAGTTGGAAGAGAAGTAATGTAAAAGAAGGCAAATGGGTAGGTTGGACTAGGATTGCAGGGAAGCTTAAGGGTCAAGAGGAGCTTGCACCAATCCTAAGGCTCCTGAACAACAGAATGACATACACCTGTTCCTTGGAAAGGCTATTTTCACAGCTGCATGAAACAGAATGGAGAAACTGGAATTGGGCAGACCAATTAGGAGGCTGCTACTTTAGTTAAGGCAAGGGATGGTGGTGGTCTGGAGTAGAGTACTGGCTGGAAAAGGACACAAGAGACACTGTGGAGACAGAATGGGCCAAATGTGTCAGCTGGAGATGAGCTTGGGGGACTCTAAGGTTATGAAGCTGGGAGACTGGAAGGAGGGTGGGAACTGTACGCAAGGTTGGAGAAGGAAAAGGTTTGGATGGGGAGAGGGGGTGGAGACAGGAGACAGCCGTCTAGTTTTAGACATATTGAGTTGAGAAGCCCACAGGCTGTCCAGGTGGAAATGGTCAGCAAATGACAGTGAAGGACTAGCATTCTGGGGAGAGATCAAGGCTGATGACAGATGCTAGCATTACCTGCAGAGAAGTGAGAAGAGAGCCTTAAACGAGCCTGGGGGTATGGTCATACTTGGGGATTAGGCATGGTGACTGACAGAGGCCAAGGCAATAGAGCGCAGGGAAAAGAGCACCAGGTTTGGAGTCAGAAGACCTGTGTTTGAATCCTCGTTCAGCTTCTCCCTACGTGATCTTGGGCAGGCCACTCTCTGGGTCTTAGTCCGTCATTTGGAAAGTGAGGCCATCAGACCAGATGACTTCTAATACCCCTTCTGGTTCTAAATCCATAAACACATCTAGGATAATGGGGGTGATAACAGTCAAAACTGCAGAGGTCAGAGAGAATGAGACTAAGGAAATAGTATCTTACATTATATGATGTTTTAAGCTTTGCAAAGTGCTTAAAATACATTATCTCATCTGATCTTGAGAAAGGCTACTGGGTTCAAGACTGAAGAGATCATTATTAACCTTTGAAAGAAGAGTCTGTAGTCTAGTGAGACTGGAAGACAGACTGCAAGGGGTGGAAAAGTGAGTGGGTGGAAAGGAATCAGAAGCCAAGAGAGCAGGAATCTTTTTTGAGGGGTTTGGCAGTAAAAGGGAAGAGATAAGGGTTTGTGGGAATGGAAGGGTAGAGAAATTAAGAAGTGGAAACTTCAGTATGCTTATAGGCAGTGGGGAAGAAACCACTTAATGAGGAGAAAGTCAAAACGAGAGAAGTGATAATCAATTGGGCAAGCTCCTGGAAGACACTGGAGGCAATGGGATCAAGAATCGAAGTACAAGGATTATTCTTAGCAAAAAGAAGGGCCTTTTTAACAGACTGGGACCAGAAGAGGTGAGGAGAAGTGGAGATGTTGAGTGATTTTGAGGGAATGAGGAGATGAGAGAGGTCACAAAAGAAGGCCTTGACTTTCTTAGTAAAGTAGGAACAGAAGTCCTCTGGTCTGCTGAGAAACAGGGAGTTGGCATTGGGCCAGCAGCTTGAGAGGAAGTAAGATTTGAAGCTACCACCGTAGGAATGTAAAAGTTACTTTGAGAAGAAGAAAAGATTTCTGTGCAACAGTGAGCGCCCTACTGAGACTGGACTTAGTAGCAGACCCAGGATGCATGATAGTGTGATTTGTTCCAGCAGCTCTGGGGACAGGAGCTTCAGGAACACAAGTGGAAGGCTACTGTCTGCCAATCTGGCTACTAGCTTCTCATCCTACCTAATAACTCAAGAGTATAAAACAAGCTATCAATATGCATTCATACTTGCTGTGTGCCATGTGCTATACTTGAGCAGTGGGGACAGATGGCCATGTGGTTGACACTACTCTCTCCTTTCTATATTCTTTAACAGTATTCAACCTTTTTCCCTCTTAATTCCTAAGGCCACCACTTTGGCTCCTCAGTATCCACTGTGGACATCTCAGGGCTCCCCTTTTCCTCCCAACTAATACCACAAACGGCGATGGCTTCTATCTTCCTTGAGTCTAAGGAGAAAGCCAGTGGGGCTGTTCTGATGGCTGGCACCACACTCCCTCCCTTGCCCCCCACCTCACCCCATCCTTACTTTGTTGGCTCCAAACTGTACTCGTGCTTTCCCTTTCACCAGGGTGGCACTGATCTGCATGATCACGGACTCTATGGAGTAGGCACTGCTCCAGCCCTGTGAAAAGAGGGGGAAGGGGAGGGGAAAATAATAGAACAGGTCAAGACATGGTTTCCCCCCAGTGTTAGGGATAATAAGACATCACAAGTGAGTTCCCCAAGGTAAGTGAGGGCTGTGCTGTGCCAGTGGTTCTAGGATGTCACCCTATACTTTACCCACAATATAGGCATCCCCAAACCACCTAGGGAGGATGGGCACTGGGTGCTCTCCTTGCTGGCTATGACAGTGATAACATATAAAAATTCCACCTGGGGATGTATTTGGGAAAAACCCCAGCCCAACATAGCCGAGACAGGTAAGCTCACTTGTTTGGTGAGAAGTTCCATGCAGATGGCACCTCCACCCAGAACATACCTACAGAGGAAAGACTGGTCAACTGTGCATGGTGCAGGCTCTATCCCCCCTTTCCACAGGGCATCCCTTGTTTTCCCATCTACTCACCCTCCTGAGAGGACTGGAGAGACAACCCTGACAAATGGCGGGTCAAAGGGAAAGTTGTCCTAAGAGGGAGAGAAACCAAAGTCAGGATGGTGTGAGTAGTCAATCTATCAATTAACAAGTGGCTACTGTGTGCCAGACATTGTCACCCCACCCCACCTCCCCGAGGAGAATGCAGGGCAAATAAGCAGCAACAGGCCAGGAAAATGGGGGATGTGAATTGAAGAGAACAGCCTTACTTTAAAAGAAAAGTTGAGGAGAATGAAGTCAGCTCCTTCTTTCTCTTTGAGGATCTGGAGATCGTTGTGCAAAGCGCTGTCCTGGTCAACCCTACAAAGGAAGGTAACAGGCTCTTGCCTGATCCCCAAGAGCTTCAGAAGGCCTCCACCTCAACCTCCATGCCCAATCTAGAGCCTAAGCTAGCTAGCAATCAAGTCAATTCCAGGCCACAGATAACTTTGGTCCCTGTTCTGGCCTCACCTCTCCCTAAGCCCTTGGGCTCTGCTGATGACAATTAAATAAGGCTGCTCTGGAGGCTTCTACAAATCGCCAGCCCTCCCCCTCAACCCCCGATACCAAGGTTTTCACTTACTTGAGGAGTTTGACGTTCCAATCGTACAGGCTATCATTTACTAGTTCGACTGCATAGTTTCCTGGGGTTTGGGGGCAGGGGAGAGGAAGAAGAAATGAGTATTACTAGGACAATAGGAAGGAGGACCCTTCCCTTCCTCAGGCTAAAAGACCAAAGGAAAGCGCTAAGGACTCAGCACTGGAGTAACATCCTCACTCACTTCTACATGCTCTACCTTCAGGCCCTAAGCTTCACAAAAGACCCCCTCCCCCTCCTTGGCTCTAAGGCCCCAGCTTCCTGAACAACAAAGTACCCCCTCTCCAAAGCTGGACTTACCGCCTTTGAAACTTTGTGATCGGTAAATATCCCTGAGCTCCTTCATCAGCCGGTCAGTGGCCTGCACCGAGCCAGACACTGCGCCCTGCAGGGGAGGGGACAATAGGAACCTCCCACCATTACAGGATTCAGGGATACATCTTGAACTTTAGAGGGTACCTGGCAATTGCCTAAGGATATAAGCACTAATTCTTTCTCCTACATTTCAAGAGTCAATAACCCGTTCTAGACCTTCTAAGCCTGGCACAGCCATGATGACAATCAAATACCAATGGGAGAAACCCACCCTGATTCAGGACCCTTGCCCACCCTCCCCCAGGGGACACGTACATTTAAGTAATCTTGCCTCTGGTTCTTTTTAATTTTCTCTAATATGGCCAAGTTCTCCTTCCCAATGCCATCATCCTCAGACTTTTTCCCCTCAGCTGGCTCTTCTTCTTTCATTTCATAGTGATCTAGGTCCTCTGTATCCTTGAAGAACAAAACAAAACATTTTTTTATTGGGGGGAAGGGAGTAGTTAACCATCTCCCCAGTCCTGTATATAGTGGAGATGTGAGCTAGGCAGGCAGTGGCCCACAGACTAAACTCCATGGTCAAGTCATCTCATCACTCCCACTCTTTACCATCCCAAAGGGGATATATCTCTCAGCACCAAGTTCGTATAAAGCACAGCTCAAATGAACGTTTAATAGAACTGAAAAAAATTTTAACAAAAGCCAGAGGCTGATTTCCCTAATTCTTGCTCATTTTTTCTCTATGATGTCCCTGAGCACCAATAAGAGGGGATTTGGATTCCCCACCATTACCCATCTGTATGGTTTTGTCTTCCTCAAGACTGACATACAAGCTACTATTTTACTTGGTAAACTCTTACCAGGCTGGTGGGTGGGCAGGGGGAAAAGGGAGAAGGCTTCAGATCCTCCCGTTTTCCACCTGGCAGACTTCGTAACAACATAATCATTTGGTTTGGTCCCAACCTGTGATTTCATCAATGTGATGTAGCTCACAGAGGATCAGCAAGACCTGGATTCAAGTCCCACTTGTGACACATACTGGCCACATGACCAAGAGCAAGTCACTTGATTTTGGTTCCCCAGACAACTTAGTGCAAAGACCAGAAGTAATAAATGAGTTGCCCATCTGAATCACAGGTCTAGACCAAAACACAATGACAATGACTGACATTTATATTGTGCTTTAGGATTCTCAAAGAGCTTCACATGCACTATCTCATATAATCCTCACAGCTAATAGTCAGGGTGACCCACCACCCCAAGAAGAGTAGGCAGAGGCTATCTCATGCCTTGTTTATTCTTGTATTTTTAGCAATTAACATAATGCCTTGTAGAGAACAGGCATTTAATAAAAAAAGTTTGAGATGAATCTTGAGTTATTAACCTAACACTTCAGACTCAAGTTATTGTAAGTGGGGAAACACAGAGAGCCCAGAACATGAAGTCACCTCTAAGAAGCAGTTAGGGATTCCCTAATGTCCAGTTTGATTTTCCCCCATATTGGCCTGATATTCCAGCCAAGAACCATTTGCCACGATTAACCCAGTCCAAATCCAATCACACCAATACTCATGTACTCAGCTGGAACTAGATTTACACTGAATGCTGTGCTGTTTCTTGAGTCTTCAGTTACTTCAAATACATGTATCTCAGTCTCCCAAATTCCTTAATGAATGACCCTAACTTTTTTCCTTTGGTGTCCTCTCTACAGGACTCTATAAATAGGGAGTGTCCCATATAGATGACCTTTAACTTACCAAAATTACTGTTACCACGAACCCCTCCTAACCCAGTTCTAAAGGGGTGAATCTGTCACCTACCTCAGGCATCTCTTCATCTTCATCTTCAGAAGAAACATCTTCTTGTGTGCACTATAGTGCATAGGGAAAAGATGGAGGTCAGAGCCAACGTTCCAAGAGTAGGATGGGTTCCAACATATCCTCTCCTCTAACTACTCTGGGCACTCAGGGCTGGAAGCCTGAGACTGCCAGCTTAGACATTTACTCAGGCTACGATGTGGGGAATAACTAATTTACCAGCCTGCTCATTACTCTTGACCATCTCTTTACCATTCATGGAGCAAGGAACTACAATTCAATTTTCCAAAGAGTAGTATCGACTTACTTTGGCCTCCCCAGACTGACGCTACGGGCATCCCTAGCTAAGTGAGCCACGAAGGAAAGGGTTCACTTTCTAACACCTCCATCTACCTTGGGCAGGGCTATGGCTGAGAGGAGAGATGGTGAAAGACGAGAATAGTGCAGATTCACCGGAAGGAAGAAAGCCCCCTTAATTACTCACCTGCTCTGCTGGCAGGGGCTGGTCCAGCATCTCAACATCTGGATGCTGAGGGAGGTTGTACAGTTTGCACAAGTCAGAGATGATCCTCTTCAGATGCTGCAACAGCTGGGAATAGTAGACCACAGTGACATAAGATACTCTTGCTTCTCCCCAACCTGGCCAGGTGCAGTGGGAGAAACCAAGGGCTCAGACCCAAGATGAAGGTTTAGTAGTATCCATTTCTCCAAGGGACATGGACCCTGGGTCATATTGGAAACCTGGTCACGGGAGTGGTTCTGTTAGAAAGCCCCGTGCTGGGGCTGATGACATATTCTCCCTCTCGCTAGGGGAAGGTGGCTTCCCTACTGAGTCTTCTTCAGGCCGATTATTTTACAGTGTCTTCTAAATTTAGGACAATTCCCACCCTTCGTCTGTCTCAACTGCAGGTTCTCTTCTTGGCTCAGGCCCCACGTCCCTGCCCTGCTCACCAGAGTATTCCCTTTCTTTATGTCCACAAGTCTCTCCAGAACGGCAGCCAAGTTAGGGTCATCAGACTCCACAGACCAGATTGGGGGCACCGCAGGATAAGATTCCTAAGGGGAGAGGATAGGGAGGTCAAAAATGGAAACTTCAGATTCTGCCTGCCCACCCATTCCCAGGTGCCAGTCTGCCCTTCCCCCCCTCCCTCTATGTCTCTCACAAATGCCTAGCTCAGCAGATCAGTGCCAAAGCAGGCGGGTTTGGGAGGGTCCTTCTCTGAATGGAAGCTTGAGGACTAGATCCCCTTTCCTCTACCCCAGGTCACCATGAGTTTTGAAAAATTATGGAAGGGGATCACAACTATTTCCAGTGATACCCCAGAAACTGTTCTATTCCCTACAGAGAGATCTAGGCTAAGGGATCCCCTTGTGTTTACAGAATAAGACTCCAGTCCCCTTTCCCCCCAAAAGGATAGAACCCAAAGTTATGAATACAACCAGAGTAGAAAAAGCAACAGCTCACTTTAGTTTTAGGAGGGGAAGACTTGCAGCAAACAAGGTTTTTATCTGGGGCCAGATTACTCTTCCCAGCATTCTGCCAAAGGCTTGATAGAATAAAGTGGTAGCACAAGCTCCTCTTTCCAACACTAACTGGACAAGATACTGTCCCCCAGTGACCAGTTTTGCCCATCTTTTCTTTGGTAACCCTGTTAACCTGCCACCCTCACAGTCTAAGTGTGGGATGGAAGCAAGAGGTCACAGGGCTCTCTACACAACTGATTTAGGAGAAGAGAACCTACGCTGCCGACATTCCCAGCATTCCTAAACCACAACAGTGGAGGCAGACAGTCCAAGTTCCCCCTATTTCCCAGAGAGGGGTTGGTTGAGAATCCAGGCCCCTTTCTCCCTTATCCCTGGAAGGGGGAGGACTATCTGGGGCTCTCTGGAGCTAACCTACTGCCTTGGATGGACAGCAAATAACAGAAAAAAGCATGAGGAGGGGCGATTCTATATCTGAGAAATTTGGGGTTTAATCCAGAAATAGCCAACTAGGCAACACAATACTGAGTAAATCATGCCCTTGTGATGGGATTCCTATCCCTTACCTAGCTAAAGCACCGCAATTCTGGAGGTGACGATTGTCAGAGAGATGCTAGTATCACATGTGACTAAACCACTTGTTTCTTCCTACCCCAATTTTCTGTGAAGAGGGTGTGTGTGTGAAGGGAAAGTCAGAAGATGGGAGAAGAGACAGGACTTCCGATGTCCAAGCAAAAACATTCCTGCCAGAACTTTGGCCTAGTAGGTAAAATGTGTTTTGGGAGCCGGCTGGGGACAATGTCCAAGCTGATCTGAAGTTGGATCTCATCCCCTCCACGCTCCCAAACAAAACTTCTCTACTCAAACTGGGCTGTGCCCACCAGCGCCCTGCCTGAGTTGGGAAAGATTTCACTTCCTCCCCCCCGCCCCCACCCCGTGAGGGGGCAAAACACTAAGGGAAGGCAAGGTGATGTCAGAGAGGTGAAGGTACAGTGACCATGTGGAATGGGAAATGCCCAGGAAAGGAGGGAGCAAACAGATGTCCTGGGGGTGGGGCAAGAAGTAGGCGACTGGGAGAGAAGAGCAAGTTCAACGTTTGGGGTGGTAGAGTCAACTACGAGCCTTCTGCAACTAGGCTGAATTCCTAGGATAGATGGAACAATACTGCGGTGGATGAGACAGGAGGACTGGGGTGGAATGGGGAAGTTCATAATCAAAAAGGGTAGAAAATGCAACTGCCCCCTGCTACCCTCCCACTAACAGGGGCAGGGAGAGAATGACTGGAGGTTGTGGCAGAAGGGGATGGGGGGTGGGGGAACATCGAGGGACCGAGGGTCTCTGAAAGCTCCGGCTTGGCACAAGTCAGGAGTCCAGAGAGGTGCTGCTGCTGTTCGAGGGTCCTGCGCTCCGCTTTAAAGCGCTACGGAAGCGTCAGCTATTGTTACCACCATCACTACTACTACTGACTGCCCGCAGCACCCAAGCTGGGATTCCCGAAGGAGTTGCTCAGAAGGGGAGGGGGAGTGTCTCGGAAGCGTGCGAGAAGTGCCTCGGGTATTTGGGGGGAGAATGGGGAAGGGCTAGTGCCAGAAACTGGGGGCGGGGGGAAGGGAAGGGGGTCTTCTTGCGGTGTTTCTCGAGGGGTCTAGGTCCTTAGGAGGCGGCCCCGGGTGGTGCAGACGGTGGGGTCGGACTTCGGGGAGGGCTGAGGAGAGGACCGCGCCGGATTGCCGAGTAGCAAATTGAGTGGGCTGTGACAAGGAGCAGGGAGACCCCACGTGGGGGCGCCCCACCGGCGGGGGCGGCTCTGGGGCCTGGCGGGGGCCCAGAGGACGAGGACCCCGGGAAGGGGGAGGGGGGGTCCGGGCCTGCCCCACGGGGGGGTCCTCACCGTGATGTTGCAGTGGATGCGGACGGGCTCCCCGGGCGCGGGGCCCCGCGGGGGGAGGTGCGGCCCGGGCGCCGCCCCCGCCGCCCCGGCCCCGGCCCCGGCCAGCAGGAACTCGCAGCTCAGCTCGTCCAGGCAGGCGCTGGCAATGCGGAAGCGCTCGTGGCCGCGATGGAAGATGGACTCGAGCAGCTTCAGCTCCCGCCTCAGGCAGGGCCCCGGGCCCGGGCCCCCCCCCGGGCCGCCCCCGGCCCCCGGCGCCGCCCCCTGCCCCTGCCCCAGCGCCAGCCCCTGCCCAAGCGCCCCCAGCTGCTGCCCCGGCCCCGGCTGCTGCTGCTGCCCCTGCGGCTGCGGCTGCTGCATCCTCCGCTCCGCTCCGGGGCCGGCGGGCCGGGCGCCTCCGGCCTCCGCTCCGGGCTCCGGGCTCCGCCGCCGCCGCCGCCGCCGCCGCGGTCCGCACTTCCTGATCCCCCCTTCGCCAAGATGGCGCCGCCGCCACCTCCGGGACAGGCCCCCCCCACCCCCCCCCCCCTCTCCCGCCGCCGGAAGCCGCGCGCCCCGCCTCCTCTGCTCCTCCTCCCCGCCCCCCCGTTCGCCTCACCCCCGTCACGTGACCATGTACGTCCACCCGGCCCCCCTCACGTGACGCCGCCGCCGCAGTCACCTACGCCTCCTTTGCCTCTTGGATCCCCTTTCCTGACACCCCCACCCCCTCCATGTGACCAGACGGGGCTTTTTCCGGGCCACGCATTCCGTCCAGTTCCGTGAGCTCCCCTGTCACGTGGCCCAGCCGCCGCGTGCTCACCGGGGGCGGCGTGCGCGAGCCTCTGTTGCCCTAGCTCCCCTTCCCCCACCTTCAGCCTTGTCCTTCTCCTGCCCCGCGGCGGCTGGGTGGCGGGGCTGGGCGCTGTCTGGGGCTGCAGTCGCGGCCTGCGATTCTTTACTTGCCGTGTTACCGTCCCCCTCCCCCTCCCCGTTCTTCTCCCCAACCTTCCCCCTGCCCTTCTGGTGGCAACCATTTGGATCTCTACCTCTGCATTGGATTTATCCTCCCCCTCCCCACCAGGCCCTAGAATGCCCCCAACCCAACCTTCTGATCCCCTTCCCCCTCCTCAATTCTAGTCCCTATGGAGTTTATTTTTGGAGGGAGTGGGGCGGAGAGAAGGGGCAGGAACCTGTCACTCCCAGTGCTTTTTTTACGGCTCCCTAGGGCCAGGGGATGCTGACCTTCTTCCCCAACCCAGCGGGCGCAAGAAGGTAGAAAGCATCGGACCCAAGAATCACCCACCCACGTCACATCCCCGACTTGGGGTCAGGTGGCGAAGGCCATCTGGTCCTCAGGAGGCAAACTGGTCCTCTAGGAGGGCTGCGATTAGGTGGCAGCATCGCCGGCCATTCACTAGGTGTCGCCGTTGCAAAAGACAAAGCTCGCGGCTGGCCCGCGGTGAAACGACAGCTGGTGGCCCCGGAGCAGCAGGGAAAGACGGCTCTCGTGGGCGGAATAAGCTTAGCGATTGTCTGGGGGCTTCTCCTCTGGGGGCCCCTCCTCTGGGGGCCCAGGCCGGGCCCTGGCATCTTGCACGGCACCGAGCACATAGTAATAAATGCTTGCTGAATGAAAGAAGACACCCGAACTAAATCCCTGCCCCTCTCCCCCTCCCTCCCAAACTCTTCCCCACAGGTTAGCTTATTAAATTCAACAAGCACTAATTAAGAGCCTACTATGTGCCAGGCACAGTCCTCAGTGCTAGTGATACAAAGACACAAATGAAAAAAAATGCCTGCCCTCGAGGAGCTTTAATTTTACTGTAGGGAAATGATACACGTGTAAAAACAAAACTATGCAAAGTAAATACAAAGAAATGGGGGGGAGGGATAATAGTAACAATTTAGTACTTTCTTCTTCATGCCAGCTTAGTACAGGGGACAGTGATTTGGAATGGAAGTAGAATGGGGGAGGGAGAGAGATTAAATTCTTGTCAATTGAAGAAAAAAAAAACTTTAAAGAACAAAATAGAATTGGACTGGGTGTGAGGAAATGGGACTTACTCCTGGGTCTATGACTATTTTCCTGTGTGATTGACTGTGTGAGTCAGGTCTCAATTTCCTCATCTATAAAATGAGGTCATTGACTAGATCCTACGAAATTGAACATTAAGCACCTACTATATAGGGTGCTCTGTGCGAAGATGAAAAAGTGCCAGGCCTCAAGAAACTTACAATCTGCTAAGGAGATGAGACCGAGCAAAGGAGTGCAGGTACAAGAAGCAAAAAGCTAAACAGTTCACATTTTGACTCATAAACTGTTGCAAGTAAGATAACATTAATATATTTAAAAGTTTGTAAAACTGTTCTTGTGCACTATCTGATCTTTACAGCAATCCTGTAAATTAGTTATTGTTATAACCCCCAATTTACAGGGGAGAAAAAATGAATCGTAGAGACTTGCCTAGAATCATATAGCTATTTTTAATTGGCAGAGGCAGGCTTTGAACTTGGGGCTCTTGGAATTCAGGTGCAGCATTCTTTATACTGCATCACACCATACCACACGGCCTCTGTTTGATCGTTTTGATTTAAGGGGACTACAGTAAAATTCCTACTTCACTTTCACTTTCACCTAATGCTCTTTTCCATCTCTGTGCCCAGAATGCCCATGCCTCTGAATCATGCACTTGTACTTGCCCATCTTCTCCCTTTGGCTGGAAAGAGTAGAGATTTGGGAGATGGGGAGGTGGGATTTGTTGAGGGAAGAGGGGAGAGAATTTGAAACTCAAAGTTTTAAAATCAGATGTTCAAAAACAAAAAAAAAGTTTTTGCATGCAACTAAAAAATAAGATACACAGGCAATGGGGTGTAGAAATTTATCTTGCCCTACAAGAAAGGAAGGGAAAAGGGGATGAGAGGGGAGGGGGTGATAGAGGGGAGGGCTGACTGGGGAACAGGGCAACCAGAATATATGCCATCTTGGAGTGGGGGGGAGGGTAGAAATGGGGAGAAAATTTGTAATTCAAACTGTTGTGAAAATCAATGCTGAAAACCAAATATGTTAAATAAATTAAAAAAAAAGTTAAAAAAAAAAAGGTCTCACTTCCTCTCATGACAAAGCTGAGAAATGAGATCTAGAAAGAAGCAGCAGAAAAGGTGGGATAACTTTGTCCTGGAGAAGAGAAAAGCTGAGAGAGAACTGAATAACTGCCATCAAAGGGCTTGAGCAGGGGTGGGGAATCTGCTGCCTGGAGGCCACATGTGGCCCTCTAGGTCCAGCCCTTTAACTTCACGGAACAAATCCCTAATTTGTTCCGTGAAGTTTGGATTTCTTCTGTGAAGTTTGGATTTGTTCTGTGAAGTTGAGGATCTTGAGGATCTTAAGGAACTTGAGAATCTGGAGCACCGTATGTGGCCTTGAGGCTACCCTGGCTTTGGGTCAGCAACCATTTGCAAGCTATTCAGGACTAGGCATTCACACAGTATTGTTAAAGCCCACTTCCCAATTTGGGGATTCAGTTTAAGACAGACATATTTTTGTCTCACTTATGCTTCTTCCTTTTCTTGACTGGCCACCTTACCCTCCACCCTCCCTCAATCAGGTTTTCTCCCTTTCTCCCAGCCTCCTCCCCTGTATAAATGACCTTCCTCCACCAGAATGTAAGTTCCTCCGGGGTAGGACTTTTTTGTTGGCTTTTATTTGTATACCCAGTGCTTATCACACAGTAAGCACTCAATAAATGCTTTATCCTCTGTTTTCTATAATCTATCTACAAACCCATAAGTGACAAAACTCTCCACAATAACCTTAAACATATGCCTCCTTGTTTACCCAAAACAAATGAAAATATCATCTGATGGTTTTTGGTGAAAAGAGTTTTTGTTTTAGGATCTTATAAGGCCAGGCCATAGGACGATAATTTTAAGGGAATGAGTATGTTTAGCTTGGAGAAATGAAGAGGGTTTGGGGAAGGGGAAGCACCATAATTATCTTAGTATTTGAAGGGCTGTCATGTGGAGGAGAGGTTAGCCTTGTTCTAGCCAGATGACAGGCCTAGGAGTAATGAGTA
Source organism: Trichosurus vulpecula (assembly GCF_011100635.1). Classification (NCBI taxonomy): domain Eukaryota; kingdom Metazoa; phylum Chordata; class Mammalia; order Diprotodontia; family Phalangeridae; genus Trichosurus; species Trichosurus vulpecula. Next base: position 163,111,070 of record NC_050576.1, on the reverse strand, counting down.
CAAGTCACAGGGATTCATATTTCTGCTGTATGTGAGGAAAATCTTCCTAGCAATTAGAGCTTGTGCCAAAGCAGAATGGCCTGCCCCAGGAGGTCATCAGTTCTATATCACTGGAGGTTTTCAAGTAGAGGTTGGATTATCATGTTAGGATGGTATACAGGGGATTCCTGCTTCTATTTACAGATTGAACAAAATGACCTCTGGAATTCCTTTCAGCTCTCAGATTGTTTAAGTTCTATGATTCCAATCAGGAACGTCATCCTTTCTGCTGTCATAAACTTGAGGTAAGGTATACGGAAGCGTTCTGAAGAGTATGTAGTGCTACATAAGTATCTATTCCCTCTTCATCTCAAGAGACAATAGATTATCACCCTTTGTTTCTTCATCCATTTGAAGGCCTTTACTCAGTCTTGTTCCCATGGATTACCCCAGTATTCTTTTCTCCAGGCTGGACATTACAGATGTCCACTTTGTCTTAAAGCTCTTAATTCTTCATTCTTTTTCATGGCTAAGTTCTGTAAGATATACACATCTGCACAGGCCTATTAGCCTGTGCAAACATGTTTAGACGTACACACACTTTTGTATATGCTGGGACGCTGCCTTTGTGTTCTAGAACCCATACTATCACTGTATTCCTCTCCCCCGCAACTCCTACAACACTTAGGTTCTTCCTTCCACATCCAACCCCAGGAATTTGGGGACATTTCCAAATGTTTTTAATCAAACCAAAGAATGAAAACAAGATTGGCCAAAGATCAATGAAGAGGCATGAGCAGGTATGAGGTATGAGCAGGCTTCAACACATTACAAATAAAGGAGTGTGGTCAGGTGAAAGGACACTGGATTTGGAGTTAGTGGGGATCAGTGTATATCCCACTTCTACTAAGTACTACCTGTATGACATTTGGGTAAGACACTTTATCTGTAATATGAGGTGGTTGAAGTAAATTAGAGTTCTTTCTATGCCTATGATTCTAAATTACCAAGGAGAAATGGAATAAAGGTTGTTATCAAAAAATGCATGAGTGAAAAAGGTATAGCCATATGGCAACAGTATGGGGTAACATCGACAGCTCTATCCATATCCCTGTAATGTCAAAAAAAATTCAAGATGGGCCCCTCAGCATCGTTGTGAACCCCTTGTGATAGACACAGAAAAGAGTAGCACGGAATGGGCAAGTATGGTTTGTAATTTGTGTTGTTATACAGGATGACTATATTCTTGAGATCACAGATCCATTTGAGTATTTTAAAATTTAATTGAATCATGGAGGGGGAAAAAAACAACTGCCTCTACTTAAGTGCCCAGCTTTCTGGTTTTGCCCTCTAACACCCGACCCCAACCCCTCTTTGCAATCACAGCCTCTCTCTGTGGCCCTTAGGAACATATACAGAATTCTGGGACATGATCAAGACCTTTTCCCACCCTGCCTCAAACCTTGATTCTTCCCTTCATCACCAGCTTTGTTTATATGCCTGGCAGTCCCATCAGGAGCTGGGCAAGTGGATTAGGCTACAGCTTCCCTAATGACTTTTCTTTGGTTAACGAATGTCAAATAGTGTAGTTCTGGGATGGGGAACCTGTGGCCTTGAGGCCACGTGTGGCCTTCTAGGTCCTTGGGTATGGCCTTCTAGGCCCTTGGGTGGGGCCTTTTGACCAAGTCCAAGTTTTACAGAGCAAATCCATTTGTTCTATGAAGTTTGGATTCAGCCAAAGGGCCCCACTTGAGGACCTAGAGGGCCACACATGGCCTCCAGGCTGAAGGTTCCCCACCCCTGGCGTAGTTCATTCCCCTCTGGTCAGAGAAAGGAGAGAGAAATGACTCTTAATCATTTCTTTCTCCAATCCAGTCTTCAGCTGGAGGAAGTCAGAGGTGGAAAAGAGAAAATGGCTGGTTATCCTGGCATAGGAGGATTCAAATCTTAGCTCTTCCCTTACTAGCTGTTTGAACTTGAGCAAATTCACTTCTGTGAACTTTAGTTTAGGGATAAAAATACATGCTTCATAGACTCATTGTGAGGTTCAATTGAGATAAAGTTCTTTGTAAGCTTTACAGCTGTATAAATGTAAGAGGTGGCAGTCATGATAATTATTCTTATTATCCTGCTCCCTCTTCACTGAATCTACCTGTACCCCAGCTACCTCAGCTCCTACAGTTCCCTGAAGGCCCCATCCTCTCAGTTAAGACCTACTCTCCTTCCCCAAGTTCCTTGGGTACATTAGAAATGCTAAGCTAATGGAAATACGAATCTTAGTTCCCTGTCCTAAGATGGCAAATCCCTCTATTTTTTTCTGCCTTTTGATTCCATCTGCATGATCTGACCTGATTTTCCTTTTTCACGCTGTTAGAGCTAGGCAACAAACAGGTCAAGGGCTTGGTTCTGAAGTAGTGAGATGAAGGAGTAGGTCATAGTTGAAGACCAGGAGGGCAAACCCTATTTTCTTCTCTTTCCCCTTCCCGTTAAAAGCTAAAACGGGGGGATGCTGGGTTTGGGGCGGAAGATAGGTGTTGGGATAAGAAGACCCCCCAGTATTATTCTGAAAACTACTCACTTTTCAGTGGTGACCCACAAGCCCTCTATGGTTGTGAGAAGCACGTCGCCTCCTCCATTAAGTGAAAGTGTGAACCACTTTCTTGCTGGTCCCCTCCAGCCAAGGAGCCCCAAACAGCAGAAGTATTTGGTTTTGGCAAGGGTTGCCATACCTTCCCTTTCTTCATTTCTCTCTCCCTCCCTGTTTTTCACCTGTCTCCATTTGCTAATTCCTCTAATTTATCCACTACCACCACATTTTAAAAAGCCAGGTCTGACCTACTTGGATTCGCTAGCACTGCTTCCTGTCGTCCTCCTCTATCCCCTCCTCCGCCCCCCAGCAGACTCTTCCCGAAACGTTGGGCAGGCAACATCAGAAGTAGGGAGAATTCTGCTCTCAACCTCCACCACATCCCAACTCCTCCTTCCCCTTCCCCCACCAGAGCAGATTCACATCAGGATCCAAGAAAGACCCACTTTCTTAGGTAGGGGTCCCGGGACTAGCAGTGTTGGTGGCTCCACCTCAATGGCAGAGACCCCTCCCTTATCTGGAGTGGAGGAAACGATTTTAGCTCACCCCATCCTATCCCTCTGGTAACCAAACAGTGGGAAGCTCCTTTGACAGAGGCTAGGATCCCCCCAGGGAACAGCTAGGCTGAGATAAGCTAGGTTCCGGTCCCTCCCCCGAACCTTCCCCCCAGCCCCGCCCCCTGCACCCTCGGATCTGTAGGAGCTGTAGAAGCATCAGTCACAGCGAGCAGCAAACGAGGCCAGCTGCAGTAACACCCGAAGAGACTCCTGCTCCGTCTCCATCTTCAGCTCCAGTTCCCGACCCCCCCGCTCCGCCCCCCGCCGCCGGTTCCGACACCACGGACAGCGCCCGGGCTTCAGTACCACAGACAGCGCACCGCCCCACCCCCGCATTCCCCTGCGGGCTGCGGAGCAGTGAGCTAGCCTAGGGGGAGCAAGGTAAGCTATGCGGGCGGGATGCCTCGGCTCCCGCTCCCCATGGCGCTGCTCCTCAGCCTTGGCCTCTTCGGGCTGTTTCCAGGTAAGGACACTGAGCCAGCCAGAGACATCTGAGGGGGCGGGAGTGGAGAAAGAGCAGTATGCTCTTGGGAGAACCGGGATTCCGGGGAATTGGGGGAGACTTGGGGAAGGGGAGGAGCCCCAGAGAATGTAGGGGACAGGAGCGAAGAGAGGGACGTCTCAAGAGCAAAAATGAGGTGGGGTATAGTCTCGAAGCTCTCTTCCAAATGTAATATTCTGTGATTAGGACCGTGGGGGGAGGGGAAGGGTAAAAGGAGAAAGGGGAGCGGGAAAGGTGGGAGATCTCGTCACAGGAGTGCAGAGAGGAACCTGAGATTTAGGGAGAGGGGAGGGAATCCTGTACCTGATATGATTTGACTAGCTATTTTAACCCCACAGGCAGCTCTCAAATTGGGTCACCATATAGAGATGAGAGGAAGAAGGGAGGGGATCTCTACCCTCTTAGTGGGAGACAGAAGATAGGTGGGAGATGGAAGAGGAAGGACGGTGGGGGCATGGGAAAGGGGTGAGAAACATTGCTGTATCTCAATGTGTTGAGTGTACCGAAACAAATAAATGAGCACGTATGTGTGATTCTGCTAGCAACCATGAGAGTAAGGGGGGTGGGAGGGAGGGAGAGGAGCAGGGATTGTGGTGCATTTAGTCAGAGAAGAAAATGTGGTAACCAAGAGTGTATAGATGGTAGATAAGAGAACATGTAATCTCGTATTGTATGTGTCCCCAAGAAACGTCTGAATCTGGAATGAGAAGGTCCTCCTGAATATGTTAAGCATGTGACCAGATACAGAGAAGTACAGAGAGCAAAGACACCAAGGCACCAGAGCACACACACAAAGACATAAACAGATACACAATAGATAAACCCAGATAACCCATACTTAATGTTGACCAACACAGATGTAGAGGACATACAGACAGACACATGTTATCAGTACAAATAGCTGGGTTCTGAGGGACAGAAGGTGAGAATGATGTGATAATCTGCTTTTTGCTGTCATCACCAAGAAGTTGTGATTGACTTCTTCATAACACAGAGGAAAGGGAAATTTTAGTCACATGTTCCAAGTTCTAATTACACCCTTTGAGGAGAATAAGGGAAGATTTACATTGGTCCTCGAGGAATAGACCCTGCCATGGGCTCTTTCAGTCTGAGGGACACTCTTTTGTGTCCCTCAGTACAGAGACCCCTTTTGGGGAGGATGAGTCTCAGTGTGTGGTCTTCTGTGGATTTTCCTACATGTTAAATTTTTTCTTTGTTATACACTTACTAACAATTCTCAAAAAATACAAATAAAAATTCAAATTAAAATCATAACAACTTACATTTTGATAAAAGAAAAAACATAATCTGTAAAATGACAATAACAACTTATTCAGCCTGCATCCTCTTCCAATCTCTTTTCTATCTTCATGTGTATAAAGTTTTGTTGCTTTTTAAAAATTATAATCCTTGTCCATGGTGTGGTACCCTCTGTTTCTTTCACTTAACAGTACTTTGTATGTCCTTTTATATTTCTCTTTTCTTTATAATAATGTTTCTATAGCGCTTTTAAGTTTACAAAGCAATTTGCTCATTACTACTTGATGAGGTAGACTATACAAATATTATTTCCATTTTACAAATGATAAAACTGAGTCAATGAGAGGTTAAGTGAATTACCCATAGTCACACATCCAGGAAATATGAGAGTCAGGATATTTACCATTATTTATTTGTTTGATTGGATGGCTGGATTTTTTTGTTCGTTGGTTGGTTTTGGTTTTTTATCAGACCTGTGTTTTCTTTACTATTGCCAAATGATGCCTTCTCTGCAATTTATAGCTATAAGGAGTTGACTGAGGCACTAAAGGTTAAGTGACTTGCTCAAGATTACATGGCCACTATGGTTCAGAGGCAGGATTTGAACCCAGGTCTTCCTGAGGTCCAGATTAACACTTCTATCTATTACAACACATTTCCTCTTATTTTTATGACCTGTATCAATCAATCAATGACATTTATCAAATGCCTGTTATGTGCCAGGCACAGGTAATCCATAATGATATATTCTGCGGCATTGATATGCCACAATTTTGGGGGGGTGACATGTTTAATTTTTTTATTATGAACTATAAAATTATCAACAAACACAAACATTTCCATATGGGAAGCTAGAAAAATGAGGATTACATATAAAACTGTGACTCTATTGCATATAGTTTGTTTTAAACAAATCTCTATTAATATTAAATTAAATTTTAATTAACTTAAATTTAATTAAAATCTATATTAAATTTACCAGCATTGCTTTGTTGATCAGTATCCCTTTCTGAACTCCCTTCTGCTCTCTTCTGTTTATTTTTAATGTTTCATTAATTTTTTTTCTTCTTTTTGTTGTATCACCAGAACTAGCCCCTTCACATTCTCCTCACCTCTCCTTTCTCTAATTAAAACCCTCCTTTACGATAAAAGAATAGTCAAGCAAAGGAAATTTGTGTTATATTGGTTGTAGCTGAAAAATATGTCTCATTCTGCATCTACATATAGTCCATTGCTAAGAGGTGGGAGGCATGCTTCATCATTAGATGTCCCAACATTTATTTAGCTCTTCCTTATTCATGAATACATGGGTTCCATATTTTTTTGGCTATTGAAAATAAAACAAATATACATACATACATACATATACACATATATTTACAATAGTTCTTTTTTCAACAGAGATCTGAACTCAGATTGTTGGATTCATAGAAGCAGCATTGGCAGAATAAATAGAGGGCGGCCTTAAAGTCAGAAAAACTTGCTTTCAAGTCTTGCTTGTGAAAGCACATTGTCTATGTGACCCTGGGCAAAGTCCCTTGACTTTTTAGTGCCCCAGGTAGCTCCCTGAGACTCTGAGTTACAGACAAGTTGCCAGTCTGTATGGGGGAAGGGAGTTTGCCATATTAGTGAAATCACAGGTTCAACCTCCCCACCACCACCAAAAAAGAATTCTTATGATGTAGTCTAGTAGTAAGATCAAAGGACGGAATCAGTTTTGTAGGTTTCCAGATTGCTCTCCAAGGAGACTGCATCAATTTATAATTCCACCAACATTGTAATAAAATATCTTCCCGCAGCTCCACAAACCTTGAATTTTATTATTTTAATTTTTATTAATTAAGTTATACCTCAAAGTTGTTTTAATTTGCAGTTTTCTGATTATGAAAACAGTGGAACAGTTTTATGTAATTTTTTTACAATATATGTTACCTTCTTCGAAAACTAACCATTTACATACTGGTCATTTATCTAGTATGACATAGTATTTTATTAAGTTGTATTATTTCTTATAGATACTAAAAGTTTTTAAAATTACGTATACATTTTGTACTTTTCTCAGGAAGAGAGAAGATCAAGGGGAAAGGGGGGTAGAGTTGTGGCCTGAGGGCCTATGCTCTGCCTACCTTGGCATCCTGTCAGTTGCTTGGGGAGGGGTCCTAAAATTCCCTGAGGGGGTGAATCCATTTGACTACCCAGGCACTTTCCCTCCTTCTATCCCAGGGGTCCTGGCTACAGACACAGAGGAAAGGTTGGTGGAACATCTCCTGGATCCTGCCCGCTACAACAAGCTTATTCGACCAGCCACCAATGGCTCTGAGCTGGTGACTGTACAGCTTACAGTATCACTAGCCCAGCTCATTAGTGTGGTAAGTCAGAAGAAGTCTCAGCTCCCTGGCTCTTCAGGCTCCCCTTTGTGCTCCTGGACTCCCTAGGATGACAGGGTGGATTCTCACCTGATAAAGTTCAACCTGTTGGTGTGATTTGTGCACATAAGTGCATACAGCTCCCACACGTCTCCTTTCTGGGGAGTTGTCCTGGGTACTTGAAGTCAGCAGGTCTTCTCTACTTGGTCCTGGGGCATATGTGTATTTACTTGGGAGGGGTAGGGAAGAGGTCGGGCTAGAATATTCATTAAGGGCTCCCTTTGTTTTAGCATGAGCGGGAGCAGATCATGACCACCAATGTCTGGCTGACCCAGGTGAGTGACCCAGTGCTCTCCTCTCAATGCCCCTCTCCTTTTCAGACTCTATGTCTCTTCTCCTTCCATTTCCTCTGTCCTCCTATAGTCGCTTTTTTTCTTGCCCTACTTCTATAATCACTATCACAATTACCCTCTCCCCTCATACTTCATTCTCTAATATGTTTATCATACAATATTGTGTATTGTCTGAGTCTATTCATCATGAGCTTCGAAGGGCAGGGACCCTGTCCGCATCTCAGCTTTGCATTTCTCCTAGCGCTTTCACTGTGTAGTGTTCCCTTTTAAATGTTTATTGAATGAATGACCTCCTCCAAGCCTGTCTTATGGGCTCCAGGACCTCTTTTGTCTCTTGGCTACCTGTCCGTTGTCTTCAGTATCCCTAGATTATGCCACAGCTGATAGGGAGAGAATAATCAGTGACTGTAGTATCTGGATTTTGAACAGTTTTATTGAGGGGGAGGTAGATAGTGAGTCAATAAACATATATTAAGTGCATACTATGGGCCAGATTACTACAAAAAGACAAAAGATGGTCCCTGCTTCCCGGAGTTGGAGTCTAATGAGGGAGATAATATGCAAACAACTATGTACAAATAAGATGTAGACAGGATAAATTGGAAATAATCAACAGAAGGAAGACATTAGCACTAAGAGGGATTGGAAAAGGCTTTCTAGCTGGGACTTGAAAGAAGCCAGGGAAGCCAGGAGATGGTGAGAAGAATAGAGAGTCTTCCAGGAATGGGGGACAGCCAGTAAAAATGCCTGGAGTTGGGAGATGCAGTGTCTTGTGCAAACAATAGCAAGGAGAAGGGATCTGCAATCCAGCAAGTCACTGGATTGCAGAGTAGATGGTGGAGAGTAAAGTGTAAGAAGACTGGAAAGGTAGCAGTCCAGATTGTGAGGGGCACTGAATGCCCAACAGATTTTATATTTGACCCTGGAGGTGATAGAGAGTCACCAGAGTTTATTGAATAAGTGGGTGACAGGGGCAGATCTTCACTTTAGAAAGATTGACAGCTGAGTAAAGGATGGAGTGGAATGGGGAGAGACTTGAGGCAGGCAGACCCACCCAGCAGGCTATTGCTGTAGTCCACCCATGATGAGTGTCTGCACTAGGGTGGTGGCAGTGTCAGAGGAGAGAAGGATAGATCCAGGGGTGAGGAACTTGCTCAAGGCCACATGTGGCCCTCTAAGTCCTTGGGTGCAGCCTTTTGCCTAAGTCCAAGTTTTACAAAACAAGTCCTTTTATTAAGGGGATTTGTTCTGTGAAGTTTGGATTTGGTCGAAGGGCCACACTTGAGGACCACATGTGGCCTCGAGGCCAAAGATCCAGCAAGGAAGACTGAGGAGTGGTCAGACAAGTAGGAGGAGAATCAGGATAGGATATTATCACAAAAACCTAGAGAAAAAGAAGATTGTTGTTATTTGTCCTTTGTTCTCAAAGAGGACCATGACATCAGGAAGATGATGCCGTGACTTACAAGTGAATTGGACTTAAGTGAAGAAGGGCTGTGCAATGTCACCAGCCTCACTCTCTCCTCTGGAGCCATCTGGGTCAGGACTCAGTGGGAGACCTTGGCCTTTTTAAGTTAAGGTCTTTCCCAGTGTCATAGGCTGCAGAAGGCCCAAGAAGGATGAGGACTGAGAAAAGGCCATTGGATTTGGCAGTTAAGAGATCACTGGTAACTTTGGGGAGGGCAGTTTTAGTTGAATGATGAGGTCAAAAACCAGATTGTAGAGAGTTGCAAATGGAGTTTGAGGAAAGGAAGTATCTATTGTAGGTCTGACCTTCTCAAGGAATTTAGCCATAACATGGAGATGGGGTATGGGTTTATTGCTAGTGGGGATGGATGGACCAAGTAGGGGTTTTTTGAGGATGGGGGAAACATGACCATATTTATTGGCAGAGGGGAAGCAGCCAGAAGATAGGGAGAGATTGAATAGAAGTGACAGGGTGAGGATGATGGAAGAAGCAATCTGCTGGAGAATGTGGGGTGGTTTGGGATCACTTGTTCATTTAAAATGTTTTGTCTTGGTAAGTGGAAGAGCCAACCTCTACATTCGAGATAAAGGAGAAGGGGATGATGGCAGAAGATATCTTGGAGATGTAGCTTTCCCCTACTTCTTGCCTTTCTTTTTCCTCTTACTATATTCCTTATCAGCCTCTAGTTCCTCCCCCAGTCCTTTCTGTTATTGGGATGACCATTCTCTCCCTGGTCACTTCTCTGGCATTTCTCCTTAGGAGTGGGAAGATTACCGGCTTACCTGGAAACCAGAAGAATTCGACAATATGAAGAAAGTGCGGCTCCCTTCCAAGCACATCTGGCTTCCAGATGTTGTTCTCTACAACAAGTATGTAGCCCTTAGGCAATGGGGAGGGAAGGAGAATGTCAGTAGGAGACCCAGTTGAGTTAGAAATTTAAAAAAAACTGGTTCAAGGTAGATGAAGGGAATGGAACATAAATTGACCAGCATATAGACAGTGACACAGACAAGCAAGCGCAGGTATAGATCAGTTGACAAATGAGATCATTTGAGCTGCTCCTCTGACTCCTATAGCCAAGAATGATTCCTGGTTATTCAGACTGTTAGAGCTGGAAGAAACTTTACTAGTCATACAGCTTAGCACCCTGCCTTCCCTTACCCCTCCTTTTGCAGGAAAACAAAACAAAACAAAACTGGAATTAATAGTAGGAGCAAAATTAGAATGCAGAGCTCCTAAACTCATAGTAGGCTAGCACTCACATGTTGAGGGTGGGGTGGAAGGAGAGAAACTGTTAGAAATGCTTGCCTGTTGACTTGTAGGTAGGGTTTCCTCAGGAGTCAGCGGTGGGAAACAAAGGGCCTCTGGAGGTCCCTTCTCCTCTCCCCAAGGAATCTCTCCCATGCCCAGGGGCAAGAATCCCAGTTCTCTAATAAGTTCATCCTTCCGCATCTCCCAAATGGCTGAAACTCCACTGCTTGGAGTTTCCAAGCCTAGATCCCATGGCTCCTCTGGGTCTCACCTCAAATTCTAATCCACTTTGCTCACACTATCAAGCTCCCTCCACTTTATGCAAAGAATGACCCACACCTGCCCTTAATCCTCTTTCACTTTGGAAAATTCCCACAGGCTGTTTTCTCTGCTTTAGATAAGCCGCCTTTGCCTGCTCCTCTAGCAGTTCTATCCTCCCCTCTCACTTAAGCAACAGACACACACACACACACACACACACACACACACACACACACACACACACACTTTCTTAATCCTGTTCCCCCTCCCTTCCCTTCAGAGAACCTTCCTAAAACTGATTACTGGTCCTTGTTCCCCCTCCCTTCCATTTCCCTATTCTTTCCTATTCCCTCAACTAATGTTGAGAACACCATCTGGCTGAATCATCTGCTCTTGTTTGTCTACCCCTGTGCCTTGGAGGATGAGTGTGGTGACGGTGTCTTCTGTCTCATGAGACTAAGAGCTTCCTCAGTGCAGGAACTGAATCTTCTTCTCCCTCTAGATATCCAATTTATGTTACCCAGGACAGGGTGGGTCTCTGAAGAAATGAGATGTGATTGATTTCCTCTCATCTTCCCCCCTACCCAATCCTCTTGCAGTGCTGATGGGGTGTATGAGGTCTCCTTCTACTCCAATGCTGTGGTTTCCTATGACGGTAGCATCTTCTGGCTTCCACCTGCCATCTACAAGAGTGCCTGCAAGATCGAGGTCAAGCATTTCCCCTTTGACCAGCAGAATTGTACCATGAAGTTCCGTTCCTGGACCTATGATCGCACAGAAATTGACTTGGTACTGAAGAGTGAAGTTGCCAACTTGGATGATTTTACACCCAGTGGCGAATGGGACATTGTAGCCTTGCCTGGGCGGCGGAATGAGAATCCAGATGACTCCACTTATGTGGACATCACATACGACTTCATCATTCGCCGCAAGCCTCTCTTCTACACTATCAACCTCATCATTCCTTGCATCCTCATCACCTCCCTTGCCATCTTGGTCTTCTACTTGCCTTCTGACTGTGGTGAGAAGATGACACTCTGCATCTCTGTTCTGCTGGCTCTCACTGTCTTCCTCTTGCTCATCTCCAAGATTGTCCCACCCACCTCACTGGATGTGCCGCTGGTCGGCAAGTACCTCATGTTCACCATGGTACTGGTGACTTTCTCCATCGTCACCAGTGTCTGCGTCCTCAATGTGCACCACCGATCACCTACCACCCACACCATGGCCCCTTGGGTCAAAGTTGTCTTCTTGGAGAAGCTACCTGCCGTCCTCTTTATGAAGCAGCCACGCCAGAACTGTGCCCGGCAGCGGCTGAGGCAACGAAGGCGGCAGCGGGAGCAGGAAGGTGGTGGGGGGCTCTTCTTCCGAGATGCCCCGGGGGCCAATTCCTGTACTTGCTTTGTCAACCAGGCCTCTGTCAAAGAGTTTGGTGGAGTTTTTGGGGATGAGTCAGCTGAGTCAGCCAATGGCTTCCGGGGGCGAGCAGGCCCTGTTGGGCCATGTGGCTGTGGGCTCAAGGAGGCAGTAGATGGTGTGCGCTTCATTGCTGATCACATGAGGAGTGAGGACGATGACCAAAGCGTGAGTGTGTGGGGATTGGAAGGGGGCTGGAGGAGTAGAGGTCCTCCCTTGGCAAGTGGGGGATAGAAGAGTTATAGACAGGGTGGGGGTTTGGAGGCATCTTAATGACTTATTTATTTGGTCAAATTTCTTTAGCACTCATAAGATACATTATAGGTTATGCTGGATTGGATATACGTGTGAATATACACATATAAAAGAAACTATCCCTGTCTTCAAGAAGGTCAAAATGTTATAGTACAATCAATAGAAATGGAAATAATGCTGGACTTGGAGTCAGAGGAACTTGGTTGGAATTGAAGGTCTGATACTTTCTACCCAGATGACCTCGGGCAAGTCACTGATCTTCTCGAGGCCTCATCTGTAGAATGAGGGGGTTGGAGCAAATGGTGTCTGAAGTCCCTTTAAGCTCTAAATCTGTGAACTTATGAAATATGTAACCACAAAATTTATAAATGTACAGTAAAGGGTGGGACAAAAAGTGGGCCACAGATCATACTGAGATTTTGAAGTTGAAAGGGACCTTAGTCCAAAGCTTTCATTTTTCAGATGAGGAATCTGAGAGGCAGAGAAAGAACAGGATTTGACCAAAGCCACATGGTTAGCCAGTGGTAGAGCTAAACTCTGAACCCAGTCTTCTGTCTCCTTATCCAATGTCTCACCTACTTTACTATCAGGATGGTCAGTAGGCAAGGTTAGTTTGGAATGGCTTCCTTCAGAGGTCAGCCCTTGAGTTCTGAGTGATACAGAATTATCTGACTGCCCCCTATATATCTGTATCCACAAAGAAGCAACAGTGGAATGAGATGGTTCAAGTTGGGGTAAAGGAAAGAGAGGGAGAAGGCAGTTTTCTAGAATGCAGTGTGTCATTTTACCTATCTCTCTCAGCAAGTGAAATCTGTCTCCCCCTTCCTTCAGCTAGGTGGTTCAGTGGACAGAGGGATGGGGCCCGGAGTCAGGCAGACTCATTTGCTTTGTTCAAATCTGGCCTCAGGCACTTATTAACTGTGTGATCCTGGGCAAGTCACTTAACCCTGTATGCCTCAGTTACCTCATCTGTCAAATGAGCTGGAGAAGGAAATGGCAAATACCCTAGTAGTATCTTTGCCAAGAAAACCCCGAACAAGGTCACGAGGAGTCGGACATGACTGAAATGATGGAACAACAACTCCAAGAGCAGATGGAGATTCTGTACTTTCTGTGCTCTACTGGATATGAAATAAAAGAGAGCCCTGGAAAGAATGGGTGGTAGAAATCTCTTGAGGTGCATCCCTCTAGGAAAGACCCACTCCTGGCCCTGCTAGAAAAGGGCATCTCCCCAAACTAATATCCCTTTTCTATTCAACTGCTACCCGGGATAGCAGCCTTATGAAATATTTATGGCAGGGACCTTGAGGGTGGAAGCAAGGATGTTGGTTGCTGGTTAGGCATTTTTCATCGTTTTCCTCTGCCCTTACCCTTCATCTCTCACTGAGTTTGTACTATTCTGGAATTTTCTTCTGCACAGGCACTTTCAATCCTAGAATCTCAGGGGAGATGGATTCAGTTTTGCTGATGCAATCACTCTCTCCTGCATTAAGCTTGCTCTCCCAGCCTGACCTCTTAGCGCCATCTTTTAAACTCAAAGAATTTGTAGGGGAAGGAAGAGATAATCTAGTCTAAATTCACCCCCCCACCACCCTTTTTGTTTTACGAAGGAAGAATCTGAGACCAAGACAGGAAGTGACTTGATCAAGGTCATATAGGAAGTAAGTGCTAGAGCCAGGATTGAAATTAAGGGGCTCTTTCCAAATCTAGCACTCTTCTCATTATACCACACTGTCCATTATCTTGTAAAGGCAACCACGCTACCATACTGAGGAGGGCTGCTAGCACGGGTTCTTTGATCTGCTTTTCTAAAGGAAAGCAACTTTAAAGGGGTCAACAATCTTACTTTAATTAAACAAAAATATCATTCACTTAGTTCAGGGGAAAAGTCAGCACCCCAAAATTCAGAGAAAATATAAACAGATTATAAGCAGAAATTACAAGCAGAGAAAATAGCACAGATCAACAGACAAGGCTTCTAACTCTCTGAGAAATTAGCACAGATTAACAGACAGATCCAACTGTACATATATAGTTACCAGAGAGAGAAGCACCAACATATGCATTTTCAAAGGGGGGGGAGGAGGGGCTCCTTAATGGCTACCGAGAGTTTCATCTGGCCAAATCCCATGAACATTCTTCCAGTGAGTGAGCCCCCAAAGCAAAATGCTAACTTCAGAGTACACATACACTTCTAAGAGCCAGAGGCCATCCCAACCCTCTTGACCCAGTGTCTAATTAGCAAAAGGTGTGAGCCCTCCTACAAACAAGCCTCTTCTCACCAAGATTCCCTTAATGGGCTCCACATGAGGCCTATTAATGGGCAGGGAAGATCTTCAAATCTCATTAACATTACAAATCTTGATATGGGTCACAGCCTTCTCTTTCAGATCCATGTTGGTGATTTGCTGATGTCAGTCCATGATTGAGCCAGCTGTCATGGGAACAGGAAATATTTCCACCTGACTAATGCCATGGTGATGGGGAATTGGGGGTGCAATGAGGAAGGTATATGCTCCATGAGGCTGTGGTTTCTGGGGTCACTGGGCTCCAGATTTCCAGGCAACTGACCATTGGGAGAGCAGATAGATAGACAGAGAGACAGAGCATTTATTAAGCTCTTATACTGTACGCCAAGGACTTTGCCCGGGGACACACGTAGTAATAGTAATAATACCCAACTTTTATATTTGTGGTCATTCAGTCACGTCCTCCTCTTTGTGACCCTGTGGACCATCCCATGCCAATGCTGTCTATAGGCGTTTTCTTGCAAAGCTACTAGAGTGGTTTGCCATTTCCTTCTCCATTGGATTGGGACAAACTGAGGTTACGTGACTTGCCCAAGGTCACACCACTACGAAGTGAAGCCAGATTTGAACTCGAATCTTCCTGACTTCAGACCCAGCCACCAAGCTACCTCCAACATCTACAGACGCTTTACTAAGAGCTTTGTAATTACAATCTCATTTGATCCCCACAACAATCCGGGGAGGTAGAATACTACTGCCCCCACATAACAAATGAGGAAACTGAGCCAAGTAGGGGCAACAAACTTGCTAAGTGACTCACACAGCTAGGGTCAGAGGCCAGATTTGAACTCAGGTCTTCCTGACTATAGGCTTGGTGCTCTATCCACTGTGCTTCACAGTTGCCCCAATGCAAGTGTAAGGTCCAGCGTTTCCTTGAGGTCTTTTTCATAAGGAGCAGTGAATGATGAAAAGGGCAGAAAACTGTGTTTTTGCTAGTCTGAGAGAAGGTTAGGTAAGTGGCCAAACCAAGGAAGGAGTGGGGTGTCTTGCACATTTAGAGGTACGAAGTCCCCCCACAATGTTAGCAGTGACTAGGCCCACTCCTAGCACATAGAGGGTGCTACCCAGCCCATGAGCACCTTTGGTTCTACTGAGAGCTGGAAAGGGGCAAGGTACACTGGGCAGCTCCTTCCCCATGGTGGGGAGAGGTCTGGAAGATGACTCCTAGGCCTCTCTGCCCCCACGTCCCTGGAAAGATAAGCCAAAAGGGCACCTGTCAGAAGCAGGGGAACCAGGGGCAGAGTACAGGTTACCTACTGGTGGGGAGGAGGTGAGAGCATTGCTGAATCGTCAGGTGAGGTAAATCTTTCAGGGAAGCAGTGTCAGTGCCGTGGAACAGCCTGGAACTTGTGACTGAAGAAGGAGCTGTGGATTTTAGTGGACCCCAAGCTTCTTGTGAGGCAGCAGTGAGACCTAGCTGCCAAAAGAGCTACTGTAATTTTAGATTGCTTTAACAGAGGCAGAGAGGACAGTACTGGTACCAAATCATGTCAAGTGATGCTGGTTTTTTTTTTTTCAAGAGACCTTGATGGAGTAGAAAGAATACTAGACTTGTATTCAGGAAGACCTGAGTTCAAGTGCTGCCTCAGACACTTTAGCTGGAAGACCCTGCCTGGGCAAGTCACTGAACCTCACTTTACCTCCACTGCCTCACCTGTAAAGTGGGGATAGTAATGGTATCCACGTCAGAGATATTTCTCAAGTACCTTGTAAACCTTATTGTTGCCATGGCTTTAAATGAAAGCAGGAGATACAGGGAATTTGCACCTAAATGAAGATAGCTCACGAGTTCTCCTGCGAAAGGCAAATAAGGGAGTTGACAGAGTTAGTGTCATCTTGTGTAGAAAGACAAGAAATATCATTTGAAATATCACTCCGTCCCTTTGTATCGTGTACTTAGCATGTGTATTTGTAAAAAAAGACCACTTTGTCAAGATAATTGCAGCTTATGCACAGAGCCTGTTTCCCAAAAGAGGAGGCAGAGACAGTTTGAGAATTCAGAGAGGCATGGAACTGGGGGAAAAGTTAAATTAAATTAAAAAAAGAATTCAGAGAGGCAGTGGGATGTAGTGGACAGGGCATTGGACCTGGAGGCAGGAAATCTCGGGTTCAAATCCTCAGGGATTTGCTAGGGGTGTGACTCTGGGCCAGTCACATCATCATCATCATCACGGTCATCGTCATCATCACAATGATAATAGTTAACGTTTATATAGCACTCTCTGTGTGCCAAGCACTGTGCTGAATGCTTTATGATTATTATCTCATTACATCCTAACGATAACCCTGGGAGGTAAGTGCGATCATTATCCCCATTTAGGTTTCTGAGTTTCCTTACCTATAAAAATAAGGCAGCTTGGACTCAGGGGTTTCTGAGGTCCCTTCCAGCTCTAAATATATCATTCTATGGTCCTTTGAAGGAGGGAAGGGAAGGGAATAAGCAGGTATATAGCACCTACTATGTGCCAGGCCACCTACTGTGTGCTTTGTAAATATCATCTCACTTGATCCTCACAACAACACTGCAAGGTGGGTGCCATTATTATGCCCATTTTACACTTGAGGAAACTGAGGCAACAAAGGTTAAATGACTCTCTTAGGTCATACAGCTAGTAAGTGTCTAAGGCTAGATTTGAACTCAGGTCTTTCTGACTCCAGGCCCCAGCACATCATCTATTGAGTCACTCAACACTCAATGAGATACTCGGTCGTTTCAATGCAAAAGTGGGCATAGAAGGACAGTGAAAAATATGTTGGGAAATTGACTCCAGATCAAGAAATCAAAGGGGCTAAAGGCTTTTAGTCTACACAAAAGCCTCATCCATGATATATATGTATGTTTACATGTACATATGTATGTGTGTATATTTATATGTAATTTGTTCAAGAAGAGAGTCATTATGCACTGGACACAGCAAGCACCGAGTAATATTTTTTTTAAAAAAGAAATTTTTGTTGTTGAATTGCTTTTCAGTTGTGTCTCACTCTTTGTGACCCCATTTGGGGTTTTCTTCTCAAAAATGCTGAAGTGGTTTGCCGTTTCCTTCTCGAGCTCATTTTACAGATGAGGAAACTGAGGCAAACAGGGTTAAGTGACTTGCCCAGGGTCACACAGCTAGTAAGAGTCTGAGGCTGGATTTGACCTTAGGTCCTCCTGACTCTAGGCCCAATGCTGTATCCACTGTGCTACCTAGTTGCTCATCAAAAAGAAATTAATTATGCTCCAAAGAAAAACAAATGGTTGTCAATGTAGGAATCTTTCAAAATTAGCTACTTATACATAGACAGACTAAGGACTTCTTCGACCAAAGATAAAAATCAATGCCAAATTAGAAAACAAAAGGAGAAAAATTAGAAGATACGGTATATCATCAAAATAGCTCTAATCTGAGCTGCTTAATCTATAGATGGGAACTGGATACAGCAACAATTATTGACATCCACTACCGCTATTTCTGAAAGAAGTCTAAGTAATATGAAGCCATTGCCACAACGAATAGGCCAGAAGAGCCTAGAAACTGTCTCGGTTGGCAAATGCTTGAATTCCATGCTGACCGGAGAGGTAGGGAAGGCAAATTAGAATATTTACTCATTTATACATTTAATAGAGAAGGATGGCGGAAGAGCAGGAGCGGCAACATCTCCTAAAACAGGGAAATGGGAGAGGGAAGACCGAGTTAATAGAAAACTTTCCATGAGTCCCAAATAAGCCGGATCATCTTGAGAACATTGAAGGATGACATTGGAAAAGGGACAAGAGGCAATAATTGGAAAGATCCCTCAAGATTTCCTTAACAAACCCTATTCTCCACCAAAGGCAGTAGGATGATGACTTTTGGACTCTAACATCCCAGTCCCAATGAGCTGTATGAAGAAGCAGAAATGGCCCTAAAGAAAATATAGGCGGGAGAAGCAGCTGGATCAGACCAAAGAGACACACAGTGGGTCCACCCTGGGATCAGACACAACTTTGAGGGTGTCGAGGGATTGATTGTCAAGAGATTTGAAAAAGAAACCAAATGATTGGAAAAAATCACAGATGTTATTACTGTCAAAAAAGAGGGGGAACTGTGAGAATAGCATTTCTTTACAACTGTATCATGAGCATCTTTGGTAAAAACACGAGAAGGGAATATGTAGGCCTGCAGAAACAATATTCTACAGAGGACCACATCTTTGCAGTAACAAATTAGCCAAAAGATGCAGAGAATATGGAGATGGAAATGGCAAACCACTAAAGTATTTTGGGCAACGAGGTGGTGCAGTGCACTATCAAACACTGATTGCCAGGCTTGGAGTCAGGAAGACATCCTCCTGAGTTCAAATCCAGCCTCAGATACTTACTAGCTGTGTGACCATGGGCAAGTCATTTCACCCTGTTTGCCTCAGTTTCTTCACCTATAAAATGAGCTGGAGAAGGAATGGCAAACCATTCCAATATCTTTGCCAAGAAAACCCCAAATGGGTCAACAAAGAGTCGTCCATGACTGAAAAACAGCTGAACAACAGAGGATATAAGGGGACACTATGTTTATTGTTTGTTATATGATTGAGACACCAAAATACATCCCTAAAGGCTTTTATTCAACAAGGTGCTTCCCATAAGATTATACAAAATACTTTTAAACATATGAGATGGTTGTATTTATCATCTCCTATTATCATTATTAAAACAAACAATAATACTAGCTAGCATGTATAGTTTTAAGGTTTGCAAAGCACTTCACAAATATTAACTCATTCTTCCAACAACCCTGGGAGGTAGGTACTATTATTATCCCATTTTACAGATAAAGAAATTGAGGCACATGTTAAGTGACTTGCCCAGGGTCACACAGCTAGATCTGAAGCTAAATGTGTCAGGTGTCTTGCTGATTCCAGGTTCGGGCCTCTCTTCGTTATGTCGTCTAGGTGCTTATGATTAATATCAAGCATCAAGACATAAAGTAGGTAGACATATGCTTGCTAGAGATGTTTTCCATTGTCACAGAGGATACTCAGGACAGTATATATGGATAAGAGATTCCTGATATGCTGTGAGGCCCACTGGATGTTCCAGTTTGTGAATGACATCATACTTATTGTAACATCCAGACCATTACGTAGCCTCTTTAATGAGATCCAAATCATTCCAGATGTCAGCTTAACTATCCACACAAGAAAAATCAAATGAATGAAGAATGCCTGTTACCCAGACTATGACACACAACCCATAGATCTGGTTCATCAGTATATATGCCTTGGATAGACACTACCAATTAAAAATGAACAGGCCCCAAGATTGAACAAGAGAAAAGAACATGCTGAATGGTATAAGGAAAATGTACAGTGTTTTTGATGATGACTACAAGATTCTCCCTGAAACAAAAATCTTACCTTTTAAACACATTAGTATTCTTCCAGTGATGCTATATGGCTGTGAATCATGGGGATACCACACAATCTCAAAAAAGTGAAGCAAACCGGTAGTTCTTAACCTTTTGTGTGTGTGTGTGTGTGTATTATAGGCCCCTTTGCCAGTCCAGTGAAGCCTATGGACACCATCTTGGAATAATATTTTTAATGTATAGAATATATGGAATTACGAAGGAACCCAATTGTATTGAAATACAGTTATCAAGATGGATTTTTTTAAAAAAGAACTGATGGTTAAGAATCCCTGAAATAAGTTATCTCTGGATGTAGGGGGTGTTCCCTATCAGACACTAGAGGTGTTTGAGTGGAAGCTGGATGACCACTTGTCAGGGATATTGTAGAGATTCCTTTTCAGGTATGAGCAAGACTAAGTGATTGATGAGATCCTCTCTAATTAAGGAAGAGCTAGGGAGAGAGAGGCAGTCTTGGCTCTTAAACCTCACTGTGCACCAAGCCACTCTGGAGCCTGGAGCTCAGGCTAACAGCTCTCTTCATCTCCAGTTATTTGTCAATGGTACACATCTGGGATACTGCCAATGAGGTGCAAGTTATAACAATAATTTATATAGGCCTTTCCATTTTACAAAGCACTCTTATGTACATAGTTTCATTTGATCAGTAACACAATAACCCTGAGATAGGCAAGGCAGGGATTGTATTCCTGAGGAGGAAGAAGAGGTTTGGGGATGAGGCAACTTGCCCAACGTTACACACCTAGTGTGTGGGGTATCCAGGTTGCAAAACCAGGTCTTCTACCTCCACGTTCAAGGCTCAAGGACATGATAACTATATTCCTTCATGAATTGCACCAACATTAAACCAGAACTAGGGTGAGACAATGTGGGCAGCTGCCTGGGGAAGAACATGTTGGGAGCGCAAGGGACATGTTTAAAGGTTGTTTGTTCATTTGGTTCTTAGAGGCAACTCCTAATTTGCTCTTTCCATGGCCAGTAGGTCCTTATTTTTCCAAGTCAAATCTCACGTGTTCTGGCAAAAGCACACTCTGGAAAAAAAACACCCGAGAGCCAATATTTTCCATTTGCCCAGGCCACACAAATGTACCATCCTGGCTCTGACCACACTGATGAGAATTGGAGGAATGAGCTGTGGGAAAAACAGATCCAGGGAAGGTCAGGGTTGAGAAGGAGAAATGATGGTCATCCTGCTTCTGGGTTTCTTGTTTTCTCTGTTATACCACCAAAGCATCGTGGTAGTTGGAGGACCTGAATTTCAATCCTGCTTCTACTCTCTCGCTCTCTGTGTGGACTTAAGCAAATCAGCTTATTTTTCCAGGACTCTTTTTCCTTAGATGTGAATGGAGGGAGCCTGGACTAGATATCTTAGGTTCCTTTCCAGCTCTAAATCTAGAATAACAGCTAACACTTGAAGGTTTCCCAAATGCTTAATATTATAATATAAATTATATTATTATTTTATCTTCTATAAATAGAAATTGTATTATTATAAATCACATGATTTCATTTGATGCTCACAAGAACCCTGAGTAGGCGTTATTATTCTCCCTTTACATCTGAGGAAGCAGGCTCACAATGGTTGGATGACTTGTCCACAGTTAGAATCAGAGGAAGGATTCGATCTCAGGTCCTCCTGACTCCAAACCTGGCACTCTTTCCCTCTATGATGCTACTACAGGATCATAGCACTTGACATGGAGTCAAAGGGCTTGGGTTTGAATCTTGACTCTGGTATTTACTACCCGCATAACCTTGGACAGATTGCTTCAAACCTCTCTGGGTTTCAGTTTCCCCATCAGTAAGATGTGGAGATTGGACTGGAGGACCCTCTCCCTCAGGTCCTTTCCTGCTCTAAATCTGACCTTGGAGGCCCCTTTAAGCTTCAAATTTCTGTGATTCTAATGGATCGGTTCAGCCTCTCAGACCATCTGTGTGGCTCCACAAAATGTGACTTGACTTTTGGAAAACAAACAAACCAAGATCCATCTGCTGCCCATTGTGGGAGATGGCCCTGCTTTGCGGAGTAGGGAGTAGATGTAGTGTCAGGAGACCTAGGCTTAAATTCCATCTCTGAGACTGTGAATGACAAGTAAGTCCCTGGATACTGCTGAGCTAACAGGAAAGTGCTTTGTAAACTTTAAGGCTATCTACAATGGTCATCATCATCATCATCATCATCATCATCATTTTTATTATTAGAGGTGGAGCCTGGGTGCCAAGCCTCTTATATGGGATGGGGAGGAGAAGGCAGGGAGGTGCCCTCACCCACCACTCATCCCTGACCCTCTGCCCTCCCCCTCCTCCTCTCTTTCTTCACCCAGGTGAGTGAGGACTGGAAGTATGTTGCTATGGTGATTGACCGCCTGTTCCTCTGGATCTTTGTCTTTGTCTGTATCTTTGGCACCATCGGCATGTTCCTGCAGCCGCTTTTCCAGAACTACGCCACCAACACCTTCTTCCACCTGGCCCACCCAGCTTCCAGCTCCAAGTGAGATCACTACCTGTCTGGCCCCCAAACCTAAGCCGCCTCAGCCCATCCATAATGGAGGACCCGTGGTAGTGGTGGTGTTGGTGGGGTTGGCTGCAGACAGGGAAGAGTGGGAGTGAGAAGCTCCCCTCCAGAGACCCATCCTCTCTCTTTTGTCAAGCACTGATTGCTCCTCTTCCTCCCAGGCTTAACCTCTGGGCTGCTTACGGAACTTGGCTGGTTTGGCCTCCTCTTTGGTCTCCCCAACCTTTTGTTTCTCTGGGGCCCTGTAAGCAGCTAGTGATAACAAATGCCAGCTGAGAAATAAAGGAGTAGAGATGGCAGGAGAGGAATGAACTGAAATCAGAACTTCTACTGGGAGTTTAAAAGACAAAGAAACGAAAAGGCCTTGAGTCCAAATGAAGAGGCCTCATTGTCCTTGCCAAAATAAATTGTCTCCAGATCATGTGAAAAAACAGGGTGAGGGTGGGTTGAAGGGGAGAAAGAAGAGAGAAGTATACAGATACAAGCAGGCTTTTCTGGTTCTTGGTTAGATTGACCAAATGGTAGATAGTTCCAGAGAGTAGGGCATGGGGATTAGAGTCTGTGCAACCCTCTTTTCTGAGAGCAGACTTTTGGCTCGTACTAATTACTGCTGGGTTTAGCGGCAAGGCATTACAAACTGGTCAGTGGATCTAAGTCTAAGGGACCTCTGTGTGCCCTTAGATCGATACACAAAGCCCATCCTCCTCCCCCTTTTTCCCTTTTGTAGAGAGATGAAGTTTTTGGCACCATCCCACTCGTTGCTTTCTGGGCCCTCTCAATTTCTGGGATGACAGAAACCTTGACCCTACCTTCTGGCTTGTCACATACCCCAAATTCACCACTTCATTCATCCCTTAATCTGCCTTGGGATGGAAGGAATATGAGGGGATGGCTTGGTGTCAGGATGGGCTGAACTTACAAAGGCAATCTGGATGCGTTTCTAGAATTCCAGGGTCCTAGGAGGAGTATTTAGGGGCTAAGGTCACTGATGTTGCCTCCTCAACTGAAAAAGTACAAAAATTATAAGATTCTCACAGTCAGTCTCTGATAAATTTTTTTCCAGGAGGCTGAATTGAGTGTTTTCACTGAATTGATCAGATTTCTTGGTTCTCTTCACCTCATGTAGACCTAGTCTCAGCATCTTATCGAGGATCTGAGAGCAGAGAACCAGGAGAGAGGAGAGCGGGACCTCTTCATCTTCTAGCTCTGCCTCCCTCCCTCCTAACCAAACCTGACCTTATCTCCTGGTGGGACTCTAAGAAGGCCTGAAGCTCTGCTTCCTCCAGTGGCTCCCTTCTTCATCCCTTTGGACTCTGCCTCCCACTTTGCAGTTGACCTGGATTGCTGTCTGCAGCTGCTCCAGCCTGATTATAGCTCAGGAGGTTGGGTGGAGGCCAGAATGGCACTGGTGGGCCCTTGTCCTAGGTAACAGAATACCTCCACTTTGGCCCCAGGCTGATTTCAGTTTGCATGCTTTCTCCGGGGCTCACTCTGTATGTCAGTCTGTATACACCGGCAGACTTGGGCACTGGCCCAACTTCTGTTTCCAGAGGGTCTATTTTATTTTATACTTCTTCAGAGGTGAAGATATGAGGCTGAGATCTGAATGGGTGGAGATGAAGGGATGAATTACCTTGGCAATCTTCTTGCCAGTGGCTGGAGGAAACACCCTTCTTCTGGTACGAGGGCCCCACCCGCACCCCATACGTATGCTTTACCCACCCCAAAAAAGGGTTCTGTGGGAGTACAAGATAAGAAATAACAGGTCACCCACAATGACCTTTTCTGGGAATTAGTCCCAGAAAATTTCTACTAGACCGGGCTAGGCCCCCTTTGCAAGCTTCTTACTAGTCTGTTCAGTTTAAAAAAATCCCAAACCCCAAACTTCCGATCCAAACAGAAATAATCACTGTTATCAGCAGGGTCATGGGTCTCCATCGGCAGAGTGGGGAGTTTACAGAACTCCGGCGGACTAGTCGAAATCACAGCCGTGTGATGACAGTTTCAGCAGTACTCTCCCCTCCCCGTCCCCCTCCCGGGCTGCTGGACAGACCTCCACGTGTCGTCCGATTAGTTCTTGCCCTGGACCACCCTTCTGGCCGCAGTTTAGGCTGCTGGGTCTGGGACAAGTGCTGCCCTCTAGTGGATTCATGCGGTCACTACGCCCTAAAGCTTCAGTGGTCGAGGCGGGGGTGGGCTGGGAGTTCTCTGGAGCCTCTTGGGACATTCCCATTTCACAAATGCGGACACTGATGCCGAGTAAGGTGAAGTGACAACAAACAGGAGCTCCTTGAGGGCAGGGGTTTGTTTCGTTTTTGGTCATTGTATCACTAGCCCCTGGTAAATGTAGTGCACGTTGTAGGTGCTTAATAAATGGCTGAAATGAATTGGCCAGGGTGACACAGATGATTAAGAATCAGTTCTGGGAATTCAAACCCAGGATGGTGGTAGTAGAAGAAACAGTGTCCTTGGAGACGTGGGGCATCCGGGGTGGGCTCCCAGCTCAGGCACTTGAGACTGTGACTTCTGGCAAGTCACTCTTGGCCTTTTATCAGCAGTCAGAGTTAAGACTAGATTGGGGGTTCTCCATTTTTTTTGTCATGGGTTCCCACTTTTGGCAGTCTATTAAAGCTTATGAAACCCTCCTCAGAAAAAAGCTTGTCGCCTACCTTCCAAATTGAAATGCTGCTGTTCAGTTACGTTAGTGAAGACTAAAGATATACTTCCCCCTCCCCCCATCTAAGTTCAGGGGCCGATGGAGCCCAGGCTAAGAATCCCTGGTTTAAATTCTGCACTCCTTCAATTACACCAGGTGCAGGGATGCTTTGGAGGAGTTTGAAAGTTGGGCAGGCTCAAAGCTCAGCTCTGGAGGCACAGGGGAGGGAGGGCTGGACCCTACCGAACAGGCAAGGATCCTCAGATGCAAGAGGTCACAGTAGTTAACTTATTTTAGGGCTCTATTAGGTTTCTGTGAGCAGCTGCCTCTTCTACCTCTAGGTCATCTCGTTTCCTTTTGGAGATACATTTTCCTTTCCCAGTGATTTTTCCATACCTTGGGACTATTGTTTGGTCACTTGTGAGAATGAGAACTGAGGAAGGGGTCAGAATACAGGTCCAGAAAGGAAAGCTTAGAGGGGCTGGGGTGACTCCACTCCAACAAAAAACAGGGCATGGAGAATCACTTCCATGTCTAAGCAGGCCTAGCAAAGGAGGGCTCACTGTCATTGGGGAATGAAGGCTATGCATGAACCATGTTGAGTAGAAAGATGTCTGCTTAGGTAACAGAAACCTTGCATGTAAGTGAAGTAGGAACACTAGGAAAAATGAGGGCGGACCAGGTAAGCTCCAGACTTGCTAGCTTTGTGAGGTGTGGTAATATCCCTACACCATAATACTGAAAGGTCCCCAAGAGCTATGCAATGGTGCTGACTCCTGCTTTTTTCTTTTTTTAAAGAAACAACTCTTCCCAATCACAGTTTATTAAATGGTACTGCCTCAGCCCAGTCAAGGAATGAGAAAGATAGGAAACACTGGCATTACTCAGAAACTTGATCAATCTTTGGACTAGATGGCCTCTGAGGTCTCTTCTGGCTTTAGTGCAATGAACCCTTAAACTGTTCAGTTTCCCCCACCACACACACACAGACACACACTCTCACACAGAGTGCCTGAGGGAGCGCAGGCCTGGGGAGCTGGAACTCCTTCACCTCTCACTTCAACAGTCACTCGTCTCTCCAGTCTTAACATTCAGTGTCCCAACCTGTTCCAGTCTGGATGCCACAGAAAATTTAAGATTTTCAAGAAGGTTGTTCTTCTAAAGGAGTGTCATCTTGGTTTTAATGTATAATAAAAAACACTACTCAGCCAGAGTCCTGATCCTTTTTTTCCTCAAGCTCAAAAAGGCAGGTCTGGAGAATTAGATTAACTGTCAATAATAAACAGGGGTTATGGGAGCCTAAATGAAGGCTGTTCTGAGTCTTCAAATTCAAAGTTTATGGCTGTTGGGTTCAATCATGGTGACAGGGCATTTTCATCTCATGGCAAAATTAAAAGAAATCCATCAAAACTGTGGCAGAAGGTATTAAATTGAAAAAATCCCAGCAAAAGTCACTTTGGGAAGGGCTATTCAACATGATGGGCTATGGGAGATTTCAGTGTAATACTTTTAAAGGATTTCTCATGATTACTGCAACTGGTCTTCAGTAGATATCTTTTATATATAAATCATCACATACATGAGATGCCTAGAGCAGGTAGGAAGGAAGCTTGGATGGCTTTTCAAGGTTTCTCCTTTAAGTCTGTATGTAGAAAGGAGCCTCTCAATGTTAAGTCTACACAGATTGGCAAACAGTTAAAACTACAGGTCAGCTACTTGCCAAGCATCAGGGAGATGGGAAAGATGAGTGGGGGTGGGGTAGAGTCGATCAAAAATATGCCTTGGCAAAAATCTTCATCCACGGGAAGCTACCCCTTTCCTATAACTTGCTGTGGCAGTAGCTAGCTGCTTAAACTGACCACAACTTGTCTCAGGAAATGTCACGCCTAAGTCAGGCAGGACTTGTGAAGTTGGACTTGAAATAATCAATTATGTAAGAAAATCTGTGATAGACCTGCCCCCACCCTGGGCTTAAACACTATGAAATGGGGAGGTGGGAAGAGAAGTCGAAAGACGGCTGTTTCTTGCTCCTTTCTCCCTACAACACATGGAATGGACCATGAAAAGGAAAATGATCTGGTTTTTTAATCTTAACTAGCTTCCATATAGGTTGATGCAATACTTATTTTCTTTTTCAAAGTACACACCTACATATTTTGCAAGCAACTTCATGAGATTAAAAGAAACAACAGGTCCCTTAGGAAATAATGGGTACTCCATAAAAGGAAGGGGAGAGACACATTCAAGGTATTATCAACGCATCAAAAAGCAAATGGCCGAAGTCCAATTCCATTAAAACAAGCAGTCAAAGCTGGTCTAGTTTACAATATGCTCTGACCTTGGAAAAAAAAAGCAGACCAAGGCCCTGTGGAAAAAGTGATGCCAACAGGAGGACACTGATGGAGCAGGCTGGGGCTGGGAGCTGTCTGTGATGTTCCCACTGGCAAATACAGCCAAAATACAGTTTCCCTTTGTTTCAGCAGCCCCTTTGAAATGCTTCCTTCTGCCATCAAGCAGATGCACTAGCTCTCCAGAACAGGTTTGCAATCAGCTCCTCAGCATTTAAAAAATCCCGGGTCTTACGGTTCCCTCTCCACATTTTTAACTCACCAAATGAGTTATAGAACTAAGGTTGTCTAACAACACAGAAAGTTTCCTTTATTTCTTATGAGGAATGTATATCTTCAATCACTGATAACTAGGGATACTTAAAGGCGGAATTATAAAACAAGCATATTGTGGTCAGTTTTCTCACATTTACATTTGCTTCTCTTTCTGCTCTTAAGAGCTATTGCCAAAAGCCCCCCAAACAGCAAACTAAGTCCCTTCAGGTTCAAAAGGGAAATTGGTTCAGGTGGAGAAAATTTATGCTAAGTGATTTCTCTACGGGATATATAATTGCAATGGTTCAGGCTTATCAACCACAGCATTTTCCCACCCTTTGGTAGGAAGGTGGAGGAGGATCGTGATAAGGGGCTTATTAAAAGAAAAGAGCCAAGAAGAAATCTCACAAAATGCTATCAGATCCATCCTTGGGAAATTGCACCTCCCCTCCTCCACTGCTCAACAGCAGACAAAGGGAGGTGGTGGTGGTGGTGGTGAATGAAGTAGGAAGGAAGAGTAGGGTAGGATTACCACAGGCTCAAACACACATCCCTTGCTCAATGCTCTTGTGGCAGAAACAGAATCACTAATGAGGGACGGAGGTGTGTTTGACACCTTTGAGCTCTATCATAAGAATAACATTCACCATTCTTCATGATGAGAGCCAGAGCCAAGAAAGTGTGTTTGTTGGAGGCTTTCTAATGTACAACCAAGGCAGACTGTGGTGGGGGTTGTCAAATACTCCACTTCCATCAACCAGTAATAAAGGAGGAAGAAAGAGATGATAATGCTCTTAATCTGGGGACCTGGGACGAAAGCACTTCTTTCTAGGAGGTTCCTAACCACAGTTGTCACAGGATCTCACTGTCCCCCTGGGGCAGGTCCCAGGATATTACCAGCTTCATCCAACCTATGATTCAAAGGGATGAAATGTATACTGGAGACTGGGGACAAGAGCCCTAGCCCTTCTCAGCAGATGGGGCACTATTTTCCCACAAGTTCCTTGGGACTTTCTGGTATGCTGCAAAGATACTCTTACCATGTCACAACATCCTGGCTTTCCTCACTCACCTTAGATAATTTCTGATTAAGAAAATAGACTGCAGGAGCTACAGAGCGAATGTGTGTATATAGATACATATATATATCGATATGAATGTGTGTATGTTTATGTTTGTGTTTCTCTGGAGGTGTGGAGATATGAACAGAGAGCTGGACCAGTAGACTGCTTGGAGAACAGGAAGGGGGATGTCTTGGCAAGATAACAGGTATAACTGTATCAGTACCATTCTAGGCAGAGCTGGAGAAAAGACAGATGTTAAGGGTGAAATGTTTCTGCTATTCTCCCTCAGGTTTCTGGCTAATCTTTACCCCAGCTTGAGAGTTAAGGTGATGGAGGTGGAGACAAGAATTTCTCGGGCCAAGGAGACACTGGGCCTAAGCATCTAACTCAGAGTTAAGTTAGCAATTTCAGGAAACCTTGTTTTTTGCCTACAATGTCCACTTTCTCCCTAACAAGCAGGGGAAAGGAACCATCCTATGGGCCTATGTACTGGTCGAGAGTCATCTCTAGAAATCAATTATCAAAACCACATGGAAATACTTCTAATATAATTGAAGGATTAAGGTACTAATTTTAAATTTGAATGAAAATTCTTGGTTACCTGTGGGAATGAAAAATTAATAAAGTGTATTTTTAACCCCCCTATTTTTGCCAATATAAGTCAACATTCCTTGGCACAGCTAGCAAGAGATCTCTAGTACTTGATTGAACTGAAGCTGGCCTGAGCCCTCCCAGCATGGCAGCTGCCATGCTCTCCTTCTTCTTGTTCCCCATTGATTAGCTGATCACAGATTTAAGCTGAGGTGGTTATGTACCACCTTTGGGATCTGATTCAGGGTTTGTACCACTCAGCTGTTTTGGGGTAAAGGCCCTCTTACCTTTAGTAGGGAAATTACTATGCAAGCAATCACCAGCAATGGGGTTTAATAATAGCTGGGATTTGGGGGCTCCACCCCCCTCCAGTAGTGTTTTTGCCTTATTGAATTGGGGAACTAAAAATGCAGCCCTGAAGAGTTTCTTTCCTCCTCTGCTTCCTCCCTCCCATTATCGCTACGAGTCAGTATTATGCTTTCCACATCCACCCACTCTCAACGAGGGAGAAGGACACATGACTGCTGGGTTTTCTGGGTAGATCAGCCATAGGTTTTGATTATACTAACACTTTCCTTTACTGGCACAGATAACCAAGTTGACTGTGTCACTTCAGCCTTTCTTTTCTTTGCAAATATTTTGCCCAGTACCTGAAATTCTGCATTCCACTGCATTCACCCTCCTCAGGGGAAATGTGGAGGAGCCAGACAGTTTAAGGAAGGCGAAAGAAGGGAAGGTGAGAAGCCAAAGGGCCTGGGATAATCCACAAATTATATCAGTCTCTGAATCACAAAGAGTTGACTGGAACCTAATCAAGACCTCAAGAAGTGAATGTAGCAAAGAAAAAGCTTGAGGGAACAGCTTGCATTTGCCCAATGATTGCTTTTGCTTATTACAGAAGGAAGAGCTTTTCTCTTGCCCACAGATTTCTGCCTCTTCTCTGGGAATACAGGTGGTGGCAAGGCCTCGCTCACCCTCCCCCACCCTGACAACCCCAAAGGAGGCAGGACAAATGGGAACCCAAAGCCCTAAATATTAGCAATCCTGGGTCCATTAAAAACAGAATAAAACACCAACATAATAAAAGAGTGCTACCACCCGCCTCCCACCCCAAACCCTGAAAACACCCCTGAACGACCGGCTGAGCACACTATGCATCACAGAGGGAAAAGTTCTTTTCCTCCAGAGGTTTGCTGATCCAGCTGCCGAAGCCCATGTCCTTCAGGCCTTTTATGAAGTAGCGCTTGGCCACCTGGTAGTCCTGGGCAGCTTCCTTGGCTTCATTATAGGAAACAAGCCTCAGTAGGTCCTTGCGGTTGTGGTGGGCACACAGCTGCTGAAACAGGCTGAACATGCTCCTCTTGGAGAGACGGGACACGTCGAGCCTTGGTCTACAAAAAGAGGAATACTCTGCTCGTTAGGTGCTGAAAAGGTCAGTTATGGAAGTTCCCCAAGCAGAGAAACTATCAAGCAAACCGAAAGGAGGCAGACTGAATTCACACTAATAGTTTCATATACATCTCTCTAGACCTGTCATCTTGGGATCATAGATTATGCCATAAAGCACTTCACCCTGGAAAGGACCTTAGAATTTTTCTACTGCAGCCCTCGGATCTTCCTGATGAGAAAACTGAAGTCCAGAGAAGGGAAATGATGATCACACAGCCAGTAAACAGTGGAGCTGGGGCTTGAGCCCAGTACAATATCCACTAAAACCGACAAAGACTTAAGGAAGATGGCTCCCAGCCCTGCTTTTCCCTGTACAAACCCTTACCCTTCCACTTTGCCTTTGGTGCCATCCAGGACCTCGATTTCAGTTCTGTCAGTCACACACCAGTTAACACTGGACTCCTTGGTTTTCCCAGTCTGCCTTGCGGAATCGTATACACTGACCCTGCCCACCTACAGAAATCCAGGGAGAAACAGGTCAAAGGTGGACATCTCTTTCAACCGTGGGATGCAGAAGCAGGGGCCCATGGGGTCGAGGGCAAGGGGAAGTGAAGGAGGAATAACCCTCTTGGAATGAATTCCATAAAGGTCTGAAATAGTGGTGTTATTCTCCAAGAGAGGGTGGAAAGGTCCATGAAGATGAAAGATATTTCCCCCTAACCCATTCAAAGATACATTTTTTTTGGTTAGTAGGGCCTTTTAAAAGGAGGTAAAAGTTATAGCACCTTTGGATGATTGACAGTGTATGGAGGCTTTAGCCCTTCTCGGAATGTATTTTCCTCTTTGGACATACGGCAGCAGATTGCCCGTGTCAGGTGACCCTGGCTGTACAAGTAACCTAAGTAATAAGGAAAATGAAGAATATGAACACACATGCATCAACAAATCACTCCATCAAGCAAACACAGGGTTCACGCTGAGTAATCTTAAAAGAGAGATATGTGCCAGTGCCGATAACAGACATAGCCAGGCAAGCAAACGCCTTCCTTCGAGGTGGGGGCCGGGGCGGGATGTCTAGCTGCCGCATTATTGCAGATTTCCCAGCGCAAGCTTGGGTTAATAAATATTACACACCATATAAAGACATGCATGGAGTCAAAGACCGTGGAGTATAAAGAGATACTGACATTGCACTTCTAGCTACTATATTTCAGTAACTTATCTTGGGGAAATGTTGCTGGGCATGGCTTTATGTGGGCCCAGCTGCTTTAAAAGTTCAAATTGATTTTCTCACAACAGTAGAGAGGGCACATAGAATCAATTAACAGGCCAATGGGTAAAGCACCCTCTGTAAATGAGAGGCCTCTCACTAATGCCAGACAATGCAGAATGCCATCTGCTGGGGTCCAGGCACTACCAGCTCACACCAACCCCAGATCCCAAGCCAAGTCCCTCACCAAGAGTGACTGAGCTGAGATAAATAGGCTGCAAGAAGTGGGAGAGCATTGCCCCCTGCAGGCCAAGCACATTCCAACGAAGAATCTTATCACTGCAGGACATAGTACGAAGTCTTTCTCCATGCTGAATGCCATCCCACGTTGGCAGGATGTCACTCGACTCCACTGGGATTGTACCTTCTCCTGTTAAAACAAGACAAAGATCTAAGGGAAACCATCTCAATCCCACTGGGGATGCCAGCCCATAACCATTCCCTGACGTATTTATATACTCATAACATGTCATCCCAAACTCTGAAGTTCCTAAATGGCAAAGAGAGTATTGTGGCTGTGGGGCCTTTAATACTTGGGACCCTCATTCTAACCACCAAGCCAAGAGACTTGCCTCTCTGCCTTTGTTAGAGCCCATTCTCAAGGTCACTGGAACCAAACCATTCCAAGGACTCTTCCAAGTCTAAGATTCTGTGAGTCAATGTCACAGCTAAATACCCAGTTTTCCTTGACCCTCCTTGCCTTGACTCAGATCTCTCAACATTACTCCTTTACCACCAACCAATATTCATGTATTTTGTTTTTTTTGGAGGGGGGAAGGAAGGGCAATTGGGGTTAAGTGACTTGCCCAAGGTCACACAGCTAGAACATGTGTCAAGTGTCTGAGGCCAAATTTGAACTCAGGTCCTCCTGACTCCAGGGCCAGTGCTGTACTCACTGCACCACCTAGCTGCCCCTATTTATGTATTTTTATTTGTTCCTTTCACTCCTTGCTCCAAAAAAATGTTAACAAGTTTAGTTAGAATTAACAGGGTTGTTTCCCTGGCTTGCTGCTGTAGATTTAGTTTCCATTTGTGAGTCTTGTTTCTTAGCCTGTAAGTTCTCAGATGGCAAGAACTGTGTCACACAGAGAGGGGCCTTACAGGTTTCTGATGATGAGAATAAGAAGTGATTTCTACCTGTCCCCCATAATCACTGCAGAGTTGAATTGGAGAGCTAAGAGGAGGCATGTGTGACTCACCGTTTTCTACCTTGGTGCGTAGCTTGCCTTGTTTAGGGTTCTCAAAGAGTGGCTGGTGCTGGGTGTCCATGTAACCCTCTGGAGGATCACTACAGGTCTTGTCAAAGAGGGCGCCATCTCCACAAGGGGCAGTACTGAAACACAGAGAGGGAGAGGGGGTCTGCTGGACTCAGGCTCCCTCTCAGTTTCTTAGGGGGACAGTTAGAAGAATACTTAGGTTCAGAGTCAGAAGACCCGGACTTGTGCCCCAGTTCTGCTGCTTACTAGCTATGAGACCCTGGTCAAATTATTTAATTTCTGAACCTGTTTCCCCATCTGTAAGATGGGGATATTAATACATAATCTACTTTCCGCACGAGATGGTGAGGATCAAATGTGATAATATATAAAGGACTTTAAAGTGAGATGTAAATGTGGGCTATTAATTTTTCTGTATCTGGTCAAATTCAATATAGAGACATAAAACCACTTTTTTATTTGTAGCTTAAATCCATAGGCAGGCTCCAATTTCTAAGAGATAGGACTATATTTCATTAACTCATTGTAGAGAAACTAGCAAGACTATGAGGTTCCCAGAACAACAGGAACCAGAGACACTCCTTGGAATCACTGTCTATTGTTTGGGAAGGGTTGTGCAAGAATATGAATGTGTACGGCCGTAATGTGTGCCCTAAACACGTGGATGAGTGAGTGTGGTTTCCATTGATCCATCTGATAAATAACTCCCTGCGACTAAGTAAGAGTTTGATGTGTGGACTAGCTCAGCTGAAACCAGTATCTTACTAATGACAGCTACCATTTGTGCAGCACTTGGAGGCTTACACACATGATTTCATTTGACCCTCACAATGACACTGGCAGGGAGATGCTCTAATTTCCATTTTAGAGGGGGGGGGGGGAACTGAGGCTCCATGCCTTGCCCAGGGTCCCAGAGCTGGCAGTGTTGGAGGGGAGCTATAAAGCCATGCTCTGTATCACACAGTGCTCGGGCCTCTCTCATGTCAGTGAGCCTTCTCTAAGGACAAGACAAAAGCAGAATAATAACAGTGATGATGATGATGATGGCTAACATTTACACAGCGCTCACTAGATGAATGACCAAGGCTGATCCATACCAACCTGATGTAAAGGTGGAAAGTCACATTCTTTTTTATCTGTAGCTTATTTCCATGGGCGAGCTCAAATATACTGTCTTTCCAGGTCACAGGGCTGTATTTCATTAACTCATGGTAGAGAAACCTGCAAAAGAGGAGGAGGTTAGAGAGAGAGAGGGCTACTCCAGGGACTGGGGCTTTTCCCTTCAGTCCCTTCTCTATTTGTCTGGGATACACGAGGAGGTGTCTCCATGCAGTCTGCTCTCCAGCTCTTTGAGGAACTTCAGAAGGCTCAGGAGGCAATGAGCAGAAACCACTGCAGACCAGAGTTTACAAACTTGCTAACACAGGGCCAAGCTACCTGCTTAATTTGGTTTTGATACTACAGATGGTCATCCCTACCAAACTGTCTAAAGCCATAGGAGCACACTGCTTCTCCCAGAGTTGTGTTCCCTATCCTATAGTCTAGGACAGACTAAAGAAACTGTTCAATGAAAACAGAGAGGTGGCAGACACAGGCTGGGCTTTTTATATGATAAAAACATTCCCAAGGGTAGTCAAGTCAAACTCATTCCCATGACCCCAAATGCCAAGAAGTCATTTCTGAGTTCCAAAAGGGCTATGAAGGTGGCCAGGAGGGTTAAGAAGTCAGAGTATTTAGAAACACAGCTCGAGGACTCTTTGTGGCTGAACGGACAGGGCACAGACTCTTTCCAGAGAGATCCTTAAGATCGATTCAAACAGATGAGTTGGCAGTCTAAGGACTCAACTGCTACATAAGACTATGTGTTGTTCAGTCATTCAGTGGGGTCTGAATCTTTGTGACCCTGCAAACCATAGTATACCAATACTGTCCATGGGGTTTTCTTGGCAAAGATACTGAAGTGGTTTGCCATTTCCTTCTCCAGTGGACCGAGGAACACAAAGATCAAGTGACTTGCCCAGGGTCACACAGACACTAGGTGTCTGAGACTGGATTTGAACTCAGGTCTTCCTGACTCCAGGACCAGTACTCTATCCACTGACCCACCTAGCTGCCTCTTACACAAGACAATATCAGGCTTACAGCCAAACGATAGAGTTTAAGAATCCAAAACTCAAAGCACCACTGTCAGGTTTGAAAGGGGATGAGGAGCAGAGATAAGGTGCAATAGAGAGTGAGCTCGGTAATCTCGCCTTTGCCCCATCACATTCTACTTCGCTTCAGACGTGTATATGTTGTTTTTCATCCTCTTTTTGCAATCCCTGCTTTTAGGTGACAATTTCCTTGGGGGCAGAGGTTGTACTACTTTAAAAAACCCCAACAGACTTATGGGTATTTATTGGTATTCATTTCATACCCTGTTACTTGTCCTTCTGTTTCACTCCTTGTAACAAAGGATATCAATGAAAGAAAAAAAAAAGGTCAGCAAGACATCACCAAGTGAGTGGTTAGCACAGTGCCTCATGCCCACAGGTCCCCCTGGGCTGTCTTATCTTGCACAGTACCTGGCACACAGCAGTGGGAGCTGAACTGATATCAAAGGGATAGGACCACTGATTCTTCCTTTAACCAGCTCCCCTCTGTCTGGGTCATAGGAGGAAGCTCACAGCAGCCAAGGGCGGCGTCTCAGCTCTGCAGCACTCACCTGATAAAGCCCCTCCGGGAGATGATTTCAGCATGGGAGTCATTGACTGTCTCCCCCTTTAGACTCAACTCTTCTCCCTTTACACAGCGATTCCCTATGGTTGGGGAAAAACCCACATGTGAAATCCAAAGAAGCAGAGATTTACAACTGGAACATCAGAGACCACCTAGTTCAACTACTCAACTTTACAGACAAAGAAACTGAGGCCCGAGGAGATTAGCTAATATGTCCAAGGGCACATAGGTGGTAAAGGCTGCAGAGCCAGGATTCAAACTCGGGTTCTCTAATGCCAATGCCAAATCAGCACCCCCTGCTCCCCCCTGCTTTGAACAACAATAAGTAAACATACATTCATGATGTTGAAACTGAAAAATGAATTTCAATGGGCTAAACAACCATAATAACCAATCTTTCCCCAATCAATTTTTGCTTTACAGAACATTTTTATGTAAATAAATCCATTTCTCTTGTCCCCTACAATCTCTTCTATTTAGCAGATAATTTTTCTGCCTTTCATAATTAAGTTATGTTATCATTCCATTTTCTTAGAAAGTCATGTCTACATATACGCATCCTTAAAAACAACTTTTGTCTATGGTCTGGCTGCATTTTATATGGAATGAGGAAAGGTTCTAAATTGATTTCTGTTTCCCTCTAAAACATTAATGAATCCTTTTTTCACCACATACCTGTATATTTGATTCTATTTCTAGGGTAGTAGGTTCCTTTGGTCTATTTTTCTAGTTTTTGAAGAATACTGATTTATAACACATTTTAAAGTCTAGGAAGACAAGTCCAAATTTCTTTAGCACTATTCCCCCATCCCTATAAACAACTTCTAATATTCCTGTTTGGTTTGGCACCTCAATTTCACTGAGATTAAATCCAATTCTATAAAGAAACTCTTTAGCATTTTGTTCAGTGTTATTTAGTACAGTATTATATCTGTAAATTAAGTTAGTGGAAATGACAGTATTCTCTATGTTGATATGACCCATCAATGAACACTGAACCCTCCACAATTATATAATTTTCCTTTTCTGGTTAACAAAAATTTATCATGATCTTTATAAAGATCTTATGTGTATATGTAAATTAATTCTCAGATATTTATTTCATTCTTGTTTTAAGTGGAGGTTTCTTTTGCTAATCTTTTATTGGTAACATATAAGAATATGTCAGTTTTATGGATTTCTTATATCTTGCAACCTTAATGAACCCCTTGTCTCAATATCGTGTTTAGACCAATGAACTAGGTAAAAATTCATATGATCTGCAAAAAGAATGGATATTTTAACTTAATTACTTATGTTAATTCCTCTAATTTAGTTTTCTGGTCTCACTGTGCCTATTAGCATTTCACTGCATCGAATAAAAATTTCTCCATAACTATTCTTTTTAATATTTTTAATCAGGAATCTGCATCTACTGCGACAATCATATAATTTTATGTTTTTCCTTCCTAACATTTCACATTATTCCCCCCCAAATATAGTGGCATCCATCTGTTCCAGAATAAATTCACTGTCACGATAAATGACTTTTAATGTGCTAAATTCTGCTAGTATTTTAGATATTATGTTTAAATTTATATTAATCAATAAGACTATCCCAAAAGTCTTAAAAAAAAAACCCCTCTTGTCTTTACCAGGTTTTTATAATTAAGGCCATCTATATTTGCCTCATAAAAAGAATCAGACAGTATATCACCTTTTTTCTCTATTTTAAGTCTACATAAGTATAGAAATTATTTGTTTCTCAAAGCTTAGAAAAGTAACTGATGAACTCATCTGGACCAAGTGCCCTTGATATTATAATTAGAATATTTAATTATTTGACTTATTTCTTCCCCTAAAATGGTCTTAATTTCGTTAACTGATATTTTGCAAGTTTAAATTCTCCAATTAGCATATAGAATGCTACAATATACTAATATTTTACATTTCTTTTTTATTTGTGATTACTTTATTCATTTCTAATTTCAGTGGCATATCTTTTCTCCCCTTTCTTGATTCAGTCTGCGAATGGTGTGTCAATTTATTGGTCTTCTAGAGAAACTAGTTCTTGGTTTAATTATTAACTAAATACTTTCTTCATCTTCTCTGATTTTTAGTACTGTTCTTTATCTACTTTTCTTTGGACTATTACTTTGTTCCTTTTCTAAAATCTTCAGGTACAGTTGTAATTTAATTAGTCTCTTCTTTTTATTAAACCCTCAATGTTATAAACTCACTTCTAAGAACTGTTTCAGCTAAATTCCATAAATTTTGGTAAGTGGAATCGATATTATCCTTTGTCTTTAAAATAGTATGTTACTGTTTTTTTAACTTCTACTTTACTCCCATAATTGTTTCAGGGATCATTTTTTGGTTTTCATATAATTTATATTCTGAGAAGCAGATGCCCTTAGATGTAAGGGGACCTTCTTGCCCTCTTCCATCCAGAGGATGAAACACTAAGTGGATACTGCTGAAAGTTAAAGGTCTTTTTTCCCCCATGGCTCTGTCTGGCTATTGTAGTGGCCTCTGACACCTGCCTTCATCCTCCTCCCACTTGGTTTCTCCCTAAGTCATTCCTCCCTCTTTGCCGTGCCCCTTTCTCCCAGCCCCAACACAGGAGTCCTTACTCTTTTCAAGCCCTCTCTCTCCCAGGCCTGAGGCAGTACATTTTTTAGTGGCTGTGGTTCCTATTCCATTTGTCTATTTCTTCACCCCTCTGATTCAGAGGAATCTAGAAGGCACGAAGCAGTTGCTCCCCTTCGGGTTTTTTCCCTTTCACTTCTCCCTCCCCACCAACAACAGCATTTTAACAGTTGTGTATTCCTTGGCTTGGGTTCAACTTAATATCCTCCTGAAGTCTCCAAATATAAAATATCTTAAACAAGATTTTGGGGAATGGGGCGGGAACTACTCTTTCTGGATTTTGCAGAATACTTAACCAGCTTGCACATGTGGGAAAAAAAAGCATGTATGTTGGAAATAATGCAAGATTTGGTATTAGAGTCTGGGTCAAATCCTCACTCTACCAAAGATGTCATGACCTTGGACTATTTACTTAACCTCTGGGTCTCAGTTTCCAAACCTGTAAAAGGACAGGGATGGATTCAATTTTAAGAAACCTTCTAAAACTCTAAATCAGAGGTGGGGAGCCTGTAGCCTCAAGGCCATATGAGGCCTTCTAGACCCTCAAGTGCAGCTCTTAATAAAAGGAACTGTTCTGCAAAATTTGGGACTCAGTCAAAAGGCCACACCCAAGGACCTAGAAGGCCCCAGGTTTCCCACCCCTGCTCTAAATCCTATTAGCTATAATAACTAAATTATTCCTAAAGTAAAATAAAGCAAGATTTCTTCTTCCTAACTTGGGAGTACTCATGCTACTACACATAGAGGAAAGAAATCTTGAACCTAAGGAGATGTTAAAGGCCAAGATGGTGGGTGGTAGGACACCGGTAAACGGCAATCCTTAAGGAAAGGGTGGAGTGTGGGTGGGCTGTGCATACCTGTTCCAAAGCTGACCACGAGGCCCAGGTCATCATCGCTTTTCTTCATGATGATGGCGGCCAGGATCTTTCGGCCAAGCAGGCTATGTTGTATGGGTGCAGTGAGAGAGCTGAAGCACTGGTGGCTCAACATTGCCACCTGATCATGGAGGGTGCTACCAGTCAGAGGAAGCTGCAAGACATGAGGCTAGGTCAGGACCATAGCTCCCCACTGGGGAGATTCTGCCCTGTTCTAATGTTTCCACCTTAAAGTCAAGAAAGAAAGAGGAGTACTTTGGAAATAAATTCTTGATTCTCTTAACTGAGGTGAGTGGAAATGAATAATGCAGATGCACATGATTTAAAAAAAAAGTCTATATAGAGAATATACTATATAGTATATTCTCCTTTCCCCTTCCCTCACCCGCAAAATATTTAACTTCTAAATTATATTTCATTTAAGGTAGTCTTTAAATAATATAGGCTGTCATTTAAAATGTGCTGTGCTTAATCTGGAGGTGCACAATCTATACGTAGATCACCAAGTGATTCCTCTAGGCAGGGACCGAAGGCCTCAAAGGCGACCAGAAGAGGAAGCAACAAAAGCTGCCACCAGGATGGTCCCTGGGGAATATGGTACAGGGCAGGTTCCTCCCAAAGGTCAAACAAGCACAGGAAATGACGAGGTTCTGTCACTGTGCTTACCTCTGAAATGCCCAAGGCCCCTGTGCGCTTAGCCCTCTCTGTCTCTCCAATCAGGACCCGCAGGGCTGCATCAGCCGCCTCCTGCTTGCCCTGCTTCTTGCTGTGTGCGCTGACGGCTGGGAACCAGCGACCCCCAACTTTTGCTTGGTAAATGAACCTGTAAGATTAGAAACAAAAACTGAAAAGCATCGTCCGTCTTGGAGAGAAAATCCTGCAAAGTTTGGCTTTTAAGATTCTAGGCCAAGCTTTTAAAAATTCAGACCTATGATTTCATTAGTATTGGAAACTCTCTTCCTCTAGCTGCAAATAGGCTACTTAGGGACTGCCCTAGGACATAGAGAAACAGGACTTGAACCCAGGTCTTCCTGATTGAGTCTAGTACTCTATCTGATAGAGGGATTGAGTGCCTATCAAACATGTTTGCAAACATATAAAAAGTTAATTTTTAAGTATTTCACCCTATTAGAACAGCACAGAAATAAAAAAATTATAGTAACTGTATTTGGCTTTGGATTATATTTTAGTTCTTATACTGAAATACAGATGCACCGAACATTCTAGAAATTCCTGATACTTGAAATCAAATAAAGGAGCTATGCTGAGTTCTGACTTAGAGGATGTCCCTTTCAATTCACCTGAACAAATATTTATTAGCATGTACTAAGGCACTATACAATTTCATCCTGCTCTAAGATAAACAGTCTTTTTGATAATAGAAAGTGCTCTTGTAGGGCAGATGTGGTCTTTCTTCTTGCAAGGCAGCTAGGTAGCTCAGTGGATGGAGCACTGGGAGTCAGAAGACCTGAATTCAAATTTGACCTTAGACACTTACTAGATTTGCGATCCTGGGCAAATAAAAAAATGTGTTTGCCTCAGTGTCCTCATCTATAAAACGGGAAGGATAATAATGAGGATCAAATGCGAGGATGTTTGCAAAGCCCTTTAACAACGCTCCCTCTCACAAGGTCACTGGTTCACACCTCCCTCCTCGTCCTTCATCACCAGAGGAACTCCAACCCCTGGGTACCACTGGCTGGACAAGTGACAGCCTTTCTTAGTCTGTATTTCGAGATAATCCCAACCAAGTTTAACCTTAGTCCCAACCCCCGGCCATCTACTGGACACCTTCACAACTGCCTTGCCATCCACCCCTCCATGACCATGGAACCACAATCAAGTCGGCTTCATCCTTGCTCCTGGATGTGACGGCATCGATCCACCCCCGATGGTCTCCATTCACCATCTCTTTGACTTTTTGGATCTAAGTGCCTCCTCTCTTGCCACCTTCTCTCTACTTATTAGAATGTCATCTCCCTAAGGACAAGGGACTGTCTTTGCTTTTGTATTTATATCCTTAGCACAGTGCTTGGCACATAGTAAGCATTTAGTGCTATTCATTCATTTGCCCTCCCCCCCACCCCCCCCCCGCCCAGGGGACAAGGAAACCAAAGAATTAAATGTGTGGATTTAAAGGGCCAGAAGTCAACAAAGGCAAAAGAGTTTGAAAATAAGATGGTTTTGTTTTTTTTTTTTAACTTTCCCAAAACCTTGCTATGGCGCGCATATCTATGGATTTGCACACGCATACCTATATACCCAGAGATAAGTCATTGCCACTGACAGTGAAATTCCCAAATAAAACAAAAAAGCAGGGACACTATCTGCTGAGAATTCCCAAAGATGACTGAGATGGATGTGACAGCAGCAACAGTCCTAGCAATTCGCCAGTAGGCCCTAATTTAGAGATGCTTCCTTCTGACAAGCTACAGACCAAAACAGAGGTGATAGTATCATAACAGTCCAAGTTGTAAAACGAGCAAATTCAGCGTGAAAACTGCAGATATGAAGCCTGAAGGACTGATTGTTAAGTATCATATACCTGGAATTGTTCTTCAATTCCACTAAATACCAAAAGAAATGGGATAAATGTTTTGCATGAGGAATTGAAGCTAAAAAAGGCTATTAAACAGTGCAACAGGGGTTACGCTAATAACAGCGACTGGCTTTACGTACATTATCTCCTTGAGTTTCACAACACTTCTGTTCAGAATTTGGCTGTATTGTTATTTTCTGTGGAGATTCAACGGCGATGGAGATTCTCACTATATTAAAAATGTTAAAATATATTCCTGCCTTAAGGCTCCTTCAGTCTAAAGGCTAATCTGAAAGATGGCAATCATCTGGCACGCGGCTAATTTCAAGACTGCAGAGGCTACAATGCTAAGTCTAAAATCCACTGGAGGAAAGTGTTCCTTCTCTCCCAGGAAGCACACATTCTTTCCTTCTCAGAGAAAACCTTGCTTTTCTAGATATTGCAGACACTCCTAGACAGGTGAGGATTGCAGCCAGAACCCCAGAATACTCACTTGGGCTCGTGGGGAGGTCCAGACTGGTCTACCAACTTGAATTCTGCAGCAAAGCCATTGGACCGGGCATATTCAAACAGGCCACTGATAGGATTGGCATTCAGGTACTTGATAAGATCCCCAATCTTCTTTGCCTTGAGAGCTGCTGGATCTGCTAGGGCACCAAGATGATCACTAAAGTAGTCAAGGTTTGGCTGAAAGGAAATTAACCAAACAAAGGAGATTCATCAATGCTGGTGTCTTAGCAGGGAAATAGGAGGCCTCTGAGGGACTGAACAGTTTTATGTATATACCTGCTTGGTCCAAGGGTTCAGGCTAGGATCTCCACAGAGAGTCTTCACAGCCACCTCAGCTGCCATCTGCTTTGCTGCCTTCTTGCTATTGGCCATCATGGTTGGAAACGTCTGACCTCCCAACTTTACACAGTATTTAAACCTGGCATGGGATGTAGTTCAGTAGAGGAATCAAAACTATTTTTGAGGGAAGAAATAAAGCTTAAGACTTCTTGAGTCTGTCAGCCTTCAGACAACTAGTTCTTTAACTTAAATGCCACCTACATTTCAAGAACTGTCTTTTTCCATTTGCAGGTCTAAGTTTTGTCCTGGTCCTAGGGAAGCACTTCTTCCTAGTAGGCAGGAGTTCATTTTGCTTCCTCTTTCTCTAGTACCAATGA
The DNA here is from genome assembly GCF_011100635.1 of Trichosurus vulpecula. Taxonomy (NCBI): domain Eukaryota; kingdom Metazoa; phylum Chordata; class Mammalia; order Diprotodontia; family Phalangeridae; genus Trichosurus; species Trichosurus vulpecula. Next base: position 163,067,888 of record NC_050576.1, on the reverse strand, counting down.
CTTCTATGTCCTGTACTGCTCTAGTCCTTAACCCTTGCCTTTATCACCAAGTTCCTCAGCCTCTTATTTTCTCCCCTGTTGGCAGCAATCCTGTCACTGAGAACCCTTATTTTGCCCTTCCCCATTCTGAAAAAGACCACTTTAATGAATGAAGCAATCTTTCATTGGAAAGACCCAAGAACCAAGCTCTGTCACCATGCTGGAAGAACAAACCACAACCTCTGAGAACAATGTGACATACTTGGGGTCATGAGCTGGGCCTTCCTGGGATATGAGGAGGAATTCACAGGAGCTCCCGGATTTTTGCACATGCTCCATCAATACACTAATGGGGTTCTTCCCAAAAAGAACACTTGAGGAGCCGACAGAAGAGGATTCAGGCTCTGGAGGTGAAGGCTATACAAAAGAAAAAGGAACAAGAAATTCATGACTATAGCAACCAATATAAGACAGCCAGATGAGAAAGGGCATGGTGGAATGTTAGGATGCTTAAACTGCAGTTAAAAAAACAGCAGACTAGTCTGGGGGCTCTCTATGCCAGAGGGACAGGTGAGGTATTGCCTGAAAAGGACAATGCAAACTATCTGTCCTGGATAGCGACAAATATAAACCTTCCATGAAGGCAGAGCCCTTACCTTCTCTGATCCCTCTTCCATGGGTTGAGGTAGCCCTGCAGAGCTCCTTCTCTCCTGGACTCCAGACTCTTGAAATAGGACTGTCATGGCTTTTGCAGCGGCATCTTGCTTGGCCAGCTTCTTGCTGCCAGCTTCTGCTGGAGGGAACCGTCGGCCACTGATCACAGCCTGGTATTTAAATCTTTGTGGAAAGTAATTAAATGTATGAATGCTCACCTGAGTCCACTCTCCTCCCTTCTTCCACCCCTCCTGTCTCAGGAGTATTTCTGGGTGGGGCCATTCCTCTACACAGAGTTCATCACCTGGCAATTTCCTAAGCAAATGGGGCTTCTGGATTTATGGGTGAAGATGGAGAAGGGGTCATGGGAATCCTTTGACTACTATCTCTTGAGCTAGATGTCAGGAAACTGGTATTCTTTCAGTAGCTAAGCACAGCAATTGGAACAAATACCAGATGTGATGAAGGAAAACGTGGGTTTGAATTCCGTATTTGTCACTAGTTATCTGTGTCCCCTTGGACAAGACAGTTAACCTGTCTGGGGAGTTGGTCTAGATAGATCTCTAAAAAGGCTCTCTCAATTCTAAAATCCTATGATCTCATGGACTTGTGACCAGAGATGCCCACACCTGAGTCAACTGCACTGGAGATAACCACACATCTCTGCAAAGACTGAAGACAGGCTTGATGGGTGTATACAGCAGATGGCAAGTCAGATAACTACCACTACAAAAAAGTGCCGGGAGATCTATCATCACAGGCTCCTAGCTCTATTCCAAACCCCTGTTTTTACAGGTTAAGGCCCAGGTAAGTTACAAGGTCACATGTACAGTAAGGGAGATAGGATGTGAACCCAAGTCCCCTACTCAAGAGCTTTTTCTACTATGCCACAATGCTATTCCTATCTCTCCACATTTCCCAAGGTCCTTTTCAGGCCCCAAAGTGAAGCTATTATCTTCTGTAGCCCAAGACCATGATCCCCACACACCTGGGGCCTAAATACATAACCCACCATGGGATCTGGAGGTCTGAATGATCTCTTTTTGGTCTTTCAGGCATTATAAGGCACCATCTGTCCCAGTATTAAGCTTGAAATCAACAGTGGCTTCCCCTGGGTTCCCCCATGAGATCATTAAAGCCCATGTTCAACGCATCAGGAGTCTTCAGACTCAGTTTACATTGCTTCCCTTTCCAAGGCAACACAATCAGCCTGCAGAGGGCCCCAACTGATTTGGGTGGTAGACCTATCTGTTCAACTTTCTGCTCAAATGGAGAATTTATTTAAAAAAGACTAATTTTCCAATCTCCTGTGCCTCCTGACATATGTGAACATGGCATTAATGTGCCTTATAAATGGAACCCAAGGAGAAGTAAATTGGAAACCCTAGAACTGCCTTTATTATTAGTGGCTTTAGGGATGAGGTAGTGAGGAGAGGATACCTTTTTTTCCTCACACCAAGAGAAACAGACTTTCCCCTAAAAGGGGGAGGGAAGACGGGATACTTCCTCTGCCTCTTTGGTATTTTGGCTAGACACCTCTTACACCATCTAGAATGACAAATTTTCTCTTGAGGACCAACAGCACTCCTGTCAAACTTTAGCTTCACTGAAATAATCTACAGGGGCAAAAAAACCTTGTCTGGGAACATCAGGGTCTGGAGAACAGCTCTGGGGAATCTAAAAAAAAGGTCAGCTCTTTAACGTGGCTCTGCTTAGCTGATTGTCAGTGGCCTCCCTCTGCCACAACTCCTTCCATTCTTCTCTAGGTCCACGTTTTTTTTCCCCCATCATTCATTCACTTTAAGAATCTTTTTGGGAACTGTCCCAAAGATTCTGCCACAGTTTGGCCTATTAGAGGTTTCTCAGTTTTACATGTAAAGTAGACTAAATGTAGCAGGGAGGACTAAGCCACTCATTTGTGTCAAAGAGGTAGGTAAAAACAGAAGTGCCCCCCTTCTGACACAGGGACAACTGGGACACACTCTTCTTAATGTGGATCCTTGACTTTTCTGGACATGGACTTAACAGAAGGGTGGATTTTGGATTTGCTGACATTTGGCAGCACGATTCATTTTAATTCTGTCCATAGTCCCCCTCATCCCTTAAATGACGATAATTCTGATTAAAACAAAGCACATAAACACAAGCTTGGTTTGGGGAATAAATACAGTCAGCTTGCCATCATGTGTGGCCCTAGGAGCCAGGTAAATAAAGGAAACCTAGTAACTTCCAAACAAGCTTTAGTTTAGCCAATAAATTCAACTACTTTTTTAATCAGAGAAGCTGTTTTGAGATTTATTTCTCCTTCTCAATCTCTAGCAAAACGGGTTGACAATGAAATGGCGAAAAGGGAGTAGGAAAAGGCATGAAAAATGAAAAGACCAAAACATGTGAACCAGAATCTGATTCATCTGAACCATAATCAAGGGGTGAATATGAGTATGAACCCAACTTTCATTCTACTAAGATTATGCAGCTAGGTGGCCCAGAGGATTGAGCAGTGGACCTAGAGTCAGGAGGACCCAAGTTCAAATCCACCCTTGGCCAACAGTTACCTGTGTGACCACGAGCACATGACTTAACCTCTGTCTGCTTCAGTTTTATCCCTGTTTAGGTGGGAATAATAAAGAATAGCATCTATCTCCCAGGGTTGTGGTAGAGATAAAATGAGACAGTGGTAAAGTGCTTTGCAAACTTCAGCGTTACATAAATACCAACCATTCTTTCTTCCCGGGTTGTCTCTTACCGGGGTTCGTGTGACGGGCCACTCTGTTCTAAGAGTGTGAACTCACAGGTCTGGCAGGTGAATTGAGCATACTCTAACAGTCCACTGATGGGGTTCTTCTGTCGGCAAGCTGTTAGTTTCTTGATAGCTGTGAACTGTGATGAGGCACCAACACGGGCCATGTAGGTGGGTAGATCCATTATGGAGTGCAGGTCGTCTGCATGTTTAATGCTATTTAAATCATCTGGGATGTCGTCTGTGGCCCACTGACCATTTTCAACACTCAGGTCTAAGGGGTTACTGTATCGAAATGGGGGTTCCTCAAGCAATCCTGGGACGGCCACATTGCCATCCTCTGTGGGCCCTGATGGTGGCTGATGTCCATTCTCAACAGTATCCTCTTCTTTCTTAGTAGTGCATGTGGTGGTGACATCTGAGTTACCTGGGTCAACCCCAATACCTGTCTGGCTATCTACTGGGATATTTTCATTTTTTTTAAATTGCATTCTCTCTCGCTTTTTGACTGTCAGTGACCACTTGGGAGGAGTGAATCCTTCTCTTCGAACATCTCCCTGCCTTTCCAAGTCAAAGAGTAAGGTATTTACATCTCGGGCCCTAGCAAGGCCGATGTTTTTGGCTAAGTTCAGCGCGGAGGAATCTGGAACATCAAATAAGTAGGCACAGATTTTCTCCTTGATCTCAGCCATGTCGACAAAACTAAATGGATCTGAGTCAGGTATAAAATTTCTGTCTTTCAAATCTGAACTGGGGCTTTTGTTTGGACCCTTTTTGAAACCCTGTCTCAGAGCTTGGTTAGACTGTCTCCAACCATGGAATTGGGTTGGGATACTCCAGTTGGGGGGTGTGCCTTCTTCCTTGTGTAGCTTGCCCTGCTTCAGCAGATGGTACAAAACTCGATTTACTTCCTTCTTTTGGACCCCAAGTTTCTTGGCAAGGTCATATACTGTAGCAGACTGCCCTTCCCCAAGGTCCCCTAAAAGTTTCAAAATCCTTTCTTCCTGATCTTGACTGATAGACAGCTGTTGGAAATTAAAGGTAAGCTTAGACACACCTTGCCTCGATGTGGCTCTGCCTCTTGGGGAATGTGAGCCTTTCCAGGGGGGGGGATTGCTAGGAGGTGGCCTTACAATATTCCAGTTCCCAGGCTGCCTCACACCAGCAGGTGGTCCTGTAAAACTTGGCCTCTCCCTGGCCGGAAAAGATGTTGATGTCTGCTGTCTGATCAGGGGCACTTCTAGGATCTGTCCCCTCAGGAACTCTATCTGCTGATTTCGGAATCTATCGGGAAAGAATCCCTGCCCCAGCTGTTGTCTGGGTTTGCTTCGATCATAGTCTTGTAACTGATGGTTACGGTGTCTGTCGAGGGAACACCCCTGTAGGACAAGAGGATGGCGAAAAAAGGGAAGATTAGGACGGCAGCAGTGAGGATTGTGTGTGTGCCTGACACTAGCCTCTGCCTGAAGCAGCACCTCTGTTCATGGTGTGCTGCTGGAATGCAAGTAAGACTCTGGGCTTTTGGGTCCCAGGACATAGACAGTTGGGATTGATTTGCCCCCCTCACAGTTGCTGCAGAGGCCTGCCAAAGGGAAAATGGAGAGGGAGGGGAAGAGAGAGGTAGAGAAGAATGGAAAAACGGGAATTCAGACATGAATCCCACCCCTACACGATGAATTTCTGGTCTGAAAATGAAGGCCTCAGAAGACTTAGGCCTCACTGTCATAAGACTTCTATATGGTAGATAGGCCATGACACACAGTAATTTCACCTAAACCACCAAAGTACCCCATGGACTGGTGAGGATTGCATTCTAAACTATAAATGAAAGGTAATTATCAGTATCAGGTACCAATAAGAAATTTGTCCTTCGTTCTACACCCGTTATATTCTATTATGGAAGTAGTTACATGCTTTCTTGCTGTTTTGGTAGCACAGATTACCACTACCCATTTTGGGAACTGAATAACAGCTCTCCAGATGTAAGCTGTTTACTATACTTTGGTGAATTTTGGAAGTGAGACATATTTCAAGATGGAAAAGTTCAGTTTTTTAACTAAGCACTTTTCAGATTGCAAAAAAACCCCTAAAAACCAAAATTATTATTTCCAAAGGAGAAAAACTGCCTGGATAGACTCAGGATGGGGGTGGAGACAGGAAAGACGGAAATCAATAATACTTATTCCTGAACCCCTCAACATCTTCATATTCATATTGCCCATCTTATGTGGGGCTTTGTTAAAATTTTACTTTAAACCCTGGCTTGTTAAAAATTGTGATTCTAAAAAATGCTCAGGAATCACGTAATGTATCTGTGTGACCTTGGGCAAATCACTTTACATCTCAAGGCCTTACTTTCTTCAGCTGTAAAATGATGCATCAGTCACTTTAAATGGACCAATCTGGACTTCTTAAAAGATCTCTAAAAAAACAAAAACAAAAAACCCCTCATCCAACTCTTTAAAAAACAGTCTAAATTCTAAATTTCACTCTGGGTCTCAGTTTCAATTGTAAAATGAGGGAGCTGGACTAGCTCTGTTTGTAAAATTCTATGAGCCTAAAATTGCTTGTTTCAAAGCTGTTCCAAAAGAGCTAGGACTCTGGTGTAAAAGAGAATCAATTCTTCCGCTAAATCCCCAACCTATTTGGGAAGAAACCTTGCGATGGTATGGGGGTGGGGTCCAGATAGTTAAGACTGATCCTCAAATGGTGAGGGGGGCATAATTACCAGTATGACTCCCTTGGCTTCTGGAAGTGGCAGGGGTATGAACATGGTGGTGGCAGTAACACCACCACCACAGGGATCCTTCAGTAGATCCCAATGTATTGGCTGGAGATGCCATATTCTAAATCCTCAATATTCGAGCCTCACATTAGGTCCAAGACAGCCACAGGACTCCTGCAGAAGTTAGTTAATAATCAGAAGCTGCCCTTACCTGAAGTTCGTCCATACCGATGAGCATAATTCATCTCACTTATCTGAGCACAAGAAAAGAAACTCCCGTGGTGTAAACTAATCCATTAACTACAGGAAAACTTCCCTCTAGAGAAGGAGAAAGGAGCTAAGGGTGACAGTAAGCCTCCAAAGGCTAGTTCTTTGGTTCGTATAATAGCTCTTGCAGTCTAACATCCCTGTTTAAAAGTAAAGAGGAATAACTTTGATAGCATGAAAATAAAACATCTTCCCTTGGTCCTATGGAGACAACACGGCTTGTAGACTTAAAATGGCTCCAGCTAAGTTTTACTTTCATTTACTCAGAAGCACTTCCCCCACAGACAAGCTCAGATCCACCTAGGGGTGGAGTTAAAGCAAATCCAGGCCAGAGGTATCCAATTTCACTGCAAACAAATTCTCCAATGCTTTCAAAGAAACACATAAATGAATGCTATTGAAGATGCATTTTTTTTTCCCCTGGGAAACCCACTACAAGAAACAACTCCATAGCACTCAGGATTTTCTTCACATGAAAAGTACAGTTACATTCAGTAAAAATAAAAGACAAAAACAAAGAGATATGTGAACCACATCTAAAACAGAGAGTCTCCTAGGATTTGCAAACGCTGTAGGACTTCTAGAACACAAACAAAGCTCAAAAATTTAGCGTGGGAGCTCTGGGGTAGGAGGGTTCAGAGTGGGCTAGAAGGGTAAGGAAAAGAGTCTCTCTAAAATCAGTTGAAAGTTACCACAAAAACAGTTTTATTACCTTTAGGAACACTATATATTATAGACAAAATAGTGGGTATTGGCAAATAAAGAATTGAAAAAAAAAATTACCATTCAAAATAAGTTCATATTTATAAAGTTCTCATGTTTTATCATTGATTTTGAACTCTTTATTCAGTAAGAATTGTGTGAGAGGCATCATGGCTGAGAGGACAAGCTCCTTGGAGTAAGGAAGACCTGAGGTCAAGCCCTACTTCTGACACATATTAACTGTCTAAATCTGGGTAAGTCACTTAATCTTTCAGTTCTCCAAGCATCTTCTAAGAACATAAATTGGAGAGAAGGTGCCAACTGCATTGGAAGGAGGAGCTATCTCATTGGGAGTTCCCTATATCAATAAAATCATAGGTCCAGTCCCATCCCAAGAATCATGAACCTTGAATTATCTCAAATATCAAATTAATGGGGTCTAAGCTAATACATTTTGCTATTTTCCTGAGATTGGTTCATCTAATGCCAGGAACACTGCTCTATTGGGGAAGTACGTGCTCCTCTGCACACACTGGTTAGATTCCTGTGGTGACCTTAGGGGAGGCCATAGGCAAGTCACAAAGCATGGACAAGGCCCAAAAAAACTTAGATCTGGAGCTCACAGACCCACATGACTGCTGAACAGAAGTGAGGGCTCCTTACTCCAAAAAACAAACGTAAATTGTTTTACAGATCAGGCTTGCGTTATTCATAGCACCAAAGACTTAGAGCTTCACAAACACTTGGAAAACATTGGGTACAATGTCCTTGTTTTACAGATAAGAAAACTGAGTCTCAGAGCGGCTAAGAGACTTCTCCAAGGTCAAAGACATAGGAAATGGCAGTGTCAGGATTACAACCCCACTCACTCCACATCTTGCCCACTTTTCCACCTTTCTCTCCAATGCCTGCGCTGCACAGAGAGATTCTACGTACCTGCTCCAGTTTTCCATAGACTTTCTTGTCAGATATTTCTCTCTCAGGTTGAATTTAAATTCTCCCTGTTGTAGTAGATGCCATACCTCCCTCAGACTCCTGCTCTTCAGGTTAAATAACCTCGGCTTCTTTAAACTTTCTTCAGGTACAAGCTCACAAAAGATTCCACTCCAGTAGGTCTATCCAGCACCATAACGGTTACCCTTTGATCCAACACAGTATGCAATAATAAACCATTCCATTCAATGAAGTTTCTCGCCTAAACAGAAGATCAGTTTGTGCACCGAAACAGGAAGATGAATAGCTCTTGTTATCTAATCTTAGCAGCTCAAGTAACTGCAGTCAGTCTTATTCATAAACGCTACATCTCCCTGCCCATTCCTAATCATTTTACTTCCTCTACTCCCTGCCTACACACACTCCATACAGTTCAAAACAGACTACTTTTTAGTCCTGACAGCTTCCTCCTGCCTCCTATATGCCCTGTTTTCCTCTTGTCCTTGCCTTATGCCTGGAATATCTTTCTCCCCCCTCTTCCCTTACTGAAATTCTTTTAAACTCATCCTTTAAAGCACAATTCAAATGTCACCTCCTCCTCCAAATTTTTCCTGATCCCTTGCCAGAAGCTCAGATCTCACATGGCACACTGTTTTATACCTTTCTAATGTAATACTGTATTTTCCACTTATCCAAGATTGGTCCTTTTCCTCCTCTCCACCTTCAGACTATAAGTTCTGGGAGGGCAAGGGCCCAGTCTTACCCAAATGTGATTCTCCTAGCACTTAGCACAGTTCTCTGCACACAGTGACTTCTTAACAAGTGGTCTGCTGACTGAACTGGTATCTCATCTTGGTAGGCCCCTGCACCTGTGACATGGGCTTGTCACACCATGGAAAAAGGCACAGGCTTTAGGTGAAAGGAATAAAATGTATAGGAGACACAAGGAGACTCTATACTGTGGATCTTTGTTCTGTGTCTGTGCCAGGATGCAGACATTAAGAAGATGGCCAAAACCTCAACATTTTGCTCCCGCTCACTCCTTTTCCATTGGATCCAGAAGTAGGTTCATTCAATATGGCCTCGTATCTTCAACGTGACAGCTTCACATAGTCCCTTGCTCCTTTAATTTGAGCCCCTACTAATTTTTGGCCTGTGCCTACTTCTTTGCCTATGTAAGGCTCCATAAATTTTGGCTCCAAAAGTCAAGATAACTTTGCCAGCTTTCAACCAATCAACAAGCTTTTAGAGGAAAAGACTGACATAATGCACTGCACCAGTTTTCAATCTCTCAAATTTATAGGGTCTTGACAGATGTTTGTGGAAAGGCTCAAAAAGATACAGAGCTAAGTGAATCTGGCCAACGGATTTCTTGGTACAAATACAAAATAAGCAAAGGCTTACTTGGCAGTAAGGACTCTTCTCCTTATGCCTAGAAGAAGTGATGGCTTTCTTTTTCATCTGCTATCAGGCAGCTAGGTGGCACCGTGGATAGAGACCTGGGTCTCCCAGGAGTCAGAACACCTGAGTTTAAATCTTGCCTGAGATACTTATTAGCTATGTGACTAAATGACATGTAACATGTAAATAACATCTCCCAGACTCAGTTTCTTCCTCTGTAAAATGAGGATACTAATAGCACCTACTCCACAGGGTTGTTGTGAAGCTCAAATGAGATAAATTTTTTAAAATTAAATTTTAATAAGTATTTACTAAGTGCCTACTATGTACCAGGGACTGTGCTAAGCATTTTGCAAACCTCAAATGCCATATAAATACTGGCTATTATCTGTTAACACAACACATGAAAAGGAGCAATCAAAAATACATATGAAGAAGAATACTGAAACAAATGGGTTTTAATTTCAGGTAAGACTGTGCTAAAAACACCAGACACCATGGCAACCTGTTTTCTAGATTTATCAAATCCTCCTCTAGCTCCGGATGGAAGTTCCAGCCTGTCCAATAATTTGGCTGAAAACTTAACCTGTATGGAGTTCATAGGAAGCTGACCTCTGCTAAAACAGTGTAACTGATAAGAGGGTATAGTTTCAGAAATATTCAGACTTCAAGGTCATACTGAAACCCAGGGGCTGGAGAAGACTATTTGGAAACAATACAAAGGCTTTTTAAAAAATCTTTCTCATCTTATTGCTACCCAGTGTTACATATGGGAAAGGCAGTAAGGGATGTAGGATGGGCTGAAGAAGCCAAGGCAGTTAAAGGAGAATTGTACAGCAGTATCACCAGACTGTTGCAGGATAATTTAGAGAATCAAATATTAATAACAGGAGACGGAGAAGGAAGAAGACTCAACAATAGGGCAATGGACACTGGGTGTAGAACTGGAGAGGGACAACTGATCCCTTTATTTCTCTAGTGCTTTAAAAGAAGAACATCTGATTACAAAAAACATTTTGCAAAGAGTGGGCTGGGGGAGAGAGAACATAAACCCTTCCCGGTGGTTGTGAGGATTAATTGAGATGATGACTGTGATGACTATGCTTTTATAAACCATAGAGTGATAAACAAGCTATGGTCTCCTTGTTATGAGCCCCAATTACTTAGTACAATTTTAAGAAGGTCGGGGCCCAGACTGAACTTTTCATACAATATTATTAAATCAAGCCTTTCTGATTTGTAGTAATTTTTAAATCGTTAGACTGAAATCAAACCTTTTTGATCATTATCCCACTCAACTGAGAAAATAACTAGTTTATTGCATGAGCACCCCTTTCCTCAAATAAAAAAAATTAAATTTGCCCACCAAGGGAGTATATTGAACCTTCTGCTCAACACAAATGCCCCAAAAGGAGAGCTACTGGCATCAGGATTAATGATCTTAGGGGCATTTTACCTCAATATTCCTAAAATTTGTATCTAGCATAAGGCGTCTACTCCTCCCAAGGGATAGAGAGTGAAAAACACCATTCACGCCAACTACGGGTAAGTAACAAGCTCCTTCTATTTATCACTCTGATCTTAATGATTTACTCAGATTATTTCAGTCATATCAAAGATGGAATCATAAGACTGCAAGGCAAAAAAAAAAACCACCTCAAAACCCCCACTATAAATATCAACACTGCACAATTACCTTGCTCTTCCCAAGTTAATGTAACTATTGGTCGCCCCTCCCAAAATGTAGCCAGTATGTCCTGTGGGAACTGCCTCTACCAACTTGGTCTATGACTTAGATAAGTACTAGGGAGTAAATAGCCTGGTGAACACACAGACTAAGTGACTTGTCCAGGGTCTTTCAGTTATTGTCAGAGGGTGGATTTGAACCCAGGTCTGCCATCATCTAAACCCAGCACTATTTCTGCTATATATGCTTTCTTTTTAAAAAACAACTTTTTATTGATGACTTCTGTTTTTTACACCATCATAGCTATCTTCTGTACCCCTCAAGAAGAGCCATCCCACATAACAATTATCTGCTATGTACACTTTCAAATAAATTCAATGATTAAGAACAATTTGTATCTAATGCCAAATGATCATTATATGTTGACTAGAAAATTTAATCCAATCCATTCATTATAGCCCAAACCTAACAGATACTATACTAAAATAATTCATCTTCTATCTGTGAAGGCCACTGCAGAACCCCAGTGGTACCAAATACTGCATTCTCTATTTTTTGCACTAAAAAAAAAAAAAAAAGCCCATTTTGAACTGAAGCACACTTTTAGGCCACCAAATTCCTCTGCTCTGAAAAGGTGCTCTCCTTACTGTTACAATAACACAAAGATAGGACAGTGGCTAATTAAAAGAAGAACTTGTAGGATGGACTCATACCTCTGTTAGGGAAGCACTAACAACGTATAAAGATCATCCATTTATTCAATAAGATTTAAATGGTTAGTGTTAGCTGCAGCAGCTACTGGCCAATAAAAAAAATTCTCTTCCCTCTCTGAATGGGAGGACTGGGGGCTCCATGGTACAGCTGAATTCGGTGTCAGAGGTCTTTGTAATGAATAGGTCACTTCAGGCTATTTGGGCCTCGCTTTCCTCATCTATAAAATAAAGCCTTCCTTCTAGCTTAAAATCTGTGATACTACGGCTAATACTAAAAACACTTCTATCCCTATAAATAAAATAAAACTAGTAAGGGATTCTATGAGAAACTATTACTGCTGTCAATGTTAGACTTCTAAACTTAAATGATCTGGGCTTCAGTGGTCAATTATATTAGCTTTTTTTGATCTGTGTATCTCTCTCCACATTTCCTTTATAAGAGGAGGCACTGGACTAGGATTGATGGTCATAGATCTCGAGTCAAAAAGGATCTTTGGGCAGTCTAATCTAACTCCTCCATTTTACAGATGAGGCTCAGAGTGGTTCTATGACTTGCTCAAGGTCACACAAGGCAGTACCAGAGGACCAGTGCTCTTTCCAAGGCTTGGGCCACTAACCAAGATGCACAATCTTTGGCAAACCATCCCCCTTTTCTATTTCTTTCTCTGAAAAGTGAGGGAGCTGAAATGCCAATCGATCAAGGCTGTCTGGAAAACTTAACCCAAGCAAATTCATTCAAAATAGTCCATACAGTATACTAAAATAAATCTATCTATAAAAGCTCATGAATGATGAATAACTCTATCTCTGAAGATCACTATCCTAGTGGCACTGAACACTAAACTCACCCTCCTCTAAGCCTGCATTCAAATACAATGGAGACAGGGGCTTCTGGTTCCAAAATTCACTCTGCTACATATTCAGGTGTGCAAGTCAAAAACTCTCCGAGCCTCAGTGTCCTCATCTGTAAATGGAGGCGGGGTGGGGGGGGGGGGTGTAAGCTCCTCCTTTCTAGCTCTAACGAGAGTTCTAAGAACTCAATAGTAGAGTTAATGACAGGTCAATTGTTTTTTTCCTTCTGTCCTTCCTCCTGAATTTTTTTTCCTCCTTCACATCTTGAGCAAAATGTCTGGGGAGAAGCCTAAACAAGACCGCGGAAAGTTCTTTTTCTTTTTAAACAACAAGAAAGTTCCCGACTGAGGTCTTCAAACGAGGGGAAGGCCTCTTTTTTTGGGGGGGGGGGAAGAGAACCATGGAAAAATTAGCAGCATGCCTCACTTTAGTCCCACAATTCAGCGCTTCCTCCTCCGTATGACACACATGCCCCAGCAATCCTGCTCTACGCCTCGCCTGCCTGCCTCCGTCGGTCTCCAGCCAACAAATCACAGCCCGGGACTGGTTCTGGGGGAGTTTCCTCCCCCGTCGTCGCTTAAGGACCGCTTTCCTCCGCTGGATGCAAAGATGCTCTCGATGCACGACGTAGACACTTGCACCCGGCACTCCCCCCGCCCAACCCTCCCCCCCTCCGCTAGCTTGAGGCTGGAACCAGGGCTGCTGCCCCCCCCTCCCCCAGCCCTCAACTCTGAGCTCTTCCAACCCAAGGCCCCGGTGCTGTCTCACCCTCGGGAGAATGGGCACCACGCCAAGCAGCCCGCCGCCGCCGCCTCCTCCTCCGCCCCTGCGGTGACAAACGGGGCCCCGGGGCGCTTCAGTCCTCACTCGGAGGGCGCATGACCAAGGCCAGGAGGATCGGCCGAGCAGCCTAGACTGCCGAGGCCAGCGTGCGGCAGGCGGCGAGAGCGGCGGAGCTCGGCCTGGGGGTGGGGGGGCGGGGGATGCAGACGCGCACGGCTGCGGGGGGAGGGGTGCGCGTGCGCGAGGAGCGGTTCCCCCCCCCCAGGAGGCGGCACGAGGCCTCCGGAGGCGGGGTGGACTCGCGGCGGGGCCCGCAGCCTCACTCTCCCACCTCCTCCCCCCTTCCCCCCTCAACTCACCCATCGCGCGCTCACAGGTGCGCGCTCCCCCATCCGCCACAGTCAAGACCGGCGGGCGGCGGGCACCTCGGTGTCCGGTTCCAGGAAGCTGGCGGTGGTGGAGGAGAAGGAGAGGGGGGCGAAGGGAGGAGGAGGAGAAGAAGGCGCTTACCCCGTCTTCCAATTCGGTGGGAGCCTGAGTCCGAGGCTGCAGCGGGTCAGAGGGCCGCTGGTTCCCACCCCCCCCACCCCGACCCCCACTACGTCTCCCTCTCTCCCTTCTTCGGGCGAGAATCAATGGTCCAGTCGCGCGCTGGTGACATCATCGGGGCGCCGCGCGGGGGAGGAGAGCAGACTCACGTGACTTTCCAACCATTCCCCTTTCTTCTCTCGCAATCCTCCGGATTTGGGGTTTTGTTCCCAAGAAGGAGGAGGCGAGATGAGTCTTCCCCACCCCGCCCGCCCCCCCCCTCCTTTTCCCTTTTCTGTAGTGCTGTTGACTTGGGCCCCCGGCGGAACTGGGGGTGCGGGGAGCGGGGGAAGGGGGTCCTTAAGGTGACAGTTTTACAGGCAGCTCTGATCGTATCCTTCTTGACCTTCATCTCTCCACCACAATTCCTCCCACCCACCCCCACATCTTTTTTCTTAACGTCTTTGCCACATTTGGGTACGCTGAAGGAACCTGGTGAAGGCTGATGCTGTTCACACCCTTCCGGGCCTTGTCCATCCGAGCATCAGATTCAACCCAGCCCTGGAGGCTGGATAATCTCCTGGGCCTTTTGATGTTTTGAGGACACAATGTAAGCGCTTGGGTCCACCCACCCATCGTCGTTCAGTTTCTTCTGGGCCTTCCTGCTTTGTTCTAAAAACATCCTTCATTTACTTAAGGTCTGGTACATAGTTTAACTTCTATCCCCTTCCCATGGCCCCCAAATTCCTAGGTGTCTTCTGGAAAGCTTTTCTAACCCCACCACAGAGTTCTCTAAAGTGGGTTCCTGTAATCAGCCAGCCAACAAGCATATATGAATTGCCTTCTATGCACCAGTCACTGTATCGAGAGCTGGGGTTATAAATAAAGGTTTAAAAAACAAAACAGAAAACCCAACAATCCTCGAGGAGCTCACAGACTGCTTGGGGAGAGGACGTATAGACATGCGAAGAGAATAGAATGGAGGTAATAGAGGGAAGGCAGGAGAATAAATTCACACAGGGAAAGACTTCTCATAGAAGGTGGGATTTCATCTGCTTGATGACAGACTGAAAAGATTCCTTTGACTTTAAACTGCATTAAGACGAAAAGAAATCCCATCTCATTTGCACTTATGATAAGGATGTGGAAGGAAAAGCCAAACTATGGTACTAAAAAGATGGTTAATGAAACAAAACGCCCAAATTTGTAGCATGTCTTGAGGATTTGTCTTTAACAGAAGCTAAACAGAGGGATTGCTAGTTTAAGTTTGCTAAACTGCCAGTACACTTCAAAATGTCTGGCAGCTATATCACAAAAAAAGACCATTTTTTTAGAGGAGAAAAACAAGCTGATGAGTTTCTCCCCTGCTAAAATAAAAATGGTAAGAAGGGTGTAATAAAAGTTCCTGCGGGGGGGGGTGGGGTGGTGGAGAGGTCTGGAGGAGTCACAATAAAAGTAGGAATCAGGTAGGAAGCCTGGATACGCTTTGAAGGCATTATTGGTTAAGAGGGAGAAGACGCTTTAGAGATCATCTCTAGGCCAACCATTTCATTTTACAGATGAAGAAATTGAGACCCAGAAAGATTAAGAAACATCCCCAAAGTCAGTAAGTAGCAGAGTTGGGATAAACAGGGATATTTCCTATAATCACAGACCAGTTCCCTGAGTAAAGGTGGTACTTTGTGAATGAGATAGATCCAGGCAGGGGGAGAAGTGTTTGTGCTCATTCCCTGGGGAATCTGATGGGATGCCTCTTGGTGCTCATCAGGAAAACTTAGATTCAAATATTGCTTCTGACACTTACTGGCTGTGACCCTGGTTAAGTAACTACCTCTCTGGGACTCAGTTTCTCTGTGTGTAACATGAAAGAGTTGCCTAGATGACTATGTAAAGTCCTTCTGGCTCTAAAAATATGATCCCATGATACTCTAAAGAACAGACTAATAGCCCCAGCACCAATGGGCAGCAATTGCTTCCTCTTCAGCCTTACGGGAGGACAGCTTCTTAGGATTTCCCTGCTGTACTCCCCTTGAAAGCTAAGCTCCCACTAGGTTGGTACCAGATTGGTGATACGGGGTCAGGGCAAGGTGATATATCTTTGTCAGGGTTTAAGAGTAACGTTAACAAGAAGAATAACATCTATATAATAATGAATTTAAAGTGCTTTTCTCATCTTAAAACCCTGAGAAGCAGGTGGGGCCAATATTTTACCCGCATTTTATAGATTAGGAAACTGAGATTCAGAGGTTAAAAATCTTATCTAAGGTCACACAGCTAGTAAGTGTCAGAGATGGAACTGAAAATCTTTGATTACTGCTCTTTCCATTCCACTACAATGTTACCAAGCTATTCTGAAGTCAGAGGGCTTTCTGAGTCTTAGGTTCTTAAACATTAAAATACTTATATAAAAATATAAATATTAAATACTAAATTATTAAATGGGAACATTTGTGCTATTCGCTTCATAAGATTGTTGTGGAAAAGGACCATTATGTAACGCTTCTATCTTCCCACTCTGTTTCATTTTTGGAATGGGGGTCCAGGTAGGGGAAATGCTGTTAGCATGGGTTTGAGCAAAGTCATGCCTGGGATGCAACAATATAATCCCATATAGCACAAAGCCCAAGCTGAAGGGTAAACCTAGGCACATAGCTGTCTTTCCAACGCAGCTGGTCATCCCTTTTGCCCTGATTCCTGTTAATTTGGTGACTTCTTCAGGACATTTGGTTTGGGGGAGAGGAAGTGGTGAACGTGGGTTTTTTCTTAGGATAGCTTGTATGAGACCTTCATCCTTATCAGCGAGGTGATATAAATGTTTAATTATTTCACTTTTCAGTCTTCCCAGCTAGATTATAAGCTTGTCAATGGCAGAGATTTGCCTTTTTATATTTTCCCCTAGCCTAAGACAATTCCTTACACATAAAAGCCTCTCAATAAATATTCATTGATTTCATTTGATTCCCCCTAGATTCTGCTTCCCAACTTGGGTCCTGAAGGGAGAATTTGAATTATCCTCCAGGAGGATCTGGTAGCATCTCTTTTCCTTTTCAACCTTTTTCTCTTCATCTCTATCACTGTGTCTATTACGATCATAAATTTAAAGCTGAGAGTGACCTTTTAAGCTATTTACCCCCATCTCCCTCATTTTACAGATAAGTAGACAACTTCAGAGAGGGTAAGTGACTTTCTCAAAGTCACACAGGTAGCAAGCTTCAAAGGCAGAATTTGAACCCAATACCTTTGAATTCAGAGTCAGTGTGCTTTCCCTGTACCAGTTTAATTAGTATATTTAGCACTTATTTTATTAAATAACAATGGGGGTTGATATTTGTATAGTGTTTTAAGGTTTACAAAGCACTTTACACACGTTATCCTACTTTGAGACTCAGAAGCATTGCTGTAAGGAAAATACTACAAGTAAGCTTATGCCCATTTCATAATAAGGAAATAGTATGCCATTTAAAAAATTGTCTTTAATTTAAACATCCAGACAATCTCTTTTCTTCTTTTTTTTTTCTTTTCTTTTCTTCTTTTTTCTTTTTTTTTTTTTGCAGGGGGGAAGGCAGGGCAATTGGGGTTAAGTGACTTGCCCAAGGTCACACAGCTAGTAAGTGTGTCAAGTGTCTGAGGCCGGATTTGAACTCAGGTACTCCTGACTCCAGGGCTGGTGCTCTACTCACTGCGCCACCTAGCTGCCCCTCTTTTCTTCTTTTTGAAGAAAGAAAAACCAAGAATGAAACAATCTACACATACATACACAGAGTTAAGGAGGGGAAGTGCATACTCCAAGGTCACACAGCTAGAAAATGGCAAAAACTGGAAACTAGCGCTTCTGTTGCCATGTTCAGCGGCATAGTTTCCACTATACCAAACTGACTCTCTCTGAGCTGCTTCAAAATTGCTGATAGTAGATGTGAGCAAATTCTTCCTAATATGAAATAGATATTCTTCAATTTGATTCAGCAAACATTTTTCTGGGAAAAAAATCATAGTATCTTAGATTTGGGGGGGGATTTTAAGCTAATGAGCATTATGAAAATCTCCTATTTTCTCCAGTGTCTTCTTTTCTATAAGAAAAATACAGTTTTCCCCAGTAGGTTATGCAATCTACATCAGTTCAGTAAATCCTAATAATGTAGGAAGCCTTTGCTGGGAAAGTTTTGTCTCCTCATCACTCCATAAGCTCCTGAGAACAATTGTAAACAGCTATAAATGAAAAAGCAACTGTGGAGTCTAGTTAATAAAAAAGGACTTTTTTTTAAAAAAAAAAAGCAAATTTGATATGAGGAGAAACAGGTGAGGAAATGTTCATCTGATTTCATGTTTCTTGAAATGGGTTAGGTATCTTGAGAACCACTGAATGTTAAAGAGCTGGAAGAAACCTGAAGAGATCATGTATTCTAACCACCTTATTTTATGGATAAGGAAATGGACCCCCAAAGAGGAGGAAAGGTTTTCCCAAGGTCAAACAGCTTGCTAAAAGGCATCACAAACTCAACATGTCCAAACCCAAACTCAGTATCTTTCTCCAAAATACACTCATATACCAAACATATCTATTCCTATCAAAGGTGCCTCCATTCTTCAAGGTTCTGGGGTTGGTAATGTCTGCACCACTCTCAACCCTCACTTTTCCCCACCACATGTATCTAATCAGTTGCCAAAACTTGTGGTTTTTATTTTCAGAGTATCTTTTGATCCCAACTCTTCTCTCCACTCATATGGGTCTTGGTTCAGACCCTCATCACCCCTCCTCAAGACTTTTGCAATGATCTAGCTTATCTCCCTGCCTCAAGTCTCTCCTTCAATCAGACAGCTGTGAAAGTGATTTTTCTTAAGCCATGCCTCTGCCCTACTCAATAAGCTCCAGTGGCTTCCTATTGCCTTTGGGATAAGGCATAAGCTACAGAGTCTGATTTTGAAAACCCTTCACAATCTATCCCCAAACCAGCTTTCCGTTCTCCCTATGCAAACTAATCTTCTCTTTGTTGCTGACACAATCTCCTCTCTCCCTGTATCTTCAGGCTGACCAGGATATGTGACGGCCTACTCTTCCTGGCTTAAAGGGTGACTCTCCAGACACTACGTTGAACATAGCAGCCACTTAAGAATGCTCATTGATTGATTACACAGTATTGCCTCTCCATCATGATCTTAGCAACCTCACAGTAATTTTACCAGCAGTTTACCGTTTCTTGATCATAATAATCAGGATGCTATAAATATGAAAACCATAAGTTTTTGGCTTTCTCGTATAGTTGTAAACCATCTTGTATAACTGACCGTCTGAAAGGAAGATCCAACTAGCTGGGTAGAGAATAGTACATTTCAGTCCTGTGGGCAGAGATGGCACACTGACAAGTGCCTAAGAAATTCCTTGAGTGATCATAATCTCTCCACCGAATTATAAAAAATATTCTTAACAGACCAAGACCTAGAAAACACATATGCAAAAATTGGAGAAGTTGCTTATAATTTAAAAAAAATCAATCAACAAGCATTTATTAAGGCCCTACTATGTGCCAGACCCTGGGGATATAAGTGTAAAGAATGAAATAGTCTTTACTCAAAATGAGCTCCCGTTCTAATGGGGGAGAACACAGGTATATATAAAAACATATGCATGGCATAAATATAAAATTAATAAATACACATACATACACACAAATAGTTAAATGCAAGGTAGTTTGGGATGGAGGGCACTAGTAGTTGGGATTAGGAAAGGCTTCATGTGGAAGATGATACCTGAACTGCAGACTATAGTCTAATCTTTGTAACCCGCATAGTGGGGGTCTATATCCCACATGTAGTATGGGAGTGTTGTTGTGTGGCTTAAAGGGAGGCAGAATAGACATCTCTACCCTTTTCTTTCCCCACCCTTCTCCAGGGGAGACTTTAATTCCTGCCAGGAGGGGAAGCAGAAAGTTAGGGATCAGATGGTTTGGTCATTCTGCTCTCTTTAGAGAGAAAGGGTATTGGGCTGGAATTATACCTATCTGCTCCCTTAAGTATTATTAGCCTAGGCCTGGCAGGAATAGGAATGTGATTTTTGGGTTCAGGCTAACTTCTCATTGCTGTTTATTATTGGGGGGATTGAAGGCCCTGACTTCTACATCTGAGGTTTTATCCCTGTCCCACAAAATACCAGTTCTACAATGAAAAACATAGCTCTTAGGCAAGAAGCCCATTTATCCAAATTGGTAGCAAAATAGAAGTGAGGGGAATCATACTTATGAGCGTATATACCAGACAATACAGAGTGAAGGAGCTCTCCCACTGTGAGTGAGATAACTCAGCGAGAGAGAGAGAGAGAGAGAGAGAGAGAGAGAGAGACAGCGAGAGAGACAGAGACAGAGAGAGAGAAAGAGACAGAGTCCTAAGATTCACCCAAAGAGAAACTCCCTGAAGTCTAGTATAGCAAAGGCTGCTGGCCCCTCTCATGTCTTCCCAGAGTCTTTTCCTTCAACAATCTGAAGAGAGGCTGGCCTCATCCATCTTCTCTCTTGAAGCTGGAAGCAAGAAGGGTCTGAAGTGACTGCAGGGCCTGAAGCAATTCAAGCATGATGAGAACCGAAGAGCTCCCATTTCTCTTGCCCTTCCCAAACCTACCTCACCCACGATGAAGGCATGGGGCATTGATCTCTACCAATAAGAAGAGAGTCCCATGCCAATGGGCTTTGAGACTATGATTACACCTGCAAATAAATGGTATTTGCATATAGGATTGCTAATGCTAAGGGTTATGTGTTCTTCACAGACCACTTCTAGGGAATTAGATGATTCTTCATCATATTGAATCTGAGTGTCCCAGAGTCTGGAAGAGATTTCCGAGGCCATTGAGTGGACTTGGTTCCTGGTCATAAATATGTAGCTGAAAGGGACCTAAAAGGCCACTTAGACCAATGCTTTCATTTTACAGGTGAGGGAACTGGGGCCTGGAGAGGTGAAGACACTTGCCCAAGGTCACATAGGTAACAAGTGGCAGCATTTGGTGACTGCAAAGCCAGCACCGATCTGTACCTTATGAGGGATCTCCTCTGTGACATTCCTGACAGGGGGTCATCCTACTTTAGCTAGTGTGATTTATGATGAATTTGCACTGCCACAAATGGTGTTGTAGGACTTTTGTTGTTATTGTTACTGTTTTTAAATCATAGTCAGATGTGCAATTTGTCCTCTATATTTACGATTTTCTCATTCTACTTTGAGGATTGTGGATGGCAGCATCCCCTGAAGTTTATGCCAATTATCGCGTGCTTCAGGGCCAGACATTTCAGCTCTCTGTATTTTTTAAGGAAAAGGAGCAAGGAAGCATTTGGTCAACTGTGACCTCACTCTTTGGTTACTGCTGAGTCCTTTGTTTTTAATGAGCAAGTATTCTGGATGCTGGAGTACAGAGCATGATTAAGTTTTTAACTGTATATCAACAGAGCTAGTTTTATATATATATATATATATATACATATATATATACACACACACACACACATATGATATATATATATGTATATATATATATATACACAGATGCAGACAAACCCACCCCATTTTATATATGTTTAAAATGAATACATACATAGATATCTATCCTTTACTGACTAAATGGGCATTTTGGAGGCACATCTGGGTGTGTACATTTATTTTATTTTGTTAAAGATTGGTTCTTCCCATCTTACCCAGGCTGGAAGTTCAGAGGCTACTCACAGTCCATTTTTAGTGCTGATCAGCATGGAGCTTTGACCTACTCTGTTTCCTACCTGGCCCAGTTTGCTACCCTTTAGGCAACCTGGTGCTCTGCCCTTCCCACTCTCAGGGAGGGGGTGGGGCTCATCAGATTGATGCCAAACTTGGTACAGAAACCCAGTGTGCGGAGCCTACTGAAGTTTAGAACTCCTGAGCTCAAGAGATCTGCCAGTCTCAAATATATAGGCATGTACCACAACACTTAGCATTGTGTGTGTGTATATGTACACATATACAAAATATACACTCATTTGTGTATATATGTCTGTAATATAAGCACATGTGCACATATAACATATAAGACTATATACACACATGTGTATATATATATATATATATATATGTATGCACACACACACATATATGTGTGTAATTGGAGATGAAACTGAAGGGCTAAAGTTGGAGTCACAGGACCTGAATTTGAATATACTATCAGCATCTGTACTGCCTGTGTGACCTTGGGCAAATCATTTCACTCTGGGGCCTCAAACTTTTCATCTGTAAAATGAGGAAGTTGAACTAAATGGGCTCTATTATACCTTCCACCTCTAGATCTAGAACAGGGGTGGGGAACCTGTGGCCTCGAGGCCACATGTGGATCAGGTTCCCCACATCTGATCTAGATTCTATTGTACTCTCCTGACCATAACCCTTTGAGTTAAGTGTTGCAGGCATCACCGTCCCCATCTTAGAGCTGAGGAAACTTTGCTTTGAGATATTAAATGACCTAACTGTACCCCCATTTTGCATGTTAGTAATTTAATTTCAAGTTACGCTTGCCAGCCCCTTCCCACCAAAGGCTAGTTACCCTTAAGGCCATCACAAATAGCGAATAGCAAAGAAATTCGTCTCTCTAAGCAATATAGCAAACGGTAATAGGAGACATTCTACAGATTGGACTACGCTGGAAAATACATAAGAGTAAATGATCTCTTTCCTGGGAGCTAAAGAAGGTTTCATTTCAAACCAAGAGAGAGGCCCAGTTTTCACCAAAATCTGTAGAGAGGTAGGCTAGAAAGCAGGGGCATGTTATAGGAGCTGGCTTCCCCTATGTGTTTGAAACTTCCAAAGTCTTTTCCTTTTCACACGTGTCTCCCAAGAAATCTCTCTGGAACCACAAATGTCACCAGACACCCTGGTGCTGCTCCACTTCTTTCACAGTCTGCAGAGTCCCATCAACATTCTCTCCACCAAAGAGAAGTCACATCTCTCTGCACAAACACAGTTAGTCAGTAAGTATTTATTAAGCGCCAGTAACCACCAGGGACCATGCTAAGCGCTATATACATGTGCAACAATGTGCAAAACTCCCCAGACTTGATTGGAAGTCCTGTTACATATATAAAAATAAAAATGTTTATATGATGGCTCACATTTCCATAACCTGAAAGGTACTTTCCTTACAACAAGTATATCCAAGTACTGCTATCACCATTTTACAAAATTTGAAATTGTAGTTTAAAAGAGATAAAATGGCTTGCCCAGGATCGTATAGTAAGTAAGGGGCAAAACCAAGACAAACTCAGACCTACTGACTCCAAGTCCATTCCTTGTCAGACGCAGAGGTTAAGCGATTCACCCAGATTCTTAGATCTGGTTAGTGTTGGAGGTGGACCTACAGCCCAGGTCTTCTGACTCCTGGTTTGTATGGCTCTTGTGGGAGGGATGAGTTGGTAAATTTTTTGGTGAATGGGAAAATACAAAGTGGTTGAGTTAGGTTAAGGGATAATTGTAATTTAAGTGAATTGAATTTCCTAAAAGGAACAATGTAAACATAATTCCATTCATTCATTCCTTTGGATCTCCCTACTTAGAAACAACGAAAGCTGTATACAATTTTGGTATTGCTCCAATATCTAAATTCATAGTCTTAGGCATGTTGTTTCTATGTATCCACGTTCAAAACAATTATGTTTATCCCACAGGTGGAGAACCTGTGGCCTTGAGGCCACATATCTAGGTCCTCAAGTGCAGCCCTTTGACTGAATCCCCACTCGCTACAGGTTCCCCACTCCTGGTTTATTCAGATGATCTACCAACAGCTCATCTCACTGAATTCTAAGCCTGTCTCAGACAATCAACAAGCATTTATTAAGTACCTACTATGTATTAGGTGACTCAGTGGATAGAGTTCAAATTCACTCAGACACTTACCAGCTGTGTGACCTTGGGCAAGTCACGTATCCTCTGTTTGCCTTAATCCACTGGAAAAGAAAATGGCAAACTGCTCTAGTATCTTTGCCAAGAAAACCTCATAGCCAATACTGGTGTGCTTTGGCCCATGGGGTCACAGAGTCAAACAAGACTGGGCAACAACAAATGTGTTAGGTACTGAGGATATAAGTACAAACAGGAAATGATCCCTCTTTGTAAGGTGCTTACATTTTAATGAGGTGAGACAACAAGTACATGTATGAATATACACAGCACAAATATAAAGATCTATGAATATATACAGAGAAGTTAAAACAGGGTAGTTGAGGAAGGAGGGCACAAGATCCGGAAAGGCTTCATGCCAGGAAGATGGTACTTGAGCTACATCTTAAGCAAAAGAGAGAAGGGCAGTTTGACTGGATCTCAGACAACAGGAGGGGAAGTTGTGTCCAAAGAGGCTGGAAAGGTAGGTTGGGACCAGGTTGTGAAGAGCTTTAAAAGCTAACAGAGAAGCTTCTATTTGATCTGAGAGCCAGTAGAGCTTATTGAATAGGGTAGTGAAGTGACCAGAGCTGTGCCTTAGGAGGATCATTGGCAGCTGGGTGAAGTATGGACTAAAGTGGGGAGAAAAGTCAGGAGGCCATTGCAATCACCTAGGAGAGAAGTGACGAGGACCTGAACTTAGGTGGAATCTGTAGTATGTCATTTGTCCTTAGCGTGTCTGTGTCTCTTGGAGCCTTTGAGGCTCCAAGTGAACTCTGGTACCCATGTCAATGGGAACACTAGATCTTCCATCTTCTGACCTTTTGAAGTTTACAGGGCTATCACCAGGTAAGGCAAATGCTGCCTCTGGAGGATCTGGAAGCTCCCAAAACTTTGCTGCTTTGCTCCTGAAATGAACACTTCCCAAACCAGCTTACTGTACTACAAATAGACCCTAAAATTTGTGTGTGTCTTCTAGCCAATCACAAAATATTTCCTAGGTTGTGTCACCTGGTTTCATCCAATGATCCAAATACTTTTTACTTCTAAATCAAAGACTTGTTAGTCCCTAGTTTGTACTTTTGGCTGATTCAATAGACGAATCTGAGCCTTCTTTGTTTATGTTAATCAGGGTGGGGATATAGAGCCTCCCCCAATTCTTACAGTACAAACAACTGTAAATGAAATTAGGAATAATGTAGACAGCATGTCGACAAGACAGACAATTATCAACAAGAAATATAATCCGTTTCCTGTTTTCTTTACAACATATGTTTATTAAGCATGCATTTATTTATCTAGCATCAGACACTAGAATTGGAAACCAAACATCTTGAATAGCTTTTCTGTTGTAGTCAGTCTTAATTTTCAGTATTTCATGAATTGTAAATTCTTAGCTTTGTTATCTTATGGAGGTTTCTTAAAGGCTCTCATCCTTGCTTCTGTATGTGTGTGGGGGGGGTTGGGGTGGGGTGAGGAGGACACACAAATGATGTCATTCTAGCTGCCTTGCTAGGGAGATGGAGATTAACTTCATCGACCCATTTCTCCCCACACGATGGCAGTATTTATTCAAGACAGCAGCTGGACCAGAATTGCAGCTTAAACTGAGAATCTAAAGGGACACAGGATGTAACTTAAAAACAAAATCAGAAATCACCATCATACTAGGTATTTCAAGTCACCACCTCCTCTCTGGAGGTCAGAGAAGCAGCATGTTCTTGACCATTAGACTCAAAATTAGGAGACCGGTTCAAGTTCTAGCTCTGGACACTTCTTCCTGGTCACTCTAGTAATCTGTGTGCTTTGGACTTGGAAGGACTTCTCTGAATCTCAATTTTCTCATCTGTAAATGGGTGTAATAATGATTGATTGTATTATCAATCTTACTGCTCCTTGTGAAAAAAATGCTTTGGAATTTGGAAATATAAGCCATTACCACTATCTGTTTTAAAGCAATGTGAACTGGTCTCTGGCTCTCAATGCTTTTAAAATGCTTCAGGGTAGATGAACTCTTTGAAAGGAACAGCCATGTGTCTACTGGTTACTGACGCCATGAGCACAAGAGGTGTTCTGGTTTCTGTGAAACAAAACTAAGAATTTGGCAGTAATCATTAATTTGTTTCACATGAAAGCTAGTAGATGGATTTAGTTTTGGCCCAAAGTGATAAAGAGAGAGGTAAACTAAAAAAACAAGTCATTTGCAGCTTCCCTAAATCATTCAGGGAACAAAAAATGAGGACTAATACACAACATTAGTGTGATATTTTCCATCTGCAAAACAACTTAGAAGTATTAATTAATCTTTCCAGTTCTCCTGATTGAAAAGTAATGAAGGCAATTTATTAAATTCAAAAAAACAAATGGACCTGTTTGCGAGATTATTCAAGTCTTTGTAGGTGTTTATTTAACAAGAATATGTCTTTAGACACAAAAAATATTGATATTGTGGGTATCTGTTTCTCAAAAACATTCTTCATTAAATTGGAATGCCATATAAAACAAGCAAAAAAATGTGAAGTTATAACCTCTATAATCTTAGTGTCCTACTTCTGAGATTACTTCCAGTTTATCCCATATATATTTTATTCATTCATAGTTGTTTGCATATTGTCTCCCTCCATTAAAATGTGAGTGAGGTCCTTGAGAGCAGGGGCTAAGTTTTTTTGTTTTTGTTTTTTTGCCTTTCTCTGTATCCCCAGCCCTCAGTGCAGTGTCTGGCAAGTAGTAGGCCCTTAATAAGTGGTTTTTGCCTTGATGCCACAGAAGTCCTACTTGGAGGTCTCATGAAAAAGAGAAAACACTGTGTTCTTGAAGATTCTGCCAGCTGAGTCTGATGTCTGACTGGTCCAACCAACCAGAAATGCCTTTGGTGCCCAGTGACAGACTATATGTCAGCCCTGTAGGATCTACCTTGCTAAACAGGGGGAAAGCTCATCACCAGTGGGTTGGCCATCAGGTGGTGAATGTTCAGAGCTGCAGAAATTCAAGAAGATCATCAATTTAGGAAACATGTTTTTGAAATGGAACATATCCAGAAGAGGGCAATCGGGATGTCTTAAAAGGGCCATTTAAGGCTTAGTTGAAGGAAGTGAAAATGTTTAGCTCAGAGAATAGGTAGAACTGGATACCTGGTTTCAAATATTTGAAGGGCTGCCTTGAAGAAGAAGAAGAAGAAGAAGAAGAAGAAGAAGAAGAAGAAGAAGAAGGATCTACCTTGTTTTGTTTTGTTTTGGCCCTAGAGAAAAGAATGGAGCAATTTGTGGCCATTGAAGGGAGGCAGATCTTGGTTCCTTGTAGGGAAAAATTTCCTAATAATTAGAGCTATTTCAAAGTGGAATGGGCTTATTTGGGAAGTAATATATTCAAATGAGGTCTTCAAACAGAGGCTGGATAATCACTTCTCCATGATATAGACCCTTTCCATCGAAGAAGAGAGACTTTCTGTTGAGACAAGATTTGGAATAACTGACTTCTGAGGTCCTTTCCAATTTTGAGTTTCTCTGACTCCATAGCTTAGGAGGGGTGTTTTGTAGGAATATCTACACTTAAGAAATCATTGATCTTTTCTAGGCTATTAGGTGGATAGTGGATAGAGCGTGAGATTTGGAGTCAGGGAGACCTGAGTTTGAAGCCTGCCTTGGACTCTTACTAAATGTGTGACCCTGGGCAAGTCACTTCACAAAATGGGACAATAACAGCACCTACTTTACCAGGTTGTTGTGAGGAACAATTGAGATCCTGTAGGTAAAGCACTTTGCAAACCCTAAATCTAATTGCTAGCTATTAAGTGTTTGCAGTGGCTAATTATAAATCCCATTAAGTTATAGGGGGACAGAGTTTGTGAAAACATATAGGGGAATCAAAGCTGGTTGATGTTCTTCAGGAAGTGAATCAGACGCATTGATGAACAATTGCCAAGTCAAGCATTCATTCCACTTCCTAATGTGTCAGCATACGAGGCATTGAAAGTCTGTTCTATATTACTCGGCTCAACTGTTCTCTGAGACTACCCCTGATTTTAATATTAAAAATTAAACCTGATTTAGCTGAGGCAGAGATGAATTTCATTCTAAATTTACACAGGGAAAAGGGAAAGGCTGGAAAAATGAACCCTGCTGTAGCTTTTGCCTCTGGCCAATTTGAACAAGATAGTTTAATATGTTTGGCCAGCTTCCCAACAGACTACTGTTAGCGTCCTGTTCATTTCCTGACTTCAGCTCTTCCCCAGGTTCTCCAAAGTGGCCATCATGCATGCTTGTCACACTGGCCTTTAAAAGGCAGGCAAAGAAAAGGACACTAAAAAGGAACCAAAAGCTGTGTAATTTTTAGGACCATTCCTTGGTCCCTGAGAAGAGAAAAAAATGTACTTTTTCCCTTTCCTTGGAGGGATGGATGCCTCTGGCTACAGAATGTGACCCACTGTCAGACAGTGTCAGTTGGTTTTGCTTAACTCTTTCTTTGTTATAAGAGGTGGCTCATTGGGGATGGCCAAAATGGGGGGGATGTGAAAATAACTGTGATTTAAAAACAAAAGGAATCAATCAAACTTTCACTTAGAGAAATGCAGCAAAGAGGCCATGTGGAGCCTCCCATGGAGGACCAGCATTGGGCAGGGCATATTACCTACCCCTTATTCTATCTAGAGTACATAGGCTTCGAGTGGAACTATTACAACATGGTCCCACACTTCCATCTCCTTACAATCTGTTCCTCTGACCTGGACTAGTCTTCTCTCAAGCGAATTTTGTCTCTATAACCTGTTTAACTTGGCATTTCTGAGACTGCCAGATAGATCCAAGTCTTTAAGCATGGCAGGCCTAAGGCTTCAGTGAAAGTGGCTTCCAGCCCCAGACCCGCACATATTTGAAGTCTTTATATCTTTGGGTCTCTCTCTCTCTCTGTCTCTCTCTCTTTCACTTTCTCTCTCTCTCTCTCTCTCTCTCTCTTTCTCTCTCCCTCTCTTTCTGTCTTTCTCTCCACACGCACATAATACATATATATGCATATATATACACATACATACACAATACATATCTCTATATACACACATCCATACATACCCACATACATTCTCTCTCTCTCTCTCTCTCTCTCTCTCTCTCTCTTTATCTATTATCTATCTATATCTGGAGCATAGTGCTGCTAGGGGTGTATGCATGAGTTACTAGAGCAACCTTGCATGCTCATTGGCCTATTTTATGTTAATAACAATGTTCCTTCACAAATGCAAAGAAGTGTCCCAGAGGTTGGAATTGTGCCACTCCTACCTACTGCCACCTAGTGATAGTGGCAGCCAATGATGTTCAGTTGTTTATTTCAGTTGTGTCTAACTCTTTGTGACCCATTTGGGGTATTCTTGGCAAAAATATTGTAGTAGTCTGCCATTTCCTTCCCCAGTTCATTTTGAAGATGAAGAAACTGAGGCAAACAATGTTCAGTGACTTGCCCAGGGTCACACAGCTAGCGAGTAAGTGAGGCTAGATTTGAACTCAGGATTTGAGCTCCAGGGCTGGTGCTTTATCCACCATGCTGCCTAGCTGCTCTATGGCCAATGGCGAGGCCCTCTTAAAATGTGGGATAAGGACTAGAACCTCTACTAGCAGAGGTAACCTAGAGTATTGGGCTTGAAGTCAGAAACATCCATGTTCAAATTCTACTTTTGATACTAACTATATGACCCTGGGACTTATCTTTTAGGGCACAGAGGATGATGATCTGCCTTGGTATAGAATATTCCCATCCCAGGAAACCCTGACATTGACGAATTCCAAGAGCAGTTCAGATTTTTCCCCAGAGCACTTTGTCTGGACCTCATTCTTTCGGCCCTTTTGCATTCTATATGGTGTGACTTTTATTGGCATATATGTGGTATTTCCCTTTCATAGACTGTAAACCCCTTGAAATTAGGGATTGTAGCATTTTTTCATCTTTGTATCTTCAACATCTAGCATAGAACCTTGGATATAGAAAGTGCTCAGTCAATATTTTTAAAATTCGTGCAATTCTTGTGATGCCTGATCACTGTTCATTTTAGGATAACCAATAATTCTGCAATCAGCATTGCTGTAAAGGCTTCTTTTCATGAGATTTTGTTTTTATTGCTAATAATTAACACACTCCAACATTTGATTTCACCTGCTCTGCAAGGACAGTAGTCAGTGATAATATTGACATTTTTTTCTCCTTGTTTTTACTTTGGCAATGTCTTTTTTCTCTAAACGCTATGGAGATCTTCATAGTTACTGTTGTGAGTACCTTTAAAAACTATTTACTTTATTGAATCCAACAATCCAATAAACATTTATTGAAAGCCTATTACTTACAAGACACTATGCTAGTCACAAAGACAAAACAAACAGTACATGCCTACGAGGAGCTTATATTCTACCAAAGGAACATACATAAGGTCATAGAATCCAAATGGAGAGCAGGAAGGGACACTGAGGCCATCTAGTCCACTGCACTCATTTTACACACAAGGGAATCTCAGCTCCCTCCCATCAATTAATGTAATCACAGTGGTCCAGAATGTAATCAGAAGGTGGTAAATATAAGAGTGGCCATGCGTGATGAAGTGATCCCTCTATGAAGTATAAAACTCTTTGATTGAGTCATGAAGGAAATACTATGATTGACTTTTCAGACAAGCTGTTATACCTCTGGGGCTTTAAATAGCTTGTAGGAATTTCAGCAGTTCAGCGTTTCCAGAGTTGGAGCCAGAAGTGAATGAAAGAAAAATCAGGCCCCTGAGAGGGAATTACTTTTGAGGGAAAGGAGATTTTTCTCTTCTCCCTGCCCCCCTCCCATCAGAATTACTGGACCATTAGGATGCAGGTAATTCTGTCAGGAGAAGAGAGACACATGAAGGACAAACACAGATGTGGAAAGACTGTCTCTCAAGGGAGGAGACAGTTTTAGGAAGTATGATGTCTTGCGGTAGAAAAGAATGCCAACTATAGACTGAAAAAAAAAACAGATAAAAGAAGCAGATCCTGGGCAACTAGGTAAGTAGCCCATTTAGCAGAAAGCTGCATCCAAAAGGAGCTATGTAAGGACTCTAGAAAGAGTCCTTACTAGGATTTCTAGTACTAAGAGTTATGAATCACCCTTTGCTACATATGTATCCTACATGTATGCATTATTATTGTACTCCATGTTTGAGCCCCGTCTTCCTATGGATGTTGTGTCTATTTGTGGGAGAATGCATCTCAGGATTTTGGCAGGGGGTAGGGGTGGAGGTAGGTAGAAGGAGGGTGAAAGGCAAGAAAGAATGTTTTGTACCAACTGTTCTTACTATCCCATCTTTAGCGTTTGATAATTGCTAACTAAGTCTACTGGCTGATTGTTAATAGGACATATACCAGTGGGGGCTCATGAATGATAGTGTTACAAGTTAAACCTTTCAGGGTAATTCCTAGAATGCATCATAGCAGCTATACTCTAGGGACCCAACCCACAAATGTGAATATAAGCTGGGGAAGTAATCCAGAGAGGTTGTTACATATAGATAAAGAAATTGAGGTTTAGGGAAGTTGAGTAACTTCCCTAGGTAGTGTCAGAAGCAGGATTCTACTGAAATATACTTTTACCATTATAGGTAAGGCCAGAATGATAGACTTCCAGGATCTGGAAGGAACCTCAAAGGTTATCAGGCCTAACTCCTATCCAAATTATGAATCCCATCTATAAAATCTCTTGGGCTCTAATTTTAGCTCTATTGCTAACTTTTATACTTTTACCATTATAGGTAAGGCCAGAATGATAGACTTCCAGGATCTGGAAGGAACCTCAAAGGTTATCAGGCCTAACTCCTATCCAAATTATGAATCCCATCTATAAAATCTCTTGGGCTCTAATTTTAGCTCTATTGCTAACTTGCTCTGTGACTCCAGAGAAATTGCTCAATCACTTCTTGCTTCCATTGCCTCGTCTGTAAAAGGGAGATAATAATACCTAGTTGAGCCCACAAGTTTGTATCAAGTTTTGAATGGGATAAGGCATATGAAAATAATTTGGAAAATATGGTGTGCCATACAATGTGATGTGTTACTGAATACTAATGGGTATTCTGTGGGTATTATTGCTTCAGTTCTGAATTTGTAGAAGATATATGATAGCTGTCTTCGAGTATTTGAAGGACTGTTGTGGAAGGAGGATTAGACTCATTCTCTTTGGCTTGAGAAGACAGAATGAGGAGCAATGGGTGGAAGTTATAAAGAGACAGATATAGGCTTGATATCAGGAAAAACTCTTCTAATTATTAAATTAGACCTATCCCAGAGCGGAATGGACTGTATATCTTGATGTTCTGGGTTCTCTCTTTCTAGAAATCTTTGATCAGAGAATGAATGGCTACTTGCTTTGCATGTTGCAGGAGAGATTCCTTTCAGGTGTGAGTAGGATGAGCTGGCCACTGAGGTTCCAACCAGCTCTTGAATTCTGTGATTCCAATTCTGTGTATCACACGTAATCATTCTCTTTGGTTAAACAGTGATATTTTGGGTTCCAATGATTTGGTATTTGCAAAGAAACCCAAGCAAAAAGAGGATTGTAATTCATAATTAATAGTACTGGGAAAAAAGGGGGCATCTACAAGTAAGCTTGTATGATGTGAGAAAGTAGATTGTTGAAAACTGAGTGAAATATGAGATGGGTACTATTTAGTCAACCTATCATACACTGGAAGGAAAAAAAAGGGGAAGGGCATTTTCAGAAGACACGAAGGTACAATGGGGGAGAAATCATTCTATGTGATTAGTTTTATGGGGGGCAGCAGGAAGGTGGTGGTAGGGGTGGGAGGGATGGGGGAGAAAGAGGCCAAAGAGGGTCTTAGCTTAGCTAATAGCTAACGCTAGGCTCTTGGTTTGGCAAAGCATCCCCTGCTACGATCCTGTTAGAATGTAGCTTCTTGAGGACAAGAATAGTTTGATTTTTTTTGCCTTTGAATCCCCAGCACCAGACAGATAGTAGTAGCTTAATTCTTGTTAAAATGGATTGAATTACTTATAGCAAGAAGCTCCAAACTCTACTTGGAAATGTGAGAATGGGGTATTCGGAGTGAATTAAATTCAGAGTTAGAGACCAATGTCAGTAGGAATAAATGATTTTCTTCTTTCCAAGATGCCCCCTCCATCATTTCCTTATGCATTCCAAGCTCCTTCTTTTAATTGTACAACGTAGATTTTTGTAAAACCTCGCAATAAAAATACTTTGTCGTCAACTCTATTTCTTAATGATCGGGGTGATTTTTTGATTTTTTTCTTCAGAGGCAGCAAAGCCTCTTTTAATCATATTGAACTATTTACTCAAAACTCCCATGGTCTCCTACGTGCCAGACGTGTACATGACAAGTCTCATTCTGGATCTGTGCTTTTGGAATGCGGGCTTTGATTCTGATCTGGTCACACTGTATTTTGATACATGTTGTTGCACTTAGACATTGCAGTGACCAGAAAGCATAATGATTAGATGAAAAGATGCATTATAACTCACTGCCCTCTAGGCAAAACATGAAGTTTTGGAAACTTCAAACAATTCCACAAATGGAGCAGAGTGCAACTATTACACTTTGGGAATTCACATTCAGTTGGTTATTTTTTTTTTAAATCAGCGATTTCCATTTCTCCACCTCCCACTCCCCCAAGAAAGGAATTAGGATTTCCACCAATTGTTTTCCCCTCCTTTGCCTGATATCCTTCTTTTCTCTGCAATTCTGATGTGGCTTGGGGAACATGCCCAAGCTCGCCTTCCAAAAATCCTGCTCTTAAATCAGAATTTCTAAACATGTATGGGGAAGTGGCATGGCATGGTGGATAGAGGATCGGCTTCATAATCAGGAAGACCTGGGTTCAGTATCCTCCCTGAGATGAGAAGTTATAGAGGAGTTGTTCATCTTTCCTGATCCCTCTTAATTCTAGTTTCTTTCCTTGATTGATTATTTCGTATTTATCCTGCATATAGCTAGTCTGTACGTATTTGTTTGCTTGTTGTGAGTTCCTTGAGGGCAGGGACTGTTATTGTCTTTCTTTCAATCCCTAGTGCTTAGCACAGTGCCTTGTACATAGTAGGCACTTAATAAATGCTTATTGATTTGGCTGATCTACATCAGTGAAGGGGGTTTCCACATTGGACATCCCTCACATTTTGAAATGATTGCTCTGCATTTAAAGACTCCCAAACATGGATGAGCTTTGGCTGAAATATCAACAATTTAGAGCTGAAAGGGACCTTAGAGGCCATGAAGTGCAACCACCTCCTTTTACGCTTGACATAATTAAGCCCAGAGAAATGAAGTGACGTGCTAAAGGTTACAAGGTGGTAATTGGCAAAGTCAGGATTTGAACCCGGGTCCTCTGTCTTCAAGTGCAGTGCTATGTCCAGGCCAGGCATTCTTTTGGACATTTTGATTCTCTTACTGACCCCATTACATATGGAATTCTTGTACATTGAAGTATTGAGGTATAATAGAAAGAACACTGACCTTGGATTCAGAAAACCTAGTTTTGGACCCAGGCTCCTTCACTTCCTAGCCAGTTTTCCTTGATCAGTCACTTAACTTCTCTGAGATTCAGTTTGCACATCTGCAAAATGGCAGTGATAATCCTATCGGCACTCCCTCCCTCGCAGTGATTATTCAAGGAGACACACAGAGCTCTGTGACCATGAAGCACTGTAGGAATAGGAGCTTTTATTGCTTTGGAGGCAGAGCACTGGTTTTGGAGCCAGAAGACCTGGGTTCACATCTCCCTTCCTATACTCATTAGCTATGTGACCTATGGCAAACTATTCAGGCTTTCTGAGCCTCAATTTCTTTATCTGGAAAATGGGGATGATAATACCTGTGGTGCCTCCCTCACAAGGGGGTCCTAAATGATATAATGCTCGTAAGGTTCTTTGCAAACTTAAAAGTGTCTATAAATCAAAGCTCTGAATATGTACTTGTGATATTACATTATAGATGTATTATATTATTTTATGTTATATTATATTATGTTGTGTTCTGTTATATTGTGTTATGTTATGTTGTCTTCTATTGTGTGATATTCTGTTGTGTTATGTTGTATTGTGTTGTGTTGTGTTCTGTTATGTC
This sequence comes from Trichosurus vulpecula, assembly GCF_011100635.1. Taxonomy (NCBI): domain Eukaryota; kingdom Metazoa; phylum Chordata; class Mammalia; order Diprotodontia; family Phalangeridae; genus Trichosurus; species Trichosurus vulpecula. The sequence goes on along the minus strand of NC_050576.1, from coordinate 163,032,953 downwards.
ATATTATATTACATTAAGTTCTGTTCTGTTATATTATATTCTGTTCTATTATATTTATTATATTATATATTGAGGCAGCTAGGTGGTATAGTGGATAAAAACTTGGAATCAGGAAAATCTCAGTCCAAATCTGACCTTAAGACACTTACTAGCTGACCTCGGACAAGTCTCTTAACCTATCTGCCTCAGTTTCCTCATTTGTAAAATGGGATCATAATAGCACCTACCTCTCAGACTTGTTAAAAGGAACAAATGAGATCACACATGTAGAGTGCTTAGCAGAGCGCTTGGCACATTGTAGGTGCTTAACAAATGCTCGCTATCCATCTCTCTTTATCTATCTTCTAAATAATGCAGTACCCTCCTTTCTTGAGTAGACAAATCACCGCATGGTAGAAAAACCAGTGACTCTGGAGTGAGGGGACCTGGGTTCAAGTCTTGACTCTGATGCTTATTCCTCATGAATCCTTGGATGAGTCCCTTCACTTCTCCGGGCCTCAGTTTCCTAATTAGTAAAATGAGGGGTCTCAGATGGACTCAGAGGTCCCTTTCAACTCTAGCTCTCTCCTCCTGTGAAGACAAAAATGACAAAATAGGTATTTTTTGGTTTCCTGTTACTATTAGCAAACGTTTATATAGTGTTTTAAGGGTTGCAAAGCACTTCATACATGCTGTTTCATTTATTATCACCATTTTACAGATATGGAACCTGAGGCACAGAGAAGTTAGATGACTTGCCCAAGGCCACACAGCTAGTCAGCATCTGAGGCTGGACCTGAACTGAATTTTTATCCTGATTCCAGATCCAGCACTGTCTCTCTACCACATTGCTTAGCTTGCCTCTGGGAAACAACCACCGCGGCAACAGCAGCCAGCATTTATACAGCACTTTAAGGTTTGCAAAGTGTTTTACAAACAATATCTCATTTGATACTCATAGCTACCCTGGGAGATGGGTGCTGTTATAAAACCTATTTTACAGATAAGGAAACTGAGGCAAACAGAGGTTAAGTGACTGGTCCGGGGTCACACAGCTAGGATCTGAGGCTGGATTTGAACACAGGTCTTCCAGACTCCAGGTCCAGGGCTCTAACCCCTGTGGCACCTACTCATGGGATAGTGATTACTGGGTTCACTACAAAGCTTTGTTATTGTTCAGTTGTGTCCGACTCTTCGTGACCCCATTTGAATTTTCTTAGCAAAGATACCGGAGCGGTTTGCCATTTCCTTCTCCAGTGGATCACCGATCCACAGGCAAACAGAGGTTAAGTGACCTGCCCAAGGTCACACACCTAGGAAGTTTCTGAGGCTGGATTTGAACTCAGGTCTTCCTAACTCCAAGCCCAGTGCTCAGACCACAGCGCCACCTAGCTTCCGTGTGCTACCTAGCTACCTTTACTTTTACTTTATGGTTTTCTTGTGGGTGGTGAAGTCAGCACCCTGTTTGTCACATTTGCTTTGAACGAAGAAAAACAGCTCTGGAAAGAGGCAAGGTAACGTGATGCAAAGGCCCTAGGTTTAAATCCGGGTTTAGCGGCTGATCACTTGTGTGACCTTGGACAAGACACTCCCTTTTTGAGCTTCAATTTTCTTGTCTATAAAATGAGGGGGAGGGAGGCTCTAGACGTTTTCCAAGGTTCCTTTGGCCTCCGGAGCTTATGACTGGTTTCCAGATGTGTAAGCCAACTTTACGTCGTTATTCTTAGGAAATCCTAAAAATGTGTTTATCAATCCTAACTTTTCAACTCCACAGTGAGATTCCCCATATGCCTTATTCCAGAAAGTGGGAGGCGAAGAGGGAGTTTTATGGAAGAGTATTGCCTGGCACATAGTGAGCAAATGCTTGTTGATTGATTGATTCACTGATTATAGCAGCTTATAGGTAGGTGGCACAGCAGATAGAGCACAGGGCCTGGAATCAGGAAGACTCCTCTTCATGAGTTCAAATCTGGTCTCAGACACTTATTAGCTGTGTGACCCTGGGCAAGTCATTTAACTCTGTTTGCCTCAGTTTCCCCATCTGTAAAATGTGCTGGAGAAGGAAATGGCAAACCACTCCAGTATCTTTGCCAAGAAAATCCTAAATGGAGTCATGAAGAGCTGGACACAACTGAAAAACCAGAAAACAAGCCTATTCCCTTGGAATATGACTGAAGGTATGGTCTCAGGACATAGAGATGACCCATTGAGCAACATGTTTTTTCCTTAAAAGACAAACCTTGAGTGTCTTTTACTGGTCCCAAAGGTCTTTGTCATGTTGCCTCAAAGGAAGGAAGAACAAATATCTTGGAAGAAGGTTTTACCTAATGCACTAATTGAGCACTAATGATATGGCTTCATTCTTTGTCTTCCTGTTCTATAGCCCAAGAGAGACATTTCAGTAGCTTCTCAGAAAAGCATCTTCTAGGTAGCTGTAAAACATAGCACACTGGGTTGCCACTTTTCTGCTTTTAAAAGGTGTAAAATTAAATCTTAAGTGATGCTGCCCTGTTCAGTCAGTCTTAGGTAAGAATAAAGTATAAATTCCAAATTCCTTCCACCAACAAGATAAAGCACATTTTGCTTAATCTCTGCATGTTGTTTTCAGGGGGTAACTGACATAAAGATTAATCAGTCCTGGACACTGCTGTCTTAATCCACTGTAATGCAGGACACAAAGCTATATAATTTTTAATCATCTGATTTAACATTCCATTGTCCCTTGGGAGGTGGGTGTACTTGTAATCTGCAGGTATTTAGTTCTAACTTCTTTCAACTGAAGCCAGATCACTTTGGAAATGATCAACATCTCCGGAATACAAAATATGTGTTGAATGGAGTTGTGTAGTCACAGCAGGGAACATCTGTGTTTTAAATGAAGGGTTTGCATATTTATTTATGGGTCAGAGAGTGGGAGGATGGTATGTGTGTGCAAACCCTTGCATTATTTTTAGTGTCCAGGAAAACGAAGACTTAATGATAGCAAAGATAAGCATATTCTAAGAGGAAGGAGTACAAGTCTGCCCCTGGTGGCTCTGGGATTAGCATCAGCACACCTGTCCTATCCACATTTCACATCTGGGCGCACAGCGCTCTTTCAGCATGGGGCAAGCTAACCTCTGCTAGCACTCTTCATTCAGTCTGCTCCTGGCCCATAGCACACAGGCCAGCAGGGAAAAGTTAAGTTTTGCTAGCTCTGGCAATCATTTTTCATGCTAGGTATCAGGGAGAGAGAGAGAGAGAGAGAGAGAGAGAGAGAGAGAGAGAGAGAGAGAGAGAGAGAGAGACATTGAGAGAGAGAGAGATTGAGAGAGATTGAAAGAGACAGAGAGAGAGAAAGAGAGAGAGGATTATTGTTTTGTTGTTTTTTTAAAGAAAACTTTTTTTTCTTCTTTAGATTGTCCCAACATCTGTTAAAGATCTCTGCTGCCTTACAATGGCATGGGGTTAACCCAGCTCTTGATGTCTCTGTTCATGGAACACAAATTGAAGTAGATCAGAAAAATACAGATTTTCAGAAATAGATAGGACCTCAGAGCCTGGCTCACACTCATATGGGAAATAAAAGAATTTGCTCTCTAATATAATTCAGAAGTACTTAAAGATTTCCAATGAGGGTGTATCCTCTAGCTCCCAAGGTGGCACATTCTGTTTCTGATAGCTCTAATTATTAGGAAGTCTTTCCTTACATCAGGCCTAAATGGGCCTCTTGGCTACTTTCCACTCATCATTCTGTGCCCACCGGGGCTCAGCAGAACAAGCTTATTTTTTTCCATGTGCTAACCTTTCAAATACCAGAGATGCTACGAACTGAGGCTTTGAATTCAGGTTCAGTGATGGACAACAAGAACCTTCCTTGCTAAGTTTTGACAGGTTCATCACAAGGTTGTTTAACCTGTCACATCAGCTCTTGAAGACTTTCTCCCAAGTCTGAAAGAGCTACAACTGGCATCAGTGGAGGGGAAGTACAGAGAGAGGAAATCATGGCTCACTGAGGTAAGGTAGTTTCAAACCTTTGAAAGAATCAGGTGACTTAATACCTTGGGTCACTTAATTTGAAATCACTGGGTTGTTGCAGAGCTATGAACTCATATATTTTTCTCTTAAAGCTAGGTGGTACAGGTCACAGAACTTCAGGCCTGGAGTCAGAAAAACCTGAATTCAAACCTGGCCTCAGATGCTTACTAGCTGTGACCCTGGGCAAGTCGGGGTTAAGTTTGTCTTGGTTTCCCCATCTGTAAAGTTGGAATGCTAATAGCACCTGCCTCCCACGGTTGTTGTAAGGATCAAATGAGATAACAGTAAGTGCTACACAAATAATAGATATGATTATTATTATTTGTTATTGTAAGTATGCCCTAACAATTCTGGTTCAGGCAATCCATTGGAGCCTTCCCTTTTAATCTCCTCTGTTTTCAAAGGCTCAGAGCTGGAAGGGTCCTTAAAGGTCATATAATCTACTCCCTCATTTGACAAATGAAGAAACTCAGGACCGTAGAATAATTTGCCCAAGATCATGTGGCTAGATTTGAACTCTGGTTCTTTGACTCTAAGTCCATTGTTCTTTCTATTATACCACACTGCCTTCCCCCTTTCGCCCCCCCCCACAATAATGTCTCTTTTTTGGGTCTCCAGAAAGACTTTCTGCAGAATAAATTTACTTATGGTTTGAGAGTTCAATCAATGTTGGGTTTTTAAAAAACTAAGTCTCATCTAGAGAAGTTTATAAAGTGCTTTGGAAACTTTAAAGTGGTATATCAATATGAGTCATTCTAATTATTTTTTTTTTTGGAGGGGGAAAGGCAGGGCAATTGGGGGTAAGTAACTTGCCCAAGGTCACACAGCTAGTAAGTGCATCAAGTGTCTGAGGTCGAATTTGAACTCAGGTCCTCCTGACTCCAGGCTCGGTGCTCTACTCCCTGCACCACCTAGCTGCCCCCATTCTAATTATTTTCAAGGAAACTAGGAGGTACAATGCATAGAGTACTGGACTTAGAGCCAGAAGACCTAACTTCAAATCCCACTTCACTGTATCATCTTGGGCAAGTCAATCTTTTTTTAGCCTCAGTTCCCTCACCTGCAAAATGGAAATAATAGCACCTACCTTTTGCAGGCTTGTTATGAAAATCTTCAAAAAAAAAGGTATATAAAGAACTTTGCAAACCTTGAAGCGCTATGTAAATACCGGCTATTATTATTATCATTAGAATTCTTCTTCTTCAGTTGTTTCATCCCAGTGGTTTTACAGGTGTCAGAGGGACCCAATAAGCTTATCAACAAAATCAAATTCATCCTATGGTGATGTTTTTTTTATTTTAGAATCTTATTTTCCTTATGGATATATGAAAACGTTGTGGGGTCATCTTTCATGGCTCGAAGGGTCACAGAATTTCAGGGTTGGAAGCGACTCCAGAGGTCATCTAGTCTAGTTTATACTTGACCAAAAATCTCTGCGACACCAGCGAGGAACCACCTGGTAGCGGACTCCCTGGATGCTGAGTAAACGCTGGAGCAGTTTCATGGCTGTTCAGCGGCCAGGGGTCTCCTTGCCCTCTTGCTGGGTGGGGTGTAGATGAGCTCTTTGCTTTGGCTGGCTGGCTGTACTCCCATCTCACCTGCAGGGGTTGCTCTTGCTCAGTTCCCCTCAGTCATCCGCAGCTTGGAGGAGCTGCTCACATTCCAGATGTGGGCTACTCATCCAGTGTCTGGCCTCCGAGCCTCCCCTGCTACGATGACAGTACCGGGTTTAATTTGAAGTCGAATTGGGGATTTCGCTTAGTATTTAAATACATCCAGGCAAAGTTGTCCTGAGATATCCCAAGTATTTTGATTTTTGGCTCAGTGAGAAACCTGCTGGCAGCTAGGTGCTGGGGCATGCCGAGCGATGACGACCTTAGAGTCAGGAAGACCTCAGTTTGAACCTGCCCCTGACCCTTACTGTCTGTGCCAACATGGGCAAGTTATTTAACCTCTCATCCTCAGTTTCCTCATTTGTAAAATAAGGATAATAATAATAGTACCTACTCCCCAGAGTTATTGTGACGATTAAGTGAAATAAAATGTGCAAAGTGTTTTTACAAACCTGAAAGTTATATAAATGCTAGCTATTATTATAATTAATAATAATAAAATGATATTACATGATCTTTCACCTTTTCTTACTTCTCTTTGGTAAACTTCTTGAGGGCAGTGTTTCATTTCTGTCATTGTTTACTCAGTGCCTGGCACAGTGCCTGGCGTGTAGTAGGCACTTAATAAAAGCTTGTTGAATTGGGGAACGGAGGAGGAGGGAAGGGAATAAGCATTTACATAGTGTCTACTATGTGCTGGCACAGTGCTAAGTGCTCTTTACAAATATTATCTCAGAAAGACATAGTTGAAGATTCATTCCCCTGCCCCCAAGAGAGCTATGGAAAAATAAAGGTTTTAGTTTTAAAGCTATGAATGTGTCAAGAAAGCAGAAGACCGCAGTGGTCAGACAAGGGAAATACCAAGTGAATAATGATATGACATTGTTACTTGTCAATATGTAGATACCCTGAATGCAAATCAGCAGAGGTTCATAGGCCTAGGATGTGGATGAAATTAGGCCAGACGGAAAAAAAACATGCTTCTCATGAAAATGGAAGGCACCATTCCTGTTACTAGAAGTAGCCCTCCTTCAAGCAACCGATCCTGATGTTTTCTACCCTTCGGTGGGAATGTTGCTGCAGATGAAGCACCTGCTACAGTGCTTGGTGATTTGGGACACATAGTAGGGCCTCGTTGGGTGTTTTTTAATATGGCATCAGCAAGTGGGAAGGACCGGTCAAATCCTGAACGTTGATTTCCTTTGAAAGAGCTCTGTAAAAGCTGGCATTGCTTTTCAGTGTCCAGGTTGATGAATTTATACCTTAGAGACGGCTCTTGTTTACAGACTATCTGGCTGAAGAGAGATTGACATTCATCTCTTTTATTGGCTCTTAAGATTGAAGTAATGGAAATAGAGGTGGGCAGGTGGGTAAGTGCCTTATAAGGATGGGCAGGTACCCTACAGGGATGATCATAGATTTAGAGCTGGAAGGGGTCAAGTTCAACTCTCTCATTTTACATGTAAGGAAACTGAGGCTCAAAGAGGGATCGGTTGCATGGAGTAAAATCCTCCAACTAAACATTTCCTCTAAAGAGTGAAAATCAGACTGAGAAATAGCCGCTTATTTTTCCCCCAGGTTTCTCCTCTTTCTTAATTCAAAATTATTCCTTTGAAAGGTCTTGGTTTCTCCACAGTGGCCTCAGGGAAGGAAGAAGATGAGATCAAAGGAAAGCAGTGACTTCAGATTTCAGTTAATGCTGTCAGGCTGCTCCTTTTTTATTTGTATTTAATGCTGTTGTATTACCCAACATAATGGTATCATATTTTTTCAGCCTCCCCCTTCTCTCCAGTTAATATTCATTAGGAAGCAGAAATAGAAGGCAAGAGTCTAGGGCTCTTTTCCTAGTCATACCTGTCTAGGTGTAGTTATTAGGAAGGACCGTCTGCTCTCCTACAAACTTCCCCCATTACACAAACCAGCTAAGGCTCAGGCTTCTCTCGACATCTGACCAAGGTCTCTACAAAGATCAGTGGAGGTGCCATCATCTGAGAACCATTTTGCTTGTGTGTCTTAGTGAAGGCAGCAGCTACAGTCACCAGCTGCTGGCCCAGTACACGCAGCCCGGGGCAGCCTCCTGGGGGAAGCTTTTCCATCTTTCCCCACTCCAGCTGTCTCTTTAATTATTCTGTAAATATTTTGTACTCACCTGTGCACATGTGGTTACCCTCTGCTAAAATGAAAATTGTCCAAGGGCAGAGACAGTTCAGATCTTGGTTTTGTATTCCTTTTGGCTAATACAGTGCCATATACATAGTAGGCACTTAAATACTTGTAGAATTGATTTGAATTTTATACATGTTGCTATTTACTTATTTGTATGCATGATGGACTCCTCCCCCATTGTTAGAATGTAACTTCTTTCCTCTCTTCCTCCTTTCTATTCCTTCTTTCCTTCCTTTCTTCCTTCCTTCTTTCCTCTTCTTTCTTCCTTCCTCCTTCCCTCCCTCCCTCCCTTTCTTTCCTTCCTTTCTTCCTTCCTTCTTTCCTCCCTTCCTCCCTCCCTCCCTCCTTTCCTTCCTTCCTTCCTTCTTTCCTTCCTCCCTCCCTCTCTCCTTCCCCTCCCTCCCTCCCTTCCTTCCCCCATCCCTACCTTTCTTTCTTTTCTTTCTTTTCTTTTCCTTTCTTTCTTTCTTTCTTTCTTTCTTTCTTTCTTCCCTTCTACTTCTTCCTCCCTCCTTCCCTTCCTTCCTTTCTTCTTTCCTCCCACCTTTCTTTCTTTTCTTTCTTTCTTTTCTTTCTTTTCTTTTCTTTTCTTTTCTTTTCTTTTCTTTTCTTTCTTTCTTTCTTTCTTTTTTTTTCTTTCTTTCTTTCTTTCTTTCTTTCTTTCTTTCTTTCTTTCTTTCTTTCTTCCCTTCTACTTCTTCCTCCCTCCTTCCCTTCCTTCCTTTCTTCTTTCCTCCCACCTTTCTTTCTTTTCTTTCTTTCTTTTCTTTTCTTTTCTTTCTTTCTTTCTTTCTTTCTTTTTTTTTTTCTTTCTTTCTTTCTTTCTTTCTTTCTTTCTTTCTTTCTTTCTTTCTTCCCTTCTACTTCTTCCTCCCTCCTTCCCTTCCTTCCTTTCTTCTTTCCTCCCACCTTTCCTTCTTTTCTTTCTTCTTTCCTCCTCTCTCTCCTCCTTCCCTTCCTTCCTTCTTTCCTCTTTCCTTCCCTTCCATTCCTTTCCTTCCTTCCTTTTCCTTGCCATTTCTTCCTTCCTTTCTCCCTTCTTTCTTCCATCCATCCTTTCTTTCCCTTAGTTCCCTATCTTCCCTTCCTTCTTTCTGCATTTATTAAGCACCTGCTGTATGTTAGGCACTGTGTTAACTGCTGGGGATACAAAGACCAAAACAGACTGGTCCTCACCCTGCAGGAGCTTACATTCTATCCTAAGAAACAATACATGTACCTCCAAACAAACACAAACAATATACAGAGTAAATGCCAAGGTGGGAGTCTGTCATTCATAAGTGGTTAGAGTTGGGATGGGCTTCCTGTAAGAAGTGCCGCTTGAGCTGAGACTTGAAGGAAACTAGGGATTCTATGAGGCAAAGGTGAGCAAGAAGTCCATTGCAAGGATGGAATAACAACCTCAATATGTTTTATGAGTAACAACATCAATATGTGAGGCGATGGAGTCAGGAGATGGCATCTTTTATATCCTCAACAGTAAATGGGCTAGTGTGGCTGGAACACAGACTGCATGGAGGAGAGTCATGTCAAATAAGCCTAGAAATGTAGGATAGTGCTAGGTGGTGGATGGCTTTATATGTGAAACAAAAAAGTTTATGTGTCATCTTAGAGGCAGCTGAGAAGACACCGAACAGGGGGGTGACCTGGTCAGATCTGTGCTTAAAGAATATCCATTTGGCAGCTCTATGGAGGATGGATTGGAGAGAGGAGGAGAAGCTAGAGGCAGGGAGACCAATTGAGAGGCTATGGCAGTAATCAGGCCAAAGCCAATCTGGACTTAATCCAGACCAAAGCCAATCTGGACCTAAGCCAAGGTAGAAGTTGTGTGAGAGAGAAGGTTATGGATGCAAGAGATACCATCAGGATAAGATGGATAAGACTTGACAACTGACTTAATATGGGAAGGGAGGAGGAAGAGTTGAAGATTACTCTGAGGTTGAAAACCTGAGTGACAGTCCCTGAGGACAGGGACTACTTTGTTTTGGTCTTTGTATTCTAAGAACTTGGCACTGTACTCCACACCTAGTCAATGCTTTATAAATATTTGTCAAGTTACATTGAACCGGAACTCCTGAGTTATGTATTTTTTTTTAGATAATGACTTAAGCAGGTCATTTAACTTTCTTGCTGCTAAATTTTTCTCTTCTTACAATGGGCATAATACTATTTGCCACCACTTCACAGGCATCTTCTTGGGAAGTAATCCATCAACATTTGCAAAGAATATTTAACTCATTGGACAAAAATTGCTACTTAAAAAGACCTTTTCTTTAATAATCACTGAGTCACTAAATATATCCAGAAAGGATTTTTGGAAGAGGTTTATGGAATGAGCAGGGGGAAATAAAACTATATCTATTTTGAAAGTATTTTTAGGTCTAATAACTCAGAAATAAAATCTCATTGACTAAGTACTTTTTCTTGGAATCACCTAATAATCATTTGCTTAAGCCCATAGACAAAAACATAGGGTAAGGGAGACTCTTGACTTAGAGAATTAAAGCTATGAAATTCCCTAAATGCCAAGACTCTATTTAAGATTTTCCAGGTCTCTCTAACAGCTCATAAAAACTCCTTGAGACACATATGGACTCTTACTCTTTGTTCTGCATGTGGCCAACTCATTTCTGATTGACAATCTGAACAAGACACACATCTCACTTGGTCTGGCTCTGGATTGCATCAAGGGCTTTTGCTGCACCAGAAAGTAGGCGGAATATAGATTTAGTTGATTCTAAGAAGTGTGATGACTCCTTTAGCTCAAGGTCAGAGAATTCAAGAAGCTAGAACTCCTTGTAGTTGAAGCTTTCATGTCTCTAAAAAAAAGATCATTGGTCATCAAATCCACATGTTTGGAAAAGGCTCACCTTTTGGTTCACTTATAGAATGAGAATTCATTAATGTGGGTAGTCACATTATAGAAATGAAGACTAAAAAGATCCTACATTTGTAGGATTCCAAAGGTCATCTAGCCAGTCGATCCCCCAAACTCCAAAGAAATAGATGGGTATTTAATCTCTGAATTGTCACATTTTGTCCAGAGAAGGAGATTCCACATATGCATGTGGTTTGAGGACCAAGGGGACCTTTGAGATTATTTAGTCCAAACCCCTCATTTTACAGAGAGGTGAAGCCAAGAGAGGTGAAGGTCCTGAGGTCATACAGGTACTAAATTGCTGAGCTGAGCAGATAGGCTGCCCTCAAATCTACTCTTCATTCCACTGCACCATGTTGACTCCTTCCTCTTTTAAAGTCCTCACTGTCAGAAAGTGTTAGTCACAACTAATTCCCATGCTCCCATCTCTCCTTTTTTCAGTTCAAGCAGATTTCTGCTTATAAGGAATGCAGTATCTAAAGATCCCTCTTATAATACAGAATCACTGGGGAAATTGTGGCACAAAGATGAATTAAATGGACAGGAAGCATTAGAATGAGTTCAAATGAAGACTATAAAACTGTTTTGTTTTTGAACCACCAGCAATCCCTACATACTCTCATAATTAAGGAAAAATGAAGTCATCCAAAGGAGGGAAGGGGAATTTCTCCTATCAGATTTTCTTCTCTTCTGTTTCCTAAGAAGGTTTACCATGACCCAATTCAAAACTTTCAGGCATTTCACTTTTTTATAACCTTTACCTTTTTAATAAAAAGTAAAAAACAAAAATAATAATAATATTAATACATTAATGTGCTGAATAGGACCTCGCTATGGTGAGGTCTCTCTCAACAAATGAACATAGGACCGGACGAAAGAAATGGAGTTGCGAAGAGAAATATGGTAGATTATGAAGCTTTTATATTATATATGTATGACTATATTATATATGACTGCAGGTATATGTGTGTGTCTATATGTATGTATAAATATGTATATTTGCCTACATATACACACACGCATATGTACATATTTATACCGACCTCTTTAGATTGAAGTCCAAGGCACTTTTTACAATGAACAGATTAAAGCCATTAATTTAGGACATAGCTGTTTCTGGGTACATATCAGTACATGGCAACAACATTAGAATTTGGATTTTCCCCTCTCCAGCTTTAGAGTGCTCCTGCTTGGGGTAACAACGAGCAGAATTGGCTTAGAGAGAGATGACTTTGATGTGTAGAATGGTGAAATTCACCTATCTTTTCTTCTTAGTTACCGCTAGCAAAGGATAGCTCTCATTGGCTGCATGCCGAGTACTCCAAGAAGGGGATAAAAATAATAAACAGCTCAAGGTTGGTTTCTGACTTACGCTCAGCTGTAGGCCATTTTAAATGGACTACATGGGATGCTGTGTTGCTTTATGAGGGGCCTGATTTAATAGGCCACCCAGGTATCCTTATACTGAAACCAAAATGATATAAAAAGCGGGGAGGGAACCACGCTGAAAGTGAAAAACATTAAAAAAAATGCTTTGCAGTGGCTTGAGCACCCTAATTATTAGCATTTGGTCATTAAATTGGGAAGATTGTGTCTTGTTGCCATCAAATAATTATAAATGTTTTTGTTTACCTCCATGTAGTTATAAGCTAATAGGCATTAGAGTGGAAAAATAACGCATTCATGTTTCCCCTTATGGACTCTAATTTAGTTCGTTCTGGCAGGAATGGCACTGATTTGGTCAGCCTATGTAGCATTTTCTAATCAAGAGTTGAGAAAAAGGGGATATAGTTGCCACTCTTCCCATTTTGGGGTCATTAAGGTTGAGGCTCCATCTACTTTGGGACTGCTGTTCCAGTAAGTTTCACTAAAAACAGCACAGATGCCAATTCTCTCATTTATCAAATGACTTTAAAATTTGGGGAAAAGTCCCAACCCTTAGTTTATTTGTGTAGATATTTTATTTTCTTTATTTGGTGACAATTTCTCTGTGTAGAGATAGGAAAATATTAGTCAGTTCTAGAGGTGCCCAAAGGAAAGGCTGAAGGGAGCAAATGGCACAAAGGTATTTTAGAGGTGAATCGACAATCACCAGTACATTCATCAGTCAATTATAAAGTTGAGGATGAACTAATTTCCATTACACAGACAAGTTGGAAACTTAGTATATACAGTAGAACCCCGGTGGCCTGGAAGAGGGAATGCAGCTACGCAGGTACCTAACTTATGATCCGAGAGCTGCATAGGCACTGGGAGAATTTCTCAACGACAATAAAACATACACAAGTGTTAAATCTCAAATACATCAGATTTAAGCTGGAGATGGAGACATTATTTTTCATTTTGATAGCATGAATAAAGTATGGAGTGGTGCTTCAAGATGCAGCTAAACTGAAGCTCAAAAAAAATGGAAGCTGGATTTTATTTTTAGCAGCTCATCTCTAAAGAAGGAGCTATTGTTTTGTACTACTAACACATTAGTGTGAATTTTTGAATTTGTGACTCATACTCAGGGAAAGCATAGATAAAAGACTCAGTCAAACCTACTCTCAGAATTACATATAGAGGACATGATTACATTGATTATAAGATGAGATAAAATGGACCTTCTTGCTGGGAGAAGGTTCACCAGTTTGAAGAAGATAACCTTTGTGTTGATCCAGACACACTATATTTCATCTAGATATAGACCCTCCTTTGGAAGCCCCAGCTTAGAGCAATTCTCCAGGTAAGCCTCAGCTATTAGGTTGAGGAGGAGAAGAATGAATTATATGGGTGTGCCAATTACAGAGTCTTTCTCCTATTCAAAACCATCACTCATAGAATCAGAGATCTCCAAGGGAACTAGGAGGCTATCAAATCCAAGCCCCTAATTTTACAGGCAAGGAAACTGAGGCCCAAGAGAGGTGACCCAACTTCCCTACAGAACTTTTCCTTTTCCCTCCTTTTCACACCAGCAGTTTAAAAAAAGTATTCATAAAGTAAAATGTAGCAGTAGAAGAAAGCTAACGTTTTTGCTGGCATATATTATCCAAATTGTTACCTCCCCCTGCCACTCCACTAGCAGAGTTGCTCCATTTCCTTAATAAAAGGGCACCTAGACCTTGTTCCTGTCTATATTTAGGCTCTCCTCAACTCCAGAGAAGTTGCTTTTCATGCTTGGCTCCGACTTGGTTCTCACAAAAACTGAGAATCATCATTTTCCTTGTTTACACAGCCCCTTGGTGCATTCACAGAAGTCAAAGCTTCCTGAAGTTCAGGAAAGAGAAATAATGCAGCTAATTTGGTTAGCTTTCCCTCATGTCCACAGGACAGAAAAAAGATTGGCTGAGTTGGAGAGTGATATGGATTGAGTAATTAGGCTTTTGGAAATGGAGTAGTAACTAGGCTCACCCTTCTCCCAATTCCCGCCCCCCACCCCACTACTGAGCAACAGAAGTTGGTTTCATAGAGCTACTCAAGAGAGATGGCTTTTTAGAAATCTTTTGTAATGGCTTGTTAAAATTGGGGTTAAATTCTTCTAAGCAAGGAATAGTGTTCTTTTGTCTCGGACACCAAAGACCTTGGAGAATTAGAAGTGTATGGCAGTTCTGAAGGCTGTTGTACTGAGATTCTTTGTCTAGGTGTTGGGCAATTGTTAAAGTGATGTGTACTCAGAAACAGTCATTTGGAGAGCAGGTGGACACTCTGACCTGCTAAAAGACTAGGTTGATACAAAATATTAATTGAAAGTTACAATATCATTTATAATATAGCAATATATTTCATAGTTAAAATAAACTATTATGCTTTCTCCTATCTTTTTTTAAGCAAGCAGTACAGAGGCAAGATGCAAATTCATATTGAAGCTTATTGTCTAATTTTGAATGGAAACATGAGTTTCTTTGAGTTTGCAAACGAAATGTTGTTTCCGTTATCATTCTTCTGCTCTCTGTTGTTTTCACTTGTGACCAATGCAGAATAGAGTTTCTGGGACCCAAATGGAGTCTTTGCCATATAAAAAAAATGTTTTGGATGGAAGTGGATTGGTCCTGTGTGAGATGAACAAACTAAGACAACCTGCACAGCTTCAGAACCAGGGGATGTTTATTCCCCTCCTGCTGTAAAACTGGGAGTCTGTTGTTTTGATCAGATTCCTGTGCGGTTTGCTCCTGCTGTGTGTGTGTGTGTGTGTGTGTGTGCGTGTGTGTGTGTGTGTATGTGTGTGTGTGTGTATGTGTGTGTATCTATAAAATGTCAGCTTCTCTTTGGGATTATAACTAGATATTTGAGCTGAAGCTTGTGCTTTTCTTCCACCAGCTTTTCTAGGCCCTTCCTTCCTTTTGTTCTCTTTCAATATGTGGTCCTTGCCCATGACTAGTTTCCAGAATGAATTTCCCAGGTATGTAAACAACTGTTTCAGGGGCATTTGGCACCTAGATCTGGAGGTCATATGTTGACTATTGGTTGATGGGCTGTTCAGAGGAAATGCCAGTTCAAACTAATGTGTTTCCAGTGAAAGCATAAGGGGAAGCAGGGTGAAGGTAGAGGATCACAGTTCATTTTTTATGCCATTAGACTGAGTTCTTTTAAGGAATCATCAGTACATGTCATTGAAAAAAATCTATATTTCACTTCTGGTCCTTGACAGGACCATAAAGTTGATCTCTGTTCCTGTTGCTTCCCTAGTAACACCCAGGCTGATTATCTTTTGCCTGCTATTCAACTATCAGAAACAGTTAATATGAATATCTCCACAGAATGACTATATATAGCTTTCTTAATGGCACCAATGATCCTATTTCCATAATGTTTATGTTGGTAGCAAAAAACAAAAAAGGAGGGGGAAGAATGCCTGGAGTGTCACCAAGTAGATGCAAGGAGGGAAAAAGGATGCCTAGGAATAAATGAACCAAGCTGCTGTCTAAGGTACTGAAACATAACGCAGTGAGGAGTAAATAGGCACAGCAGAATGATAACTATCACTTGCATTGGTCCTGGTAACCTTAAAAAAAAAGAGAGAGCAATTGTAGAAACTGGGGCATTATGGATGGGAAAGTCACAACCTCCTGGCAGCGTAATTACTTTGCAGTATCTTACAATTACTTCCCAGCATCATGGTGGGACAGGAAACTGTTTACTTTGGGGACTCAGCAATGTTGCTTAATTTGGGGTTAAGCTGTTCATTGATTTACAAAATGATCATGGAGAGAAGCCCTGGAACTTCACATTAGTGTCCCCGATTTTCTTCCCACCAATTCTATTACTAATTACAGATTCTCATTTGAGCTGATTTTAGTGTTTTGTCATTAAACGCTCCCCACCCCATCACCACCACCACCATTTTCAATTCCTGGCTATGTTGCATTCCAGTGTGCCCCAAACAGGTGGAAACCAAACATAGCTGGTTAATTAACTTGAATCTCAGAGATTACATTTTGTTCCTGTGTAATACTTTGCCCTGGAGAATATTAAACATTATCTTCATATTTACCAACACAGAGACTGAGATACTAAGTTACTTAGAACAAAGAAGAAGAACTAGATTATTCCTGTTCTTCTCTTTCTAGCTCAAATATTCTTCTCTTACTTGATAGCTTGTTATGACTATAACAAGTAAGAGAGGAGGAAAACTCCTATCTTTAATATAGTTTTTTCTTCCACTACTATTTCCATTTTTTCCTGCTCCTTTCTGCCTGCTGCAGGAGAATATTGCTATGCCATCTCCCTATCTCTGTCAAGGTCAGAAAATTAATGGTGTTCTCAGATGCATCTGCTCTTGCTGTTGTCCACAGAGCACTAAACAGCCCTACAGATGTGGTGATATTATGAAGTTAACATGTTATGAGGATGGTAAGGACAAGTGAGAGGCAAGTTATGAAAATGTATAGGTGAAGAACAAAAGATGATATCTTTAAGACAAAGATACCAGTTTCCATTTGAACTTTGACCTAAGGAGAAAAGGGCTCCTGGTCAGGGATGGGCTACCAACTGAAGCTATGTCCTGAAATTCCACTGAGATAAGTGGAGCTAATGTATCACAGTACACCCCCGACTTTACAGTACATAATATGGCTTAAGCAATCCATTGTGGCATTTCTGTATCTGCCCTACCTGTGTCTAGAAGTTCTAAAGAAAAGCAGCATTATTGGATTTGTCACTGAGTTATCAGAAAGATTAGAGAATTCCACCACTGGGAAAGTCTTGTGGGATGGGCCTGAATTTTAGTTTAGCTATCCAGTGCTGGAATGACTTAGTGTTTTTCAAGTACAGCCAATTTTTGAAGGGGCAATTCAGCCTCTTCTACCCACCAAACCTTGGAACAAGGAAGGAAGAAGAAAAGTTTGGAAGTCACCTCTTCTCCTAGCCTCAATATCCAAGGCATGAAGGGATTGCTAATGAGTAGTGGCACACCAGAAAATGGACCCTGGGAAAGAGAGAAACAAAAGGCCTGAATGATCTACACACTGGATTTTCAGTACCTAAGTCATCAAGACTTGTCTGTACTTGTATGAGAATGTACACTTTCCCAACAGACTCTTCAATGTTAGTGTACAGAAACTATCTTCCAATTGGACCAGGACAGTATTAGTATGCAGATCAGAACACTCATTTTCTGAAGAGCCTTTACTTGGCAGGGATGAAAAATCATGCTTCTCTATTGCGCTACAATAGGCTCAATTTATGCCTCAAATGCCCTTGTGTTTCCAGAGTACCCATGGCTACTAACACTGGAAGCAACCCAAATCACCCCCTGAACTAGAAGGTGTTACAAATTTGTGTTGTCATCAGTGCCTGCACAGGTCTCTCTCTGGTCAAAGGTCATGTAAAGCATGGACCATTATGCACAGACTGACTGAGAAGCGATAGTCTGTGTATAATTTTTGGGGGGTGGATGAGGGGTATCACAACTTTACATGCAATGTCTGAAATTAATATGAAACTGAATCCTTGTAAACACAGACATGTTGGGAGGGGGTTGCGTTAGTAATGAAAGGATTAAATTGAGACCCAGCAGCCAAGGACTACGGTTTTGGAGTCTAGATTGGACAAGTAGATTTTTACAATTATCAGCCACCATTTGGTGAAATATAATGAAAATCACAAAGTAACTCCATGGTTATTTCATCTGTTTAAACATCCACTTTTATGTTCTGCTGAATTTCCATTGAAAATAGCAACAAACATTGCTCTAGGAACATCAAAGAAATAGATGCATGAGATACATCAGGGACCTACGGTTTCCTTAGTGTGGGAACTCCCTTCATAGACCCTACTGGCAATCTATCTATAATTTTATAGACTTAAAGTGTTGCCTGAGGGGCAAATAAGTTAAATGGCTCACCCAGGATCACACAGCTAGTGTCAGAGGTGGAATTCGAAACTAGGTCTCCCTTACTCCAAGTCCAGTGGTCTATGTACTATGCCATGTTGCATTTCCTGGTACAAGTGACAGTGGTAAGAATAAAGATTAAAAAGAATAAAGATTAAAAAGCAAACAAACTCAGAAGCAAGGTTGGTATCTGTGCAAATCAACTAACAGACAATACGAAAAAGAGTCTTAAACAGGAAACCAGGAAATGCTCTCGGCTAGTTAGAGGAAGAGATCAGGCTACACACCAAGGCTTCCTTCAAGAGATGCCCTGGATTATGTAGATTTCCACCTATGTCAAACGAACGCTTCTTTAAAAGACTTTAGAAGACCATGCCCAGTGTGACAGAAATAGACTGAAGCAAATCTCTGTAGCTGGATGCATTACATAACTTACCTTAGAGTGGTAAGAATTTATCGGAACCCAGCAGAATTGCTACCCACTGAGGGATAGCATTCTTTTGCCTGAATTTAAACAGATGAAGTACACCATATAGTAGTTAAAAACAACCCCTCAGAATTAAAGCAGCACATTACAAGGTTATTTTCATTGGGCAAAATTTGAAGTGGTCAGATTTGAGTGATGTAAAAGGTTTAGGGATTGGCATTATCATTCAGGGCAGTGGGCTTGATCAGGGCTTGCTGGTCTTTCTAGCAATTCTAGAGTCCCCTTTAAAGTATTCAGTTGTGCGAGACACATGATTTTGTACCAATATTAAAAAGTGGCAGCAGAAACAGATCCACATTAGTCAACACTCCCCTAAATTTTTTCTCAAAGAACTTCCTTTATGAGCCATCTTCCTTTCCCCAAACCTACAATCTTATAATGACTTTCCTTCACTTGAGCTGCTGCATGCACCTCCCTTCATAAATGCTGTCACAGAATCTGAGATGAGGAAACCTTTTACCACTCAGCTAGCTTAGGAAACTTGAGGTGGGGTAGGCACAAGATCAGTGAGACTTCCCATCTGAAACTCAAGCTAAGCCATGACACCAGAAATATTTGTGGTGTACTCATCATCATATAATACGAATGAATCTCAGAATGTTTGGATAGCAGAATAAAACTCTACCAAAGCAGATATTTTCAGAACACTATTTTTAGCTCCAGAAAGCCAATATTTTTGAGTTGGCACTCAACTCATAACAGGCACTGTACATACCTATGGCAAAAGCAACCTGTACGGTTTGGAGTGGGACCTATGCCCACAAAGAAAGAATAATTGATGAAAAGTGATGCCTGAGTGAGACACATCACCAATGGAAAAGGAATGGCTTGAATTTAGGGGCACGTGGGCAGGAATTGGTTGGTTTTTTATAAATAATTGTTGATATTAGATTGAAAAAATCTGTCTTACATGACCTCATTTACCATGCACTGGATTTTATGACCTATGTAAGGGATAAGAGCTTTGATGCCCTATGACTGTATCTCTGTTTTGGCAAATTGTGAACTTCTTTCTTCTGTCTGTTGTCATATACAGAGACCTTCTTAGACTAGAGAAAAAGAGTAGAACAGATTGGTAGATGAGGCCCTTAGTTGTGAATACAGAAAGCCCAAGGCTGATATTCGGTTGAGTGGAATATTTTCCTCTAGTTGCTTCTCCATTGGCTCCTTTAGTTCTCATTCATTCTCTCTCTCTCTCTCTCTCTCTCTCTCTCTCTCTCTCTCTCTCTCTCTCTCTCTCTTTCTCCCCTACCTCTCCCTTTCCTTCTCCCTCTCTTTATTTTCCCCACCCTCACAACAATTGAAGACCTGAGATTGAGCATGGATTTCTGTTCTCCACCGAACACTGCAACAAAGGCCCTGTCAAATGTTTGGCTTCCTTTCATTTCTCCTTCCCGCTTCCATATATAGGCACCTAAACAGAGATTCGATTTCGGATTTCAAGGCATATTGAACCAAGCACTCTGAATGAACATGAGTTTGTTAATTAGTTCAGTGTTATTCTTTATGTCCACTCAGCCTGAATGTTCCTGTGATGACAGAAAGACCAGGAGAAAGTTGACTTGCATCTTAAGACCTTTCGGCAATTCTTCCTGTGTGGGGAGTTTTATTTAGCAGCTGCTCGAGCTTGTGTAAGGGGTGGGAAAAGAAGTGGAGCTGACCCCAATAGGGCTGTCAGAGAGTGGTGTGTGGGGGGTTCCCACTGCCACACTCACTCCCCGAGCCTCGATGACGGCTGAGAGGAGCTGTTGCTGCTGCTGACGCAGGGTGTCCGCAATGAGCAAGGGGAGAGAATTGAAGCTGGCAGTGAGCTGTTCTAGTTTAGACTCCAGACTGCCAATTTGTTTTTCCAAGTCCTCACTCCGGTCGTTGAGCTCTGTGATTAAGTCATACATGACATTCTGCATCTGTGGGGTGAAAAAGAATATGGACCAGGTTATTATGGGAACACAAATAGGGGAGAACCAACTACAACCAGCCTAGAGGAGGACAACCTGTAATGATGACTCATATTCTATCAGACCAAGGAAAGAGGAAAAAACTTAAAGGTTGGATTTGATGGCCTTTGAGGTCCCTTCTAGCTCTAAATCTGTGATCTTGTCATCCTGAAGAAGTGGAGCCTTGAATAGGTGCCTATCATAGACTGACTCCCCAGGCAGTCTCAGTACTATTAGTCCATCAAACCTTCCAAGTGATAAGTCTTTTAAGGTAGTGAAGCCACATGCTGCTAAGGAAGTGGAAGACCATTTCCATGGGCTTAGGTAAGAGTTTTTGACTGATCAGAGAGGGCCTTTGTATTACCTATGATGCTTCTGTTTAACCAAAAGTTTTTTGCTGAATTTGTCAACAAAACAGTTCTGGAAGGACCTTTCCACAAAGTCCCATTGGGATAGGAAAAGAGATCACTCATAAAAGGGGTGGGAGGAAACAGAAATAACAGATGGCAAGGGAAGCAAAGGAAATGAAAAATAAATTAAGAGGGGAAATGGTAGTGGTGGTGGAGAAGTAGCCAAAAGAGAGCTAAGGGACCAGTTTTGAGAGAAAGGAGATAGAAAATGCAGGGGTGCCTACCAAAGTGACTTGCTGCCAAAATGGGGAATTCATTGTGTGCATTAAACCAAATCCTCCACTCACAGAGAGTGTATCCCTGCCCCATTATCTGTGTATCTGGGGAAACCACAATTTTGCTAAGTAAATGGACAACTTGTGTAGTGCTTGTCCTCAAAATCTGTATCAAAAGAATCACAAAATCTCAGAGCTGGAAAGGACCTCAGAAGTCATTTAATTTAGCCATCAGTGGAGTATGGTACAATGAATATTTGGCTCTGGAGACAAAGGTCCTGAGTTCCAATAGCATATCTGTCACTCACAACTTGTATGACCTTGGGTAAGTCATTTAATCTCTTTGGGCCTCCCTCAGTTTCCTTAATTATAAACCGAAGGGGCAGGGATTAGACTAGACAGCTTTTATGGATCCTTTCCAGCTCTAGATATAAGAAGTAGGAAATCCCTTCTGTAAAGTAGCCAACTACCCTGAAACCTCTAGGGATGGGGAATTCCCTACTTCTTACAGCAACCGACTCTACTTTTTAATAGTTCTAATGGGTGTAGGAGAAAGGTGTCATACACCTAGCTAAAGGGCCACATTACTACAGCAACACTCCTGAGTGAGGAAGAACTAGACTAAAATATAATTGCGAAATATTTTAAAAATACATAAAAATACAATGGAACATAGTGTCAATATATGGTTTTCTAAGTCAATGTATGGTTCCTTATGTATAGTTTAGTGGCTCCTCTTTCAATTTGAGTTTGCCATTGTTGGCCTAGGAATTTGTCCTTAGAGTAGAAATAAGCCACTCTTTGTCTTCTGCCTGCGGCCCCTCATTCAAGCTGGTGGGGCCGAATGGGACAAGCGTGACCCCTCTCCCCCAAGACAGTTTTTCAGATACTTGAAGACAGCTACGATGTCCTCCCTACCACCTCTTGTAAAGTTTTCCTTTTTACCAGGTTCTTTTAGCTGATTCTCTTACATGGTGATTTCCAAACTCCTCACCCATGCTGGCCGCTCTCCTCCTTTGGCCTTGCTCCAGCTCCTCCTTCCTAAAATGTGGGGTTCGAAACAGAACACTCCAGATGCAAGAGGCAGTGTGGTGCAGAGGAAAGAACCCTGGGCTTGGAGTCAGAAGACCTGAGTCTGAATCTTGGCTCTGCCACTTATTACCTATGTGGTCCTGGGCAAGTTGCCTTACCTCATAGGGCCTCAGTTTCCTCCTCCATAAAATGATTGAGTTGGTCTACATGACTCCTACAATCTTTCTTTCAGCTCTGAGTCTGTGATCCTATGTGATCTGACTAGGACCAAGGACAGCGGGCCTATTGCCTTCCCATTCCAAAGGCTTTACCTTTGTTAATGCTGCCTAAGAAGAACAAGATCGGTTTTTTTTGGCTGCCATGTCATGCCAATGACCATGTCAAAATGACAACTTGGTGAAGTGACAGCCATTCCTTCAAGGAGCAGTCTTCACAGAGCACCCTCCAGGGATATGCGCATAAACCCCTCCCACTTCATTGAACTGAAGGGGAGGCCTGTTTGTGAGGCAGCTATAAAAAGGAGTCAGAACATTTGGATCCTGCTGTTCTCCATCCCCCCACCCTGTGCCCCCTCCCCCCACCACATTTCAACAGGTTCTTCCTTTCCAAGGAGCCAAAGGGAAAAAAGATAAACGGAGAGTGAACACACACACACACACACACACACACACACACACACACAGAAAGAGGTGATGACTATGCTATCTTCTCCCCTTCGTTGCCTGGTGACGGGATTCCAGGGGAAACACAGCCCAGTGTGGGATATGCTAGGAGATTGCCAATACCTTTAATTCTACCCAGAGAGGAAAAGGAAAAGACTGGCAGCATATCAGTGTTTACTTCTTCTCCCTACTTTACAGCAGGCCATTGTGAAGGTCATTTTCCTAGAATGCTTTCCTGCCCTTCAGGTAATTTGGTCTCCAAATTGTTTCCACTCCAGGATCCATGAGGGATAGATGAGACTTTCTGTTGCACCTGATATTTTTGCTTCACACATCCTGCTATATGTTGGCTTCTGTCTCTGGGAGATACACCAGAGGCAGTGTCACAGAAACCATGGAATACAGTTACCTGGCTTAAATTAGCATGAGAACATGCTTCCTGCTTGCTAGCATAATTTAGCCTGGTCTGGACATATGTGATACTTGGTGTGAGGTGAGGTGGAAAACACTCCTCCTTCACAGGAGCAGTCCTAAGGCAGTGACACTAAATGTGCTCTTTCTTTCCATCTAAACAATAGCTTTTCCCTTGATGGTCTCCTAAAAAACCACTTGCAAACCCTACGTTTCACCCAAATGTTCCAAGAGTAAAGACAGTCTCTCTGTGCTTATTCCAAACTGTGCCAACCCACTTAGGCACTTGATTGTAATTTCCACATCAGGTTAGGGAATCCTTTATTTGACACAATCCTTTCATTGTACCCGGTGCCTGTGGATGACCAAATAACCAATAATTTACACTGATTGTACCACGTTCTCAATGGGACTTAATTTGTGTGAGGGAGTTGCTTTTCTCCTTAGGCTCACCGAGGAAGTGTGTTCCATTACGATAATGAATGTCTGCCTGCATGCTCTACAAGGCTGGCCCTGGGCTTTGTACTTTATGTATGATTTCGATCAAGTAGCAATGAAGAGAACTTGATGAGGGGGAGGCCCCTTTCTTCAACAGGCACCTACGCGCCATGATTACCGATGTGCTCTCTGCTGCTGGTAACAATGACCTTTCATGTTGTAACTTTAGGGATTTTTGAGGAGAAGAAAAATTCTTAAGCTTATTAATCTGCCTCCCAGAAAAGTACCAAAAAGAATGCTTTAGGCTAACACTGGAGTGGCATAGTTATTGTTGCTGAGTCGCTTCAGATGTATCCGACTCTCTGTGACCCCATTTGGGGTTTTCTTGGCAAAGGTACTGGAGTGGTTTGCCATTTTCTTCTCCAGCTCATTTTACCGATGAGAAAACTGAGGCAAACAGGGGTGAAGTGACTTGCCCAGGGTCACACAGCCAATAAGAGTCTGAGGACAGATTTGAACTCAGGAAGATGAGTCTTCCTTACTTTAGGCCTAATGCTCTATTCACTGCATCACTTAGCTGCCTGAAGTGGTACAGAGAAATGCCCAAATCATAGCAGCAAGCCATAAAAGCCCAAGCATTTTGAAAGGAGAGCTTTCTTGCTGGACTCTTTCTTGAACTTTGTATCTCTCTTCCTCTCTCGAAGAGCCAAAGTAGTCAAGTCACAGAATCCAAGAATCTCAGAGTTAGGGAAGGGATGTCAGGGTCATCCAGTTCACTCCCACCTGGACAACGTCTCTATCCCTTTTGTAACATCCCCAATGAGGGATCATGATGGCCCCTGTCTGAAGAACTTTAGTGACAGGAACAGGGCAGCTCATTCTATTGTAAGGCAGCTTTGTTGTGGAAGGTTTTTCTTTAGAGTGAGCAAATATGTCTACTTGTTACTTGTTTCTTCTACCAACTGGTCCCACTTTTGCTGTCTGGACCTGAGGAGAATATCTAAGTCTTATTTTTTTCATATGACAGCTCTTCATATATCAGAGGACAGTATTTATATCATTCCTCTCCCCCTCCCTCCTCTTCTCCACTTTATGCATCTTTGTATACTTTTCTTTTCCTCACATTTACTTCTGCCAGCCTTAAGTTGACCCAGTCTTGAGTTCATCCTGGTCATTCTCCTCTGGACTGTGTATCTTTAGAAACATCTCCTCATTCTCATATTTTCATAGAGGAAAAATGGGAAGGTTTGAAAATAGGGAAGGAATCACTGAAAATCTTCCAATCAGTCACTCTGATTATAACAATAGAGAGGTAGCATGTTGTAGTGGATAGAGGGCCAGCCTTGGAGTCAGAGCTCACTTGAGCTCCCATGAATTTAATTACCATCTCTATGTTGATGGTTCTCAAGTCTACTTATCCTGCCTCAATCTCTCTGCCTCCAATCTCGTATCTCCAAATGCCTTTCAGACACCTCAAACTGGATGTCCAGTAGACATCTTAAACTAAAAGTATCCAAAATGTAAATCATCTTTTCCCTAAACTCTACCTCCTTCCTACCTTCCCTGCTAGTGTAGAGGGCAACACGATCCTCCCAGTCCCTCAGGCTTGCAATCTAGGAGTCAGCCCAGATTCCTCCATCCTCTGCCCTCCTTCCAATCTGTTGCCAAGGTCTGTTGTTTTCACCTTTGCAACAGCTCTTGAATATGTCCCCTTCTCTCCTCTGACACTTCCACAATTCTAGTGCAGGCTCTCATCCCCTCAAGTCTATGTTATTGCAATAGTCTGCTGGTGGGTCTATGTGCCTCATATCTCTTCCCACTCCAATCCATCCTCCATTCAGCCACTAAAGTGATTTTCCTAAAGCACAGGTCCAATCATATGTCCCTCTCATTTTCTCTGGCTGTTGCCCATGGCTGGAATACCATCCCTCCTCTACTCTGACTACTAACCTCCCTGACTTCCTTTAAGTCCCAACTAAAATCTCACCCATGTAGGAAGCCTTACCCAACCCCTTTTGATTCCAGTGCCTTCCCTTTGTTAAGTATTTCCTATTGATCCTGTCTATAGCTTGCTTTGTATAGATTCGTCTGCATGTTGTCTTGCTCATTAGATTGCAAGCTCCTTGAGGGCAGGGACTATCTTTTGCCTCTTTTTATATCCCCAGCACTTAGCACAGTGCCTGGCACACAGTAAGCACTTAATAAATGTTTATTGATTGATTTTTGATTGACTCACACTACCTGTGTGATCATGGTTGAGTCAATTAACCTTGCAATACTCCCTACAACTTTCTAAGTATGTTGGGGAATGGTTGCTGATCTGTATTGGTAGAGGGAGTTTCCACACTGGGAATTCCTTATACTGTTGAACTCACCGGTAGGGACCAAAAGCAACAACAACAACAACACAAAACCCTTATAGAAACTCAGCAGTAATGATAAATAACAAAGTCGATTCCAGGTGGTGCTGTGCTTGCATTTCCCTCCACATTCTCTTTAGGGGACTATCCTGACCTTAGAACATAATGAACCAGTCTCCACGTAAATACAACCTGGGACCTGAGCTGGACACCTCAGGTGAGATAGTTACCATGACTCCTATAGTAAGAACTCACAGAACTGTAGCTCTCACTCGGCATGTTACTTCCTGTCTATAAATTCAGAACCTTGGCAGGACTGTTGCCTTTTTCAGGTGACCTAGTGATCTGAAACAATTTGTTTACCAGACTTTTGAGCACAACATTAATGATAGTTGATTCCAAAACTCTAGAATTTGAACCTTAAGGCTGTTTTTTGTCTGTGTGGTTTTGTGTGTGTTTGTGTTTTTTGGGAAGAGGGGTGGGGTGGATCCTGGTAGGAATTTTTCTCTGGCTTTCTAGTATAGGGTTTTGTGAGGGATTATTTTATCCAGGTATTCCCAGCCACCCTTAAAACAAACAATCTAAATGGAAGAATCTGAAGTCTCTTGAGGGTGGCTTCAGATTCACCCACTCACCTTGGAAAGGTCTACCAGGGTGTTGGCTTGATCACTCAGCTTTCTCTGTTCCATCTTTACGCTTCTCAGCCTGTGGGAGAAAGATGGCAACGATCTCATCTTGGCCTTCGTGCTAAGGTGTTAAGAGATCAACTCTCTCCTTTGGCTTCAGTTTCTTGACCAAATTGCCCTCTCTGATTTTGGAACCTAGCATGGTTAATGTGAACACAACTTGACTCATAGACTTGGCAGGGTCCAAAGAAAGGACAAGTCTTTCTCCTCTCTCTCTCTCTTCTCTCTTTCTCTTTCTGGGTCTACCAAGGAGAACACCAGTAGATCTGAAGTGGAAACTGTCATGGGCCTCTCTTTTCTACCACCTCCCAGGCCACTTTCTCTAGGCCTCATGAGGACCATGGGAAGTTCTGTTGGGCATGGCTCTACTTACTGGTGGATAGCCTGGAGGAATTTCCTCTGGTGTTTCCGGACTTTGGCATGGTCAATCTTTTTGAGCAGCTTGGTGTGTTTATAGATAAGCCATGTTTCTCGAAGGACATTTGCTGCAGCATTCTTTATCTATGAAAGAAAAGCAGACACTGGGATCAGCTCAAGTTCCTGAGTTGGTATTAAGAAGTGTATGTAGTTGATCACACACTATCTGCTATGGTCTGTTTTGGTCATCAGAATGAAGAATTCTTAGAAATAGACGATTAAAATCCATCTCCCACCACACCTTTTTAGGGAACACAAGAGACCATGGTGACTTGAAGTTCATAGATGATAGATTAAGATTTAGCATTCAAAGGGCTTAGAAGACCATATAGCCCAATCCCTTTCATCTTACAGATTAGGAAACTGAGGCCCAGAAAGGTTAAGTCACTTGGCTAAGATCGTATAGATAGTAGACTGCAGAGCTGGGTATTCCTGCTGTAAGTCTAGTGCTCTTCTTACTGTACCAGTTTTTTTTGTTTGTTTCTTAAGAAATCATCCCAATGACCCTTCTTTAGGCTATGGCTGCTGTTGCTATCCTTAGCCAGGATTCATTATCCAAACCCTGAGGCCTTTCGGCCACATTTTTCATAAATATAATTACACCTCTATGTCATGGCTGTTGAGGCCCACAGAGTTCTGAGATACCCACCCATTAGGTACACATGGTAAATCTCCATAATTCAGAAAATAAACTGATTTCCATTGGCTGAAGCTGTTAATGTATCCTCTTTGGGGAAAAGTCTTCCCAACAGAATGAAAATGGAGCCATCAACAAGCCAATTGTCCCATTCCCAAATGACCCTAAACATTGAAACTGCAGTTTTCCATGCAGATATAATTGGAACAAAACTGAAATATTTCCAAAGCAATTCCTGAAAATCAGCTAAGATTTTTCAGTGTGAAGCTGGAGCTTTCCCCCTTCAGAGGCTGGCTTCTTCTTGGTGCAATACAGTCACACATTTCTACATAAGACACTGTAATCTGTTGACATGGAAACCACTGATATCACCCGGTTCATGACTGAACTGAGACATATCAACAGTGTCCAGATGGCAAGGGACAAAGTTTTCATTCACACAGAGACATCTTCAGTAATTAGTAACAAGAGCGAGGGGAAACATTCCTTATTAAACACAAACTAAATAGATTCTTGATTAACCATTACCATTTCTATCAGCCATGCAAATTGGCCCAGGCCCACAGGCCCATAGGTTCAGGGTATAGCAGGAATTAAGGCAGGTCTAGAGAAAGTCAGATGTTTATTAGAGGTGGTCTGGCAATTCACATCCATAGACCGCCTTATGTCTCTCAAAGCACTTTCCTCTTAACAACCCCCCATGAGAGAGATAGTGTGGATATTATTATCCCGGTTTTATAGGTGTGGAAATTGAAATTCACAGCAGTTAGGAGATTTGCCACGGTCACACAGATAGTAACTGTTTGAGGCAAAATTTGAACCCAAGTCTAGAGACTCCAAGTTCAGTGCTCTTTCCATTATAGTGGTATAGTGGGAAGAACACAGGAATAGAATCAAAAGACCTAGGTTCGAGTTCCAGCTCCCTTATTTATTAGCTGTGTGACCTTGGGCCAATCACTTCATGTCCCTGAAACTCAGTTTCCTCATTTGTAAAGTGGTGATCATAATCCTTAAAATGCCCATCTCAGGTGGCTGCCATAAAAAGGAAATAAGAGAATGGACTCCAAAGGGTTTTGAACAGGAAGTGTAACACAACTGCCCCCTAGAAAGAGGAAAGTCTGAGGATGCCACCTTGTGACCCTTCTGAGAATTAGGACGTCAGGGGATACTGACACATCAGAGAGGCACTAGATGGCATGGGAAGGGCCACTGAGCATTTTTGCAGGTTAACTATATGAGATCATAGATCTAGAGGTGGAAGGGATGTTACAGGATGCCTACTCCACCCCTTCCCATTTTATGGACAAGGAAACTGAGGCCTAGAGAAGTCAAGTGACCTGTCCAAAGTTATATAGGTAGTAAGAAGCTGTCAGGTTTCAAACCTAGGTCCTCTGATTCCAAAGCCAGTATGTTTTCTACTGTATCATGGTCTGTGTGTATATATGGTGAGGGAGAGAAGAGAGAGAGGGGGAGAGAGAGAGAGGGTAAGAGAGAGAGAGAAAAATAGGGGGAGAGGAAGAGAGGCAGAGAGAGGAGAGAGAGCGAAAAAGAGAGAGGGGGAGAGAAAGAGATGGGGGAGAGGAAGAGAGAGGGGGAGAGGAAGAGAGAGGGGGAGAGGAAGAGAGAGAATGAGAGAAGGAAAGAAAGGGAGAAGGGGAGAATGAGGGAAAGAGAAAGAGAGAGGGGAAAAGGAAAAGAGAGAGGGGAAAAGGAAAAGAGAGGCAGAGAGAAGGAGAGAGGGAGAGAAAGAGAGGAGAGAGAAAGGGAGAATGAAAGAAAAAAGAGAGGGGGAAGAGAAAGAGAGGGGGAGAGAAGGAGAGAGAGGAGAGAAAGAGAGAGAGAATGAGAGAAAAAGGGAGAGAAAGGTTGGATTATATCTTTCCCTGGCTCTGCTTTGTTTTCTATAAACAGCTAATTCTTCTCAGAAACATTCCATGTGACATAAATATTGTTTTTTTGTTCAGTAAAAGTCCACTAGGAAAGTGGCTTGAAATGACTTAACTATACACCTCTGGCACTGATGTTTCACCCAGTAGAATGTAATCACAAGGGCAGGGATTGTATTTTTCTGTGATGCCAGCACCTGACACATTGATAAGCTCACAGGAGATACTTAATAAATGCTTGTTGATTGATTGGTTGACTTGCTTGCTGACGTTGAATTGGATGGTGGTGGGTGGAAGATGATGGCAGTGAGCATATAAGAGGAAGAGGAGGTCGGTTGGGCCTGGCTGGAAGCGGATTTGTTCTCCTCCAGGGTGGGTATGGTTGGCAGGAAGAGTGAATCCCTTCGCTTTGTATCATATGCCTTGGGGGGAAGAAGTAGTGAGAAGTAGTGGACAGTGTTGGACTTAGGAATACCTGGGTTCAAACCCTGCCCCTGAAACTTACAAGCTGCATGACCCTGGGTAAGTCATTTAGATTCTTTGTGACTTAGTTTTTTCATCTGTCAAATAGAGATAATACCTGTAGTATCTATGGTGGTTGTGTAAGAAAAGGTAAGTTAGGAGAATTTGCAAACTGTAAACACTCTATAAATATTAGCTGTTATCATAATTATTATTATTGGAGGAGGCACATAATGTGGGTACATGCCATTTTCAGATTTCTTGAGTGCTTAGTCCCTTATCAAAGGAAAGTATCTGAGCAAATCTTTACTTTGTTTGATATGATGGAAAGAACATTAGATTTGCAACCAGGAGACCTGGAATTGAATAGCATCTTCAAAATTTACTAGATACGTGAAAATAGGCGAGTAATGTAACCTTTCTAAGCCTGTTTTCCTCATATGTAAAGTGGGGAAATAACAGCTGCATTATTTATCTCACAAAGTTATTGAAAGAAAAGGGCTTTGGAAACTGCAAACCATTCTACTAAACATAGATAGAAACACTCAGTTGATTTAGTTAGCTCACCCTCTTTTGGATGCTAATCTTATAGAATTATTGCATGTTGTAGCTGAAAGGGACCCCTAAAAACTATCTATCCAACCTATTCATCTTACAGATGAATATCATAAGGTCACAGTATTTAGGGCTGGAAGGGACCTCTGAAATAATTTACTCCAGTCCTTTCATGTTTTACTGGTTAAGAAACCGGGATTCAGAGAAACCAAAAGATTTCAACCAAGTCACATAGTAAGCAGGAGAGCTGGGATTTGAACACAGGTCCTGACTCCAAAGTCAGCAGCCCCTCCACAGCATGTTTACTGAGCTAGAGAATAATAATAGTAATGGACAAATCTCAGAGTTGGAAGAGATCTCAGAGGGGATGCAGTTCAGCCCTCATCTGAACACAAATCACCTAATCAATAGTCAGCCAATTTCTACTTGAAGATTTCCAGGAATGAAGAACTTACTACTTGCCAAAGCAGTCCATTCTGCATTGGGGCAGCTCTAATTGTTATAGCAACAACAGAGTTGAAGTCTCTTTAAATCAATGATCTTATGATAACATGATCTCACTGATTTCTACCTCTCTGGTGGCTCCTTCTTATTCTCCTTTGCTGGATCTTCAATGAGGTTATGCCCACTAACCCTGGGCATCCCCCAAGGGCTTGTCCTGGGTCCTCTTCTCTTCTTCTTTACCATCTCACTTGGTGATCTCAGCAGCTTTCTTGGATTCAATGATCATCTCCATGCAAATGATCCCCAGGTCTATTTATCCAGCCCTAACCTCTCTTGATCTCCAACTGCATAGGAGACATGTCAAACAGGATGTCCTGTAGACCTCTTAAATTCAAAATATCCACAGATGAGCTCATTATCTTCCCCCTCCCCCAAACCCTTCTATCTTTCCAATTTCCTTGTTAATGTTGAGGGCACTACCACCCAATCACATAGACTCACAACTTATGCGTCATCTTTGTTATCTTACCCTCAGTCACCTCACATATCCAATCTGTTGCCTTTACAATATCTCTTCTACAGGACCCTTTATTTTCTCTGATGTAGGCCCTTCTCTGGTGTAGACCCTTATCACTTCACACCTGGACTACCTGTAACCTTCTGTTTCATCTTCCCCATTTCAGTCCATCCTGAACTTAATCGTCTTCCTTAAGCCCATATCTAACAATGTCACCCGCTACTCAACAAACTCCAGTGGCTCTCAATTGCCTCCAGGAACAGATATAAAATCCTATATGTAAAGCAGTTAGCTGGCATGCTGGATAGAACACTGGGCCTGGAGTCAGGGAGACCTGAGTTCAAATCTAACCTCAGACACTTACTAGTGGTGTGACCCTGGGCAAGTCACTTAACCTCTGTTTGCCTTAGTTTCCTCAAATGTAAATGGGGATGATAACAGCACCCAACTTCCAAGATTGTTGTAAGGATCAAATAAGATAATATTTGTAAAACATTCAGCAGAGTGCCTTGTATACAGTAGGTGCTTAATAAATGCTTCTTCCCTTCCCTTTCTCCCATTTGGCTTTTAAAGCTCTTAGTTATCTCTTCCTACTCCTCAAGTCTTCTTATGCTTTATTTCCCTTTATGTGATCTAGGGTCATTGGTCCTTTTGTTCCTTTCACAAAACACTCAATCTCCCAGCTTTGTGCCTTTTTGCTGGCTGTCTCCAATGACTGGAATGCTTTCCCTTCTCATTTCTACTTTGGGGCTTCCCCAGCTTCCTTCAAATTTCCCCTCAAATCCTAATTTCTGCATGAGGTATTTCCCAGTCCTCCTCAATGCTAGTGCCTTTCTTCTGAGATTACCTCCAATTTACTCTGTCTATATCTCATATATGCATAGCTGCTTGCATGTTGTCTCCCCCATTAGAATGAGCTCCATTATGGAAGATACTGTCTTTTGCCTTTCTTTGTATTCCCAGTGCTTAGCACAGTGCCTAGCATATAGTAAGTGCTTAATAAATTGCTTACTAGTCATCTTATTGGGAAAATTGGGACACTAATGCACTATTGGTGGAGTGGTAAACTGATCCAACCATTCTGGAGAGCAATTTGAAACTATGCCCAAAGGACTATCAAACTGGGCATACCCTTTGACCCAGCAATACCACTACTAGGTTTGTAAGAGATTAAAAAGAAAAGGACCTGTATGTACAAAAATATTTATAGCAGCTCTTTTTGTGGTGGCCAAGAATTGGAAATTGAGGGGATGTCCATCAATTGGAGAATGGCTGAACAAGTTGTGGTACATGATTGTGATGGAATACTATTGTGCTATAAGAAACAACAAGCAGGATGCTGTCAGAAAAACCTGGGAAGACTTACAGGAAATGATGCAAAGTGGAGTGAGCAGAACCAGGAGAACATTGTGCAGAGTAATGGCAATATGGTACAGTGATCCACTATGAATGACTTACTTAGCTATTCTCAGCAATACAATGATCCAAGATAATTCCAAAGGACTCATGATGAAAAATGCTATCCACCTCCAGACAAAGAACTGATGGAGTCTGTTGTAAGTTGAAGTATACTTAAAAACTTTATTTTTCTTGGGTTTTTTTTTGGGGGGGGTTATATTTTCTTTCACAACATGGATAATATGGAAATATGTTTTGCACAATTACACATATTTAACAAATTGCTTCCCTTCTCAATGAGGGGGGAGTGGAGGGAGAGGGAGAATTTGGAACGCAAAATTAAAAAAAAATAAACAAAATATTTTTAAAAATAAACTTATTGACTTAACTGAAAGTACACTGGATATGGAATAAGAGGTTCTGGGTTCAAATCCGAATTCTACCACCCCCCCCCACCAGTGTGACCCTGGGCAAGTCACTTTGCCTCTGTTTGTTTCAGTTTCCTCAGCTGTAAAATGGGACTGATAACAGCACCTACCCCTCAAGGTTGTGGTGAGGACCAAATAAAAGAATGTATTTTTTTTAAAGCACTTAGTACAGTTCTTGGCACATGGTCGGTCCTATATAAATGCTTATTCCCTTCTCTTTCCTTCTTTCTCTTATCCGTCCCTCACAATTTGATGCCATTTGTAAATCCGATAAGTATGCCAACTATATGTGCCTGGATGGCCTGCTGGACTTGGAGTCAGGAAGACCTGGGATCGAATCCTACCTCTGACTTTTATTAGCTTTGTGATCATAGACAAGGCAATTAACTTCTCTGAAACTCAGTTTCCTCATGTGAAAATGAGGGCGATAATACGTCTAGTACCTGTTTCTCAGGGTCGGTATGGCGTTCAAATGAGACAATGCATGGAAAAGGACTTGTGGACTTTAAATTGTTACATATGGTTGCTATCACACATTTTTGTTATCTTCATTTTACAGATAAGTCAGCTGAAGCTCAGAGACATGATTTGCCTTTCCTAAGGCCACAAAATAAGTTAAATGACAGCACCAGAACTCAAATTCAGCACTTTTGAATGCAAGTCCAACCCTCTTCCCACATGTCATGGAGCATCCTGGAAGCTCCATTGGTGAGTCCATTCCCTACCAGACCCAAGATCTAGGAAAGAGGGGGAAGGAAGAGAACCATCCAAAGCCAGAGGGAGGCTGCCATTGGTTCCTGAATGCCTACAAAGTACAGCGAGGGGAAGCTGCAAAGGTAAAACTAGAACCCAAGGCCAAGAACAGTAACAGGGGGCTCCATGCTCTCTGCCAATTTATACAAAAATCCTAGTAATGCATATTTTGGAAGTGCTATTCAGCTGGAAGGGGCCCAAGCGCTCTTTGGCGATCACAGGCCATCCTAGGCAGGTTGAGAGAAGAGGGTCAACATTTGGTGGCTGGTGCCCTGCATGGAAATCACAGCACTGCAGAGCCCTCGTTAGAGGTATTCACATCTTTTTTTATGGGTTTGGATGTAAGCGGAATGTGTGCAAATATGTTTAAGAAAGTGTAATGTTGAAGGAAAAGTGCTGGTTGCTGTCTTGGAAATTAATTGCCAGCAAATGGCCTAGCACAAATGGTCTAGCACAAAGCTAAGTGGATCGATATCTACAAGAGAAGAAGAAATAGGCTTTTAACTGCAGAGAGCTTTTCCAGTCCAGCAGTAGATGTGACAGAAGCCTCCCTCCACATCAGTCAGTGGAGTCCTTTTTCGGGCTGAGGGGAGAAGTGAGGTTTCCTCTTCTTTGAATGAAATCCCTCCATTCTCAGGATGGTTAGGAGACTCCATAAAAGTCTGAGTTGGAGTTAGAGTTAGAGACAGCACTTCCATTTCCAAAATGAATTTGGGCCCCCTATGGGAACCCAGAGCCAAAAGGCATGGCTGGGAGGATGAATATGGGAGAAGGCAATGAAGGGAAGGAAGACAGGGTTGGTAAAATCTAGGACTCTATGGCCTTTCAACTAGTGCTTTCGAAGTGGATAGGGAGCCAGGCCTAGAGTAAGGAAGAATTGAGTTCAAATACAGCCTCTGACCTTACTAGCTATGTGACCTTGGGTAAGTCACTTAACCCTCTGCCTCAGTTTCCTCATCTGTCAAATGAGCTGGAGAAGGAAGAGGTAATTCACTCAGAAGGAAATGGCAAACCACTATCTTTGCCAAGTAAACCCCAAAAGAGGTCATAAAGAGCCAGACAGGACTGAAATGAAGGAACAGAAACAACAACAAGAAGTAATCTTTCCACCAATACCATCCTCTTCAGTTTAGAGGAAGGACAATCAAAATGCCTCAAGTCCTCAGATTTTTTGTTTGTTTTTTTTTTTTGTTTGCAGGGGGGAAGGCAGGGCAATTGGGGTTAAGTGACTTGCCCAAGGTCACACAGCTAGTAAGTGTGTCAAGTGTCTGAGGCTGGATTTGAACTCAGGTGCCACCTAGCTGCCCCCAAGCTCTCAGGTTTTAACCAATAAAGAAGTAGGGGCCCTCTCATAGAATCACAAGGTGTTAGAGCTGAAAGGGACTATAGAGTTCGTCTGGTACAACCCACCAACCCACCCATTTTATAGATGAGGGAGCTGAGGCCCAGAGAGAAGTGCTCAAGGGCACATGACCAGGTAAAGAGAGATGAGACTGAACCCAGGACTTCTGACACTGCCCTCCTCCCTCAACACACACAGCCTGTTGAGAGGGAGACATCTGAGTATGATCCCTTAAGTATCTGCATGGAAAATGAGCCTTAAGCAACGAAAGAAGCCTCCAGTATTAAGTTCAGAATTTTTCTGATTCCAAAATGTTTACATGAAGATATATTTTTATTTCTTTTCCCAAAGAAACATGTGTGGGATAGTGGAAAGAATACTGACCTTAAGGTCTTGTCAAAAGAACCAAGTTCAAATTATAATTTATGTGCTTCATAGTAATGTCTGATTTTGTTGTTCAGTTCTTTCTCTTTCCTTCTGTCTTTCTTTCTTTTCCTTCCTTCCTTCCCTTCTATCTCTCTATCCACCTATCTATGATATTGTTATTATTATTACAACTTCAAATAAATTATCTTAAGTGCTTTGCAAACTTCAAGAAGCTATATAGGATTCTGGATTCTGAAGGAGACCTCAGGTATTATCTAGTCCAACCTTTCCATTTTATAGTGAGGAAGCTCAGGTCCACCTAGAGAGGTAACTGACTTGCCCAGTCACAAAGGTAGTAGATGGCATAGGTGGGGTCTGAACCTTAGTTGTCTGGCTCTAAATCCATTGCTCTTTTGTGTCTTTTTCCTTCAGTGATAATACCATCACTACTACCACTTACTACTACTACTACTACTACTACTACTACTTGTCATATAAATCAATGATTGTTGTCATAACCTCACCCAATCATTCAGAAGAAAGCTGAAGAAAGGAAACTTTGTAATCATCGAAAGGCTAAAAAGAGTAATTGAGGACATAGGAACAACCTTGAAGCTGTTAACTGGAAGAAGGATTAAATTTCTTCTGTTTGGCCTCTGAGGGTGGGGTGGGGAGGGCAGGGTGTATAGGCTTGATGTAAGCAAACATTTACCCCACCATTGGAACTATTCAGGAGTAGAATGGGCTGCCCCGGGAGGTTAGTGGGTGCTTCCTCACTGGCAGCCCCAAGGAGAGGCTGGATGTCTGTGATAGATGGCTGTGAGCTGTGAGTTGGAGGTTCCTCCTTCTGACTCTGAGATTCTGCAATTCCATGTATTTGAAAGGGAAAGCAAACGCTTACTAGCTGTGTAATCCTGGGCAAGTCACAACTCCTCTGGGCCTCAGTTTCCTCGCCTGTAAAATCATAATAATAGCTCACAGGGTTGTTGTGGAGAAAGTGCTCCGTCAGCTTGAACGTTCAGAGACGGGAGCTATTATTAACAAGAACAAGAACAATCTCTCTCCCGAATCACGTGGGCTTCTTGCTTGGCTCTTGTGAAACCTGTACCTGGTAGCTGCTATGAAATTAGAACCAGGCATTACACCGCACCTATAAACTCTGGTGAGGAAATGAAGGGGGACGAGAGACCCTGTGGCTGAGCGTCTCATTTCCTCCCACAGCTGTGAAAGGCCTTTGAAGAGCAGTTCCCGGGAGTCCTGCTGGTGGAACCCAGAGGGAGGCCATTATTAGCATCTCTATTATGTGGCAATTTTGCTTAAGCCCCAACAGAATCCCGCGGTGGGAAGGGATTCTCTCGTTAGGCGGAGGATGCAAAGGGAAGAAAGGGAGGGGGGACTTAGGGCCACAGGACTGAGAGCTGGAATGGATCTTAGAGACCGCTCATTTTACAGGGAAGGAAACAGAGGCCTAGGTAGGCACAGGGACTTTGGAGGCAGCGTGGTGTAGTGGACAGAGGGCTTGTCTTGGAGTTAGGAAGACCTAGGGATTCTGGACTTTGACACTTTGACCCAGTTCTCTTTCTACTATCCCAAGAGAACTGTAGGAATGCTGAACTTATTATGTGTCCAGAGCCCTGCACATTTGTTATCGTTGTGACTATTCATGACCGCATTTGGGGTTTTCCTGGCAGAGATATTGGAATGGTTTACCATTTCCTTCTCCAGATCATTTTACAGATGAGGAAACTGAGGCAAACAGAAGTTAAGTGACTTGCCCAGGGTCACACAGCTGTCTGATACCAGATTAAAACTCAAGTCTTCCTGACTCCAGGCCCATTGGTCTATCCAGTACATCACCTAGCTGTCTCACCCTGCACATAGTAGGTGGTTAATTAGAATTTGCTTAATTGAACTGAAGAATGTATACGCAGTCCATATAGGACTTACACCTGTTCCAGAAGAGAAGTGAAGCAGGAA
The DNA here is from genome assembly GCF_011100635.1 of Trichosurus vulpecula. NCBI lineage: Eukaryota > Metazoa > Chordata > Mammalia > Diprotodontia > Phalangeridae > Trichosurus > Trichosurus vulpecula. The sequence goes on along the minus strand of NC_050576.1, from coordinate 162,995,168 downwards.
TTTGGGGCCAGAGTCAGGAGGAAGGCTTAATATGGTGCATGCCAGTCTGGAGGTCCCTCTGAATTGTAAATGAACTTTTCCTGAGCCAAAGAGGTCCGATCACTACCTATCATCCCACCCAAAGAACTGGAATGTTGGGGGGTGGGGAAAAAGGCACCCAAAGGGGAATTTAGCATCTTCCAGGAGAGAGTTGACTTCTGGGAGAATTCCATGAGAGATTGAAAAAATAAGAAAATTATAAGCCTTAGGGAGAGTTGACTAAAGAGGGAATCTGAAAGAAAGGGCTTACTCATTCAAGGAGAAGGGACAAATAAGAATAAATTTCTATTGCTGGAGCTATAATCAGGAATTCTTGTGCCTGGGCTAAGGAGGGGAGAGAGGGGAACTAGGGTAGTGAATCTCACCTAAGGGTATGGACCCTAGGGGGAGAAAGTAGATTCCCCCCAGGGCACTGCGGGTTTCTATGATGCTGAAAGGATTGACTGATGTTGGGGAGGGGTCCTGGATGTGTGCAGCTACCAAGGGGAGAAAGCCTACCTCCAGATGGTACTGTAGAGACAGTCTCAATTTGGACACCCTGGGGATGCCCAAACCCCAAATGTTCCACTTTAGTTTTGTCTTAAAGCTTAAAAAAATCACTGACCTTCCCACCGCCCTGCCCCCATACACTGAGAGGTTTTTACTGCAAACGTAATTATTCCCATTTTTCAAACGAGGAAACAGAGTCTTAGAGAGTTGAAATTATTTACATAAAGTCACACAGTTACCAAATATCAGAGCCAAGATTCACTCCATGTTTTCAGACTCCATATTTAGGGTACATTATTACATTAAGCTGTTTCCTCCTCTAAGAAATGAGACCTAGTTCCCAGGCACACCACTGGTACTGATCTCTATAAACTTCCAGCAAAAGTTCTCTATAAACTTGTAAATTTTCCTGTTGTTCTTATTTCACATCCTTATACACAGAGAGACACTTCATCAGAAAAACAACTAGTTTTAGATTCCAAAGACTTGAATTCAAATCCTACCCCTGACTTCCAGCAAGTCATCATTAGCAGTGTGACTCTGCTTCCAGGATAATAATACTGGCACCACATTCCACATGATTTAGTATACACGTGACATGTTATTCCGTTATTATGCTTCCCCCCCCAAAAAGGCTGTCAGCTATCAAATAAAATATTAGAAGTTTTGAAATAATTCAGTAATTCAAAAGGAAAAATATCTTTTTTAATGGCTCCTATGGTTAATTTCGGGCAGCTATGTGGTGCAGTGGATAGAGTGACAGACCTGGAGTCAGGAAGATTCATTTTCCTGAGTTCAAATCCAGCCTCAGACACGTGCTAGCTGTGTGACCCTGGCCAAGTCACTTAACCCTGTTGGTCTCAGTTTCCTCCTCTGTCAAATGAGTTGGAGAAGGAAATAGCAAACCACTCTAGTATCTCTGCCAAGAAAATTCCAAATGGGGTCAGACACGGTTGAAATGGCTAAATAACAACATGGGTTAGACTAGACAGCCACCAAGGTCCATTTCAATTCTCAGATTCTAGGATTCTGTGACTGAGCATCTGGGGGGAATCTAGGTCCTTTTTGCAATCCTTGACAAAAATCTCTCCGCTTCTCATTTGCATATATATTATATACTAGCCCAGAGGTTAGGAATAAGTTGTAATTATGAGACTAACAGTGACAGTAACGTCGCAGAGTTAGCGTGGGAAGGTCTGATGGCATTCGAGACCTCGCTGCTTGGTGTGGCAATTTGTGCATTAGTAAAGACAGACCCTAGGATTCAGGAAGAATTAGAAGAGAATCATAGAATCTCACAGTTGGATGGGGGTTCTGCCATATCATCTAGTTCAATTCCTTGCCTAATATATAATAATAATATTAGTGCTAATATCTAATATTTACATAAAGCTCACTATGTGCCAGGCACTGTGTTAGGCACTCTACAATGATTATTTCGTTCGATCCCCCCAACAACCCTGGGAGGCAGGTGCTGTTATCATCTCTATTTTATAGATGTGGAAATTGTGGCAAACAGGTTAAGTGACTTGCCCAGGGTCAATTGGTCAGACATAGCTAGTCATTGTCTGAGGCTGGATTTGAATTCAGATCTTCCTGACTCCAGGTCCAGCGCTCTATCCACTGTGCCACCTAGCTGTCCCTAAAGGTCTTCTACAACTTTTTTTTATGTCTTAATTTGTGTTTTATCACCCAAGTCTGTGTTTTCATGAACCTAGGATTATATTAATTGAAAATAGACATCAGCATGGCATATGAAACATTGAAATAACATGTCATCTGTTTTATTTTAGAAATTGTTTCAGGAGATACAACCCCAACTCTAGGAAGATGCCCAAGTGATGTGAATGTCAATATAGATGGAAGAATAAACTGCATACCAGACCAACTTGCAACAGAGGTTTAAAAATATTGCTATCTTGTCAATTTCATGTATTCTTCCTAGCATGTTATAATTACACTATTCTGAGGCTATAGACTCCTTATGGGCATACTTTATACTGCCTAGATCCTAGTATAATGCCCTATCTATCGTAGGTACTTAATACACATTGGTTAGATTAATGAACAAATATTGATAGTTGGACATAAAAATTGGGTCCATCTCTCATGATATCTGTATATAAATTAGGCTGCATTTGACCCACTACTATGAGATTTTTTTTACTAGCATCCTTTCTACAACATTTTTAATATTGTGAAATCAGAGCCCTGCCTGCTTAAGAGTTTCGCTTATTCAGATCCATAACTAAAAATTCTTGTGCCCCCTTTCTGGGGGGCAGAGAAGACAACGTATCTCAGGTACAGTTGCTCTAGGAGAGTTGTTGTTCAGTCGTGTCCAATTCTCTGTGATCCCCTTTCGGGTTTTCTTGGTAGATACACTGGAGTGGTTTGCCATTTCCCTCTCCAGCTCATTGGATCATGAGGAAACTGAGGCAAATAGGGTGAAGTTACTTGGCCAGGATCACACAGCCAGTAAGTTTCTGAGGCTAGATTTGAACTCAGGAAGATGAGCCCTGTGTTCTGTCTATGGTGGCACCTACCTACCCAGGGAGAAGGAGCAGTCCATTTCCTCCAAAAGTTTGACCTGTGAGTTGTGGCATTACTGACTGTCCGCAGTCCTACAACCTCAAGAGGGAGGCAAGGAGAGAGGAGGAAGGCAGCCCTGGGAGAGGTGTTACAGGTCCCTGGGAGTGACCACATGAACCTTCAGGGAGGACCAGCTGTACTGCTAGAAGCCAGCTGGGATGGTGGATCGAGTACTTAAGAATTGCAGTCAGGAAGACCCAAGTTCTTTAAAAATCCCGCCCTACCTACTTGCTAGGTGGGTGACCTTGGGCAAGTAGCGTAACTTCTCTCAGCCTCAGTTTCCTCATCTGTAAAATCATGATACTACCTCATAGGGATATTGTGAGGATCAAAATGAGATAATATATGTGGAGGGCTTTGTGAACTTTGTAGTACTACATGAATGATAGCTACTATTATTATTATTGTGAAGCCCAGAGGTGAAAGCCCCTAGCTCTAACCCCACCCCATATCAGTGCCATAGGGCAAAGCTTGATGACCCCAGCCCAGTTATGGCTTCATTCTTTTTTTTTTTGAGGCAATTGGAGTTAAATGACTTGCCCAGGGTCACAGAGCTAGTAAATGGCTGCATTTGAACTCAGGTTCAACCTAGTTGTGCAATCTAGCTGCCCCATGGCTTTATTCTTACTCAATTTCTTCCTGCTAATAAATAAAGGGACTAGTATCACTAGCGCTCATTATGAGGGAAGGGAATAAATATTTATATAATGCCTATTCTATGATGGGCATTATCTCAGTTGATCTTCACAACAACCCTACTAGGGTCTGAGGATGGACTTTAATTCAGGATTTCCTGATTTCAGGCTCAGTGCTATCTACTGTACCACCAGCTGCCTCCATGATGACAACTAGCATTTATGTAGCGCTATAAGGTATGCAAAACATGTTACAAGGATTCCTTCTTTTGATCTCCACAACAGCCCGGCAAAGTAGGTGCTGTTTTTTTTTCTCATTTTACAGATGAAGAAATTGAGGCAGGCTTGTTCAGTGCCATATAACTCAAAAGTGTCCCAGGTGGGAATTGAACTCAGGGCCAAAACTACATCATAGGAAAAAGGGAAAGACAAGGACGCGGTTAGGTTGGGGAGTAAATCAGTGTGACCACAGTGAAAGTACATTTTTGTGATTAATAAATTACAACACCTTTCCCCATACGGTTTGATTTTGGTATTTACACAAGAACTGATCTACCTCATAGATTTATTTCCAAGTGATTGTTTCCATCTGTTGTTAGATCTCTTACTTACCTACCTCCTGAGAGATTATATCATGATAATTTCTTTCCATATCAAGTAGTTTCTCTCTCTCTCTCTCTCTCTCTCTCTCTCTCTCTCTCTCTCTCTCTCTCTCTCTCTCTCTTTCTCTCTCTGTCTCTGTCTCTCTCTGTCTCTCTGTCTCTCTCTCTGTCTCTCTCCCCTTCTCTCTTTCTGAATCTGATGAGATCTTATGAATATACCATATACCAAACTTTGGAGGTTTATTTGATCTGTGAATTATTCCATCTAGACCCAAAGGGCAGTTTAGAGAAACCAGAAAAGAATTGAACTCAATGGAAAATAGACTAAGGAATTAATTCTGAAAAAGAAAGGTGGGCTTCATTTGTGAACAGGTCAAATCGAACTCAAATAGCAGCAGGCCAAGAATAACAATTTGGTTTTCTTTCAATTAAGGTGATGTAAAAGAGATTTCTCAAGTCTCAGTGCTTCCTGATTTGGAAAGCTTCTACTTATTGAACTTTTCTACCATTTAGTTCTTTGGAAGAAAAAAAAGTTAGCTTTGCTACTTTTTGTATGACCTTGGACAAGTCACAACCTCCCTGACTCTCAGTTTCCTTATCTGTAAAATGAGAGTTGGGCTATATGATCTCTAAGGTCCTGGCTCTAAATCTTTGATGCTTAAAAATATCTATGATCCTATGATTATGGCATCAACTTTAGGAGCCCCCATAGGGGCTGGTCTTTGATTACGTAAAGCACCTTGCACATAGAAGGACCTCAATAAATATTGACTGATTTGAGCTTTGCTCTTGTCTTTCTGAAGGTAACTGGATTTGAAGGAGGATATTAGGGAGTTATTTTAAAAGCTCAAAATTAACCAGAACTTCATAACCTTTTATAATTATGTTCCAGAAGATTTGTTTAATTTTCATAACTGGCTCCTCTGCACACAGTGAGATTTCTAGATCACAAAGGAGCTGAAATTCTCTTCATTTTCCAGGAGTCTGGTGTCTGCTTCACTGAGGGAGGGCTGATCATGAAATGAGAGGAAATGTCAAGTGTGTCCCTAGTTTAAAAGCAAATAAATTTTTTTAAAAAATGCTATTCACTCAATTTCCTGAGGTCCTTTTCTTGGTATGGTACTCTCAGATCAGGGAATTTTAAATAGTTATTTCTGAGAAGGTTTGGAGGCAAAATCTCCTCCACCCTCCACCCCCGCAGAAAAAAGTCAGAGACCCAGAGTAGTAAAGTGATTTGGCCAAGGACTTTACAGGATAATAGATGCAGGCATATTTCCATTTGGGTACAAATAATCTTCCCAGATTCCCTTAATTACTGAGTGTGGCTTATTCATGTGGAATAGAAGATTGAGGGGAAGGGGAAAGGTAGTGTGATTCTGTATTCAAACGTTCGACAGTCCTCAGAGATAGTTACAGCCTTTGTAGCCTTCTATGAAGGACACAACCACTTACACACATAAAATATCCCCTTTTGTTGAACTGAACAACAGCTGACCCACCACCATGACATGGTATGTACCACAGTTGCTATATCAACAGAATAAGAATATTGCTCTGTACCTTTTCCTTTTAACCTCTATGTTGGCTCTATAAACACAATTAAAAACAAAGCAGTCAAACACCATTAAAAATTCTCTTGAGAAATTGCTTTATAGAAATTGGAGAGGCCTTGGCAAGCTTACCTTCTTTCCCCCTTTTGTGTTCTCTCATCCTTTCTGCTCCTCTCCTCTTTTCCCCTCACCCTTCTGTCCTTTGGCTCCCCCCCATTTCCCTCTATCTCCTTCCTTTTCCTCTTTACCTTTCCCTCTTTCTTTCCCCATTTTCCTTCCTCTCCCTCTCCCTTTTTCTCCCTCTCTACCACCCCCATTTCTCTCTCTCTCTCTCTCTCTCTCTCTCTCTCTCTCTCTCTCTCTCTCTCCTCTCCCCTTTCCTCTTCCTCTTCTTTCCCTCTTTCCTTCTCTCCTACCTTTTTTCCTTCTCTCTACCTCCCTCTTTCTCCCTTTCCCTCTTTCCCTCTCTCTGCCTCCATTTCCTTCTCACTCCCTTTCCCTTTTCCTCTTCTCTCCTACCTCCCTTTCCCTCTCTCTCTCTCCCTCATTTCCCTCTTTCTCCCTCTCCCTCTTTCCCTCTCTCCTCCACTTTTCTTTCTCTCTCCCTTTTCCTTTTTCTCTTCTCTCCCTCTTTCCTTCTCTCCTACCTCTCTTGATGTCCTCCACTTCCCTCCTTCCCCTTTTCCCTATCTTTCCCCCTTCCCTTCTCATTTCTCCCCCCACTTCCCTTTCTCCCCCACCCCACTTCCCTTCTCTTTCCCAGTTTATAACACATTTTCCCACTGCTCTGTAACATGAATCATTGACTTTCTCATTTCCCTCTCAGAGTACTTAATCAAAATTCTGCTGAGGAATAAATCGCCCTCTGTAAAAATGAGGAAGAATGGCTGCTGTACATTGACAGCTACTGAATTCAAAAAGGGGTTCGTTCTGGAGGGATAGGAAGAGCTAGTAGGAAATCATATTCATGACCTTCATTCAGACAGCAGCGCTAAAGAATTTGTCATAAAAACTGTCATTAAATAAACAATCCCTGACTTGATCATTTGGCCTGTTGTCATCCTGGTAGACTCATTTCTGTCTGTTCTAAATGAACATTTTCTTCTTTGACAATTTTGGGCTGGAGTTGGGCTTTGCTTTCAGTGGCTAAATGATCTGCCGGCTCACTTGGAGATGAGAATTTCAGTTTTGTCATCCTACTTAACCACTCTGACAAAGGTACAAGGGAGAGCCGTTAGTAGGAAAAAAACCAAAAGGGGAAAAAAATCAGATGCTGCTGCTTTGATGAGCCATCGTTTTGAAATTTGGGTATTTCTGGAATTGTGCCTCTTAATGAGTCTTATTTGAAGACAGGCGTCAGGCACATTTGCAGTAACATTTTAAAGAGTTTCTGCTATGCTTCCTAATGAGGAACAAGGGGTAGTGGCAAGGGCATGAGGCCGATCTTTTCCTGTTCTGGGACTGTTTCCTCATCTGCAGAGCAGCGAAGTGCCAGAGTGAATAGAGCTCTACACTTGGAGTCAGGAAGTTTGAATCCTGCCTCAAACACCCACTTGGTCCCCTGGGGAAGTCACTCAACCTCTCTCAGCCTCAGTTTCCTCATCTGTAAAATGGAGATAAAAATAGCACCTACCTCCCAGAAATTGTTGTAAAGATCAAATGAGTTAACATATGTAAAGTGCTTTGCAAATTTTAAAGTGTTCTATAAATTCTGGCTGTTAGCAGCAGTAGACATCACATTTCTGTTCTTGGGACAGTAATGCCAGCCTCCCAGGGCTAGAGGAGGGCAGTGATAAAATAATGATAGCACCTGTCTCAGACTGGAGTTATTGTGATGATCAAATGAAACAATATTTGTAAAGTGTTTTACAGACCTTAAAGCAGTATCTAGATGCTGGCTGTTACATTGTTAGCCCTTATTCCATGTCTAGCCCTCCATTATAGCTTATGTATTTAATTTTCAGAAAAGTCATTTGGTGTCCCAGGAGAGGTACTATAACTTGACAAAAGATAGCAATGCTAACACTCTGGCCTTAATTCGGAGACCTGTGTTTCACTTTATATCCCTAGTGCTTAGCACAATGTCTGGCACATAGTAAGTGCCTAATAAATGCTTGTGGATTGACTGATCGAATAATGAACTGCATTGCTGTCATCCTGGGGTAACCTGGGTAATTTGGGAAAAGTTAATCACCAGGTTAGCCATAAGGTGACGTATTTTTCTACCATAACAAATCCCCAAAGGCATGCCCACTAAGGGTGAGAGGGATCGTGATTTGTGCTGCAGAAATAAGGGTCTAAAATCCTTCAAACACTGAAGTTTTTCATTTTAAAAGGGGTGGGAAGGGGATGCCCATTGAAGCTAGATTCCCTTCAAAGGCACATTGCCAGAACGGGTGACTGCACGAGATGGGACTTGGGGAAGTTGGAGCAGGCGGCCACTGTTCCTCAGTGGTTTTTAACTTCCCCCATTTCAGAGGCGCATAGAGGACTTTTTACCCGTTTTGTGAGCTGAGTGTCCATCATGAAGTTGTGAACGTGCTTCTCGGCTTTGGTGAGTTCCAACTTTCTGGCAACTACAGCCACAACCAGCGCGGTACAGCCGGCACCCTGGGATGGGAACAATGAGAAGAGCAAAGAAGAGAACATGCTAGTTAAGAAGCAAAGTTCACCCTAAAATGTTCAAAAGGCTCTGCGTCCCCACTGTACCATCCTCAGCACCAGCCACTGGCTTCATTCAAAGGAGGCTAGCTGCTCAGTATAGGAGGAAAAAGAATACTCTCTTATTGCGGAAGAGTCACAGAGTCCTTGCTCTGTGTTTGGAGACTGTGGAGCCCAAATCACTGAACAAGGCTCCCAACCTCTGGCTCTTTGTCCTTCTCCATCCCCAAAGATGTGCAATAATCTCATCTCCCTCCTCCAGGACAGGGCTTAAAAATGTATGAAGTGCTTTAAGCAACTTGAGAGACAGAGTGCATCAAAATGCTCAACTGCACAGTCACTAACAGAAGGGAGAAGAGGCATGAAATATCCAGTATGGCCACTGATCCAATTGCCACCTCTATCTCTCCAACTTGGGAATGCAGGGGGAAATGCATGCCTCATCAAACCCATGCACATAAACACACACATTCTCCCTGAACAGCCCAGGGAGGGAAGGAACACTTGGATAATTTATGAAGTACGTACTTCATTAGATGGCTGAGAGTTGACTTGCATAATATCAAAAGATTTTTTTTTGAAAAATCCAATGAAGTCAGAAGAGTAGATTGTCTTGAAAAATCTGTGTTTCTTGGAGGGGACCTCTGACTCCATGTCTGCTGATGTCAAAGTGTCAAGATCAGAGTCTTTTCCGACTTCACTGGGGCTTTCATGCACTAAATCATCATGCAGTGTATATCCATTAAAAAAAACCCACCAAGACAGAACACTTTGACCTAAGGATCCATCGATAAACCCTCATGACATATACCGAATTCACAGCTGGAAGGGATCTCAGGGACCCTCCAATCCAACTGATGTTGGAACAGAAGTTCCGTCCGTACCATCCCTGAAAAAGCGGTCCTTCAGAGGTCTCTTGTTCTACTTAGGGACAGTCTGAATCAGGAAGCTGTGTGGTGCAGTACTATGCTTACTATCTCTGGAGTCAGAAGACCAAATCCTACTTCTGGTATTTTCCTATCTTGTATGACCATGGGTAAGAAACTTAACTTCTCTGAGCCTCAATTTCCTCATCTGTAAAATGCAGAAGTTGGAGTAGATGGCCTCTGAGGTCCCTTCCACCTCTAGATGGATCAGCCTATGTGCATCCAATCCAGCAATCGAATAAGCCCTGATCAGTCAGAGAGTCTCTATCTTTGTGTAACTCCTACCCATTGCTCTTTAGACAGAAAAGTCTAATTCCTTTTCCATAGGACAGATCTTCAAATACTTTAATTTACTTGTATTTATGTTATATAAATATACCTGTAATATAAGGTGCATTCCATATTATATTATATAAATATATAAAATATATTTTATGATAGGTTTAAAACATTTTAATGTTTATATAAATATTTAAATATATTATTAATACATCATTAAAATCATTAAAATATATTATCTAAATATACTTATAAATATATAATCCATATATATTCTTCTTTCCCCCAATACACACACATACACATATTATATGTGCATATATACATCTATGTGTATATACATATGCACATAGATGTATATACGTGTATATGCATATATACAAATATGTATATATACATATATATGTGTGTGTGTATAGTATCTCCTCCCCCAAGGACAGAGATAACTACATTTTTGTATTTGTATCTTCTCTCCCTGCAAGTCCCAGTGACTCCCACAGAATGGATAGCTAATAAATACCTGTTGAATTGAGTTAGACTGGAGACAGAATGTTGCTAATAAGTCTTCTCTGCTCCAGGTTAAATCATCCTATTTCCTTTTATAACATAATCTCCAATCCCCTTTACCCTCTTCTGGAATCATCCCAATTTGTCACTGTTCTTTCTAAAAATATGGCACCCCAAGCTGATGACAATACTCAAAGTCTTCCAAAATAGTGGCATCCTCCTTAATTACAGTAAGCATCCTCCTGAAGCTAAGCATTCTACTGAAGTGCAGAGAAAGCCAGTGAAAGGGCCAACATTTCGCAGTAAATAAGTGATAGAATTGATTTCCTTGACCCTTCAATTTCCTTCCAGTCATCTGAGTTGATAATTGTTTGGGGGACTGGGTAGAACAAAGGGACACCTTACAACGTTTTACATATTGGTTTCAGTTTACCTTCCTTCATTTATTTATTTTTGATATGGAATGTCCTATTTTGGTCTTTCTGTCAGCATTAGTGAAATGGATAGATTTGCTTTTCTCAATGTTCATTTTTGGTCACCTGATCAATACTCCGACATAGCTCCCAGGGCAGCTGATCTCATTCTTAGCTCTGTTAGTCAGACAGGGGCCACGTCCAACCTCCTACAGACTGATCCTTTCACTCTCTGATCCAGTTCTACAAGTCTGTGGAAACTAACAGTTTGATACACTAGTTATCAAATGACGTTGTCAGCTGCTATATCATCTGTGTCCAAGAATTTGAGGTGGAGACGTGCCTCTTCACTTAGGTAACTGACCAATAACATTTCTGGTTCATTAAATCTGTTAGTATTTTAAAATTCACTCATTTGTAAGAGGCTGGAAAGATTTTTTTAAGATGCTGCAGCACATCAGATAACAAACAGTTGGGAGGAAAACATTTGGCCATTTTTGTTCCCAGCTCTCTAATTTTTCATCTCTTTGTCTCCTTTATAAAGAAAAAACTTATGTACATTTTTGGCATAGCTGAAGCTGGCAACATTTCCTCTCATCTCACAAATGCTCCCTTTAAAAGATTTTGGCATTTCTCTCAGGAATGGTCAACTACCCACTTCTATTACAATGAAGGAAAAAGAGAAGGGTCTGTGTGAACTGTCTTTCTCTCCTCTTCTCCTCTCCGTCCCTGTAGTTGGGCCTTCTTTTCATCTGTGTGAAATTTGTGCCCAATTTTGAATGGAGTTGGGCAATGGGAGAATCCAGTTTGTAGTTGTTACTAGACAGGTAGGTTTTCAAAAGCAAAGCAATAAGAACATCAGAAAAATCTAGTCCAAAATAAATACCCAGGCAACCTTTCCTCTCAACAGACCAGAGAGAACCCTTCTTCTTTATATTCTATTACAATGAACTTTTGCCAGAAGCCCAGAAGATATGGGGGCATCATAGAATATTAGAGATATGGGACTGGAGAAGCTCTCCACAAGCTTTATCCTTGTTCATTCCCCCTGTCTACAGGCAAACCTATGCCTAAATTCAATTTAATTCAACAAGCATTTATTGTCTATTGTCTTCATGGTACTGTCTTGAGTATTGGGGATGCCAAGATAAAACAAAGAATAATCTTTGTCTTCAAGATGCTTATATTCAAATTATCTGAGACAGGTGGTGGAATAAAACTATGGCTCACCTCTTGTTGAGGCAGCTAGGTGGCATAGTAGAAAGAGCACTGGGCTTGGAATCAGGAAGTCTCATCTTCCTGAATTAAAATCTTACTAGCTGTGTGACCCTGGGTAAGTCACTTGAACCTGTTTGCATCAGTTTCCTCACCTGTAAAATGAGCTGGAGAAGGAAATGGCAAACCACTCCAGTCTCCCAAGAAAATCCCAAATAGGGTCACAAAGAGTCAGACATGACTGAACAACAAACAAACACAAAAAAAGCCAAGCCTCTTGGGTGCTTAGTAGGCAATCTATTGAAAATTAATCAGGATATTTCATTACCTATATGTAAGGTTATGTTCCCCCATTTTCTTAATGGACTATACAGAAAAGCTCACCATGATTCACAGTCCATCTAGCCGAACTGCAGGGAGCCTCTGATTGGAAATGAGAGCATTTTTATTGAAGGACCATCTGTCTTATACAATTAGGAAAAATTTTGGCATGGAAGCAGGTAGATGAACAAGCTGTCATTTCTCACTTTCTTCTAATTTAAATAGAGGATCATAGATCTAGAGCTTGAAGAATGTTTACAGGTCATCTAGTCCAACCTTCTAATTTTACAGATGGGAAAACTGAGGCTCTTAGGGAGAACATGAGTGGTTCAGGGTCATACAGCTGGTAAGTGTCTCTCCAGTCATCCTGGTGAATATCAGGCCACTGGACCCAGATGGCTCTGGAGGAGGAAGTGAGGCTAGTGACCTTGGACAGCTCTCCCTCACTCAAATCCAAGTCAACTGCAAGTCATGTCATCATCTCCCTGATGTCATGGTCCTCTTCGAGAATGGAGGACAAACACATATACAAACGCAAACACAATAGAACCTAGCTCTTCCTGCCTTCAGGTCCAGCACCCTATCCACTACCTCAGGGCCTGTTTTAAGTCACTATAATCTCAGCCATTCATCTTTATAAAAGCTGTCATATACATGAAGTCAGGGAGGCAGCCATGATTAGTTTCTTAGAAAAATTTCTTTTGACTAGAGTGGCAGCCTCCTGAGGACTAGACTGGGGACCAACAACCCTGGGAAATGGTGTACCAAAGTTCCAGACCCTTCCTTCTGGCCAGTGAAGAGGGACAAAGGGGAACGCTAATCCTGTGCAACTTTCACCAGAGGGTGTGTGTGTGTGTGTGTGTGTGTGTGTGTGTGTGTACATGTATGCACATGCAAACATGAATGTGCATACCAAACTCCTACTACTCCAATATTTTACTGGCTGCTAGCTCCCTCCACTCCCTCCAGTAGTATACTTTGCAATCCAGCCACCCCTCATTCTATGGGACTCTTATCCATATCCTCCTGTAAATCTTCCTTAGGAAAGACCACATAATACAATGGGGGCTCTTCTAGAGGAATCTAGATCTGTGGATCCTAATGGAACATGTTAATTATCCTACATAAGTGAGATCACCTTCCTTTTCTGGTCAGATGCTTATGTTGCAGTCAACTCATATCTTCCTTCACCTCTCCATTTCCCTTTATGCGATCCTTTGCTTTAATTTTTTGGAGCCTGGGGTGTTCTGTAATGTGTAGCCACCCCAGCACCACTGGACAAATTGTTGTTCAGTCCTTTCTTGGTCATGTCCGACTCTCTGTGACCCCATTTGGGGTTTTCTTGGCAAAGATACTGGAGTGGTCTGCCATTTCCTTCTCCAGATCATTTGGCAGATGAAGAAACTAAAGTAAACAGGGTTAAGTGACTTGCCCAGGATCACACATCTACTAAGTGTCTGAGGCCATACTGGAACTCAGGAAGATGAGTCCTCCTGCCTCCGTGCCCAGCGCTCTCTCCACCGAGCCGCCTCGCTGCCCCACACAAATACTGGTGTTCAAAGGATGGGCTTCATCCACCCAACAATGTCTAAACTAGTTGTGTTACATAACTATAAGGGAATGTCACCGTGCTGTAATAAAAAACAAGTATGAGGAATGCAGAGAAGCTTGGCAAGATTTACATGAACTGATGCAGAATGAAGTAAGTGGGGCCAAGAGAACAGTACACATGATGTCTATAGCAACATAAATAGAAAGAACAACAAAACAATCGAAACTGAATGCTGTGAAACGTAATGACCAAGGTTGGGCCCCAAGAAGAGATATGAGAAGATGCCCCTCCCCCACTTCTTTGCAGAGATGGGAGGGGGTAGAATGTAAGTATGGAATAATAGCAACAACTAACATTTACGTAGCACTTACTATGTGCCAGGTACCATGCTGAGTGCTTTATGATTATTATCTCATTTGATTTGAATACTACCTATAAGGTCAGGCTTTTTTCTTTTTAATAGGCTGGTTAGTCCTGATTCACTGTTTTTTCTTTTCTTCTTTCTTATAAATGTTGGCTCTCTGGGAGAGGGAAGGAGGGGTGAATTGGAAAATGTGTATGATATAGAAACAAAAGATATCAACGAAATTTGTTTTAAAAAAGATATTCCTCTGTTATGTGGCCTTCTATTCAATGTTGCTGTTCTTGTGTTTACCAGACCTGTGACTTCATCTGTGTGGGGAGCTTATGGCGAGGAGCTTCCTCTCTAAATGAACACCTGCTCCTGTTTGCCTCAGTTTCCCCATCTGTAAAATGAGCTAAAGAAGGAAATGGCAAACCGCTCTGGTATCTTTGCTAAGAAAACCCCAAATGAGGTCACGAAGACTCAGTTACCTAACCCTGTTTGCCTCAGTTTCCTCATCTGTAAAATGAGCTAGAGAAGGAAATGGCAAACCGCTCTGGTATCTTTGCCAAGAAAACCACAAATGAGGTCATGAAAACTCAGTTACCTAAGCCTGTTTGCCTCAGTTTCCTCACGTGTAGAGAAGGAAATGGCAAACCGCTCTGGTATCTTTGCCAAGAAAACCCCAAATGGGGTCACAAAAAGTTAGACATGACTGAAATACAATGACAACAATAACAACAAACAACTGCAACTAATACCATCTCATAGAGTTGCCTGAAGCACTGAGAGGTTGAGGGGCTTACCCAGAGTCACACAGGTAGTATGTATGAGGCAGAGACATGCCTTAGACCCAGGTCTTTCTCCCCCGAGGTCAGCTTGCTACCCATCAGGACACACTGTCTCTCATATAAATAAATGCTGAAGTAAACAAAAAGGGATCTATAGTCTAAGCCAGAATCTAATGGCTGATGGTCAGGATGTTTAGAGAAAAGTAGCCTTGGACTGTGAGATGGGCTTTTTAGAGCCTCCTCTTTCATCAAGCGATGCCTGATTTGTTTTTCATGCTGATCCCTTCATCCGGAAAGTCCTCCTCCCCTGTTTGCTTCTGTTTAATCCTACCCATCCTGAAAGGCCCAGCCCAAATGCCTTCTTCATGAAGTCCCCCCCCCCCAGGTCCCCTACTGAGGTTTCTCTCTTCCAGACGAGGCACCTTGAGGTTAGCCATCTCTCCCTTCTCTTTATTCCCATAACACTTAGGCCTCACCTGTCCTGTGGTACCTACATCACATTCAAAATGACTTGTAGATTTATGGCTGGAAGGGACTTTAAAGGTCATAAGTCCAACCTCCCCCCTCCCCAGTTCACATATGGGGAAACTGATGGGGAAAATCAGAGGTAAGAGATTCAAATCCTGCCTCTGACACTTTGAGCAAGTCACTTACCCCACCCCTTCCCGCCTCAGTTTCCTCATGTGTAGAGAAATGTAAAATGAAAGGATTGTCTGATGGCCTCTAGGGTCCCTTCCAAGTCTAGATTTAGGATTCTATGACTTCAAGTCCAGTCTGCTTTCCACTATGTCATGTTATCTTTGTTGTATAGTTGTTGGCATCCTTATTTTATCACCCCTGACAGACTCTCAGCTCCTCTGGGGAAGGGCCTATGCCTTATTCATCATTGTATCCCTCCCCTTAGTGCCTCGAACTCTCTAGGCAGTCAATGAATGATGAATGAATGTTAAGAGGGTGGAGGTGCCACAGTTTTAAGGGATGGAACAGGACATTAACACAAAATGGCTGATCTTGGCCCAAGAGAGTCTTACTGTGCATAAACATGAGAATTTAGAGACAGGCTGGTAGGTTGGAGACAGCAGTGAAGGAGGAGAAGACAGAAATGGGTAAGCAGCTGCTTATGTGACCACTGTGGGGTCAGAATGTGGAGCAAATCTGTGACTCAGACTTTTTACCCTTGGATGTGCCAAGTACTGAGTCAGAGTTGACACCAACCCTATTCCCTAGGTCTTACTTGGAGTTATTCTGATTCTCATTCTCTCAGCGAGAAGAAATGGTAAGTGGATCTTGGGAGTTGTTTTTTTTTTCTTTTTCCTAGGAAGACAGGTGGGACATGACAGGCAGAATATGAACCCAAGGACCAGCAACGAGGAAAAGAATGGCCTAAGACGGGGTGAAAATACCTAATTGATTTATGGGGCTTGGAAACAAGCCAGAGGTTCTGGACTCCTCCATTCCTGTCCTCCTGCTCCTGGTTTCCAAGAAACATTTCCCAGCTGGAAAGCCTTTAGAAGTTGGGGGAGGGGGGCAAAAACCCCATCCTGAGGGGATAAGGATGATGTGTCCTTAACTAAAGAAGCAGAAAAGAAAATAACACATAAACGTAAGTGACAAATGTAACAGAGGGGCCAGGAGAGTTTACAGCTGGATAGCAGATTCCTCCTAACAACTAAAATAACATCGGCTGGTTTGAGACTAAGTGATCCTTGGTAACTGTGTGGGTGTTTCAGGAGAGAAATTGATCTTCTGAAATGGAAACCCACCAAATGTCGTGCTGAATTCTCTGTTCCCTATCCACCACCACCTCCCCTCCCCACCACCCTGCGAAAGTGACTCTGCCTCCTCATTCCTTTTATCGCTCCCTTCCTCCGGAGGCTCACCTTAAGCCTAAATAAATACCCTGATCTCATGAAGCTTTTACTTGACCTCAGGGTGTTTAACGGGCTTTGACGAAGCAGTTTCTGCCAGCTGTTCCCCCCCACCCCCACCCCATAACTCATTAATGCTCCATTTGGGCTTCAGAGAGCCCGACTCACTGTAATGAAGATACAACAGAACGGGCCTAGAACGGCCAGGTTGTATGTCACACCTTCAGAATCCAAAGGGAGCACTGCGGACAACACTTCAGAGTCCCAGCATCCTCTCTGTTTTAAATCTTCAATGTAATAGTGAGAAGGTTTGCAAAGCACTATGAAAAAATTATTTAATTTATTCTCATCACAACCCTGGTGGATGGGGGAATTAAGTGTGATTATCATTCCCATCTTATAGATTAGGAAACTGAGTCAGACAGCAGTAAAATGACTTGCCCAGGGTCACAGAGCTAGTGTCTAAGGCCAGATTTGTATTCAGTCTTTCTGAGTCCAGGGCCAGCACTCTATCCACTGTGTCACCTCACTGCCTCTCTATATAACATGATACATATTAATATAATGTATTTATTATATATTTTATAAATATAAAACAAATATATTATACATTTATTATCATATAGTTTAAATATAAAATGAATGTATTACATGTTCATTATATATTTTATAAGTATAAAATAAATATATTACATATTTGTTATTATATAGTGTTTATTAATACTATATATAGCTGCCTCAATGCATCAGAATGTTTGTGATAAAATCTCCTCCATTGAATAAAATAACCACACTGTACTTTGACCTATCTGCTTTGGGGGTGTAGGGGGAGAGGGTGAAGTCTTCCAGATCCACCAGCTCTATGCCAGTCACGTCAAGTTGCTCAGACAATTATACCCCCGGCTTAATAGCTGATAATTGCACTGCTACTGAGATAGCAGAAAGAAAACAATGATTAAGACTATTTACAGCATGCATACACAAATCCTTCCTCTTCGATTGTGAGTAGGCCTGGCCCCGGCCTTCACGGTGTCCATGGTAACCAAACTGTAAGGCCTACCATTAGTAAGTACACTCGAAATAATAATCAGGAGATATACATAGTATTAGCAGGTTTGGGGAGGGGGGTGGCGCGGGAAGGGAGGGACTCAAACCCTTGAAAGGGATGACTCCGCATGAGCAGGCAAGTTTCTTGTTACAAAAACACCACCAGGGTTTCTCAATGGTGGCAGACTATAGAGTGAGGCAGCTAATTTACATTTGGATGAAAATCCTGACAATGAAGATGCAGAATGAGAGGAGCATTTTTGGATGTGACCAAAGCAGGAATTCATTTTGCTTGAATATGCATACTTGTTACTAAGTATGTGGGGTTTTTTCCCCTTCAGTGGTGGTGGTGGGGGGAGCTGAAAGGAAGAGAATATAAATACTTATTAACTGAAAAATATAAAATAAAAGTTAAAAAAGAGAAATCTTGACAATTTTGTAAAAAAAAAATTCACACATTTGGGCAGAGGAGTTTTGCTCAAAAAAAGAGACATGGGACACCCTGAATTTTTAATAATGAAGAGGGACTGCAGATCCTTTATTGTCTATACTTTTTTCTTTTGTTACCACTATTCCCCAGGGAAGTGGAAACACCTTTCAGAGAAGCCATGGTCTAGCTAGCCAACAAATGAGGTAATGGACTGGGCAGGTTAACTGATTTGCTTCAGGTCACAAGACAAGGAAGGGGCAGAGCCAAGGTCATCAGGAAGGAGTCATTCATGCCCATGCCACTCACCTTTTCCAGATAGGAAGCATGGAGATGAGAGACAGTCAAGAAACCCGTGAAATGGTCAGTATAGGGGTTGTTTCCTGGATGTGTTGAATTTCAGTGCTGGGAGAGAGAATGGCTGGTGTTTAAAAATAACAGCAAGGTTGACAGCTTGGTGCATCAATCAGATGGCTGCCAAATCACCCGGCCCGTCACTGATTGAGTAGGTTGACATTGACCAAATGATGTTTCTGTGGCAGAAATTCTAATCTTCCAGGAGATATCTTGATGGGACTCAGGAAAGTCTTCATCATTCCATACAATTTTGCAGTTTTTGGTTAAGAATAATTTCCCCTACTTGTTGGTGAAGGGTGGACCTGTGCCATGCAGTTTTCTGCTAAACTCTTAGAGGTGTTTGTTCCTAAGGCTCACACAGTGATGATTTATCCCTGACTTGGTGCTAAGCCATTTGCTATTAACTTTTATGTTGAAACTTGCTTGCTAATACGGGCCACCCAAACTTTTACTTAGTCTGGTATCTATTCTTGAAAAAAAAACTGCCTCACACCAGTTACTAGCCTGCTACCCAACAACATGAATAATTTTGACTGCACAATTGTCTTCCTATTTGTTACTTTTAGGGCCTGGCTGTTAATCTCTTGGAGAAGCCAACAATGGTATTCCCCTGAATTCAGGTAAAGTCTGGTTGGGTTCAGATCAGCTGAGACAAGGCCTAGAAAATGCTTAATGGCAAAATGGGGAGGGGAGGAATATTACAGACAACAGTAGGTTCGGTGAGAAATTAACTTAAACCTCAGAGAGTTACCAAGTTACCAAGATGATACATAAACACTCAGAGAATTGGAAGAAAATTCATCTTCAGTTGGTCCAACTCTTCATGTCTAAGAAAGATTGCTCTTAACCATTGAAGAATAATCACTGGCTTGCTTAGCTTTAAAGTTCTCCAAGGAAGCAGGTTCTGTCCTCTTAAATCATCCCTTTGCCCACTGCCAGACAAAGGAGATATCAAGGGAGTGCCTCCATATATCCACTAATAATGGAGTTATATTGCTTATTGCAAATGAGGCTTGCCGAACTTCTTGGAATGCTCTTCTTTGCTCATCTCTACCTCAGAGCATCCCTAGCTTTCTTCAAAACTCAGCTGTGCTGGTACTTTCTATACAAAGCTTTTCCTGATCCTTCCATTTCTAACTGCTCTCCCTCTACTGAAATTTAATTGTATTTACTCTGCATATATTTGACATGTACTTATCAGATATGTGTCATTTCTTCCCAGAAGAATGTAACCTCTTTGAGGGTAGGGACTGTTTCATTTTTTACTTTGCAGCCCCAGTGCCTAACTCACAGTGGGTGCTCAATAAATGCTTGTTGAATGGAACTGGATGACTAAAAAGATGAGGATAGACTAATGATAACTGATGACTTTTCTATAGCATCATAGAGAGCTACAGAAGCCTTACAAATCACTTCACGTCCCTTCTGACTTAAATCCTCACAACAGCCCTGTGAGGTAGGTCATACAAATATCAGTGTGCCCATTCTATAGATGAAGGCTCAAAGAGTTAGTTAAGTTAGTAGCTCAGTGTCCAGTGGGTGGAAATGGCAGAACCAGGACACAAAACCAGCATTTTCTGACATTAACTCCAATCAGTGCTTTCTCCATTTGACCAGCTGTAACCAAAGTAAAAAGGCCAAGGCTTCATTTTAGGTTAAACTTCATAAGGTTTTAAGACCCAGGCCTTTTCATGGACTGGGAAACTCCTTTTATGAAGGACAGGGATATTTTGGACCTTGGGGAAACTAAAAATGACCTGTAGAAAACTCTGACTTTTCATACCCAATTATACATTCTTCGTATGGTGCCTGGCATGCAGTAGGTGTTTAATAAATGTTTACTGATTGACTGACATATGCAGCCAAAGAAGAGCACCATCAGCTTTTAACCTGAAGAATAGTGTGTAAAATGTTGTGGTCTGAACAGAAAGTATGAGTTCATAGAGTTGCTGTGTTAGAGAAGTTGGGAGGAAAAAAAATATATATATAGATACTCACCATGATGCCAGTGAGAAGACAGACACCTTTTCCACAGTATGTGTGAGGAACCATGTCCCCATACCCAATGGAAAGGAATGTGATGGAGATAAGCCACATTGCACCCAGAAAGTTACTAGTTACATCCTGTTGGTCGTGGTACCTGCCAAGAGGAATACACACAGTATGGTGAATAGTCACTCAAGGGACCAAAGGTGGTAGTCAAACATAGGAAGGACAAGAAAATCAGAGATTCTCCTGCTGAGGTCAATGGCCTAATGGTATCAGGGTGTCAGGGCTTTCTCCAGATACCTTCTGCCTAGTAGATGCAACCCCTGACTGTGTTTGTACTGAGGTCTGCAGGCTTGCCGTTGGGTTTATGTTCCATTTATGTTCCATTATAACTCTCCTCCTGAAACTGATAAGATATGTTTTGATGAAATCTTATAGCAAAATTTAATTTCCCTTACTAAACAGACAGGCTCAATGTAGATGGGTGAGATTCATCTGAAACTATATAGTTTGATAAGTCACTCAACTGGAGAACCGGGAAAAAACTGTCCAAAAGTACAAAAAAATAAAACCCTACTCCCCCACCTTTCAATTTCCTGTGAGGAAATTTTACGTACTCCCAAGAAATAAATTTTATGCTTGGCTGGAGGGGAGGCTGCTCTGACTCAGTGTTTAATAGCACGTTTAACAGCGCAACTTCATCCTGATCCATTTTGTTTATTAATAATCATTAGTATGTTATAATAATTAATTAATACTAATTAATAATGATTAGTATGTTACAACCAAACCTCACTGCAACGCCACAGAGCTCACTGTTTGCTTTCCTACAGTGAGAATCGGTATCGACTTTCCTGAAGGTCATCTTCTTTACTGTTGCCATATTACTAGCTACACATATGTAAACAATGTTCTAAGGGAACCAACTGCCCCCTGGTAACATTGTTTCCCTTAAAAATCATCTTTTCATGGAACCATTAATGGCCTTCAATGGGGGGTATTTGTATAATTCAGTGTTCCATTCCGTAGCTGTGACACAGACCTATCATTGCTAATTTCAGGAAGCTACAAGTTGAAAGTGCTCTTCTCTGGAAATTACTTTGTACTTACTGAGTATATATTTCATGTTTATTTCTCTATGTACACATTGCTTTCCCCTAACAGAATGTAAGCACCTTGAGAGAAAAACCTGGCTTATTTTTGTCTTTGTTTCTCTGGTACCTGGCATTAACTAATGCTTGTTAAATTGAACTGGCTCCTGCCTGTGTTCTTCATACCTTCCCATCATCTCCTCCACACCTGCATTCCCAGTCATTGTCCAATTTGTGAATTCAATTCATCCAACCTTTTACTAGGCATTAATTGGGGATAGGATATGAATTGGGTTAGACCTGTGATTTCATTGTTTTAAGGAACACCCAGATAAGGAAACGTCCTCTATTAATGTGAGTACTTTCTTTGCAACTTAAAGTCTTATAGGGTCACCTAGAGCATCTGAAGATAAAGCCTAAAGTCACACAAAGTCAAGTACCTGGGGTGGTACTTGAACCCAAGTCTTCCTGGCTCCAAGGCCAACTCTCTATCTACTATACCACATTCCTCTCTACCTGGGCTATAAAGACAAAAGTGAAAGATATCAGTCAAAGAAATCCATTGAATAAAAGCTACCACACTAGGCATTGTGTGTGTTTTTAGACAATCAGGAATTATTATTACTATTTATGAAAATCATGGTCACGGGGTAGAGTCAGAAAAAGTAGAGAAGACATCGCCTTTGTCCACAAAGAGTTCATAATCTAGTTGGAAAAACAAAAATCCACACGTAAGAGATGACCATTCAATTTACCAAGAATTTGTTGAGTACCTGGTACCCAATGCTTTCTGGCATTCTGATGCACACAAAAGAAGTCTGGTCTGGTTCACTACACTTGAGAACCTTACTTTCTTATTGTGGGAACACAAGTTACATACATGAAAGAAGAAGAGAAGAAAAGAAGGAAGGCTATCATCCAATTTTCAAATGAAAAGCATTCAGAATAAATATTACAGAAGATCAGGCAGAGGATAGGACCTCATGTGCCAAGGGTATTGGGGAAGGATGACTTGAGATGGGGCTTGAAAGATCTGACCACATGGAGAAATGGGGCAGGAGGAAGGAATACCAATGAAAAATGAACACTTTGTGTGTGGGGAATGACAGAGGGGAAGGAGATCTATCTGTTTTGGTTGATGTGTATTATCATATAACAGGAGATAGTGGTGACTAGAGAAGATGCAGCCCATATTAGATAACAGCAGAATGAGGAGTCTGGATTTGATTAGAAAGACAATGGGGAGCCACTGCCAGTTTCTATGTAGGAGCAGTGTACTATAACAGAAATAGTACTGATATTGGCCTCGGGAGAGCTGCCCTGAATGCCTGCCCTCATTTACCAGCTAGGTCACCTTGGGCAAATCACTTCACCTTGGCTTCCTCATGTGCAAAAATGATGATGATGATGATGATGATGATGATAGCACTGCTTTTCTCACAGTGTTTGTAATTATAGAAGTTATTAGAAAAGCAGGGTTTTGGAAAGATTAATCTGCCAAGCGTTAGAATAGACTGAAAGAAGCAAAGGCTAGAGACAGGTTGGTTTCTCAGGAGGTATTTGCCATAATCCAGATGTGAAGTTATGTAGGCAAGAATTGAGGAGTGGTGGCTGTGGGAGGATGAAAGAGAAGGAGAGAACTACAGTGATTTTACAGAGGAAATCTCAATAACCCTTGGTAATAGATTAGATATAGGAGAGAGGAGACAGTCTAATGATGATGCCAAGGAAAAACCAAATAAGCATAAACTAATACAAATGAAGAGAGTGCACACTAAGTACTGTATGGACAGAGAATAAAGGAGTTGTCTGAGACAAGCAAGGTCAAGACTTTCTGGAGGATGTCAGTCTTGAGTAGTTTTGGAAGAAGGTGGTAGACTCTGTGTGTGTGTGTGTGTGTGTGTGTGTGTGTGTGTGTGTGTGTGTGTTTGAGGTTACCTAGAATGCATTCCTTCATTATTCCTATCTCTTGGAATTCTTAGCTTCCTTCAGAGTCCAGCTCCCTGTGTCCTACAGGAATCCCTTCATGATAATGGATAGAGAGAGGGCTGGCCTTGGAGTAAAGAAAGCCTGGATTCTGGTCCTGCTTCTGACACATACTGACTGTAACCTTGGGCAAGTCACCTTTCAATGTTCTAGGCAACTAAGACTATAAGTGGAAGAGAAGGACCAACCTACATTGGTAGGGAGGGCAGCTAGGTGCTACAATGGTTAGAGCACTGGGCTTGGAATCTGGAAGACTCATCTTCATGAGTTCAATCCGGCCTCAGACACTTACTAGCTGTGTGACCCTGGGCAAGTCATTTAACCCTGCTGGCCTCAGTTTCCTCATCTGTGAAATGAGCTGGAGAAGGAAATGGCAAACCACTCCACGATCTTTGCCAAAAAACCCCAAAACATAACAAAAACGCAAAATGGGGTCACAAGGAGTCAGGTATGACTGAAAAACAACAAAACGTTGGTAGAAGAAGCTTGTCATCTATTTGGGAATTCCTTATAAAAATCAAATCCCAGGTCTAGTTCCGATCCGTACCACACAGATTACCTGTTGATATTTTGCATTCCTCCAGTAGACTGTAAACTCTTTGAAGGCAGTAACTGCTTCTTACTTTTGTCTTTGTGGCCCTGGTACATAGCATATTGCCGTGTACATTTTGGACTGGACCTGTGATTTTACTGGCATAAGGCACTCCCATGAAGAAATTCTCTCTGCTGATGGAGATCAACACCTTCTCTGACCTATCGTAACTTATAGCCTTAAAGCACTGTGTGGGACACTGAGAGATTAGGTGACTCATCTAAAATATCACGCAGCTAGTATGTGTCAGAAGTGGGATTTGAACCCAGGTCTGACTTTCTGTGCACTATGCCATGTACATAGTAGGTGCTTAATAAATGCTCATTGGACTCAATCAGATTGGGGGAAAGAAGGTATCCTAGGAGTGGGATTACTAAATGGAATGGTGGGAGAGAAAGGATTCACTCCCAAGACACCCTCCCTCTGCTCTCTCCTTAGAGGTCTGAGCTGTAAAAGAGAATTTCTATGGCTAGGAGAGGGAGGTAACCCAGCTTCCTGCACCATTTTCCGCTAAGCTTAGGGAATTGGGAGTATTGAAACTAGAATTTAAAATAAGATTGTTATAGAAACCAGATCCTGATGGATAGAATTCTACCCCACTCTGCCTCTCACCTGTTCTGACCACAATTCTTCAAGGAGACTGGATTGTTTTGAGAACCCCATCTGGTCTTGTTCCCAATTTTGTTTTCTTCCCTTTCATGCTCTGAATAAAATATTTGATTCTATGCTTCTTCACATGAAACTAAATGGCCCTGGTGGGGTGTAACTGGTGATAATGCTCTAGATTCTCACTCTGTTTCCAATGTATTTGGAAATTGATTGGCTTAGCCGGGCAGATCATAAAGCTGGCATCTTCTCTGATTACACGAGTTACTCAAAGTGTCCCATAAAGGACCCAAAGAAGTTGTTTTTATATTAAAGAGGGTCTGTGTACTTCCCCATATCTCTGTAACCAGCCATATCTTCCCTATGGTGGAAAATTTGACTGTCTGGACTCTGTCATGGAGACTGAGGAGGGAGCTTCAATTATCCCACATTTGAAAGACCTTAGCTTGAAGAGGCCAAGGTCCCCACTGCATCTAGGGCCATCTCCAGTCAACCTGATTTATATCTTGCCACTGGATCTAGATTGGTTCTGGAAGAGAAAGCGAGTCTGGTAACTTTGCACAGACCTCCCTCAATTAAATCCAATTCACTTGCATGTTTATGGCATTGCCTCCCTGATGTCATGGTCCTCTGTGAGAAAGAAGGACAAACAACAACAATAAGCCCCAGAGCTATGAAAAGGAAAATTCTTCAACCCAGTAGGCTATTCCGCATTGTCACACACACGCACACACACACACTCGCACACACTCCACATCATCACACACTTCCATTAATCTTGGCGGGGGGTGGGGTTTCACTAAGCACATGAGAGCACTGAGACATCTATCAAGTATAAGGGCGGGGGTAGGGGGAGTGCAAGAGACTGGCAGGAGACGATCCTGTGAGCATGTGCAGGGGACCTACATGGATGTTCATCGAGCTTGCTTCTGGAAGTGTGTGACAATATGGAACAGAGGGGCCCAGCTCTCCACTTCAGAGGATGCTCAGGAATTCTATGACCATTTCCTTTCTGTTTATAGGGTGGCAAAGGCATCCTCTTAGTCTCTTCCCCCTCTCAGGGGTCCCCCCTCCCCAAGAATGGTCTTTACATCTCTTAGTTACCAGAAAGGAAGGAGAACAAATTTTGCTGTTGGGACCTTTTATGTACATTCTCGGTTCTGGCTCAGCAGCCAACCCAAAGACCTTTTTCATCACACAGTAAATGGACAAGAATGGTTATAGAATATTAGCTAATAATAATAGATAACATTTATGTAGTGTTTTCAGGTTTTCAAAGTTCTTTATGTATGTTATCCCAGTTGATCCTCACAACAACCCGGTGAAGTAGGAGGTATTATTACACCCATCTTACAGATGAGGAAACTAAGTCTATGAGAAGTCAAAGTGACTCTCTAAGAGGTAAACAAAACTAGTAATTATCTGGAACAGGATTTGACCTCCTGACTCTGAGTCCAATACTGTACTTGCTCCGACTCTTCATTCCTTGGCCATCACGGACTTCTAGAAGCAAGCTCACCAAGTATCCTTGTGAGTTCATCCAAAAATCTCCCATGCATGCTCCTAGGACCAAGCCCTTATTGGCCAGGATATTAATATATTAATGTTCCCCATGCATGGAATAGTTTCCCTCCTTCCTCCCACCTCTTAGAATCCCTGCCCTTCTTCAACCTCAACTAAGATCCCCCTTTCTTCCCCAGACCTCGCTCTCCACACCCAGCTGCTAGTGCCTTCCACCTCCACTGTATAGATCTTATACGCACCTAGTTATTTTCGCATTGCTTCCCCTTTAGAACATAAGCTCCTTGAGGGCCCATCTTTATATTCTAGTGCTTAGAACACTGTATGGAGCACAGTGGTTATTTAATAAAGATTTGTAGACTGATTGACTGGTGTCTCAGTTCCACCATCCAGTTCCAATATGGAAAGGTACCAAAACAGAAATTTACAAGCTATTTGGAGTTTGATAAATAGGAGTTTGATTGAAGCTGAAGCTCTGAGTAGGGGAAGGGTGAGAAATGAGATTGTCAGGCTGATGGGTTTGGGAGAAAAGGGAAGGGGCTTACAAAGGGATCTTGAAGACTAGGATGAAGAACTGCATCCCTATGTCAAGGACCTCCGCTTTCATCAATATGAGAATTCTTTACACGCAGTCAGTCAATAAACATTTACTCAGCAACTTCCACGTGTGCCAGGCACTGTGCTAAGCCCTGGGGATACAAAAAGAGGAAAAAGATAGTCCCTGCCCTCAAGAAACCCACATTCTAATGGATACAGAGCCCAACAATCTATAACTTACAGTCTTAGAGGGTTGCCTGAGGTCCAGAGAGTTAAAGATAGCCTAAGGTCAGATAGCTAATGAGTATCAAGGCGGGTTTTGAACACAGGTTTTCTTGACTCCAGGTCCAACACTTTAGCCACTATACATGTTGTGATACCTCTTTGATGAAGAATTTGATATCAAAAAAGAGGGGCCACTGCAAATTTTTGAGCAATAAGAAGATATAATAGAAATGGCATGTGAGGAAGAGTGTCTTAGCATCTACTATGAGTCAGGCAGTGTGCTAGGTGTTGGGATTACAGCAAGGAGGCTGGTGTCATTGGATTGCAGAGTATATTGAAGAGAGTAGGATGTAAGAGGCAACTAGGTGGCTCAGTGGATAGAATGTTGGGCCTGGAGTCAGGAAGACCTGAGTTCAAATCCAGCCTCAGACTCTTAATAGCTGTGTGACCCTGGGCTAGTCACTTAACCTCTGTTTAATTTAATCCACTGGAGAAGGAAATGGCAAACTATTGAGGTATCTTTGGACAGTACTGGCATGCTATGGTCCATGGGGTCACAGAGCATCAGACATAACTGAAAAAACAAGAAGATGTAAGAAGACTGGAAATGTATTTGGGGTCCAGTTTGTGAGGGGCTTTGAAAGTCAAACAGAGGATTTTCTATCTTGTCTTGGAGGTGATAGGGAATGATAGGGAACCTCTCTAGTTTACCAACATGATGACATGGTCAGATGTGGGCTTTAGGAAGATCAGTTTGACAGCTGACTGAAGGATGGACTGCAGTGGGGAGAGACTTGGAGCAGGGAGATCAACCCAAAGACTATTGCAATAGTTTGGATATGAGGTGATGAGGGCCTGCAGCAAGGTAGTGGCAGTATCAGGCGACAGAAAGGGGTGCATAGGAGAGATGCTAAGAAGGTGGAAAGTAAAAGGGCTTGACAGCTGATTGGATATGGGGGGTAGGGATAGTGAAAGGGAGAGCAAGGAGCCAAGGATGGCACCTAAGATTCTGAGCCCAGGTAACTGGGACAATAGCAGTACCTCAAAAGTGACAGGGAAATTAGAAGAAGGGATGGTTTTTTTGGGGGGGAATAATGAGTTCAATTTTAGGCATGCTGAGTTTAAGGTGTCTATGGAACATCTAGTTTGAGATATCCAGTAGGGAGTTGGAGATGCAAGACTGGAAGTTAGAGCTGGCTAAGGAGATCTGAGTCATCTGCTCAGTGTCTGGAAAACTTCTTAACAAAGAGAGCAGCCTAAGGGGCAGCTGGGTGGTACAGTGAATAGAGTATGGGTCCTGCAGTCAGGAGGACCTGAGTTTGAATATGACCTCAGACACTTACCAGCTGTATGACCTTGGGCAAGGCACTTAACCCCGATTGCCTCCAACCACCCCCCAAAACCACCCAGACAAGAGAGCAGCCTAAAGGTAGAATAGAGAATTCTCCCCATCACTGAGTGGTTGGGGATGTTGGGTAGGGGCCTTTTGGTTGGTCTGGGCGAATTATGAAGTTCCTTCCTACTCTGGGTTTCTGTAATTCCCTTTGCTTTATCCTGAGTTCTCTCATATACTAGCTAAAAGCTCCCAATCAGACTTATGGAAGGTATTGAGAAGTAGATCTAGAGAATAAAAGATCATTGAATCCTTTGTAAATTTTCTCTAAATTCAACTCATGGCACAATCCTTTTCTACCATGGGAGAGAAAGTCTGGAATGTATTGTTTGCCATTTGGGAGTAGTCTTATTTTTGGAGTGGCTATAACATCAAAAAGGACAGAATGCTGAATAGTCATCTATCTCTGACAGGTTTGCCAGACTCTAAGATTGCATTACCTTCTCTTACATACTAAAGAAGCAAAGTTATAACTAGGATAGCGCAATTGGGACTTTGCCTTGGGGGCACCAAAATTAAGAGGGCACTGGCAGCAGCTGGACTCCTTCAGCAGCCAAGAAATGACTGGGCTTAGCACCTAGGGAGGTAGAATAATTAGTTCAAGGAGATGTTAGGCTTCTTCTCCTCCACTTTCCTCACCCCTGGCAGCCTCACCACAGCAGAGACCCTCCGTGCCTGAGCCGCTCACAGCACTGCCCAAAGTGGCTTCCATGGTCCAAGGGTCTCTGTCTCTCTCCCACAGGCCTCTCTGTTGGATTGAATTTATCTTTCAAAAGCTGGCTTAGGATGTTTTTCAGGCTGCTTGTCCCGAAGGGCAGGATTTCTTTGCCCCTTGTTCTAGGCACCAAAATTGTTAGTTATGCCTTTACTGTGTGAGTCAGGTCTGCTTTATTCATTCAGGGCAGCAAGTCAAGCCGACCAGTTGTTCCTTTTCTACGAGCAAACTTTTGTCAAAGTGGCTGCCAAATCCCTCAGCTTGGTTTGGAACCAGTCTGTCCCCTTACAGAGAGTCTAGCATCTTGACAGTAGCTGTGATCTAATACAGCAACAGGTTGACAGGAAATGAGTTGAAGTTGACTGACTGCCGCCCCCACTTCCCGCCCCTCATCCTTTCTCAAAGGCTTTTTAGAACTTGCTTCTTTGACAAACTTTTCTCACACTGATCTCACTGATTTAGGGTCTCTGACCTATCTTATTTTGGGATGGCTGGCCCAGCATTATTTTGCTTTGTTAGAAAATTGTAAGAACAGAAGATTACTTTTCAGCAATGATCAGAGGCAAACTCCACTCCAGCCACATTGGCCGACTCCCCAAATGGTCTAGATGTTTCTCCAATCCCATGACTTTGATCTGGTCCTTTTAGCTCCTGGAACGTTGTTCACTTTCTCTCCACCCAATTACATCCTACGTATCCTTCAAAGGCCCAGATCAAATCCTGAGGCCTTTCCCAGACACTTGGGATAGATTAAGAACAGGAAGAATATTGAAAAAAACAGTCACAAGGGGCCCTCTCCAAGGCATTACTGTTTACATTGCAATCAGTAATGTAAACTGGACCTTTATGTCCCTCAAATCTAGGGGCACTGAGGACCTTACTCCTTTTGCTGTTCCACTCACCAACCTATGCTAGGCACTTCTCCCTGAACCCACCTTTCCAATCTCCGGTCCAATTGAACAAATGAGGATTAAACACCTTCTATATGTAAGGCATTGTAGACACTGCCTCTGCCCCCTAGGAGCTTACAGTCTGGTCGGAGAAACAGAAACTTACACAAAATGACCAGTCAGTTTACCAAGAGTGTATTGAGCACCTGGTATAGCTGCCCAACATGTCTAGACACTGTGCGGGAAATACAAAGACAGAACGAAAAACAGTCCTGGCCCTCAATATGTTTACATTCCACTGGGCTTACAGAGGATAACCTCCTCTAAACATCTCCAGTACTTACTGTTATACCACCAGTGATTTCTTAATCGATAGATATGATGGCCTTTTGTCAATCCTTATGCTTCTTGACATCCCTGAAGCATTTGACCCTTGACAACATCTACTTGGATACATTCTCCTCTTTACGTTTTCTCCTAGTTCTCCTGTCTCTCTGGACCACTCCATCTCAGCCTCCTTTGGGAGAGCTTCATTGATGTCATACCTCCCAGCCACCCAAGCTTCTGTTCTGGGACCTCTTATCTCTCTGCAGTTATCCTATTTTTCGGTGATCATATTGTCTCCCATGGATTCAATTTTTCTCTAAATATATATCTATTATATCTAATATATGAATTATCATAGACTATATACCTATATCTACATAAATATATCTATTGTCTATCTATACCTATATCTCCTTCCTTACTCTCTCTCTCCTTACTTACAATCTCATATCATCAATTATCTTTTGGGGACATTTTAAACTAGATTTCCCAGAGGTATCTTATTATCTCTTCCCCCCACCCCCCAAAAAACCCTCCCTTTTTCTGAGCTTTCTTAATACTGTTGAGAGTTACCCAGGCTCACAAAGTATCACCCATGACCCCTCCCTCACACATCAAATCTGTGCTAAATTCTGTTACTTCTACTTCACATCTACTATATGTTTCCTTTTTACCAGTCACATAGATACCACCCTAGTTCAGACCCATTGTCTTTCACTTTGACTATTGAAAATATTAATTGATCTCCCTTGCTCATCTCTCCTCACATCAACCCTTCCTCCATTTAGCTGACAAAATGATATCTTAAAACATAGGTCTAACCATATCATAGACACACAGACACACAGACACACAGACACAGACACACATCCTTCCACTCAATAAACTCTAGTGGTTCCTTATTACCTCCAGCATAAAATGTGAGGTCCTCTGTTTGGCATTTAAAGCTTTTTCTACTTTTCTGCTCTTCTTAGACATTGAGTCATTTTTTTTTTTCAGTCATATCCCACTCTTTGTGATCCTATTTGGATTTTTTCCCAAAGATGCTAGAGTGGTTTGCCATTTCCTTCTCCAACTCATTTTACAGATGAGGGAACTCAGGCGAACAGGTTTAAGTGACTTGTCCAGGATCACACAGCTAGAAAATGTCTGAAGCTGGATTTGAACTCAGGAAGATGAGTCTTTCTGACTCCAGGCCTGGTGCTCTGTGCACTATGGCACCACCTAGCTGCTCCTTCTTAGGTCTTACTCCCCTCCATACACCCTATGATCAAATTACCCTGGCCTACTTGCTGTTTCTCAAACAGGAGACTCAATCTCTCACCTCTGGGCCTTTGCATTGACTGTTCTCCATACCTGGAATGATCTCCTTTCTCACTTCCAACTCTTTGCTTCTCTGGCTTTTTTCAAGACTCAGCTCAGATCCTACCTTCTATAGGAGGCCTCTCCTCATCCCCACCCCCCGCCCCAGCTGCTAATGCTTCCCCTTCCCAGTTATTTTCCATCTACTCTTAATATATCTTGTATGTCCCTGGTTATTTCCATATTGTCTCTCCCATTAATGGACTGTTTTTGGCCCTCCTTTGAATCCCCAGCCCTTAGCATAATGCCTTGCATATAGTAAACACTTAATAAGTGCTTGTTGATTGACTGGTCTTCCTGATGTTCCACAGACAAGAAACTCTTTCTCAGCTCTGGGTATTTTCTCCAGCTGCCCCCTCCCCATGACTGGAATTCCCTTCTCCATCTCTACCTACTGGCTTCCCAACTAAATTTCAACTAAAATCCCACCTTGTACAGGAAGTCTTTCCTAACCCCTCTTAATTCTAGTGCCTTCCTCTGTTAATTATTTTATCCTATAGATAGCTTGTTTTCACATGTTGTTGGGTCGTTTCAGTTGTGTCTGACTCTTTGGGACCCCATTTGGGGTTTTCTTGGCCAAGATATGGGAGTAGTTTTCACCATTTCCTTCTCCACTTTATTTTACAGGTGAAGAAACTGAGGCAAACAGGGTTAATTGCCCAGGGTCACCGAGCTAGCAGTGTCTGGGGCTGGATTTGAATTGATGAAGATAAATCTTCCTAACCATGTTTATATATTTCTTTTTGCTGGTTGTCTCCACTAGTTTGTGAGCTCCTCGAGGGCAGGGAAAATCTTTGGGTTGCTTTTGTAACCCCAGTGTTTACTGTCTGACTGATTGTCCATACCACTCATTTGGGCCCTCCTGCCAAGATTGGTAATTGCTTCCTTATGTATCCTTATCTTGTCTCCCCATTAAATCCCTAATTAGATTTTAAGGTTCTTGAAGAGAAGGACTAAGGCTCAGAGGGGTTTTCCACTGTTCCCAGCACTAAATCTGCCATTTTATTTAGTCTTCTGCCTCGTTGCCTTTATTCAGACTACCCCACAACCCCTGGAATGTCCTCCGTCCCCATCTCTGCCTCTTGGAATCCTCGGCTTCCTTTAAGGCTTAGCTCAGGCAGCCACTCTTACGGAAGTCTTCCGTGATTTCCCTAGTCCAAAGGGTCGCAGATTAGAGTTGGAAGAAATGTGAGACACTATGAGTCCAATCTCATCACTTGACAGATGAAGAAACTGAGTCCCAGAGAGGTTAAATGAGTTGCCCAGGGTCACATGAAAAGGAAGTATCTGAGTCAGAATTTGAAGCTAGGTCTTTCTAAGTTCAGCTCTTTAGCCACAATGCCATCCTGCCACCAAAAAATAAAAATAAAAAAAATAAAAAGAAGTAGCAACAAGATCATAAATCTAAAGTTTGAAGGGTCCTGTACAACCCTCTAAATTTTATAGATGGGGAAACTGAGGCCTAAGGTGGCAAAGTGACTTGCCTAAGGTCACACCGGCAGTAAGTCTCACAGGCTGGATTTGAACCCAGATCTCGGTCCCCAGAGCTAGTGTACTAGGACACGACTGTCCTAGCTGTTAGTGTTTTCACCCATAACAACAGCTAGCGTTTACATGAGGTTTGTCAAGTGCTTTACAGATATTAACTCATTTGATCCCTACAACAACCCTGGGTGGTAGGTGCCATCATTATCCCCATTTTATAGATGAAGGAACTGAGGCAGACCAAGGTTAAGTAGTTTTCCTAAGTGTTTGAGACTAGATTGGAATCCGGGTCTTCCTGACTCCAGGCCCAATGTGTAATCTGCTTTATTACCTAGCTGCCTTTGGGGCAGGGGGTGGGGTTGACTATGTGACCTCCAAGTTTCTTTCCTGTTCCAAATCCATAATCTTACGCCATCTCTTTGAATAATCTATTTATATCCTGTATGGCCCCCCGTATGATATAAATACACACAGGTATATGTGCATGTGTATACATACATGGATCTGTGTATGCGTGCATATATGTATGTGTATATATTATATATATAATGAGTATTTTTATACACACACAAGGAATATACCCCTTGAAAACGGGGAATGGTCTTCAGCTATGCATCATTCCTAATGCTTAGTACAGTACCTTACACATACTACAGGCTTAAGAAATGCTTTTGAGTTGAGTTGCATTGTGAGCGGTAGTAGTCATCATTACTATTAATGATAATAAAATTAGTAATAGTAAGAATAATGTATATTTATGAAATACTGTAGAGTTTTTAAATGCTTTTCTCATCACAACCCTATAAGATTGGTAGTATAAGAATATATCCATTTTATAGACCAGGCGGCTGAGACTCTGAGAATTAAAGCGACTCGCCCATGCACACACAGCTAGTCAGTGCTGGAGCTCGCATTTAAGGTTTACAAAACCTCCTGACGACCCTGGTAGTGCAAGTGATGTTAAAGACGAAGAAACAGAAACAAAGAAAAGTTAGGCTAATTACCCATGATCACATAGGTAGTAATCATCAAAGCTGGGGTTTGAACCCAGGCCCTCAGACACTAAGGCCGATGCTGATGTCTCAAACCCTTCCAATCTAGTTTCTGACCTCGTGACTCAACAGAAACTATTCTCTCCAGAGTTAACTATAATTGCCAAATCTGGGCAGCTAGGTGGTGCGGTGGATAGGGTGCAGGGGCCTGGAGTCAGGAAGATTCATCTTTGCGAGTTCAAATGCAGTCTTAGACACTTACTAGCTGTGTGACCTTGGGTGAGTCATTTAACTCTATTTGCCTCAGTTTCCTCATCTGTCAAATGAGCTGGAGAAGAAAACAGCAAACCACTCCAGTATCTTTGCCAAGAAAACTTCAAATGGGGTCATGGGGAGTTGGACGTGACTGAGCAACAATTGCTAAGTCCAATGAACTTTTCTTAATCATCATCCTTCCTGACT
Organism: Trichosurus vulpecula; assembly: GCF_011100635.1. NCBI lineage: Eukaryota > Metazoa > Chordata > Mammalia > Diprotodontia > Phalangeridae > Trichosurus > Trichosurus vulpecula. Next base: position 162,960,384 of record NC_050576.1, on the reverse strand, counting down.
GTGCCTAGTAAGCACTTAAAAATGCTTGTTAATTTTCTTTGACACCACTGGCCACCCCACTCCTGGACATTTCTTTCCTCTCTGGATTTTTGTGACACTGCTCTGTCCTACCTGTTCAGCTGCTCCTCTCAGTCTCCTTTGCTGGATCATCACATATTTCTGGTCCCCTAACTCTAGCAGTCCTCCAAAGTTCAGTCCCGGGCCTAGTCCCTCTCTAGATTATATCCATTCTCGGGATGATCACCTCATCTTCTTTGGGTTCACAGTTCATCTCTATGCATTGGATCCTCATTGCCTCTAGGATAAAATAGAAATTCCTGTGTTTCTCATTTAAAACCCTCCACAATCTGGCTCCAGCCTAACTTTTTAGACTTACCTCCTCTCCTCATAGTCTGCTCCCTAGCCAAACTGACCTCTCTGCTCTTCCCCACACACAACATTCTATCTCCTGTCTCCATGCTTTGGTAAGGTTATCCCTTAATGCCTGGGAAGGAATTCCCCCCGCACCTTCATCTCTTAGAATTCTTAGCTTCCTCCAAAGCTAATCCAAAGTACAACCTCTACATGAAGATTTTCTTGTTCTCACTAGATGTTAGTTACAAAACACATTCTGTTGTCTGAGAGAATGTAAGCTTCTTCGGAGTAGGTACGGCCTGAGTACCTGGGTAGCTAGGGGGCACCTTAGTGCACAGAGCACCTAGCCTGGAGTCAGGAAGACTGATCTTCTTGAGTTCAAATGTGATCTCAGATACTTACTAACTGGGCAAGTCACTTAACCCTGTTTGCCTCAGTTTCCTCATCTGTAAAATGAGCTGGAGAAGGAAGTGGCAAACCATCCCAGTATATTTGCCAAGAAAACACCAAATGAAGTTGTAAAGAGTCAGACATGACTGAAAACTACTGAACACCAACAATAACAATAGTCATCAGTACATGGCATAGTGCCTGGCACGTAGTGGACATTTCATAAAATGCTTGACTGATTTATTAGTGCCTCACTCCAATTACTTTACTTACTTATATGTGTATGCCATAGGTATATAAAGAGAATGAGCCAGCATACTCTAGGGAAGCATTCCCATTGGCCCTTGCAAGGAATGTACACCCTATTTGTCCTTTAAATTTTTTTTAAATTTTGTCAAATATTTCCCAATTACATGTAAAGATTTTTAACACTCATTTAAAAAAAAATTTGTGCTCCAAATTCTCTTCCTTTTTCATCCCCCTCCCCCCTCTTCGAGAAGGCAGATAATTCGATATTGATTATACATGTGAAGTCACATAAAACATTATTTCCCTATTAGCCTTGTTCTGAAATAAAGCACAAAGTCATAAAAATAAAGAAAGTAAAAAAGTATGCTTCTATCTGCATTCATAGTTCGCCAGTTCTCTCTGGAGGTGGATAGCGTCTTTCATCCTGAGTACTTCAGAATTGTTTCAGGTCATTGTCTTGATCAGAGTAGCCAAGTTTTTCATGGTTGATCATCCTTACAAGATTGCTGTTACTCTGTACACTGTTCTCCTGGTTCTACTCACTTCACTTTGCATGAGTTCATATATGTCTTTCCAGGTTTTTCTGAAATTCTGCTCATCAGTTCTTGTAGCACAATAGCATTTTGTCACAATCATATATCACAACTTGCTCAGTCATTTCCTAATTGATGGACATCTCTTCAATTTCCAATTCTTTGCCACCACAAAAAGAACTGCCGTAAATATTTTGGATGTATAGGTCCTTTTTCATCTCTCTGGGATATAGACCTAGTGGTGATATTGCTAGGTCAAAGGGTATGTACAGTTTTACAGCCCTTTGGGTAAAGTTCCAAATTGTTCTCCAAAATGGTTAGACTAGTTCACAACTCCACCAACAGTGCCTTAGTATCCCAATTTTTTCACCCCCTCTCAGCATTTATAATTTTCTTTTTATGTCATGTTAGCCAATCTGATAAGTATGAGATGGCATCTCAGAGTTGTTTTAATTTGTATTTCTCTAATCAGTAGTGATTTAGGGCATTTTTTTTCTTGTGACTATTAATAGCTTTGATTTCTTTTTCTGAAAACTGCCTGTTCATATGCTTCGACTATGTATCGACTGGGGAATGACTCTTATTTTTATAAATTTGGCTCAGTTCCCTATATATTTGAGAAACAAAGCATTTATCAGAGAACCTTGCTGTAAAATCTCTTCCCTAGTTTCCTGTTTTCCTTCTAGTTTTGGCTGCATTAGTTTTGCTTGTGTAAGTCACTATTTGTTCTTACACAACCAGTCCCCTTTCCAGGGGAAGGGCCAAGGGGAAGGCTCTTCCAGGGTATACCAGAACACTGAACCCATAGTCTATGCACTCCTGTGGTATACATGTTTCCTTGATCATCCATGCTTTTTAACTCAACCTTGGATACTCAACACCCTCCAACTCTACCAATCAACTCGCCTCTGATTGGAGGGCTGTAGGTGAGCACTAAACTCCATGCAAAGCTTTCCTTTACAGAGAGCCGGGCATGGACTTTGCGGCTCACTAAAAGTGAACTTTGGTCCACTGCTTGATCTGAACTCCCTGGAACAACATGTCCCGTGCCAAGTACCCTGGTGACTTTCAACTGCTCTCTTCTCTTCTCCTGCCCCACCCCCGCTTCCAGCTTCCTTTTGTGTGTTGTCTTCCTCCATTTGATTGTAACTCCTTGAGACCGGCAGAGTCAGTCTTTCTTTTTCTTATTTGTATCCCTAGCACTTAGCATAGTGCCTGGCACATAGTAGGTGCTTAATAAATGTTTATTGAATTGAATGGATCACCCCTTCTGCAAGAGGCTTTTCTTGGTACTCCTACTCACCACTGCCAGGGCGTTCTCTTTGGGATTACTTTTGAGTTATAAGACATACAGACATACATACATACATATGTATATACATACATATATGTGCATGTATATATCTATATACATAATATACATTGATTTTACAATTTTTTTCTGCATGTTGTCTCTACCATTGGGATATAAGCACTTTGAGGGCAGGGCCTGGGTTTTTATCTTTCTTGCATAGTTCCTGGCATACAGTACGTGCTTAATAAATGCTTGTTGACCACTTGACTGAACACATTCTTATGGAGGGCAGGGATTGTTTCCTTTGGTCTTTATATTTTCAATACCTAACGCAGTACCTAGCATTTGATAAATGCTCATTGCTGGCTTTCTTGTTCTATTTCTGCCTTCTCCTTCCCAAATAGGCACTTAACATATATTTGTTGATTGGGTCACTGATTGCAATGGGCTGCCAGAAGGGAGAGCAGGAGATGGAAGACTGTTGAGCAGAGAAACAGCAGCTTTTCTCCACCGTTCTCTGTATGCTACATTGCCCCATAACTGTCAAAGTTGGTTAGCTGCCAAAGATGGAAATTGAGACGGGGCTGGAAGACTAGAGTCTGAAATTCTGGGGAGGATGTATACAATCTGGGGTTAGTTACCAGCATAAATCAGCTCCTAAGCACACTTTCTGGCCAGATCCTACTTATAATTGGGTCATCTTTCAAAAGTTCATCTGTAAGTCAATGGTTTGGAACTTGGTATGCCTTTTCCCATAGGAACAATGTCACAAATGGTGGTTCTACACCCAGTCCAGCTCACAAAAGACTATTTAAGTCATAATGTAAATGAACTATAGTATTCATAGTACTAGCCTGAGTTTTTAAGCAGGGATTCATGGAGCCTAGAAGGAAGAAAAAGGAAGCGAGATGAGGGAGAGTGAAAGGAATTTCCTTTCCTTTTGTAAGGTGTAGGGAATGCCCACATTGAAAGGCAGAGGCTCTGCCAGGCTCCAGCTGCCCACAATTTCATCGGCATATTAAGCAGCATCAAGACATTCCCTTCCTGCTGGTGATCAGATAGGGCTGGGGGATGCACAGTAGACATAGTGATTCAGTAAAGGCAGAACAGAGCATGACTGAGTGGAGTCTGTGTGAGAAAGAAAGACTTTAGTTATGATAGAGATTAAGGGAGTGTCTGGGAGTTGGAACGCTAACAATTTGTGTGTAAGCCTCTGTTTGGAAGAACGTGGAAAGAAGCTACCAGGGCAAATGTAGGAGGCTAGCAAGTTCCACCTTTGAATCAAGCCCTGTTGATTCAACGCTGTTTGTAATATCTGTTTCCTAGTACCTTCCCACACAGTGATATCAGTTTTGGGGAGCAATGATGAAAGAGACTGATCAGATGCTATATTTGTGAATGACACATTTCTGAGCTCCTCATCATCTCTGTAGGGGGAAAAATAGAAAGAGGGAAAGGGGGTGGGATGAGAGACAGAAAAATGCAGCAATGGACCCAGGGGTTGGCTATAAAAGAAAGCAGTGGCAATATGGAAACCGGGGTGGGGAACCTGCAGCCCTCAAGGCCACATGTGGCCCTCTAGGTCCTCAAGTGCGGCCCTTTGTCAAAGGGCCGCACTTGAGGACCTAGAGGGCCACATGTGGCCTTGAGGCCTGTAGGTTCCCCACTCCTGGCATAAACACTGCCATAGATAGGAATACCATTACCCAGGGCAAATTCAGTAGGAGAAGGGGGTAGGCATAACCCTAGACAGCTCAGCTTATGGCCCTATGAGAGTTGGAGGAAAGTTCAACCATGGGTCAAGTCTTAGAGGGAGAGAAGGTTGCTGGTATTCTCCTCTGACATCTGCTGGCCTACAACACTGATCCTTTGAGCTTTCCCAGAGTCCACCTTCCCCACCCCCAACCTCCATAACTGCATGGGCTGAATGAGGACTGAAAGGTCCAGGAACAGGGATGAAATACATCCTCAGGGGAGGAAGCTCACATCCCTAAACATCACTTTCTGGGGGCAATGCCCCATCCTGATTATGGCTCTGAATATGAATGCCAATGAATGCTTCCTACAGAAGGCCCTGATGTCACATTTAAATAATCAGTTTTAGGCACCCATTGTTTTACTTTTTGTGACCCTCTTCCAAGTTCTCATACTTTCTCTTAAGGCACCAGTGTCCAGATAGGAGAGTGACAGGAGGCTATGTAGACCCTGTCACATATACCCACAAGTACTTTCCATTTGCCACAAATTACATTCATATCCAGACTCCGGATCCATTGTTTCTCCCTCTTCCTTCCACCACCCCCCCCAACCCCAAGCTTATTTTCCTTCTCCTGTCTAGAGTTTACTGGGAGTTTGGAATTATGTCAATCAGATATCCACATCAGAGAAGGGATTTGTCATCACAGACTACAGACTGATGATATCGTTCTGTGGAAGGGAACTAGACTTTAGAGTCCAGCTGACACATGGCCTCAGGGCTCAAATTACTATCAGAAGGTGCCACCCTCTGCCCGCTGCCCCCCATTGCTGATCTTCCTATGCTCCCCCAAACCCAAGTACAAACCTTCTAAGTACTTCTTGTCTATATCCTGTTTGCCTATGGCTTTTTATTGTCTCCCCCATTAGACTGAGCTCCTTAAGAGCAGGGACTTCTTTTTTGACCTTTCTTTGTATCTCTAGCACCGAGCATATTGCCAGGCACATAGCAGGTACTTCATAAAATGCTTCTTGACTTCTCCTCTTGTTGCTGTTCAGTCATTTCAGTTATGTTTTACTCTTTGTGATCCCATTTGTTGTTGTTTTGCAAGGCAAATGGGGGTTAAACTTGCAGGGTCACACAGCTAGTAAGAGTCAAATGTCTGAGGCTGGATTTGAACTCAGGTCCTCCTGACTCCAGGGCCAGTGCTCTATTCACAGTGCCACCTAGCTGGGCCACCCCCCCATTTCAGGTTTGTTTTTTTTTTTTTTTTTGGCAAAGATACTGGAGTTGTTTGCCATTTCCTTCTCCTGAGGGGTAAGTGACTTGCCCAAGGTCATACAGCTACTAAGTGCCATATTTTAACTCAAAAAGATGAATCTTCCTGACTTCAATCCCCAGACCCTACCCACTGTACTATCTAGCCACCCCCTGACTTCTACTCTAGGGACTCCCAAATAACTGGATATTATTCCAGGCACCCCCTCACAATATTTCTATGACCAGTCCCTCTTACCCAAACATGCGCATGGACTCAATTTCACTGTTACACATTTTCTTACTCACATAGCCTTCTTCTTTGCTTTTTCAACTATTTCTCAACAGTGATAGATCATGACCATCAATAGCAAGACCTTCAGTCTCTTTGCATTCTCTTGTGGGGGAAGGGAATCACTAATGATTGTGGACAGCTGTATGGATGCCGCATCTTCCTGTACAGCTGTCTGCCTTCCTTCCCTCTGGGTTCTTAATCCTAATATCCTGCTTTCTTAAATCCTCCCCACCCTTGCCACTACAGAACCCCATTCCAAAATTACATACCTACATTTCCCCCCAGAAAAAATGACCATTCCTCGCAGCCAGCTTCAGATGTGTTAGAAGGAAGCAGTCCAGTTGGATTAATTTTTACTAAGTTGTAAATGATCAAGAAATAACTCTTTGACCCTGCCAGAAATATTTGAGAGTTATTCCAAATGAATTTGTTATTAGTGAATTTTGGAGAATACAACAAAGGGAACTGAAAAGGTTCAGGCAACTTGGAGGGGGATTATTTTGGGGGCAGGAAGGTTGCCACAGGGACAGGTCAGCTTTGCTTGGAAGTTTGCCCCCTGGGAGTCACTCAGTTCCCTTAAAACTGTTACTACTTTTCACAACTACTACCCTTCGTTTACTTTTGCCTCCATGGCTCTTTCACATCAGAGGCAGCGCATCCTCTTGTCGGGAGCAGGGGAAGGTGGCTAGCCAGCTGCGTGGGTCATTTGTAAGTCAGGTGTTACAAGTTGGGAGACCACCTGGATTTTAAATACCTGCTTAATCACTACTAGTAAGATGAATGTCTCTGAGGCCCGAGGGAACTGGATGTTCTCCAGGACACATTAGGAAAGCCTGACAGTTGTTAAAGAGGAGAAAATGACTTCAACTCCCCATGTTTTTGTTCCCCTTCCTGCCTCCTCCGACTGGCTGGGAGGTCTTCAATTCAATTCAGCTTAGTCTTTTATTTCTGCCTCAGGGGTGCAAATCACTGTACCAGGGCACCTGATTCTAGCTTTATGCAGAGAATGGGGTGGAATCTGCACTTCTTAAAGGTAGCAGAAGGCTTAATTGAGGAATATTTGAGAAATCCTTTGGATCATGGGAGTAGGAGGGAAGCATGAGGGCTGTTGACATTCAAAGTCATCTGGGAAAGAATGGCACGGAGAAGGAATGGTCCCCCCAGCTGCTTATTCTGTTGATTGGTGAATTCACTTCAGTTTTTTTTAAAAAGTTCTTTCTTCTCTTAAAAATACAGTTTCCCCAACAAAGACCTTCCCGAAAATAGAACGTAAACGGCTTTGGAGGCTTCATAAGTAAATGAATATTCATAGGAAGATGTATACAGAAAAGAAAATCCCTGGGCCGGATCAGACTCATGGCTCCCTTGCTGTTCTTCCCAAGTTGGTTCTGGAATTCAGGGGGAAATAAGAATATGTCTCTCTCCCAGGTAATTCGAGGTAACAGCCTTGATCTTTCCAAAGCAAGTCTTTAGCTAGTCCTTTATTTCCAGCACCGAGAGCTGACAGTATCAGCATCGCAGGCTGTCACATTCTTTTTCAAAAAGGGAAAAACAAAGCTGAGCCATCCTCTTTGGGAGAAGATGAGCGTGTTGCAACTTGCCTTGAACTCAACAATTATTTTCTTCCAATGATTATTGGGGATTTGTGTGTTTGTGTGCGTGTGTGTGTGTAGGTATGTGTGGGTGCATGTGTGTGGGGGGAATATGTTTATTTTGTTAGGACTTCCATCGTTAGAGGTTTGTAAGTCACCTTCAGTGCCTTCATGGACTGTGGCAATGATGACTGTGTGGTCAGACGTGCATGAAGGAGGTACCCTCTAAGGACCATAGTGGGGTATGGCTTAGTATTAAGTACGCTCAGCTTGTGCTTTGCTCTCCTTTTCTGGGCCTTCTTAAATGTCTTGAGCAAGCATGAGACGTCAGTGGAGAATTTTATGTCTCTGTTCTCTCTCTCTTTGACGGCATTCAGCTGCCGTGGCTACTGCAGTCCACCCCTCCCTCCAAGACAGGTTACTGTCAACTTCTTCTCGGAGTTCCTAAAGAAAACAACAGCTGGCTCATCTGGCAAGACCCTCTGAATCAGTGTCTCCATTCATCATGCTTCCTTTTCTTCTCCCCTCCCCTAATGTTTCCATATTTCCTGATCTGGAAATTCTAATAAAATGCCTGGACATGGAGAAAACCAACATGTTGAAAAAGGAACATTTCCTCATAGTTTCTTCTTTTTTTCCCCTTCCCTTTGTGAGTCTTGGCCATGTCTATTGTTAATAGAGAGGAAAGCTTTGGGTCAACGAAAGGTCAGGTTCTTCAGACCTACCTTTGGTCAATAATTCGAGTACCTACCGTGGCAGGAACAAATCAGGCACTCTTCCTTCTTTCCAAAAAGCTGATCATGTGATTGAGATGATCAGAGAAACAAAGATGACATGGCTTTTAAGATGCTAAAAATGTCACATACCCACACATCATCATTTTATTGCCACCAATGCTCTTCTCTAGGAAGCTGTTAGAATTCTCATCGAAACTATCATACCCAGAATGGCAGACTCATTCCCTAAAGATTGGCTACCAAAGGCTGATATTTTTCTCCCTTTTTTTTGGCGTCAGCAATTCATGAAGGCTGTCTCCTAAGATACTCAGGAGTTGCAATCTTCGCTGGTGAGGGGAGTGCCCACACTGCTAAAAGCACAGATATTTTGAAGTCCTGACAGGGAAAAGACAGAATTATATAAATATTCTAGAGGCCTACAGTGCCTTGCACTGGAGTTCAACGCCACTTTCCTTTTCTTTTCCCTCATCTATCTCTGTCTCTCTATTCCTCTCTCTCTCTCTCTCTCTCTCTCTCTCTCTCTCTCTCTCTCTCCCTCCCTCCCCCTCCCCCCTTTTATTTTGCATTTTTGGCTTCTCTCTATTCTTTTCTCCTCCTTACCTTTTTTATATTTTCTTTTTGAAGCATTCCTTTATACTTAATGCCTTCCTTTTTGGCCTTCTTTTTATCTCTTTGAACTTCTATTTTCTCCCATTCTCCTTTTCCTTCATTTTCTCTATGTGCCATTCTATTGAGTGCCCCTTTCTTCTTTTTCCCTCTCTCCTCCTTCTGTTCTCTTGAATCTCTGAAAATCTCTCCAGCTTTTCTCTCCTCCTCTTGCAATTCTTCTCAATCAATAGGCAAGGGGAGGCAGCATTGTGCGGTAGAAGAAGCACTGAATTTGGAGTCATGAAGTCAGGATCATAGATTTAGAGCTGAAAGAGATCTCCGATGTTAGCTAGCCTAGCCCTCACTTGCAAATAATAATAATTAATAGCATTTATATAGTACTTTAGGGTCTGCAAAGTACTTTATATATGCTAATTCGTTTGAAATTCATAAAGACCTTATGAGGTTGATGCATTATTATCCCCATTTCACTGACGCATAGAGAGATAAAATGAGTTGCCCAGAGTCACACAGCAAGGGAGCATCTGAGGCAGGATTTGATTTGGGTGTCCTGACTCTAAGTCCTAGGTCCTATATGCTTCACCACATGGTTGCTTAAGATAAGACTCCAGAAGGGTCGCTCACTCAGGTAGTAGTGGCAGAGTCAGGATTTGAACCCAGGTGCTCTGTCTCCAGATCCATTTAACACTGCTGCCATAATCCAATTTCAATCTGTCTTCCCATCTTATCTCCTATTCATCTTATTTATATACCCTAGGTTCTAGCCAATGTGAGAAGGAGGAAGAAGAGGCGGAGGTAGAAAAAAAGGAAGAGGAGGAAGTGTAGAAATGATACTGCTTTCTCATTTATAAACAAACCCCACTGTTGAAAGCAATTTTGTTCTCTCAACCAGCCAGAGTTCAAGGGCAGAAGGAGCCAATGATGTCTTGATTTCTTAGGGTTTGGAAATGCTTGGGCTTATAATCAATCATCTGTAAATCTGGGTTAAAAGACCCTATATGACACCGGGCAAGATAAGTTAGCTTATCTTGGTCCTGGACTAAATGTTGTCTAAGGTCTCTTCCAGGGCTAAATCTCAAGATCCTTTTTAACAAGTACTAGCTGAGTTCTTAATCTGTATCAGGATCTGCAGAATGTATGGAAAGAACAAAGCACCCAGTGGCCTGCCATCTTGGATTCTCCAAGATAGGAAAGGAGTATCTCTGTCTTTAGATGTCTGTCTCAGCTTTGGCCACATGTTCATGGATTGCCCATCCTCCTTTCCTTTTCTTGCCTGGCTTCTCTGGCCCCTAGCCTGGTTGGGGGCAAAGACGCTTGATGCTTTTTTTTTTCAAAGGGAGAGATGGTGATGACAAGCATTGGGATTTGGAGAACAGCTTCTCTCACAATAATTTCATAGAATCACAGAATGGAATCTCAGCAGCCATCTAGTTCAACCCATATGCCAGAAGAATGTCCACTATAGCATACCCAACTAGGGTAACTCTAGCCACTTCTTGAAGATCTCCAAGGAGAGAGTCTACAGTCAGTCAGTCCACTCCACCTTGGGATAGCTCTAATTATTGGGATTTTTTCTGACATTAAGACTGAATCAGCTCCTTTGTAACTTCCAATCATCCATTAGAATGTAAGCTCCTTATGAGTAAGAATTGCCTAATTTATTGCACTTGTATCCCTAGTACCTGGGCAGCTACGTTGCACAGTGAATAGAGCACTGGTCTTAGAAACAGGAAGATGCATCTTCATGAGTTCAAATCTGGCCTTAGATACTTACTAGCCATGTGACCCTGTCACTTACCCCTCTTTGCCTTAGTTCTTCATCTATAAAATGAGCTGGAGAAGGAAATGGCGAACTACCCCAGTATCTTTGCCAAGGAAAACCACAAATGGGCTCATAAAGAGTTGGACGTGACTGAAATGACAACTCAACAGGAACAAATCCTTAGTACCTATCACAATGCCTGACATATCATGGGCATTTAATAAATGTTTGTTGATTGATTAGTCCTAGTTCTGGCCTCAGGGGTCAATCAGAATAACTCTAATTCCTCCCCCTTAAATACTTGAAGATATATCATCTTTCCCTAGAATTTTCTCTTTTCTTGACTAAATATGCCCAGTTTTTTCTAACACTCCGCAGAGTACATAGACTCAAGGCTCTTCACTATTCTGTTCATGGGGGTCTCATCTCTCACTTCAACTCAGATAATGACAATGTCTGTGTGACTTTGGGCAACTGACCTCACCCCCCCTAGGCCTCAGCTTCTTTATTTGTCAAATGAGGGTGTTAGACTAGATGGCCTCTGGGGTCCAATGATTCTATGGTCTCTCTAGGGAAGACCCTACTGAAGTAGGTTGGACTGAGTCAGACCTTGGTTCTTGAAGAGGAAAATGGTTGAAGCATAGGAAAGAGAAGGGGCTTATTTAAGAAGCAAGTAAAGTAATTAAGTTGTATGCTGTGGACTATCACAAACATACCACTCACTTCTTAGCCTGAAGTAGAGCCTGAGAAGGAAGACTGGCTTGAAGTGGACAGTTGACTGATGGGAAAAAAGATGGCTAAGGTGAAAGTTAATGTACCATACTTTTTTTCCCAAGAAAATGATTTCTTCTGGGAGGAACTCATAAATACATAGCACTGGCACACTCCATGACTTGTGAAAACAGACAGAAGGAAGGGAAAATGCTAGAACTCCAGGACTTGGACCAAAAGGTTTCCATCTCTGCTCCTTCTTCTCTTTCCATCTCCTGTCTTCTTTTCCCTGAGGAGCAGATTGAAGAGATACTGCTGTGGGAAAAATGACTCTGGGGGCCTGGATCCCTGTTTTCTGTTTCTCTAATTGAGGGGTTTGCTGGAGTGGGAAGAGCATTATGAAGGAGAGATTCCCCACCTGGAGGCTGCTGTCCTAGCCTCCCCTCTGGGAGACCAAATGGGATTGTTTCAAGAGCTTCCTTGGCAGCTCCTCACTCTCTCCCAGGGGACCCAGTGCCTATCAAGGATTGGTGAAAGAGCTGAAGAGCCCTCCCCCTCACAGATTTTGTTCCTCCAAGGGACCACTATCAACTAGACAGTATTACTCATGGGATCTGCCCTACACTGAACCCTGCAATGGTAGAAATGAGAGGATTTTCAACAGGATCTAAAAGGAGAAGTTGCCAGTATATTTACCTTTGGAGGCAGTCCTCTCCTGAAGGCAGAGCCCCATGTGAAGGGTTAAACTGAATGCCTTATGTTTTTCTAAGCACATGGGTGACCAGATATCCCTGGCCACTTTATCCAGTGGCCTAGAATCATGGGAATTTCCCCAGCTTCCTCTTTGGGAGGTGACCAATCCAACCTAGTTACTGCTGGTCTGACTAGCTGTAACATAAGGAGCTTCACAGAGATGGAGATCTTCTGGTATGCCTTACTCCTAAAGGTCCTAGGATTTGAGCTGGAAGAGACCTTAAAAGTTACTGAATCTACCCCAGAGTGGCTCTCTGAAGCCCAGGGAGGTAAACTATCTTTCTCAAGGTCACATAAATGCAAAAATTTGTACGTATAGCACTTTAAGGTTTGCAAAGCAGTATACATGTGTTCTTATTTGATCCTCATAAGAACACTGTGAGATATATGTAATTATTATCCCGATTTTAGAGATGATAAAACTGAGGCAGAGAGAATTAAGTGACTTGTCTGAATTAAGTGACACAGCTAGTAAGTGTCTGAGGCAGGAATTGAACTCAGGTCTTTCAGACTCTAAACTCGGTGCTCTATCCACTGTGCTCCCTGGCTACCCAGAGAGTGAGTAGCAGATTTGGAACACAAAACTATGATCTGCAGTGGCTACTGTAGCTCATGGTTCAGCACTTAAATCTAGTCAGAATTGCTGTCCATCCTTCATTCTCAAAGAGGACCATGACATCAGGAAGGATGCCATGACTTGCAAGTGAATTGGATTTAAGTGAGGCAGGGCTTTGCAAAGTTAGCAGCCTCACCTAGCCCTCTGGAGCCATCTGGGTCCAGCAGCTAGATATAGATCAGGACAATTGGAGATGGCCCTGGATGCAGTGAGAAACCTCGGCCTTTTAAAGCTAAGGTCTTTCCCAGGTCTCAGTTTGATGAGGCAACACCAATTCAGTGCTTAAGGCTAGGTAGGTAGAATCTAGTCAGAGAGGCTGAGTTTGAGTCGAGCTCTACTCAGGGCTCTTTGGGAAGTTAGGGGGCACAGCGTATAGAGGAGGGCCAGGCCTGGAGCCAGGAAGTCCTGAATTCAAATCCTACCTCAGACACTTATTAGCTATGTGACCCAGGGCAAGCTTCCTCAGAGATTGTTCTGGTTTAACCCTTCCTCATTATAAGTGAAGAGTCCGAGGTCCATAGCAGAGAAGTCACTTGCCCAGAGTCACAGGGGGTTAGTGAGTGTCAGGGCCAGTACTAGAACCTAGGCTTTTTACTTCCCAGCCCAGGGTGCTCTCCTTAATAGCTTACTGCCTCACCTGCTGCTCTATTGATGCATTAACCTTCCGGGCTGTATTAGTCTCCTGTGGCATTTGAGTGTCCTATCTTACCGGCACTTTAACCTGTGAACAAAAAACCTTCTCTCACGCAGCTACATCTGCAGGGAAGGAAGATAAAGCAATACCATTCTCAGCTGGAAGCCACCCAGCAGGGTCCTCACAGAGCCGTTCTGGCTTTAGTGACCTTCACCTGGTGATTCCCCAATTAGAAGGAATCTCTAATGGCGTAACTGGAGGTTTCGGACTTCGGGGAGCCTGATATTTTCCTGTATCCCTGAGATTCCTCAGGAGAACAGAGGGAAGGACTGATGCAAGGGAAGGGGTTCCTTGCCTCCCTTGAGGCATATCAGGAAAAGCTCGCAGATGTGATATCCTCATCCCAAAAAAGATTTTTGCTCTGTGGGATGCGTGTTGCGAGCGTCTGCCCAGACCTTTTTGCTCCTAAGTGTCCGACAAGGACAAGGGAGCCCACTCGACTTGAGGATGACTAAGGCAGACACACCAAACAGGCAATGCAGAAGGAGAGTGTTAGCATGTTGCTAAGCAACCAAATGCCGTCTGAAAACTACAGCACACCTCTGACACTTGCATAGGATTGGAAACTGGAGGATGAGAGGGCGGGAGGGTGCAAGAAACAAAGAGAAGGGGTTGGGAAAGAAAATGTTCCAGCATAAAGGAAAGAGCTGATACGATCTTGTGAAGTTCCCTCTCCCCTCCACCCCAGGCCACCAATTAAACCAGACAGTGAGGAAAATCAAATTGCTGAAATAAAAGAGATAGAAAGGCAGTTGGATCAATAGAGGGGACAGACAGACAGAAATACAAAGCTACCAGGTTAAGAAGGACTGTGTATGTATGTATGTGTATATATATGTGTGTGTGTGTATACACATGTGTGTATCTATATATGTACATGTGTATATATATTATATATATATAGTTCAAATCTTACATGATTAGAGGCAGTATTGGTAGAAATGATAAAGATAATGATTTCCTTATCTTTTAGCTGTTTTATTCTCACTATGTGATCCTGGACAAGTCACTTAGCCTCTCTGTGCCTCAGTTTCCTCATCTGTAAAACGGGGATAATAACAGCACCTACCTCATTGGTCTTTTGTCAGGATAAAATGGGATGATATTCTAAAGCACTTTGTAAAATTGTAAAGCTATAAAGGTTATCATTAGAATTTAATATAGGTCAGCTGTTACGGTTGTCAGTCTTCCTTTTATCAATGAATATCTACAAACACACACACACACACACACACACACACACACGCACACTACTCTTTATCTAGGCATATTGATATAACCTATAGCCGTAATTATGTTGTAGAGAATGAGGGCTGTTGTTCTTCAGTCATTTTAGCTGTGGGGTTTTCTTGGTAGATATACTGGAGCGGTTTGCCATTTCCTTTTCCAAATCATTTTACAAATGAGGAAACTGAGGCAAACAGGGTGAAGTGACTTGCCCAAGGTCACACAGCTAGGAAGCATCTGAAGGCAGATTTAAACTCATGAAGAGGAGTCCTCCTGACTCCAGGCCTAGCACTCTGTCCACTGAACCATTTAACTGTCCCGGAGAATGAGGGTACAACTTCACAAATTCAGCACAAGTAGAATATAAACCATAAGAAGATAATCATTAGATTTAGAGTTTGAAGATTATCATTACATCATCTGGGGCAGAGGTTCTTGACCACTTTTGTGTCATGGACCATTTTGGCAATCGGGTGAAATTTACTCAGAATGATGTTTATAAATGCATAAAATAAAATGTATAGGATTGCAAAGGAAATCAATTATATTGAAATACAATGATCAAAATGAGTGACAGAGAGAGAGAGGGAGACGAGACAGAGAGACAGAGGCAGAGAGACACAGAGAGAGAGTTCATGGGACCCTTATCTAGGACAATCCCCTCATTTTACAGATAAGAAAAATCCCCAGGGGCCAGAGAGACTTGCCCTAGGCCACATAGGTATTACCTATCAGTACCAGGATTTAAAAATCTGGTTTTCTGAATTCAAATCTAGAGTTCTTTTGTCAATCCCATACTGCCCCTGAATCTCTACCCACGTCCCCTATCCCCCTCCCTGTACCACATTGCACAGGCATCCCATGCTCTGGGTAAATATGTGGTATGGACACAAGCAGAATTGGAATTTACAATACTGATAAAGGCAGAAGTAATCTTGTTGAATATAATGTCAGGCCATAAGCCCGAGTGATTTTTTAGGCCAGGGGGCAAAACTGTTACCTCCTGGTCCAATTTGGCTAGGTTCTGTGAAGGCCAAAGACGAAGAGAAGAGGAAAAAAGATCTGGAAGTTTTCAACCTAGACAGAGTCAGAGGAATGGGGGAACTTTCGTGATTTGAGAGGAATGAGGGGAAGGGCTATGAGGAGCAGAGGTGGCTGGGAATGAAAAAGATCCTATAACAATAAAAACTGAATATTTGGGGAGTATGAACCTGTGACTTCACCAGTGTAGGGAACTCCTGGTATGGAAATTCTCTCTTCTGATATAGATTAGCAACTCACCTGTAGTTTACAGGCTTCGAGAGTTACCTGAGGTACTGGGGCCCATGTGTCTTACTCATGGTCATGTAAGTCACATATGTCAGGGGTAGCACATGAGTTTCATGTTTCCCAAATTCAAGGCTGGCACTTTATTCTAGAACATTTCAAAGTCTGCCAAATATTTTAAATATATCATCTCCTTTGAGCCTCCCAACAAACCTGTGAGATATAGCAAGTATTATTATCACCATTTTATAGATAGGGAAACTGAGGCACAGAAAGGTCTAGTGACTCCTTGCTGGTCATGCAGCCAGTAAATGTCAGAGTTAGGGTTCAAATCCAGGTCTCCTGACTCCAAATCTATCTATTGTTCCACATTGCCCTACCCTGAAGCTGCAAAACAGCAATTAGGTGGTGGCAGAGTCTTAACAATCCAGTCCACCAAACATTACTACATGTCTGGCATTATGCTAAGTGCTGGGGATGCAAATAAAGGCAAAAAACTCTTGCCCTCAAAGAGCTTATAGTCTACAAAGAGAGACAACACACAAATAATAATGCATACACAGAAGGCATATGCAGACTAGGGGAAGCCACTGGACTTTGTTGAGTATGGTGGTGATATGGGCAGATCAGTGTTTTAAGAAAATCAGGGTGGTGGTAGATTGAAGGCTGGATTGGGGTGGTGTGAGGGAAGATTTGAGGGAAGGAGACCAGTTAGAAGGCTACTACCATAATCTACGCAAGAAGTGAGGAGAGCCTGCAGTAGAGTGGTGGCCAAGTGTGTAGAGAGAAGGGCACATATATGAGAGACGGTATGAAGGTAGAAATAAAAAGTTTTGACAAGTTGAGCATTGTGGAACATTTTATACCATTTTATATCATTTCTGTAATTTCTATAAGACCCAGAGCCTGAATTAATTACCCACTTGAAGAGCCAGGACCTGGGCTTCTTTGTTCTCTCAAGTTTGCTCAGAGAATATCTTTTCTCTGCCAATAAGATCAGATCCGGCTGACCTAAGAACATGTTAACCTGTTAACCATTAGGGGATGAGACCCTAATCCTGAGAGACTACCTCGCTTAATATTCCACGGGTATGTACTTCAACTGACCCTTGTTAATACTCTTATCTTATTGTGTTTACAAATCTATTCCATTAAGGAAAATACTCTTCTTGTATCATGGTTAAACATACATGGGGATCATAAAAGTGAGGTAACACAGACCTGTTGAGTCTGCTAAAAGTAATGTATATACGTTTTCTCCTTCCTTTGTTCAGACAGCCAGAGCTTATGCTCTCACTCCTTGTACGTACAAGTAAGCTAGCTTAGCTATGCTTTAAGGGAAAATAATAAACAACATGGAGTTTTCTATCACCTAGCTTGTTTGCCTCCTTCAACCAAACTTTCAGATTTAACAGCATATAAGGTAAGCAGGAATGACAAATTGAGGATGATACCAAGGTGGCAATTCTGGGTGACTGGGAGAATGACAGTGTCCTTGACAGCAGTAGGAAAGTTAGGAAGAGGGGAGGGTTTGGGGAAAAGCATAATAAATTCTGTGTTTATAACGATAGCTATAGGACTTCCAATTGGAGATGTGCAGAAGGAAGCTGGTGCTGTGGGGCTGTGGCTCAGGAGAGAGACTAATGCTGGATATGTAGATATAAGAATCATTTGCATAGAGATTATCATTGAATCTATGGGAGCTAATGAGACTACCAGATGAGATAGTATAGAGGGAAAAGAAGAGAGCGCCCGGGTTGGTGCCTTGGGGGACACCTACAATTAGTAAGGGTGAACTAAAGAGCCAGTAGAGGAAACTGAGGAGTGGTCAGATAGATGGGAGGAGAACCAGGAGAGAATGGCTTCAGGAAAGCTTAGAATTCCCAGAAAGAGTGACTGACAGTATCTGAGGCTCGAGAGAGATCGAGAAGGATGAGGAGTGAGAAAAGAAAGGCCATTTGATTTGGCAATGTAAAGATCACTGAGGGGCAGGTAGGTGGTGCAGTGGGTAGAGCACTGGCCATGGAGTCAGGAGGACTTGAGTTCAAATGTGACCTCAGACACTTGCTAGCTGTGTGACCCTGGGCAAGTCACTTAACCCCTATTGAGAGAGAGAGAGAGAGAGAGAGAGTGGAGAGAGAGGAGAGAGAGATATCATTGGTCTTTTTCAAGACAGTAGTTTCAGTTAAACGATGATGTCAGATGCCTGATTGTAGAGGATAGCCAGGGTCCCTGAGATTTAAAGTAGGATTATAGTTCTTAGTCGGCACAGACCCAATGTGAAAACATAGTAACCATCATCTTGAACCCACCTCTTACCTATGAACCATTTCTTCCCAAACTTACTGGGAGGTTGTTTTTCCAAAGAAATGAATATGACATTTTATACTGGAAGTTAACTGGAACATAGAACTCACTTTATATGAACGATTTATAGCAAATATTGCTGGAATATATCCCATAAAGAGTGGAGCATTTGAAGCCTTTGTTTCGTGGACATTAAGTATATGGAAGGTACCTAGGATAATCTCATAAGATTAAGGGGGATTGTTCTCTTGTCATCTCCTAATCTTACTCTTTGTTGTTGTTGTGTTGTTTTTCAGCCATGTCTGACTCTTCTTGACCCCATTTGGGGTTTTCATGGCAAAGATACTGGAGTGGTTTGCCATTTCCTTCTCCAGCTCATTTTACAGATGGGGAAACTGAAGCAAACAGGGTTAAGTGACTTGCCCAAGGTCACATATATGGATTGAACTGGATGGCTGCTGAGATTCCATTCTGTGATTCTATGAAATTATTGTGAGAGAAGCTGTTCTCCAAATCCCAATGCTTGTCATCACCATCTCTCCCTTTGAAAAAAAAAGCATCAAGCATCTTTGCCCCCAACCAGGCTAGGGGCCAGAGAAGCCAGGCAATAAAAGGAAAGGAGGATGCCCTACTCTGGCCAGAATAGGTGGGATGTAAATGAGACTTATTTTACACATATGGGTACAGTGAGTGAACTCCACAAGGCTGCCTACATCCTTTTGCTCTACTGGAATCTTGTAACAAATGCTGTTAATCGGTGTAAGGGAGGGAGAAGGGATTCTCTTCCAACTCAGTTGATGTAGTCACAGGATTTACTCAGGGATGATAAGGTTTAACTGTGGTATCAAGGTTTTCAACTAACTGGAAAGCCATGGCCACACCTGGTGGTTCCTTTACAAAGTATGGACACCCCTCAGATTGAGTCAGAAGGGAACAACCTGATTGCCTGAGCAGATAAGGCAGCTAGGTGGCCTTAAAGTGGATAGATTGCCAGGCCTGGAGTCAAGAAGATTCACCAAGACTCATCTCTGAGTTCAAATCCAGCCTCAGACACTTACTAGCTGTGTGACCCTGGGCAAGTCACACAGTTTCCCCATCTGTAAAATGAACTGGAGAAGGGAACGGCAAACCACACCACTGTCTCTGCCAAGAGAACTCCAAATGGAGTCACAGAGAGTCAGACACAACTGAAATGACCAAACAATAACTGGGCAGATAAACTAGCTCCAACCCAGGAGCACCAAATATCTAACCCCTGGGACATTCAAGGAAGAAAGGTCCCAACTCCCGAGAGGGAATCATTCTTGGGCATGGATCTCTCTCCTTCCTGCCTTCATTGGCCATGGCATCTAGCCCCACAGAAATAGGAGGTCTCCCTATCCAGCATTTGAAGAATTCAAAAATTTGAGAGAAAGGTGTTGTTGTTGAGTGTCCGCCGGCTCAGCACACACTTAACGGGAGCTGCATGAGGATTCTATGAAGAAAGAAAGGATTTTCACATGCTTGGAGTGCCAGGGGTTATGAGATGCCTTTGCCATGTGTATCCTTTGTGGGGGGGATCTCATGTGAGGTGACCAGATGATGCAGCAGCCTTACTCTTTGAATGCCACGTGGAATAGAAAGACCTTTATCTTAAACAACTCATTACCTTAGTCTCCAAACACATTCATCTTCCAAGCTCCCCTACTTCTGTTCCAAGTATCAAGTTCTTCCAGTCTCCCAGGTTCACAACTTTGGTGCTATTCTAGACTTCTCACTTTCCTTTGCCCCACTTAACCAATCATTTGCCAAGTCTTGCCATTCTACCTCTACAGTATCTCTCACACTGGATCCCTTCTCTCCACCCCCCTAGCTACAACTCTGTCTTTGGCTTAGGTGACTTGTAACAGCATTCCAACTGGTTCCATAGCCTCAAGTCTCTCCCCACTTCAGGCCATCTTAACACTGCTGTCAAGTGATTTTCCTGAAGTGCACATCTGACCAAATCACCCTCCATTCACTGTCTTCCTATTCTTATACTATGTTATGGAAATGCTTGTTTTAGTCCATAAATTAAAAATAGAATAAATTTTTAAAAGAATTACATAGAAATTCTTCAGCTTGACCCCAAAAGCTCTTTATAACCTTACCTGCACCTCAATTCCAAACTCATTGTACATTACTCCTCCTCCTTCATCCTGTGACTCAGCCAATCAGGTTTTCTCTTTTTTTTTCACACAGGATACTTCGTCTCCGATCACTATGCCTTTGCACCCACTGTTCCACGTACCTGGAATGCATTCTCTACTCAACTCCACTTCAGAAAATGCCTCTTTTCCTTCAAGAAGCAGACCAAGCACCACTTTTGACGTGAAGTCTTTCCTGGTGTGCAGCAAGCACTTCATTAATGCTTGTTTTCTTTCTTCCTTCCTGATCCCCCTAACTACTAGGACCCTTCCTAATTTCTTTATATTACTAAGTATTTATTTATTCTTTATAGACTTCTTTACATGCTTGTTGTTTTCTCTGTTATAATCTAAGCTCCTTAAGTAGGGATTGTTTCATTTATCATACTTATAGCCTTGGCACCTAGTACAGAGCCTGACAAACAGGAGGCGATTAATAAATGATTGTAAGTTAATTGACCGATTTTTCAAAAGATGGAGAATGTCCAAAGGAGGGCAACCAGGATGGCGAGGAGCTCCAAGTTAATGTCATGTGAGGATCAATTGGGGGAACAGGGACTATTTAGCCTGAAGAATAGAAGACAGGGATGGGGACAGGGGAAGGATACACATAAAAGCTGCATGTCAAGTATTTAAATGACTGTCATTGGGAAGAATTATTAGACTTTTCTGTTTGGTCTCAGAGACCAGAACTAGAATCAGTGGGTAGAAATAACAAGGAAGCCAATTTAGCCTGGATGTAAGGAAAAACTCCTTAATAATTGGAGCTGTCCAAATGGGCTTGGGAGGGGGCAGCTCCTTTCTCACAGGACCATCTTCAAAGAAAAGCTGGATAACCATTTTCAGGTATATTGTAGAGGGAATTACAGGCAGGAGTTGGATTAGAGAGCTTCTGAGTTCCTCCCAACTAGAGTCCATGAGAAGTTCCTTCCCTCAAAGAGCTTACAGTCTAGGTAAGGAGACAACACGAGACACAACACACACACACACACACACACACACACACACACACGCACACACGCAATACACACACACACGTTTTAAATAACCATGTCAAAGCAGTATATGATAAGGATCAAATGGTGGGCTTTTTTGGCCAGAGAAAGCTGTCTGGAGGACAGCTGGATATGGATGTCTGAGAGGGATGAGGAGGGAGTCCGAGTCTTAGCAACTTCTAAGGAAGAGTTAGAGAGGAGGACAGAAAAAATTACAGAAGGCAAGAAAAGGGAGGAGGCAGAAAGAAGGGGAAAAAAGGGGAAGGGAGGATGAGAGTAAAACAAGAAGGGAAAACTTTGAGATGATATGAAACATCCAGAACAAAGGCACATTCAACAGAAGGTGAAGAAACTAGCTTAGCAGATGCAAAGGATCTATTATAGGGAATAAATTGGTAAAGGTAGCATGACATCCTTACCACAGATCAATTTTGAGTATTTGAGGGAATTCTCAATTATTCCCCCTCCCGGGAGTGAAGGTAGAGAGATGAAATATCATAGTTTTAAAGTCAGTTTTTAAGGTAAGAGAATAGAAGTACATAATCATAGCGTACATATTTATAGGTTTGCAAAATTGTTTACATACACTATCTCATTTGGCTCTTACAACAACCCCATGAGGTAGGTGTTATGATTATCCCCATTTTAGAGATGAGGAAACTGAGGCTGAGAGGGCAAATGACTTGCCCCAGTTAAATTTGTCATGTGTGTGGTTTTTTTTCCAGTCACGTTTGACTCTCTGTGACTCCATTTGCAGTTTCTTGGCAAAGATATTGGAGTGGCTTACCATTTCCTTCTCCAGCTCATTTTACACATGAGGAAACCAAGGCAAACAGGGTGAAGTGACTTGCTTAAGGTCACACAGCTAGTAAGTGTCTGAGGTCAGATTTGAACTCAGGAAGATGAGTCTTCCTGACTCCAGGTCTGGCACTCTGTGCACTACGGCGCCACCTAGCTGCCCTCTGAGTTATACACCTGACTCCAAGTCCAGGGCTTTAGCCACTATGCCTACATTTTACTTTCACCTTGAGATTCGGTTGCCGCCAGCTAAAAGAACACGCCAGTTACTTGGTAGCAGTGACCAAATAATAACATAAATGAAGACTGCAGTCCTGTCATAGCATCACAGATTTAGAACAAGAAGGGATCAAAGAAGTCACCTAGTCCAAACCTTCACATTTTGGAGAGGAGGAAAATGATGTCTTAGAATAGAAAGAGTCTTGGACCAAGAATCAGAGAGTAGGAGTTCAAATCCCAACTCTGCCACTCTGTGAGTTGGGATAGCTTTTTAAACCTCTGTGGGCCTCAGCTTCCTCAACTGTAAAGTGAGGGCAGTAAACCAGCTGAGCTCTAAATCTACGATCCTATAAGGGCCCAGAGAGATTCACTGACATGTCCTAAGTCATACAACTATTAAGAGCTAAGACACGACGCTCTTCTCTCTTATTCCAAATTCGATACACTTTCCTATTTACTGCATTGTCTCCCAGTGTTTTATAATACTGTTTTGTGACTGCCTCTTTGTTTTACAAGCAAAATATAAACTTTAAATCATAACACTGATTATATTCTTTGACCTTGTAATTTTCAAACTGGGAAAAATATGTTGTTGTGTTGTTTCAGTCGTGTCTGACTCTTCACCACCCCATTGGGGTTTTCTTGGCAAAGATAATGGAGCAGTTTGCCATTTCCTTCTCCAGCTCATTTTACAGATGAGGAAACTGAGGCAAACAGGGTTAAATGACTTGCTCAGGGTCATACAGCTAGTATGTATGTGAGGTTGGATTTGAACTCAGGTCTTCCTGACTCTAGGCCCAGTGCTCTATCAACTGTGCTGCTACTTGCCCTGGGAATAGTATATACTGAATCTTTTTTTTCTTTAGAAAGCAAAAAATTACTATTTACATGAGATTTATAGCTACATTATTTATAATAGTGAAAAACTGGCAACAACCTAAATGCTCCGTGGGTTGGGAGATGGCTGTAACTGTGATGCATCAGCAATGCGGTATTATGTCATTGCTAAGAATGCCCATTTTAGATCATATGGTATGGGTGGGAATCTAGGCCCAGCCACTTATTAGCCATGTGACTGACTTTTTTTTTGAGGCATTGGGGTTAAGTGACTCGCCCAGGGTCTAGTAAGTGTCTGAGGGTGAATTTTGGGCAAATCACTTCTGTTTTCTGGGTCTCCCTTTCCTTAGCTGTGAAAGAGTAGATTCAGCTCATTTCCTAAGGTCCTTTCGAGTTGTAACATACTATGAATATGTAGCTGTAAAGAGACGTGGAAATGCCAATATACGATAATGCCAAGTAGAAAAAAAATGAGCCCTCTGTATACTATGATACTGAGGTGAATGAACAGAGACAGAGAAAGAGGATTACTCTGGTGGTTGGGAGTTATGGTGGTTATTTGTATGTTTAAGAATATTTTTATTATAGTCATACCCACTACATTTTTTTGTGTAAATAATAATAGCTCACACTTATTTAACGTGTTAAGGTTAACAAAATTCTTTCTTTAAAATAACCTTGTATGGTAATTTATTCCCATTTTACAGATAAAGGAAATTAAGTTAACAAGTTAAAGTTAGTAATGGGCACCTGTGTGGCATGGTATATAGAGCGCTGGGCCTAGAATCAGGAAGCCTCATCTTTTTTTTTCTTTGAGGGGGGAAGGCAGGGAAATCGGGGTTAAGTGACTTGCCCAAGGTCACCCAGCTAGTGCATGTGTCAAGTGTCCGGGGCTAGATTTGAATCCAGGTCCTCCTGACTCCAGGGCCGGTGCTCTATTCACTGCGCCACCTAGCTGCCCCTAAACCTCATCTTCTAAGTTCAAACCTGTTCTCGGACACTTACTAACTGTGTGACCCTGGGCAAGTCACTTAACCCTGTTTGCCTCAGTTTTCTCATCTGTAAAATGAGCTGGAGGAGGAAATAGTAAAACATTCCAGTATTTCTGCCAAGAAAACCCCAAATGGAGTTATGAAGGGTTGGATATGACCAAAACCGACTAAATAACAAAGTTAATAATAAAAAAATTATTTTTAAAAATAAAAATGTCTAAAATGCAAACGGTAACAAAATAAATTAACTAACCAGTAATTAATGAAGAAAACTACATAGAATAAAATTTGCAAACTTATAATAAATGTCTGTATACTTAATGATATTCATAGTTACCTGTCACTTAAGTTACACGTATTTACTTGGTCTAATTAATTTTGAGACTTCCTTTATAAAACAAAAAGCCT
The DNA here is from genome assembly GCF_011100635.1 of Trichosurus vulpecula. NCBI lineage: Eukaryota > Metazoa > Chordata > Mammalia > Diprotodontia > Phalangeridae > Trichosurus > Trichosurus vulpecula. The sequence goes on along the minus strand of NC_050576.1, from coordinate 162,935,628 downwards.
AGTTAGTGCCTAATGCAATTTCCAGCCAGATAGGTTTTCAAGTGTTAGTTGTACTCAGGAACACTAAATTGTTTCTCTCAATTAATGCCTCTACTAACTGAGCTAATTTAAAAGTATGTAGTTGGGGGTTCTTAACCTTTTTTGTGTCCTAGACCCCTTTGGCGATTCTATAGGTCACTTCTTAGAATGATTTTTTTAATGCCAAAAATAAAATACGTTGACTTACAAAGGAAACAAATTATATTCAAATTTTGTTGTTGTTCAGTTGTTCTAGTCATGTCCGACTCTCTGTGACCCCATTTAGGGTTTCCTTACTGCAGTGGTTTGCCATTGCCTTCTCTAGCTCATTTTACAGATGAGGAAACTGAGGCAAACAGGGTTAAGTGACTTGCCCAAGGTCACACAGCTCTCAAGACAGATTTGAACTCAAGAAAATGATCTCCCTGACTCCAGACCTGGCACCTGGTTCATGGGCCCCAGGTTAAGAACTCCTATCTCTAAATTAAAATGCCTATGCCTCACCTAGGAACAGTTTCTCATGGAAAATGGTATTTCTCTCACTGCCCCTATCAGGCCCAATAGTTTTTCTACACAACCCAAATCCAGTTGTCCCATGTAGCTCACAAAATTGCCTCTCATTAGAATCCCTTAAAAAGCCATATACAAGATTTTATCTTATATCTATAGCACATGTCACGTACATATAATATGTAGAATAGCATGTTATATATATATATGTTATATACCACATATATAGCATGTTTGTAGATGAACATTAGAATTATATTATATACAATATAGAAAGTATTTTATATATACATGTATGTATATATGTGTATGTGTATATGTCTATATCTATCTATCTATCTATCTATCTATCTATCTATCTGTCTGTCTACAAATATATCTCCCAAACATGGCAGCAGTTCCTATCTGGGGAACAAGGGGTTAGCAGTAAACTCTACTCAACAGTAGCAGTTTGTCTAGCCTCACCCCCACAGCAAATTCAATCTTAGTCTGCATTAAAAGAATCAGGAATAAAGGGGGTGACTGTGCCCCTGCACTCTCTCTTAGTCAGACTCCATCTGGACCATGACGTTCAGTGCTGGGTGGCACACTTTCCAATGGACATTCTCCAGTTGGATGATGTCTGACAGAAGGAGACTGGGATGGTGAAGGAACCCTATACGACATTCACAAGAGAGCATTTGGAGGAACTTGGGGTGTTTAACCTGAGGAAGAGAAGGCTTAGGGGGCATATAATCGTTGTCTTCAAGAGTTTGGAGGGCTTTCACGTAGAAAAGGGATTAGTCATGTGTTACACATAGTACTAGTGGGTGGAAATTACAGAGAGACTGACTTCAGCTAAAAATAAATAAGGAAGAACTCTCTAGCAATTAGAGCTGTCCAAAAGTGGAACGGGCTGCCTTGTTGGGGAGTGAGTTCCCCGTCACCAGAGGTGCTCAAGCTGAAAATGAATTTGGTGAGCACCTGAAGAGTTGAAGTGCAGTCACATAATGAAAAACAATAGAAATATTAATCAGGATTAATAAGGGACTCAGGAAGACCAGTTAGGAACTATAGGTCCAAAGGGAAATGATATGGGCCTAGCTTGTGATAGGGGGCATGAGAATGAAAAGGAAAAGATGGATCCAAGAGATGTTATGAAGGAAGGAATAATAAACAGGTCTTGGCAACATATTTAATACTGGGGCAAGGGAGAAGAGTCGAAAGAGGAGCACAAGATGGTGAATTCTTTTGTGAAGGCAAATGAGGCCATCTTTTGCCTCAATTCCTATCTAGCCTTAAATTACTGAATAGGTGTTGCCTCAGACAAACTGAGACCTGGGAAAGACCTTAGCTTAAAAAGGCCAAGGTCCTCCACTGCATCTGGGGTCATCGCCAGTTGTCTTGACCTGTGTCTTGCCACTGGACTCTGATGACTCTGGAGGACAGTGAGGCTGATGACTTTGCACAGCTCTGCCTCACTCAAATTCAGTTCACTTGCAAGTCACGACATCACCCTCCTGATGTCATTGGTCCTCTTTGAAAATGAAGGATGAACAACTACAACAAGATGGTGAGACTGGGGGACTTGGAGAATGAAGATGAAAAGAAACAACATAGAAAGGGGTTGTTCTAGGAGAGATATGTTAAGATATGTTGAGAGAGGAAGCTATGCAGAAACACCTAATAGATAGGGAACTAGAGCTTGGGAAAGAATTCGGGTTAGAGGCAAAGATCTGGGAGACATCTGTAAAATGGGAATAGTTGACTTAAGAGTGGATGAGTTTCCTAAGGGAGTAAGTACAGAGAAAAGCAGAGGTCTGAGGATTGGACCTAGGGGGAACAGCCAGTGTGTAAGGAGGCAGGAGGAAGAGGAGGAGCTAGGGTCCTTAAAGAGGCTTCAGATTTTGTAAAGGGGCTAAAAATGTGTTGGTAAGGTGGCCCCTTCCCATCTACCTGGCCACTGCACCCTAAGAACCTCCAGGCCTTTCGATCCTCCCTGCATCAGTCTTTTCTGGACCACCGGGCCTTTCTATCTACCTGTAACTGAACCCTCCTGTACACTGCCTCCTCTCATAAGAATGGGAACTCTTTGAGGAAAACAACCATTTCTCTCCTCAATCTGTAACCCCAGTGCTTGGCATATACTTAATACAGTATTTGGTAGATACTTAATAAATGCTTCTTAAAATTCACTCACTCATTCGCATGCTCATTCACTCAGTGAAGACAGAATTGAATTGGAACTTTTTCATTTGTTTCTTTGTTTGTTTGTTTGTTTTGTTGGGGGAAGGCAGGGCAATTGGGGTTAAGTGACTTACCCAAGGTCACACAGCTAGTAAGTGTATCAAGTGTCTGAGACCAGATTTGAACTCAGGTCCTCCTGACTCCAGGGCTGGTGCTCTACTCACTGTGCCACCTAGCTGCCCCCTGAATTGGAACTTTCTAAAAGGAACTTTTATCTCCTTATTTTGTGGGTAATTAAAAGTGGTTGGAGATAGATCCAACCAAGGTTCTCTAAGAAAATCTATCATGTGTCTTGGAGGGATAGAAGAGAGTTTTGTGGAATTGAACCCTAAGATTATCTTATTTTGTTGTGCTTCTCCAGAATTGACATCATAGCAAGGGCAATGAGAAGACTATAGATATGGTTAATGTGAAACAATTGTAAAATGTGTTCCTGTGGGAAAGAATTCTGCCCTTAGATGGGACAACAGTCAGCACCCATCCAACCTGTTTGTTCCTAGAATGTTCCCGTCACAACTAGGTCACCATGACCCACTAAGCAAATCTTCATCGATCTCCTGACTTTGCACTTTCCTCTCCTGTCACAGTTCTGCTGCATTTTCATCGTTCAACTCTGAGAAGTTTCTTTTTCTTCTCAATCCAGTTGTAAGTCTCTAAACAGGCCTGTTAAAGTACACTTGGTGGGAGTACATGGTTGGGAGACCTGACAGCCTGTCCATGGTGTCATTCTCTCCTTGTATATACAAATAAATAAGTCAGGAAAGTGCCGAACACTGCATCAATCCCTTGGCATTTTCAAGGAAGGGATGGACAATACTTCATACCTACGCAACACTACTTATTTAAAGACCTTCTGGGACCCAATTCATCATATTTTTATCAATGGAAAAACTAAGACAGACAGATGAACTACCTGGTCAAAATCAGGCCATGTCAGTATAGCACAAGAACCCAGGCATCCTGACTTTTAAGACTGTACCTTAATGGCTATAGTGTACCACACCAGATAGCAGGACACTAAATTGTTGGACCATTCTTTCAGTGCTCACTAACAAGGAATACTCAAGTCCAAAGAACAGCTTTCCATATTGTTAGAAGTGACAAACTGAAACAGAAATCATTTCCCTAAACACACGCTCAGATTCCTAGGGGATGTTTTCTGCCCTGGGAGCTATTACCTCTTCCTGTGTTCCATTACCAGTCCACAATTGAGGCAGAAGTCCTTAGCTGCACAGAAGAAAATCAAAACCGGAAACTCTTTGGAGAGCTTCTCCTGGACTCTGTTTCCCTAGAGGATGAAACAGCACTGCGTTGGATATAATGGCTGTTAGTTTTAGATGTGTGTTATATCTCTGGTTCCCAAATCACTAGAATTGTCCAAATGAAATCTGCACAGGAATAAAGGGAGAAGAGATAATGAAAGAGGTTTTGAAGGGATGGCCTTGGATGGAAGGGATCAATGTTCACTGTTGTCCTTGATTACAATGAGAGAACAGGACCAGCTGATTTCGAAGGCTAATTTCATTCAATAAGCATTTGTTATAAACATCTCCTATATGCAAGGTGTTGTGCTAGGAGCTAAGGATTCACCGACGAAAAACGAAGACCTGCCCTCGAGGAGTTTACAATCCAACGGGGTGAAGGGGAAGTGATACGACTTGGACACACACACACACACAAAAAGCTGACACAAAGTAGAATGTGATAGGAAGAAAGGAAGACAAGATGCTCTAGGGAAATGTGAGGAAGGAGAAATCACTTTCAGGTGAAGGGATCCAAGAATGTTTTACAAAGGGTGTGGCCCCTCAGCAAAGTTTCTTTCAATATGAGTATTTTATAGTTCTATGATGCTTTTCTTCTGGGATTAAGACAGCCCTTCCTAGCTACCCAACTCCACTGACTTTTTCCAGGCTCCTGAGTTTGCTCCAGGACCAAACTTGGTCACTAGGAGTATGTGGATTTCTTCTACTTAACCTGTATGGGGTGGAAACATCGATTTTTACCTTCATTCATTGATAGCTGTCAATATTACAGAATACTGACATTCCTAAAGCATAATCATACTCATGCCCAAAAAGCATAAGTGGCTCCTTATTGCTTCTAGAAGAAAATCTGAATTTAAAGCCCTTAGTCAGTGGGTTACAGCCAAGTTTTCTAAAATAATTTCACATTATTCCCTGTCACTTGCTCTCTGATCCAGCCAAACTGTCTTACTTGCTATCTGTCACACATAACATACCATCTCTCAGCTATGCGTTTTTGCACAGACTCTATCCCCTTCCTATCCCATGACTCGGATGTTCTTTCTCCTCACCTCTAATTCTTAGCATGCCTCATTTAGCTGAAATGCTACCTGTCATGTGAGATCTTCCTCTAAAGAGGCCATCTCCAATTGATGGCACTCTCCCCACCCACCACACATGGCTGAAATGACTCGTATATATGTTTTATTTCTTTATCTGTGCACATGTTGTCCTCATTCCCTTTCCTCCCTCCATAGAAGGTAAGCTCCTTGAAGCCAGGGACTTTTTTTTTCACTTTTTCACTTTTGCCTTTGCATCTCCAGCAATGTAAGGCACAATAGTGGGAGCTTTTCTAAGGGAGCATTTACTAAAATAGGAATATGCAAAAGATGGGTGATTTCTTCAGCATGAGGAAATCACAGTCCATTTGTGACACTCTAGGGAATTATCTAAGGATCACAGAGGTTAAGTTCCTTGCCCAGAGTCACAAAACTAATAAAGATCAGAGGCAAAAGTTTAGCTCAGGTCCTCCAATACAATTTTAAAACCAAGGAAAAGCAATGCAAACAATATATATATATATATATATATATATATATATATATATATATATATATATATATATGGAGAGAGAGAGAGAGAGAGAGAGAGAGAGAGAGAGAGAGAGAGAGAGAGAGAGAAGGAGAGAGAGAGAGAGAGAGAGAGAAGGAGAAAGAGAGAGAGATCACAGAGCAATGGCTAGCATTTATATGGTGCTTTAAGGTCTATAGATACATATTATCTTACACATATTTCATTTGATCTTTCATTTGGTTTTTTTTAATCTTTATGTATCCCTGTGTTAGGCTGATGATGATGATGATGATGATGATGATGATGACGATACTTGATTGATCATAGCTATTCATTTGTTAATTGCTAGTGGTTATTCCATTACTAATGTAAGCTCATACAAGGAGAAATAGTTCTTATTACTGATTTTAGCATTATATCTTCCAATATTAATAGAATTGTTCAATTTAGGGGCAGTTAGCGGTGCAGTGGATAGAGCACCAGCCCTGGAGTCGGGAAGACCTGAGTTCAAACCTGGCTTCAGATACTTGACACTTACTAGCTGTGTGACCTTGGGCAAATCACCTAACTCTAATTGTCTTGCAAAAAAGCAAAAAAGATTTGTCCAATTTAATATGTGAAATTTTGATTGAATTATTAGTATTAAGATATCAGTAGGTTTGAGCTTTAATGCTTTCTTAATTGATGGCTGTTTTTAAGCCATCAGTGTTATTTGTGGATCGTTATCCTTTAAGGATATTTGTTTACATGATCAAAAGAGCTGTCCCTTGTAGCTAGAGTCAAGTTACAGACTTGTTTTGCCATCATAGCTTAGAGTAGGCCTGCATAACATGTGTCCTGTGGGCCAAAAATCCTGTTTGTTACATGACCCGCAACAACCAACCATCTTCAGTTTGTCTCTAGTCTAACCTATCTGTGGCCTGAAGAAGTTTAGCCTATTTTAATTTTGGCCCATATGTACGGCCAAGTTGGTCTGGCTTAGAGGGTACTCTCTTAGAGCCTTTCCCCTCATCTCAATGTGCCACCACAAGCCCTCTTAGACCTTTGGTATCTGAAGCTTCCCTCTGGGCTAGCACTGGCCACCCTGTCCTATCTTCAGGACAACAGGTTATTAATTAACCAGTGGATGGGTCATCCCACCTCAGGGAAACGAACAACTCCCATTTCTATAGGCGTCTATAGCTCCAAAGCAATGTCTCCACAGCAGTGCCATGAGGTGGGTGGCGTACATTTTATTAGCCTCATTTTACAAATAAGGAGACTGAAGCTCTAGGGAATAAAGGCACCTGTCCAGGATCACACAATTAGAAAAGTCTGATCCATGTTCTCCTTGATTCTGAGTCCATGCTGCTCATAGAAGGGAAGGGGAGGGAAAGGAAGGGAATAAGCATTTATATAGTGTCTACTATGTGCCAGGATGGGGTCAGCTACGTGGCACAGTGGGTAGAGTGCCAGACCTGGAGTCAGGAAGACTCATCTTCCTGTGTTCAAATCTGGCCTCAGACACTTTCTAGCTGGGTGATCCTGGGCAAGTCATTTAACCCTATTTACCTCAGTTTCTCCATATGCAAAAATGAGCTGGAGAAGGAAATAGCAAACCATTCCAGTATCTTTGCCAAGAAAGTCCCAAATGGAGTCATGACGAGTCAGACATGACTGAAAACGACTGAATAACAACCAAAAAAATGTGCCAGACACTGCGCTAAATGCTTTGGAGGTACATTAGCATTTCAGATCTATGATTTCATAGGTCTGAAAATATAAGGAACTCCATATTGAGGAAATTCCTTTTACCAAAGCAGACTGGTAAATGTTCTGTAACTTACAGTCTTAGAAAGCTGCCTGGAACAGTGAGAGCTCGAAGGACTTTCCCAGAGTCACACAGCCAACATATGTCAGAGACAAGATTTTAACCCAGGCCTCCCTGCCTCTGCGGCCTCTCTGTTCACATCTGCATGCCAGCATAGTGAGACGGATCATAGTTGATAGGGAAGCACTCATTGGGGTTTGTTTGGTAGAGTATAGGCTGATAATGTGCATTGAATGTAATGAATTTGGAAAAATGGAGGGTTTTCCTCAGAAATATAGAGTTCACTCTGTACCATGAAGCCCCAAATTCAGTACTTTATTTAGAATGCTTATTTATAGACTCTTCCCAACCCCAACCAGTTCCTCATGTTTACCATCTAAGAGGTCTCTCCCTTGCTACAAATGATCCCTTTGCATCTTCCAGTGTCAAGGAATTAAAGAAGGTTGCAAAGGACTCCCAGAAAACAATGGAGCAGGGAGAAAACACCCCAGAATATAGAGTGGAAAGAGGAAAACAAGAGAGGTAAAGCTAAGAGAAAGATGAAAGAGCAGGAAATCAGAGAAGTGAGAAAAACCTCGTTAGTGAGAGACAGTGTGTTGTGAATAGAAGGAGGTCTCCTTTTGGAACCAGAATCCTTTGGGCCAGAGTCCAGACTCTGCCACTGACTAGTTGTTTGACCGGGAATAAATCATTTAATCCTCAGTCTCAATTCATCTGTAAAGTGGGGATAATGATGCCTGTTCTAGTTATCTTACAGGATTGTTGTGAATAAAGTGTTTTGAACCCCAAAATATTATGTAAATGGAGGTTATTATGATTTGTGTCATGGGTTGAAACAGGATGACAAGGGACAAGAAAGATTAAATCAACAGTGATGGAGGGAGTATCAGTCAAGCTGTTACCATATTCAGGAAGGCAGGGTAGTAAATGCGTGGGGTAAAAAGACAATAGCTGTTGCCAATAGCTCTAAAATGCAATCACCCCCTCTCCAACTCTGAGGCTGCATTTAGAAGTTAGGAGAACTTGGTTTCTGGACTGCTGTTTAGGCTGGCCAATTATATTGTAATGGCAAAGCATGCTCTCCCCCCCACCCCCGCCCCTCTCTGCTGCTCTCTCTTTCTCTGTCTCTCTCTGTCTCTTTCTGTTGGTCTCTGTCTGGTCTGTCTCTGTCTCTCTTTGTGTGTGTGAAGACAGAGATGAAAGAGAGCTGGATGGTGGAGCTGGGGGTGGGCAGGGGAAGTGGTGTATGTGTTAGTTACTATCAGGTTGGTCTGTGTATCTATGTATCCATGTCCTTATGTGTTATATATGTTTGTGTGGAAGTCTTGCATTGATCTGTGCTGGGATATGCCTGACGTCTTAGGCTCAAAGAACCACAAAGGGCTGGGGGATGACCTGTGTCCCAAGGTCAGCACCAGCTGTATCCTTTTAAAGACCTTCCCTACTGTCTCAGATGCCCTTGTGTCAGAAGCCACCAGACTCTGACACAAAGTATCCAAATAAAGGATTCAGATTTTAGTTTAGGAAGCCTGCTAAAGAAACAGCAGGATGGTAGTCTTCTAATCAAGCTGTAGTGATGGTTATCAGATCTGGTACTTATGACCCTTTTTTACCTGGAGGAGTCTTATTGGCTGCAAAATTATTTTTACAACATGTCAACATTCTACTGCTGCTTAAGGGATTGCCCATCTCAGTCACTATGGTATGAAGACACATTCCCTCAGGAATGAACCTTCTTTTAAATTAATAGGCTTCCCATTAGCACATTTTCCCTGAAGATCCTGTAAACCAATGCAATTGTTGTTAGGCTGAAGATATTCATGAAAGAAAATGCTAAAAAGAATCCTTGGGGCCCATTAGTTCAGACTGATCCTTTACCTCACTTTCCCTCCTCTTCCCCACCCCCCTCCATTCTCTTCTCCTTCTAGTTATAACTTAAGAAATGGCAAATCCCATTTGGTAAATCAAATCTGACTCTACATTCAGTACGGCAACATCAATACTGGATCAGAAAGATGCTCCCCTCAAAGGACAGTGGGAATTCTGCTAAATCTCTGGGTACCGTCTTCCCAAAGACTGAATCCCTTATGACATCCCTTGGTGATAAGGACACCAAACCAATGACGTGAGCCCTAATCCCTTGAAACAACCAAATCCCATGGATAAACCCCCTGTTTTCTTAAAGGGAAATCAGCTCACTCTATGTAAACAGATGCCATTTCTACCATACTTTGTTATGTGCTCTACATGTGTTTTGCATACTCTTGTGTATATCGATATTGTCTCCCTCATTAGAATGTAAGCAATCCACTTGAGGGTTTTGTATTTGTCTTTGTAGTCCTATCACTTAGCACAGTGTCTGGCACATAGTAGGTGCTCAATAAATGCTTGATGATTTATTGAAGCCATACAGCATCATTGTAAGAGAACTGTTGTTAAAAATACAGTCCGTTGTTTCAGTAAGAAGCTTGGGACTATTTTCCCAAGAGCAATTCAATTCTGGGTCCCATTCATTGCCCATGTGCAATGTCTGTCAAATGTTTGGATGAACCAGCTCTATGTATTATCTATCCAACTGCATATTATAGTCTGGACAATAGGTGTTCTTCATCCATTTGGGTTTTGCTATGTAGATGGTTAGGGAAAACTCTTTTCGATGATTATAGATCTTTGTTAGAAATCTCCATGGTGTTCTAGGATTTGATGCAGTAAGCTCAATATCACACTCAAAGAATCTGGCCTTAAGGAGACTAAGAAGTGCACTTGATAGGGGTTCCTTTTAAAATGTAGAATTGTGAGGGATATGCGTCCAGGGCATGAGTACAAATTCTTAAAGAAGAAAAAAAGGAAAAACACTCACTTCTCTAGGAAGTGAAGGCGTTGGAGAGTCTTCACAATCAGTTATAGAAAACTGTATTTTAAAAGTCAGCTGGTTCATCAACAACTCAGTGGCTCATCATGCCATGGGGCCGACTTTCAGTTCTGGAAGGTTCTGTAGACAAAGGCTTTCAGTTCTGCATGCCATATTTTAGCAAGGAAGAAAGGATTTATTACTATTATGTACAAGGCACTGAGAACAAGGGCTGAGGAGAAGACTTGAGGGAGGAGGGAGAGAAGGAAGGAAATAAACAATTATTACCTACTATATGTCAAACTCTATGCTAAAAACTTTGTAAACATTATCTCATTTGATCCTTATACTAATCCTAGGAGGCAAGTGCTGTTATTATCCGCATTTTAATAATTATAGAAACTGAGGCAGACATCACTTAAGTGACTTGCCCAAGGTTACACAACCAGTAAATGTTTAAGGTCACGTTCAATCTCAGGTCTTCCTGACTCCTGGGCTCTATCCACTGTGCCACCCACCCAGCTGCCTACTGTGCCACCTAACATTCTTCCAGTATTTGAAGTCCTGTCCCCTAGAAGAAAAATTAGACCTAGGGTGCTTGGTTTTATCGGACAAAACTGGTGCCACTTCTCATTCTTGGTCATCCAACAGTTGGCAGCACTGTGTTCCTCTTAAAATTACTTTGTAGTTACTATTATCACTATCACTACCACTACTACTCCTTATCTGTATACATTTTGTATATTTCCAGTAGAATGTAAATTCCCTGACGGTAAGGACTATTTGAATTCAATTCAATAAACATTTATTAAGTGCCTACCATGTGCCAGGTGCTGTGCTAAAGTGCTGCCTATACAAGTAAAAGCAGAAAGAAAAACAGTCTCTGCCCTCAAAGAGCTTACAATATAATAGGGGAAAACAACACACAAAAGGAAGCATAAAATGAGGGTGGGGTGGGGTAGAAGGTATTGGATGTAGGGAAAGATAGAGGTGAAATAGAATCCAAGGAGTTCAGCTGCCGGGAAATCATTGGACTGTGAACTCTCTGTAAATGGAGGCTTTGAGAGGAGTTCTTTGTTCTACTCTCTAGCTTTCCAATCAGAGGTCAGAGGCTACTAAGGGTATGGGTGAGGTGTGAGTACCAAAGCTGATGCACCCTCTGGACAATGAGTTTCCTGTGACAAACTTTTCCTGAGAGTGATGGTGGAGTGGAATCCAAGGAGCGCAGCTGGTGAGAAATGGTATTTCATTTTTTTCTTTGTATTCTGACACCTGGTTCTGTGTCTTACACAAAGTAGGTTCATAATAAGTGTTTGTGGAGTTAAATGGAATTAAATTGGGGCAATGGGCAGGAGTCATAGGAAGGCAAATTTTGGCTTTTTTTTTTTTTAACAATTGGCTCTAGGGGAATGAGCTGCCTGGGATACTACAGCCCAGGAGTTTTCCCTCACAAGGTGTCTTCAAGCAAAGGCTGACTAGCAACTTTTTGAGGATACAGTAGAACAGATTCCTCTTTGTACATTCCATGAAACAACCAAATTGGCTTTCTTGTCATTCCTCATACTAGTACGGAACTCCACCTCTGTCTGTACCTTTGTCCAGATTGTCCCCCATGCCTGAAATGCTCTCCCTCCCTCCTCACTTTGACTTTTTAGAATCCCCAATTTCCTCCAAAGTTTGGTTCAATTTCACGTCCTCTGTGAGATCCTTCCCAATTCCCTCAGTTGTTGGTGCCTTCCCTCACAAAATTGCTTTATATTTATTTTATACTCAGAGGAAGACATTTCATCTGATTGGCTGAGGCGACCATGCAGTATACCTGCACAGGGGGTTATTCCTTAGGGAACTGTCAGCCCGTGGGGGTGGAGGTGCTATATATATATATATATATATATATGCACATATATGCTGTATATACACACATATACATATATACACATAGGTGTGTGTGTGTGTGTGTGGGTATGTGTGTGTGTGGGTGTGCGTGTGTGTAGGGACAGGGGGCTATCCCTTAGGTAACTGTCTGGACTCCAGTCCATGGGGGTGTAGGGGCTACACACACACACACATTTATAATATACGTATGTATATATAGATACACACATACACAGAGTGTTTCCCACCTACTACCCCTCATAGAACGTAAGTTTTTTGACAACAGGGGCCATTTCATTTTTGTTTAGTGCACTGCCTGCCATATAGCAGGTGCTTAAGAAATACTTTTTGATGGTTTGGTTGTTTGAATCTCGCTCATGTGCAGGTTAGCCTAGATGGCTTCAAAGTTTCCTTTTAGTTCCAAGAGTCTGTGAGTGCAGACCCCATTATAAGACTGTGCAGCTATCATCTGAGGACCAGTCTAGATAAGTTTGGAGAGGTCCAAAACCAGAAGGCTGGCTTCCAGGTGATTCATTTGTTTGGACATGGCAACTCATGTAAATAATCTACTAAGGCATGGAAGAGTCATGACTTGCACTGGTGGAGAAAATATCCACCTGGAAGAAATGAGAGATTTATGATGTATGAAAGTATTTTTAGCAATTGAAATGTACACAGACAGCTATGCTGAAGCCCTCCAGTACATGACTACATGCTGTTTGTACAAGGTTGGTTGGTACATCACAAGCAAAGGAGTCCCTTCCACCAAGCAGAGAGAATTAAATTAAAGCAAACGGGAGAGTGAACCAATCTAAAACAGCTGTTCGAAGGGAGGCTAGAGTACAAATAGCAAGACTGCAGCTATATAACAACCTAAGGAGAGTTACCAGCAGGATCCCCAAATGGTCACATGCTTATGGACAGAAAAATGAATCTACCAGTGTTTGCTGCCAGGTTCCTCTACCAAGTACATGACAGGAAACCTGATTTCCCCAACCTGTTGTAGTGAGGAATCAGGACAATGGGGAGAAAATCATCCAATCCAGTCTACTCTGTTACTTCATAGTTGAACGTATTTAATTAGAAGCTTCATGGATGGATGAGGGTCTGTGGGAGGTTGACATATCACCAAGAGTGTCCCAGAGAATGCCGAATCCCACAACTGTCAGGTCTCAGCATCTATGATGTAATGTCTAGCTGGAGGCCAACACAAACAAGCCTATGGTTGTCATCACTCCCTCAGATATCTAGGGCTCTGTTTTGTTCTCTATAGATCAATGGCTATTTTGGTGAAATTCCCAAATCCCTCTATTCTTCCTTGGAAGCAGGAAAAGTGAAAAAATACTTCTTTGCCAAATAACTTACAATATAAGAAACAGGAAATGCCTTTCAAAATGTCTCTGGCTAAAGAGACATTTCCATAGCAACTTCCAAGTCGTATATATACAGCTAAGGACCAAACACTGGCTAATGTTGCAGCAGGGAGGATAGTAAGGCAATTTCTGCATCCGGTATGTGTATGTGTGTGTGTGTGTGTGTGTGTGTGTGTGTGTGTGTATACATGTAGGTATGTATGTGTGTATATATATGCGTGTGTGTATACATGTAGGTATGTATGTGTGTATATGTATATATATGTGTGTGTATACACATATACATACACACACACACATATATACACACACATTCCTCTTCCTAAAGGCCATTGTCAGTTCTTGTAGAAAGTGTCATATCCCCCTTGATTATAGCATTAGTAAATGAAAATGTGGGCAGCTACATGCAGTGGATTGAGTTCCAGGGCTGGAGTCAAGAAGACTCATCTTCCTGAGTTCAAATCTGGCCTCAGACACTTAGTAGCTATGTGACCTTGGGCAAGTCACTTAACCCTGTTTGTCTCAGCGTCCTTATCTGTAAAATGAGCTAGAGAAGGAAATGGCAAACCACTCCAGTATCTTTGCCAAGAAAACCCCAAATGGGGTCATGGAGAGTTGGACGCAACTGAAAATGACAACAGCTATAATATGAAAATGCAAGCATATTTTAATTATATTCAATTTTACACCAGGGATCAAGGTTTAGTAAACACTTTAATTTCATATAGGAACTAAGTCAAAGACTTATTAAAAACATACAATTACCTTTGAGAAAAAAGTATAAACTTCTGCATATCCCATGAACCTCCTCATTGTTTTCTGTGCTTCAGACCTTGATTTGAATCATGAGTTAGTTATATTTGTATGGCATTTTGAGATTCCAAATGTGCTTTCTTCACAACCACCCTGTGAGGTTTGCAAGACAAGAATTAATATCCCCTGTTTTTATAGATGAGGAAACTAGGCCTCAGAGAGTTAAGGTGACAGTTAATAAGTGTTGCAGCTGGTTCTGTTGGGCTTTCCACTAAACTATGCTGCCTCTCATCTATCTGCCAGTGGGCCAGATTGTAGTTATTCAGTCATTTCAGTCATGCCTAATTCTTCATGACCCCATTTGGTGTTTTCTTGGCAAAGATACTGGAGTGGTTTGCTGTTTCCTTCTCCAACTCATTTTACAGATGAGGAAACTGAGGCAAACAGGCTTAAATGACTTGCCCATGGTCATACAGCTAGTTAGTATCTGAGGCTAGATTTGAACTCAGGAAGAGGAGTCTTCTTGACTCCAGGCCCGGCCTCCATCTACTGAGCCACCTAACTGCCCATGGGCCAGATTAGCCCTGCTCAAATTAGAGCACACATTAAAGGCCATTCAAAAGCACATAAAATGTCAATACACTTCTAAATCATTCTATTTGCCAAGCAAAATGTCAAGTTCCTTTCATTTGACAAAGGAAGATAGTGTGACACGGTAGACAGAGCGATGAACTGGGAGCCAAAATTAACTGGGAGCCAAGATGAGGGCCAAGATGGAAGGCAGACCTCAAGGTTGGAGGCCCAGTTCAACTACTAACAAATCGCTCCGTCTCTCTAGATATCTGTTTCCTCTTTTGTAAAATGATAGGGCTGACCTAGAGGATTCCTGATGGTCTCTTCTAGCTCTTCAATTTTATAAATAAACAAAACAATGAAGTCCATTAGAAGGAAAACGTCTGGGGTAATATTGCTTAAGTCCTGGGCCTTGTTGAGTTAGAGACAAAGTAAAACAGATAAATCACAAATAATTTTACCCTTGGCTGGAGGGAGGTAGGAGTGGGAGATGGGGAGTTGGTTTTTTTTTGTCCTACTTAGGAAACTAGGGCTGGGAGGAACTTTAGAATTCCCCTAGTCCAATCTCTCCATTTTACAGATGAAGAAAGTAAGGCCCAGAGTGCTTATGTCATTTGCTCAGAGTCCTGTGGCTAATCAGTAGCAAAGTTGGGATTTGAACCCAGGTCCTCCATTTCCCAATCCATGCCCTTTCCACTTTGCCATGCTATCTCCTTGTCTGAAGTCAAACATAACAACCCTAATGGTTTTCAGTGGCCCTAAATGCTTTTCACATTTGGGCAGCGTCTGCTTTTATGGGAGAACATAAAGAAAACCTTGCTGAATGTCATCCCACTTGAAGCATATGTTGTTATGCCAGTTGCCAGTTGCTAAATACTATCCTGAGCCTGAGGAGCTGGGTCTGGTACATGCCGAGTTGCTCTTCACGGAGGTTCTGTGTTTCCCAAAGCTCCACTTGCTGTCACGGAATGTGCAGCCCTCATCCCCAGGGAGCTGTCCAGCTACAGCAGAAGATGCCATTACAGTCTAGCTATGGGGCCCCAGGCCAATGACCTGACAGAAACTAGTCTCTAAATGAATCAGAATTTTAAAAATAAACATAAAATATGAGTCAGGGCAGAAAAACTCCACTTGCTTGAGCTACTTCTGCTGATTACCTTTTGTCCTGGGTTTTATATGTCTCTATTTATCTGTGTTTACCAGGTTCTTCCCCACCCCAACTCCCTATTCCACACACACACACACACACACACACACACACAGAGCAAAAACTAGACCAAAGCTCATGAGAACAAGGGCCATGTCATATCTCAGCTTTACAGGTTCCCCTCTGTACCCAACAGGCACTAGAATGTCCATTGAATAGATGAATGGATTGGATGTATCATTCTTAGGACATCAGTAATCAGGAGACGGGTTGGTAGGTAAAATATTAAGTTTTGATGAGCTAGTCATCAGAGTGGATAAGAGGGCCACCTCAAAGGTATACAAAGGTGGAACCGATCTCACCATATGTTCCTCCCTTCTTCCCCTTAGATAATTTTTATCTAGGTGGAACATGTTAGAATGGTCATAAGACATTTTTGAAGAAGAGTCATGGAAGAACACCTGAAGGGGGTGTGGAAGCATAGTCCTACTCCTTTGCCTTGAGTGGGAGAGGTTGGGACCATAGGGACATAACATTGGCCTGTGAGTCAGAAGACCTGGTATCTAGTCCCAGCTCTGGCATTAACTAGCTTTGGCAGGTTGATTCCCTCCTCTAGGCCTGTTTCCCCAGCAATAAAGTAAGAGGTTTGGACTTAATGTTCTCTAAGAGCCTTTCCAGCTCTAAAGTTCTGCCCGGCACGTAGTAAGTGCTTAATAAATGCGTGGTGGCTTGACTTGTTGACCTGACTTGTTGTCGACTTGACTTGTCCCCTATGCTCCATGATCCAAAGTTAGTTTTTAAGTACCAGCTATTTGGGGGCCCGTTCCTCTCTCCCATTGAATGCCTCCCTATATCACTACTCAGTAGTCTTCAAGGTGTGGGGAGGCTTCAAAGTTAATTGCCTGGGACCCTAGGGGTGACACTGGTGGCAAAACTCTGTAACATAGAGTTCATTTTGGGTCCGGATGTAATTTTATTGCTCAAACCCAGATCCGTGGAAGAATCAGCAATGTTTCTTTAATATTCACATGTACTTTCTAATTATCCCCAGGAGGTGAGCTTGTACCAGTCAGGCATAAAACCATATAAGAAAGGGCAAAGGTGCATGCTTCCAGGAATTGTACAGAATAGAAGGCAAACTTACTGACTTAGAAGCACAGGGATGAGAATAACAATAGTAACTCACTTCCTATAACATTTTAAAGCTACAAAGCACTTTCCTCTGAGCAACATTAAGTGGTGAATAGTGTTGGTATTGTAATCCCCATTTTACAGGTGAGAATACTGAGGCTTAGGGATACTATGTGACTCGCTAGTAACTTCCAGACATAGGACTCCAACCTAGGTCCTCTGACTCTGAATCTTGTGCATTTACCACCACTGAAAACTCACAGGAGCTCTGTCCTTTCCCCACCTCAGGAAGGCTGGATCTACTTCCTCTCAGGCTTACCTTTCACAGACTCGTACTGTCCAGGCGGCAATAATCCACAGAGAAATGCTGAAGACTAGGAGCACTGTCCCAGGGCAGATGGTCATGAGTGTCTTCATGACAAAGCGTGTGTTGAAGTTGATTTTATTTAGTGCCCCAATACTCCGTGATGACGCATCTGTAAAGAGCTTGCTATGCAGCAACATAACTCGGGCAATCAGGTAGAGCCGGAGAAACATGGGGATAGAAAGGATGATGTCCACGTCAGCCTCAGCCCTGGAAGGAGCATAGGAGAAGGCTAGGCGGGCTGTCCAAAAAAATTTATATTCACCGGGGATGGGGTGGATGGCACAAACCAACATCTCCAGGCTGATGTAGAGGATGCGTTCGTAGGTCATGGCTATCCTCCAGTCATCTGCTCCATTGTCAATCACAAAGAGCTAACGGAGAACAAAAACCACAGTTAGGGCTGCCACAGAACCACAGAGACCAAGTGTAACATGTGGTGGTTGAGTCTGCGCCGCCTGTCATTAGAACCCCCTCCACCTAGAAGAAACAAACCATACCCTGTGTGTTCTGGAAAGCAGACGGAAGAAATTCTGGATGGGGTGGGGACAAGTGGATGTGTAGGATTGCAAGGTCAGGAACCAGGGATGAGTTGGTGGAACGTCAGGGCTGTCACTGACTTGACTCATCATTGGCCAGTTGCCACGATGATCGTGCATAGGACCATGGATAGAGTAGCTGAACTCAGAGCCAGAGGGCTCTATGGGCTCAAGTCCTGTTTCTCCCACTTACTAGCTGGGACCTTGGGAAGATACTTGATCTCTCTGAGCCTCAGTTTCCTCATCTGTAAAAATGCTTAAAATCAAGTCCTTTTAAGCTCTAATATTGTATGATTCTGTGAGTTTGGGTTTAGACTGTATGGGTATAATGGACAGATTTGGAATCAAAGGACCTGGGTTGGAAATCTGGCTTACTTATTTATCACTGATGCATCTTTGGAAGAGTTGCTTTTTCCCTCTGGGCCTCAGTTTCCCCATCTGCAAAGTTAGGGGGTTAAACTAGATGACCTCAATAGACGTTTGCTGAATTGAACTGGATCTCTTAGGGCCCTTTCAGTTTGAAATCTTACAACCCTCTAATTTTTAAAAATAAAGAGATTGGACTAGAGAATCTTAAGTGTTCCTTCTAGCTCTGACTCCTGCAATCCTGTGATACCTTTGAGCCTCACGTCCCTCATCAGTAAAGTAGGGGTAACAAGACAGACACTTATATACTTGTTAACTACCCGTGTTAGAGAATTAAATTCAGGATTCAGTTCCTGTCTCTAACTGCAAGAATCTGGGCAAGTCACTTAACCTCTATGGGCCTCAGTTTCTTCATCTATTAAATAAGATGGATGGTCTCTGAGGTTCTTTCTAGCCCTAGTTCTAGAATCCATCTGCCTCCATCTATGTTTTTGAGCAGCCAGGTAGTTCCTGGAGTCGAGAATCAGGAAAACCTGCGTTTAAATCTGGCCTCACACATTTACTAGCTGTGTGACCCTGGGTAAGTCACTTAACCTATTTCTGCCTCAGTTTCCTTATTTGTAAAATGGAGATAATAATACCTAATTTACAAGATTGCTGTGAAGATCAAATGAGATAATAATTGTTAAATGCTTAGCACAATGCCTGGCATATAGTAAGTCTTATATAAATGTTAGCGAAGAAGAAGAAGAAGAAGAAGAAGAAGAAGAAGAAGAAGAAGAAGAAGAAGAAGAAGAAGATGATGATGATGATGATGATGATGATGATGATGATGCCACAGTGCCTGGAAAATAGTAAGACTTATGTAAATGTTCGCTATTATTATCATAGCGCTTAGCATTATACCTAGAACACAGTTGGAGATGAATAAATGCTTGTTTTCTTCCCTCCTTCCTTGGGCAAATCATTTAACTTCCCTGGGTCTCAGCTTTTTCCTCTAGGGATGAGATTAGATGCTCTCTGTGGTCTCGTCCGGCTCTACATTTACGATCCTAGGCTCTCACATGTGTGCTGTGAGAATCTAGATAGACAATATTATAAATCACTCTATATAAATACCAGTATTTATTAGGACAAGCAGAACAGTGGCCTGTAAGGATGCAGGGCCCTATTCCTGACACTTGGGTGACATTCTATTGATGACGATGATGCCAAAGTTATATATGGGATGGTCCCACTAGACTCAGACATCCCGTCAGGGCTATTTGGTAGACATGATAAGAAGTCCAGGCAGGCCTGGAGATTTGACTATTGCAAGCAGTGACAGCAGCAGGTGATTGCCATGACATTTCATACCCCTGTTCTCCCACTAAGCATGGGAATGCCTTCCATACGTTTGATTGTCTAGCCCAAGCCCTGTTAGACCACTCTCACAATACTATGTGTCATCCCTTCCTCCCTTATTTCCAGGCCCATGCAAAGATTCCAAGTGTTCCAAGTACTACTCAAAGGTATTGCTATAACAAAGCTAATTATGTTGGCCTTTAATGAGCTTAGGAAAGGCAAAATACTGCAGCCTGGTACAGTGTGAGTGGTATAATAAAGTGAGCCTGGTCACAAAGGACAACAGACACTCAAAGCATCCTGATTAAATGGCCTGCTTGGAAGGATTAAGGCAGCCTTGCAAAATGTCTGTGGGTCTGCCACAGGTACAAGGCAGTGGAAATATGGTACAATGGAGAGAAAACTAGATTTGGAGTCCCAAGACTTGGGTTCAAATCCCTGCCTCTGTTACTAAGAACACTAACTATGTGTGACCCTGAGTAAGCCACTCCTCTGGGCTCAAATGTCCATAATTATGAACTGAGGGGGTTGATTAGACCAGTCTGGTGAAGCCTATAAACATCTTCCCATAATCATGTTTTTAAATAATTGAAAGAAATGTTAAATTTCAGTTGGAGATTAGTGAAAATGAAGATGTAATTTTTTTATATCCAAGTTCAGAGACCCTCCTTGTGCCCTCTTAAATCTATCTATTGACCTTTCAGATGTCCATGGTCCCCAGGTTAAGAACTGAGGCAGTGAATAGAGCATTGGACTTCAATTTCAGAAGCTGTTGTTGAGTCATTTTTAGTGGTATCCAACTCTTCATGACTGCATTTGGGGTTTTCTTGATAGAGATACTAGAATGGTTTGCCATTTCCTTCTCCAGCTCATTTTACAGATGAGGAAACTGAGGCAAACAGGATGAAGTGACTTGCCTTGTCAAGTGTCTAAGGCCAGAGTTGAACTCAGGAAGATGAGTCTTCCTGACTCCAGCCTGGCCCTCCATCCACTGCGCCACCTAGATGCCCTGAATTCAAGAAGACTTGAATTCAAATCCTGCTTCAGAGACCTACTAGCTGTGTGACCTTGGGCAATTCAAAACCTCTCTTAGCCTCAGTTTTCTCATTTGTAAATGGGGATAATGATAGCACCTACCTATCAAGATTGTTGTGAGGATCAAACAAGGTAATATTTGTAAAATACTTTACAAACCTTAAAGCCCTATATCAATGTTAGTATCATCACCATCATGATTGTAACTTTAAGGTCTCTTCTGGCTCTGCAGTCCATTATCCTATTTCAATTAGCTTGGATTGAAAAGAAATCAGTCCTGCATGAGGATTAGATGAAATGAAAATGGCGGTTGCTGGATGTGGAGTCCACAGCAGACCGCGGTTCAAAGGCCATCTCTGCCACTTCGTACTTGTGCAACCTGGGGCAGGGGACAACCTCTCTGGACCTCACTACCCTTACCTGTAAAAGTAAGAGGATGGACTAGATGATCTCTAAAATCCTCTCCAAATCAGAAGCGAGCACTTTGGAGGAGGGAGAGGGTCAAAGGAGAGAACAGAATAAATGGGGGGCGGGATATAGGATGGAGAATAGTTAGTCTTTCACAACATGACTGTTAGGGAAGTGTTTGGCATGGCTACATGGATAACCTATATTGAATCACTTGCCTTCTCAGTGAGGGTGGATGGGGAGGGAGGAAGGGAGAGAATGTGGAGCTCAACGTTTTTAAAATGAATGTTAAAAATTGTTTTACATGTAACTGGGAAATAAGATATATAGGCAATGGGGTATAGAAATCTGTCTTGCCCTATAGGAAAATAGAAGGAAGATGATAAGAGAAGAGGGCAGTGATAGAACAGAGGGCAGACTGGGAAAAGGGGTAATCAGAATGCATGCTGTCTTGGGGTGGGGGGAGGGGAGAGATGGGGAGAAAATTTGGAACTCAAAATCTTGTGGAAGTGAATGTTAAAAACTAATAATTTTTAAAAGTCCTTTCCAACTCTAAATCTATGATTCTACCTGCCTGAGCCTCAGTTTCCTCATCTGTAAAACGAGGGAGTAGAATAGATGATCTATGAGGTTCCTTCCAACTCCAAATCTATGATTCTGTGGTACTACTTCCCATTGCTGGCCACATCTCCCACACCCATCCCCTTTCCTGCCTCAGTGGCACACATTGTTCCTGAAGCCCACATGACCTTGCTGCCTGCTTGCTCATGACCACCTCTGCCCATTGAAATCCTACTCATCCTGCTCAGATGCCATCTCCTCCAGGAAGTCTTCCCTCATCACTCTAGTTGGTTGTAACCTCTCTTCCAACCTTCCAAACTCACAGGAGAGCATTTTGTTTGCCCCTCTCAGGGACTGATCATGTAATTACCAGTCATATGACCTTGGGCTCCTTGACCCTCAGCTTCCTCATCTGTAAAATGGTGATAATTCCTGCACTTTGTAAACAACAGAAATGTGAATATTTTATTATTTATTATTATCATTTATTTGTGTCATATCCCCCATTAGATTGTAAACTTCATGAAGGGCAGGAAATATTTCCTTGGTGTCCCTTCTCTTCCTCTTTGCCCCACCAACCCTCAGGACTCAGCACACAGTAGTCATTTAATAAAATATTTATTCATTTGAAATTAAACTGATACCACAATTTGGTCTGTTTCCAAAGGTGATCAGGGAAAAAGGAAAAGAATCTCTCTCTCTCTCTCTCTCTCTCTCTCTCTCTCTCTCTCTCTCTCTCTCTCTCTCATATATATATGTGTATATATATATGTATATATATACACACAAGTCTCTCTCTATAGATGCATGTATATATACACACGTACATACACACATAAATGTATGCACACACAACATATGTGTATGCGTATACGCATGTATATGTAAACACAACATGTGTGTATATGTGCACATACGTACACACAAATATGGGTGTATATGTGCATACATGTATGTGTGTATACACATGCACGTGTGTATATGCAATTCACATATGTGTATATGTGCGGGTGTATGCACATATGTGCATGTGTACATGTATGTTTTGTATGTATGTGTATACATGTACTGTGTATGTATGTATATATACACATGTGTGTATGTTCTGAAATGTTTATAGCAGCTCTCTTTGTGGTGGCAAAGAACTGGAAATTGAGGGAATACCCATTAATTGGGGAATAGCTAAATAAGTTGTGGTATATGATTGTGATGCAATATTACTGTGCTGTAAGAAATGAGGAGCTGGTTGATTATAGAAAAACATGAAAAGTTGCACATGAAACAAAGAAAAATGAAGTGAGGAGAACCACGAGAATGTTGTATACTACTAGGAAAGGCAATACTGTTCGAAGGATAATTGTGAACGACCAAGTTATTTTGAGTACTATAAATACTCATATCAACCATAGAGGACCTATGAAGCAAGATGCTATCCACCTCCACAGAAAGAACTGATAAATACAAGTATGTATATTATAGTTTGACATGTATTTATAAATCTTTGTCCTGTGTTAGCCTTCTCTGGTGTGGGATGGGGAGGGAGAGAGAGAGTTTGGAACTTGAAATGCAGCAAAATAAGTTACTTTAATTTAAAAAGAAATTAACAGGAAACTGATCACATCCAAAGATAAGAGCATGTAGAGTTTTTCCCTCGGTCCTTAGGCCAGGAGCATCCTGCTCTAACATTTGCATCTGTTATAAGGAAAATATATGCCAGTCATAGGATCATATAGAATCGCGTTTGGAGAACTGGAAGTCAATCGAGTCAACAAGCATTTATCAAACTCTTACCACTGTGCTAAGCCCTGGGGATAAAAGAAAGGCAAAAGCAGTCCCTGCCCTCAAAGAGCTCACATTCTAATTGGAGAGACAACATGCAAACAACTGTGTACATACAAGGTATATACAGAATAGATGGAAAGCAACCTCAGATGGGAGACACTAGCATTAAGGGGGACCAGAAAAGCCCCATACTGAAGGGAAGATCTGAGCTGAGTCTTGAAGGAATTCAGAGAAGCTGATCAGGGAAGAGGCACAGGTAAGGAGGAAAAGCAATCCATACGTTGGGGACTGCCAGTGAAAAGGCACAGAGTCAGAAAATGGAATCTTGAAGAAACAAGTAAGCCATGCAGAGCCACAAAAGAAAAGGAATGGATATTGACAAGAAAGAAAGAAAGAAAGAAAGAAAGAAAGAAAGAAAGAAAGAAAGAAAGAAAGAAAGGGAGAGAGAGAGAGAGAGAGAGAGAGAGAGAGAGAGAGAGAGAGGGAAGGGAATAAAGAAAGAAGGAAGGGAGGAAAGAAGGAAAGAAAGAAGAAAAGAAAGGAGGAAAGAAAGAAGGAAAGAAGGAAGGAAGGAAGGAAGAAAGAAAAAGAAAGGAAGGAAGGAAGGGAGGGAGGAAGGAAGGAAGGAAGGAAGGAAAGTCGATGTAGTTGGAATATAGAGTACATGGAAAGGAGTAATATGTAAGACATCTGGAAATGTAGGGAAGGGGCAAGTTGTAAAAGGTTTAAACACCAAAGAGAGGACTTTATATTTGATCTTGGAAGAAAAAGGGAGACATTTGAGTTTACTGAGTAGGGGGATTACATGATCAAATTTATCCTTTAGGAAAAACACTTGGTCCACTGAGTGGAGGACAGATGGGAATGAGAAGAGATTTGAGGCAGAGAGACCAAATAGAGGGGTATTGAAAGAGTCTGGGGGGGAGGTGACAAGGGTCTGGACCAGGCATGGCTAAGTGAATGGAGAGAAGGGGACACATTCAAGAGATGTTATAAATGACAAGATTTGACAAGAGACTGGATACAATGAGTGAGAGACTGAGAATGACACCAAGGTTAACAACCTGGGGAACAAGGAGTATCATGGTGTCCTAGACTTTGAAGATCATCTTTTCCAACTCCTTAATTCTATAGATGAGAAAATTGAGGTGTGAAATGACTTACCTGCCCAAGGCCACACAGTTTTCAAAATGCATAGAGTACTAGAACTGGAATCAGGAAAATCTGAGTTTAAATCTGGTCTTGTTTACTAGCTGTATGACTATGGGTCTCAACTTCCCTATGCCTCAGCTTCATCATCTGTATAACGGGGGTAGCAATAACACCTACCTTCCAGGGTTGTTGTGAGGATCAAATAAGATAATATTTATAAAGTACTTTATGAACCTTTAAAACTCTATTAAAATGTTAGTTATTATTATTATTATTATTATTATCATCACTATGGCTAAGAAGCAGTATTAGAACGCAGGTCCTCTGACTCTAAATTCAGGGTTCTTTGCATTTTACAACAGTGGCTCCCAATCAAGTCAGCATGGCTTTCTCTCTCTCTCTCTCTCTCTCTCTCTCTCTCTCTCTCTCTCTCTCTCCCCCTCCCTCCCTCCCTGCCTCCTTCCATCTCTCCTTCCCTCTCTCCTTCTTCCCCCACTCTATCTCTCTCAAAAAAAAAATAGTCTCAGTGCAGCTGAAGCCAGACTTTCCTGTTTCCAGGACTCTGTCACCCGTTAGCCTGACTTAATGGCAGATTAAAGGGTCCCCGTTGCTGTGGGTTGCTGACAGAAGGACCACACCATAGCAACAAAAACAGCATGGCCAACTCTTCTAACATAAAATGGAAACTATCCATTCTGTAATGAAAGATTGCATCCAGTTACTATAGAAACCTGGTTCGTTCTGGGCCAAGGATTAAAGGAACTAGTGACAGAGCCCTTTGTTGCTTGATAAGAATCAGGGTATGATCTTCTCAGATCTAAAGAAAGAAGTTGGTATTTGTGTTGGGCAATGCAACATCAATAGGCCCCGGATACCTTGGGATCAAGGCGAGACCACCTTGAGTACCATTGTCAAAAACCATGTTCTCATCAACTCTTCAAGTCTCATGTTCCTGTTTAGCTTTTCAAAAGCATCCTTCTCTTTCATAGGTCTTCGGTAGAGCTGGCTAGATATAGTGGGGGTTTTCAGAAGAAGTGGAAAGAGCCTTTCTAGTAGAGATGTTGTGTGGCATACTGGAAAGAACATTGAATTGGGGGTCAGAAGACATGGGTTCAAATTTTGGCTCTCATTCACTACCTGTGTGATCTTGGACAACTGACTTAACTTCTTGGGGCTTCACTTTCTCATCTATAAAATGAGAGGGTTAAGTAGATGATCTCTAGGGTCCCTCCCAGCATTAAATCTAATGATCTGATGGGGGCCAGTACTTACCCCATCATTATTAGCAACAAACATGTGTTAAATGACTACTATATTCAATGTACTCTGATAAGCAAAAATAGACATTTTTGGCTGAGGCCCTGCTCTCAAGGAATGTATAATCTAACAGAGGGCCTCCCAGTGCATCCTGGGCCATCTCTAGACATCCTAGTGAATATCAGGTCACTGGATTCAGATGGCTCTGGAGGAGAAGGTGAGGCTGGTGACCTTGCACAGCCCTCCCTCACTCAAACTAAAGTCAACTGCAAGTCATGTCATCATTTCCCTGATGTCATGGTCCTCTTTGAAAACAGGACAAACGCAACAACAATCTAATGGAGACTGGGGTGATTGTAAACTCCTTCAGGGTGGGGTCTGTCTTTTGCCTCTTTCTGGATCTCCAGCTCTTAGCACAGTGCTTGGTACATAATAGGTATTTAATAAATGTTTATTGGTTGATTAAACAAAGAGCTACAAAGCAAAGGGGATAGGACTTGGCAATGACTTCTGCAGATGCTGTACCCCCTGCCTCGTCAGCAGCCAGAGCTTCTTCCAGCTGCTTCCAGAAGGAAGTTCTTTCCACCTAACTCCTTGGCACTGTCAAATAGTTCAGCATCAGAAATGGACAGAGTTTTATGAGTGGAAACAACACTAAAGGAGATGCATTAACCATCTGCTTTCTCCCTGCACCCTAAGGACCGTGAGACCTTTCCATCTAACTTACAGCTGAAAGTCTTACTATATGTTTTGTCTGCCATTATTAGAATGTGATCTCTTTGTCTCTGTTTTTCTATTTGTAGCCCCAGAGCTTTAGCATAATGCTTTGCACATAGTACACGCTTATACATGCTTACACATGCATTCATTCCAAGCAAAGTTGCAAGAAGGGCAAGGGCAGAAGATCATGAAATATTTGAGGAGGGAGAGATCTTTTTTAGCCTGGGGAATGAGGGAAGGCTTCATGGAAGAGGTAGCACTGGAGTTAGGCCCTGAGAACACAGAGGGACTTTAACAGGAGAGATGGTTGGGTGGGAGGGCATCTACCTCAAGCATCAGGAATTCATAACCAAAGAGGCAGAGATAGTAAAGTACGGGGCAAGAACGGCTGGGCAAGTCAAGGAGGAGCCCAGTGTAGCTGGAATTTAGAATATATGAATGGGAATAGCATTAAAAAAGACTGGACCCATAGGTTGGAGCTAGAGTAGGAGAATAATAATAGCTAACATTTACATAGAACTCAGTATACTAAGTACTTTATAATTATTATCTCACTTGATCCTCACAACAATCCTGGGATAAAGGTGTTATTATTATCTCAATTTTACAAATGAGGAAACTGAGGCAAATAGATTTATGTGACTTGTCCAGGGTCACACAGATAATGTCAGAAGCTGGATTTGAACTCAAGTCTTCCTCACTCCAGCCCTGGTACTCTATCTACTGTGCCACCTGCTGCCTTAAAAATCATATTTTATTCTGCTGGCAGTAGTGGGGCTCTGAAGTCTTTTGAGAAGAGGAAGTCACATTGACAGAGGAAGACTACTTGGAAGATGACTCCGGGGTTTTAAGCCAGAGTCACTGCAGAGTTCACTGATCATGAAAAGTTAGCAAAGGGAATGCTGGGGTGGGGGTGGAGTGATATGGAGGAAGAGCGTGAGTTTGGTTTGGGACATGGGGAGTTTGAAGTGCTGGCAGATCATCTATTGGAGGAGTTGCCTGTGCAGAATGGGAATTCCCATCCAACAGTCATTTCAAGGCTGAAGCAGAATCTGGCAAAGTGGTCTGACACAGAGCAAATGTCCTTGTCAATGAGTTTCTGCCCTCCCATCCAAAAGGGTGGTCTAGGATGGGGTCTCTGGGGAAGAAGATCTCTGTGGGGGTAGACAAGGGAAAGTCTGAAGCTAACTTTGAAATTTGGGCAGCTAAGTGGTATAGTAGGTAAAATGCCAGTCAAGAATACTCGTCTTCCTGAGTTCAAATCTGGCCTCGGACACTTACTAGCTGTGTGATCCTGGGCAAGTCATTTAACCCTGTAAAATGAGCTGCAGATGGAAGTGGCAAACCACTCCAATATCTCCACCAAGTAAACTCCCAACAGAGTCACGAAGAGGTGGACATGACTGAACAAATTTTGAATTTGTGTTCCTTAAAGTATGGTCTAGGGACTCCCAAAGGTCCCTAAGACTCTTTGATGCAGTAAGGTAAAATATGTTTTTAATAGTAATATTCAGACATTTTAATTTCCAAAACAGCAAATATCAAGGATATAACCCCCATAAATATGGGCTCTTTTGGGTCCTCAATGGTTTTTTAGAGTGTAAAAGGATCCTGAGACTACACAATTGAGAACCACTGCCCTAGAACATGTGCCAAGGGAACAAGACTCAACCATCTTCTAATGTCATTTAAGAATGAACCCAAAGCTCCAGAATGGCCTTTTGGTGAAGAATGTTCCAGAGCAGAACCAGAACTAGAACCGATGGGTAGAAGTTACATAGAACAGCTTTGGACTAAAGAGAAGGAGGAACTTGAAGGGGCCTTCTGGCCTAGGGATAACACGGAGATGACTGATCCCTCCAAGTTGCATGCATTGCCTAATGAAGATAGTGTGTTCTCTATCCACCGGGAAGGTCAGACCTTTGATTCAATTCAACAAACAAGTGGTCATTGCATGACCACATGGGATCATAAAGAGGCTCCTAGATTTAGAGCTGGAAGGCCATTAAAGGTCATCTAGTCCAACTCCCTCTCACTTTAAAAATGAGGAACCTGAAGCCAGAAAGATTGAATGATTTACCCAAGATCATACGGCTAGTAAGTGTCTAAGGCAGGATCTGAACCCAGGTCTTCCTGAC
Source organism: Trichosurus vulpecula (assembly GCF_011100635.1). NCBI lineage: Eukaryota > Metazoa > Chordata > Mammalia > Diprotodontia > Phalangeridae > Trichosurus > Trichosurus vulpecula. The sequence continues at coordinate 162,906,879 of NC_050576.1, read as the reverse complement.
TCCAAATCTGGAACTCTACAGGCCGAGGATACTATAGAGGAGATTCCTGCATTGGGAGGGAGGCTGGGCTGCATGACTTGGGAGCTTCCTTCTGATTCTGAGATTCTAGGATTCTGTGACCTGTGATGCTATAAGAGACGGTAGCTTCTGTGGAGCAGAGAGGAGAAAGTGAAGGTCACTTCATGGCCTCTGTCCCCATACAGAACTTATTATTCTGATCCAAGCTAATATTATGATACCATTTCTGTGTGGTTCATCTCAACCACGAGGCCAACATCTGAGTTACAATTAAGTGTTTTGTGGTGAGTCTGAGAAAAGGCTGTGGTGGTAATGGAGCCATGGACCACAGTCAAGATTTGGAGAATTCAGACTTGCCTGTTTAACCATGAATTTCTATCAAGTTCAGAGTCCCAAACAAGAGCTACTACTGGCATTTAAATAGCACTTTAAGATTTGGAAAGTGGTATATATACATATACATATATATGTATATATGTATGTATGTATGTGTATATATATATATATATATATATATATATATATATATATATATATATATACACAGAGAGAGAGAGAGAGAGAGAGAGAGAGAGAGAGAGAGAGAACTCTGTGCGGCAAGTGCTACAAGGATCTTTATCCCCATTTTACAGGTGAGTAAACTGAGATTCAAAGAAGTTAAATGTCTTGCCCAGGGGTGGGGAACCTATGACTTCAAGGCGACCTGTGACCCCTCTAGGTCCTCATCTGCAGCCCTTTGACTGAATCCAAATTTCACAGAACAAATCCCTTTATAAAAGGATTTGTTCTGTAAAACTTGGACTCAGTCAAAAGGTTGCACCCGAGCACCTAGAAGGCCACAGGTGGCCTTGAGGCCACAGATTCCCCACCCCTGGTCTTGCCTGTGGTCACATAGTTGATAAGAGTTAGAGGTTAGGATTTGAACCCAAGTCCTTTTGACTTCAAAATCAGTGTTCTTTCCACTCTATTACACTGCCTCTCATGAGAAGAAAAATACTGGGAAATTTGCTCAGGGCCTGGTGAGGTAACCTGTACCTTTTGTACCTTGGGAGTTCAGAAGGAAGATGAGTAATGGCCAACAATTCCTGGTAATCTGTGCCTCTTGACCAGGCATCACAGAAAGTTGTCATTCTGAATTGTTCATTTTAAGAAGTTCATTAACCTTGGAGGGCACAAGAAAGTCTAAATAACATTTCTCAGAGTTCCACATGGCCTTGGTATTTTAGCCTCCATCATTTAAGTTTTTTTCATTTAAGCAGTGGCTGCATTGTTTGTACCAAATAAACTCTGGAAAAACATGGTAGTGATGTTGTAGAAATCTTTGGTGGGAAGGCACTTGAATTATTATTCATACTCAAGCATCCTGACTAGGGAATCGCTAAGTGAGAAGCCAGAGGGTTGAAGGAGAGGGAAGAATCTCCCCAAACAGAAGGACACAAGCCCATCCATGAAAGATTCCCAATTAGTCCCCTACTACTTGTTTCCCTGTGTGTCCTTTGGTATAAAATAAGGATCCAGGTCTCAATAGCTTCATTTTTGTCTTTCCATCGGGAGCCAGTGTCTTCTTCACTAACTAATGCAGAGTTAATCTGAGATGAGTGATTTGTATTCAACATTTGGTGGCTGAGATCTTGTTCTCCTGAGGTGACTTTGTGCTTTTCCAGATACTTGCATCCTAAAGAGACAGTGGTTCTATTGCTGATTCAGGCTACTTTTAGGAGTATTGGCTAAGGGGCTCAAGGAAAGAGAAAAGGGTACAAAAAGTTGTTGTTCAGTCGTTTTTCAGTTGTGTACAATTCTTCATGACCCCCATTTGGGGTTTTCTTGGCAAAGATACTGGAATGGTTTGCTATTTCCTTCCCCAGCTCATTTTACAGATAAGGAAACTAAGGCAAACAGGGTTAAGTGACTTGCCTAGGATCACAGAACTGGCAAGTATCTGAGGGCAGATTTGAACTCGGAAAATGAGTCTTCTTGTCTCCAGGTCCCATACCCTATCCACTGCACCATCTAGCTGCCAATGTTTGCTGTGAGGGCTTTGTTTTTCTTCCTTCTTCCCAATGGTGGGAGGTGGAATAGAGAACAAATAATTGCTGGGTCATTTCCAAAAACAAAATTTAATTTTAAAAAATAACCAGGTTGGATTAGAGAGTTTCTGAGGTCCCTTCGAGCCCAAGATGTATGATCTATGATCAAATGATCCCTAGGGTCACTTCCAACCCTAAAACCCTATGCTACTAAAATAGCCTGTTTGAATGCCTTCTGTGTGGATGGCACCATCTTGTCTGCCATAAGAGACTTTACCAAATAGAGATGAGCAGACTGTGGTGCAATGACAAGGACAGGGCTCATAATGTATGATGTATGTCTTTATTTTCATAGAGCTAGATTCTAGTCAATTCCCCTCAGCAGAGCCTATGTAAAATCCTTATTATTCTAGACCAAGACTTGGTTTTCTGCTGCTCACTGGCTACAAGAGAGGTAGCGTGGTGTGGTAGATAGAGAGATGGTCTTGAAATCAAGAACACCTGGGCTCAAAATTTGCCTCTGACACATGTAGGCTGTGTGTGACTCTGGACAAGTCATTTGCCTCCTAGTTCTCCTCTGTCCAAGACTGTAAGTTGCAGAGAAGGTGGTGATGTGCATTGGTAGAGGGACTTTCCTCACCCAGGAGTTCCCTCACCCACTAGCTCTGTAACCTTCTATTCATGTTTGTTCTCTAGGCTTCAGATTAGTTATTGGTTCTATGAGAGGCTTGGGCTAGAGAGGCATAGATTTAACATTCCTTCTATCTCTAAAACTATGATTCTATAGGAGGGGTGGGAAACCTTCATCCTTGAGGCCACATGTGGCCCTCTAGGTCCTCAAGTGCAGTCTTTTGACTGAATCCAAACCTGTAGCCCTCTAGGTCCTCAAGTGTGGTTCTTTGAGTAAATCCAAACCTGTGAGGTTTGGATTCCACCAAGGGACCATACTTGAGGATCTAGAGGGCCACATGTGGCCTCAAGGATGAAGGTTCCCCACCCCTGTTCTTATAGAGGTTTAATGCCCTCAAAAAGCTTGCAATTGGTGAGAGAGAAGAATCTTGACAGAATTAAGAGTAGGACAGTAAAGCTACAAAGGGGAGAGCTGTGGGGTTGAAAGCAGATGATATAATATATACATATTTCTACTAGGAAACAAGCCCCCTAAGGATTTCATGCTATTAAAGTAGCTTCCCCTGGCAGTCAAGGCTGAAAGTTCATTTGACTCAACCAGTGGCGCATACTGCTTGTGGTTTGGATCTTGACAGCTCCTAACACTGGGATATTGGATAAACCCAGGGTCTGGGACATCCTGTCACATTGATTTCAATTAAGTTCTTTAACGTCTTCACTCATAAAAGAATGTCTAGTGTACTTTTGATTATCCGAATCAGTTTTTTGTGCTGTTTTTAAATTTTCATTTCTGTTCCTGAAGGCAGGGACTACTACTTTCCCTCCTCATCTCTGCCTCCTGGCTTCCTTCAAGTCCCAGCCAAAGCCCATCTCCAAGAAGCTTTTCCTCATCCCCCTTAAGGCTAGTGCCTTACCTGTATTAATTATCTCCAATTTATCCTGTCTATTTCTTGCTTGTAGGTAGTTGTTTTCATGTTTTCTCCCCTATTAGACTGGGATTGTGAGTGCAAAATGCCTTTCCTTTATATTCCTAGCACTTAGCACAGCACCTAGAGTATAGCAGGGGCTTAATCATTGCTTCCTTGATTGTTGTTACTCAGGTAAGCCATGGTGTGGTGGAAAGTGCAGCCAATTTCAGGGCAGAAGGCCTGGGCTTGAATGCTGACTGCTCTGTAGTTTACTAGATGGATGGACTTAGTCAATTTACCTCCATAGTTTCCTCATCTATAAAATAAATGATAATAATACTTTCTTCTGGTGTAATGAATAGAGTGCTAGATTTGGAGTCAGGAAGATTTGGATCTTTAATGTCTCTTCCAGCTCTAACTCTATGATCCTATGACCTCTCAGAGTGGCTATGGGGATCATGTGAGAGCATGATATAAAGCACTTCATAAACCTTATGTGTCTTCTAAAGGTCAGCAATTGTTGTTGTGGTTATCATCATCATCACCATTATTCAGGATAAATAAAAGTTTATAGTTGAGTCATTGCATTTTTTATACCATTCTATTTGGAAAGCTTCAAGGCCTGTTAGGTTCTTTATTTAAGAAAATCTTTCATTAAAATGTTCTCCACTATTGACTGCTTAGATATTTGCCAATGGGGGAAAACCCTTTCATTCTTGAGCAAAGCTGTATTTTCTTAAAATTAAGCAAGAGAAAACTGGAAATGCTTTTTAAAATATTCTACTGTTCCCTCTTTCCAAGAGGAAAAAAAAACTGGAGTGGAAATTTCTATCTTTTTTCATGGACAAGAAAAAACAAGAGGAAAAAATAAAAGATATATATTTTTAAAAAATAATACTACTTTTTAAAGAAAACCTCTCCCTGGAGCAAGTAGCCTGCATGCACACCATTATGATGAGGGTTTCCATGGAAACAACATCAAAAGTCCAGTAATACCTAATTAGGTTTCCCCAGAGTACAACAGCTGATTGCTGGTGATGAAATGAGCCCCGGGGTTTGCTGTGATGGTTAATATACAATTTCCTATCCGCAAACACACCATGAAATCTGGGGGAGAAAAGGGAAGGAACCAGGAAAACCTGGCCAAGGAAGAGAGATTGGCACATGCTAAGAGCTTGTTTCCGATGAGAGGAGATGAGTGAATAAGCATATACTTCAGAGAAGGTCTGGAAGAGTGTGCCAGGAGATGCGGGACTGCGGCCATCGCAGGTGCTTTGCTTCAAAGGCGATCTTTCATGTTAGCCAACTCTGCACCTTTCTTTAAATAGAAAAAGCCTTCCCCATCTCCAACTATCTCTGGTTTAATGAGTTTCATAGCACTGGGACAATACAATTTAATCGATCTAACATTTGTAAGTGCAGTTTACAAGGCGCTGGGGATGCAAAGGTGAAAACAAGAGTCCCTGCCCTCAAGGAGTTTACATTCTACTGAGAGGATACAATGTGATCACTGAAAAGTAAATACAAAGTAATTACAAGAGATGGAGAGAGTGCTATCATGGGCTAGGAGGGGACTGAAGAAGGACAAGGAAAGTCTTCATTTCAGAGGTAGCATCAGAGTAGGGCCTTGAAAGGAACTAGGAATTCTAGGAGGTAGGGGTGAAAAGGGAGTAGATTCCAGACATTAGGGAATACTTGGGCAAAGGTGAGAGAGCAGAATAGGAGCGACTGGGTGGTACAATGGATAGGGCAACCAACGCTGAAGTCAGGAGGACCTCAGTTTAAATCTGGCCTAAGACACTTAGTAGCTATGTGACCCTGACCAAGTCACTCAACCCTGATTGCCCCCCAAAGAAAAAAAAGGAAAGAGCAAAATAGTTTGATTGGAAAGTAGAATTTATTAAGGAAAATATTAGAAATTAGACTGAAAAGTAGAATGGGTAGTCACATCATGGAAGGTTTACTTGCCAGGATGAGGATGTTCTTCTAGAAGCAAATAGGGTGTCATTGGTGTAATGTCCTAAATCAACCCTTTTTGGTGGGACTGGAGAAGGGAAGGTTTCCCCAAGGTCAAGTTGGCAGAGTAGTTGTCAAGTAAGCCACCCAGTCTGGTCCCAAGTAGCCAGTTTAACATATTCACCGGGGTCCTGCTTTCATTTTCCCTGAATGTCAGACACCAATGGGAGCCTAAAATGCTTTCTTTTATCTCCAGGCCCTTGGAAATGAAAGCCTGGTCATAGCATTCAAAACACAATTTACTGGATTGTTCATTCAACAGATTTTTAAAAATTAAATGGCAGGTGGACCTAATTATAATACCAATTATAGTAGCAACACCTAAATTTTTATAGTGCTTGATAGTTGACAAAATATTTTCTCCACAACAGCCTCTTTGAGGTAGACAGTACACATATCATCATCCCTATTTTGTAGGAGAGAAAACTGAAGCACAGGAATGTAAAGTGATTTGCCCAAGATATCATAGCTAATAAGTGGTGGGAAAGGACATAATAGTAATAGTACTGACTGATATTTATATAGTGCTTTAAAGTTTGCAAAACACTTTTAGTTTAGTTTAGTTTAGTAAGCTAGGTTGGGGTCCAGAAGTCCTGAGCTCAGTCGTCCCTCTGATTCATCTTAGCTATGTGACCTTGGCCAGGTCTTATCAGTGCCCCGGTGTGGTTGATCTGCATTTGATTGCAAGAATTTCCTTCCCCAAGCCAACCAAGAAAGGTCTTGGACAAAAAAAAAGAAGAAGAATCCTTTAATATTCACCTTGAAGAATTAAAATCTTGCTGAGATGGAAACATCATGCCATGAGAACATATGGCCAAGATCCCAGGGATTATCTCTTTTATTTTTATTTCCTTTATTTATTTATTATCCTTTATTTCCTTCTATTTATTTTCCTTCATTCATTCATTTAGTTTTGACCACAGAGGCACCATTTGTCATAGGCCTATTCCTCAAAGATACTTTGTCTTTATAAATAGCCTTCACTCAACTCGTTGGGAGGTTGTCATATTGAACTCGATGCAGGTATGGAATCACCGTTTGAATGGTGGTCATGCTGACTCAATTTCTAACTGAGATCAGGATGGAGGAGTTTTCTGAGCATCCTACTGTGAAAGATGCAGGGGAGTTTACTGGAAAGAGCTCTAGGCTGAGGAGCAGAAAGCCTGGGTTCTACTCAGAGGCATGCTAGTAAATGTTTAACAACCAGCTCTACAAGATGCATGACATGCTTTTCAGATTAGTCTGCATTATTATTCTTTTGTTTGTTTGTTTGTTTTGTTTTTGGAGGGGGGAAGGCAGGGCAATTGGGGTTAAGTGACTTGCCCAAGGTCACACAGCTACTAAGTGTGTCAAGTGTCTGAGGTCAGATTTGAGCTCGGGTCTTCCTGACTGCAGGACCAGTACTCTACTCACTGCACCACCTAGCTGCCCCTTAGTCTATGTTATTAACACTTCCTCCATCACTTTCTTAAGTCTAGAACATCAACAAAACAGTAAAGCAGACCTTGATTTGTAGGGTTGGCTGACTTCAGAGGGGGTAAATTCTCAGGCTTAAAATTTAAGAGTTGGCTTTTGTTTTGAGTTGTCTCTAGTTCACTCCTGATTCTAGGCCTAGCTCAGCCACTTACTTGCAATAAGAATAGTTGTAAATAGAGTAGCACTTGGGTTTAAAAAATCAGTTACACAAGTGCAGGATGGGGTAAATATGACTAGGAGGCACATTTTACACACATACGACCTGGGAGTTTTAGAGGACTATGAACTCAAAATGGGTTAGAACAGGAGTGGAGAACCCCTGTGGCCTCAAGGCCACATGTGGTCCTCTAGATCCTCAAAACAAATCCCCTTAACAAAAGGATTTGTTCCATGTGGCCTTGAGGCTACAGGTTCCCCACCCATGGGTCAGAAGCATGATGGGGCAGCCAAAAGAGTTGAGTAGGCAATCTTAGGCCACATTAATAGAAGTATGGTAGCCAGAACAAAGAAAAAATAGTCTTGCTAGGCTGTCCCCTGGCCGGGGCATGTCTGGAGTAGCGATAATAACAATAGGTGAAATTCATAAAGTACTTTCAGGCTGTGTGGCACCATGATATGGTGATAGAAATACAGTCTGGCAACTGAGTGGATATTGAGAGGGGCAAAAGTGAAGAGTTAAGGATGTTGCCAAGATCCCAAACATCAGTGTCTCAAAGGATGGTGGAAGAAGGGAAATTAAGAAAAGGGATGGTTGGGGGGAGGAAGGGAATGAATTCTGGACATGTTGAATTTGCCATGTCTATGAGATATCTAGTTTGAAATGTTCAGTAGATAATTTGTGATGTGGGATTGGAATTCAAGAGCGAAACTAGGGCTAGATGTATAGATCAGGAAGTCATCTGCATAGAGATGAGAATTTAACCCATGTGAGTTGATGACATCACCAAGTGAGAAAAAGAGAGAAGAGAGGGACAGACAGAGCTCTGGGATATGTCCACAGTTAGAGGCCATGATATGGATAACCAAGACCAGTGAAGACTGAAAAGGAGTGGTCATACAGGTAGAAGGGGAACCAAGAGAGAGCAATGTCATAAAAATACAGAGAGGAGAAAGTATTCAGAAGGAAAGGATGGGGTCAACAGTGTCAGTGCTACAGAGAGGTCAAGGAGGATATGATTGAGAAAAGGCCATCGTATTTATCAATTAATTTCTCAACTGGGAACTTTGGAGAGAGCAATTTGGGTTGAATGATGAGTTAGGAAGGCAAATTGCAAAGGACTGAGAAGTGAGGAAGAGGAGAAGAAGTGTAAGCAACAAGTACAGACAGCTTTTGCTAGAAATTTCACTGGAAAGTGAGAAGAGCTATAGGATGATAACTTGAGGGGATGGTAGGGTTTAATGAGGGGTCTTTTCCCTCCAAATTCAGGAGACTTAAGCATGTTTGTAGGAAGCATGGAAGGAACCAGAAGATAGGAAGAAACTGAATACTAGAGAGGTGTGTGATCATGGAGATGATCTGCTGGAGAAGATGTGGAAGGATGGGTTTAAGAGAACACATGTAAAGAGCTTTGGTGAGAAGGGCTGCCTCTTATTCAGAAATTGGAGTAAAGGAGGCATGTTATCCAAGACATGAAGAGAAGGGCAAAAGAGGGAACTCACAGTGAATGGCTTTTATTTTCTCCCAGTATAAGGCAGTCAGTTGTGAGGGTGTAGAGAGCAGTAGTGTGGATACTTAAGGAGAGAGAAGAAGATTAGAAATAGCTACTGTGGGGAGTGGGCCAGAAAGTCAGCTAGGAGTAGTAAAAGGATCACTTTGGGCAGTGAGGTCCTAGTTGAGCTTAGATAATATAAATCAGCGGTGGATCCAGTCAGGATGGTTCTATGACTTTCTCCAGTTCTATAATTAATGGCAAATGAAGAGTAGTGAAACAGTCCAATGGGGGCATCCAAACCTAGAATGCAGGTTTTTCTTACCTTCACTTTCCTTCAAAACTGAGCTAAAGTGCTACCTTTTATATGAGGCCTTTCTAGATCCATTCCGCCTCCTCTGCAGCCCAGCTAGGCGCTGTCCAAATTACCTGGCATTTATTGTGTATACATTTACTAAGTACCTACTTTTATGTGTATGTTTCCTCTCTTGTACAAAATGTAAGATTCTTTTTTAAAAAAAATTTTTAGGAGGGAGGAAGGGCAATTAGAGTTAAGTGACTTGCCTGAGGTTACACGGCTAGTAAGTATGTCAAGTGTCTGAGGTCCAGATTTGAACTCAGGTCCTCCTGACTCCAGGGCCGGTGCTCTACTCACTGTGCCACCCAGCTGCCCTCAGAATGTAAGATTCTTGAGATCATGAATGAGTTCATCTTTATCTTTGTATGTCCAGTACTTAACACAGTGCCTGGCACACAGAAGGCACCAAATAAATTTTTATTAATTGAGTCCAAATCAGATTTTATGACCTAAGACATTTGCCTCTATAGTCCTAGGTTTATTACTTACAGGGTTAAACACAGATATTCCTAAATTCATATAATTTTAGAGCTAGAAGGAACCTTAGAAATTATCCAGTACAACCATTTCATTTTACAGATGGGGAAACTGATGACAAGAGAGCTTTAGCGAATTATTTGTCTAGGACCAGGCAGACGATAATTAGCAGAGCTGGGACTTGAACCTAGGATCTCTGATGTTCAATACAGTACATACTCTTTCTATTACCTTCCTACATGTTTCCTACCTTAGCCTGAGCAAAACTTCAGATAGAATAAAAAATATGGGGCTGTCCATAGCCGAGTCAACCATCAAACACTTATTAAGCACCTATTATGTGCCAGGCACAAGAGCAGAATTATCAAAGAATCTCAGAGTTGGAAGGGACCTCAATCCAACTGATTCCTGAAGAAAAGTACTTTCTCCAGCATGCCTGACAAGTGGCCATCCAGCCTTCTTTGCTTGAAGATTTCTAGTGAGGGGAAGCCCATCACAGTTCATCACAGCCCAAGACAGCCCATTTCACTTTGGGATAATTCTATTTGTCAGGAAATTTTCCTTTCATCAAACCTAAATCTGCCTCTTTAAATTACCACCCATTGTTCATAATCTTGCTCCCTGGGAACAAAGAACAATATTACCTCTTCTACATGGTGCCCTTCAAATATTCCACTCTGTCTTTACCTATATCTCTCAAATTCCAGCTCTTCCTTTTCCTTCTTGTGCCATACATTGCTAAAGACAGGGGTTGCTAGGGGATGGCTGACCATGGACCCATTTCCCCTTATAGATTCTTTAGAGACATGTCAGCCTGGATGAGCTGGCTTACAATCCACTTTGACTTGTCAGGCAATTGGTCATGTTCTTTGGTAGCTGAGCCACCTCTGGGGGAGAGGCTCAGGTTGGGGAGGGGGGGTCTGTTCCTACCATGCAGGGTTTTATTTTGCTCATCAGTTTGTTTCTTTAAAAAGCTGCTGGCTCTGGTTCTCATCATTCAAGAGTGAGGTAATTGGCTTGTTAGAATTCTCCTCCACCCGCTGTCGAGGAGATGTGAGAGAGCCCAATCCCAGGCAGAGAAATAAGTCTCTCACATATGCTTTTGAAATCATCCTGCATCTGCTTGCCTGACTGAAAAGCACATCAGGTAGTTTGGTCATGGCAGATGAAACATGAAAATGCAGGCGAGAGCTGGGGCTCACCCGCTGGCTCCCAGCAAGGGGAGGTGGCTGGTCATCATGATCTCACATCACAGAAAGCCTATGAGCTGCCCTTGTTCTGAGCACTATGTCCATATAAAAGGGTCCCTGATCTGATTACTGGCTTGCTTCTGGTTTCTTGCCAAGATGCCATTGGCAGCTCTGTTACATCCAGAGTGGGAATAAGATCCAGTTGCTGGTAGGTAATACAAAAGGGTACCCTGCCTCTCTGACTCTCCAGGGGGTAGCTCCACCTTGACATACCCCCAGCCCCAAGTACCACCAATATAACACATCCAAAATGGAGCCCATGACCGGAAATGCCCCCCTCTTTGACACACCACTGTTCTACTACTATTCCCTCACTTTTCCAAGCTCAAAACCTTTGGCTCTTTCCCCTCCCTCACATTTGGTATTCAATCAGTTACCAAGGTCCATCCGTCACTTCTGCCTCCTTATTATCTCTATTCTCAGTCCAGGGTAGTGCATGCCCTTGGTACCACCCACCTGGACCAATGTAATCATTCCCTCTTCCTCCCGCCTCCACTCTTTTCCTTTGCACCAGTGCCAGGGTAATCTCCCTTATGTGCATATCTGGCTATGTCAGCATTTTGCTCAAAACCCTTTAGTGGTTCCCCACTGCTTTTGTTCATGTTGCTTCCCTATGCTTGGAATGCCTCCCCCCTACCTTTCCACCTGCTGAAATTCTACCCATTCTTTAAAACTCAAATCCAATGTCATCTTTTCTAGAAAGCCACACCTGAGCTTCCAGTCATAAGGAGCTTTTCTTCCTCAGAGCTCATGTAACACTTTGCAGTCAACATTTATTAAGTATGTACTTCTTGCTATTATCTTTTATTATTGCTATTTGTGCATTTGTCATATTCCCCTACTAGACAATAAGCTTCATATGGGCAGGAACCATGCCTTATCTAAACCTTGTCCTACCTTCAGTGCTTAGCTTAGGGTTCTTTATACAGTAGGTACCTAATAAATGTTTGTTGAACTGAATTGAAGTGGTGGCCAGGGAGAGGGGGAGAAGGGATGTGGACCTCAAGGACTATGGGAGAAACGTTCCGCAAAGACCAAGGAAAAAGGTGTGGGAACAGAGAGGACCTGGAGGGAACGGGGCAGTGTGCTAAATGAAGCCAGCTGTGGCTCCTCCCCCAGCCATGCCAGCTGTTCCTCCTTCAGCTGATGGGGAAATGGCAAATTTCTGCTTTTGCAGGGAAAAAGGCAATTCTGAATGGGTCATTTCCTGAAAAGTTTTAAATTTATTTCCAGATGGAAAGATTTTGCAGGCTGTGTTAGATTTTTGGGTTTTTTTTGTGGGTGGAGGGGGAAAAGTACAGAGGTGGGTGGAGTCAGTAGCCATGAAGTAAAGGTTCAGGAATAGTCTCCTAAATTGTCACTGTTAATTTAAGTCTGGGGGTAGCAAGATGGCAAAGTGGATAGAGCACTGGTCCAGGAATCAGGAGGACCTAAGTTCAAATCTGACCTCAGACACTTACTAGCTGTGTGACAATGGGCAAGTCACTTAACAAAGAAAGAAAGAAAATTTAAGTTTGTATCCCTCCCAGCTTCTAGTGCCTTCCTCCACTGAATTACCTCCTATTTCCATCTGCCCCCAAACTTTCAGAATTCTTCACCTAAGGGTCTTTTCCTGTTCACCATCCCCAGCACCAAACCAAGCCACAACCTTCCTACCTTATACCTTCGTCCCCCAAGGACTTCTTCAGGTAGCCCACCTGGTATTCCCATCTCCTACCTTTCTACCAGACTCTCTTGTCTATACCTCTGTCTCTTCCTGCCTCCTATGAGGTGGGCTTCCCAGGACACAACATAACCATTGCTTTGGACCTGGAAGGAGGATCTGGAAGAGTTTAATTATATGCTTCCTTCAATGGACATTTGAGTAATCTTTGCCTGGACTCACTCTTCAGAGGTTACAATACTCCCAGTCCCAGTGATTCTGAACTCCTGACCACCAATATACAAATCCTGTTCCCTAACTGCCCACTCCTTTACTCTCATTCCCCGCTCAACCCTACCCCTCCAATATCCTACCCCTATAATGTTCCACCCCTTCCATTGTGCTCTCTAGAATGCTTGCTCCATCATCAGCAAGCTTCCTTTCATTCTAAACCTCTTTCTTTTTCACTTTTTCCATCTTTTGGCACTCACTGAGACCTTGCTCTCTTCTGATGACATTACATCCCAGACCACCCTTTCCAGTATTGGTTGCATGCTTTCTCATTGCCTCCATCCCCCCCCCCCCAAACTTTGACTCGTTGATAATGGTGAAGAAGTTAGAATTGCCATTTTTAGAACCTCCTTCTACCACCATCACTCAGCAACCTCTCCTCCTTTGAGGTTCATTCAATACAAATTAATCACACAGTCCAGAACCTGGTAGCTATCTACTAACTCCCAGAACATTCTTTTTCCTTCCTGAATGAGGTCAATGCCTGGCTCACAGTCTTCCTCTCCATCCCAACTCCAGTCCTCATACTAGGGGACTACAACACACATTTTGATGTTTCCTCAAATACCTTAATTTCACAGTTCCTTGATGTACTCATGTCCCCCACTCTACCTCAACGATATGCAGAGATGGTCATACCCTTGACTTTGCCATCACCCACCGTGTTCTACTTACATGTTCAAGAACCCTGAAATTTCTTTTTCTGATCATAATCTTTCTTCATTCTATCTTTCTCTCTACCTTATGACTCCCTAACTGTGTTCTTAATCCTCACTGTGATTTCCATTCCTTCCACCGGTATGTTTGTTTTTTTCCAGGTCATTACCCTTGCACTGGCTACACTGCTGCGCCATCTTTCTCTTGGGAGCCAGTTCAACTCTGCCCTCAATCATACCCTGCCAAACCCCACCATCTACCTCCTTTGATCCTATTCTCATGCCATTGAAAGAGCGAGAAAAAGGCATGAAACCTTGCTGATTGGATCCACTACAAATTAATCTTACATAACCTCAACTGAGCCCACACTATGGCAAGACAATCCTTTTGTAATAATACTTCCTTACTTACTTCCTTAATTGATTTACTGTCCCACTCACCACAGTGGCCATTCTAAATCCCTCCTCAAGCCCTCCTCCCTGCTGAGGACATTACCTCATACTTCACCGAAAAAAGTGGAGACCATTTTAGAGTCCTCCCTTTCCCCCCTACTCCTCATCTCACATCACTCAGATATATTTCTCAATATCTTTTCATTCATCCTGTCTCATGAAGAGGTGATCTTTCTGCTTGCCAAGGCCAACTTTTCAATGGGTGCCCTTGATGCCATCCTCTCCTATTTTCTCCAGCAGACTGCCCCCACTGTTTTCCTCACTCTCTATTTTTTTTCTCTTCCTGTGGGCGCTCCCTCCCTATCTCTCCCTATCTATTGGTTCCTTCTCTGCTGCCTACAAACATGCTCATATCTTCCCATCTTTAAAAAAACATCACTTGATTCCACCATCTCCACTAGCTGTCATCCAGTATCTCTCCTTCTCTTCTTGTCCACCCTTCTCCTTGAGAAAGTCATCTACACTATTTCCTCTACTCTCACCTCTGTGATCTTGCTTCTAACTTCATCATTCAGTTAAAACTTCCCTCTATAAATCTAGCAATGGTTTCTTAATTGCCAAATCTAGTGGCCTTTTTTAAAGTCAGGAAGGTTCTCATTTTTATTTTACATTCCTAGTGAATGGGTACCTCCCTTATGAAGCTTACTCAGACAAACGCCAGCCTTTTTATATTATTCGACTTCATATCTCCCTCCTTGCTCTCCATTGGTCAGATGCAACCCCCTGAACTGCCCACATCATACCCCCCTCAAACAGCTCATTAAGCATGCCCACAAGCCTCTAATCTTTCACCCCATCTGCTAGATCTGCTGCTAGATCACAGCTCTGATTAGAACCAGTCACCTGACTTACATTCTGCTAAAGCTGGGGGAAGTACTTTGTGACCTTTTCTTAGTCCTCGTTCTCCTTGACCTCTCTGCAACCTTGACATGGCTGATCCCCATGTCTTCTTTCCTACACTTTCTCCTCTAGGTTTGTGTGACACTGTTCTCTTGTGTCTTTCCTAGAGGCAGCTAAGTAGTACTGTGAATAGAGTCACTGGACACAAGTTCAAGTCTAGCGCCAGAAACTTACTAGCTGTGTGACCTTGGGCAAGTCACTTAACTTCTGTTTGCTTCAGTTTCCTCATCTATAAATTGGGGATGATGATAATAGTAGCACCTACCCCCTCCCCAGGGTCGTTATAGGATAAAATGAAATAGTGTTATAAAGCACTTTGTAAACCTCAAAGAACTATATGAAATAATAATATTATTATTATCTCTCAGACCACTACCCAGTCTCCATTGCTGGATCTTCATCCAAATCATGCCCACTAAATTCACATGGCCTCTAAGGCTCTGCCCTGAGCCCTGTTCTCTTTTTGCTCTAGCATACTGTCTTAATTGTTGATTTCATCAGCCTCAACGGATTCAATTATTGGCAGCTAGGTGGTGCAGTAGATAGAGCCCTAGACCTGGATTCAGGAAGACCTGAGTTCAAATCTAACCTCATATATTTACTGTGTGACTTTGAGCAGTCACTTAATCTGTTTCCCTCAGTTTCCTCAACTATAAAAGGTGGAAAATAACACCTACCTCCCAGGGTTATTGTGAGGATCAAATGAGATATTATTGTAAAGTATGTAGCGGAGTGCCTGGCACATATGAATGCTAGCTATTATTGTCATCATCGTCGTCATCATTGTCATCGTCATCATCATCGTCATAGTGATCATCATCATCGTCATTGTCATAATCATCATAGTCATCATCATAGTCATCGTCACCATCATCATCGTCATCGTCATCGTCGTCGTCATCATCATAGTCATCATCATAGTCATCATCGTCGTCGTCATCGTCATCATCATCATCATCATTGTCATCATCATCATAGTCATTATCATAGTCATCGTCATCATCATCATCATCGTCGTCATCATTGTCATAATCATCATAGTCATCATCATAGTCATCATCATCGTCATTGTCATCATCATCATAGTCATCATCATAGTCATCGTCATAGTCATCGTCACCATCATCGTCATCATCATTGTCATCATCGTCATCATAGCCATCGTCATCATAGTCATCATTGTCATCATCATCATAGTCATCATCATAGTCATCGTCATCGTCATCATCATCTTCATCATTATCATCATTGTCATCATCATCATCATAGCCATCGTCATCATAGTCATCATTGTTATCATCATCATCTCTATGTAGATGATTCCACATCTATGGATCTAGTCCCAGTCTCTCTTGAGCACAGACTTACGTCTCCAACTGGATGTCCCATAGACATCTCAAGCTTAACATATCCAAAACAGAACTCATTTTCTTTCCCCCCAAATACTCCCCTCTTCCCAATTTTTCTATTGTTTCCAAAGGCACCACCATCCTCTCAGTCACCCAGGCTCTTAACAACACTGTCATCTTGGATTCTTCATTCTGACTCATACCCTCACTCCACCATACTTGATCTCTCATCAAATTTTGACACAATTTCCTTTGTACATGTAGTCTTCTCTCTACTCATACAGCTGGAACCATGCTTCAGGTACTCATCACCTCTCACCTAGAGTATCACAATATCCTTCTAACTGCTCTCCACTCCAATCCATCTTCCATTTCACTGCCAAAGTGACTTTCCTAAGCATAATATAAGTCTGACCATGGCAGCATTGACCCCCACCCTCTTAATAAACTCTAGTGGCCCCTTCATTACCTTCAGGATCATATATTAAAAACTCTGGCATTTAAAACCCTTTATAATGCAATCCCACCCTCCCTTGCCAGTCTGCTTACACTTTACTGCCCTACTGGTAATCTATGGTCCAACCACATTGGCCAGCTGCTGTTCTTTGCACATGACAGTCCATCTCCTGACTCTGCATTGGTTGTCATCATACCCAGAATGCTCCATCCTTATCCACAAATACTCCTTCCCTCCAAGATCACCTTCCATATACTCTGTATATATCAAGTAGGCACCTAGCCATTTACATGTTCTCTCCCCAACTGGACTGTGAGCTTTTTGAGGGGAGGGAGTATCTTTTGCCTTCCTTTGTGTCCTCAGCACATAGCATGGTACCTGGTACATCATAAGTAGTTAATAAATTAGTGTTGACTGATTGACATATGTCCTTCAGAGAAGATAAAATAGAATGGTTGCAGCTCCTTGAAGGCAGAGAACGTTTAGTTTTTCTCTTGGTATTCCCAGTGCACAGTATTTAGCATTTAATGGGCACATAATCAATGCGTGATTGATTACATTGCCATCCATGGCCTCTTTCCTCAGCAGCAGATAGATGGACATCAGCTAGCTAGGAATCCAAAGTCCAGGTCCTCTCTGCTCCAGCCAAGTGGGTGAAAAGATGATTACATAGGAGTTATAATAAAATTAGGTGGTAAACTAAATGATCTTTAAGGTCCCTTCCAAAGCTAAGTACTATCATGTCCAATTACATGCAGGATGCCCCTTTGGCACCTCTTAGTAGATCTAGTACTGAGAGGGACCCTAGAGGTCCCTATTTGGTCTAATCTCATTGTTTTATAAATGAGACAACTGAGTCCCAGTGACTTGTCCTAAGTGAAACAAGTTATATACATCAGAGGCTAGATTTGAACTCAAGTCTCCTAATTCCATAGCCAGTGCTCTTCTTGTTGTACCATACCAGCTCAAGCAATCAGGCCACTGGACCCAGATGGCTCTGGAGGAGAAAGTGAGGCTGGTGACCTTGCATGGCTCTCCCTCACTCAAATCAAAGTCAACTGCAAGTCATGTCATCATTTCCCTGATGTCATGGCCCTCTTCGAGAACAGAGGACAAACACAACAACAACCAGCTCAAGCTCACACTGTTTAAAACTGAAACTGTTATCTTTCCACCAAACCTATTTCTTCTTCTAAGTTCAGTTTTTCTTCCGGTGGTATAACCCCATATCTCCCATAATCCTGACTTTCATGCTGTCTTTGATTCTTCCCTCTGCCCTACCTTCCACCCCACAGCAGCACCCAAGCCCTGTTGGCCTATCCCAGAAAAAGCACCTCCATCCAGCTTCTTCTTTCTATTCCCACTACCACAATCCTAGTACAGGTCCTCCTTACCAACTCAATGAGATACATTTTGTAGACAGTCTTCAATGCTTCCAATCATTTTTCTAAGTCTTTTGGTTCTTCAATGAATCAAAGATCAAAATCTTTTTAAAATGGAAAACACCTTTAAAATTCCTAGGATCTATGATTTTATTGAAGTACTTGGTCCCATCACTGACTTCGCTTGAAACCCCTCCATGCCTTAGTTACAGGGGTGGGGAAACCTGCAGCTTGGAGGCCATAGGTAGCCTTCTAGGTCCTTGGGTGCAGCTTTTTGACTGAGTCCAAGTCAGAACAAATCCTTTTATTAAGGGGATTTGCCCTGTGAAGTTTGGATTCAGTCAAAGGGCCACACTTGAGGACCTAGAGGGCCACATGGTTCCCTACCCCTGCCCGAGTGGTAGAAGGTTCTAATGAGCTGCTGTAGCTGACAAAGTTAATCTCCAGGTAGACCACTCCTTGCTTCTAAGCATCTCCAAAGTGAACTAGGCTAGTTCTTCAGACATCAGATTCAGGCCTATGTGGGAAATATTTCCACCTTGTTAGAACCTGCTGTCATAGCCCTTAAGGACCCAGGCTAACCACCACCATACCAGGAGATATGATCATCAGAATTATCTTGATTTTTCACAATTTCAATAACTTACTAGTAACTCTCAGGTTTTTCTGGACATGTGCAAAGGATCAAAAAGTTGTTTTGGTTTTTTTTTTAAGCCTCACAATTAAAAAAGATCTACCTAGGGTAGTGGGAGACGGGTGTGGTAGAAAGAACTTTGAACTGAAGAGTTAGAAGTCTGGTATCTCACCCAGGAGTTCTTAACCTGGTCTCCATAGATTGCTTTCTCCCTACTGCATGCCCCCCATAGGGTTCCATAAATAGATTTAAAGGGGTCTGTGACCTTAAGTGGGAAAAATATTATAGCTTTATTTTTCTTCAGCTTTGATTTCCTTTGTAATCCTACATATTTTTTATGCATTTAAAAGCATTATTCTGAGAAGGGGTAAATTGGCTTCATCAGACTTTCAAAGGGATCTGGGACACAATAAAGGTTCAGAAGCCCTGCTCTAACCCAACTAGCTGGGTGGCCATGGGCTGGCTGGTTATTCTTCTCAAGTAAGCTCATTCATAAAATGAGGCCAATGTTATTTGCACTGCCCACCTCACAGGATTATTATGAGAAAGCATTCTGTGCAGTGTAATGTGCTACAGAAATAGATATTATTATTTGGTTGTTGTTTCCTGAGTCATATTTTGAAGTGTGGTCTTAACTAGAGGGGAAGATCAAAGTCCTGGGACTCTCTATGTGGGGTGCAAAAAAACCCAAACAAAACAATAACCAGAGTACCCTTCTCCATCTTTAAGCATTACCAAGGGTCTATCAGAAAGCATACAAAACAAGATGACTTATGCATCACTTCCCACAGAGGCCTCATTCTCTTGCTCACCCCAAAAGCCCTGCCGACTAAACCACCCTTTGAATAAGAGCTACAAGGTACAAATAGATAGATAGATGACACTTTCCGCAAAACCTGCTTTTATGGGAGAATTTTCAATCACAAGCAGGCTGTTGATCTGACAGGCCTGAAATGTCACATTAGTCAACAATATTGATGGAGTGCCCATTGTATGCAGAGGATGGCACTCTACCGTATGGGTTCATGCTTCACCTGGGTGGGCACGAGGATGCTTTGCTAAAAGCTGTAAGTCGAGTACTGCCCACTCGGGTTGTTTCTAAGCTGGGTTCTGTGGAGTTACTCACTACACAACGGATTAAACCCATCCCACCCCAACCCCCCCACCAGCTTTCAAGGGGAAAAGATAGACACGACACGGTCTCCCTTGGCAATCCCAACTCCTCTCGCTGTCATCTCCATACGGATGACTCTTAAATCTGTATCATCAGCCCTGATCTCTCTCCTGAGCTGGGAGCCTGCAGAGCTAAGATGAAGGAGTAGCGCCACATCACTCTCAGGTCTCTTCCATCTCTAAATCCTATGAGCCTATGCTCAAACTGCTTGCAGGTTGTCTCTGATTAGATGTTCCCTGTCCCCTCCATGTCCAAATGACATGGTATTAGAACTAGGACTTCTGATCATAAGTCCAAAACTCTTTCTGCTACCACATCCTCCCAATCCCACACCACCCCCATATTTCTTTTTAATTAGGAGGCTTCCTCCTACATTTGCTCCTCCTTCTGACCTCACTATTTCTGCCAAGCGTTCCACCATGCATCCAGTCTCCCATGTTTACTATCTTGGATTCTTCCTTCTCCATCACCTTCTACATCTGATCAATTGCCAGGCCTCATCAGTTGCCCTCTGAAATACTTCTTTCCTTTACCCTGTTCTTTTCATTCCTACTTCCATAGCCCAATTACAGATCCTTAATACCAACTGCCTAGGCCAGGGGTGGGCTATTACAATCGCTCTGCCCCCTCCAAGATATACATTACATGGGATACCAGTTAGTTTCCCTATATACAGGCACACTCTTCTGCTCAAAGCCCTGCAATGGATTCCTTTTGCTTCTGGCACTACCCTATCTTCCCTCCCTTATCTCACACAGTTCCCCTCCAAAGGACTCAACACAGGCTAGATTACTCACTGTTCCCATTGCCATCTTGGCCGTGCTCTCCACCCTCCATACCCTTTCTTAGATCTTTCCTGGATACTTCTTCCATCTGTGACTGTTAAAATTCTTGCCATCTATTATGTTCAAATGCCTACATTTACCTGAAGCCTTCTCTGATTGCCCTGGTCAGAAACGATCCTTTCTTTCTCAGACAAATCAAGTCAAAATGCATTTGTTAAGAATTTACTATGTAGCCGGCATTGTGCATAAGTACTGAGGAAAAAAAGGAAAGGCAAAAATAGCCCTTGTTCTCAATATATATATATGTGTGTGTGTGTATATATATATATGTATATATATATATAATATGAACACACACATACACACAATATATGGCACTATATCATACATACTACATATATATATACACACATATGTATATTTTATATTACCTCCATTTTCCTTATATATGTATATATACATATCTATACATGCATACATACACATATATACACACACACACACATATATACCCATATACTATGTGCCAGGCACTGTCCTAAGCCCTGTGGATACAAAGAAAGGCAAAAGATAATCCCTTCTATCAAGGAGCTCATAGTTTAATGAGGGAGACGACTCACAAATAACCATGTACAAACATCCTGTAGACAGAATAAAATGGTCCCTTGCGTGAGGTAACCAGCGGCCTGCCCCAGAGTGGTGGTCATATCAGGATAGAAGGGGACATATATTAGAGAGGTTGCAAAGGTAGAAAGAATAGGAGTTGAAAAGAGATTGTACATGTGGGCAGTGGTGGGATTCAAATGAATTA
Source organism: Trichosurus vulpecula (assembly GCF_011100635.1). NCBI lineage: Eukaryota > Metazoa > Chordata > Mammalia > Diprotodontia > Phalangeridae > Trichosurus > Trichosurus vulpecula. The sequence goes on along the minus strand of NC_050576.1, from coordinate 162,885,536 downwards.
ACAACCGGTTCTCCATGGAACTAAGCAGAGGCATACACCACTGCTGACACGGCAGATGCAGGCCCCACCCCCGCTAACAACCAGTTCACTAAACTCAACCTAAAATTAGGTACGGGTTCTACCGAACCAGTGTGAACCGGCTAAATCCCACCACGGGACGTGTGGTGACCAAGAGTGATGTCAAGGAGCCCTCTGCTTATACCTCTCCTGAACTTCGTATAATGTACTTTGTACTAAAGTTATCGTGTGTGTATGTAGGTATTACCTCACTAGATTATAAACTCTATGAGGGCAGGGACATTTTTTCTCTTTCTGTCTCCCAACAACATAGTGTTCTCTGTATATAGTAAGTACTAAGAAAATGTTTGTAGAAGTGAATTGAACTGAACTGAATTGCTGTTGTTGATCCTTCATTCTCAAAGAGGACCAATGACATCAGGAGGGTGACGACTTGACTTGCGAGTGAATTGGACTGAAGTGAGCAGAGCTGTGCAAAGTTATGGGCCTCGCTTTCTCTTCCAGAATCATCTGAGTCCAGTGGCAAGACATAGGTCAGGAGGACTGTCAATGGCCCCCACTGAACTGAATGTATGCTGACTGAATGTGGAAATGAATCCTCATGTCTCTAGGAGAAAGGGCACAGGACTGAGCATCAAGAGATCTTGGTTTAAATTTCAGCTCTGCCACTACTCAACTCAACAATACAGTCCAATTCCATTCAACAGTATCATTCAAGAAACATTTAGTAAGTACCAGCCATGTATAACTCAAGTCAATATACACTGATAAAGGGCCTACTGTGTGCCAGGCAGGCACTGTGCTAAGCGCTGGGGATACAAAAAGAGGCAAAAGACAGTCCCTGCCCTCAAGGAGTTTACAATTGAATGGGGGAAACAACAAGCAAATAAATATGTACAAAGCAAGCTATTTACAGGATAAATAGGAAATTATTAAAACTGTCGCTGAGTTAGGCACAGAGAAATAGAAAAATATTTCAGACCCTCCCCTCAAGGAGTTTTTATTTTACTGGGAGAAATACAACCCATTGACAGAGAAGTAAGTAGCAAATAACTTAAAGAGGAAACGAGCACTAAGTTAACCTCTGCCTTAGTTTTCTCATCTATAAAAGGGGGTGATAATAATAGTACCTACCTCACAGGGTTGTTGTGAGAATAAAAGGAAATAATATTTGTAAAGCACTTTATAAACTTTAAAGTACCATATAAATGCTAGCTGTGGTTGTTAACGTTATCATCATCACTATTGTTATCAGTTAAGCCTGGACAGGCAGGTGGGAACCAGCTCGTGAAGGGCTTTAAATGTCAGGCTGAAGAGATTCTATTTCATACTAGAGTCTGTAGGGCTGACTGAAGATTTCTGATTTGTGGTGTAACACCATCAGATCTCTGTGTTAGGAATATCAATTCAGCAGCTGACAAAGGGGGTAGATTGGAAAGGGGAGAGCCTGGAAGCTGTGAGGCCAATTAGGAGGCTTCTGCCATCATCGAGGCAATGGGTGATGAGGCCTTGAACTAGAGGAAAGGCTGCATGAGTGAAGAGAAGGGGGAGGATGTAAGAGATTTCATTAACCTTGTTAACTGATTGGGGGGAACATGATGAGAGGAAGGGAAGAGTCCAGGATGGCATGAAGGCTGTGAACTGGGGTGGTTGGAAGGATGGTGATGCCCTCACCTGAAATAGCAAAGTTTAGAGAAGGGATGGGTTTGGGGTGGGGAGGTGAGGGCAGGAAGCTAATGTAATGAGTTTCATTTTGTGTATTTTAAATCTAAGATGCCTATAAGAAATCTAGAGCTGGGTTCTAGATCTAGATTCAGAGCCAGAAGGGAACTCAGAGGCTAAATTGTCCAGCCAGCAATTGGTGATTTAAGATGGGAGTTCACTAGAGATGTTAAGGTTACACTAAGTGCAACTTTGGGGCAGATAGGTGGGTCAGTGGTTAGAGGTCTGAGCCTGGACTCAGGAAGACCTGAGTTCAAATCCAGCCTCAGATACTTACTAGCTTGTGGCACCCTGAGCAAGTCATTTAACCTCATTTGCCTCAGTTTCCTCATCTGTAAAATGAGCTGGAGAAGCAAATGGCAAATTGCTCCAGTATTTCTGCCAGAAAAACTACAAATGGGGTCATGAAGAGTTAGACGTGACGGAACAGCAACAAAAACTCAGCAACTTTGAGGAAATTTTTTGACCTTTCTGGGTGTCTCTCTCTCTCTTTATGTATGTGTGTGTGTGTGTGTGTGTGTGTGTGTGCATATATATATATATATATATATATATATATATATATATATACACATACATACACACACACACATATACATGTACATATGGATAGATAGATACAAATATAGATACCTTTAATCACATATATATATATATATCTCAAAAATATGTAATTTATAATAGGGCTTGACTAGATGATCTTTAAAGGTCTAAATCTATAATTCTATCAAATGGCTTTTTATTCAGTTAGGGAATTAGGTTTCTATGTAAATTAATTTTACAGATAATTGAAGTTTATACCTTTTATAACCAAAACTCTTTATTTCATCCACTTACGTTAAAGTCTTTGTCAAGTGCTGAACACATTTTCTCACTCCTTTAAATAGGACTAAGACATATACAGTGGAACCATTTCTTAATCATTTAGCATCATTATTCTGACCTTTAATTATTATATAGAAGGCTAAAGAGAATAAATCTTATACTTCAGTTTCTAGTAGCTCTGCCCCCTGCTTCTCTTAACCTGCTCTCTCAATCCAATTAAATCAGGGAACTTAATTTTACACTCAGTTCTAAACCAGTCCCTACTCCCCCTTCCTCTTTTGAGAAGGGTTCCATGCCTCTTCTATGGAGTAAAGTACGTGGACTGTATGACAATTCTTTTCCACAGAGACCACTTTTGTCCACTTCTTTTGTTAGCTGGAAATCTGACCTCTGGATAAAGAGGAATGTTACTATCCTTCAGGATTTATGTGGTGGATAGAACCTAGAACTAAATACCAAGAGATCTGGGTCACTAGCAGATCTTTGTTCCTTCACATGAACTGTGTGACTTTGAGCAAATTACTTTCTCTGGGCTTCAGTTTATTAAGTGCCTGCTATGTGTCAGGCCCTGTGCTAAGTGCCAGGGATACAAAAAGAGGCAAAAGACAGTCCCTGCCCTCAAGGAGCTTATAATGTAATGAGAGAGACAACAAGCAAACAAATGTGTAGAAACAAGCTAAATAGGAAATATGCATCAGAGAGAAGGCACTAGAATTAAGAGGGGTTGAAATAGACTTGCTCTAGAAGGTGGGATCTTAACTGGGACTTGAAGGCAGTCAGGAGGCTCAGGTGAGGAGGAAGAGCATTCCATGCTTTCTCAGCTTGTAAAAAGAGAGGGTTGAGCTAGGTGGTCACCCAGATCCTTTCCAGCTACTCTTTCACAGCCTATATTAGAGAAATAATGTCGAATAGCTGCACTATGCTTGCTCCACATGTGTAAAATCATAAAATGTTGGTGCTAGGAAGGACCTTTGTTGTTGCTGTTGAATAGTTTCCTTTATGGCTGACTTTTTGCTAACCCCATTTTCTTAGCAAAGACACTGGAGTGGTTTGCCATTTCCTTCTCCAGCTCATTTGACAGATGAGGAAACTGAGGCAAACAGGTTTAAGTGACTTACCCAGGGTTACACAGGTAGTAGGTGTCTGAGGCCGGATTTAAAATCAGGAAGATAAGTCTTCCTGATTCTAAGCCCCCTACTCTATCCACTATGCTACCTACTTACCCTCAGGTGTCACTCCTACAATCAGATTTAGAGAATTTCAGAATTGGAAGTGATTAGCAGCTGTCTAGTCCAATCTATTCTAGGGGAAAAGTCCTTTCTACAATATGCCCAATGGGGATAATAATAGCACCTACCTCCCAGGATTGTTGTGGGGATCAAACGAAATAAACATAAAGAACTTAGCACAGCACCTGGCACGTAGCACTATGGAATATAATATTAGTTACTGTTGTTAATATCACCATCATCATCATCATCATAATCATTAGCCTCTGCTTGAGACCTCCAGTGAGAGGAAACCCATTACCTCCAGAGACAGCCCATTCAACTTTTGGAGAGCTCCAATTCTTGGGAAATTTCTCCTTAAAGCAAGCCACAATTTGCCTCTGTGCTTTATTCACTACCTGTATTTAAGAGAATTTTCTATCTGACACTCCCACTGTCTAAATGACAGCAATGGCCAGGAGAGAAGAATTTAAGTAGAGGGAAAAAACCTCATCCTGCAAACACCATGATAAGGAGTGTTTAATGATAAATGAGAAGCAATGTCACAAAGGGCCATCCAAATAAGAGTAAAGTGGAGGATGAGACACACAAAAGCAAGCTGGCCAACAATGGTTCTAAAGAAAATGGGGAATCTTCTCATGGGAATCTTGAAAGGGAAGGCAGAACCAATGTGTATAATGGGCTACTGTCTCTTTGCAGAGAGGCAGTACAAAGCCAGACCACCAGTTTCCATTCTTACAGGACTCAGGCAAACGTTTGTTTCTCCCTCATCCTTTCTTTCTCTGCCCCTTTGCCTCAGCCCACTGAAACCACCCAGAAGCCTTTTTCCCTTTAATTGGGATTTTTATCAAACAGCCTTTCACCTAGGAACAGAAGGAGGTGGGCTCTCAGCGAAATTGAAGCTATAAATGGAAGATAACCATAGGCACCAGAATGTTCCATGGGAAACTGGTAGGGCTTGTCTTCCCCACACAGAGCACAAAAGATGTTCAGAAAGATCTCTGCAGCCATTCCCACCAATGCTAATCAGGGGATGCTGATAATAAGCTTCGGCACCTATTTGGGTAATAAGCTTTCCTAGAGAGGGGAGCCTAACCCAGGGTTCTCTTTTAAAAAGAAAGGGTTTTGCATGTTTTGCTCTATCCTTCCTCCATTCTGGTCCCAACTGGTCTCCAAGAGGTTATAAATATGGCAGAAGGTTGTCAATTTAGAAAGATGAATTTTTGGATGATAATGGACGTCAAACATTGAATGGGTTACAGAGGAATGCCATCAAAGGTCCCTCCCTAGAAAATTTTTTTTTCTAAAGGATAAACACATACTGACTTTGGGACCATGGGCAAATCACTTAATCCCTCAGGGGCCCAAGCAGCACTCAGACTATAAGTTGAAGAGCACGCACTGATTGACATTAGTAGAGGGAGTTTTCTTACTGGGGATTTACCAATTAAATCAAAGATTTGTAGGAGGAAAAAAGGCTGCAAACCATTCTCTCTAGGAGGGTTAGGTTGAGTCCTTGCTATTGGCAAGGGAATGGACTAGGTGATTTCTTTTGTCCATAACGCCCACTCTTATGAACAACTGAAAATGAGAGGTAGTTTGGTGTACACTGAATGTGGATAGATAACTTTAGAATAAGGAAAGCCTGGGTTCAAGCCTTGCCACTGTCACATGCCAGCTCTGTGTTGTTACTCAGCTGTGTCTGACTCTTTGTGAGCCCATTTGGGTTTTTGTTGGCAAAGACACTAGAGTGGTTGGCAATTTCCTTTTCAACTCATTTTACAGATGAGGAACTGAGGAAAACAGAAATAAGTGACTTGCCCCAGGTCGCGCAGTAAGTGATTGAGGTCAGATTTGAACTCATGAAGATGAGCCCATTGCTCTATTCACTGCACCTCCTAGTTGGCCTCTTAGCTTTGCGATCAGGAGCAAGTTACTTAACTTCTCAATGCAACTCTCTAGGATAACAAGTTACAGAGAAAGGGACTATCTGCATGTGGAGTTTCCATACTGAGAGCTCCCTGTACTAATAAAGTCATAGGTTCAGATTTGTAGACGTATATGTACACACATGCATCCATTTCTTCTTCTACCTTACCAGATGATGAGTTCTCTAAAAGCAAAGACTGGTCCTTGCATGTAGTGGGCACTTTGTAAATGTCTGTTGAATTAAATTGAATGACCTTTTAAGGTCCTTTCTAGTTTGGTGAGTGTGTTTTGCCTTAATTCCTGTTAATTCAGGCAAAAAAAGAGGAGTCTTGTACAGTGCGAAGAGCATTAGATATTGAGTCAAGAGACTTGGGTTTCCAACATCATAGGTGGTGCCGTAGTGCACAGAGCACTGGGCCTGGAATCAGGAAGACTCATCTTCCTGAGTTCAAATCCAGCCTGACACTGGCTGTGTGACCCTGGGCAAGTCACTTAACCCTGTTTGCCTCAGTTTCCTCATCTGTCAAATGAGCTGGAGAAGGAAATGGCCAACCACTCCAGTATCTTTGCCAAGAAAACCCCAAACGGGGTCACAAAGAATCAGACACCAGTGAAATGAAAGCCTCAACACCATCCCTAGTTTTACATAGGGCTTTACAAATATGATTCCATTTTATCCTCACAACAACCCTGTGATGTAGGTGCTGTAATTATCTTTGTTTTACATATGAGGAAACTGAGGAAGGCAGAGGTTAAGCAACTTGCTCAGGGCCATGCACCTAGTGTCTGAGGCTGGATTTAAATTTGGGTCTTCCTGACTCCAGGTCCAGTGCTCTTTGCACCGAAGAAGCTGTGTGATGTTGGGCAAATCTTTTAACCTCTCTGAGACCTAGCCTGCTTATCTGTAAAATGAGGGAGTGTAATATTAAGCAGGATGGGACTTTTTTTTTTACTGTTTTCTCTTTTAGAATGCTAAGGTAATCAAGTGCCTTTGATTAAGTCTTGCTGTGTGCTAAGCCCCAGGCCCACAACCTTTTGCTGGTTAGCTGTGAAGCCCGTGGGCCCTAAAAAGGGTATATAAACTCAGAGGTTAGCTTTTTGCTTGGGGTTCTCACTCACTCAAAGAGGGTTGTGTGATTTGACCAGATAGACTCTGAATAGCCGCTGGAGGCCCCTCCCCACCTCCACTCCCCACTTTGAAAAAACCCAGATGTTGGTGCTTCTCTGATAACTATGTATTGTGATTTGGTCTATTTATGTCTTTCTCTGTTTGTAATTTCTGTTTGTATTTGCCCTGAAGTTCAGGGTGCTGGCTTTTCCCCCTGAACTAAGTGAATTACATATGTATGTTTGATTAACGTGAGATTGTAAACCCCTTAAAGTTGCTTCCCTTAGAAAAGTAGATCCAAGAACTTGTGCCGGCAGCCCCTCTGTGTGCTGTTGTTATTGGCCTTACACAGCCACAGTGGCAGCAAGCAGCGTTGTTGTTACAGTGAGTTAGACTAACTGGGGCCCTAAGGTCCCTTCCAGTTCTAGAGCCAGATCTTTCATCTTACCATTACTGGAAACATTTGTTGAATCTGGAAGTTCTTTTGGCCATTCGGCTCTAAAGCCAGAAGAGGACCTGAAAAGCCATCGAGTCCAATTTCTTCATTTTATAGAGGAGGAAGCTGAGGCCCAGAGAAGTGAGTTGTCCAAGATCACACAGCTAGTATGTTTTAGAGAAGGGAATTTGAACCCAGCACCTCTGACTCCAAAGCCAGGCTTTTCCCCTGTTTCATTTCTGAATCAAGTGCAGGGAGTTCCCTAAATCCTGTTCCTCAGTTTAGTTCCCTCAGAAGCATACTCCAAACAATCATTTAGAAGCTAAGAGTTCTATCCTGAATGGATACAGACAGTTCAATCCTGAAAGAAAAGGCTATTTAAACCCTGTAATATATCATGTGCAATGTGAGGTGTCGGACATGCAAACCAGGGAATGAAAAGTCAGAGCATTGTTAATGGAATAGCGTGTTTACTATTTTCACATTGCAAGAAAAGAGCTCAACTCTCCCCCCCCAAAAAAAACACCAACCCTACTTCTTTTTTCCAGTAACTGAACACTGAGCAAAGGTACAGGTGGAATTATAGATAGAGTTGAAGGGAAGGTTCCTTATGCATCTTCCCTATCAAATTTGCTAATTCCTAAAAGTCCACAAATATTTCTATTATTTTGGCTTAAAAGATTAAACCCCTTAAACTCTAAATACCTTGAGGAATTGGCTTAAGGCTTCAGTGAGCTTTTCAATGTGAATTGAGGCCTTCAGATCCTTTCCTGAAGGCACAGTTGTGATGGGAGAGAAGGAAGAGAGTAGAACACTGGAGGGGAGAATGGAGGAGGGAAGAAGAGAAGTCCCATTAAAAAGGAAATGTGGCATAGAAAAGGAATTCTGGGGCCCATAGCTGGTAAAAATGTCAATTTTGCAAGTATAAAAACCTTGAAGATTCAGAAGACCTGAGTTCAAATCCTAGATGTACCACTTACTGCCTATGTGACCAAGGTTAAGTCATTTAACTTTTCTGGGTCTGTTTCCTTGACTATAAAGTAATGGGATTGGACTTGATAATCTCTACAATCCCTTTCAGTTCTATCAACCTACTAACTACCATAAGGCTCGGGGTTGATTGGGCCAATCAATCGCCCACCCCACTTAAAGTAACTAACATAATACTTTTGGCCCTGATACCTTTATTAGGTGAGACCATCTCTACTGAATCAATCAATCAGAGGCATTAAATTCAAGTACACACTGCCATCCTCTACAGTTTTTCCATGAAATAGCAAGCCAATTTGGAATCAAACATTCAAGTGTTTGGCAGCTTAGAGAAGACAGCCTTCCCAGCCAAGACCTCGAAAAGGAATCTCTGGGGGAGAAGGGTGGAATAGATTCTTAGTCTCCTCCTCACCCATTTGACCAGAGGATGACCTTATGAACCTCAGAGGATCAGAGGATTTGGTCTTCTTACTGGTGTCAGAACCGTGTCCCAAATCAACTTATGACAATGTTTGCACTGGAGTCAAGACCAAACTAGATATACCGAGGAAAGACATCTTCATGGATTCTACAAGAACCCCAGAAGAAAGTACACCATGCCTGAGGGGGACTTTATGAATACTCCCACAAAGGGGAGAAAAGAACTTCCAGCAACCAGGAACTGAGTTACTCCTTTGTCAATGTGCTTTCTAAGCTTGGGTCCATTTTTGTTTTTGTGTTCTGTGTGTACTGGTGGAACAGTGTTTGACAGGGTTGGAGGGGGGTGGTGTTTTGTACAATTGTTCTTAGTGTACCACCTCAATAAATGCATTCACTGTTCTAAAAGCTAACGAAGTCCAATTGATTAATTGGTATCAACTGATAATCTTGGGAAATGGAGAGGGGAACACACTGATGGGGATTCATGATTGATGGTACTAGATAACCACTTCGAACCATTTAGGGTCCCCAAATACCGCAAGGGGTGATATAGTAGTCGCCCTCTGGGGACTCAGCCTGCCAATGCAAGTAAGGTTGGGAAGATCTATCCTGACCTGTTCTATATACCATACTTTGTAATTTTTTTAGACAGACTAGTGATTTCATTGGTATAGGAAACTCCTAATGAAGGAATTTATTCTACCAATGAAGATGGACTCTGGAACTTACAGAATTAGAGAGTTGCCTGGGGACACTGGGAGGTGGCAAAACTTCTGGACTCTGAGAGCAGTTCTCTCTATCCACTCACCAAGCTGCCTTTCAGTAAATATGCTTTGTAAATACCAAAAGTATAAAAATGCCCTCATGCTACAGTGTTAGAGCCATTTATACTTAAGGTCCTTTTGGCCCTAGCACATGGAAAAGGAGAAGAAAACATTTCTTTCTTTCTTTTTTGCTAATAAGATTAAGTGTGATGGAGTAGAAAGAGTGATATTCTTGGTTGGAGAAGAAACACTTGGGTTCCAGTCTTGACCCAGTTACTTATTGCCTCTGGGATCTGAACAAATCATTTCTCAGGGCCACCCTTTTCTCACCCGTAAAAAGACAGGGCTAAACTAGACGATTAATAAGTCCCCTACTCTCCCTAATATTTTCTTGTTCTGGGACCTTGGGCAGCTGACTTCATTTCATCTGTAAAATGGGAGAATTACTACAGGGCTTAAATGAGATCGTGTATATAAGACAGTGTGATCTTAAAACCCAAAGAAAGATGGGCCAGCTCATTTGATCTCAAGTCTTAGAGGAGCCTTGTGTAGAAATCTCTCTACAAGGACATCGGCAAATACTACAATCCCAGAGTGGCTTATGTTGAAAGAGGCCTTGAAAGCCAACCTCTTACCAGAAGCCCAAACATATTCTTGCCGCAGCAGGGAAAGGCCTAATAAATTCTGACTGCTAGGCCCCACATTTCTCTGCAAGCAGGGCCTCCTGGGAACCCTTATCCTCTCAGCCTCCCCTGTCAGACAGGTGGACTGCCATACACGCAGCTTCATCTGGAGGCCAAAGCACACAGTGAACAGATTACAAATTAGATTTCTTGGGTAGCTGGGGAGGTAGGTCATGAATCAAGAACCAAATGCTACCCATTAGGCAAGCCTAAGACTGGAGAGTCAGAAGGCTGCAGTGAAGTGGGAAAGAACAGTTCTCCCCCCACCCCACCCCCCCACCCCCGATGCTATTAGAATCACTGGCACGTTGATTGGTGTGTGCAGCAAACTACCAGTTGGAATGTTTTGGGAGTGCCAGGTGTATTTGTCAATCATGAAAGAAAAAGAGAAGGAGAAAAAAAAAGCCCAAATAGGAAAGAAAAGGATGAATTTTGCTTTGTAGCTCACTTTTACTGCAAAAGGAAGAGGGTTTTAAATGAAGCTGGTAACGTGGAAACAGCCACCCGAGGAGGAAATGAAAGATGCCGCCAGCGCTAACCCAGTGGAGAGGGCCTGCACTTAGCTAAGAACAGAGGACGTTTTCACCTCATCTCTCCACTGTGAGCCTGAGACAAACTGGATGCACAAAAGAAATTGGCACCCGGACAGTGCCATCTGTCTCCCAATGGGTCTTCTTCCAGAAGAACAAGGGGAGAAGAAGGCGGGAGCCCTCCTGCTTACCAAGCCCATGATGTTTCCCTTTGGAATAATAAGTGGATTAGAATAGTCAGTGAAATAACCACATTCTGGGAAGGGGGGGAGGGGAGGGAACTTTTCTCATCCTTACCTTTCAGCTGCCATTTTTTTAAGGACTCACCAAGCAAGGCACCTGGGGAATGGAATGGAGAAAGAATACAAAGATAGGGAGAGGGAAAAGAAGTCCAGGCCTCAAGGAATTTACAATCTTATGGGGATGCTGAGATAAGTACACGGATATAATAATGTCAGGGCTAGGGACTGAACTGTGATTTCGTTAGCATGGGGAACTTCCAGATGAGAAAAGTCCATATACCAATGCAGATTGGTACCTTCTCTGTAATGTGTAGTCTTGGAGCACATAGTCCATGAGTTCGGTTTAGGGAAAAAAATTGATAGCTATATTTCAGTGTAACTGGTTTCCTTTGCAATCCTATGTATTTTATTTTACACATTTGAAAATATCACTCTGCAAAGGGGGCTGCAGGCTTCACGAGACGGCCAAAAGGGCTCATACCACAAAAAAAGACTAAGAACCTGGGTTATGAAGAGTTGCCCAGAGCACTGAGTGGTTAAAGGACTTGCTCAGAGACACTCATCCAGCAGGTGCTAGGCAAGTATTTGAACCAAAGTCTTCCTGGGTTTGAGGCTAGCTCTCTATCTTATATGCCACACTGCCTTTCTATGATACCAGTTAGAAAGTGATTTCTCCAATTAGGAGAAGTTCAAATAGAAAGTGCTTAATAAATGATTGCTGAATTGATCTGAACCTTCACGCAGGAAAGTAACCGTAAAGGCTCTGCATACAGTAAATACTTAATAAACATATGTGAGAAAGAGTGGAGGTAGATGAGAGGGTTCTGAATAATAATGATGACAATAATAACGGCTAGTATTATATAGGCTTTAAGATTCGTAAGGTGCTTTACAAATATTACCTCATTTTATCCTTATAACTATCCTGTAAACAGGTTAGGTGACTTGCCCAGGGTCACACAGTTAGGAAAGATCTGAGGCTACATTTGAATTCAGGTCTTCCTGACTCCAGGCCTAGTGCTCTATCCGTTGCTGCCTCAGGGATAGAACTGAGGAGCTAAAACTAACGTTAGAGGTAACCTAAGTCAGCTTCTGACAAGTATTGCCTACGTGACCCTGGGTAAGTCACGTAGGGTGACTCTCCAAAACTTTAAGTGGCAGAGCATTTGTTGATCCTCATTGGTCAAGGGACTTTCCTCCATTCCCAATGGATTCTTCTCCAATATAGTTCTCTGAGAAGTGATGAGACTCCAGACTGCCTGAGCACTTTAGGCGGTGTTGTTATTTGTCCTTCATTCTCGAAGAGCACCATGACATCAGGGAGGTGAATTGCAAGTGAATTGGATTTAAGTGAGGGAGAGCTGTGCAAAGTCACCAGCCTCACCTTCTCCTTGGAGCCATCTGGGTAGAGTGGCCAGATATAGATCAGAATGACTGGAGATGGCCTGGGACACTTCAGGTGATGCACACTTCAAGGCACGTCCTGGAGAGCTCTAAATGCTGGGGTCTCCAGCATTTCAAGCAGGGAGGAATCTTAGCAGCCATCCAATCCAATTCTCTTATTTTATGGCTCAGGAAATTAAGACCCAGGAAGCTTAAGTGACAAACTTAAGGTCACCCAGGTATTAAATGTTAGAGCTGGGATTTGAAGCTAGGTAGGTCCTCTGATTCCAAGGCCGTAACTCTCAGCTCCATTCCTCATGTCCTCCCTCCTTATACAGAACTGAAATCTATCTCCCTGTAAATTTCACATTTTTCTTCTGTCTCCTGGTGCCCAACAGAACAAGACTTGGCTCCACGTAAGGTTGGGAGCACTTTAAATAACTGAAGACAGCTCTCAACGTCCCCCTAAGTCTTCTCTTCTCCAGAGGGACTCTCTCTTTAGCCGTGACCTGTAACCTGTATCCCCTGCTGAAATATATAATGGCTTGATACCTTTGGTGCATTACTACTCACCAGCAGCTGATTGAAATGAAGGGACATTTCGTACCCAGCGCCAATAAGCAATACCCATTGGGCCTTTTCTCACCCCACTTGTAGTTACTGCACAGTGGCAGGACCAGAATTACAGGCACAGAACAGCAGAACCAAAAGGGCTTTAGAGAGCAAATTGTCCAGCCTACCCTTGGATAGATGCAGAAAACAGAGCTCAGAGAAAGTAAGTGACTTGCCCAAGGTCACACAGCTGCTACTAAATTCTTTGACTTCTGGTAAACGGGCAAAGTACTGAACTTGTAATAATTTGTATTTGTGGAATGATTTAAGATTTGCAAATCAGTTTCATTTCAATTCAACTTAGCAAGTGTTATTCAGCCCCCAACTGGTGCTGCTGTATGCACTAGGGACAAAAAGACAAAATAAATCAAAACAAAAGCCCAGTGTACCTCTACCTCAAGGAGTTAAAAGTCTCATTTTGGTGGGGAGGAGGGGAGGGAGATGGGCCAGTAACAAGCACTTACATATAACCTGCTTTGTGCCAGGCACAGTGCTAAGGACCTAACATTTTATTTATATGGTCCTCACAACAACCCTGGGAAGTTGGTGTTATTTTCTCTATTTTACACATGAGGAAACCAAGGGAGACAGAAATTAAATGACATGCCCAGACTCACATAGCTAGTATGTGTCTGAGGTTATGATTTGAACTCAGGTCTTCCTGGTTCCAGGTCCATCCTCTATCTACTGCTACCTAGCCTCCTTCTAGGGAGATCTAGAAAGGCAGAAGACACGTCAAATTCAAATAGAAATCATAGATACATAAGAATCCCTGAGGCTGCATATATTGCCTTAGTTTTAAAATGTAAAATTATCTGGGGCACCAGGTGGTACAGTAGATAGAGCACCAGGCCCAGAGTCAGGAGCACCTGTGTCCAAATCTGGCCTTAGATACTTACTAGCTGTGTGACCCTGGACAAGTCATTTAATCCTGTTTGCCGCATTTTCCTAACCTGTAAAATGACCCCAAAATGGGGTCATGAAAAGTTGGACACTACTGAGACAACTTGACAACAACATATTCTTTTAGTTTCTTCAATATGTCCCAATTACACTTTAATCTATTTGGGGCTACATTTCGGAGCACTGTGGGTCACATGGGACCTGCAGGCTGTATTATTCACCCCTCTGATCCTGGCCAACTTACTCATTTTATAGCTGAGACAAAACTAAGGCCTAGGGAAGTTATACAGCTGATTCGTGTTCATGCAGGCAGAAGGCAGCAAACCAGGATTCAAACCCAGATAGGTCCATGTATTCTCATTCCTACTTTACAGATGAGGAAACTCTGAAAGGGGGGAAGTGACTTGCCCAGGGTCATACAGCTACCACTAACTGATTCTTCAAGATTAAGGTCTTAGTTTTAAGTAGACAATCAGGAGACAGCTTTTCAGAATATTGGGCTCATTTTGAAAATAAAACTCTGTCTATAAAACCTTTCACTAATTTTAAATTTGGTCCTGAATTCAAATTTAAATTTGGCCCAAGCAGATAGAGTCAAGTGGGTGGTGGGTGGTCATGTCTGCTTTTAGCATAAGGCCATCTGCTTCATGTTTGTTGTTGTTGTTCAGTCATTTCAGTTGTATCTGACTCTTTGTGCCCCCATTTGGGTTTTTTTGGCAAAGTTGCTTGAGTGCCTTGCCATTCCCTCCTTTAGTTCATTTTACCGATGAAGAAACTGAAACAAACAGGGTTAAGTCACATAGCTAGTAAGTGTCTGAGGCTGCATTTGAACTCAGAAAGATGTGTTTTCCTGACTCCAGGCTGGCGCACAATGCACTATGGCACCACCTAGCTGCCCCAGACTACTGTACTAGCCTCCCACTTTGCTTCCTTGCCTCATTTCCTCTCTCCAATACCAGCTTGAAAGCTCCTGAGTGTGGCCCAAACCAGATTAAAATGCAATCGGGGAAATATTTTACAAAATAAATAAAAATATATTAGAAGATAAATGATGTTAATATGTGGTTTTCTGAGTCAATATGCTGCTGCAGAGATCCTTATGTGCAGTTTAATGTAGTGGCCCTATTTTTGTTGGAGTTAGGTACCAGTGATCTGGAGAGTTTCCAAGTGGAATCCATAAAGCACAGGTCAAACAATATCATTCCACAGCTCACTAAACTCCTATGGCTCCCTGTTACCTTTATCAACTATGAATGCTTCCGATCAGGATCTTAAAGCTCTTAACAACCAGGTTCTAAGCATTTCCAGGCTTCGCCTCACATATTCTATGGTCCAGTCAAACTGACCTTATATGCAGTATTCTACCTCCCACCCCTGGCCGTTGCTGTCTCTCACACCTGGAATATACTATTTCCTCCTCCCTCCCTTCTGCCATTAAAACCTCCAGCTTCCTTCAAAGCTCATTTTAAATACCTCCAGTTCCATGAAGCTTTTCCTGGTCCTCCCACTTCCCGACAATAGATTTGTTTGATGGGAACTCAGGGAAGACCGTCTGTCAGCTTTATGACCCAAACTCCTTCAATAACATCTCCATAAATTTATTTTGCTGGAGGCTGGTACCTCCTTCCAAAATCATCTTGTATTTTATTTCGTGTGTAGCTCGTAGATACTTACATGTAGATACATTGTCTCCCATTTGATAAAATGAAAACTCTTGCTTGAAGGCACTTACTGTTTCATTTGCCTTTGTATAAGAGTGCCATGGTAGGGGCTTAATAAAAACTTGTTGACTGGTTGCTGACTTGGAGCCCTGGAGTCAGAGTTCACACTTCATGCAGCCAAGCTGAGATGAAAAGAGATCCTTGATCCCTGCCTTGGGCTCAGCCCTACTCACAGCAGCCTGGCTGCCAGATGCACCACATTTCATTGCAGAGACTGGTCAAAGGGAGCCTGTTTCCTATTCAAGTAGAAGCTGTTGTTATTGTTTGTCCTTCGTTCTGAAAGAGGACCATGGCATCAGGGAGGTGATGCCATGACTTGCAAGTGAATTGGATTCAAGGGAGAGAGGGCTGTGCAAAGTCTCCAGCCTCAGTGTCTATGAGATTAGTGAAAGCAGCATGGTGACTGTTGTTAAACCTAAAAATTTGGTTGAAGGAAACAACAGAGCTAGGTAATAGAAAAATTCATATTATTTATTTATCCATTCATTCCCTTTAAACATAGCAGACAGACATGATCATGGATTGAGCCAGACAGAGTCTGACTTGTACAGAAACATGAACAGGTTTTATAATTTTTTTAGAACAATCACAATTCAGCATGTTACTCAATTTGATGATCCCCATGTATGTTTAACCACAAGACAACGATTTCCCTTTATGGAATAGGGTTGTAAAGAATGTTGACAAAGGTCGGTTAAAACTACAGCCCAGCATCTCTGTGTCTCATTAACATTCCATAACATAGTATATACCCGTAGAATATTAAGCGAGGTAGTCTCTCTTGAGGTTAGGGTGTCATCCTTTAATGGCTAACAGGGGAAAAATGTCCTTAGGTCAGTCTGATCTGGCCTTGCTGACAGAGGTAAGGATGTTACCTGAGCAAACTTTTAGAGAACAAAGAAGTCCAGGTCCTGGATCTTCTTCCAGTTACTCATTAATTCAGGCACTGGGTCTGGTTGAAATTAAAAATGATATAAAACTGTATAAAATGTTCCACACTGTACTGTAGAGTAATGAACAGAGCTCTGGTCTTGGAAAGTCAGGAGGCTTGGGTTCAAATCCCCACATCCAAAGCTTACTAGTTTGAATAGGTGTGGCCATGAGCAAGTTGCATCATCTCTCTAAGCCTTGGTTTGTCCTTCTATAAAGTAGGGATAATTAGATTTGCTATACCTATTTCACAGAATCTAAGAGTTGGAAGGTACCTCAGAGGTCATTTAATCAATTCATGCCTGAAAGAGAATATATGTTGCAACCCCACTACCACATATTGGACAAGTGGTCTTCCAGCTTCCACTCAAAGTCCTCCCATGCAGAGGTTCTTAACCTGGAGTCTGTGAACTTGTTTTTTAAAAACACATACATTTTAATAACTGTATTTCAATATTATTGGTAAGTCCTATGTCTCTTATTTTATGGATTTAAGCATATTATTCTGAGAAGGGGTCTATCAGCTTCCCCAAAAATGATCCAGGAAGTCAAGAACCCCAGCTCTAGTGAGAAGGAACCCAGTACCTCTCAAATCACTGTGTTCCACTTTGGGTCATCTCTAACGGTTAGGAAGTTATTTTTTCGTTTGGTTTCTGTCTTACTTCAAGACAAATGCTACCCATTTCTCTTTATTGAACAGAACAAGTTTAATCCTTCTTTCACATGAGAACCTGGGTTCAGGTCCTGCCTCTTTCTCTTACTCCCTGTATGATCTTAGACAAGTCACCTAACTTTGCTAGGCTTCTTTGTTCTCACCTATGAAAATGAGGGAGTTGGACTAGATCAGGAGTGGGAACTTATGGCCTTGAGGCCACATGTGGCCCTCTAGGTCCTCAAGTACAGCCCTTTGACTGAATCCAAATGATTTGTTCTGTGAAGTTTGGATTCAGTCAAAGGCTGCATTTGAGGATCTAGAGGGCCACACGTGGCCTTGAGGCCACAGGTTCCCCACCCCCCCCCCCCAGAATAGATTGTCTCTTAGGTCTCTTTTGGCCCAGAATTCTATGATCCTATAACAACCCCTTGAATCCTTGAAGGCAGTTATCATTCCTAACCCTAACCTCCCAGTGTTCTCTTCTCCAGATTAAATATCCCCTAATTCTTCAGCCAAAGGCCACTTGGTGGTATAGTGGATAAAGCACCAGGCCTGGAGTCAGGAAGACCTGAGTTCAAATCCATCCTCAGATACTGTGTGTGACTGTGGCAAGTCACTTAACCCTATTTGCCTCAGTTTCCTCATCTGTCAAATGAGCTGGAGAAGGAAATGGCAAACCATTCCAGTATCTTTGCGAAGAAAACCCCAAATGGAGTCACGAAGGATTGGACATGACTGAGGTAACTGAACAACACCATTCCTTCAGCTGATCATCATATGAAAGACAGCATGGCATAGTAGAGTGAGGGCTTGGTCTTAGAGTCCGGAAGACCCAGGTTCGATATCTGACAATTACGAGCTGGTGACCATGAGCTAATCTCTTAAATTTCAGTTTCTTCATTCACAAAATGGAGGTCATAGATCATAGATTTGGAGCTGCAAGGAACTTTAGAACTCTTCTAGTCCACCCTCCTTATTCTTCAGATGGGGAAACTGAGGCACAGGGAAATGAAGTGATTGCCCAAAGCCTCCCAGGTGATAAGCGACAGACTTCAGATAGCTGTAGCGCTCAGATCACAGGGTTGCCATGGAGATCGAATGAAAGAATGTGTATAGAGAACTCTGGAAATTGTAAAGCCCTCTATGAATATCAGTCATTATACTGCGCCAGCTCAAGAACTTTCCCCATCCTGGTTGTCTTTCTCTGGAAACTCTCCAGAGGGGCTATTGTGAAGAAAGTCTTTTTTTTTAATTTCACAAAGCTGTCACAATGTTTGCTGGCATCAAAACAACCTTCTCCAGCTTGGGGTTACACCAATTCAGGAACATCAGACATCTCTGGGCTGAATTCACCAGGGTGAGCATTTACTAGGCCAACCTTATTAATTCTCTGCTTAGTTTAAGGGAGGCTTGGGAAAAGGAAGCCAGGAGCCTCAGCAGCTGTGAGGCTATTTGCTTTCATGCCTATTAAGACCTTGGGCTCTCCAGAGTGGAACTCTCAAGCTTCAGACCCTCCTGTCACACCAAGGTCACATTGGGATTCAACTGTAAAACCAAGAGGGATTGCAGACAATTGTGAGAAACTCCAAATGGATTAAAATGCTCCAAGGAATTGACTCATAGGAATTCAGATGGCAGAGGAAAGAACTCCACTGGAACACAACAAGCAGTAAAAGTCTCCACTTCCCCCCACTGAACTTGCAAGACGATCTTAGGGGAAAATATTTAGGGCTCCATAGATAACAGCAGGTCACCATCTCAACCAGCCTCTCCATCGGAGGTTGCCTCACCTCAATGAAGAATTACATGAGATATTTACTTAGCAGAACTCAAAGTCCCAGGATGGTCAGTGAGTTCAATATTGTGGTCGTTTTATAAATGGCCTTGATCACTTCACGCCCCAAAGTATTTTTATTTTTCACTAGCTGTGTTCTTGCCCAAGGATTGTAACAAAATAATTTGCTCCAAGGAACAAACCAGTCACTGTTGGGATGAGGAATACATCCTGCTCTTGTTCCCCAAATTACATCCTATGCTCGATCACATCATTGCTGGTATCTATGGAGAGGTCAGAAGCAAAAAGCTGAGGCCATCCAACTGAGTTCTGCCTGAGTCTGAAAAACGTTATTTATTAACCCCTGCAGAGAATCCAAGACTGAGAGAAGTCTGTTCCTGAATTCAACTCAGTAATTCAATTCAGTTCCACAAAACTCTATTAAGCTCCTACCATGAGTGAGGCACTTAGGTTTGAAAGATAAAAAACAGTCCCCACCCGTAAGGAACTTCCATTCTCCTGGGATGATACACTGTATGCACAGATCATTGAACCTGATATATATATATATATATATATATATATATATATATATATATATACACAAAGTCACTTCAAGAGGGACAGAGCACTAATCATCCACAGGCAGTTGTTATCATTGTTAAATAGATAAGATATATATGATATATGTATACATAAGGTATATGATATACATAAGATATACGTATATATGATATATAAGATACACGTAAGATGGGTAAATAAGAAGAAAGAATATTCTCTGCTATCAGATGAGAAAAACCACCTCTCCTGGAGAGACCAGGGAAGGCTTCATGGAGCTGGGTCTTGAAGCAGAATGCTAATAGAAGGAGATTTGGGCACAGAGATATTGTAAGGTTCAGATGAGGTAATGGCTGCAAAGCATTTCCCAAACCTTAAAGTGATACATAAATGCCTATTGTTATTGTTAGTATTAATTACAATTTGGTGACGACTTCATTTCCTGAGCCTTCTACTGCATACCTGTGGAGCTCAAGCAATGTTTTATAGAGCAATATAAGGGCATGCTGGTAAATGTTTAACAACTAGGTTCTGGGGGAAAGAACTGTATGCACATACACATACGATTTTACATTTAAACTGCATTTTCTATGTTTAATATGAATGTATATGTAGAGCCTATATCAGATTGCATGCCATCTTGGGGAGGGTGGAGTGGGAGAAAATCTAAAACTCAAAAGCTGCTGGAACTGAATGTTGTAAACTAAAAAATTAATTAATTAAAAAAAACAAACTGCATTTTCTTAAGTCTAGAAAATCAACAAAATAATAAATCAAGCCTTGGTTTGCACTAAGATGGTTGCTGTTGTTATTCAGTCAGTTCAGTTGTGATTGTCTCTTTGTGACCCCATTTGGGGTTTTCTTGACAAAGACACTGAAGTGGTTTGCCATGTCCTTCTCCGGCTCATTTTACAAATGAGGAAACTGAAGCAAACAGGGTTAAGTGACTTGCCTAGGGTTACACAGCTAGTCAGTGTCTGAGGCCAAATTTGAACTCAGGAAGATGAGTGTTCCTGACTCTAGTCCTGGCGCTCTATCCACTGCCCTACCTAGCTGCCCTTGTACTAAGATTACTGGGGTATAAATATTCACACCGAAAATTTAACAAGTGCTCTAGCAAGTTGGTTAAAGCACAGCCCTAGATGGGGATGGGGGAGGGAGGCAGAAAGAGGGGGAAGGAAGAAGACCTAAGTAATCAGCCTACAAAGCTCTGAGTGGGTTCAGACTTGAGTGAGATCTTTAAAATGATAATAATGATAATAGATAACTAGCATAAATAATGCTTTAAGGCTTACAATGCACCACCATTCAGGTCATTTCGTTTGACCCTCTCAATAACCTTGTAAAGTAGGTACTATTATCATCCTCATTTTACGGTTGAGGAAATTGAGACTGAGAGAGGTTAAGTGACTTCCCCAGGGTCACACAGCTAGGAAATGTCTAAGGCTAGATTTGAACTTGGGCCTTCCTGACTCTGAATCCATCTCTCTAACTCACTGCATCTCCTCATTCTCCATCTCATCTTTTGTCTTTACTAGTAGTGGCAGGAACTGTGCAACATACCTTTACCTGGCACTGAGAAGATGCATTTGATTTCCCGTGAAAGCCCCACAGCTCTTTGGTTATCACTGGAGAGGTCCGTTATTGGAGCAAGATAGGAGAACAAGAACGGTCTGAGGTCCTTCTTTTAGAATGAAGTGACAGGTTTTGAGGACGGTTGAGGTCCTGAGACATCTATCCCAGAGTAACATTTTGTTCTTTATCTACAGGCCTCAGGGGGAAGAAGTATCTCTGCAGTATTTGTAATGCCTGCTAGCTGGAGGGGAATAGATCAATGAGAGCTATCGAGAGTCTGGAGAGAGTGTTCAGGTGGTTCTGAATGAAGCAAGTCTCTGAGATCCAAAATTAGAGTCTGAGCCGAGAGGACAAAAAGAGTCTTGTTCCCAAGAACTAGCTAAAAATTCTTTAAATATACATCTATTGATTTCATCTCTTACACAGTCAGAACGAATCTCTTTCTTGGAATGACACATCTTACACTTCAAACAAGTGCAACTTTCGTCACTTTCAAAAAGTACACTTGTACTTGCTTGTTAAAGTGATAGAAAACATCTGGGGGGGGAGGGGTAGGCAAAGTAGTGAGAGAAATGCTCCAGGTAGGAAAGGAGACAGCACTCCCTAGCTGAACCCTAGACCAGCCTCCCTAAAATGTTCCTTCCTCTCCAACAGCTGGTCTGGAAGCCAGGGTTCTAAATCCTGGCTCTGCCATTCCCCTGTGTGACCTGGAGCAAGTCTCTACTTCTCTGTAAAATGAAGATTGGACCAAGTGATCTCTAAGGACAATTAAGCAATGTGCTTCTTGGAGAAATTTGGAGACTTATTCATCCTCCCCGTTTTAATTGTATTCTTTCTGTTCTTTCTTCACTGTTGGAGGGGCCCTATAGTTCTCTCCCATGCCAGCAGAATGTAATCCCTGGCACATCCTAAGAAGCTAGAATGGCTTTGAACATAGCCCTTCAATGAGCTATGTGTTCCATGAGGACCAGCCTCATTAATGTGATTATCGTGAATAATAATGACCAAAGCTACATCTGGAGAGACTCTTCATCGTAAGACTGACTGCCACATGTGGAATTTGTTTAGCCATGGTAGCTCATGAAACCATTTATTAGGTGTAGAGAAGCTATGACCTGAAACACAGCATCGTCTAGTCTAAGAGTTGGAAGGCACCTCAGAGGTCATCGATAGTCTAACGTCTATCTGAACTGGAATGCCTTCGTGATTTTTTTCTGAACCCATGATTTCATTGTGATTTTGTGATTTGTGAACCTGTGATCTCATTAGTTTAGGGAATTCTATAAGAAGAAACTTCCTCAACTCCCTAAAGCAGCTGTGTCAAACTCAGATACAAACAGTGCCACTAGAACCTACATTAAGCTCCCTCAGGGTACTTAGTGACTTTGAAAACCACATACTAACATCATTTATGTTCTGTTGTATTTTTATTTCCCATTTACATTTTAATTTGTTTCTAGCCAAAATCCAAAGTACTGGGGACTTATTTGACAGCTCTGCTCTAAAGCACTACATCCAGGTAGACATCAATTCATTAATCAAAATTCCTTGGGCATGGTCATTCAGCCAACGCCAAATCCGCTTATCATTTAGCCCACATCTCTTCATCTCTTCCCCAAAGAGGATCTGTCAAATGCCTGGTGAAAACTCAAATTTACTACAGCTAATGCATTCCTCTGATCTATTATCCCTCATAACCAAGTCAAAAAAGAAAATGAGGTTAGCCTAAGATTACTTGCTCTTTCTTAGGGTCACCATTTCCTAACATAAATACCAACAATACATCTTTTCAATAACATATTCTGGAATTTTCCAGGAATTGAAGTCAAGGTCACCAGATTATAGTTTTTTTAAAACTACCTTTTCATATTTTTTTTTGAAAATCAAGACATCTGTCAGTCTCCAGTGCTGTAGTACTTTTCCCATTCTCCACAGTTTTTTTCAATGATCACTAACTGTCAGTGCTTCAGAGATCACATCCAAAGGTTCTTTTGGTATTCTGGAATATAGTTAACCTGAACCTGGTACCTTGAACTTATTGTGAACAGTTAGGTGCTCCTATAGCTTATCTTCATTTGCACTGGACTTCAAATTCCCTGTTAATTATTTTTGCTTTCTTTTTTTCCAGTCCAGAGACTGTTCTCCTTGGTAGAGAAAATAGGACAAAAGTGTTGAGTAGTTTTGCCTTCTCTCCATTGTCTGCTACCATTTTCCCACGCACCTCAAGCAACAGTCTTATAGCTTTGGTGATCTTCTTTTGCTCTCAACATAATTAACAAGGCCCTCTTTGTTGTACTTATGATTCATCACTAGCCTCAGCTCTTTAATCAATCAATCAACAACTACTTATTAAGCATCTGCCAAGACCTGAGAGGGGAAAGCTAGGTGGTGCAGTGGTTAGAGTTTTCAGCCTCGAGTCAGATAGACTCGTCTTCCTGAGTTCAAATATGGCCTCAGACACTTACTGTGTGACCCTGGGCAAGTCACTTAACCCTGTTTGCCTCAGTTTCCTCATCTGTCAAATGAGCTGGAGAAGGAAATGACAAACCATTCCAATGTCTCTGCCAAGAAAATCCCTAATGAAGTCAAGAAACAATCGGACACAACTGAACAGCAACAAAGAGCCAGGCACCATAGTAGGCACTGGAGATGCAAATACAATGACTAAAACAATCCCCACTTCTCAGGGGCTTACATTTCAACAGGGAAGACAACAAGGACACAACTAAGGCTATGTATAATACAAAGTAATTAAATATATAAAGTAGTTTGAATGAAATGTTCATCTTCACTCAATCATTGCTAGCATTTATATAATGCCTTAATGTTTGCAAAGCACTTTACAGTAATTATGTCTTTGATCCTCTGACAACAGCTCCAGGAGGTAAGTGCTATTATTATCTCACATTTTAGATGAGGAAACTGAGGCTAGGAAAGGTTAAATGGCCCGGGGTCAAATAGCTAGTAAGTATCTGAAGTAGGATTTGAACTCAGATCCTTGTGACTCTGAGTCCATCTTTCTATTCACTGTGCCAACTAGCCATTTAACCTGTCCTTGCTCACATCTTGTCTTTTTAAAATCCATTAGTCTTGAGTTCTCTGTACATTTACAGCCATCTTTTTAGAGAGCTCCCCCTTTTCTTCCTCATTAAAATAGTTTGTGTTGATGTGTTCAAAATTCTGCTCTTGGGAGCTTTCCCTATCTCTTGGACTGACTTATAGAATTTTAGGCCACAAGATCCCATTTCTATCTTCTCTGATGTTTGAAACCCACTCTTCTGACACATAGGGTGTATGGTTGGCTTTCCTCTCTTAATCTACCATAAACTATCTCTCTCTCTCTCTCTCTCTCTCTCTCTCTCTCTCTCTCTCTCTCTCCCCCAATCATTTCTACTTGGACAACCGGTTTTTCCTTGTTGGTTAGAATGAGGTCTAGAATGGCAATTCAACTCATCCTTTTCTGAAGAATTTAAGGTTCTGTCCTGGCCCTCTCCTCTTTTCTTCTTTCCTCTTCTCTCCTCTCTCTGCCCTTTTTCTATCTCTCTGTCTCCTCTATTTTCTCTCCTCTCTATCTCCTGTCTTCTCTCTCCTGTCTGTCTCTGTCTGAAATGGGTTTGATAAGCATCTCTACGTTGATGACTCCTAGATTTCTAGCTTTAGCCCTAATCTCTCTCCTGAGCCATCATCAACTGCCCCTAGGTATGTTCATATTCAACATGTTCAAGACTGAACTCATCGCTTTCCCCCTCCTCCTCAAAGCCACCCTTCTTGCAAACTCACCTATTTCTCTTAAGGGCCCTCATCCTTTCACTGACCCAGGTTGACAGCTTTGATGTCATTCCCAATTCATTACTCTCACTCACCCCACATATTAAGCCAGTTGCCACGTCTTGATGTTTTCACCTCTATGACATCTCTCTCATCTTTCCCTTTCTCTCCACTCACAAATCCTCCAGTCTAGTTTGGGCCCTCATTACTTCTTGCTTGTACTGTTAGGATAGCTTCCTCACTATTGTCTCTGCCTCAAATCTCTCCTCTCTCAGATCCAGCCTTCATACAGCTTCCAAGTTGATTTTCCTAAAGCACAAATAACACCACCTTACTCTCCTACTCCAAAGCCCCAGAAGCTCTTAGGATCAAACAGAAACTCCTTGGTTTGGCATTCAAAGCCCTTCTGAACCTGTGTCCGACCTACCTTTCCAGCCTTATTGTACGTTATTGCCCTCCATGCATACTGTGGCCAGCCAAACTGGCCTTCTCGCTATTCCTCGCACCCAGAGCACCCCATCGCCTACCTCTGTGCCTCTCTCTTCACTGGGCAGAGGCATTCTTCATGAAAAGAATGTGCTTCTTCCTCACCTCTGTCTGTCAGTATCCCATTTCCTTCAAGGCTCAGCTCAAGCACCACCTGCTACAGGAGACCTTCCCTGATGCCCCGGTTGCTAGTGCCTCCAAATTTACTCTATTTCTTTTACACACACACACACACACACACATACACACACACACACACACACATATATATATTATATATATATATGTATGTATATATATATATTTATATAAAACATTTTAATAGTATTTTCCCAGTTACACATCAAGAAAATTTTTAGCATTCATTTTTCCAAGATTTTGAGTTCCAAATTTTTCTCTGTGCCTTCCTCCCTCCTTCCCTCCCCTCCCCTCTTCTGAAAATGGTAGGTAGTTTGATATAGTTTATACATGTGCTATCACTACATGTATTTTGAATATACCTATCCAGGTACATGCCCTAACCTCCAGCTAGACTGTAAGCTCCTGGAGGACAAAGACTGTTTTCACTTTTGTCTTTGTGTTCAGCTCCTAGCTGGGCAGCAAGGTGGTAGAGTGTGCCAGGCCTAGAGTCAGTAAGACTCGTTCAAATGAGTTCAAATCTAGCCTCAGACATTTATTAGCTACATGACCCCGAGCAAGTCACTCGACCCTTTTTGCCTTGGTTTCCTCATCAGTAAAATGAGCTGGAGAAGGAAATGATAAGCTACTCCAGTGTCTTTGTCAAGAAAACCCCAAATGGGGTTACAAAGAGTCAGACACAACTGAAAAATGTCTGAACAACAAACTCCTAGCACAGGGTCTGGTGTTTAGCAGGCATTTAATAAATTTTCATTCTTTGCTTGATTGATGGAAGTTCAAGAATGCACCTTCTGTGCTTTTAGCAGGAGGTGAGCTCCAGTAGACAACAAAACAGCTGGACAAAAAAGTAACCCCACTCTATGGCATCATGCCTTTGTGTCAGGGTGTGATTGGTTTCCTGAAGTCAGCATCCCTTTTGTCCTCCTGGCTGGGTCATCGGTGGTACACGTGTTGGTCACTCAGTCAAGAAACATTTATTAAGCACCTACCATGTGCCAGGCCCTGTGTTAAACACCAGAGATACAAAGAAAGGCACAAGACAGTCCCTGTTCTCAAGAAGCTCACAGTCTAATGGGGGAGACAACATGCAAATAACTATATACAAGTAGGATATAGGAAGAATAAATTGGAAATAATCAATAGAGGGAGGTCACTAGAATTAAGGTCGATCAGGTAGAAGGTAGGATTTGAGTTGGGACTTTGAGGAATCTGGGAGGTAGAGATGAAGAGAAAGAACATTCCAGGCATGAGAGATGGGCAGTGAAAATGCTGGGGGTGGGGAGATGGAGTATCTTATACAAGGAACAGTAAGGAGGCCAAGCGTCACTGGATTGCAAAGTATAGAAAGAAGGGAGAGATAAGATGAAAGAAGATCAGAAAGATAGCAGAGGAGCCAGGTTATGCAAGGCTTTGAATGCCAAACAGAGGATTTAAAAATTTGGTTATAGATGATTGGCATGAGACAATCAACAAGGTTCTGTTCTGGAAGCTCTTGGGAGAAATTCCTTGCATCTATACCTTTAGCTCTTAATTCCTTACTGGAGACTGGAACATATATCCTTTGATGAACTCTACTAAGATATGTTTTGTGCTT
This sequence comes from Trichosurus vulpecula, assembly GCF_011100635.1. Lineage (NCBI taxonomy): Eukaryota > Metazoa > Chordata > Mammalia > Diprotodontia > Phalangeridae > Trichosurus > Trichosurus vulpecula. Next base: position 162,858,540 of record NC_050576.1, on the reverse strand, counting down.
CACTTTGCTTCTGTTAAGTTTTGTGCTTCACTTTTCTTTTCCATCGCATGCAAAATGACAGCCTATAACCAATCATTTAGAAAATTCTCGTTACTGAAGAGTGGGGAATTCATAGGAGAGACTGATGACCTCTCCAGTCTCAGAAACTATGTTTCTCAGGACCAGAACATCCCATTTTACAGATGAGGAAACAAAGAGCCTCAGAGAAATTAATCAACCTAAAGCGTCAGGGCCAAGGCCAGGGCTTGAGCCCAGCTCCCCTGACTCAATGTGCTGTGATAGGCTTTTGAGCAAGTGGGCAACATGCTCAAATGTTAACCTCAGGAACTTCTATTTCTTTATGTCAGGACTTAAAATCAAAGGTAAAAGCATTGGACTTGGAATCAGAAGACTGGGAACTGAGTTCTAGTTCTGACATTTACTGCGTGACCTTGGGTCTGGTTTTTCAACCTTCCGAAGGCAACAAGCATTTTAAAATCACTTAATAGGAGCCAGGCACTGTGCTAATGCCTGTTTCCTCATCTCTAAAATGGGGATAATAATACTTGCTATTATTAACATTACCTACCTCACAGAGTACAATTTGTCCCCAAAATCTTAGTGCTGTTTAAAAGTAATTTAAAACTGCCCTAAGACTTTTGGGACACCCTGTATTGTGAGGAAGGTACTTTGTAAACTATAAAGTGCCATGAAATATGAGCTAGTATTACTATTATCATATGTGGGAAAAGTACATATTATTATATGTGGTGTCCAGAATCAGCAGAACTGAATCCTCTTTCCTAAACTATCTGCTATTGTAAAACAGATTACCTAACATGGTTCCTAGTTGTCTGTAGAGAGAGATAAAATAAGGAGAAGAGGGGATAAAAGGGGGGTCAGAAAAGCTGGATTGATGTAACTTATTAGTTTTGTGACTGTGAACGAGTCTCTCCAGGTTTCTCACTGCCCTCATCATAATAATGGTATTAATAAGGAAAGAGGCAATATGGCATAGTGGGTAGAGATTTAGCCTCAGAGTCAAGAAGACCTGGGTTTCACTCCTATTTCTGACACACGTTGGCTCATGACACTGGGCAAGTTCATTAAACTTCTCAATGTGCCATGTAGTTCTCTGTAACAACAATGCTGCTTGCAGCTACTGTGGAGGGATAAGGCAAATAATGCCAGCACACAGGAGGGCTGCTAGCACAGGTTCTTTGATCTGCTTTTCTAAGCTTTACAGTCTTACTTTAATTAAACATAATATATCATTCACTTAGTTCAAGGGAAAAAGTCAGCACCCTTACTTCAGAGCAAATACAAACAGAAATTACAGAGAAGAGAACACAAATCAACAGACAGGCTTCTAACTGTCTGACCATAGCAATACATACATAGTTACCAGAGAGAGAGAAGCACCAACATCTGGGTTTTCAAAGTTGAGGGGCTCCTTAATGGCTACACAGAGTCTCACCAGGTGAAATCACAGGAGTGCTCTTCCAATGAGTGAGCCCCCGAAGCAAAATGCTAGCCCCACAGTATATATATACTTCTTCAGGGTCAGCCCACAGAGGGTGTCATAACCATGTGACTCAAACTCATGTGACTTAGGCTTTCTTGTGACTTCAGCAGGTTGTCAAAGACTCTTGATTCAAACAAAGGCAAGTCTGAATCAAAGGCACTTGATTACTGCTGAGAAGAACTAGAACACCAAAAGAAAAAAGAGCAAAACAGAAAGTCCCACTTTGCTTGCCATTACACTCTCTGAGACTATAAATTATAATACAGGTCCTGATCTGTTTTGGTAGAAGCCCCTTACACCAAAGGAATCACAAGGCTAGAACAAAACAAATAAACAATCAAACACACACACACACACACACACACACACACACACACACACACACACCTCTTACATTTCTATAATACTCTAAGATTTACAAAGCCCTCTACATCTAGCATTTCATTTGATCTTTACAACAACCCTGCAAGGTAGCTTCTACTTTTATTGGATTTTAAATTTTTATATTATTACTTTGCTGGATTGGACTTTTATCACTATTTTACAGATTTTAAACTAACTGAAGATCAGAGTGGTATCATCTGTAAAATGGAGATAGCCATAATTATACTGCCTACTTCATAAGGTTGATGGAAGAAAAGCACTTTGTAAGTTTTTAAGAATTATATGAGCATGAGTTTAATTTATAGGATTTGAGGTCCAACCTGTAACTTCATCAAGGTAATGAAAGGTAATGTAAATTGTGTAGAAATTCCCCTGTGCACATCATATTTAATAGACGTGTGATCCTGAGCAAATCACTTAACCTTTGTCTCTCTCAGTCTCCTCATCTGTAAAATGGGGATAGTAGTAATGTCTACCTCTCATGGTTGTCATGATGATAAAATAAAACATTTTAAAGAATTTTACAAATGTTTTATATTTACAGATATATTTAGCTCTTAAAGCTCTCTCTCTAGGTATATAAAATATTATTTTATCATATATAATTTATATATAATTTATATTATATATAATTTATATTATATTGTATAATTGTACATTTTGTATAATTATATGTAACTATATTATGTATTATATAATATAATCTTGTAATATAATAATTATATATTATGTGTATATTATACTTTTATATATGTATAATATATTATATTCTACTATAATAATATAGATTATAATTATATTATATAATGATTATATATAATTATATAATCTATTATTTCATAACACAATTATATATTATATTTAATTATATAGTATTTTTCATAAATAATTTTGTGATATATATATTTTATATATTATATAGAAATGCTAGCTATTATTGTTATTAATACTTTTATTTTGTTATTCTAGGATATGGCACCACGGTGTTATTTAATCATATTACGGGAACACTGCAATCCACTTTCCAAAGCACCTGTACCTCCCTTTACATGTACATATGATGAAACCCCAATGAATGATAACCACCCCACCTGCCTCTTCTGCCCATAAGCTTGCCTGCCCACGCATGTGGGGGAACTATCTAAATTTAGAAAGGATGACAATATTCAGGAGGTCTTGCCTCTGCTGCCTGGGCTTCCTCTGCCTGGCACTTTCTAGTTGCTTCCCCGAATGCCAGTTCTCCCCAGGCTGTGCTTTTTGCAGTGAGTTGTTTTGGCTTTTTGTAATAAAAAGGATCCTCTGCCTTAGCTATTGACCTTCATCTTACCGTGGAAGTCAAGTTATCCATTTGGTGTCTTGCATAGCTCAGTATGGTCCCATGCATGGTCTTTTTTTTGTTGGGGATAGTGACGATGATAATACTAATAATGTGTTTATACAGTGTTTTAAGGTTTGCAAGGTGGGACAGGAAAAGCATTGCTATCTGAAACCACAGAATCCCAGAGCTTTTGAATTAAAAAGGGATCTCAGAAGGCATCTGATCCAACTTGTACCTGAACAGGAATCCCCTCCTCCAATATCCCAGACAAGTGGTCATCCAGCCTCTGCTTATATTGAGGGGAAATCCTTACTCCTAAGCCAAAGACAGCTAAGTAGTACAATTGATAGAGCACCTAGTCTCACAGGGAAGGCCTGAGTTCAAATCCAGCCTTAGATACTTACTAGCTGTGTGACCCTGGGCAAGTCACTTCACCTTTGCTTCAATTTCCTCAATTGTAAATAATAACACCTACCTCCCAGGGTTGTTATAAGGATTAAATGAGATAATATTTGTAAAGCACTTAGTATGGTGCCTGATACATAGAAGGTACTTGATAAATACTTGTTTCCTTCCTTCTTCCCTCCTTCCCTCTTTTCCTACCTCCTTTCCTCCCTTCTTTCCCCTTCCTCCTTTCTTCCTTCCCTCTCTTCCTCCCTCCCTCCCCTCCTCTATCCTTCCCTCTTTCTTTCCTTCCTCCCTCCCTCCCTTCCTCTCTTCATCCCTCCCTCTGTTCCTTCTTTCCTTCCTTCTTTCCCCTTCCTTCCTCCTTCCTTCCCTCCCTTCCTCCTACCTTCCTTCCTCCCTCCCTTCTTTCCTTCTTTCCTTCCATCTTTCCTTCCTTCCCTTCCAAGGCAGCCTATTCTACTTTGAGTCAGCTCTAATTGTTATGAGGTTTGTGCTTTCAACCAGTTACAAGCCCTTTAGTCTCTCCCACAGCCATCCATCTCTACAAGCTCTGCTCTGGTCTGTTCTCTGGGCCATGCAGGACCAGTCTAATCACCACGTGACAGCCCTTCAAACATTTGAAGACAGTTGGCATGCTCCCCACCCCTCCCCGCAAATCGTCTCTCCTTCAGCTCAGTTTCTTCTGCCAATCCTCACAAGGCGGGATCTCTGGTCCTGTCACCATCTTGGCTATCTTCCTCTGGAGGTATCTGAATTTGTCAATGTCCTTCCTTCAACATGTTGCTCAGATATGAATATAAAACTGCCCAATGTCAACTCACCAAGGCAGGGGACAATAAAATTATCACCTACTTCATCTGGACCCAGTGCCTGACTGGTTCAAGTTAATGCAATGATTATCTTCATTTTATAGATAAGGAAACAGCATGAGAAAAAGTCATGTGTTTTGCCTAGACTTACTCAGCAAGCGGGGTTTAATCCTTAAGCCTGAAAATGTGTTAGGTATTTTTTTTTTACTGTGCACTGTTGACTCCTAATGAGTTTGCAGTCCATTAACCCTCAGATCTTTTCGTGCAAACTATTGTTTCAGTTGGGACAATTGGTTTGGGTCACTGGCCGGGCCTCATTAAAACATCATAGTCCTGGTTGCCTGGGTCCAAATTCCTCTCCTTTGTATCAAGTTCCCTGTCAACAGAGCAGAGAGCAAGTTTCCTCTTTTCTAAATCCATCTTTGTGAAATAACAGGAAACCAAAAGGCCCAAGGGGGAGCAAAAATGAACATTTCTCCACAGTAGCCAGAAAGAGGTTGTGGGGATTAATATGGTGCTAAGCAAACAGGAGCCTGCCTCCAATCCCTGGCCTTCAGCACAGGTTATTAATGCAGCTGAAAGGTCAGCTAATTCAAGTGGGTGGCTTTGACAGAGCTATGGCTCAAACTGTGTTTCTGACAGCAGAAACCTTTGTGATGTAGGTCAAAATCGGCTTCTGTCATCTTGATAATCATCGGGCATCCTCTCCTAGACACTTTCCTCAAAGCCTCTGAGCAGCCGCTGGGAGGCAGGAGCGCTGTTCCCACACTTCCTAGCTGGAGAGGTCACTTTGCTTCTGGAGCCTCAGTGTTCACATCTCTAAAAGGGGGCCTGCTCTCCGTCCCACCGTTCTTACTGAGAATCCAATGGGATCGTGGAGAGCCCTCTAAACAATACACATTTCCATAGTGCTATAAACCTTCTATATAGGGCGGCTAGGTGGCTCAGTGGGTAGAGTGCTGGGCCTGGAGTCAGGGAGACTTGAGTTCAAATGTGACCTCAGAGATTTATTAGCAGTGTGACCCTGGGTGAGTCACTGAACTCTGTTTGCCTCAGTTTTCTCATCTGCCAAATGAGCTGGAGAAGGAAATGGCAAACCACTCTGCCAAGAAAACCCCAGACAGGGTCACAAATATTGGACACAACTGAACAATAACAAAAATAAGCTTTATGGGTTGTGCTTTCCTCACAGCATCCCTTGGAAGGATACAGACTGAAGTGCTGGATTCTTTCCTGTGTTGCAGATAGTGAACCAGCAGCCAATTGACACTGGTCTTACCACCTCTTGTGGCTCTTTATGGTACCCCTTTACTTTCAAAGCCTAGATGAATCTTTCAAATGCCACCTCCTCCAAGGAGCCTCCTCTGATCTTATCAGCCTAAAGAGGTTTTCTCCGTCCTCTGACTTTCTAAGTGTATATATCAGATCCTAATTTATAGTTATCTGAGCATGCATCCCCTCCATACCCACACACACCCATACATACATACCACCACTACCACTACCACCCCTACAAGATGGTGAACACCTCAAGGACAAGGGCCGACTCTTCTTTACATTTTGATCTCTCCCAGTGCCGGAGTGAGGTACTACTGTGGCCCACGATTGGCACACAGTCAGTCAACAAGCATATATGTGCCAGGTACCGTGAGCTAAGTTTTGGGAGGCAAAGAAGGGGAAAAACATGGGCCTTGCTCTCAGGAAGCCAACATTCTAATGGGAATATATGCAATCAATTATAGGCATATAATCTGTCTAGGAAGCAGATGAAAGGTAGTCTTGGAGAGACACCAGCAGCTGAGGGGCCTGGGAAAGGCCTCCTACAGAAAAGAACGTAGGACTTAAGCAGAGTCTTAAAGAAAGCTGGGGAGCTAAGAAAGAGAAGTGATGGGCAAAGTGTGCTGGCTGGGAGGGACAGCCAAGAAAAAGGCAGACACAGAGTGCACAGAGTCCCATTCAAGGAAAGAAGTAGTACCTAGGGCAGCTAGGCGGTCAGTAGATAAGAGTACCAGGCCTGGAGTCAGGAAGACTCTTGCTGAGTTCAAATGTGGCCTCAGAGGCTTGCTAGCTGTGTGGTCCTGGAGCTGCATGTCTCTGGGCAAGTCATCTAACCTTGCTTGCCTCAGTTTCCCCATCTGTAAAATGAACTGGAGAAGGAAATCCACTCCAGAAGCACTCCAGTATCTCTGCCAAGAAAACCCTAAATAGGGTCAGGAAGGGTTGGATGGGACTGAAAACGACTGAACAACAAAAGCATTTATTAGAATCTAATTCATATTTATCTGGGTTACCTGCATGCGTAACTACCTCCACGAGATGGTGAAGCTCCTCAAGGGCAGGGACCAGGACCTCTTTATATTTTGGTCTCTCCCAGTGCCAATTAGATATGTTATTATGGCCTACTATAGATACATAGTCAGTCAACAAGCCTGCATTAAGCAGTTGGAGGTAATAGGGAGCTAGGGCTGAATGAATACCTACGAAGGCCTTTTGTAGGGGAGGCGGGATGGCATAGTGGAAAGAACACTGGATTTGGAGTCAGAGAACCTAGGTTCAATAGTCACTTACTACCCCTGTGACCATGGGCAGATCACTTAAACTCTGTAAAATGGAGAGATTGGGCCAGATTGGGCTAACCTCTCAGTCAGTTTCTAGCCCTCCATCCAAGATCCTCTGATCTTAGAAGCAGATACATGATAAAATACTGGCCCCAGAGTGAGAAAGACCCGAGTTCAAATCCAATCTCATACACTTATGAGAGGTGTGACCCTGGGCAAGTCACTTAACCTCTGCCTGTCTCAGTTTCCTTCACTATAAAAAGGGCATAATACTAGCAACTACTTTGCAAGGTTATTGTGAGCATCAAATGAGCACATTGCCTGGCACATAGTAGGTGCTTAATAAATGCTTCTTTCCTATAAAGTACTAGAGATTGTCACAGGATCTCAGAGCTGGAAGGGCTCTGGAAGGTCCTCTAATCTAACCTAACTGAAAAACCACTCTATTATGATCCCCTCTGCCCTTTCCCCCCAGCAAAAAAAAAAAGTGCTCATCCCGGCTTCAGTTGAAATCATTCATTTTCTCTGGGATTGAGTTTCTTCAGTCACAAAATGAGAGGGCTGGTCTAGATGGGCCCTAAGTCCATGATCTTACAAAATCTAGTGAGGGAAGCCCACTGCCTCCCAAGGTACCCCATGCCACATCTGGGCAGCTTTCACTGGTAGGAACTTTTTTCCCCTTTATGTCAAGCCTAAATCTGCCTCCCTGCAATTTCCGCCCACCATTTCTAGTTCTGCCCTCTGGGGCCAGTTAGTTATTCTCATTTCAGACATTTGATTTTCCTCAGAATAAAAAATAGCTGTAAGTTCATTCCCCCTCCTTCTGTGCTCTACGATAAATGGAGGAATCCTTTTCCTCCAAGTGCTGGATTTTATACTTAAAAACAGGCATTGCAGGCCCCTTATTTTTAAGTGTTCTCCACTAAGCCATGATGGAAAACATTCCCCTAGGGCACCATGGCCAACTGGCAGAGCCACAGATGTTCCCACAGCTGGTGGGAATAACCACAGCTGCTGGCTACACCAGCCAACAAGGGAGGTCAGAAATCTAGGAGGAGGAAGCGGGTGTTGGGATAGAGGGCACATCTGCCTTCAGGAGCTGTCTCCTGGCAGAGTTGGGGCTGATGGGAAGGGGGAGGAGAGGCATGGAAGGGAGAGTCTGGGTTCCCCTTCTAAGCTTTCTCTCCAATCAGGGATTTCCCCCCTGAATTTTTCAGTAGCACAGGGTTTTTGCCATCCAGCTGGGATTTTCCACGTGCTCTCTCCTCCCAGCTTTCCAAGGGCCTTCACCTTTTCTAATGGTGGGGCTGTTAAAATGCCTCTTTGTGTATTTTCCATTTAAATTGCCTGTGACCTTGCAGGCAACTATATTGTCTGTTCTTAATTGCCCGCATGCTCGCCTTGGTTGGTCGGGCTGTAACTCCATCATTACGCTTTGAAGTGGAGTCCAGCTGAGCTCTCCAATGCTGCTTGGAGAAAGCTGCAATATTTAAAAGACGGGTTAATATTTCCTTCTTGCAGAATGCTGCTTCCTTCCCCAGAAACACGGCTAACCCCTGCCTGGAAAATTTCTTCTTGCTCCTGTTCAGCCCCTCTTGTTTGGGATATAAAGACTAGGTAACTAAAAAATGGCCTTCCCCTTTTAGTTGCCTATAAGGAAGACAAAAGCTAAGGTTATTTCCATTCATAATTCATGCAAGACAGTGTGGAATAGTGGATAGAGGAGCCAGGAGGGGGAGGCAGACAAGACTTCCTCTGACACACATTAGCTGTAATCTCTCAGTGCCCCCAGGCAACAAAACTTTATAATACTGCTTTACATAGGAGTTGCTTATGGTTGGAGCTTCCGCACTAAAATGATAGGCTCAGACTAAAAACATAATAATAATTTACAGGACAAAGCCAATGGGACTCGATTGTGATTGGCCTAAAATCCCAGATGATAACTGATATATTATACTGGGCTGCCCTCATGGAGTTTACAATCTAATAGGAGGATAAGAGAGAAACAGAAATGACTACACTTCAAAATTTCATTCTTTCATTCATCTAGTAAGCATTTATTAAGCACCAGTGATGTGGAGACGTCAAAAGAACCATAATCTCATTGGCATTTGTTGCCATTGCTGTTCAATCATGTCTGACTTTTCGTGATGCTATTTGGGATTTTCTTGGCAGAGATACTGGCATGGTTTGCCATTTCCTTCTCTAGCTCCTTTGACAGCTGAGGAAACTGAGGCAAACAGGGTTAAGTGACTTGCCCAGGGTCACACGGTGATTTGCCATTGCCTTCTCCAGCTCATTTGACAGCTGAGGAAACTGAGGCAAACAGGGTTAAGTGACTTGCCCAGGGTCACACAATGATTTGCCATTTCCTTCTCCAGCTCATTTGACAACTGAGGAAACTGAGGCAACAGGGTTAAGTGACTTGCCCAGGGACACACAGTGATTGGCCATTTCCTTCTCCAGCTCATTTGACAGCTGAGGAAACTGAGGCAAACAGGGTTAAGCAACTTGCCCAGAGTCACATAGCTAGGAAGTGTCTGAGGCCAGATTTGAACTCAGGAAGAAGAGTCTTCCTGACTCCAGGCCCAGCACTCTATGCACTACACAGGGGCTTAAATCCAGTCTACTGACCTGCTGGATGCATGATTCCCCTCTCTGCGTCTTGACAGGAGGTCACCCAGCCTCTGCCTGAACATATGCAGGGACAAAGAACTCACCACTTCACAAGATCATTCAATCTGTTCTGATAGCCGTTCTTTCTTGAAATGAGCCAAAATGTGCCTCCATATGTCTCCCACACTATGGTCCTCCTTATCTCCTCTAGAGCCACTTAGAATAGGGGATTTTATCTACCAATGAATCCCTGGTACCATGAAAGAGGTCGGCTCCTCGCTCATCAGAGTCACTTAGGGCAAGGGAGGGGTAGGGGATAAGCATTTGTTAAATATCTTCTGTGTCCCAATCACTGTTCTAAAAGCTTTATAAATATTACTACATTTGATATTTGATATTACTACATTTGATTTTCACAACAATCCCGGGAGGAAGATGCTGTTATCATCATCCCCATTTTATATCTCAGGAGACTGAGGCAAACAGAAATTAAGTGACTTGTCCAGGGTCACATAGCTAGTAAGCATCTGAGGCTGCATTTGAACTCAGGCCCAGTGACTGACTCCAAGCCTAGAGTTCTGCCTGTAATGGTCAATGGTTCTACCCTCAAGCCCAAGTTGTGGGAAGGGCATAGAATTTGAAATCCAAATTGCAGTTAGTTTCAAGTTCTGGTTTCTCAATGACTTGCTTAGCAACCATGAGCGCATCCCTTCATTTCTTTATGCCTCTACTTTCTCCTCTGTAAAATGGGGGTCATAATTTTTGTACTGTTTTCCTCACAGGACTGCTGTGAAGTAAGCACCTGGAAAAGCTGAGACCTTAACCTTAAAGGAAATCTCGGCTCTTGGGATAATGGCCCTGCTGTTGTACTCTGATTGCTAATCTTTCGTTACCTATTTGTTTTCTTTCTTCAAGTAGATTATCAATTTTTTGAGGACTATGTTTTCTAATCTTCCCTTTCTCTCTCCCATAAGGCCTAGCACTGGGCTGAACTCATAATGAATCTTCAATAAATACTGGCAGCTAGGTGGCACCATGATGCACAGAGTGCCAGGCTTAGAGTCAGCAAGACTCAACTCCTTGAGTTCAAATCTGGCCTCAGCTGTGTGACCCTGGGCAAGTCACTTAACCCTGTCTGCCTCAGTTTCCTCATCTGTCAAATGAGCTGGAGAAGGAAATGGCAAATCACTCCAGTATCTCCCCTAAGAAAACCCCAAATAGGGTTGTGAAAAGTCATACATGACTGGAAAACAACTGAATAACAACAAATTGAAAATAGTGCAAGGGTTACAGGGCCCATAACCGCCTTCAGCACAACACCAAATGCTGAGAAAAGAAATATGACTTACTTGCAGGGTTATAACTAGGGTGGAGTGATCTCTGCCCTAGGGCACTAAAATTCAGGGAATATTTGTAGTTCTTCAGCAGGTAGAAACAACTGAGCTTAACATTAGTAGATGTGCTTCGCTGCTAACTGGGGGAGGAGTCTTCACCACTCTTCCCACCTCCCAACTAAAATGAGGAAGCATTTGGGGCCACTTGCCTTGGGTATAGAAATCGGATCACTACATCATAGACAGAGAATTGGAAAGGACCCTAAGAAATTCATTTTATTGATGGCAAGATAGAGGCCCAGAAAATTAAGGTGATTTGACCAAGGTTACACAAAGAACAAACTTCTGAGGTAGGATTTGAACCCAGGTCTCCAGAATCAGTGTTCTTTCCACGGTACCACAAGAGCAGCTAGGTGGTACCATGGACAGAGCACCAGGTCTGGAGTCAGGAAGACTCATCTTCATAAGCTCAAATCTGGCCTCAGACACTTCCTAGGTGTGTAACCCTGGGCAAGTCACTTAACCCTGTTTACCTCAGTTTCCTCAACTATAAAATGAGCCGGAGAAAGAAATGGCAAACCACACCAATATCTGCCAAGAAAACCCTAAATGGGGTCACAGACAGTCAGACACAACTGAAACGATGGAACACCAACCACCACTGTGCCACACTGCCTCCTATAAACATGACTCTCCTAGGTTGCTTGTTCTACAGAGAGCACTGGACTGAAAACGAGAAGTTCTGACCCTGCCATTTACTAATGGTGTAGCTTTGGGCAAGTCACTTAACATTTCTGAGCCTCAGATTCTCTGTCTGTAAAATGGGAATAATGCTAACATTGGTTACCTCAAAAGCTCCAATGTAGTAATGGATATAAAAGCATATTGTGCCACCACAGAGAATTTCCAGATAGCACTGTGATAGGGGCAGATCCTATTACTCTGACTCTCGTCATTTTGACATCTGCACCAAAATGAATTTTATCAACATTTTTTTAACATGGTATATTTCCGTGTTTTATATATATACATATATATATGTACACATATATATATATATGTATGTATGTATGTATGTTTCTCTTCTGGGAAACTGTAATAAAGCTTGGAGTCTATAAACCATTCTTTTATGGAATGCTCATTGATACAACCTCTACCCTCACAAGCCCAGAGAGCAGGCTATCTCCTTTTGCGTTTTAGCAAGAGGAGAGGGGAGCTTTATGGTTCCTGGCCATACCAGACAGGGATCAAGGGAACTGAGTGATGCCAAGTCAAGGATAACACCAGATGTGCCCCCAAGCCTTTGTGATGCTGGCATGGTGCTGATAAGGAAACATGGGAAACAAAAACCAATTGCACAAGCCCGAGAATGTTTTAATTTAGCAACTTGATAAGGAATCTGCTCTTGAATTAACTAACAGATTAAGAAAAACCCCACTATTCAGGGCAAGTCACAGATGGATACTGGTTCTCTATGGCTTCTTCCAGCTCTAATGGTCCGTGACTATAGTAGGCCTTAACCGTACTACTGCTTCACAGTAATGCCAAGCAATGTTCAGTCCGTTCCTCAAAGCAGGAGGGAGGGCAGCAGGTCTGAGCGTTAGACTTGGAGTCCAGAGATCTGGGTTTCAATCATGACTTCAGGCAAATCACTTCCCCTTCTGAATCCTTATTTCCTTCATCTGTAAAATGAGGAGGCTGAATTAAATGATCTCTAAGATCCCTCAGACAAAAAATGCTAGGATTCCTAATTAAGATCCCACCTTCTACAGGAAGTTTTCCCCAAACCTTCTTCATTCTGGTGCCTTCCCCTTTAATTATTTCTGATTTATCCTGTTTGTATATGTTTATTTGTTTGTTGTCTTTCCCTTTAGACTGTAAGCCCCTTGAAGGCAGGGACTGTCTTTTGCCTTTTTTTTGTATCCCTAGCACTTAGCACAGTGCCTGGCACACAGAAGGCACTTAGTAACTGCTTAGTGATTCTCTGATTCTAGGGTCATAGCTTGAGAGCTAGAAGGAACCAGAGGCCATCTGGTATAACATCCCTCATTTTTTTTAACAGACGAGGAAATTGGGAACCAGAGAGTTAAAGGGGACTTGTAGAAGGTCACAGAGATAATGAACCACAGAAGCAGGGTGCAAATCCAGGTTTGCAAATCCAAATTTACAGCAACAAATTCAAATCCCAGTTGAGCATTTTTTCCTGTTAGATCCCAGGCCCCTCCACTTCATTTTCAGTCCAGTTAAAGCTTAATTACTTGAACCTTACCTTATCTATTCTTAATTCTGTTCAGTTCAAATAGGTTTAAGTGTCTATACTAGCTATAAAACACACAAAGTACGGCATCCAAAGGCAACCGATGGAGCAGTGGATAGAGCTCTAGACCAAGAGTCAGGAAGACCTGAGTTCAAATCCGTCCTCAGATACTAACTAGCTATGTGACCCTAGACAAGTCGCTTAACCTCTATCTGCCTCAGTTTCCTCAACTATAAAATTGGAATAGTAACAGAGTTGTTATGAGGATTAAAGAAGACAATATTTGTTAAAAAAAAAAAGCACAGTACCTGGTACATAGCAAATGCTACATAAATGTTAGCTACTATTATTGTATTATAATATGCGACCCTGGACAAATCATTTAATGTCTGTCTGCCTCAGTTTCTCCAACTAGAAAGTGGGAATAGTAACAGCATCTGCTTCCCAAGGTCATGGTTAGGATCAGATGAGATAATATTTGTAAAAAAAATAGCATGTAGCACAGTGCCTGGCATGTAATAGGCTCTATAGAAATGCTTATTTCCTTCCCCTTCCCTTCATGGATGGAGAGCTGGGCCTGGGGAGCTGAGTTCAAGTCCCCACCTCTGACACACACTGGACAAGTCACTGACCCTTTCAGCGCTCTAAGACAACTCCTGTAAGTTGCAGAAAATGTAGCTACCTGGATTAGCGGAGGAAGGTCCTCACCCGAGAGCTCCAAGCACTCCCTAGGCCCAAGCCCTCTGCCTTCTGTGCCCGAGGCACTCTGCTACCATCAGAGCTATTTCCGGTCCAAGGGAACTTGCAGATCGAAATCAATCAACCAAAAATGTGTTTGCCCTGGCGAGGGTACTAAGAAATAGAAGGCAAGGCTCTCCAGGCGCTTAACAGTCTAGGAAAATCACTACCATCATGAGACAGCTTATTGGAAGTACCACACTGTGGTAGAGACAGAGGTTGGTGCTACAGCAATGCAGAGGAAAGAAATTACTGCTAGTTACAGGTGTCAGGAACTGCTTCAGAGAAGGGAACGTACCCCGAGTCAGGCCCCAGGGGAATAGGACTGATCATCTGTGCTCCTGAGAAGAGCCTCAAGGAGGGCGGCTAGGTGGTTCAGTGGATAGAACACCGGCCCTGGAGTCAGGAGGACCTGAGTTCCCGAGTTCAAATGGGGCCTCAGACGCTTACGAGCTGTGTGACCCTGGGCAAGTCACTTACCCCTGATTGCCTCTGCCAAAAGAAAGAAAAAGAAAACAAGAACATCAAGGGAATGATGTTTGCCATAAGGCCAGGTAGGATTTGGACACATCGGGGTACATTAGGGTTTGGGGCCACTAGAGAGCTGGACCTGGAGTCAGGAAGTTCAAATTCTGAGTTCAAATCCATCCTTAGAGACTATCTGTGTCACCCTGAGGAAGTCACTTGACCTCTGCTGGCCTCAGTTTCTTTCTCTGTCAAATGAGGGATAATAATAGCACCCGCCTCCCAGGGTGGTTGTGAAACCAAGTGAGATAAAAATTGCAAAGCACTTAGCACAGCACATGGATATGTGTTAGTTGCTTTTATTATTAGTTGGATCCATTGCCTTCCTTTGATCTGGGCAGGATTCGGATACGCTGGAGGTTTGGGAGAGGAAGAAGAGAAGAAGATGGCATTCCAAGTGGGGTACCAGGATAGAGGAAAGGCAGGGAGATGGGAAATGTGTGTGCTCCAAGGATAGCGAGGACATGTTGTAGATGGTGTTGTTGGTCCTTCATTTTCAAAGAGGACCAATGATATCACATGATATCTGTATTTGCATATGAAATAGATTTCAGCGAGGCAGGGTTGCACAAAGTCCTTATCCTCATCCTCTCTTCCAGTCATCGAAGTCCAGTGGCAAGACAAATGTCAGGATGACTAGCAATGGCCCGAGATGCAATGGATGACCTCGGTGAGGAAAGAGGCCTGACTAGAGTTCAGGGGTCCTATGGAGGAGTCATAATAGCAGCTCGTATTTATATAATGCTTTAAAGTTTACAAAACACTTCCCTCATAGGAGCCCTGTGAAAGATGTATTGAAAGCATCATTATCCTGATTTTACAAATGAAGAAACTAAGGCTCAGATTGGAGCAGTGATTGACTCCCCATCACATGGCTAGTTAATGTCTGGGGACTCACATCCAGCTCTTCTGAGCATCTCACAGCAACACAGTGCCTCCTACTGGGAAAAACAGAAGGTACCCTCAGCAATGCCCTCAAGTAGTCTGTCTGCAGATTCTTTTCATTATGAAACAAAATGGCAAAAGAAAAACTGAGAGAGCCACTTTTGCTCTCGCCAGCACACACAGATCCTTGGATCACCTCCAGCTGTTGGAGGGTTAACTTTGCCCAGTTCCCCGGCACCGATTCAGTTCGCTTGTGCAGGTTGGCCCAGCCTGTCTAATGCAGTAGCATCCCACCTTTTCCCAGACTGGAAATGACAAGCTGCAGTCTTGACCTCCCACCCTTCTTTCTGTCCATGAGTCCATTTCAGGCTTCATCCCAGGCAAATATCATTCTTTCATCACTCTGGGTCAGTTCCAGCTCAGCTTGCTTGGCTTCCAAACCTATGGTCAGGCCATGTTGGGACTGGCTGAATCTTTGCTGAACAAGGGTAACCTTTCTGCTCAGAAGCAAAAGGCGCCCAGCCAGCTGAGCCTAGCCCAGGCCTTCCGCTACCTGAATCTGTCAATTGGAAACAACAGGAAACCAGGTAGCTCTAAGGATGGGAATGGCGACCAGTAAATGTTTCCCATCACAGGTTCAGGAAGCAGTGCCTGAAGAGATGGGTCTACACAAACACCAAGCCATCCTGGAGGCTTTATTTTAAATGGGAGAGATGAACGTTGTTCTCCAGCTCTCTGAGTGGCCTTCAACCACATATGGTTCTCATAGCTATGTTGGCATGGGCTGGCTTCTGGTAATCTTAATGGCAGTGATGCTGTTGGGATGCATGCTGTTACTCTACCATGCAAACTACTGAATCATAGCACAAAATCAGAGAGTTTTAGAGCAGAATCAACCTCAGGCTAACCCCACCTCATTAGCCACCAAGGAGCTGTGTGACATTACGGAAGACCCTTTCCCTCTCTGGTCCTTTTATTTCTATATCTTCAGATGAGGGGATTGGACGACATGATCTCTAAGGTCATAGATTAACAGAAGGTTAGAGCAGGGAAGGATATTAGTTTTTCTAACTCAACCTCCTTCATTTCACAGATAAAGGACCACAGAATTTCAGAATCCCAAGAGTTGGAAGGAACCCCAGAAGGCCATCTAGTGTAGCCCATACATGAACAAGAATCTTTATTACAAAATACCTGTCAACTGGTCATCCTTTGTTTGCTGACCCTCAGTGAGGGGGAGCCCACCACCAGCACCTGAGGCAGATCATCCATTTTGGGATAATTCTAATTGTTAGGAAGTTTTACTGAACCCAGAGTCAGAAAGACTCGAGTTCAAATCCGGTCCTCAGGTATTTACAAGCTGTGTGACCCTGGGCAAGTCACTTAACCTCTACTTGCCTCAGTTTCCTTATCTGTCAAGTGGGAGTGATAATAATAGTACCTACTTCCCAGAATTGTTGTGAGGATAAAATGAGATAAAATTTATAAAATGGTTGCTTCTACCTCCCATTAGATTATAAGCCCCTTCAGAGACTCTTTCTCTCTCTGTCTCTGTCTCTTTCTTTCTCTCTCTCTGTCTCCTCTACCTCTCTCTCTCTCTCTCTCTCTCTCTCTCTCTCTCTCTCTATATATATATATATATATATATATATATATATAGATATGTCCTCAGCAGTTAGCATACTACCTGGCACATAGTAGGTACTTAATAAATGCTTATTGACCATTGACTACCATATTATCTCCCTTCCAGCTCTAAAATGCTAAGATACTATAATTCTACTGATGAAGAAACAATGCACAATGAAGTAAAATGACTTATCCAAGGACACTCAGATGTGAAATACAAAAGCCAATCCTTGCTTCACTAAATGGCTGATTCTCTTTGGTCAATATCCAGGGGTATACTGGCAAAATGTTTATTAACCAGCTCTCCAGGAAAAAAATGTACCCATCACGCACTTTTAAATTTAATCTGCATTATAAACATTTTCTCTGTTACTTTCTTAAGTTTAGACAGTCAACAAAACAATAAATCAAGGCCCTATTTGGAGCATTTGCCAATTTCTAAG
The DNA here is from genome assembly GCF_011100635.1 of Trichosurus vulpecula. Classification (NCBI taxonomy): domain Eukaryota; kingdom Metazoa; phylum Chordata; class Mammalia; order Diprotodontia; family Phalangeridae; genus Trichosurus; species Trichosurus vulpecula. The sequence continues at coordinate 162,841,129 of NC_050576.1, read as the reverse complement.
GCATCCATGGTGAGAATTTAACAATCAGTTCTTGCAAGCTCATATGAGCCAGCTCCAGTATAGCACTGGATAAAAGGCAGATGATGCCGCAGAAGATACATCTGGTGACTGGTTGAGAAGATCGAGTCACATTTCTTGGGCTATGAGCAGTTAGTCCAACAGTGAGCTCAGTTCAGAGTAAGCCCATCAAGTGGTGGAAAACTCCCAGCCTGAGAGTGCCTTGACAGGGCAGACCCTTGAGCCTGTACCACAGAGCTGCTGGGGAAGGGGGTGAGCCCGAAGGTAATAGTGAATAAAACAGCTAACTTTGGACAGCACTTAAGACATGCCCCTGTGTTGAGTTCTTTACAATTATCGTCTCATTGGGTCCTCACAACAACCCTGAGAGGTAGGAGCCGTTTTTATCTCCTTTTACAGCTGAGAAAACTGCAGCAGAGATTGAGTGACTTGCCCAGGGTCAAACAGCTAGAAAGTGTCTGAGACTGGATTCGAATAATAATAGCTAACATTTCTATAGCGCTTGCTATGTGTCAGGCACCAGGGTAAGGACTTTACAATAATTATCTCATTTGATCCTCATAACAACCCTGGGAGGCAGGTACTGGTATCATCCCCATTTCACAGGTGAGGAAACTGAAGTCAACAGAGGTTTGTGACTTGCCCAGGTAGTAAGCTAGTTGGTGTCTGAGGTTGGATTTGAACTCAGGTCGTCCTGACTCCAGTTCCAGAGCTCTATCCAATGCTCCACCTAGCTGCCCAAAGACAATATTACTCTTCCCTCCAGCTTTCCCACCATCATTGACCATGTTGTCAATGGTCAAAAGGAGACAAAACGTCAAACTGTGAATGGGAAGAGTCATGCCAAAGACAGACACAAGCACAGAAGGATGGCCACCTAAGGGAGAAAGTAGCTTCAGAGAATGTGATCCCTCATGGTGGATAAAATGCTGACTATGGACTCTAGAAAGACATTGAGCCTTGGAGCCCAACAGAAAGCTGCGCCTAAGAAGAACTTCATGGGGTCTTCACAAAGGAAGAAAAAGACTTCCAGTGACAGCTTGTGAGGTACCCCTTTGCCAAATATGTTCCCTACAGACATGCTTTTGTACTTCAAATTTGAGCCCACTCTCCCCAGGGACCTTGTGTGCTCAAAGGGTGAATGTGCCCCTAGCTTGAGAGGAATGTAGCAACTGGTATCATCTTAGTAAATATCTTTTCTAAAAGTTAATTGTGGCTACCAGCTGATCATTTTTTTTGGCTTTTTAATTTATTTTATTCTGAACTTATGAAATAATACAAGCATTTCCATAACATAGTAGAATAAAAAAAAAGATGATTGGCTATGAAACTGTTGTACAACTTGCTTTTCCTTTTAAATATATATTAAAGTCATGTAACTTTCTTCTTTTTTCTTTGTTTTCCTTCCCTCTCCCCACTCCCCCCCCCATAATTAATGAGGTGAAAGAAGCTGACTAGCAGAAATACTAGAAATCCAGCCCCTCAGGATCACCCCTATAACCTTGAGTAATAATAGCCTCTCTCTGGAGACTCAACTTGACAATCGAAGTACAAGGTGGGAGAGTACTGGGTGCAGTGGGGGGGCAGGGATAAGGCTACGTAGGAAAATAATGCAAATTATAAGACTAATAGATGGTGGTCAAAGGATAGGGACAGTTTTTAAAAGAAGAAATGTAAACAATCACTAACTGCATGAAAAAATGCTCGAAAGTCCTACTAATAAGGAAAATGCCAATCAAAACAACTCTGAGGTTTCATCACACAATCAATAAATTAGCAAAGATGGCATAAGAAGGAAGGAGCTAATGTCTGAGTGATGACACAAAGGCAAGAACATTAATAAACTAATTGTGGAGCTATGAATTGGTCCAATCCTTTTGAGAATCATTTTAAAATTATGCTAAGAAAGTAACTAAACTATTCATATCCTTCATTTCAGAGATCTCACCACTGGACATAAGTCCCAAAGAGGTCAAAGATAGAAATAAAGGTTCCATGTGCATCAAAATATTCACAGAAGTACTTTTTGTAACAGCAAAAAACTAAAAACAGTAGAGGCCTGTTGATTAGAGGGTGGTTAAGCAAATGTGGTTTATAAATGTAATAAATTATTACTGCACCATTAAGAAATTGTGAATATGAAGAAAAACATGGAAAGATTTATATGATGATTCCCAATTTTATTTATCTAGTGCTTTTCTTTTATCTAGTACCTTTTCAAACTGGATGTTCTGTAGGGATCTCAAACTCAACCTGTCCAAAATGGAACCATTGTTTTTCCTAATAACGCTTCCCTCTTCTGAACTTCCCTATTGCTTTCAAGGACACCGCCATCATCCCAGTCACCCCAGCTTCACAACCTTGGTGTTACCCTGGACCTGTCACTTTCACTTACTCTATATATCTGATCAGTTGCCCAGTCTGGTCATTTCTATCTTCTCATCTTTTGTATACATTCTCTCATAGGCACTACCTTAGATCAGTCCCTCAAAACCTCTCCCTTGGATGATGATAATAGCCTTCTAATTAGTTTCTCTGCCTCAAGTCTCTCCCCATTCCAATCCTTTCTTCACTTGGCTATCAAAATTATTTTTCTAAACTACAGTCCTGAACATGTCACACTCCCACACCCCCACTCAAATTCCAGTGGCTCCCTATTATTTCCAAGATCAAATATCAAATTTAGAATTTAAACCCTTCATAACCTACCCCTTACAGTTATATTCATCTTTTTTCTTTTCTGTTCTTTTCTTTTTCCTTCCTTCCTTTTCTTTTTCTTTCTTTTTTCTTCTTTCTTTCCTTTCTTTCTTCCCTCCTCCCTTTCCTTCCTCCCTTTCCTTCCTTTCTTTTCTTTTTTCTTTTTTCTTCTTTCTTTCTGTTCTTTCTTCCCTCCTTCCTTTCCTCCTTCCTTCCTTCCTTCCTATTTTCTTTCCTTCATCCTGTTTTCCTTTCTTTCTTTCTCATGCATGGACTCCCCATCTCACCCAGGCCAGAAGGACAACAGCCATTAATGGGCCCAACCTCACTGTTGGGGCCCACAGCATGGGAGCTTTGACCTGCCGCATTTTCAACCTGGATCAGTTCACCCTTCCTTAGGCAGCCTGCTAGCCTCCCACTCCTAGAGGCTCACCATATTGGTTCCCAACTTAATGTGGATCCTCAATCAGTTGAGCACACTGGAGTTCAGAACTACCAAGCTCAAACAAATCCAAGAGCCTCACTTTCTCCCATAGCAGGGTACACAGGTATACATCACCATCTCAGCCACTTACAGTCTTCTTAGAGGATTTTCCCCCTCTGTGTACTCTATAAACCACTACACTGACCTACCTGCTGCTCCTCTCATCTCCCATCTCTACTCCATGCCTTTGTATAGTCTGTCCCGCATGCCTGGCATGTTCTTCTTCAGCCTCTTAGAATCTCTGGTTTTCTTTCAGATTCAGCTCAAATGCCATCTGAGGGCAGCTAGGTGGCACGGTGGTTAGAGTGCTGGGCCTGGAGTCAGCAGCACTCATCTTCCTGAGTTTAAGCATGGCCTCAGACACTTCCTAGCTGTGTAATTCTGGGCCAGTCACTGAACCCTGTTCACTTCAGTTTCCTAATCTGTCAGATGAGCCAGAGAAGGAATGTCAAACCACTGCAGTATCTCTCTGCCAAGGAAACCCCATGGGGTCACGAAGAGTCAGACACAACTGAGACTGAACAATAACAATAACAAGAGGTCTTTCCCAGTTTCTCTACCTGTTAGACACGGGGGTGAGGGACCTGCAGCCTCGAGGCCTCTAGGTCCTCAAGTATGGCCCTTTGATGGAACCCAAACTTCACAGAGCAAATTCCCTTAATAAAAAGATTTGTTCTGTAAAACTTGGACTCAGTCAAAAGGATGTACTCAAAGACCTAGGCCACATATGGCCTTGAGGCCACAGGCTCCCCACCCCCATTAGAGCATTCACCTCTAAGGTTATTTTCTATCTATTCTGTATGAACCGATTGATTTACATGTTGTCTCAGATATTAGAATACAAGCTCCTTGGGAGCAGAGACTGTCTTTGCCTTTCTTTGTATCTCCAGTGCTTCATAGCATTGTGCCTTGCATATAGTAGGCACTTAATAAATGCTTGTTTTCTGGTCGACTCAGTGCAATGATCAGTCTTGGTTCCAGAGGACCAACCATGAAATATACTTCTATCTTCTTAGCAGAAAGGTGGTAAGCCACAGCTCCAGAATGTGGTATGCATTTGTCAGTGCATATGACAACCAGTTTTGCTGAACTATTGTTCTCTATTATAAGCAAAGGTTCTGTGGAGGAAGAGGAACGTGAATATGGGAGTGAATAGGATGGGGGAAGAGGCATGGGTAAAATTTTTAAATTTTTAAATTTTTAAAAATTTCTTAACCTCCATAGGTTAAGGGATTGGTCTAGCCAAACTTTCATCTCTAGATCCTGTGCCCTAGACAAAGGAAGACAAAGGTCAGGCACTAAGACAGGCTGCCAATACCTCCCTGCATATTAGAATATTACTGCAGTGTTGAAAACTACACCTCTCTCCAAAGGACACTCAGATCAGCTGCTGTAAAGAGTTGTTTTCTCCCATTGTCCTTCTTCTTTCTCTAATGCCACCACTATATAAATGCACCAGGTCAAAATAAGGGCTTTACATACAAGAAGGCACATGTAGCTACAGTCAATGGCGGTTTCCCTTGGAAGGTAGAAAGAAAGTAAAATAATCATAAATAATTCCTACTTCTACAGCACATAAAGGTTTACAAAGAACCTTGCTCAGAACAGCCCTTTTGGACAGACAGTACAAATATGATTATCTCCATTTTACAGATTAGAAGACTGAGGCTCAGAGAGGGTGTCACTTGATGATAATCACATAGCTACGAAGCTGGGATTCAAATCCAGGTCTCCTGATCTCAGAGTTATTTCCACTATACCTTCTGTATAAGGATTGATAGTTACAAAGCGCCTGACCTATATTATCTTATCTGACTCACAACAATCGCATGAGGGCAATATGATAGATGTGACTATCCTTGAGAGACAGAGTGGCCGCTGGACATAAAGTTGGCAGAGACCTAAGTTTGAATCCTTACTCCACTAATTTACTAGTTGCATGATGTTAGACAAGACAGTTAACCACCCTAAGACTTGGTTTTCTCATCTGTAAAACAGTGCTTAGAAATCCCTGCCTTACTTAACTTTCAGGGTTGTCCTAAGGAAAATTTTTTGGAAACTGAAGTACCATATAAATGGGAAAATTAATTAGTGGACCCATTTTTCAAATAAAGAAACTGAGTCTCAGAGAGACAGTTGGACTTGCCGGAGTTCACAATCAGAGATCTTTCTACTACAACAAATGTGGCATCCTGGGAACAAATCAGAGGATGAAAGAAGGAAAACAGGAAGAGCCGGTTTGATTGAAGCCAACTTGAGATCAGCTAAGATAGGAGAAAAGAGGGACTTTATTAGCATGGTAATTTTCAGCCTCCTCCAAACGGTGAGCAGTGTTGGGGAGAGAATGGAGAGTAAATAGTTAGTCCTTGAAGGAAGGGTCAGGTTCAAGAGAACAGTTCCTTTGCAAACTAATTTGCAGAATGTCCCCCATACTTCTTGGTTCTAGCGAACATCTTTGTACCTTTCAAGGCTACTTCAAGCAGTGAAATCCACATGACAATCCTGGATGATGTCATCCCTGCTGCTGCTGCTGCTGCTACTTCTGCTGCTGCTGCTGCTGCTACCACCAGCAGAGTGCAGTCGCCAGGCCATGGAGACAAGAACATGCCTTGCTCTGTATACTTCCAGAGATGCACATCAGCAGCTTTCCACCCTCTCACAGAAGCTGCAAGATCTAATCCTACAAATACAAAGGATGCAAACTCCCTGCCTTGGGGAGAAGTTAAGTCCCCGAGGCTGCCGCTAGAACAGGGTATTTTTAGGTGCTTGCTTGGTTTAGAACAATCATAGAAGAGCAAGTCTTTAAAGCCTAAGATTCTTGTAAATTCTGATCAGGAGTCACGTATCTCAAGGCAGGAACAATTCTGCCTCCCTGCACTGCAGGAGTTCAAGGTAGAAAAATGGGGACCACAATTTTTAAAACAGAGAGGCTCCATGTTCTTTCGGTGAGATCATGGAATCCACAGACATCTAAAGACAGAAGAGAAATCTTCTCCCCTGTCTTTAGACAAAATCACATCCAATGCTTTTCAGTCGTGTCCAATTCTTCAAGAACCCATTTCGAGTTTTCTTGGCAGAGATACTGGAGTGATTTGTCATTTCCTTCTCTAGCTCATCTTACAGACGAGGAAACTGAGTTAAATGATTTACCCAGGGTCACATAGCTAGTAAGTATCTAAGGCTGGATTTGAACTCAGGAAGATAAGTCTTCCTGATTCCAGGCCCTGAGCTCTATCCACTGAGTCACCTTGGTGCATCCGATGAGTCCCTTCCTTATGCTCAAAGATTCCCCTTTGGAAGAAAAGCCCAATCTCAATAACTTGGGCATATAACAGAACTCCCAATTTTTGATAGTCAGGAGATGGGTGCAATAAATGGGCATGGGATTGGAATCTGAGGTGCTGGGTTCAAAACCCCTACTCTGCTACTTAACTACCTCTGTGGACTTGAAAAGAATTGCTTCATCCCTCTGTTCTTCAATGTCCCCATTTGTTTTTTTTTTTGGAAGGGGGAAGGCAGGGCAATTGGGGTTTAGTGACTTGCCCAAGGTCACACATCTAGTTAAGTGTGTCAAGTGTCTGAGGCCAAATTTAAACTCAGGTCCTCCTGACTCCAGGCCAGTGCTCTACTCACTCCGTCACCTAGCTGCCCACCAATGTCCCCATTTGTAAAAAAAAAAAAGGGGGGGGGTAGGCTAGAGCATCTTTAAGTTCTCTTTTTACATCTAGAGCCAGGGAATTCATTTTAATGTTTGGTGATCCTCATCATTAGGGGATTTTTGCTAATAATTAATCTCACTATTTCTGGCTTTGACTTAAACTCCTGTCTAAAAAAAGCTTTACCGTGATATTCAAGGCTCTATGTGATCTGGTCCCAACCTATATTCCAATCTCATTTCTCACTATTCCCTTTTACTGAAAGTAGGATCATAGATTTTAATCTGGAAGAGAACTCAAAGGTTGTCCAGGTCTAGATCCACTCTCCCATTTTACAGATGAGGAAACAGAAGCCCAGAGGTGAGGTGACTGACTTGTTCCGGGTCACACTGATAGGGACAGAGTCAGAATTAAAGAACAAATGCAGAACTCTTAACACAGTATCACCTCACCTCTATCACTTTGCATTTACTTCTCTGTGTTGTGTTCTACTAGTGTAAAACAAGCTCTTTGATAGAAGGGGTCCTTTGGGTTTTGTCTACGTATGTCCAGTCTCCTAACACAGGGCCTTGTATGTCACTGGTACTTAATAAATGCTTGTTCTCATTTTGGTTCACTCGCCTCATGCTCCAGTCAAACCAAACAGCACACCGTCTGCTAAACAGCCCCTTTCCTTACCGGACTCTTTATTTTGTTGTTCAGCTGTGTCCAATTCTTTGTGACCCCATTTGGGGTTTTCTTGGCAAAGATGCTGGAGTGGTTTGCCATGTTGTTCTTCAGTTCATCTGACAGATGAGGAAACTGAAGCAAACAGGGTTAAGTGACTTGCCCAGGGCCACACAGCTAGAAAGTGTCTGAAGCCACATTTGAACTCGAGTCTTTCTGACTCCAGGCCCAGTGCTCTAAACACTAGCCCAGCTCATCCGTTATTTACCTTTTCTCTACCTGTGAAATGGGAAGAATACTATCGGAAGTACCTACCTTAACAAGGCTGCTCTCAGATTGGAAGGAGAAAGAAGATATAAAATACTCTGAAAACTTTAAAGAATACATAGAAATATCAAATATTATGATGATGACAATGATGACTATAAGCATGGCCCACTTCCATCTCTATCAGTCAATCAACAAGCATTTATTAAGCACCTACTGTGTGCCAGGCACTGCCCCTACATTCTGGACAAAAGCCAAATCAACAAGCATTTATTAAACATCTAACATATGCCAGGAAGTGTGCTAAGAAGAGGGATTACAAAGAAAGGCAAAAAATCATCCCCGCTCTAGAGAAGGTTTCAAAAGTGAAACAATCCCTACTCCTGAGGCGGTTACATTATAGCAGGGGAAACAGCAAATACATATGTAAATATGTGCAGAATAGATGCAAATAGATACAAGGTAGCGAGGGAGAGAGGGCAGTAGCTATTGGGGAGATATAACAGTGATAATCATCATAATCATAATTAAAGCATTTATGTGGTAACTGCTATGTGCTGGGCACTGTCTTTTACCATCTCATTTGATCCTCACAACAACCCTGTGCTCTTATGATCTCAGTAGCCCATTTTACAGTTGAGGAGACTGAGGTAAATAAGTCAAGTTCCTTCCCCAAGGTCACACAGCTAGGAAGCATCTGAGGCTAAATTTAAGCTCAGCTCTCTCTGACTCCGGGCCCATGGCTCTATCCACCGTGCCACCTAGAGAAGGGAGGACATTTCAGGAATGAGGAATGGTCGGCACAAAGGCACAAAGTTGGTAAGGAACAGAGAGCAGCAGGTGTTTGACTGGTCTGCAAACTATGGGAGGGGGAGTAATGTACAAAGGAGATTGTGATCAGTTGGGAAGGGCTTTAAGAGTTAAATAGAGGAGTTTGTGTCTCAGGGGTGGGGAACCCACAGCCTGGAGGCCACATGCAGCCTTCTAGACCTTGGGTGCATTTAGACTGAGCCCAAATTTTACAGAACAAATGCTTGTATTATGGGGATTTGTTCTGTGAAATTTAGATTCAAAGGGATACACTTGAGGACCTAGAGGGCCACATGTGGCCTCGAGGCCACAGGTTCCCCACCCCTGGTAGAGATAATAGGAGGCTAGTGGAATTTCTTGAGGTGCAGCTGGGTGGCACTATAGTGCACAGAGCACCAGGCCCAGAATCAGGAAGACTCATCTTCATGAGTTCAAATCTGGCCTCAGACACTTACTATCTATGTGACCCTGAGTAAGTCCTGTTTGCCTCAGTTTCCTCATATATAAAATGAGCTGGAGAAGGAAATGGCAAACCACTCCAATATCTTTGCCAAGAAAACCCCAAATGGGGTCAACAAAGAGTTGCATATGACTAAAGAATGACTGAAAAGCAAAAGAGTTTATTGAATAGAGGAGTGTCATGGTCAGACCTGTGACTAAAGAGAATTACTTTGGCAGCAGAAAGGAAGATGAAGTGGAGGAGAGAGGGACCTGAGGCAGGGAAACCAAGTAGGAGGCTGCTGCAATAATCTAGGGAGAGGTGATGAGGGCCCAAAGTTAGATGGCAGCTGTATGAATAAAGAGAAAGGGTCGGATGCGAGAGGCAAAAACAAGATTTGGCAACTGATTGGATATGTAGGGGGAAAGAGAGAGGCAAGTCATGGATAGCTCCAAGGTTCCAAACTTGAGAAACTACACGAATGGTGGAGTCTTTGACAGAAATAGAGAAATTTGGAAGAGAGGAGGAAAGATAATGAGCTCTATTCTGGACATGTGGTATTCAAGATGTCTCTTGGACATCTTTTTGAAATGTTCAATAGGCAATTGGTGATGAGGGACTGAAGCTCAGGGGCTAGTTATATAGATCTTTGAGTCTTCAGCACGAGAGACAATAATTAAACCCATAGGAGCTGATGAAATCACTGAGAGAGAAAGAGAAGACAGAACCTTGGGGAATGCACAGCGTTAAGTGGTAGGATAAGGATGTGAGACAGGAAAGAGCCGGAAGAACCAGGAGGGAATAGAGTCACAGAATTCCAAGTGATAAGAGTATCCCAGAGGAGAGGGGAGTCAACAGTAGCTATATCAAGAAGGAGAGGAATTGAGAAAAGACGGTCAGATTTGGCATTTTCACTTGACTAATTCTACCCATCCTTCAAGGCCCAGCTCCAACGCCACCTACCTCCTTCATAAAACCAATCTGACCCCTCCAGTCAGACATTCTTTCCTCCTTGTCCATTCTCTGACAACACCGTGGTTGTCTCTCTTACGGCATTGTCAAGAAATTCAAATTCAATAAAAATTTATCAAGAACCAGTTCTGTGCAGAACACTGTGCTCAACCATGAGGGAGACACAGAGATAAATAAGATAAACATGACAGAAGGGGACAGGAGCTTCTCCCTCCCAATGGTGCTTCTGAGCTAGACTTCCATGCCATGCCCAGGAACATCCATTAACCCCTCTGACCTGGAACATCCTTCTGCTATGCCAGGCCCTTTCTCCCTTCTGTCACTGGTGAGTTACCCTTGTGGGTTCCATTGTGGGGAAGAGTCAAGGCCAGACAACCTTCGCTTAGCCCAGTGTGTAGCACATAGTAAGCACAGGGTTGTTGTGAGGACCAAATGAATTCGTAAAGGATGGGGCCTGGCACATAGTAATGACCATATAAATGCTATAATTATGATTATTATGTTGCCTTGAGGTGCCTGTAGTCTAGGAGGGGAAAAGAACAAAGGAATACAGTGCTATGAGAGTACCAAGAATGGAAAGACAATTTCCAAGGAGTGGGAGGAATCCAGGAAGGTGTCATGGAGGAGGTGTTGTTTGATTTGTGCACTGAAAGAAGATTAAGATTTATCACATAATACACTACCTAACCCCTGTTTATGTGTCTGTCTGCCCCACTAATCTCTTAGGTCCTTGACACCAGGAACTATGCCTTATTCATCTTTATATCTTCCACAGCACCTAGGTCATGTTAATAATGGCTTACATTTATACAGGTAGCGATTTGCAAACTTACATTCCCTCACATCTGCTCTGAGAAGTGGATCATCCAAACGTTAGCTTCCTGTTTCAGAGAAGAGGAAACTGAAGCTCAAAGAAGTGATGCAACTTACCCACCGTCACAGGATTAGATATCTATCATTATTCTTTGTGTCTTTGTTGTGGAGTCATTCAGAAGTGTCTGACTCTGCATGACCTCATGGACCTTGTCATGGAGTTTTCTTAGCAAAGATAATGGAGTTGTATGCCATTTCCTGATCCAGGGTGTCCCCGTTTTACAAATGAGGAACTGAGGCAAATCAAGGTTGTGTCTTGCCCAGGGTCACACAGCTAGTGTCTGAGGCCAGATTTGAACTCAGATCTTCCTGATTCCACACCTGGTACCCTATCTACTACCTACCTACCCATCTGTCTGTGAGGCAGGTGTTATTATTAACCCCATTTACAGATGTGGAGAGATAGAGCTGCACCTTGAACCCAGGTCTTCTACCAGTAAGTTCCTTCCATTCTACTATATCTTCTTGAATGAATGGGGCTCAATAAATGCCCGATGAATGAATGAACATATGTCCTGTTGCCCAGTCCTCAAGAGAGATGCAAAACAATTGCTATTTCTAAGAGTATATTTATTCTTTACTCGCAGCTTAAATATTACCTGCCCCATCCCACCCAAATCATAGTAATTACCCTTTGCTCTTGAATCCACTAAGTTTCCCTGACATTATTTCCTTAAAAAGTCTGATGTTTGGTGAGATGACTGACATTTATAGAACACTAAGGTTTGCTAAGCACTTTACATACATCATCTCGTTTCATCGTCCCCATTTTAAGGCTAGAGAGTATAGGCTGCTTTAAACTCTGACGGAATAGGCTCACAGAATCCTTGCTATTTGACTGTCAACTGATCATAGGACCTGAGCTTTAGACTTGAACCCAGAGCCCAGGTCTTCTGACTCCTGGTCTAGCTTGCATTCCACAAGTTCACCCTATGAAGAGTGCCCCAAGAACTGTTTTTTAAAAACCTTCAAACAATAACTCTATGGAGACTTCAAACAACTGGGGAAATCAAGTCTCCAAATTTCTATGGTTACGTACCACTGGACTGATGTTCATAACTTGACAATGAGTATCCCAAGGCACTGAAAGATCCTCTAATGCTTTCTAGATCATTGAATTCAATGTTTCAGTTATTAAGACCCTTGTATATGTAAAGATTTGAAGTTTGGGTAAGATGAAGTCCTTACCCTTTCCGAGTTTACACTTGAATAGGAGAATAAAACACAGGCACAGGTAAATATAATGATTCACATTGATAAGTGTCCCAGGAAAGCAGAGAACAAAATGCTAAGTGAAGACTGAAGGGGAAAGCTATTCCTGACTGAGAGGGCATCCAGGGTGTTGGGGGGATAAATTAGCTGTTGAGTTCAGCTTTTAAATATATGTAGCAAAACAAGCATAAAAGAAAACATCCTGAAAATTAGCAGAAAAAATTAGAAAATTTGAAAACAAAGGGCCTGATAAATAAAACAAAGAACTAGATTTTAAAAATCTATAAGTCATTAGCTAACTTAATTAAGAAAGGGTGAGGGGCAGGCAAGAAATCAATCACAAAAAAAAGCTGAATTCAAATAAAGAGGAAATAAAGAGGATTATCAGAAACTACCATACACACTTATATGCCAAGAAAACTGAGAATTGGAGTGGGTAATTATCTAGAAAAATGTGAAATACGCAAATGAACAGAACAAGAAAAGGAGCCTTTAATTGAACCTCAATTCAGAAAAAGAAATCAAGTAAGCCATAAATCAAATACCAAAGGAAAGAAACCCTAGCATAGATTGATTGTGTAAGTGAATTCTATCAAATGTTTAAAAAACAATTGATGTCTACTATGCACTACAAAAAAGTGTTTCCAGAAATAGAGAAAGAAGACACTCTCCCAAACTCCTTTTATGAAACAAATATGATGCTGATACCCTGGTGAGGGAGGAATAAAACAGAGAAACACAACAATAGACCAATTTCATGACTATTGATGCAAAAAATTTAAATAAAATATTAGCTGAGACTCCAGAAAGATATGAAAAAAATATTCATTATGGCCAAATTGGATTTATATGAGAGCTGCTAGTATGGTCCAGCATTAGAAAAACCCTATGATTAATCATATAAACAAAAAATCTCACATGATTATAGCAATAGATGCAGAAAACTTCGACAAAATATAACACTAATTTATGCTAAAAATCCTGACAACTATTTGTATGGAAGGGCTTCTCCTTAATGCTATCCGCCTCCTGAGAGACAACTGATGAACTCTGAGTGCAAATTGAGGTATAATTTTCTCACTTTCTTTATTTTTCTTTCTTTTTTTAGGAAATATGGCCAATATGGAAAATGTTTTGCATTTTTTCACATGTATAATTGATATCATATTGCTTGCCTTCTCAGTGGGTGTAGGAGGGGGTAGGAGGGAGGGAATTTGGGACTCAAAATTTAAAAAGAAAAGAATGTTTAAAATAAATAGATAATAAAAATAAATGGAAAAAAAATTTAAAGTACATATCTAAACCAAAAGCTGGGATTATTCGCAATGGAATTTTTCCCTGTGAATATAAGGATAAAACAAGGATGACCCCATTATCATTTGACATCATCATCATAGCTGACATTTATATAGTACTTTAAGACTTGGAAAGAACTTTAAGTAAATGATAAAAATGCTAGCTATAGCGATAGACAGCAGAAAGAAATTAAAGATATAAACAGCACCAAGGAAAAGACAAAACTATCCCTATTTGCAGATGATAGGAAGCACATAATGGAGGATAGAGAGCTGGCCTCTGAATCCGGAACACCTGGGTTCAAGTCCAAGTTGGGCACATACTACTGGGTTATTTGACCTGAATTAATTCAATCTCTCTCTGCCCATGCAACTGTCTAAGACAAGCAGAGCACATGCCAATCTGCATTAGTAAAAAGAGTTTTCTCATCTGATATTTCCTAAGTCAAAGAAGTAACAGTCATGAAGAAGAAGGAGGAGGAGTAGGAGAATGAAGAGAACGAGAAGAAAGAGGAGGAGGAAGAGAAGTTTCTTTATAAAACCCAAGTAAATCAATGAAGAAACTGAGAGCAAAGTAGCAGCATTTCTATATAATACTTTTTTTTTTAAAAAAAGGAGGTAACAATAGACAGAGAAACTCAATTCAAAATAGCTATAAAATGCATAAAATTCCTGGGAGTTAACCTACCCAAGTTAACCTACCCAAGAATTATCTAAATAAGACTATAGAAAAATCTTTATAGAAATGAAAGGAGACAAATATTTAAAGATGATATTCATTGTTTGTGGCTGGGCTTCCCCAACTTAATAAAAATGGTAATACTATAGAAATTAATTTACAGAGATGATATTATGCCAATCAAACTACCAAGGAGTTATTTTATAGAACTAGACAAAATAATACCAAAATGTGTTTGGAGAAGCAAAAGTACAACAAAAGGAAACTAACGAAAAAAGTACTAATAAAACCTGGGGACTCAGCACTACCAGGTCAAAACTATATTGTTGCTGTTCAGTCATATCTGCCTCTTCATGACCTCACGAACCATAGCACATCAATACTGTCCACAATGTTTTCTTGGCAAAGATACTGATACCCTCTCCAGTGGATTAAGGTAAACAGAGGTTAAGTGACTTGCCCAGGGTCAACACAGCTAGAAATTGTCTAAGGCTGGATTTGAACTTGGGTCTTTGTTCCTCCAGGCCACATGCTCTATCCACTGAACCACCTAGCTGCCTCCAAGGCAAATAGGGTTAAGTGACTTGCCCAGGGTCATACAGTCAGTAAGTGTCTGAGGCTGGACTTGAACTCAAGTCTTCCTGGCTTCAGGCCCAGTGCTCTAGCCACTGAACCACCTAGCTGCCTCAAAACTATATTGCCAAAAAAACCCCTATATTACAAAACTGTAATCACCAAAACTGTTTGATACTAATTAAGAAATAGAAATGTAGGTCAGTGGAATGACAAGCAAAACCCAGAAGCAATAAACCCAATGACCAAATTTTCAATAAATTTAAGAACATGAACAATATATTCAAGAAGAATTACTAAGAAAACTGAAAATAGCTTAGCACAAATATAATTAGCCCGCTGTCTTCTACCCATGTTACAAAAGCTTCAAATAGATATGTCCTACATGCAAGAGGTTACACCACTTTAAAAAAATGGGTAAATGTTTATTGAATTGAAGAGAGCTTAAGAGGCACCGTTCACACAGATGACCAGAGGCTGGAACCGCAGCTCCCACACTTTACTCTCAGTATAAATCACAAAATCTCAGTACTAACGGGGACCTTAAAGGCCATCTCCTCGAAACCAGAAATCTCCAAGCCTCAGTTTACCCTAAATGGGCATACTACAATTTATCAATAAGCAATTCTGTGAACACACATTTATTAAGTGTTTGACACCATGTGCCAGGTACTACCTACCAAAAGAGCTGCGAGCTATTATTATGAATCTATGAGTTTACTTGGGGCAGCTAGGTGGTTTAGTGGATAGATCGCTGGGCCTGGAGTCAGGAAGACTCCTCTTCATCTAGCCTCAGACACTTACTAGCTGTGTGACTCTGGAGAAGTCACTTATCCCTGCTTGCCTCAGTTTCCTCATGTGTAAAATGAGCTGGAGAAGGAAATGGCAAACCACTCTAGTATCTTTGCCAACAAAACCCCAAAGCGGGTCACAAAGAATCGGACCCCACTGAAATGACGGTGAGTTTACTTAAAGATGCTAGTTTGAGCAATGAATGATGAAACTCCTTCCTTCTTTCCTTTCTCAGTTATTGAATACCTTGTGTAAGTAAGGAACCAGACCAAGTATCAGAGGGGATACAAAGATGAATGAGACCCAGTCCCTCCCCTCAGGGAGCTGACAGTTCAGGAGAAGCAAATCCACAAATAGTACAAGGCAGAGTACAACCCAGCAGTAAGAGAAGTACAAATATAGCACTGTGGGAGGTCGGAGGGAGGAGGTACAGCCTTGCCAACTGATCCTTTTAAGAGACTTAGAGGAATTACAGTTAAAGTAAGATTTCTGAGCCAAAGAATAATCCAAGTCTATCATTTCAAGTTTGAGTAGGGGAAGGGAAGGAAACAAGAATTTATTAAGTACCTACTATGTACCAGGCACTTTACAAATATCATCTCATTTGAGACTCATGACAACCCTAAGAGACAGGTGCTTTTATTATTATCCCCATTTTACAATTAGGAAAATTGAGGCAGACAGGGATTCAATAACTCACCCAGGGTCAAATAGTCAGTATCTGAGGCTGGATTTGAATTCAGGTCTTTCTAACTCTAAGCCCAACACTCTATCCGCTGTAGCACCTAGCTATAGACACTAAGAAAATGAAGAAGACTGACAGGTAACAGATAAGCCACGTTTTCAGTCCCCACAAATGGATCCTTCATGCATACTCTGCGCTAGGTTACCAGTATCACAAGAAACCCCCATTTCCTAATGTAAACTCCTATGAAAGCCATGGTTCCTCATTGCCAACCAAATAAAATATAAATTTACCTTGGCATTTTAAATCTTCCTTAAGATTACAGGTTTAGGGACAGCTAGGTGGCCCAGTGAATAGAGCACCAGCCCTGGAGTCAGGAGGACCTGGGTTCAGTTCTGGCCTCAGATTCTTGACACTTACTAGCTGTGTGACCTTGGGCAAGTCACTTAACTCCGATTGCCTCGCCTCCCCCCCCCCCCAAAAAAAAGATTACAGGTTTAGAGCTGGAAGGGACATTAACTGATCATTTAGTCCAACTGCTTCATTTTACAGATGAGGAAACTGAAGCTCACAGAGGTTAAGTGAGGTCACACAGGTGGAAAGTGAGAGAGTTCAGGGTATCAGACACTAAAGCCACCACCCCACTGCCACCATGTGCTTCCAATCTGCCTTTCCAAATCCTATCGCTACTCTTCTTCCAGTCAAACCAGAGAAAGGGGCAAAGGAAGAGAGGGACATTAAGAGGAGGAGGAAAAAAAAGAAGAGCGTGAAAAGGAAGAGAGGATGCTGCCTTCCCCCCTTCAAAAAAAAAAAAAGGGAGAGAGAGAGGACGAAGCTACGTGACTTTCTCATTCATAAAACATCAAACTGCTGAAAGTACGGTAGCTCTCTGTCCATGAGCCAGAGATCAGGCATGGAAGAGAGCTAATAGTATCCCGACCTTGGGAATATTAGGGCTTGTAATCATATACGAAATGAGCTTTTTTAAAAAAAAATAATAGGAAGCTAGTAGGGGGTTGGCAACCAATTTGGAAGGTGTTTGCTGAAGCTGGTGTCATCCCTGACAAGGACATGTCCCATCATTCTCAGAGCTCTGGTTACCACACCTGCTGTCAGGCACATCCCTCACATGACCTGTCAGAAATCCAGCCCTGCAAATCTGTATACAAAACAACAGCAATTCCTCAAGGCCATTGCTAAAGTCAGCAAATGAACAATTATTTTTGACGATGCTGGGAATGTGGAAGTGAATATAGGTTTGTGGGATTTGAAGCCGAAGGGCCCTTAGATATCATTTAACTGGTCCCCTGACTTTAGAAATGAAGAATTTTGAGGCCCAGTTGGGGTAAAGGGACTTGCCCAAAGTCATATGAGTACTAACTGACAAAGACTTGATTTGAATCCAGGTCTTTGGACCCTGAAATTAGCTCCTTCCCTTAGGCTACAGCCAGTTCTTGCCCCTGAGAGAAGTCACCATTTCATAAGGTACACCAGTGAAGAATGGAGCAAAAGAGCAAGCCAAACCTTTTTTTTGGCAGTAGAAAGGGTTAAGTCCAAATGTTAAACTATTTAGCGGCTAAAACAAAAATGTCACACAGAAGTTTCTGATAGAGTGACCATGGCGATTCCCAGCCAGCTACCTCACTAAGGCTAGAACACTATCTTGGAGAAACTTGGGTTCTGAGGACCATAGATAGAGAGCTAGAAGAGATCTCAAAGGCCATCTGTTCCAACCCTCTCGTTTTACAACATGAGGAAACTGAGGCCCTAGAAAGTTAAGTAACTTGACCAAAGTTGATTTTAAGCATCAGAAGTGGGGAATGGGGGTGGCCCCAGGTCCCCTAGAGCCAAAGTCAGTGCTCATTTGACTGTGCCATGCTAAAATTCATTCAAATGTCATAGAGAGGTGGGAAAATCCCAGGACCTAGAGATCTTGATTCTCTAGAATCTAGTCTAGAGATCTCAGTTCTCAATCTAATCCTGCTGCTAGCTAGCTCAGTGAGCACTGGTAAGCCACTCAATCTCTCTAGACCTGTTTCTTCAATGGTGACATACGGACAGTAGCATCTTCCCTACCTGCTTCCCAATGCAGTTGTAAGAGTCTAATGGTACAATGTATGAGAGAGAACTTGGTACCAAAAAACCCAGAGAACTGACATGAGGAAGGGGGAAGAGGAAGCAAGTATTTAAGCACCTACTATATTCCAAGACCTATGCTAAATACTTTTACAAATGTTATCTTCTTTGATCTTTTTTTTTGGAAGGGGGAAGGCAGGGCAATTGGGGTTTAGTGACTTGCCCAAGGTCAAACAGCTAGTAAGCATGTCAAGTGTCCGAGGCTGGATTTGAACTCAGGTCCTCCTGACTCCAGGGCTGGTGCTCTACTCACTGCACCACCTAGCTGCCCCCTCTCTTCTTTGATCTTCATGGCAACCCTGTGAAGGAGGTACTATGATTATTCTCATTTTACAGTTGAGGAAACTGAGGCAAACAGAGGCTAAGTGACTCGCTCAGGGTCACATAGCTGGTGAGCGTCTGAGGCCAGATTTGAACTTCCTAACAATTACAATGATCCATCAATAGAATGAGTTGCCTCAGGAGGGAGTAGTTGCTTCTACATCTTTGGAGGTCTTCAAGCAATGACTGCATGACCACTGGTAGGGTATGTTATGTTATAGCAGGGGTTTCTTTTTCAAGTATGGTTAGGCTCAATGGACACTGGGGTCACTTCCAGCTCTTACAATTCTGTGAATTGTGCTCACCTTACTTCAATACAACCGATAGAAATGGCATCGACTCAGAGGCTGAGTCATGAAAAGGCTTTGAGCAGTAGGCATCATTTACACTGATCTTTACAAAGCTCCTGATCTTGGCACTTAGCTTGGCACTTAGATTTAGAATGGGAAGGGACATTAGAAAGCCATCCAAACCAATCCCCTCCCATTAGAGGAGGAAACGGAGGCTTTCCCTCCTCTGATTCCAAAGCCATCAGGACCCTGGGGCCCTCACCTGCTCCCAATCTGCCATTCTGGGATGCCACAGCCCTTTGAGACAAGTAATGAAAAGGAAATGGAGGTGACATGATTTGCTTATGGTCTCATGGTTCATATCGGAGCTGGGATTCAAACCCAGGCCTCCTAATTCCAAGTTTCTCACTCTTTCCTTCATCAAACACTGTAGTCTCTCTCTCTCTCTCTCTCTCTCTCTCTCTCTCTCTCTCTCTCTCTCTATATCTATATATATATATATATATATATATATATATATATATATATATATGTATATATACGTGTGTGTGTGTGTGTGTATGTGAAAGGGCTCGGAAAACTAAGAACAACAATCATATTTCACTTCTGTAATATGGCTTTACCGTTTATGAAATGCCCTCCTCATAACATTACTAAGAGATAGGTAGGATGACAATGATTATTCCCATTTTGTAGAAGAGGAAAACTGAGGCTCAGAGAGGAGGGATGCTTTTCATGTAATAGAACTGGGACTCCAACCCAGGTTTTCTAACTCCAAAACTGGTCCAATTTGAATCACATCATAATGCTTCTTTCTAAAGAAGCAGCAGCCTCAGATGATGTATGGGGAGCCTAAGGCATCCAGGAAAGCTGGACAGGCTGCTGAGGCCATTCATAGAACCTGGAGCCCCAGATGCCCAGCCTCCACACACTCTACACCCCAGAATGCAATCCTGATTTCCAATTTCCCATACGATCCTACAATCAATCAATGTAACATTAATTAAAATGGAGCAAGAGATGGATGTTCATTTGGCAAAGGACGGCAGCCCTCCAGAATTATATTTTTCTGGGCTTCCCAGGCACCCTTTCTGTGCTGGCTTTGTCCCAGAATAGAGCCCTCTTCTTTAATCCTGCTGGCTTTAAGAATTTCCCTGTTGGTCTGCCACTGTGCAGGGCAGTTTCCATTTGCAAGAGCACAGCTGGGCAACTGTGCTTGTGAGCCCTCCCCGAGGTGAGACTTCCTTTGCAGGAAAGAGGTACCCTGGGGCATTTCCTTACTTTTAGATCTGGAGTACCTTCTTGTTATCATAGAAGAGGACATAGAATATTAAAATGTAGGACACAAAACATCAGAGCAGAAAGGGATATTAGAACATGAAATATTAAAACTAGAAAGGAGCTTAAAACATAGAATGCTAGAACATAGAGCACAGGATTTATTAAAGCTAGAGAGAAGCTTAGAACGTAAGAACAGAGTTATAAAAGCACAGAATTTTAAAGGTAGAAAGAGTTTAAAATACACATACTAAAATATAGAGCATAGGGTTTAAGACAAAGTTCCATACAGTCAAAGTTATGGTTTTTCCACTAGCAATGTACGGCTATCAGAGTTGGACTTGAAGGAAAGCTGAGCACTGCAGAATCAACTCTTTCAAATTGTGGTGCTGGAGAAGACTTTTGGGAATCCCTTGGACAGCAAGGAGGTCAAATCAGTCAATACTTAAAGAAATTAATTTGGGTTATTCACTGGAAAGTCAAATACCAGAGCTGAAGCTTAAATCCTTTGCCATACAATGAAAAGATGGGACTCATCAGAAAAGACCCTGATGTTGGGAAAGATTGAAGGCAAAAGGAGAAGGGGGTGGTGGATGTGTAGATAGTGCCATAGAAACAATGAACATGGGCTTGGGCAGACTCAGAAAAATAGTGGAGAATAGAAGGGCCTGGCACACTATGGTCCATGAGGTCATGAAGAATTGGGCACAACTGAACAACAAAGCTTTAAGAGCTGAAAGGGAGCTTAAAATTTAACAGCACAGAAAAATGGAATGTTCAAGTTAGAAGGGAGCTTAGAACAGAGAACATTAGGACGTAAATCATGTTGTTTAAGACCTGAAAGTTTAGAATGTAGACTGTTAGAACATAGAATACATTGTTACTCCCTGTGTGACCTTAGACAAATCACTTAACCTCTCTGGGCCTCAGTTTCCTCAGCTGCGAATTGAAGGAATTGAACTAGATGTTCTCTGAGGTCCTTTCTAGCTCTGGATCTGTGATCCTATATTAAAACTAGAGGATGTTAGAACACAGAATAAAAAATGTTAGAACTGGAAGGGAGCTCAGAATATACTCTTAAACATAATAATGCTCTGTAAAAAATTATAGTGGATGTTTTTGCGCTGGCAAAGAATTGGAAACTGAGGAGATACCCATCAATCAGGGAATGGCTGAACAACTTACAGGACATGATTGTGATGGAATACTATTATGCTATAAGAAATGAGGAGCAGGTGGATTTCAGAGAAACCTGGAAAAGAATTATATGAACTGATGCTGAGTGAAGTAAGCAGAACCAGAAGAACATTGTACACAGTAACAGCAGCATTGTGTAATGATAACTGTGATAGACTCGGCTCTTCACAGTTCCAAAAAATTCATGATGAAAAATGCTACCCACAACCAGAGAAAGAACTATGGAGTCTGAATACAGATCGAAGCAGACTATTCTTACTTTTTTCTTTCTCGTAGTTTTTCCCATTTGTTCTGATTCTTCTTTTACAGCATGACTAATGTGGAAATACGTTTAACACGATTGTATATGTATAACCTATATCAGATTGCTTGCTGTCTTGGGGAGGGAAGAGAGGGAGAAAAATTTGGAGCTCAAAATCTTGTAGAAATGAATGTTTAAACCTGTCTTTACATGTGGTTGGAAAAAATAAAATACTATTAAGTTGAAAAAACCATAATAATGCTAATAATTCACATTTCTATTGGGCACTGAGATTTGCAAAACATCTTCCTTACAATAGAAGCTAGGTGGCATCGTGGATAGAATGCCGGATCTGAAGTGAGGAGGACCTGAATTCAAATCCAGCCTCAGACACTTGTGAGCTATGTGACCCTGGGCAAATCGCTTAACCCTATTTGCCTCAGTTCTTCATCTGGAGAAGTAAATGGCAAAACCTCTCCAGTACCTTTGCCAAAAACAAACAAACAAACAAACAAACAAATCCCAAACCTAAATGGGGTCACAGAGAGTTAGATACAACTGAAACAACTCAACACCAACTTTCTTACAATAACCCTGAAAGGCAGCAAAGTAGATAATGTCATCCTCATTAAACAGAAGAAGAAACTGAGGCTCAGAAGAGTACAGAAGAATATTTTCAATGGAAGGAACTTTGAAGGTCATCTCCAAAGTCCAATCCCCTGACTTTATCTATGAGAAAAGTGATACTGAATGACCACTTGACAAACATAAGGAGCACCTGCTACAACCAAAGTAGGAGGGCACTGTCAGAAAACAGTCATAGGGCATGGGACAACCCTTACTCCAGCAGGAGGGAGGGAGGGATAGGAAACCCACAAATCTCTGTATAAGGACATCACGCAAAACTTCTCTCTTCTCCAAGAAACCCCCTATGACCAGTTCTTTCCCAAAACTTATTTTAAGCTAAGGAAGAACTCACCACTAGGGATCTTTGCATGTTTTATTAAAGTTCATTAGCTTCATAAGAATCAGTATGACTTAGCAAGTTGAGATTCAGATGCCAGATACCTTAATGATGGTGCTGAAAGCTTTTCCTCTCAAAAGTAAGGCTGGCCAAAATATTCTGAACTCAAACAGAAGGAATTAAGTGGGGAAGTTCTATCCATCACCCAAACCTAGGCAGAAGAAACCACTTTATATGTGCCGGGACCAGCCCTGACACTAATAATAACAGCTCGCCATCTGTACAATGAATTACAATTTGCAAATTACTTTGTATCTGTTATCTTCTTTCACCCTTGAAGACAAGGACTGTATCTTTTGGGTTTGGGTTGTTTGGTTTGTTTTTTTTTTTGGTGGGGGGGACTTTTCATACCTAGAACTCAACACAGGCATTGTACATAGTAGGTGCTTAATAAATGATTGCTACATTGAAAACTCTGAAGCAAGTAAAGCAGGTTTCCTCATTTTGCAGATAAGGAAATTGAGATACACAGGCAGTATATAGAGTGAAAAAATCACTGACTCTGGAGTCACAGGACCTGGGTTCAAATCCTGCTTCTAAAATTTACCGCCTGTCTAATCTTAGGCAAGTCACTTCATCTCCTTGGGTTTCAGTTTCCTTTTATGTAAAATGAGGGGGTTGGGCTAGGCATCTTCTTAGATTTCTTTCAGCTCCAGGTCTATGATCCTATGATTTGTCCAAGTCACGCCACTAGAAAATGGAAAAAGTGAGCCTCAAACCCAGATTTTCTGACTCCATAGTCAGACCTCTCTCCAAGGTACCAGGCTGCCTCTTGCCTAGCTCTGATTAGCTCCTGTACCAGACAACAAAAGAGCAGGTGAGGGAGAGACAATGAGGGAATTGAGCAGAAAGGGAGCTTGGATAGGGCAAGGGGAGAGGAGGAAAAACATCTCCGGGATGAAAGCTTTTAAAGCTCTTAACAATAGCCCACATTCATATAGCTCCTCAGGGGTTATGATGTGATTTCATCAAACAGCTCTCTGAAGAGGATGATCCAAATTTTACTATCTTTATCTTACAGATGAGAAAACTGAGGCTCAGACAATACTCATATTACCACTCCCTATAGGAAGTATCAGGACCAGAATTTTAGTCCAGGTCTCCTGAATCTGAATCCAGCACTCATTCTTTCACATGCCATAGTGTCTTTCATACCACAGCACACTGCCTCTCCCTTATGAATCTCCCCCTAGTGGGGGGATGGAATGGTAGGGAAAGGCCAGTGATGGGAAGTGACTTCTGTTAACACCAGCTCCTAAACTTTGCCCTAGCTCTGACTGTGCTGAAAGAAACTAGAGGTAAGGAGAAAATTCCCAAGAAAAGAGGATTTTCTAAGCCCTTCACTCTGGATAGTAAATTTATGTTATGATAAAGGTATAATAAATATATTCATAATAAATTATAGTAAACACATTTATAATAAATTCATAATGATTTATAATGAATTTATAATAAATAAATTTATGATGAATTTATAATAAATTTATGGTGAACTTATAATTAATAAATTTATGATGAATTTATAATAAATGAATTTATCATAGTTTATAAGAGATGCATTTATAATGAATTTATAATTATAATAAATCTATACTTTATGAAATATATTTATAATTAATTTATAAGTATTTGTATTTAATTTGTAACAAATACATTTATAATAATTTATGGTAAATTTATTATTTCAATGTCTCCCCAACAATTATAGGAAATCAGAGAATCACCCCTTGTTTTCTTCTTTCCTCTCCCTTTTTCTCCCATGTCAGCCACTGGGCCAGGCCCACCACCATCCAAGTGCCAGGGTAGTTTCCTAGCAGTGGGAATGAGATGGATAAGGAAGTCAGGGTGGTCCCTGGAGAAGCAAGTTGGAATTAGGAAGCATTGTAGTCTTCAAAAAAAAAGTCATTACACTGTATATAGCCTTTTGTCCCGCTGCTGGGCATAGAGCCCAAAGAGGTCAAAGACAGAGAGAAAGATGTGTATACACACACACACACACACACACATCACATATATATACACATATATACACACATACACATACGTACACATGTGTATGTGTGTATGTATATTTATTTATTTATAGCAACACTTTTGGTGGTAGCAAGAAAAAACTGCACCAGAACGTCTATCATTTGGATAATGAAGAAACAAGCTATGGTACATGAATGTGATAGAATGTTGTTGCACTATAATAAATGACAAATGTGAAGGAAGGGGCAGGGAAGCATTTATTAAGTACCTGTTAGGTACCAGGCACTTTGCTAAGATTTTTAAAAATATCTCATTCAAAACTTGGGAAGACAAATACGAATTGATAGAAAGGGAAGCAAGCAGAGCCAAAGAAATAATTTATATGATGACCACAATGATGTAAATGGAAACAGCAGGGAAAGATTTCAGAACTCTGATTAATGAAATAACCGGTCTTAATTCCTGAAGACTAACATGGAAACATACCACCCCCATGTCCATAAACAAGTGATGTGGAATGAGACATACGTAGTAAGACATGGAAGATATGTTGGTTGGTTTTCGTTTAATTGAATTTCTTTGCCATATAGAAGGATTCTTTAGGGGTGATGAGGTTATTGGGAAGTTACAACAATTTTTTAAAATTTACCAATAAAAAATTATTTTCTTTTAAAAGCAGCAAGTTGGAAACCAAACATACAAGCAAATCAAACATAGAGTAGGGTGTTCAATCAGTTTGGCAAGTGATGCCTCCTTATGAAGTCTTCCCTGATTTCCCTTGTGGGTCACAAGTTTCACTTTGGATCTCATATGGCATTTTGTCCTGCATTAAACATATTTATCTTGTAACTTTTATTTTTATACTAATACTTTTGTGTTTCATCCTCTTACTGAACTATGAGCTTTGTGAGGGTAGAAATGTTGTGTGACTTAGACTTCAAGCCTCCCCAATGCCTGGCACAGGACATTGAACACAGTAGATACTTAATTAATGCTTGATGAATGAATGACTGAATGAATGTCAACTTCTGGGCAGCGATGGTAGAGCTCTACATGACTAGGATTATACCTCAGATTCCAAGCTGGCACCAGGGGGAGCGAAAGGAGATAGGTGACAAATAAAAAGTATTGGAAGACAGAAATGGGCAAGAGTAGCAGCAGCCCTCCAATTTTTAGGTTGAGAAATAGAGCTATAAGTTGGTCACAGTAAAGTGGGGGGCAGGGAGATGGGGCAGAGGGGTATTGCCAATCAGACATTGAACCATCAAAGATAACATAGAGCTTAAAGAGTCAGAGTCAGACAAGGATTGTGATGGAGGCAGCTCACGCTGGCTGGTGAGAGGCAATTGTTAAATTTTAAGCATGAGAAGTTACAACTTGGAAATTGACAAATGCTACAAATAGGGCTAGATTTATTGTTTTATTGACTTATAGAATTAAGAAAGTGATGAAGAAAATTTTAAGAATGTAAATTAAACTTAAAAGTGTATAGCGAACACATTTTTTTCAGAGCCAAATGTTAAACATTTACCAAGCACACCCCTGGTTGGAAGGTTTTTTAAAGATCCTCTAATATGCCCTACAATTTTACAGAAGTGAATTTTTGAAATCCAAAGAGATGAAGGGAATTACCCAAGGTAACATAGAGAGTAAATGACAGTCAGGATTTGAATCCAAATTTTCTAACTCTATATTCAGTGTTCTTACCACTCATTACATCATGCTGCCTACTACCTGTCAATACAATAAACTAAATTAGTTTTGTCACAGCAATATATTTTACTTATCTGCATATATTATTCACATATAAAATTACTACCATGCTCAAACCAACTGAGTCAGTGAGCTACATAGATGTTGAGTCTGGTAGACATGATGGAGGGCAGTTAGGTGGCGCCATAGTGCGCAGAGCCTAAAGTCAAAAAGCCTCATCCTCTTGAGTTCAAATCTGGTCTCAGACACTCACTAGCTGGGTGACCCTGGGCACATCACTTAACCTTGTTTTGTCTCAGTTTCTTCATCTGTAAAATAAGCTGGGGAAGGAAATGGCAAACCATTCCAATATCTTTGCCAAGACAACACCAAATGGGGTCACTGAAAAGTGACTGAACAACAAGCCTCACATTTGAAATAAACATCTCTCAGGCATCTCAAGCTCATCATGTCCAAAACAGGATTCATCTTGCCTCCAATGTCACCCCTATCTCTGTGGAGGACCCACTATCCTTCTAGTCACCCAATTAGACGGAAATTGCTACATTTCTCAGACTCCTCACTCTCTCACTTACCTCCCACATCCACTCAATTATCCAAATCTTTTCTTTTCTACCTCCATCACATTTGTCTCTCACCACTCACACAGCCAAGCCCTCATCAGCCCTCATGTAGACTATCACAAAGGCCTCCTACTTGGTCTCCCACACTCAAAATCTCTCTCCACTCCAATACATCCTCTCCACCTCTACCAAAGTTACCTTCCTAAAGTGCTTTATTCCAGTGGTGGGATTCAAATGAATTAACAACCGGTTCTCCACAGAACCAAGCTGAGGTGCCACCCCGCCACCCAACAACCAGTTTGCAGAGCTAAACCTAAGGTTCTACCAAACCGGCTGAATCCCACCCCTGCTTTATCCCCCAAAGGGCACAAGGTTGGGTGATATTACCTCCTAGTAAATAAAATCCAATGGTTCCCATTATCTCTGGGATTATATGTGTGTGTATACATACACACACGTGCATTTTTTTACTTTGTATAAGCATATATTAATATTTCCATATTTTATGAGTGTGTATGTGTAACACCAGCTTCAGTATATATATATATACATATATGTAAATATGTGCATACATATATACATACATGTACACATATATACACACACTTTTCTATTTGACATTTAAAGTCCTTCACAACCTAATCCCAACCTACCTTTCCAGGCTTATTTCAAATTACTCCTATCTATACTCTTTATTCCAGCCAAACTGGCTTTCCTGTTGTTCCTCACACCCAACATTCCATCTCCTCTCCCTAGCACTTTTCATTCAAAATGACTTTTCTTTCCTTCATTCATTCACTCCATGTCTGTACTAGCTGTTCCCTGTGCCTAGAATGCTCTCCCTCTTCATGGGTGTGTGTGTGTGGGTGTGTGCATGTATGTATGCATACGCACATACTTAGGGGATTTCAAGATGAGTTTGGTCATTACTTTCTGTTAGCCAAAGGATACAGGGTATCTGGGTGGCATCATTCCAATTCCTCAGCAGACCTGGACAGCTTACTCCATTCACTTTCCTCCTAATCTCAAAGCAGAAGAGGAATGACCTTCACATCCGTCCAGGCAGCCCAGAATGGAGAGTGTTTTTAGTTTCCCACCAATGTACCTCCTGGTTGGCAAGTCTCTCCAGAGCAGCAGAAGTCAGAATGGCCCCTCCCAGCCTCCAAAGACTTTCATTCTGGTCAGATACCAGCCCTCACCAGAATATTTAAGTACTACCAACACAGGAAACTTCCCAATTTACTATAAACCTATGTTGGGATTTAATATGAGACAGATCTGTCTTGGGCCTCCCCCATGAGAGTTTAGTGTAAGTACCCAAAGGGTCCAGGAATCCCCATTCTTGCCTGCTCCCTCCAAAACAAAAACCCCAAACCCCATCGCTGCTTTTGTATCACACAATCACAGAAACATCTCAGAGACAGAAGGACCTTCAGCAGCCATACCTGGCCAAGAATTCCCTCTATAACACAAGAGACAAGTGGCTATCTGGCCTTTGTCTGAAGACCTCCAGGGAGAGGGGAGCCCACTTAACTCTGGAAGCAGCCCACTCTGCTGTTGGTGGGCTCTTTTTTTTCAGAGGCAAGCCTAAATTAGTCTTTTTTAAATATCCACCCTTTGTTCCTACTTCTGCCCTTTGGGGCCAAATGAATCCTTCTTCCATAGGACAGCCCTTCAAATACCTGAAGACAGCTAGAATTCCCCTCTCCTTTCCTCCTCTCCCCAAGTATTCTCTTCACGAGTCTGAACCACCATAGTTCCTTAAATTTCTGCTCATTCAACATGAATCCAAGGCCCTCCATCTTATCCATGGCCTTCCTAGACCTGAACGCAGTATTTCAGATGTGGTCTGAACAGGTCGTAGTACAGAGGCATTAAGACCACCCTAGGGCTGGGTGTACCTCTGGTAATACAGCCTAAGATGGCAGCCATATCATGCTCAGCTTGTAGTCCCCTGAAATCCACAGATCTTTTTCAGTCAAACTGCTATCTTCCCTACACATATAACTTTTATTTATGAACCTGATTTTTTTTTGAACCCAGATATTAAGATTTTGCATTAGTCATTGAATTTCAAATACAAATTATTTTATTCAACCCAGTGTTCTAGACTCTCAGGAACTTTTGAATCCTGGCTTTGTCACCCAGGGCTTTAAATCATCTATAAATCTGATGAGCACACCATATGTCTTTATCCAAGGAATGGATAAAAGTGTTAACTATTAACTATTAGGGCCAAACATAGATCCTTTCAAATTGTTATCTTGGTTCTAGTATGCCACAATTTATAAATTAAGTATAGGACAAGACATTGAGTTATGGAATCCTCAAATTAGGGATTTCAGCAAAGCTGTTCCCAGATCCACAGGGAGATTGTAAATTCCTTTACATCTTTTTGGGTCAAATCCTGGGAGGGTATAGTGGGTATGGTGGGTATGAGAAAAGGCACAGAGAAACCAACTTACAAAAAGCATGTGACTCAGAAGGATTCCCTACTGAAAGAAGACTGTCCCCACAAAGAATAAGGACCATACCAATGGCTTCAATAGTTTAGAATGGAAACAGATGGGAGGAAAGGATGCCTACCTGGACTTCCCGTGTATGGTAGGCGATGATCAAACCCAGAAGGATGATGGTGGACAGACTGATAAGGCATTTCAGGGCCAAAGAAAACATGGAATCCTGAAAGGGAAAAAAATGAAAGAGAGAATTAGAAGACAAGAGGAGCAGGGACAGAGTGGAAGAAACAATCTTATGTTACTCTAGGACAAGACGGGAAAGACCAACTAACTATTCACCAGGTGCCCAGAGGAGTGTGATATTTCAGGAGGCTCTAAGAGTAGGGATGACAACGGAACCTTTGGAAATGGGTGAGTACTTCCTAAAACCTACTTTCATAAGAACTTAGAATTAGAGCTGAAAGGGGTCTTACAAGACCATCAAATCCAAATCCCTTCATTTTTACAGATGAGGAAACTGAGTCATAGAGAGGCTAAATAACTTGGCCAAGGTCCCACAGGTAGCAAGTAGCAGAGACAGGATTTGAACTCACATCCCCCAAACCCTATTGCCATTATACCATACTGTGTTCACTTCTGGCTTATGGCTCAAAGAAAGGACTATTGAGTAAGAAGAGACAAGCAGAACAGGCAGGATACGGCAGGCAACAAGAGTGGAATTCTACAGCCAAAAACCAGAGCCCACCTGAAAGGAGAAGCTGGACAGTGCCTCCTTAGCAGCGTTCTGGCCTCCACTCCTTTGCTCCAGTCCTACCTTCCACATCCTCTGAATAGGAGGTGGGGAGTATCCCACTGGGAGACCAAAATAAAACCTCGCCCCTTCACAAATAGTCATTAAATTTGTGGCGGCGGGGAGGGGTCAGAGCCAAGATGGCAGCTTGAAATTCATCATGGCAGCTAGGTGGTAAAACAGTGTTGGGTTTGGAGTAAGGGAGACCTGAGTTCAAGTCCTGTCTCAGACATTTACCAGCTATCCAACTCTGGGCAAATCCCTTAACCTCTCTCAGTCTCGGTTTCCCATATATAAAAATGAGGCTGCTAATAATGATGATTACCTTGCAAGGTTGTTGTGGGGATAAAATGAGATATACGCAAATCGCTTTGCAAATTTTAAGTTGTTACATAATAATAAGAACAAGTAGCGTCTATATAGTGTACTAGGGTTTGCAAAGCACTTTACATATGTTAACACATTGAATATACAGATGCTGGCTATTAAAGTACATACTATGTGCAGCCCTTAGACCAGGACAAGGAAGAGCCAATTCTTTCTCTCATAGTGCTTACTGTCTAAGACTCGTACATCAAGAAGAGAACGTAAAATGAAATCTTTTCCAAGAATTCTACTCCTGTGTCCCGTTAGGTCAGGGGGGTGGCCCTGTATCCTCCACTTTCTCCCAACTTCTAGATACTCTCCCTCTAAAGTTACCTTACCATCGTAACCCATCCTCCACTCAGCAGCCAAGGTGATTTTGCTAAAGCATAGATCCGCCTGAGATATTCCTCTGCTCAAGGAATTTCAGTGACTGCCTATTACCCTTAGGATCAAATGAAAAACATGAAGTTGGCATTCAAAGTTCATGTTCTAGTCCCTTCCTATCTCTGGTTGGCTTATGTTTTACTCTATTCATTGAACACTTTAATCAGTTCTGCCAGCCTCCTTGTAGGTCCTTGAACACGACATCCTGATTCCCGTCCCCCATCACTGACAGCCTACCGGGCCTTCATCTCTTAACTTCCTAGTTTCCTTTGAGACTTGGCTCAAATCCCACCTTCTGCAGAAAGACTTTCCCGATCCAGCCCACAGCAGCCCTCCCCTCAACAGCTCGTGTCTTCCCAATGAGACTTTCTCCATGTCTGTCTCTCTCTCTGACTCTCTTTCTCTCCTTGTCTGTCTCTTTCCATAAATGTCTCTCTCTCTCTCTGACTCTCTGTCTCTGCCTCTGTCTCTCTGTCTCTCTCTCTCTCTCTCTGTGTCTCTCTCTGTCTCTGTGTCTGTCTCTCTGACTCTGTCTCTCTCTACACACATACACATATCTATACATCTCCATGTACATACAGATATGTGTGTGCACGTATATACATATATATCTTGTCTGTGCCTGATTATTCATATATTGTCTCATCTATTGGAATGCCATCTCCTTCAGGGCAGTAACTACTTTTTGTATTTCTTTGTATCCATGCTTGGCATATAGTCAATGTTTATAATAAAGGCTTTTTGCCTCACTGACATATGACAGCCCCTCCATTACTCGTTGATTGATGAATTGAGGAGAGGCAAGCCCCAAATGGGGACATGAAAAGTCGGACATGACTGAAATGACTGAATAACAACAGTAACATTGTGGCATAGTGGAAAGAATACTGGCTCTGGAGTCAGAAGACCTGGGTTCCAATTCCACCTAGGATGTTTATTATACGTGATCTTGGGCAAGACACTTTGATTCCCTGGGCCTCCATCTCTTCTCTTTTTGGCAGTCTGTAAGCATTTATTAAGCCCTTACCTTGTGCCAAGAATTGTGCCAAGGGCTTCCTCAGTTTCCCCATATATAAGATGAGGGAGTGGACAGGTTGAAGTCCTTCTGTGATCTACTTTGTACATATCTGCGTGCACCTGTGCACGTACATGCTGTCTCCTACCATTAGAACATAAACTCCTTGAGGGCAAGGACTGTTTTTGCCCCTTTTTAATGTCCCCAGCACTTAGCATAGAGCCTGGCACATAGAAAGTGCCTAATACATTTTGGTTGACTATTGGCTTCTACCAAAATGGAGTTTCTTAGACATCTGTAGCTCTGGAAGTGGGGAAACCCTCCTAATACTGAAGGAACACAAGAACAAAAACCCTTTGTAGGCAAAAGAAATAAAATTGGAATTTGTTGAACACCTACTATGTGCAAGGGGTGGCTAGGTGGCACAGTGGAGTCAGGAAGACCTGAGTGCAAATCCAGCCAAAGACACTTACTAAGTGACCCTGGGCAAGTCACTTACCCCTGTTTCCTCATGTATAAAATGAGCTGGGGAAGGAAATGGAAAACCACTCCAGTATCTTTACCAAAGTAGGGGAGGAGACAAATGAGAGAAAGCCATAGTCCTCTCTTCAAGGATACTCTTCTCTGGAAGTGCTTCTTGGCCTCTAGACACAATCCTTACTCCTTCCAGGAAAGCCCACTAGGACCCGTAGCCTCTGTAGAAGGCATCTGGAGTGGAGGGATAGTAGATCTTTCAGGGCAGGGTCAGTGAAAGGAAGAAGAGCTCAATCTACTCTTAGGTGGTACCCCTAATGGTCTAGAATGGCAATTCTCAAACTTTTTGACCTCAGGATCATTTTAAATTCTTTAAAGCATTTTGAGGACTCTTCCAAAGAGCTTTTGTTTATGTGGATTATATCTTTCTATATTTACCATATTAGAAATTATAACATCTTAGTGTTGTTATGAAAATAGTTTTGACCTCGTGGTCCCCCTGAAAGGGTCTCAGGGACTCTTAGGGTTCCCTGGACCACACTCAGAAAACTGCTGACCTAGCAAATAAACATGTCTTCTAAGGGAAATGAACTGGGGAATGATTCTGGAGATTTTAAGCTAGGCAATATTCATAATTTTCTTCTCATAGGAATCTGAATGCACCAGGGCAACTTCTTTTGTCTCTGTGGAGGGGTTTAGATGTGGTTCATATTGATCCCTTTTCATACCCTGAGCCCTTTGCGAGGCAGAAGTTGCCTGGATTTAGACCTCAAGACTATTTCGACCTTTTCAGAAGGCAGAGTGAAGAAGATGGGGTTGTTTTCTGGCTATGGCCAGAATTATCTTTCCACTTAAATGGCTTTGGCCTGGTCAGAGACAAGACAGATATTCTGGGTCAGTGGAGTCTCTGGGAGCATTATCGAGCACTCTTTATGCCCTAGAGATCATATTTTTGCCAGTAATCTCCATGGTATGCCAATAAAGACACACACACACAAGTCATTTTTAAAAAAGATAAATTTTAAAATAAATACAGTTGGATCAGGTCAAATGACACTGGCTTACTAAATTCCATGGGGGCTGGGCCCAGGCCTTATCTAAACCTTTACTCTGCCCTCCACTGTCCAGCAAAGTCTCTGCATACATACAGTGGCTGTTTAATAGGCTAAAGGCTATTGAAGGCTAAAAGATTGGAATAGAAAATTTACTTGTACATTTAAAAATGGAATGATTTTCTGTGCTTCTTGGCAGAGTCAAAACAAGAATTGTTTACAACTGGGGCATGTGGCAGAAATAGTGTTTGGGGCTCAAGCATGGCCTCAGTTGGGGAGCGAGAAACCACACTGACCTATAGGTAGTGGACAAAGACCCTGGCATCAGGCACTTAAGGGCAAGGCTAGGGCATAAAGGTGAAGGGGTAGGAAGCAGGGAAGGGCAAGAAAATAATCACTCCAGCCCACCATCAAATAGCTTTCTATTTAAACCTTGCTAACCAGGCGCTAAACTTGATTGTTCCCACAGCTGAAGGACATTGCATATGGTCCACGCCCTCTAAATTAGGTGCCCTAGAGCAAAGTCCCAGTCATCCTGCCCTAGTCATGGCTCTGATTCTTGGTCTTTACTGGAGCTGGCCACCCTATAGTTTTTTGATGACTAGGATTGACACAGGCCTAGTCAGCCTCTTGCTTAAACATCCTCTCTCCCAACAGGGTAAGCCCAAGAACATTTAACACCGCTTTCAACTAGTTCACATCTAGGAAATAACAAATGAGATCATAGGGCTGGAAGTAATCTCAAAGTCATCTGGTCTCTCCCCCAGTCCACCAGGGAGACTGCACTGGAACCTGCCTAGTTTTCATGGAATCCTTCATTCCACCAACTACCACTTAATCTTTATTATCTTCTATGAGAAAAACACCGAGGGAGATAGAAAGATGATTGAGACATAGTGCCTGGTCTCAAGGAGTTTACAATTTACTAAGAAAGCTAAGATGTGTACAAACAAAAATAATATAAAATAGAATTCTCCACCAAAGACCTCCTCCAGTGCCTTGTAGTGACACAGTAATGACCCAGGCGTTATGTCAAAGCTACTACCTCCTCCTTTTATGGCTACTGGTCATGGCCAGAATTTTTTGTTCAGTCATTTTTCAGTCTTCATGACCCCACTTGGGGTTTTGTTGGCAAAGGTACCGGAGTGGTTTGCCATTTCCTTCTCCAGCTCATTTTATAGATGAGGAAATTGGGGCAAATGGGGTTACGTGACTTGCCCAGGGTCACACAGTTAGTAAGTGTCAGAGACTGAATTTGAACTCAGGAAAAGGAATGCTCCTGAGTCCAGGTCTGGTACTATCTCTACTACTCTGTCCACCTATCTTCCTACTTAAATTTCCCTGGTTCTCAATGCCTAGGCCAGCAGGGTACAAACTCTGACTGATCCTTTCCAGTAAGAAAGGCTTTGAGAACCCGCCTGGAGATGTTCATCATCAAAAGCTCGGCCTCAGGGTGTTTAATTTTTCTTGGCTACAAGAACCCCAGGAATAGCCTCCTAAGGCATGGAGAGGTCTGCAGTGTTAGAAGGAATACGAAGGACAAACAACTCCCCACCTCTCCCCTTGAATCCTCTGAATTTTGGAAGGATAGAAGAGAATAGCAGCAGATAAAGAGGTATGAACAAGACGCTGTGTGAGCTCTAAGGAGACTATCACAAGAATCCAGGTGAGAGGCACTAAGGACCTGGGCTAGGAGAGTGGCGATGGGGAATGGAAAGGGACAGACATAAGATAAGGAAGGAGTCAAAGACAACCAATGTCATTGTTGTTTGGGCCAGCTTAGGTGGTGCAGTAGATAGGGTTCTGGGCCTGAAATCAGGGAGACTCATCTCCCTGAGTTCACATCTGGACTCAGACACTTCCTGGCTGTGTGACCCTGGGCAAGTCACTTAACCCTGTTTGACTCAGTTTCCTAATCTGTAAAAAGAGCTGGAGAGGGAAATGGCAAACTACTCCAGTACCTCTGCCAAGAAAACCCCTGGGCAAGTCCCTTAACTCTGTTTGCCTCGGTTTCCTCATCTGTAAAAATGAGCTGGAGAAGGAAATGGCAAACCACCCCAGTATCTCTGCCAAGAAAACCCCAAATGGGGTCACAAAGAGTCTGATATGACTGAACAACAACATGTCCTAGGACATTTTTCAGTGATGAAGCAATAGGTGATTAAAGGAACTATTTTTTCATTTGATTTCAATTATTTTTTTTTAAACAACAGAGCTTAGCACTAACCTCTTTCATTGG
Source organism: Trichosurus vulpecula (assembly GCF_011100635.1). Taxonomy (NCBI): domain Eukaryota; kingdom Metazoa; phylum Chordata; class Mammalia; order Diprotodontia; family Phalangeridae; genus Trichosurus; species Trichosurus vulpecula. The sequence goes on along the minus strand of NC_050576.1, from coordinate 162,805,495 downwards.
AAGGCTGGCTGATTGCTGGATTTGAATCATGGTCATATTACTTACCAGCTTGTGGCCTTAAATAAATCCCTTCCCCTCTCTGGGACTCAATCGTCCCATCTGCAAAGTGAGGAAGGTTGCGCTAGGTAGCCTCTAACATCCTTTCTCTCTAGATCCGGGGATTCCACACTTCATTGGGTCATCTTGCTTTGTTCTTATCAGAGGAGACAAGAAGTCAAGTGTGAATGAAGTGAGGAGCCCTTTGTTAGGAAAACACTTAGAATCTGTGTCAATCCTCCTTGTCAGGCAGTAGGGGAGAGCGCATCTTGAGTCTTTCTTCATGATACCGCTCTAGTCTATGGAGACACCTTGACCAGGATTATATTACTGTTTGTGGTATTCCATGTAAATGCCTGGGGATCAGGGACCACCTATTAATGCAGAGCCCTTAGTAGACAGGACTGTCAGGCACCTGATAGGCTTCTAGCGATAGACACAGCTGTCAGGTGTGCAGAGTGGTTAGGCAGGTGAAAAGATCTCTAGATTTAAAGTCGGGGAGGAGGGGTGGTATTAATTGTTTTTGTTCAGTCATGCCTGATTCTTTGTGACCTCACATGAGGTTTTCTTAGCAAAGGTACTGGAATGGTTTGCTATCTCCTTTTCTGGTTCATTTTACAGATGAGGAAACTGAAGCCAGTAGGGTGAAGTGACTTGCCCAGGGTCACACAGCTAAGCGTCTAAGGCCAGATTTGAACTTAGGAAGATGAGTCTTCCTGATTCCAGGCCCAGCGCTCTATCAAATATACCACCTAGCCACCCTAAGACACTGGAATGGTTTGCCATTTCCTTCTCCAGCTCATTTTTACAAATAAGGAAACTGAGGCAAAGAGTTAAGTGACTCGCCCAGGGTAACACAGCTAGCAAGTGTCTAAGGCCAGATTTGAACTAAGGAAGATGAGTCTTCCTGACTTTGGGGCACACCACCACCTAAAGTCAAGAAACTTGCATCCAAATCCTGGTTCTATTACTTTGTAGCTGGATGTCCTTGGACAATTCACTTCCTCTCTCTGGGTCTTAGTTTCCTCATCTGTAAAATTGGGGTATTGGGTGTAGGCTAGATGATCTCAAAGAGTTATTTCATGCTAAATCTATGATCCTAAGTTCTCTGATCCTCATTTTCTTCATCTGTAAAATGAAAATAGGAGGGGGCTCATCAACATAATCATTATCAAAGATTTTCTTGGAGTAAATTCTGGGTGGGAAGAGCAAACCAAAGAAAGAATATGACTTTTGGGGGGTCAGCCCTTGAAATTGGAGTTGGTCTGAGTAAGCACCAAGTCTTGGTCACTAAAAACCAATCAGGAACAATCTGTGTTCTCTTAACAAGGCTCTCAACCAAAAAGGCACACCTAAATTGTCCATGGGGAGATGCCCATCAGGTATCCCAAAGGTGAACCATCCTGGAAACTCATCAAGCCCATGAAATTGATCAGAAGACTCCGCCGCTCTGCCCTCCTTACCCTCGGACACCTAAGTCCAATATTGTCGGAGGGACCAAATTGAGATCACATTGGTAAATTACTCCATTACAGAGAAGTATGACTCAAGTGACAGTTATTAAGCACACCATGTTTCAGCGCCTATCTTTGGATCCATAGAATCGCTAGGCCTACATCATAGAAAGCTATGTTAAGGGTGAATAATTGGATTACTGAATTCCGGAAGAGAAAGGGAACACAGAGGTCATTTAGCCCAACCCCCTCATTTGTTAGAGGAAGAATCTGGAGCACAGAAAAGTGACTCCTCTATATTCATATGGCTCATATGTAGCAAATGCAGAATGTGATTCATAGGACATATTTCTATTGTGCTTTAGGATTTTTCAGAGTTTCTTCTCATAACTACCCTGCGAGGTGGATCGGTTGTATCAAACTTAAATAGAAATGGGGACCACAAATCTGTCATTAAGGATCCCTGCGGGGTGCACATTGGCTTAGAAAACCACATATGAACTTCATTCAAGTTCTCTCGTATTTTGGTTAGTTTTGCTAAATATTTCTCAGTTGGCCATTCTTGGGAGTGTTACTGCTGTGTCTGAAATCTCTGAGAAAGATGGCAGAAGTATTGTTACCCTTGTTTTGTAGATAGGACATCAAGTCCCAGAGAAGTTAGGTAACTTAGCCAAGGTCACAAAAGAATAAGTCTCGGGGCGGGACTGGAACTCTTATCTTCTCACTCTTTTCCATCACACCCAAGAGTTCCAACCCTATTTCCTTTGCAACTAGAGCAGAGGCCAACAAACAGTGAGCACCTTCTGAGCGTTTGTTAACTAACATTCAGCTGTTTGGAGGCCACAGGAGATGTCATTAAGAATCTGGAGTGGCAGCCCCCCAAAGTGGATCTAACAAGGCACTGTCCAGATTTGACAGCTGCTGTGCAAGCGGATGGGAACCAAGGCTGGCACCCAGCCACTGACACCAGCCCACATCAGGCCATCTGTCCCCACAGCCAGGCTCCCCTCATTCACTCGCATGGTCCTGCGCACACCTCATTTGCCCCTCCAACAACATGCTAGCTTCCATTCCCTTTCACCGTTAGCTCGGCCCCCGCAGCTTTGGCAGAAGGTGATGGAATATCCGACTTGGGTTCCTGATCCGGCTATATAAATTGCTATGCTACCCAGCATCAGAGTTTACAGAGGAAAGACCAGAATTATAATGATTACAGTAGATCTTCCTGGAGGCTCTGAAGTTTTGAATGTGTTTTATCATTTGAAAGCAAAAAAGAAAAAATCATCTATCGCCCTTGAGAGATATTAAATGAGAAATCACAGCATTGATTAAGCACAGGAGGTACCTATACCTTCTATAAACTCCATCCAAGCTTTATATTATGGTTGCTGTTCCTATTATTAACTAGCTCTGATATGGTGCCTTACAACTGGCAAACTACTTTACAAATATTATCTTATTTTATCCTCATAAACCTAAGAGGCAGGTGCCATTATTATCCCATTTGGCAGATGAGAAAACTGAAGCAGGCTGTAGTTAAGTGACTTGCCTAGGGTCACACAGCTAGTAAGTGTCTAAGACTGGATTTGAACTCAGGTCTTCCCGATTCCAGGTCCAGCATTCTACCCACTGTACCACCTAGCTGCTTCATAATGTTTTATGGTCTAATGTTCCCGCTAGCCAGGCTTTCCCAAGTCCATGCAACTGCTAGTGCCTTCTCCTCCAAGATGACTTAGATTCTGCTTTACGTGTTTTGTCTATATCTATGAACATTTGTGTGTATATGTGTGTGTGTCTATGCTGTCTCCCCTGTTAAAATTATATATGTGTGCATAGCATGTAAATATATACACATACATATCTTTAAGGTTTGCAAAGTACTTGCACATGTTATCTTATTTGATTCTCACAAGCTTCTGAAGTAGGTGCTTTTTTATCTCAATTTTACAGATGAGAAAACAGAGGCTGAGAGAGGTTTAGTGACTTACCCAAGGTCATCACATATAATATCTGAGGTAGGATTTGAACTCAGCTTTTCCCCACTCCAAGTCCAGCCTTCTATGCATTATACCACCTAGCTGTCTAGAATGTGAGCTCCCACAGGGCAGGGACTCCTTAATTTGTGTTTTTGCATCCCCAGGGTCATACACATTGCCTGGCCTGTGACATGGGCTGAGTTAGTGCTTGCTTGATTGAATGACTGACCTTCTTATTATCATCCCTGAGACTCAGAAGGCTTTAGTGGCCTGGATGAAATGGAATATTTTTGTTTTTCTGGCAAAGGATGCAGACATCAAACAATAGACAGAATAAAGATCCTATGTGCACCCTGTGTTAGGATACATCAAAAGTACTGTGTGTGTGTGTGTGCACGTGCGTATGTGTGTGCGCACGTGCGTATGTGTGTGCGCATGTGTGCCTATGTGTGTGTATGTGTGTGCGCATGTGTGTGCATCAGCGCTCCAAGGCTCTGTAGTTCCATTGGTGTGCATACACTTTCCACCCCAATAGATCCGGACCCCTTGAGGGTTGCTGGGCTTGAACATTCATTCTCTTTTGCTGCCTCACTGTTGATGACCAGCTTAGCTAGCCCAGACCTTAGACACTAAGTCCAGCACAGGCCCCACAGTCAAAGCTTTTCTTCTTGGTCAGAACCACAACTGCATATACTAGGCTGGCATTGCCCTCAAGGTCACCTCTGTGCCACAAGGAGGCAAGCTGGGGTCAGAAATCTAGAGCTGGAAGGGCCCTTTGAGATCATCTCGTACAACCCTTTCATTTAACAGAGGAGGAAACTTCAGCTTGGAAGCAATAAGTGGCCTGCCTGTGATAACATGGCTAGGAAATTTCAGAGGCCTTCCTGACTCCTGTCCCCTGTATCAAGGCCTTTGGCTATCAGAATGAGGGTTTTAGTGCAACTGTGTATATATCTCATGTTACAGATGAGGAACTGAGGCAAACAGGGTTAAGTGACTTACCCAGGATCACACGGCTAATGAGTGTCTGAGGCTTCTTGACTCCAGGCCCAGAATGTTATCCACTGTGCCACCTAGCGGTGTGCATGTATGCATGTGCATGCGTGTGTCCATATATGTATGTGTACATGTGTACGTGCACATTGTGTACCTGTACATACACACACATGTATATACACACATATCTTTGCCAAAGGTTTTTTGCAAACTGACCCCAGAGCCAGTGTTCTTTCCAATGTGGCATGCTTGGCATGCTGCCTCTCACTCTTCTTAGCTCAGACAAGCCTCCCAGACTTTGCCACTTGATTTAATTGGTATACGGTGGGGAGGGGGGGGGTGCCAGAAGAGGCTGAGTACTCCTGGAAGTCAGTCAACTAACTCATTACTGACCAGTGAAACTCCACAGAACCTCTCTGCGACATTCATTTCAGCCCTAGAAATATGCAGAAATAGATGGTTAATATTCTAAGGAAACTGAGGAAAGTGAGTACTATGGGATGCCTGAGTGGTCCAGTAAGAGGCGAGACATGTGTCTGTATAAATACACGTGTGTATGTATACCTGTGTGTAATCATATGTATATACACTCATATAAACACATGTGCAATACATGTATCATATATACACGTACATGTATGCATATATATTTGTAATCTTGGTCAATCTCTGTTTACCTCTGTTTTCTCATCTATAAAATAGGGATAAGAAGGGCACCCACTTGCAGGGTTACCGTGAGTCTCAAGTGAGACAATGTCTGTAAACACTTCACAAACGTTAAGGAGTTCGATAAATGCCAACTACCATTATAGCTATTCCTCTGAGTGTGTGTGAAACCACATATTGAGTGGCCACATTTGATTAAATGTGCACGATAATAAGTGTGACATCGTGTCTGTTTGTGTGCATATAGGTGAGTAAATGTGCATGCCTGTTTTCCAGGGTGTGACTCTAGTACTTCTGTGAGTTTGTGTGAGTGTGTAATGTTGCTTCATTTTTGCCTTTATGTCTCCAGTGCTTGGCGGCCCTGCCGGGAACACGGTAATCATTTGATAAATGCTTGTTGACTGAGTGTTGTACTTGGAGGTATTAGGGCAGGTCCATTGTGATTTCCTGAGACTAGAACCATCCAAAGGGATCAGCAAAAAAAGTCAAAAGTCAATGTTAACTCACTTTGGCATCTAATTCACCTGCAAGACTTCCCTAAGTTCTAGTGAATGCAACTTGGGGAATTGATTCTCAACTACTTTCTTTTAATAATTTAATATTTGCCCCTCAATTTCATGGAAAGACTCCAAAATTGATTGATATTCAGCATTAGCAGAATATTGTGGCTCTGGAATGGATGTCCTAATTAGACACTCTTGCTAATTAATGCTATGCAAATTAAACCAGCCCCTTATTCACTGCCAAGTAGCACTGTCTTTTTCCTTGTTACTTATCTGTAATGCATGGTTCCTTTCCTTAGACCCAACACTATTGCAAATAAATGAGATCTGACACCATTTCTCCTCTTCTGTCCTTTTCCTATTTTCTCTTTCTTTTCTATTCTCTACTCCTTTCTTTCCCATTTCTCTCTCTCTCTCTCTCTCTCTCTCTCTCTGTCTCTCAATCTCTCTCTCTGTCTCTCATAGGATGACAGCATCAGAGATAGGAGGAGCTTCAGAATCCATAAAGTCCAATCTCCTGATTTTGTTGGTGAGGAAAATGAGTCCTGAGGCGGTTAAGTGCCCAAGGTCATATTGGTAATAATTGTTACTGGTAGGATTTGAACCTGGAGTCAAAGACTCCAGAGCCAATGGGTTTTTTTTCCATTGTAGCATATTACAACAGCATTATAGCAGAGCCAATGTATTTTTCCATGTAGCATTTTTCTTTTCTTAGCTAGGACTAATCCTTCCAGACTTCCCCACTTGATTTAATTGGCATGGGGGGGCGGGGTGGTGTGGAAGGGGAGGAGAAGAGGCTGAGTACTCCTGGAAATCAGTCAAATGCCTCATCACTGACCAATGAAACTCCACAGAATCTTTCTGTGACATTCTTTTCGGCATTGACAATATGCAGAAATATAAAATTAAGATTCTAAGGAAACTGAGGAAGGTGAGAAAGTACTATAAGATGCCCGACTGATCCAGTAAGAGGCAAGTCATGATTATGGAAGCTCCCTAACTGGAGAGGCTTATGTAGACCACTGCTCAAACACACTTACCAATGACACTAAAGTGAAACAAGTTTAAGAATAATGATTCGAATGGAATAATGATAATAGCTAGCATATGCAGCACTTCACGGTTTCCAAAGCACTTTACACATCTCGTTTTGTCCTCACAAGAATCCTAGGAGGGAGGTGCTATTATTCTCCCCATTTTACAGATAAGGAAACTGAGGCAGATATCAATTAAGTGACTTGCCCGGGGTCACACAGCTATGATGTGTCTGAGACAGGATTAAAACTCAGGTCTTCCCAACTCCAAGTCTATGCACTGAACCACCTAGTTGTTTAAATTGGTGGACAGAAATTCCCAGTAGCAAATACTGCCAAGTATTCACTTCCTCCAGCCCAGAAAGAGGTAGTGTGGTGCAATGGAAATAGCACTAGTAGTAAAGTCAGGAGACCTCAATAATACAGGAGGAGGAAGAGGAAGGAGGAGGAGAAGAAGAAGAAAGATGCAGGTGTAGAAGAAGGAGGAAGAGGAAAAGGAGAAAGGAGAAGGGGGAGGAGAAGAAGTGAACAAGAAGAAGAAGGAGGAGGAGAAGGAGGAGGAGGAGGAGGAAATAGTGGTAGTGGTGGTGGTGGTGGTGGTGGTGGTGGTGGTAGTAACAGTAGTAGTAGTAGTAATGATGGCTGGTATTTTATAGCACTTTACATACAATCATTTATTTGATCCTCACAGCAATGAGGATCAAAGGCAAAGAGATGCCATCTCTATCCCCATTTTATGGATGAGAAAACTGAGGCTCAGAGATGTTAATTCACTTGTCCAGGGTCACAGTAAATATACAAGGCAGGATTTGAACCCAAATCTTCCTGAGCAAAAAAACCTAGCACCCCCTCTGTTATGACAAGTCCTTCCTCTACTTACTTACCAGCACTATATCATCAGTTCACCACTCCAAATCTTAGTTCCCTTTATTCATAAAATGGGTATAAAATGTTTGCACAGGGCTGTTGTAGAGAAAGTGCTCTGTAAACCACTAAGGGCTATATAATTGTGACGTATCATTAATAATAAAGAAGTGGGGAACTTCTTTCCCTTAGGACATGGGGACTATGGGAGCTGGTCGCTATTCACCGTATAACCAAGATAAGTTTCATTCTAGGGAGAGTCCAGACAGAACACAGCACAAAAAATGGAACCCAGAGCCCTTGGCCAAGGACACCTGTCCTTGGGGCACAGAATGCAAGACAGGTAGATTTGGCAGAGGACGCTTGTCTGAAGATGATTCCGCTGGTAGCTGCCAACTATTTCCAAGGTCACGGCACTGGCTATGAAGAGGATATCCTTCCAGCACATTCCCTACCCCCAACATGGTGATAACCTTCCCCACCCCCACTGCTGCCTTCACTCTCACATGGGTACGGGGGAGAGAGAGAGAGAGAGAGAGAGAGAGAGAGAGAGAGAGAGAGAGAGAGAGAGAGAGAGAGCCCAGTCTTAGAGTTAAGAGAAACCTGGGTTCAAATCCCACTTCTGTCTCTTATGACCTATGTGACCAGAGACAAGTCCCTGAGAGTCTCTGAGCCATCCACATGGGAAGGATGGCACCTGAGATACAAACCTTCCCAACAGGGTTGTTGTGAGAAGCAAATGAGAGGATAGATGTCAAGAACTCTGTAAACTCAAGAAAGTTCTATGTAAATACCAACTGTCATTATTATTATCATTGTTATATGTTATATCTCTCTATGTGTCTTATCCCCCACTAGATCAGAAGCTCCATGAGGGCAGAGACCTCTAACCTGTGTAACTCTGCCAACGACTACTACAATGCCCTGCATCCAGTAAGTGATTAATAATTCTGTATTGGATCTTTTACTGTAGTTTGGAATCCATCAGAGGCCCACACATTGTCTCCCTCCATCCAACCACCAAACCCAGAACAAATACTCTAGTAGAGACTTCCCTAGGCTGACCAGCCTCCCGTAGAGCCCACACGATCACTGGAGACCTCTCTGACTCCCGCTACTATTACCGCCCACTCACATCTAACTGGTTGCCAAGTCTTATCCATCCTATCCCTAGTGTCTCTCCTATCCTTCCCACATCTTAATTGTCAGCTCTGACCCCCACCCCTCACTCCAGCCCTCACCTCTTCTTGCCTAGGCTATTACAGGAACATCCTGAGCAATGTTTCTGCCTCCAGCCTGTCCCCTCTCCAAACTCGCTACTCGGCAAATTTCTCTGAGGTGTTGCTCAGATGATGGAGCTCCTTTACTCAGAAAGACAATGCCTCGTGAGAGAGCTGACCCTGCTAGTCAGGGGTGTACACTGTGAATAGAAAGTAGGTTCTCAGCACAACCTTTCCAACAGTTGATATCTCCTAAGTCTTCCTCTGCTTCATATGCTGTTATTGATGGCAGGGAAAAATGAATGAGAAGGAAAGAAAGAGAGAGAGAGAGAAGGAGAGAGAAAGAAAGAAGGAAGGAAGGAAAGAAAGAAAGAAAAAGAAAGGAAGGAAGGAAAAGAAAAAAAGAAGGGAGGCTCATAGCTATTCATACCTGCTGCAGAATTGTTGGCCTTCATAGACTCATACCTTTTAGAGCCGGAAGGCACAACAGAGGTCATCTACTCCAATGGTGTCAAACTCAAACAGAAATGGATGCCTGAGAGCCATATATTGATGTGTTATTGTTGCTATTGAGTCATTTTCAGTCATATCTGACTCTTTGCGACCCCATTTGGGGTTTTCTTAGCAAAGATACTGGAGTGTTTTGCCATTTCCTTCTCCAACTCATTTTATAGATGAATAAATGGATGAAAACAGGGTTAATTGACTTGCCCAGGGTCACACAGCTAGCAAGTGTCTGAAGCCAGATTTGAACTCACAAAGATGAGTCTTACTGACTTTGGGCCCAGCACTCTATCCACTTTGCCCCCTAGCTGCCCCAGCTACCCTCAAGGAGCTTACCTTCTAACAGGAAGACAACACACAAAAGGGACCTGAGAAGCAGAGGGGACAAGAGGAGGGACCAAGGGGTAAACATCTGGAGATTCAAGAGAGGAACTGAGATAAAAGTGAGCATAGCTAGCCTGGGCACTTCCTTAAATGGAGGTTCTGGGCAATTACTCTCCAATCAAAGGGGGATACAGGGGAAGAGGCATCCCCAAGGTGGAGAGAGAAAGGTTCATAGAATCAGGGGACACAAAGTTCAATTGGGTGGAGGCATCTCAACCCTATGCCATCCTGGTCTCAGCAAGTTGACAGGAGGAAATATAAAGGATAAACATTACAGCAAAAGGAGTAATGAGTGCTTGAAATATCCTAAGTTTGAGAACCAGAAAGGATGTTGGAGAGCAACTCAACTGTGCCTTTCATTTTATCAATGGAGAACCTGGGGTCCAGAGGGACAGGGACTTTCCCAAGGTAAATAACAGAGAGCCTTCAAATCTCATGAAAAGAGATGGGAGATGACTGAGGGGGTTCAGAAGATGGAAGCAGAAGGCGGAGGGGGAGTTGGATGATAGAATCATCAGATGATGGACAGAAAATGAGTCATCAGTAATAGGCAAAACTGGATTTCCAAACAAAAGCTAATGAAGTCAAGAGAGGCAGGGGAGTCTTTCATTACAGCTGCTCAAAATACCATTACTCACCAAAAGGAAGGCGACCATGTTGGGTAGTCTCAAGGCACCCTGTCTTTTGGGCATTGCTAAAGAAAATGGCTAATTTGGAGCTGAGCTAAATTCTGATAGGTGGTGCAGTGGATGGAGAAGCAGTAGAGTCAGGAAGTTGTTATTCAGTGTTTCTTTCCGTGCTGTCTGTCTCTTCCTGACCCCATTTAGGTTTTTTTTGGCAAAGATACTGGAGTATGTTCTTCTCCTTACATTTCCTTCTCCAGTTCATTTTATAGATGAGGAATCTGAGTCAAACAGGGTTAAGTGACTTGCCCAGGGTCACACAGCTAGTAAGTTTCTGAGGCCAGATTTGAACTCAGGAAAATTAGTCTTCCTATTAAACCCTATCCATTGTACCACCTAGCAGTTAAGAAGACCTAGTTCAAATCTGACCTCAGATGTTTGACCCTGGGCAAGTCACTTAGCTTCTGTTTGCCTCAGTTGCCTCATCTGTAGAGTGGAGATATTAATAGCACTTACTTCCCAGGGTTGTTATGAGGATTAAATGAAATGATAATTGCAAAGTGCTTAACACAGTGCCTGGGACATAAGTAAGGGAAGTACTTTATAAGATGTTAGCTAGTAGGCTACTACTGCTGATAATGATAATGTGTAATAAAGGCAAACAGAAGGACCAAAAAGAAACCATCTTCCATATCGTAAGGCCCTTGGGTTGGGCAACGCCCCCGAGAGAGAGAAAGGGGTCATCCAGGAAATACTCCTACCCAAGTATTAAATTACACTGAGTCACCTCCATCTGCTTTATTCAGCGTTGCTTCATATACTACCATGTTTGTCTCCCCTCCTTTCCATCTTCTGTCCCCCCCCCCCTTCCAGTCTCACCTTTCTCCTCGTCTCCTCGGTCTGTCAGCCCAGGCTTGTCTTCCTCCTCACATCTACCTCATAGGCTCCTCAACTTCCTACAAAACTCAGCTCAAGCACCACTTCCTGCAAGGAGCTTGATCCCACACCCACACCCCCCGGCAGCAACTGCTTCTGCCTCCAAAGCGACTTTGTCTATACAATTTCACATTTACTTCTATGTCTATACGGTAGGGTTTTGTTTGTTTGGGGAGCGTTGTTTTGTTTTGTTTTTTTAAGAGCAGCTAGGTAGCACAGTGGATAGAGCGCCAGGCCTGGAGTCAGGAAGACTCATCTTCCTGAATTCAAATCTGGCCTCAGACACTTACCAGCTATGTGATCCTGGGCAAGTCCCTTAACTCTGTTTGCCTCAGTTTCCTCAGCTGTCAAATGAGCTGGAGAAGGAAATGGCAAATCACTGTGTGACCATGGGCAAGTCTGTTTGCCTCAGTTTCCTCAGCTGTCAAATGAGCTGGAGAAGAAATGGCAAACCTCTCTAGTATCTCTGCCAAGAAAATCCAAAATGGGGTCACAGAGAGTCAGATATGACTGAACAAAAATAAAATACATATTTTTCCCTCAGTAGAATGTAAGCTTCTTGAGGGGAGGGGTTGTTTTGTTCCTGACTTCATATCCCTAAGAGATAGTTGTTCATTGATTGATTTTTGTCTCCCTTTCTTTCTCCCTGCACCTGCCTCTCCATAGGTTCTATCCTAATTCTTCCTTTAAATATATAAGATCAGGACAGCCAGGTAGTATAGTGAATAGTGCACTGGCCCTGGAGTCAGGAGGACCTGAGTTCAAATGTGACCTCAGACACTTGACACTTACTAGCTGTGTGACTTTGGGCAAGTCACTTAACACCAATTGCCTTGCCTTCCCCCCTCAAAAACAAAAAACAAAAAAACAAACAACAAAAATATATATACATATATATGTATATATATGTGTGTGTATATCTATATCTATATCTACATATATATGTGATCCTTTCATAGATTTAGAACAAGAGGGACCTTCCCAGCTAGTCCAACGCTCTCATTTGCCCATGGGCACACAGTGGTGAAGCCAGCCCTCCAACCTGTGACTCCAAATCCCTCTTTCCCTGCTGCATCTGCCTCCTCTTCCATCCTCATACCTGCCTCTCCATCTTCTGGCTTCCCTTCTATTTCCATCCCCACCCCACCCCCTCTGCTTTCTGCTCCTCCTTGATCAGCTCCCCTCTGTTGTCATGGAATTTGAAGTTCAGGATGAGAGAATTCTTCCCTCCTTTAAAAGATTCTGGAAGGCACAAGCAACTTCCAACTAAGGACACACTCTCCTTTACAAAAGCTAAGCAAAGGGGCTGCAGCGTATTACGAATTCCTTACAGCCTCTTGGTGGATAAATGATATTCCCACCTCTATCCGGGAACTGGCAAAGATGGTAATGTGCTGTTGGTGGTTGCAGAGTGTCTGTGTCTCCTAACAAGTGAGCCAAGCCTGATCCATCTGGAAGAAGAAAAGGGCTTCCAAGTTCCTGTCCTCTGTAGCAGAGGAAGGGGGAGGGGGAGGGCAAGAAGGGTTCTAATCCCACCCCCGCCCCCATGCTGCACTCCTTTACACGAAGGGAGTGAATGAGGGACACTGGGTAAGCTTAGAGCATGGTTACATACTGCAGGAACTCGTTTCTTCACCTACTCAGATAGCCTGGGGTTTTTCTACTAAACAGGCTCTCAAAACAAACAAGAAAAGCCCAGAGCACCACCTCCTTCTCTACATGCACACACATACACACACACACATCACTTAATCCTGTTTGCCTCAGTTTCCCCATCTGTCAAATGAGCTGGAGAAGGAAATGGCAAACCACTCCAGTATCTTTGCCAAGAAAACCCCAAATGGGGTCACAGAGAGTCTGACGTCATTGAACAACAACAAACATATGGTTTTTCCCTCCATAGAATATAAGCTTCTTGAGGGCAGGGGCTGTTCTATTCCTGACTTTGTATCCCTGGTGTCTTACAAGGCAGAATTAGGACCAGGTCAAAAGATGTAGGAAGGCAGATTTCAGCCCCACAAAAGGAAAAACACCTTAATGACCAGTTGTTGTGCAGCTGTTTTTCAGTCATGTCTGATTCTCTGTGTCCCCATTTGGGGTTTTCTTGGCAGGGATACTGGAGTGGTTTGCCACTTCCTTCTCCAGCTCATTTGACAGATGAGGAAACTGAGGCAAACAGGGTGAAGTGACTTGCCCAGGGTCTCACAGCTAGTAAGCGTCTGCGGTCAGATTTAAACTCAAGAAGACGAGTCTTCCTGACTCCAGGTCCAGTGCGTTATCCACTGCACCATCTAGCCTCCAAATGGAATGAGCTGAGTTCATCACTGAAGTTCTTCAAGGAGAGGCAAGGTGACCTCTTGCTGAGGATGCTGAAGATGGGAGTTCTGTCCCAGTAGGGTTTAGACTAGATGACCTCCGAGGTCCTTTCCAATTCTAGGACTCTGATTCCAAACCCACGGTCCCTGTATTTGTGAAAATATTAGTGAACATTTGAAATAAATAAAAATGCTTTCTGGGTGACTTGCTTTGAAGCATTTTGTTTTTACCTTCATGAGCCTACCTGCCCCAGATCCTGCAAGAAGCTACAAGAAATTACTTCCTCTGCTATGCCGCCCACAGGAGCATAAGCAGCCCCCAGGTGGGCACTCAAAGGCACAGCGAGGTCTAGAGAGAATTTAAGCCATCACAGACCTTTTGTAGAAGCTCACTACTGGGGTCTTAGGGATCAGCTTGGTCAGCTTCCTCATTTCACAGATGAAGAAGCTGAGCCCCAGAGAAGTGTCTGGTTCAAATACCAGCCTTACTGTGTGCTACTGGTGTGACCATGGACACGTTAATTAGCCAGTCTGGCCCTCAATTTCCGCATCTGTAAATGGGGAGGGGGACTGGACTACAAGATCTTGGAGGTTGCTCCCAATAAACTGGTGTTCCTATGATGTGATCCTAAGGCTAGTTAATAGCAAAAGTTAACAGGTGGTCATGTAGTTACCACTTCGATGACCTCTAAGGATGTTGGAAGCTTCTAGGAAATGTCCTAAGCATTCAAATCCTAGCTGGATAGAAATATGGGCTTCCCAAAACAGCAACAGCAAAATGCTCACACGTAAATCTGGACTTTGGAGCTTCTGGCCTGCCTTCCCTTCCTCAATCCTTCTACCAATCAATCGACAAGCATTTTTAAGTGCCTACTATGTGCCAAGCACTATGCTAGGCACAATGGGGGAGGGATACAGAGATAAAAGGATACAGCACCCTATATGGGGGAGGGGGGATTGGGGAAATACAACATGCACATATAAGTAAATACAAGATATATACAAAAACCAATACAAAGTAACGGGAGATGGGGCCCTAACAACTGGGGGAATAGGAAGGGGCCTTGTATGGGAAGTGATATTTGAGTTGAGCTAGGGATTCCATGAGGTAGAGATGAGGAATGAATTCATTCTAGGCATGGAGGACAGTCTATACAATGTCATATACCGGGAACAGCAAATAGGTCGGTTTGGCTGGAGTAGAAAGTATGGTGAAGGGGAGGGGGAGAAGGGAAAATTAGGCCAGAGCCTTATTGCAAAACACCTTAAATACCAAGTAGAGAAATTTTTATTTTATCCTAGAATCAATAGGGAGTCAGTGAAGATTTCTTGAGCAGAGGAGTAACATAGTCAGACTTGTACTTTAGGAATGTCAGTTTGACATATAACCTATATTGAATTGCTTACCTTCTCAATGGGAGGGGGAGGAGGAAAAGAGAGAATTTGGAACTCAAAGTTTTAAAAATGAATATTAAAAATTGTTTTTATATTTAACTGGGGAAAAATAAAATACTAAATAAATTTTCAAAAGCCTAAAAGGAGTATCATTTTGACAGCTGAGTGAAAAGGAGAGAAACTGGATACAGCAAAACCAATTAAAAGCTATTGTAATGGTCCAGGTAAGAGGTGATGAGGCCCAGAAGTAGGACAATTGTGGTGTGAGCAGAAAGAAGAGGAAAACTGTGAGCGTTTGCAAAGGTAAAATTGACAAAATTCTTCTCTCTTCTCCCTCCCCAACCTCCCACTTACTGGTCCAGTGGAGAGTCCTGGAGTCATGAAGACCTGAATTCAAATCTAGCTTCAGATACTTATTAGCTGTGTGACCCTAGGGAAGTCACTTAACCCTGCTTGCCTCAGTTTCCTCAACTGCAAAAATGAGGATGATAACAACTCTCAGGATTGTTGTGAGGATCAAATGAGATAGTTTTTGTAGTAGGTACAATATAGATGCTTATTGCCTTACCTCCCCTTCCCTTCCCATCCTACCAACAAAGATGAAAATGGAATCAGAGAAGCTGGGTTCAGATCTTCTCTGTGTCACTATCTATGTGACCTTAGGCAAATCACTCAACCTATCTGTGTCTCAGTTTCCTTATCTGTAAAATGAGGATTTTGGACTAAATTACCACTAAGGTCAGCTCCAAATCTGTGGTCCTATGAATCCCTCCATACCTCACAAGATAGTCTTCCATGAGAGTGGCGCACCCCCCACAAAATTCATCACTTAGAGGCCTAGGTCCTTTCTAGTGATGGGCCTCCATGAACTTAGCTAGACTGGTCCCTCAATGACAGATGTCCAGACATCTGTCAGTCCCCAGGCCCATATTCAAAACCTTTCCTGATTGGCTGGACCTATCAGAGCTTGCCCTCTGGTGACATGGTCTTCTATGAAACAAGGTCACTTGCAGACTATTCTGAGATATGAGGGGAAAGGCCTTTACTCAAGGAAGGTTTGCCCCATTTTAGGCCAAACAAGTCTTTAAAGACAGCAAGAGATGAGAAGAAACAATAATCCAAAAGCTGCCGCAGGCCTCTCTACATACAGCACTGAGCCCAGACAGGGGTGAAATCATTCCAAGTCGCAGGGGCCCATCAACTTCTCCAGTCTCTCCAGAGTGGCCCTGGCTCCCTCCCACCTCCAGAGCCACAGCCTGGTAAATACCAGGAATGACAAATGTTTCCCTAAGGCCCATCCCCAGGGCATCCCAGGCCTGGTAATCACCACCCACTCCACATTTTCAATCTTTGAGGTGGAATGTGCTTCAAAACACACACACTCACACAATAAACAAAGGGAAATGATGCGAAAAATAACCAGCTTGTGCAAAACAAATCTTGCTTTCCAAGCGGCATGAGAAGTGGAAATGTTGTTCTTCAGAAACACGAACTAGTCTTGTATTGTCAACTCTTAGCAACCTGGCACTGGGCTCTTCAATTGTTTGGATAGGATAGATGGTGCTGATAGAAGTGGTGGAGACCAAGCGCAGGCTATTAATAGACAGGACCTGGCCCACAAATAATCCCAGGATTTTTATAGCTGTCTTCTGTCTCCTCTCCCCTCCGCTCTCCTTGGACGGCAGTGGAGAGAATGATGGATTTGGGGTCAGAGGATCTGGCTTAAATCCTGGCACTATAGAGTGCTGGAATTAAAGCCTGAAAGACTTGGGTTCAAATCCCACTTCTGACACTTACTCACTGTGGTGACCAGAGACAGATTACTTGTCCTCTCTGAGACTGTTTCCTCATCTGTAGAATGGGAATAAACGAATCTATAGTATCTGCTTCTCAGGGTCGTTGTGAGACTCAAGCGCTTTATATACATAATGTGTACATGGACAACATCGCAAACTTTAAATCGTCACATAAATACAGCTTATTATTATTATTATTATTATTATTTATTATCAACAAGTAACCTGTGATGTTGCTCTGGTCCTAGGACAGTTTATCATTTGAGCTTTCAAGGACATTGGATTCTCAAAGATTTATCCTCATCATCATCATCATCTTATTCTTCTCATCTCCTTTGATGCGGTTCAGATAGGAAGGGTCCCAGGTCAAGTCGCTATCCTGCTATTATTCTTATTATTCATTCCCCTCACTTTTGCAGGATTATTATTGTTAATAATAATAATAATATAATTATAATTATAATAATTATATAATGTCAATTTTATAATTATGTGATGTCAATTATATAATTATTTTAATTATATAATGACAATTTTATAATTATATAATTATTATAATTCTATAATGGCAATTCTATCATTTTTATATTATTACTGTTAATAATAATATTATTAGATAAGTCTTTTCACCCCTTTGAGGTTCCCTTTCCTCCTCACCTAAAATTATAATAATTGCAAACCTTAATGTATTATGGAAACATGTGTTAAGCGCTTTACCGTCCCTCATTTGAGTTCCACAACAATGCTGTGAGGTAGGATTCTTATCTCCATTTAACAGATGAGGAAATGGGCTCAGAAATATAGAGTGCCTTGCCCATCATCCATAGAGCAAGGAAATGTCCGAGTCAGGATTTGAACCTAGGTCTTTCTGATTCCAAGCCTAGCCCTCTATCCGATGCTTCACCTGCAAAGCCAGGATGCATCTGTGATCCTCTTTCTGGGAGTCTTTCCCTCACCCTCGATCTCCCTCTGACTCAGAACTACTGCTCTGCATTTGGCTTTGGGGCTGCACTCATCCCAGCAGCGGTATCCTCTCTCAAACCACATGACCTAGTTTTCTTTGTCCGACTCATCTGAGCCCTTGGGACAATGAGGGGGTAAGAAGGAGCAGGTGTAATGAAAGGGCCCCAATGAGAAGCACATTCAACGTCTGAGTTTCTATGGCATACATTTCCCAATCTTTGCTCCCATAGCAAGTGGCATCATGCCTTGCACAGAGTGAGAGCTCAATAAATATCTGAACAAAAATTAAGCACCCGTTATGAAGGGAAGGTATGAACACGCCTTCTCTGGTCTCTGGGTGTTTGCTTGTTAGTCCCCGCTTTGCCATTGTCTAGTCGTGTGGTCTTGAGCAACTCACGTCCTTTCTCTGGGCTTCCATTTGAACTAGCCAGGGGTGGGGAACCTGCGGCCTCGAGGCCACGTGTAGCCCTCTAGGTCCTCAAGAGCGGCCCTTTGACTGAATCCAAACTTCACAGAACAAATCCCCTTAATAAAAGGATTTGTTCTGTGAAGTTTGGATTCAGTCAAAGGGTTGTACTCAAGGACCTAGAGGGCCACATGTGGCCTTGAGGCTGCAGGTTCCCCATCCCTGAACCAGACAATCTCTAAAATCTCTTCCAGTCCAATAGTCTATGAGTCTTTAACCTTCATCCAGCCCATTTCCTGAATAACTGTGAAAGAATCGATCAGAGGGCATGGCACTGCTCATCTGA
Source organism: Trichosurus vulpecula (assembly GCF_011100635.1). NCBI lineage: Eukaryota > Metazoa > Chordata > Mammalia > Diprotodontia > Phalangeridae > Trichosurus > Trichosurus vulpecula. The sequence goes on along the minus strand of NC_050576.1, from coordinate 162,787,078 downwards.
GTGGGGGGGGGGGGGGGCGGGGTATTTCAAGGGTTGTTAGAACACATGCTACGGTGGCCCAGCTTGCTTGTTTGAGCCTTCAACAGGCCAAGCTACCTCCCATAGCCACAGCCCCATGACCTATACCCAGGTAACTGTCTGGAAGATACATGCAATCTCCCACAAGGGGGAGCAGGTAAAAGAGAGAAAATGGATTCATCAGAAGAACTCCATCATCATCCGTGGGGGGGGCGGGGGAAGATGAGTCAGTCCCATCACTTATGCTATTAGCAGTTTAGACTGAGGAACAGCCAAGTGGCAAAGCAGATAGAACACTGGGTTTGGAACCAGGAAGACTCCTCTTCATGAGTTCAAATCAAGCTTCAGGCACTTACTGTGTGGCCATGAGCAAGTCGCTTCACCCTGTTTGCCTCAGTTTCCTCATCTGTCAAATGAGCTGGAGAAGGAAATGGCAAACCACTCCAGTATCTTTGCCAAGAAAGCCCCAAATGGGGTCATGAAGAGTCAGACACAACTAAAACAACTTAACACCAGCAATTTAGAATTGTCCTTAAAAAAGGACAAGGAGGGTAGCTTTGATCTGAAATCTTAAGACTAGCAATGACATAGAAAACCTTACTAGACATAAGCTATCTTCTCTAAGTTCACCATACGACTTAACGTATTGGAGTTTACTTCCCGGAATCACAGAATCGAAGAGTTAGAAGGAATTTGGAGGGCAATAAGTCTAACCTGTAGTGATATGGAGAATGTATCAGCCAACCTACTAGCATTTATTAGGCACCTACTATGTGCCAGGCACTGTGCTAAGTGCTAGACCTAACAAGTGGTTATGCAGCATTAACATAAGGATGTCCGGTAAGATAGAATCCCCAACTTCCCAAGGCAGCCCACTGTACTTTTCCAGAATTGTTAGGAAATGTTTTCCTCTTACCAAGTCTAATTCTGCCTCTCTCTGGCCTATTGGGGTTAGTTTTTTTTTGCCTTGGGAGATGAGTAGAACAGAGTCACTTCCTTTTCCACATGACTATCCTTTAGATACTTGTAAGGCAGATACATGGCCCACCTCCCCAATCTTCTCTCTTTTTCTTTCCTCTTTATTTTTTAAAATTTAATTTAAATTTAATTTTTTAAAAATAAATTTTTGTTACATTTGAGTTCCAAACTGTTTCCCTCCCTCTCTCCCAACCCCACCCCAAAAGGCCAACATCTGACACAGATACAGATGTGAAACTATACAATACATAGTTCCATATATCAGTTCTTTCTCTGGAGGAAGATAGCGTCTCCCTTCATAGATCCCTCAGTCTTCTCTTCCAGCTCCCAGCTGGCACAGCATCATGGGATCCTTGATCTAGAGCTGGAAGGGACCTCAGAGGAGACCTGATCCAAACCCCTCTATACAGATTCCTTCAACTGCTCCTTATATGAAATGTTCTTTTAGTACCTTCATGATCTTGGTGGCCTTCCTCTGGCCACACTTCAGCTTGTCAATGTCCTTCTTACAATGTAGTAACCCAAACTGAACACAGTACTCTAAATATGCCCTACCCAGGGCAGAGTACAGCAGGACCATCACCTCCCTCGTTCTGGTTGTTATACCTCTGCTAATACAATCTAAGATGAGGAAAGCTTTTTGGCCTTCCATATCACCCTATTGATTCATACTGAGATTGTAGTTTACTAAAAATCTACCAAAATTTGTTAGGCTACTGTCATCTAACTACATCTCCCCATCCTGTACCTGTACAGCTGAATTTCTGAACCCAGGTGTGGGATTTTACACTTATCTTTGATAATTACCACCTCATTACATTTGGCCCACAGTTCTAGTCTGCCAAGATCTTTGGAGATCCCAAGTCTGCCATCCAACATGTTAGATCTCCCTTCCTGTTTTATGTCCTTGGCAAATCATGCCCAGAAGACTGCAAGCTCCCAGATAGAAGGAACTGTATTTGTGTCTCTGTCTAGCATAGTGCCTTACACATAGTAGGCACTTAATAACTATTTATTGAATGAAATTGAATCTACGCCTTCATCCATGTAATTAAAACACGGGACCAGGGGCTGATCCCTGGGGCATTCCACTTCAAGTGGATATAGGCCTATTAATGACCTCAATTTGAATATATGGTCATTCAGTCCATGCTGAACCCAAATATCTATGCTGTCATGTATCCCCAGGGCTTGGCCCATTTTAAGTCCACTCTCTCCATCTTGTCCATAAAATTGCACATTTGTTTGTTGTTGTTGGGTCATTTCGGTCATGTCCAACCCTTCATGACCCCATTTGGGGTTTTCTTGGCAAAGATACTGGAATGGTTTGCCATTTCCTTCTCCGCCTCACTTTACAGATAAGGAAACTGAGGCAAACAAGGTTAAGTGACTTGCCCAGGGTCACACAAGTCACATAAGTGTCTGAGGTCAGATTTGAACTCAGAAGGAGTCTTCCTGACTCCAGGCTGGGCACTCTGTGCTCTATGGTGTCACCTAGTGCCCTAAGATTGCATAATGGCCTGTCCAATGCTTGCATGAAATCCAGATATACTATGCCTATGGCATTCCCCTGACCCTAGCACACGAGTATCTTATATAGAAGGAAAGCATATTAGTTTGTCATGACCTCTTCTGGATGAGGCCATGCCGGTCCTTTACAATCATTACCACCTTTTCTAAATACTCAAAAGTCATCCCTTTAATAATACGGTCTAGATTTTGTCAAGAGGTCAAGGTCAGTCTCACCGATTTAAAGTGAGATTCACCCTCTTCCCTTTTTTCAAAATTTGGACATTTGCTCATGTCCCGTCTGGTGGGACCTCTCGTTCTCCATGAATTTTCAAAGATCACCCAACAGTGGCTCTGTAATCGTGTCTGCAGGGTTTGGGGGGTGGGGCTTTCTTTGTACTCCTAGTGATTAGCACAATGCCTGGCCCCTAGTAAGTGCTTCATAAATACTTGATGAAATGACGACTTGAATTCATTGAGGTCAGTGGGATGGTCTCTCTAGCTTCCATTTTCATACAATCTCAGAGTAGGAAGAGACACACAGAGCGCCTCGGGTCCAACCTCTAGCTAAAGCACGAACCCTCTCTATGACCCTGTCAGAGGGTCTTGGCATCAAATGGCACAAATCCCAGCTCTGCCCCCTTACTATAGTTTTTTTTAAAAGATGGTGATATTAATATCAAACATTTACATAGCACTTTTAAGATCTGCAAAAGCACTTCACAAATCTTACCTCATTTGATTGTCACAACAACCATAGGAGGTAGGTGCTATTATCATCATTTTCATTTTTACAGATGGGGAAACTGAGGCAGGCATTTAAGTGACTTGCCCAGTGTCATATAGCTGATAAGTGTCTGAGATCAGATTTGACCTCAGATCCTCTTGACTCCAGGTTTAGTGCTTTATCCACTGAGGCACCTGGCTGCCTCCTAGGCAAACAGAGGTTAAGTGACTTGCCCAGGGTCACACAGCTAGTAAGTGTCTAAGGCTAAATTCAAACTCAGGTCTCCCTGACTCCAGGCCCAACACTCTATCCAGTGAGGCACCTGGCTGCCTCCTAGGCAAACAGAGGTTAAGCGACTTGCCTAAAGTCACACAGCTGGTCTGAGGCCAGATTTTAACTTGGGCCCTCTTAGTTCCAGGCCCAGCACTCTGTCCACCGAACCTTTGTTTTCTTAGCTCTAAAATTAGTCGGGGGAGTGCCGGTGGGAACTAAATGATCTCCTTTTCAGGAGAAGTTTCCTTTTAGCCCTAAATTCTATAATCCTGATATGAGCCTTTTGTCATCCTACCCTGCTCCAGTGATTGAAAACTCCCCGACCTTACAAAGAAGCCCATTCCATTGTTGGACAGCTCTGAACTTAATTCTTCTGTATATTAACATGAAATTCATCTTCCTGCAGCTCCCACCCATTGTTCCTATTTCTGCCAGCTGGGTACAGGCAGGAGAAGCCTAATCCATCTTCTCCATGACAGCCTTTCAAATATTTGAAGAGAGCTTTCTTGTCCTCTCCACCAGCCCACCCCCTAGTCTTCCCATTTCCAGGCTAAGCAGCCCCAGCTCCTTCAACAGATACTCTCACGCATTGATGGCTAGTCTTGTTCCTGGCCTGTTCGCCTTCCTCTTGCTGTGTCAACGTCCTCCCTAAATTACAACACACAGAATTAGATGTATTCTCCCAGAGGAGGACTCATCACCTGAGTACAATAGTGCCGTCACCTCTTTCATTCTGGATAGTCTGCCTCCATTAGTGAAGTCCAAGATTAGTTCTGCTTTTTCTTTGGGGGAGGGGGGTGAGGGGGCGGAGCTGCCACTGCATCCTGAGGATGTGGATTGTACTCACAATCCACTAAAAAAAAATCTTAGGTCTTTGCTACAGAAACATAACTTTCAGCCACATCTCTTCCATCCTATTCATGGAATTGGGTTTTTTTCTTTTTTGGGGGTGGGGTTGAAGGAGGTAATTGAGGTGACTTGCCCAGGGTCACACAGCTAGTAAGTGTCTGAGGCCAGATTTGAACTCAGGTCCTCCCAACTCCAGGGCTGATTGGTGCTCTAACCATTGTGCCACCTAGTTGCCCCTGACTTGATTTCCTTTTAAGCTAAATGCAGGGATTCACCTGTATCCAATGTAGCACCGTGGAAGGAGTCCTGGATTGGGAATTAGAGGACCCGGGATCAAATCCTGACTCTGTAATGTGTTACCTGTGTGACCCTGGGCAGGTCTCTTTACCCCCATCAGCCTGTAAAGGGATGGGGTTGGGCTAGATGCCCTCTGAGGTCCCTGCCAGCTCTGAATCTACGACCCTATCATCCCTAGTAAATTTCACCTTGCCAGTTTCAGCCCATCGCTCTAGACTCCTGAGATGGTGCTGAGCCTTGCCTCTGTTATCCAACATGGCATCTCTCTCTCCCTCCCAGTTTCGCACCAGACACCAGGCAGGTAACCATGCCATCACAGAGGTGGCTTAAGGGATCAGGAGGAAGGAAGACCCGAGTTCAAATGCAGCCTCAGATCCCAGACTAGTCTCAACCTTTATTTCTTTTCCTACAAAATGGGCATAATGAGAGTTTTTGTGAGAAGCAAATGAGATAACATGCATTTGATGCTTTACAAACCTTAGAGCACTGTGTGCACATGCTAACGATTATTATTTCTTGCTGTGAGGGACAAATGACATATGTGAAACGCTGCGTTTAGAGGTAGCTGAGTGGAGCATTGGAAAGGGTGCTGGGTCTAGGGTCGGGAAGACCTGAGTTCAAATTCAACCTCAGACATTGACTAACTGAATGACTCTCAGCAAGTCACCTAACTTCCATCTGTCTCAATTTTTTCACTTGTAGAATGAGGACAGTAACAGCCTCTACCTCCCAGGGTTGTGATGAGGATCAAATGGGATAATATTTGTAAAGAGTTTAACACAGCGCCTGGCACGTCTTTTGTTGGTGTTCAGTCGTTCCAGTCGCATGTGACTCTTCGTGACCCCATTTGGGGTTTTCCTGGCAAAGATACCGAAGTGGTTGGCCATTTCCCTCTCCAGATCATTTTACAGATGAGGAAACTGAGGCAAGTATCTGAGACCCAATTTGAACTCAGGAACACGAGTCTCCTTGACACCAGGCCTGACATTCTATCCACTTTGCCACCTAGCTGCCGGCACATGGTGCTTTGTTAATGTCCATTTCCTTCTTCACTCCTGTGTGACCTTTGAGGTGCCATATATGTGTTAGCTGTTATAATTATCTCTGTCATCACACAATTCATTGATAAAAATGTTGAACAGAATAGAGTTGAAGGCAGCCTTCCACATGCCACTATGGACCCCCTTCTAGGTCAACACATCAGTCTTTAGGGATGGTCATTCAACCAGACCTTACTATATTATCCAGTGCACACATCTCCATTCAGGGAGAGACTCAAATGCCATACTGAAACCCAGGCCTCTTATGCCTCTGTGTCCCATCCATCCACCCCACATACCTTAGATATAGGTTTATAGCTGGAAGGAATCTTGTGATCACCTAGTTCAGCTGCCTTATTTTACAGCTAAGGCTATTGAGAAAAGAAATGGGTGGTAAGATTTGAACCCAGATCCTTTAATTCCACATCCCGGCTCTCATTCTGCCATAATAGCTCATATATCTATAGACTTTTTAAGGTTTACAAAAGACTTTTTCCATAATAACCCTATAAGGTTGACAGAGAGAGTATGGTTACTCTCATTTTAGAGATGAGAAAATTAAGGCCCAGAGAGAGAACATGGCTCTCTTCTGGTGACGTAGCTAATGCACATCAGAGCTGGGATTCAAACCCAAGTCCAACCCAGTGGCTCTGAACCCAAGGTTCTTTGCTCTCTGATGCCCCCATGATAGACAAACAGGATGGATGAAGGCAGCTGGGCTGAAACTAGGGACGCTCTCATTTGCAAAAAAAACAGTTGGGGGTAGCAGTACACAGCGGAGAGGTCAGCCCAACCAAGGGTGAGCAGGTGGTTCAAGACAGCAGTCCAAAAGTCAGGTCAGCAACAGGTATAACTAGTTACACCTGGAGAAGAAGCTGTCCATCCACCAGCAATTCCAGCTCTTGCCATCGCAAGGACTACAAGTGAAGGCAGGCCTCTGGAGAAGGGCACCGTGGCAACAGGACCCTGGCGGTAGTTATGGTGTATACCAGCTCAAGACCAAGACACAGAAATAGCCGTTACCTAGGGGAGGAAATATACTGCCCCTTAGGATGTTGATACCCTAAGGCAAAGCCCCATTTACCCCAACCTAGGTACAGTTCTAGGAAGGAGCCTAGGCACTGGGGCCGTGTAATGCTGTGTAAATGAATATGTTGGTGACAGTATTGCTGTCAGAAGCACAGAGTCCTTGATGGGCCTGCCAGTTTCTGGAGATGGTATAGCCATTAGCAGACCCATTGCAGACAGCTGTGATCTCAGGTTGATGAACCATCATTATAATATAAGATCAGAGCAGCTACTGGGGGACACTATTTTTAGCAGGAAGGTGTCACAGTGCTTGGGATGCATGGCAATTATATGTCATCCCTTCACCATTTATCTCATCATTTCTGGACCATTTCAATCATTTGCAAGACCACTTTAACCCGTCGTGGCCTGGTTGTCTCAGGACAGGAGAGGCTATAGAAATGTTGGGTGCTTCTCCCAAATGGGAGCTAAACTTGACATATCTTGACAGCAGGTCCTTACAAAGGCTAGCTCACCAGACCCAGGCTCACAAGCTAAGGCCACGAAAGGAGTTTTCAACGGGAATCCTCACACACATTCCCAGCTAAAAGCCTTTCCGCAGGACGTAGCTGGGAAAGCATGCGGAATCCTGCAATGCTAGAAACGGGAGGAGGCCCAGAGGCCTTTTAACCCGGCCCTCTCATTTTACAGATGGAGAAACTGAGCCCCTGGCAAGAATGATTCACCCAAGGTCACACAACAAGTTAACAGCAAGAGGAATTGACTCAGGCTTCCTGCCGGTCCTGCCTTGCCTTTCATTGTCAAAAACTAACTGGACCTGCCATTGGTCAGCTGGCATCTATTAAGGGTTTACTGCACGGCAGACACCAAGCTGAGTGCTAGGATTATCAGACCACAGGATTTGCAGCTGAAAGGTAGCTTAGAGTCCAATCCCCTCACCTTACACAAAGCTCAGTGTCCTTAGAGTCATAAATTTTGAATCAGAAGGAACCTTGAAGGACATAGGATCCAAACCCTGCATTTTGCACATGAGAAAACAAGGCCCAGGGAAATCGCATGACTCGCCTGATGTCACACAGCAGTGGGAACACTGAAGGTTGGAACTCTGGTCTTTTCATTCCAAATCTACTCCTCTTTTCACCCTACCATGCTGCCGGGCAGGGGACCAGTCTTCAAGATCCGTCTCTGTGACTTTTCATCTTTGTGACTTTGGCCAAGTCATTTCTGCACCTAGTTTTCTCATCTGCAAATTGGGGATAATAATGACACTTTTGCTTGCTATTTCACAGGTTTGCTGTGAGGGTCAAATATGGTGTCAGAATTGCCACACGATGTCGTGTAAATGGGAGGTGTTGGGGAGAGAGGGGAGGTGGAGAGGGAGAAGGAGGGAAGTCCAAAGCCCATCCTGTAGGGAGATGCAGATCATTCCCTTTATCCAAGTTCTTGCTTGTTTTATTTTAGCTTTTGATGCTATAAAAGCTCAGCCAGTCAGGGTGTGTTGTCTTTCTGCTCTCTTTCCCTGTGAAACATCCTGTCTGCTTCTTCTCTTTCTTTCCTCTCTAAAGTGTCCTTGTCTTTGTCTCTCCCTCCTCCTCCTTCTCTTCTCCCATGACCCACCTTCACCCTACCCAGTTTTTTTCTCTCTCCTGTACTATTCTTTTATGGAAAGGCATCATTTTAGAGTGAACAGACCCTCGACTCAAGTCAAGAATCCAGGATTCCGATCCCAGGTCGGCCCCTCAGACTTGGTGGTCAGCTTGTTGTACTGGAAAGCACACTTCTGTCGAGTTGGTACATCTCATGGTTCTCTTCAAACCTTCTCTGCCATCCCCCAGAAACCTCGTCACCATGGAAGATGTACCTTCCACCCCAAAGGCCTCTCTCTCTGAACAGCTGGCTCCTCCAACAATCTGCATTTTAAGGAGGAGACCCAGGCCAGCCATGGCCCCCCCAGGCTCTACACCTGACTCTCTGAGATAGCATTTCTCATCCTTTTCAGCTTCGTTTCATGTGTTGCCTCCCTTCCATTAGAACAGAAACTCCTTGAGGGCAGGGGCCCTTCTTTCTGTTTGTGCTTAGCACAGCACCTGGTACACAGTAAGTACTTAATAAATGCTTGTTGACTTGACTTGCACCTACACAGTTGTTTGCATGCTGTTTCCCCCATTAGAATGTGAGTTCCTTGAGGATAAGAACCCTATTTTTGCCATTTTTTGTAAAGGCGCTTGGTAAGTGTTTACTCTGTCAGACACACTGGATGAAAAGCTCTTTATAAACTGTAAAGCGCTATATAACTATAAGCTATGAATATTATTATTAATACTCCCTACTTTCCTGAAATAATCCATGATGGGTCAGCTAAAGATGGGCGCGGGCTTTGGCAGTATTGGCAGTAACAGCAATCAAAAATCTCCCTCAAATTGGGAGTCAAGTAGAATTGGTTCTCCCACAGGCCTATTTTTTCTAATAGTAAACAGGTTGTAGAATTATGTTTTTTACATACACAGTAACCTTTCATTTCTTCACTTGAATGACTAAACAAGCAGTTGTCTGCTAGGAACCCATTGTTTTAAGAAGCTTAAATATAACAGTGCCAATGAAAGACCCAAAGGAGAAACTCAGGAAAAAACTCTCTTCATTTTCCCTCTCTTCATCTCCCTCCTCCCAGTTTCCACACCCCCAGAGAAAGCCCAGGCCTTAGAGTGATACAAGCTGGAGAGGTAGAGACCGATTCTTCTTGGAGAGATCTCCCTGTCCACCCACGGCCACTATCAAGTCCTCCTGAAGAAGTCGGCTCCAGATGGGTCCAGCCTAGACAGGATGTGTCAGGGCTGAGACTTTGGGGCCAACTCCCTGCCTGAGATGAAAAACTGAACACTTCCTCAGTCTTTCCCAATCGGGGCAGGAGCAAAGGAAGAGAATGCACAGCCAAATGGACTCTGACATCTTTCCGTAGTGATGTCCTCTCAACCCACTTCCAGGGCCGACGGATTTGAATCAGCCGGCCCAGCCCAAGACTCCAAAGGAAAGAGATACATCTGGGCAGTGAATTGTGCAAGTAGATTGATGTCCCTTCAGGACAAGGGAGAGTGATTTTTCTCATTAAAGTGAACAGGCCTGTTCAGACAAGATGCCTGTGCTGAGACTAATGTGAGTCTGTGGGAAGCTCTCCATGTTAGCATCCACAAGAAAGGTGTAATTGTTCAAGAGATAGCAGCAAGGGTACCAGTACTTCTAAGATTCCTGCGCCTTCCTTCCTCTAATTTCTCAGCAACCTCTCAGGAGTTGTTACTTAGCCAGATGGTAAGTCATATGTCCTGCCCTTGCTCAAGAAACTTCAATGACTATATGCTGCTTGTAGGATAAACTACCGACTCCTCGGCTTGGTAGTTAAAGCCCCTTACAATCTACCTCCAGCTTTTTACAAAAAAATTTCTCCCTTCATATGCTCTCCATCCAAGTCAAGCCAGACCGCTTACTGTTTGCAAAATCTGGCACTAGATCTCCCACCTCTGTCCCTTTGCTGATGTATGGACCTCATGTAAATGTCATAAGTTTTCTGAGAGCTAGTTGTTAAACATTTGCCAGCACACTATCAAGTCCAATCCCCTCTACAATATATCTGACTTGTAGTCACCCAGCTTTTGCTTGAAGACTTCCAGGAAGGGAAATCCTTCATCTCTCTATTTCACCTTGGGAAAGTTCTCAATGTTGGGAAGTTTTCCCTTCTTAGCCAACCAAAACTGGCCTCTGCTCAACTTCCATTTAGGGCGACTAGGTGGCGCCATAGTGCACAAGAGAGCTGGACCTGGAGTCAGCAAGATTCGTCTTCCTGGGTGCCTAGCTGTGTGACCCTGGGCAAGTCACTTCACCCTGTTGGCCTCAGTTTCCTCATCTGTAAAATCTGTAAATATCTGAGGCCACATTTGAACTCAGATCTTCCTGATTCCAGACCCCATTCTCCATCCACTGTGCTATCTAGCTGCCTGAAAGCACCATATAGATGCTAGCTATTAGTAGTAATAGTAGTGGTAGTAGTCGCTGAATTTCTATTACTCCTTTCTGTTCCAGCCTACCGGGGCTGGAGGAGGGAGGCAGCTATAACTATCAAGGGGAGCGGTGGGGAGAGGCCACAGACCCGACATCTCAGCACTCCAAGCCAAGCGTACTTTCTCTTCCAGTGGGGCCTGCTGAAGGAGGCTTGCTGAGAACAGAGCACGCTATCTTGGTGAGCAAGACTCAACCACAAAGTGACCCCATAAACACAAGGCCAGAGCAATCAAATAAACCATAATTAGCAAACCCCCAAGAGAGCGGAGAGCAATAAGTAGTTGTAAATCCCTACCCTCCTAATTGCCCCAAAACTACAATCCATATTTATCCTTTCTAAATCTCTTTTTTTTCCTTTGGTCTAGACTCTAGACCCATGATTATATTGGTTTTGAGAATTCTCGGTGAAAAAACTCCCCCTACCCCCGCCCTCTTGGCGACTGCTCTAAGGTTACAGTGTCATGGAGACTGGCCTAGATCACTAGTAGCTTACATGATGTGCCCAGGATCAAACAACCAATACAAGTCATAGGCAGGATCTAAACCCAAGAGTTTCCAGACTCCCAGACTCTTCTATCCAATAACCTACAATTACCTCTCTGCACTAAGCCATGCTTCCGTCATAGACGTTCTTGTTTGCAAAGCTTCATATACATTCCCTCATTTGGAGCCCTACCACAGCCCTGTGAAGTAGATAAGGAAGATATATGATGATTCCCATTTTCCAGGTAAGGAGACTGAGGCTGAGAAGTGACCTGTCCAAATTCACATTATAAGTAGGTGAACAGGATTTCAACCCAGACTGAGCCCAAATCCAATGTCATTTCCATGGTATCACCTCCCTAAACACTGTGGGGATCATAAGCACAGAGGATCCCAAATCAACCAAGCAGAAGTAAATTCAAAAATCATTTCTTAATTGGCTTGGGAACACTGTGTGGTTCCTTTAGAGGACATTTGCCTTCATAATTATTTTTTCCTTTTTTATGTTTTAAATAGTATTTTATTTTTCCAATTACATATGAAAACAATTTTTAACATTCTTTTTTTTTTAATTTCAAGTTCCAAATTTTCTCCCTCCCTCCTTCACCTCCCTTCTCCCTAAAAGAGTAAGTAATTTGATAAAGGTTATAGATGGGCAATAATTTAAAACATATTTCTGTGTTAGTCGCATTTTGAAAGAAGAAACAGACCAAAAGAAAAAAAAAACATGAAAAAATAAAGAAAGTGAAAATAGTATGCTTCTATCTGCATCCAGACTGCCTCAGTTCTTTCTCTGGCTGTGGATAGCATATGATTATTTTTTCTTAAGCTTTCCTATGTACCCTAGATTTAGGGTTTTAGGGATTTCAGATTATAAAGAAAGGACAGGTAGGAGGTCATGGGCCAAGGAGATATGGGAAACATCAAGTCAACCCACGAGATATGGGAAAGCTCTTAGAACTAAAATTCTGAAGCCATAAAGAAAAAATCTGGACAAGGAGGAAAAGAGGAAGTTTTCTGAAAAGGCTAATGTGGATGCCTAGGGAACACTTCAACCAATCCAGATTTTTAAAATATGTGAACAGAAGATGGAAACAAGGACAAATAATGAGGGCCAATACAAAACAGTGGCATCATTTATAATAATGGTGTCAGGAGTGCTAACGCTCAACATTAACTGAGACTAGAGGGAGAGTAGAGCTGCTCAATTCTGATATTGCTTCTGTTTTTGCTGCCAAGAAAAATGATCTTTGGACTCTTACTGACAGAAGAAAAAATGCTTAATGAAGAGTTGATGCTCAAGATAAGCAGGGAGATATTAAGAGAATACCAAGCTGAATTCGATGAAGCCAGATGAACCACGTCCTATCTATGGTGCTGAAAGAGGCAGCAGGTGTGATTTCTAGGCCATTGTCTTTGGTAAAAAAAAAAAAAAATTAAAGATGGAAGAGGTACCACGGAACTAAAAACAACTGTTCCAATTTTCCCAAAAGGGAAGAATACAGAATTCACCAACTGAGCTCGACTTTGATTCGCAGAAAAATTCTAGAACATATTATTAAAGGGATGCTTAGTGAACATCTGGAAAAGGAAACAGCAATCACAAAGAGCCAGCACGGCTTCATCAAGAATAGGTCAAGCCGGAATAACCTCATTTCCTTCTTGGTTCAGGATTCTAGACTGGTGGATCAGAGGGGAGCTTTAGGAATAGTTTACCTAGATTTTAGCAAAACATTTGTCAAATGTCTCACATTATTCTGGTAGAAAACATGAAGAGATGTGAGACGATGGGGCATTTGGATGGACTTAGAATTCATTGAATAGCCATACCCAAAGAGTAGTTATTAATGAGTCAACGTCCTATGGGAAGGGTATCTTTACTGGAAGGTTCTGAGGATACTCACTTGGATGTATGAAAGTCAACATTTTGTCAATGACTTAGATTAAAGGCAAAGATGGCATGTTTATTGATTTTCCTAGTGACACCAGGCTGGGAAGGATAGCTAACATGCTGGCCCCAAACAGATCTTCAAAGGCTAAAACAATGGTCCAAGTGTAAATAAGATGAATTTTTAACGGAGATAAACGTACAGTCTTATATCTGGGTCCAAGATGTTAACATCACAGGTCAAAAATTGCAGAGACACAGTGAGACAGCCGCTTGCCTAAAAAAGATCTGGGGGTTTAAATGCATCCCAAGCTCAACATGAGTCAAAAATAAGTTAATAATAACACCTCCCAAGTGCTATTAGCTATCTTCCAGGGTTACTTGAAGATCAAATGAGATAATATTTGTAAAGTGCTCAACATAGCGTCTGGAATGTAGTAGGCACTTAATAAATGCTTATTCCCTTCCCCCAATATGGTAGCCAGAAGCAATTTGAGGCTGCATTAAGAAAGACAAAATATCTAGGACCAGGGAGGTGACGGGTCGTGCTGTGTTGTCCCCTCATCAGATCACATCCAAAGTATTATGCCTAGTTCCTTTTAGAAAGAACATTGACAACCAGGAGGGCATCAAGAGAAGGGCATCCAGGAGAGTAAAAGACTTGGAGATCACATTGCATCAGTGGAAGGTACTAGGGACAAAAGCATGATAGCTGCCATCAAATATCTCAACAACTGTCACGTAGAAAAGGGATTCGAGGGAAGAACTAGAAGCAATGGATGGGAGTTGTTGTTCAGTCGTGTCTGACTCTCCATGACCCCATTTGGGGTTTTCTTGGCAAAGATACTGGAGTGGTTTGCCATTTCCTTCTCCAGCTCATTTTACAGATGAGTAAACTGAGGCAAACAGGGTGAAATGACTTGCCCAGGGTCACACAGCTAGGAAGTGTCTGAGGCCAGATTTGAACTCAGGAAGATGAATCTTACTGACTCCAGGCCCAACGCTCTATGCATTATGGCATCACCTAGCTGCCCTAAATGGAAGCTGAGCAGTGGCCCATTTAGGCTTGCTAGTGAGTGAAAACTTCCCACCATTGAGAGTTTTCCAAAGGTGAAATAGAGAGTTAATGGATTTTTCCTTCCTGGAAGTCTTCGAGCAAAAGCTGGGTGACTACAAGTCAGATATGTTGTAGAGGGGACTGGACTGACTAGTGTGCTGGCAAATGTTTAACAGCCAGCTCTCTGAAAACTTATGACACATTTTTAAAATTTCATCTGCATTATTAACATTTTCCCCATCACTTTCTTAAGTCTAGACAATCAACAAAACAATAAATAAAAACAAAACAATAAAGCCTTGATTTGTAGAATTTGCCAACTTCCCAAATGTAAATTCTCCCTCTAAAAATTTAACAATCAGCTCTCTAGAGCTGTTAGGAACTGGCTCCAGAACAACCCTTTTTGTACTAGATGGCCTCTGGACTCCATTCCTAGTAGAATAAGATAAATTCCTTGAGGAAAGAAATTGTTTCCTTTTTTATGTCTTTGCATCCCCAGTGCGCATTATTGCACAGAACCTTGCAAACAGTAGGCATTCAATAAATGTTTGTCAAATTGCATTACATAAAGCTAATAGGGTATTACACTTAGTTCCCAATCTCTGAGCACCACCAACTGGTGGTGAGAGAAGGTGCCCCAGAAGCGTCTTAGACAATCTTCTTTATCATTTCACAGAACCATAGATCTAACGTTGGACTTTAACGTTAAACATTTAAACATTAAATGTTTCACATTTAAATGGTTAACTGAGTCCGTCCTTCTCATTTTACAAATGTGGGAACTGAGGCACAAGTCCAAGTGAGTTACCCAAAGTTTCACAGGTATAAGTAACAGGGCTAGAATTTGAACACAGCTTCTCTGACTTTAAATCCATGGCTCTTTCCATTAATCCATGCCCTTCACTCTTAGACAGGTCTAATCATTTTTCCATGCGACAGCTCTTCCAATATCTGAAGGCAGCTCTCATTCTCCCTCCATACCCCACCCCCAAGCCAGACACATACCCTGTTTTCTCTTCTCCAAAATATCCCCAGTCCCCTCAACCAATCCTCCCAGGGCTTTATTTCTGGTCCTCTCACCATCCAGGTTCCTTTAGATGGGTTCCACTTTGTCAATATCGTTCCAAAAGGGAGTCACTTAGACCTGAACACAAGACTACAGGTATAATCCAACCAGGACAGATATACCCAATCCAATCTCACTTCAGTGATTCTGCTATCACTCTGTGACTTTCTAGATTTCTGTAGTAAGCGTGGTAGATATGCGGGAAGCTTTGATGGAGGGAAGGGCAAAGGGGTCTCGTTTATGCTTGTCCCCAACAAAACAACCCCCAATCTCTAGAACACTTTCTGAGGCCCTCACCGGCGGCACTGTTCAGACAACAGGGTGACCCCCCCAAAAGCTGACAACTCCATGTGCTAGGAGTCACAGACACATACTCCGGCTTTAGGCTGATCCTGGCTGCCTGTCCTCTACTATCTTCAGATGGGACAGGTGTGCCTCAGAACGTCATTGCCAGTAGGCCAATGGCTGAACTTCAGTTCCCCTCCACGGGCAAGGGCAGATCAGAACTACCTAAGACACAGGTCAGGATGACGGGCACTAAAATCGCTGAAAATGGTCCAGTTCCCCATGTTCTATTTGCCTATTTATCTCCTGTAATTTGTCTAGTATTTCCTGAAAGGTCACTGGTGGGTGATTTCAATATTGTAGAATTTGTATAGATGCTTTAAGAGAAATGTACAAATTTCACAGGTTTATGTAGGCTTAAATGTAATATATTTTATTGAGAGTTTCTATTCTGAGTGCACTTTGGATAGGGTTTGGGGACCAATTGACTGGAGATCAAAAATGCTTTTATGCTATTAAAAGGTTTGCTGTTCGGGATTAAAACACAAAATCAAAGGTGCTTGCATAGGTTTGGTTGGTAACCAAAAAAAGTGTTTTTCATTTCAGAAGCTAAACAGGGACAGACCTAGCAACAGGGAGGCTTTCTGGGAATACTGGATGCTTAGAAGAGACAGCTTAGTTGAGTGGAACACGACCAAAATAGGGAAGAAGATTGGGCTTTGCATTCCAGCAACTGTTGTCAATTAGCTTATGTACCTGACTTATTAGATGCATGGTACAGATGAGAATGCTTAAAGCTGAAAGGTACTGTAGAAGCCAAGCCTAGTCCAAGGCTCCCACTCTACAGACGAAGAAAGAGAGGCCTGCACAAGGTCACACAACTACTAAGCACCCAAGACCAGATTTGAACATTGGCAGAGATGGGATTTGAACACATCTCCTCTGACTCAAAGCCTCTTTCCCCTTTCATCCGTGAGAACCCTCCTTCCTAAAACATCCCACGGTTAATCTTGTTGCTGTTCCAGACCTGGGATTTAATTGGGATAGGGAACTCCCAATAAGGAAACCCTTCCCATCCATGCACACTAGCAACCGTCTTAAATAATAATGACTAAGAATAGCTAACATTTAGATAGATCTTACTATGTGCCAGGCACCGTGCTAAGGACCATAATCATATTTATAGCTAGCATTTAGATAGCACTTGCCACGTTCCAGACACTGTGCTAAGTGTCATCATCATCATCATCATCATCGTCATCATAGCTAACATTTATATAGCGCTTACTGTGTGCCAGGCGCTGTGCTAATAATAATAGCTAACATTTATAGAATACTTACTATGTGCCAGGCATTGTGTTAAGCACTATAGTGATGATGGTGGTGATAATGATGATGATAGCTTAACATTTATGTAGCACCTACTATGTGCCAGGCACTGCGCTAAGCACTATAGTGATGATGGTGGTGGTGGTGATGATGATGATAGCTTAACATCTATATAGCACCTACTATGTGCCAGGCACTGCACTAAGCACTATAGTGATGATGGTGATGATTGTGGTGATGATGATGATGATGATGATGATGATGATGATGATGATGATGGCTTAACATTTATATAGCACCTACTATGTGCCAGGCACTGCGCTAAGCACTATAATGATGATGGTGATGATGATGATGATGATGATGATGATGATGATGATGATGATGATGATGATGATGATGGCTTAACATTTATATAGCACCTACTATGTGCCAGGTACTGTGCTAAGCACGTTACAGATATTATCCCATTCGATCCTTACGACAACCCTGGGAGGGAGTTACTACTATTACTCCCATTTTACAGATGAGTAAACCAAAGCAAACAGAGGTTAAGGGACTTGCCCAGGGTCACACAGCTGGTAAGGGTCTGAGGAGTCTTCCCGCCTCCAGGGCAGGCGCTCTGTCCACTGCACCACCTAACTAACCTAACCTAGCCAACATTTCTCTCCAGCATCTTTGCCGAGAAAACTCCAAATGGGGTCACAAAGAGTAACACCCAGCTGCCCTCTTCCTTCCTGATGGAGAAGCCTAAAGAACTCTTAGTAAATGTCTTCCCAGAGCTAAGGGAGGGCAGCACCCTGCTCTGGAGGACCCTCACCTTTCCGTATTTAAGCACAGGTAGCCGCGTTGTAAGGGATCCTGGACAGGAAAGGACTGAGACTCAAAACGACTTGAGTTCAAACCCCATTTCTGCCAGGTGTGACCAGTGTGACCCTGGGGGAGTCACTAGGAGGCTGACCCTCGGCTTCTCGTGTATGAAACAGCCTCTACCTCAGAAGGTCATCGTGAAGACCGAAGGAGGTAGCGATGAAAATTGGACCTCAAAACTTAAAGCCCTCTGTCAGTGTGACCTGTCGTTATTAAATGTCACCTCTGACACTTACTAGGAACTTTATAAGCCAACCCACTCATGAATGCCCAGAGAGGTTAAGGGGCTCGCCTGGAATCACACAGCTAATAAATATCTGAGGTAGGACTCACCCTTCCTGACTCCTTGTCACTGTGCCACTGCCTCTCTATCTGTGTAATCATACACAGGTTATTGAATCTCTCTGAGACTCAGTTTCCTTATCTCTGAAATGGACAGAATAATAACGGCCTCCCCAGCTTGTGTTGAAAGCTTGCAATCAGGAAGATTCATCTTTCTGAGTTCATATCTGGCCTCAGGCATTCACTAGCTGTGTGACCCTGGGCGGGTCACTTAACCCCATTTGCCTCAGTTTCCTCAACTGTAAAATGAGCTGGAGAAGGAAATGGCAAACCACTCTTTACCAAGAAAACTCCAAATGGGGTCACAAAAAGCAAGACCCAACTGAAAAATGACTGAATTGAACATAAAGTGATTTGCAAACTTTAAATGTCATTTATCGTGAATAAAATAATAATAAAAATAAAAACAGCTAGCATTCACGCAGCACTTTAAGGTTTGCAAAGTGTTTTACAAATATCTCATTTCATCCTCCCAATAATCCTGGAAGATAGGTGCTATTATCCTCATTTTACAGATCCGGAAATGAGGCCGAGAAAAGTTAAGTGATTTGTCCAGGGTCAAACAGCTAATAAGAGTCTGAGGCTGGATTTGAACTTGGATCTTCTTGACTCCTGACCCAGCACTCGATCTACTGTACCACCTAGTCGCCTATATAGAATAATCTAATTAATCTTATGAACTGCTTGCTCTCCTCCCATAAATGCCCAGGCACTTAATAAGTATTTGTTTGTTTTTCCAACTCACCAAACATTTGTTAGCTGTCATTTGCAAAGCACTAGGGATCCAAAGATCAGAAAAGAAAAAAAAAGACATAATAGCCTTAAAGAATCTTGCAACCTAGTTAGGGGGCTAAGACACATACATAAATAGGTAGGATACAAGTTAAAAAATTTTAATAAATGTTTATTGAGTTAAATTGAATTAAGCATGACAATCCCAAAGTGCTTCCCAAATGCTGAAAAAAAAAAAAAACAGTCTCTCTCCCAGCCAGAGGGTCGCCATATACCTCTCTGAATTCAGGCAAGTAACTCTTCTGGGCCTTGGTTGTCTAATATACTACATAAATGTCACTTATCATGAATAAAATAACAACAAAGATAGCCATCATTTGCAAAGCACTAGGCATCCAAAGATCAAAAAGGAAAAAAAGACATAATAGCCTTAAAGAATCTTACAAAAGGAGGGATTCTGACAGGAGGAACTCGAGTTTCCTTTTTTGCCATAAATCTATGGTTGATGCTCTCCAAAGTGAGTTCTTCACTTTGGATGTTCCTTTCCCCCTGGCCCTGGTTGCTCCCACCGCACCCCCCAAGCCCATTATGGAAGAGGAGGGTCCTTTTACTCCAATATGTTCAGCTTTTTTCTCCTAAAGGGTGAGCCCTGGCACCCAGGAGGGTGGCTGCAGGTTGCTGCCACATGGGTCCCTGGGACCCATCCAGCTACGGCAGCAGCCGAGGCAAAACTTTTATCCTGCCAGACTTTCCCTGAAGCTAAAGGAAAGTCCCTCTTTGAACAGACAGGCTCACGGCCAACCCATCCCTTTTGGTTCAGCACACAGGGCAGATGAAAGCAGTGAACCCACTCCAGGGCTAACCCTGAAGTCCCCAGACAGCTACAGACCAGATCTGGAGTCGGAGGAACTGGGTTCAGATCCTGCTTCTGTCACTCATTACTTGTGTGCCTTTGGATAGCTTACTTAATCTCTCTCAGCCTCTGGAGGAGGATGGACTAGGTAGCTCTAAGTCTGTGCTCTGTGTTCCTGTGGGAAACAGTAATCACAGTTATTTCTGAAATGTACAGTCTTTCCTATTTAAGCAATTTAAATAGTTTTTATTTAAATAGTTCTTTCTGAAATGTACAGTCTTTTCCTGGCTCAGCGGACAGAGCCACGGGCCTGGAGTCAAGGAGACCCGAGCTCAAATGCGGACTCAGACGCTTACGAGCTGTGTGACCCTGTTTGCCTCAGTTTCCTCATCTGTAAAATGAGCTGGAGAAGGAAATGGCAAACCAAGAAGACCCCAAGATGGGGTCATGAAGAATCATACATGACTGAAAATGACTCAGCAATAACGACAACAAATAATCTTTTCCCTTATAAATGTCCTCAGGACTCTAAGGCATGTAGAGGTCAGAATCAAAAAGGGAATGAGAAGTGGGCATTAAGAAGTCCAAAGGCCCCTTGGACCAGTGCCAAGAGGATGGTGGCCCAAGAAGCGGAGTCTTCTGGAAGATAGAGTCTTCACAGGCTCCCATCCCCTGACCCAACTACAAGTTTCATGAGGGCAAAGGTCGGATCTCACTTAAACTTTGTACCTCTTCTTGGTGATATAAGCACGTGTTCTGCACATAGCAAGCATTTAATCATTGTTTATTGAACAGAATCATATTGTCTACAGTATAGAAAGCGTATGAGGCAGATAGGGGAGCACAAATCCTACCTTACACACTTACTAGATGTGTGACCCTAGGCAAGTCACTTAACCTCTATCTGCCTCAGTTTCCCCATCTGTAAATGGGGATGATATTTCCTGCGGTTGTAGGTAAGGATAAAATGAGACAATCATTTGTAAAGTGCTTTGCAAACTTTAAAATTTTATCCAGAGCTTCCCAAAAGATTAAGATTTTAGGGACTTCCTATATAAATCTTAGGTACTATCATTAGCATCATTATATTCTTTGCCCTTAAATACCTATATTATTACAAAAATATGCCTATATCATTACAAAAAATACCTATATTATTACCAATGAGAATTATGAAGCACAGAGATGGTGAGTGTCTTAAGCAATAAAGCACAGCTGGGATTTGAACCAATATGGCCCAGTGATGTGAACAAAGGACACCAAGTCCAGTACTCCTTCTAGCACATGATGATCCCCGCAGACCTACTATATCCCCTGAAAAATCTTACTTACAAGAAAGACTTGGAAGCCCCAATATCAGCATCAAGGCTGGTATGTGTTCACTTATGTGTCTTTACTGAAAGAGGAGGGCTCCTCTGAGAGACTAACTGGGTGAGGAAAGCAGGGCCTACATGAGAACCTGTGACTGAGTGTCTGAGGGGGCTGGGAGGAGTGAGGGAAGAAGAGAGAGAGGGAGGAAGGGAGAGGAGGAGGGAAGGAGGGAGGAGCTCTCTCCTGGAAACAGAGTCAGCGATCTAAGAGCTCAGATCTAAGGCGGCTACTCCCCCAACTGCCAGAGAAGGGGGGCCAGAGAGAAGACAAGCTCTCAAAGTAATTTAATCAGCAGGTTCTGGTCGTTCCTGAAATGACAATTCAATTTAAATTCTCTCTAGAACAAAGCCCTGAGGTGGCAGAGGAAAGGGTGAGAAAGACTGTGAGTGAGCACGTGTAGGTGTGTGTACGCGTGTGGGTGAATGAGAGTACAAGCACACGTGTGTGCGGGGCATGAGCATGGATGGGAAAAGAAAGCCTTTCAGCCAAAAAGGGCTCGGAGGAGTGAAGCCAGCCTGGTTTAAGGAGATAAACCAACAGGAGGTGTTTCTTCTCTGAAGCATAGCCGCCCATTCTAGGCATAGACATGAGCACAGACTGACAGAGGGACACAGTGGCCTAGTGAATGGAGGGCTGGCCTTCAGAGTCAGGAGGGCCTAGGTTTAACAATGAGTGAATCACCTATCCTCTCAGCCTCAGTTTCCTCATCTGTAAAATGGAGGTTCCATTCAATTCAACAAACACTTATAAGTGCCCTCTATATACAAAGCACTGTGCTAAGACCGTAGGCAAAAACAGTCTCTGCCTTCAAGGAGCTCACGCTCGAATGAGGGAGCCAACACGTAAGTAAATAACTAGGTACACACAAGATACTTAGATCTCTTCTCTTTATAGATCCTGTATCCTTTTCAGGTTTTCATGACACTGTCTGTCCCGGTTGTCCTATGTCTCTGACTGTCCTTAATCACCTTTGCAAGATCTTCACCTACTTCGCCAGTTACCACAGAGTGTCCCCTAAGGCTCTGGCCTGGGCCTTCTCTTTTCCCTTTATTCTGTCTCACTTGATGATCTCAGCCATTAGCATCTCTGTGAAGACAGATCTTTACTTGACCAAAAAAAGCAAAAGGAGGGAGATCTAGTGTTTGTTGTGGTTGAGGAACTAGCAGCAGGCCAGTGTGACTGAAAGAAAGAACACAAGAAGGCATGTACTATGAAATAGGATGGAAAGACAGTGGGTGGGAGTCAGATTGTGGAAAGTGTCAAATGCCGTGTTGATGCATTTGTATTTTATCTCAGAAACAATAGGGAGGCACAGAAGATTTTTGAGGGGAGAGTTGACATGGTTGGGCACAGCTATGTGGAGGATAGATTGGAGGGGAGAGAGCCTGGAGGCATGGATACCAATTATATTGTGGCAATAGTCCAGGGGAGTGGTGATCTGAATTAGGGTAGAGTATGTGTGAGTGAAGAGAAGGACATGGATTAAGAGATGTCCCTCTCCTCTCTCCCCCTCCCCCTCCCCCTCCCTGTCCATCCCTCTCCTTCTCCCTCTCCCCTCTCCCTCTCCCTCTCCTTCTCCATCTCTCTCTCCCTCTCCCTCTCCTTCTCCCTCTTCCCTCCCTCTCCTTCTACATCTCCCTCTCTCCCTCTCCTTCTCCCTCTCCCTCTCCCTCTCCCTCTCCTTCTCCCCCTCCTTCTCCCTCTCCTTTTCCCTCTCTCCCTCCCTCTCCTTTTCCCTCTCCCTTTCCTTCTCCTTCTCCCTCTCCCCCCTCTCTCTCTCCTCCTCTCTCCCCCTCCCCTCCCCCTACCTCTCTCTCTCCCTCCCTGCCCCTTGTGCCTGTATGAGCTTGCTCCTCTTCTTTCCTCCCCCTTTCCTATTGCTCTTTCTCTAAAAGCAGGTTACATAGGGGTTCTCGGAGATGCTGCACATTGGGGAAGGCCATGAGTTAAGTACATTAAGAGATGGATTAAGATGGCTTAAGGAAGTGGAACAGACAAGACTTGGTTTGATGACTGATTAGCCATAGGGTCAGGTAGTAAGGGGGATGGGAAGAGCAGTCAATGATTCTGAGCTCTTGAACTTGGGTGCCTGGAAGAATAGTGATGTCATCAAAACGGGAATGGGAGACTTTGGAAGAGAGACATTGGGGAGAAATAGAATAAGGCTTATTTTGGACTCGTGTAGGCGATGTCTCCAGGTATTTAGGGGGGTTGCTGACCCAGTATGAGTTTGGGAGAAAGATTAGGGCTGGCTACACAGATTTGGGAGCTGTCTTTTGCCTATATCACAGGGCCGTTGGGATATTCAAATGCAATAATGTGCTACGAAGTACTTTTCCATTTTTAAAAGTATTATATAAATAGCAGTTTTTAGTATCAAAGTTGGAGGGGACCTTTGAGATCATTAGCATCCATGCCCCTCATTTTACCCCTCCCTCACATAGAGATGAGGGAACTGAGGCCTAGAGAGAAGTGAACTTACCCAGGATCACATAGCTAGTAAGTAATAGAGCCAGGACTAGAACCCAAGAATCTCAGCTCCTAAACCATTGCTCTTTCCAGGGTCATGATATCTTGGAAATACCAGACAGGCAGCAAAGGGTACAGAGTGTTGGGCCTGGAGTCAGGAAGACCCGCGTTCAGATCCAGCCTCAGATAACTAGCTGTGTGACCCTAGGCAAGTCACTTCACCGCTGCCTGCCTCAGTTTCCCCAACCATAAAATAGGGATAATAACAGTACTTATCTCTTAATGAGATAATATTTATAAAGTGTGCTTAGCACAGTGCCTGGCACACAGAAGGCACATAATAAATGCGTGTTCTTTTCCTTTACACTATGGAATTATATCTCAGATTAAGTCCATCTTGAGAAGCACTGAAATGTACTAGGAAGAATCATGGAGTCAGGAGACCTGAGTTCAAATCCTGACTTACACTTAACCAGTTGTGTGACCATGAACTATTTATTTTATTTTCCTGAGTCTCAATTTCTTCACTTGCAAAATAAGGATCCATACTTCTTGTGTTGTTACGTTGTTCAGTCACTTCAGTTGTGTCTGACTCTCTGTGACCCCATCTGGGGTTTTCTTGGCAAAGACACCGGAGTGGTTTGCCATTTCCTTCTGCAGCTCATTTGACAGAGAAGAAACTGAGGCAAATAGGGTGAAGTGACTTGCCCAGGGTCACACAGCTAGTGAGTATCTGAGGTTGGATCTGAACTCAGGTCTTCCTGCCTCCAGGCCCAGCATTCTACTCCCTGCCTGTGAAGAAAGGTCTTACAAATCTTCAAGTGTTATATCAGCAATGAGAAAACAGAGGGAAGTGCTTTGCCCAAGATGGAACGGTGCGTTAGTGACAGAGCCAGGAATAAAGGTTAGATCTGGAAGGACCTTTGAGATCATGTAGTACCGATTGCCTTACTTTTCAAAGGCAATCCCTCCAGCCAAGAGAGGCAAAGTAACTTTCCTGTGGCCACACAGCTATTCAGTAACAGAGCTGGAATTTGGACCCAGGTCCCTAAAGCTTCTCTTCCAGAGAGCAGGTATCCTTCAAGACAGTTTTGTGCTTGGGAGCACTAGGCACCCGGGAGGAGAAACTAGTGAGGAGTCCCTCTCCGTGGGAATCAATCGTGTGGGAAGCCAGGAAAATCCAAGGAGGGGGGAAGGGGGAGTGAAGGAAAAACTAGAGAAGAAAAGAGGAGGGGATGAAGGAATAAAAAGTTTAAAGGGAGCCAAATACTGTTGAGAAGATTAAAGGTTGAAACATAATGTCTGTGGATATATGCAAATGAGGATGTAGATGAGATGAAGGGGGCGGAGTACTTGTAAATGAGAGTGGGTCTCAGCCACTGCCAATGTCAAAGGGATGTTTGTTCAGATCTGCCAGAATTTCAGAGTCACTGAGACACTCCTTTCTGCTCAGACTCATTTCCCGGCCTCGTTCACCCTCCTGCCTGTTAAACTAGAAACTCCATGAGGCCTTTCTAGACCACCTCCCCCAGGTATAGCAGAATGCTCTGCACACAGCATTCGCTTAATGAGTTTTTTTGTGAGATTACCAGAGATCTGTTCTCCATCTAGAGCCCTGTGTGAAGGAGAAGATGGAAGTTATATCTAAGCCAAAGATAATAGAAAATTGACATTAAGAGCAGAAAAGGTAATTCTCTAAAAATAAAAGGTGGCACGGGGGATAGAGTCAGGAGGATTCATCTTTCTGAATTCAAATCTGGCCTCAGACACTTACTAGCTGTGTGACCCTGGGCAAGTCACTTAACCCTGTTTGCCTCAGTTTCCTCATCTGTAAAATGAGCTGGAGAAGGAAATGGCAAACTACTTCAATATTTCTGCCAAGGAAACCACAAATGGGGATCATAAAGAGTCAGACACGAATGAAAAACTATTTTAAAAAAAACGACAACTAAAAATAAACAACAAGAAAACAGACGGGAGAGATAGATATTTCCAGTCAGGATTCAGGAAGCCTGAGCTTCTAGCTCCAGCTCCACCAACCATGTATTCAACCTTTTGTCATTGACTTAGATGAAACTTATTAAGGCGGATACTTTGTGCAGAGCTGGAAGGTCTAGAAAGACTTAGATGAAGGCAGCAGAGATGGTACATTTATAAAATAGACAAAAGTCACAATGCTTGGAGGGGTAGCTAACAGATGACAGAATCAAGATTCAAAAAAACCATGACAGACTGGAACAGAGGGCCCACTCTAATGAGACTGCATTTATTCCTATTAAATCTCATTAAAATCCTGCTCAAATATGGGATGGGAGAAGTCTCTAAAAGTTATATTGGACTGCGAACCCAACAGGAGCCAATGGGGTGCCCAGGCAGCCAAAGAAGCGAAGGTGATCTTAGGTTGCATTAATAAAAGGCTGCTTGGGGAAGTGATAATCTTGCTGTCCTCACCACAACTGGAGGATGACCTTAACTTCGGGGCGCCACATATGAAGGAAATCGACAGGCTGGAGCATGTCTAGAGGAGGCTGACCAAGAGGGTGGTGCCACATGAAGAGGAGCTGAAGGGGAGTGGGGGAGGGGGGCATAACCTAGAGAAAATCATGCAAAAGGGTGACACGAGGGCTATCTTTGGGTATTGGACAGGTTGTCACATGGCGGAGGGATTAAACTTACTCAGCTTGGCCCCAGAGCATGCAACTAGATGCCGCTAGATGTTAAGAGATCAATTTCGGCTTGGTATAAGAAAAAAATTTCCTACTAGCTTTTTAGTCGTTTTTTGGTCATTTCTGAGTCTTTGTGAACTGGTCTGGGATTTTCTCGGCAGAAATAATGGGAGCAGTTTACCATTTCCTTCTTCAGCTCACCTGACAGATGAGGAAACTGAGGCAAACAAGGTTGAGTAACTTGCCCAGAATCACACAGCTAGGAAGTATCTGGGGCTGGATTTGAATTCAGGTCTTCCTGACTCCAGACAGAGCCTTCCATGCCAGAACTGTCCAAAAAGTGGGATGGGCTGACTCTGGAGGTCTCCAAGTGGAGGCATTTGGATTCCTGCCCAGGTATGGCCTCTGGAAATCCCCTGAGAGTCTGAGTTTCTGAGATTCTAATAGTCTCTGTTTGTGTTGTCTGAGCCTCATTTTCCAGATCTGCTAATAGTGTTCGGGGTAGGGTGGGAGTAGGGGCAACATGTGTTATCTGCTGCCTCTTTATGGTTCAAGACCCAGTTTGGTGCCACCTGCTTATACAAGGTCTTTCCTGATTCTCCCACACACACACACACCAGTTCTTCACACACTCTCTCCCTTTTAAAATTACTTTGTTTTATTCATTGCTGACATTTACACAGCACTTTAAGGTTTGCAAAGCACTTCACACGTGTTAACTCATTCGATCTCACAACAACCCTGGAAACTAGGGGCTATTATTATCCCATTTTACAGATAAGGAAGCTAAGAGATGTTGAGTGGCTTGCCAGCGTCACACAGCTAGTAATTGTCTGAAGCAGGACTCAGTCCAAGGCCATAGCTCTAACCACTGCCCCGCCTCACTGATTCTCCATATTTTGTATTTGCAGAAAAAGCAGTACGGTATGATGACTAGAGAGCTGGCCTTGGAATCAGGAAGAGCCAAGTTCAAATCCCACCTCAGATACTTACTAGCTGTGTGACCCTGGCCATATCACCTACCTTCTGTCTGCCTTAGTTTCCTGGAGTCTAAAATGCTATCAGTAATGATAGCACCTTCTTCCCAAGGTTGCTGTAAGGCTCGAATGAATTAAAATATGTAGAGCGCTTTGCAAACCTTGAAGCACTCTGTTGTTAACTATTACTATTATTTATCTGCACTCATGTTTCATCCCCGACCCCTCAGAAAAAAATTAACGTTTATATGGCTCCTTAAAATTTACAAGTCACTTTCCATATGTTAGCTCAATTTATCCTCACGCCAACCCTGGGATGTAGGTGCTATCATTATCCCTGTTTTACAGATGGTGAAATTGAGCCTGAGAAAGGTTAAGTGACTTGGCCAGGTTCACACAGCTAGCAAATGTCTGAGATGGGATTTGAACTCGGGTCTTCCTGACTCCATTACTCAGTCTACAACAGTAGAATATAAGCTGCTTGAGTATGACTTTGTGTTTGTATCCCCAGTGCCTTGAATGAAGAAACTTTAACAAAAGTTTGTGAGATTGAAATGAATTGAATTAGGTAGCTGTATCTGTTAGTCAGTCAATAAGCATCTATTAAACACCTACTATGTTCCAGGCACTGTGTTAAGTGCTGGGGATACAAAAAGAGACAAAAGATAATCCCTGCCCTCCAGGAGCCTACAGTCTAATATGGAAGACAAGAACCAAACAAACATGTACAAACAGGCTACGTATATAGGATGAATAGAGAATAAGTAATGGAAGGAAGGCACTAAGAGGGGTTGAGAAAGACTTCCTGTAGAAGAGGGGATTTTTTTGTTGGGAAGCCAGTCAGCTCAGGAGATTTCCAGAGGCTATACGTGGGCAGGAATCCCCTCTACCACATAAGCCACAAATAGTCATTCAGCCTCCACTTGGAGACCTCTAGTGAAGGAGAACTGAGGGAGAACCTATTGCCTCCAGAGTCAGCCCATCCCACTTTTGGACAGTTCTAGCTGTAGGGCTAGGGAAGCAGAGATGAGGAAGGAGCACATTCCAGGCATTGGGGCCAGCCGGAGAAAATGCTCAGAGGCCAGAGATGGAGAGTCTTGTTCATGGAATAGAAGGGAGGCCAGGTCACTGGATCAAAGAGCAGTGATGGAGAGGAAGCTGTGAGAAGACCGGAAAGGTGGAAGGTTATGAAGGGCTTTGAATGCCAAGCAGAGGATTTTGCGTTTGCTCCTGGAGAGGAAAGGGAAACACCAGGGTTAATCGAGTTGGGCAGAGAGGGTGGTGTACGTGTGACACTGTCAGATCTGGGCTTTAAGAAAATCACTTTGCCAGCTGAACTGATGATGGATTGGAAAGAGGAGAGACTTAAGGCAGAGTGACTAAGGTGCCTACAAGCTCGAACATTCTATAAGTCTCTAAGACAACCTAATCCTGGAGCAGCTTTCTTAGAAACCAACTGCCCACCCACTCAGTTGGTCATGATGCTCTCAAGAGACCAACTGGCACTCCCTGTGGCCTCCCCCACACGTCAGGTTACAGAAGGTCAACCTCACTCTTGAAAACAAGGGAGAGAAGCAGAGAAACATGAGGAAAACAGAAGTCGGCTGAAAGGATAAGGAGAAGTGAAATTAGATGCTAAGCTTCAAAAGCGCAGGGACAGAGACCCTGTGAAAACCAAAACTGAGTTCCAGGTGCACAGGTGGGCTCCAGGCAGACAAGGCATTCCCCCCTTCTTGTCACCCTTTCATCCTAAAGAGATAGTGGCAAAGGCTGTGTAGCCTAGTTACAGTGGTAGAAAGTATTTAACTAAGACAACCACCTCAGCCATGGAGGAATTTTGAGAAATAATGACCCAGGGGACTTCTGGGAGAAAAGATGTCTTGTAAATTGGGAACTGGTTTCAGGAGAGCAGGGAACAGCAGGATTTAATGAAGTGGGTCTCATATGAAAGTCAAGTTGCCTGGGTGGTCTTAGCCCTACTGGGACTCATCTCCTATTACTGGCAAGAGAATGGAGGGAAAACTGAGGCCAGGGGGCTGAAAGAGGCAGAGAGTCCACGAAGAGCCTTGGCAGGTAGGTGGGACAGGGCTAAGCGCAGTCTTAACCGTAGCTCTCAAGATGAGAAGCTAGCAGTCCCCATGGAAGAAGGGGCGAGGGGAGGGGAGTGGCAGATGGAAACAGGAAGGAAGATACAGAACTCAGTTCTGGGACCCGCCCCCCCCATATTACATACACCTAGACCCACAGGGCAGCCGTCACATGGTAGCACAGACTGGCATCCTTCGTGTGGGCTCTTTCCAGACATATGACTTTATGAAATAATTTTGCCCTCTCTAAAGAGATGGGGAAGGGCTAGAGAGAGAGAGAGAAGGTTCTGTCTGTCCCAGCCTCATTAAAAACTGAGAAGTTACTTGTTAAATGTGCCCTACTCCCTAAATCTCAAAATGAGGCAGAAGACCCAGAAAATGGAATGATATCCTCTTGGAATCCAACCGTTTTGTATTAATATCTTTAACTTGTTTCAAAAAGTCTTTATCAGGTTACAAGTTTCATTGAACCACAGGTCAGTTAGAGCTAGAAAGGGTCTTAGAATGCAACCAGCTAATGCAGAGATTCTTAACCTCTCTTTGTGCCATGGCCCCTCTGGCAGTCTGGGGAGGCCAAATGACCGCTTCTCAGAATCATGGTTTTAAATAACTGAAAGAAATAATAAGTTTCAGGTTAAAGGTTAATGAAAACACGATGTAAATTTCTTTCCCGTTCAAACTCAACGGACTCCCTGAGATCTAATTACAGAAAAAGGAGGCTCATGGACTCCTGGTTAAGAACCCCTGATCTAGGCCCACCCCTTCATTATACAGAGGCCAAGTTAAGTGAGTGGCCCAAGGTCATACATCTGGTTCAATTCAATTCAACAAGCATTTATTAATTGCCTACTGTGTGCCAAGGCCAGAACCCAGATCTATTTGATTGGGGGGGTGGGGCAGGGAAGAGGGAAGGAACCCACAATCTAATCATGTAATCACTGGAGCAACAGGAAGACTGGCCTCCAGGAGACCTCAGTCTGAGGTAACTGCCAGACTCCTCTATGCCCAGCAGTATACCATCTTGTACCTTCTCCTAAGGAAGGAAAGGGAGGGAGGAAGCAAGCATTTATTGAGTGCCTGCTGTAAAGTGCTCATTTGATCCTCCTAACAATCCAGGGAGGTAGGTGCTATTATCCTCACTTTACAGTTGAGGAAACCGAGGCAGAAGTTAAGAGACTTGCCCGGGATCACATAGCTAGGAAGCGTCTGAGGCTGGATTTGAATTCAGGTCTTCCCAACTCCCAGCCTAAAACTCTATCCACTGTACTACCTGGCTAACCGAGTATATCAGAGAGGAACTAGAACTTATAGCAGGAGAGCAGAAGACATCAAAGTCTTTACATGTCTGAAGGGCTATCGTGTGGAAGTGGGATTAGGCTACATACGTTTAGTTCTAGAGGTAAGAAACATTGTGGTAGACTGGGCAAAAAGCACTGGCTCCAGGAAAAGGCAGCTAGGCAGCACCTGGGGTCACACAGATATTAGTGGAAGTTCAGTTCAGTCGTTCAGTCATGTTTGACTCTCTGTGACCCCATTTGGGGTTTTCTTGGCAAAGATACTGTAGTGTTTTGTCATTTCCTTCTCCAGCTCACTTTACAGGATGAAGAAACTGAGGCAAACAGGATTAAGTGAGTTGCCCAGGGTCACCCAGCTAGGAAGTGTCAAAGGTCAGATTTGACCTCAGGTCTTCCTGACTCCAGTCCCCATGCTCTATCTACTACACCCCCTAGCTGCCCATGAAATTTTATCCATACTAATAAAAACCCAAAGTATGCCCCAAATGACATCTTGTACTTCCTCCCCATCCCCCCTACACACACACACACACACACACACACACACACACACACACACACACAGAGGCAGTGTTCGCCCTCATCTCTGAGCCTCCCACCCCCCAGCTCTAATGCAGGGTGTGAGCCTGGCTTTTCTCCTAGCCACCAATTCTGAGGCAAACCCTCTCCCTTGGGGGGATGGGGAGGACCACGATACTCAGCCATCGTTTCTACTTGTCAGCTGTGTTGTCAGAGGGTGGGGTTGGCACAGAGCCCAAGCCAGCCTTTACAAGACACATTTGGGGGCTTTCCTTCTGGAACTAGCAGGACTTGGCACTGGCTTCCTTCCAGTTCTGGCTAGGATTGAATACACCCCCTTCCTTCTCTCTTCCAAGAGGCCTAGACAACAATCCACATAGCTGGAGTCGGCAGCTGTTACTGCTCTTCCCTACTCCCTCCATCCTTCCCTCCCTCGGTCCCCTCCCCCCACCCCACCCCCAGCTACCACCACTTCTCCTAGACCGAAATTCTAGCTGACCCTTGGCCCATCTATTGTTCTTTCTCTCTCCAGATCATCCCTGGCTTCCAGCACCAGGGTTCTAGGAGCTTCCTTTGGTCTATTTATAGGAATAGACTATCTTTTCTGGAGAACCAACACCCCTCCCCAGCTAGCTTCTGAATGACACAATCAGTATTTCAAGAGATGGGAGAAAAAGGACCTGAATTCATTCAACAAACATTTAATAAATACCTACTGGGTGCAGAGGGCTATGCTGAGAGCCAGAAGAAATACAAAATTTAGATGAGCCAGAGGTCCCTGCCCTCCTGGGGCTTACAATCTAGTAAGGGAATAAGAGGCAAACATGGATGACTCTGATGCATAAGTGCATTAGGCAGGTAGAGGTCTAAGTGCTATTTAAGGGCCCATGGGGAAAATGAATGAAAAGAAATGCCAGAAGTGGGGGTACGAGCCATCCATTTGTAAACTATAATTAGATATTTAATGTTGGAAGGATCATCTAATGATCCTCCTCATTTTGAAAGCTGAGTCCCAAAGGGTGACTTGCCAGAAGCCACATGGGACAGAATGACCAATCCGAGCCTAGACCACCCAAGTTTCTTGCCGCCGCAAGGCTTTAAGGAACCATCTAAAATGAAGACTTGTTTGAGGAGAGAGAAGAGGTGGTATTCGGTGAGTACCTCAGATGTCACTTTGGCTTCTTCCTAGACAATCTACTTGCTAATAAATATAGTAGGTCTCTTGGACTGCACTGACCAAGATGATAATGAGCCGGCAAAATCCAGGGTACTGGGCAAGTCCTTGTTCTTGGTCAGAGAACTCTGTCCTTCACTAAGATTGGCTAATATCTCATAACAAAAGACTTTTCCAGAGGAAACTTTTGGACAAAACTGGGCTGCTTACAACCAAAGACTTCTGGCTATGCCCAGGATTAGGGTGCCCAATGTTCCCCTCCTTTCTGGTCACCAATTCAGTCCTTCCTCCCACTCCTATCATACAGACATCCTCAATCTGCATTTCTCCTACAAACGGTCCCAAAGGAAGATGTTGGCTCTGCCAATCCATCCCTCAAGGTTAATTTTGACTTGTCCCCAACTCTCATCCCTCATAGCCAATCAGTGACCAAGTATTTTGGATTCCATCTCTACAACATGTCTCAGCCCTGTTCCCTCTGCCATCAGCTTAGTGGAAAGACCTCGTTACCAACCGCCCAAAGCAGGGCAAAAGCCTCCTTAGAGACAACTAGGTAATGCAGTGGATAGAGGGCTGGACTTGGAATCCAGATGGACCTGCCTACAACACTCACTCACCGGGTGACCCTAAGACTCAAGCCTCAGTTTCCTTATCTGTAAAATGAAAATAATAATAGTACCTACCTTACAGGGTTTTTATAGGGATCAAATGAAATGATGTGTGTGAAGCGCTTTACAATACTTAAAGTGCCAACTATAATGACGATGCTGATGTCTCTCTGTCTCCTACCCCCAAACCCTTCTTCATGTCAATACCAGAATCATCTTTCTTGTACATCTGACCTAGCGAGTCTCCAATTCAAAAATCTTCAGCAGATCTTCATCAGAAGTTCAAACTCCTTTGCCTGACACTCAAAGTCACATTTTCAGCCTCATCACATCCTACTGACTCCACCCAAAATGGACTACTCTGTCCTTGGAGAAGGGGGAAAGGGAAAGGCAGAAGGGGAAGAAACTCCCCTATGTTAGGAGTTCCCACACACTGAGGTCGGGCTTCTTTTTCTTTATTCATTAAATATGAAACCTGGAAAAGCCCCAGAAAGCATCTCTTGCTGTTGTTGTCATGTCCGACTTTTCGTGACCCCATTTGGGGTTTTCTTGGCAGAGATACTGGAGTGGTTTGCCATTCCCTTCTCCAGCTCATTTTACAGATGAGGGAACTGAGGCAAACAGGGTGAAATGATTTGCCCAGGTCACACAGCTAGTTTCTGAGGCTAGATTTAAACTCAGGTCTTCCTGACTCCAGGCCCAGCGCTCTAGGCACTATGCAGCCTAGCTGCCCAAATCAATACCCAAATCTCTTCCATAACATCCTTGATGAGTGGTCATCCACCCTCTGCTTAAAGACAGATTCCCCAGTAGCGAAGAAATCACTAGCTCCAGAGAAAGCCCATAGCCCTTCTGGATCATTCTGCTCTTTAGGAAGCATTTGCATAAATCTGCCTTTTTGCTGTTTCTTCTATCCACTGTTCTTCTGTCCTCTGGGGTCAAGCAATGCCGGTCTAATCCCTCTCCCATTATATGTTCCTTCAAATATGCTGAGACTTTTAACATGTCTCCTCTAAGTTAAACATCTCTAGTTACTTCAAGAGCTGATCAGGAGCCGTGGTTCCCAGTTCCAACCACCTCCCCACGTCACCTCCGCCATGCTGGTCACCACAGACCTTGAGCCTGTCAAAGTCCTTCCTCAAATGTGGCAGCTGGCACTCTGGCTCTGAACACAGCACATTACAGGGGGACCATCATATCAATAATAACAGCAGACATTTACAGAAAGCTTATTTAAGGTATGCAAAGCACTTAGGATATTACTCATCTAATCTGAACAATCCTACTTCGGGGAATAGGTATCATTATCATCCCCCTTTCATAAATGAGGCCAGAGTTAATCCACTTGCCCAAGGTCACACAATTTGTAGGTTTCTAAAGTGGGATTCACACTCTGGTCTTCCTGACTCCAGCTCCAGGCCTCTGTCCACTCCCCAATATCTTCTGTCCTCTCTCTACTTCTTCATATTGCCTCTAGGGTTAAGTGACTTGCCCAGGGTCACCCAGCTATTGTCTCTACTCTTTTTTTAATTTTTTTTAATTTATGAATTAAAACAAGCATTTCTATAACATGGTACAATTAAAAAAATGATTGTAGGTGAAAGTGCAAATCCACTAGGCACAGATTGCTATTTCTTTCAAATATACAACAAAATTATCATGTAAATTTTTTTTTCTTTTTTTCTTATTTCCCCCCAAGATGACTACCATTAGACATATATATATATATATACACATACATATTTATGTATATGCATATGTATATGTATATGTGCATGTTTATGTATGTATGTGTAATTATCCTATATATTTATTTATCAGTTCTTTCTCTGGATACAGGTGGCATCTTTCTTCATATGTCCTTTATAGTGAATTTGGGTTTTTATAATAGATAAAATAACTTCTTTGCTCAAAGTTGTTCTTAAATATCACCTCTATCATTAATGATTTTTCTTTATGTATCACACTAGGTGTAATAGTTGGCACAGTGGATAGAGTGCCACCCCTGAAGTCAGTTCAGTTCTGACCTCAGATACTTCCTAGCTGTGTGACCCTGGACAAGTCACTTACCCCTGTTTGCCTTAGTTTCTTCATCTGTCAAATGAGCTGGAAAAGGAAATGGCAAACCACTCCAGTACCTCTTCCAAGAAAACCCCAAAATGGGTCACAAAGAGTTGAACACAACTGAACGACAATAACAAAGTAATTTTTACTAGAACCCAGGTCTTCTTTTTCTTTCTTCAAGACCTAGTCCCAATGTCAGCTTCCTCTATGAAAAATTCCCTGATCAATTTTTTTAAAAAAAGAAAAGAAATGAATCTACATGAAGAGAGATCCTAAAGCCTTACTTGATAATAATTATTATATAATTATAAAACATATTATGAGCCCAGCGCTTAACACAATCACTGGCACATAATATTGAATTGAACCGAATTATAAATTCCCTGAGTTTGTTAGTTATTAATTCACTCCCCTACCTCCAATTACCTCGTATTGATTTATCTATACAGCTATTGTATCCCCCCAATAGAGTGTAAGTTTCTTGAGGCCAAGCACTATCTGCTTTTGGGGGGCTTTGTACTAAGCCTGGAAATAGTAGGTGTTTAATAAAAGTATAACAAATTGGATTTCTAGAGTTGCCTCTCATTCATTGTATAATCTTAAGGAAGTTATCTTACCCCTATCTGCTACAGTTTCTATTCCTATAAAGCTATCTAACTCTGGACAAAATGGACTCCAGAAACAGCTATTCAAACTAACAAACATTTATTAAAGGATTACTATGTGCCATGCACTGAACTTGGCACTTGGGGATACAAAGACAAAACTAAAATGAATCTTGCCCTCAAGAGGCTTACATCCTACAAGAAGGATATGGAGAGAGAGAGAGAGAGAGAGAGAGAGAGAGAGAGAGAGAGGGAGAGGGAGATGTGGATATAGATACGGATACAAACATGTATGTATGTATACACACATACATACATGTATGTATATATGTTATATATACATATATACACATGCATATGTGTGTATATGCATATGGGTGCAGGTATGGGTGTGTGTGTGAGAGACAGACAGACAGGCAGATAGACAGAGACAGACAGACAGACAGAATTTGATGAGAATGAATAAATGAGGAAGGAGATCCACAGGGCCAAAAGTTTCCCAGAATGGGGGTGGGTGAAGAGGGTCTCCATTCTCCAACAGAAGCCCTGGATTCCCTCCCTTCCTTGGATGTGGTCAGCCTGTTAACCACAGCCATCTTGGCTACGTTAGAAGAAGGGGCCTTTCCTTTCTATCGATTTTTCTTCCCCCAGTGAGAAGACAAATCTGTTTCCTTTCAGCCAGAAGGCCTCAAGCCATGGTTACTTACATTAGAGTAATTAAATTCCCACTGCTAGGGAGACTCAGGAGATAAACGAGAGAGCACATGCCTCATGCCAAGGACTGCACTGAAGGGCGGACAGCAAGGGAGGGAGGAAGGGAATTTTGGCTGGAAGGGCCTGTCACAGATTTCTCCTGATAGTGCTAAAACCCACTTAGCCATAAAGATCTTTACAGGTTCTCACCTGTTGGAGCAGAAGGCAATGAACCTTCCCTAATCTATCCTTCCAAAAGTATTATATTCATCCTCTGCAAACAGATGGACTTTTGCTGAACGATCAGATCTCCAGGTTGGAGAGAGTCTTAAAGGTCATTTAATCCAACTGATGCCTTTGACCAGGAAATCAATAAGTAGGCAGCCAGCTTTCTCCTGATAAAATCCAGTGAAATGGAGATTGCTACCCCCCATTCCACTTTTGGACTGCGCCGATTGTTAGAAAGTTTTCCTGTTATGAAGCCAAAGTCTGCCTCTGGAATTTATACCCATTCCTCCTAGGTCCTCTGGGGCCAGGCAGAAGAGTCTAAATCATCTTCTGCAAGGCAGCCTTCAGAGAGTTAGACTGACAGCTGTCACATGCATCCCCACTGTGTTTTCTTTTCTATAGGCTAAACATCTCCAGTTCTTCCATCAAACCTTCACAAGACAAGGTTTTGAGCCTCTTCTCTGTCCTGCTTGCCCTGCAAACACAGTGTGTCCAAAAGAAGAAATAAAACAAGCATTTACTAAGTGCCTGCTATTTGTCAGCCATGGTGCTAAGTGCTTCTCAAATATAATTTCATTTGATCTTCACACAAACTTGGAAGGAAGGATTTTTATCCCCCTTTTACAGATGAGGAAACTGAGGCAGGCAGGGGTCAAGTGATTTGCTCAGGTAGTAAGTGCCTGAAGCTAGATTTGAACTCAGGTCTTCCTGACTCCAAGTCCAGGGTTCCATCCACTGAGCCACCCAGCTGCCTCACTGGACACTATATTCCAAATAGGATCTAACCGGAACAGAGAACAGTAGGACTATTGGCTTCCTCATTCTGGGCTCTACATTACTAATAATACAGCCTATGATTGCAGTGAAAACCAATTCAGGAAAGAGAAAATAGTGAGCCCCACCTTGACAATTCTAAGTCCTGCCTGTCACATCCTGGTCACAACTACTCAATATAGTCTCTAAGACTATATAAATCAAAGAACAGTGGCTGATCTGCATTGGCAAAAGAAGTTCCCTGACCCAGAAGTCCCTAAATGGATAAAACCACAGGTCCATTCCCATCATCCCCCCAAAAATTGCTTTTTTGGCTGCCACAACCCACTGGCCATCTTTGAGGACCATCACAAAATGCCTATTCCCAAATATCATTCCTTCCCAAGCCTGCCATTTGCAATGACCATTATTTTATAAGACAAAACCTTTCCTTCTCCCAGCATCCTCCACCATAGAGTGCTAGGTCAATGAGTTTTCAGGCTCCTTAATTCGCAGAGATGAATTTGCAGGCAGACACCTAGGCAAGCCAAGTCTTCATCATCTCCAGGCTGCACTCCCCACTCTCTAGACTTTTTTCCCACCATGCTCATTCCTTCGTCTCATCTTCTTCTCTCCCTTTTCAGTTTTGTCTTCCCCCAAGCTCCTTGGGGGCAGGGACTCTCTTTCTGCTTGTATTTATATTCCCAGTAAAGCACCTAGCACATAGTAAGCACTTTATAAATGCACCTTGACTGACCTACAGAGGTCAGTCCTAACGCTCTGCTCTAAACACATCTTTCAATAGCTCCTCATTTTCTAACACATAAAAGTCCAATAGAAGAATGCTAATTGCTCAGAAGTAGGCCCAGCCACTATAACAAAAATGACACTGCTGCCTAAATTAATTTATTTATTCAGTGCCATACCAGTCAAACTACCAAAAGATGGCTTTACAGAGCTAGATAAAACAACAATGAAATTCATCTGGAGGAATAAAAGGTCAAGCACCTCAAGGGAAATGAAGCAAAAAATGGGAAAGAAAGGGACCTATAGTACCAGATGTCAGAATATACTACAAAGCAATAACCATCAAGATTATTTTCAGAGGGAGGGGGAGAATTTGGAACTCAAAATCTTTAAAAATGAATGTTAAAGAAAAAAAAGAAAAAATTCTGTTTGGTACTGGTTAAAAAATAGAGAGGTCAACCAGTGGAACAGAAGCAGATGAACCTAGTGTTCGATGAACCTGAAGACCCCAGCTACTCAGGTAAGAATTCACTATCCAATAAAAACTTCTGGGAAAACTAGAAAGAACTCTAAGAGAAACTAAATTTAAACTAAGACCTTGTACCATAGGCTAAATCTGGGAAGTAGGTACCTAGTAGATATAAAAGCTCACATCATAAATCCATTAGAGGGACAAGGAAGAAATTTCCTCTCAGATCAATGGATAGAGGAAGAGTTCATGACCAAACAAGGAATGGACAAGATCACAGAAAATAAAAAGGATAATTTTGACTTCACAGAATTGCAAAGACTTTGCATAAATAAAACCAATTATGACAATTGACTGGGGGGAAATTTTTACAGCAAGTTTCGCTGATAAAGATCTCATTTCCAACACATTTTACAAGGCATTGATACAGATTTATAAGAACAAAAGCTATTCCCTAAGTGACAAATGGTCAAAGGATATGAACAGGCAGTTCTCAAAGGAAACATCAAAGCTATCAACAGTCATATGGAAAAATGTTCAGAATCACTAATAATTAGAGACCTGCACATTAAGGAAGTCTCATGTTCTTCCTTGCACTGGTCAGATTGGCAAAGTTGGCAAAAACTGGAAATGACTAATATCAGAGGGGATATGGGAAAACAGGCACATCAAGGCACCATGGGTGAAGCTGTAAATTAGCCCAGCCCATCTGGAAAAACAATCTGTGACCCTTTGACCCAGTGACACCACTATTCAGCTTATACCCCAAAGAGATGAAAGAAAGAGAAAAGGACTTATAAGTACAAAAATGAATGCTTGTAAATTGAAAATTTTAAATTGAAATGAAAAATAAAAAAGTCCACATTTTTCAGCCTATTATTCATGGCCCTGGAGTGACCAACCATCAGGGCCCAGTTCAAATGGTATCTCCTCCATGATCCTTACAAGTTAGAATGATATATCCTTCCCAAGATATCATAGAGTCTTCTGTCTGGACTTCCACTGTGCACTCAGCATGTTCAATTTTTGTGTATGAGATTTTATGTATTTATTTATGTATGTGATTTATGTATTAGAGTTTTGCACATGTGCCATGTTCTCTTATTCTAAATAAGGCTTTCTACAAGGGCTGTGTGACTTCAATTCTCTGGCCTCCATTTCCTCATCTGTAAAATGACCATATTAGACTAAATGACCTTAAGCCCCCTTCCAGTTCCACCATTCTGTGTTGCATAAAAGGTAAATATACATCTGGGCCCTGGAAAAGTCCATCATCTTCTCAGGGTGCCAAGCAAGTCTCTAAGACTGAGATGCACCTGCTCTTCACTTCAGGGAAGGTAATTTCTTTCCTCCCTGGGAGTTCCCTAGAACAATGAAATTACCGGCTCTGTCTAAAACAAAAAAAATAATACACGTACATAAACATGTATGTATAGCCAGATCCCAATTAATGCAAATAGTGAGTGGAGAAGAGGTCATAGGTATTAGGATTTGCACTTTTTAAAGTTATAGTTATGTAAAATATGATGATTTCTTCCAGCCCAATGGAAATACGCCATGTCAATTTGAATAAAACAATTACTTCACAAGATTCCTTATTTGCACTGATTGGGACCTAGCTGCTGCATATGTGTGTGTGTGTATGGAAACACTGAACATATATATACATATATATACATATACACATATATGTGTTATATCTTGTCCATAGCTTGCTTCGTATATATTTGTTTGCACTTTGTCTCCCCTATTCGATCATGAGCTCTTTGAGGGAAAGGACTATCTTGCCTGGTTTTTGTATCCCCAGCACTTAGCACGGTGTCTGGAACTCATCGTTGCTTCTGTTGTTGCTGTTCAGTCATGTCTGACTCTCTGTGACCCCATTTGGGGTTTTCTTGGCAAAGATGCTTGAGTGATTTGCCATTTCCTTCTCCAGCTTATTTTACAGATGAGGAAACTGAGGCAAACAGGGTTAAGTGACTTACCTAAGGTCACACAGCTAGTAACTGTGTGAGGCCACATTTGAACTCAAGTCTTCCTGACTCCAGGCCCAGTGCACCACCACTGGACCACCCAGCTGCCCAGTCTGGCATATAGTAGGTACTTAATAAATGGTTATTGGTTGATTATGATAACATATATCTTTGTATCTTCCCCAATTCAATAATTTCAACAAACATTTATTAAGTATCTACTGCATGCAAGGATAGAAATCTATCCATCATTGGGCACTTATTAACTGCCTACTGTGTGTGCTATTCTGTGTGAGGCCCAGGGTACATAAATCTATCAATTAACAAGCATTTTTTAAGCTCCTACTTTACCAACAGGCACTGTGTGAGGCCCTAAGGATACCAAGATGAAATCCAGAACGATCCCTGCCTTCAAGTCACATAAATGCTTTTAGAGATACATACACATAAATAAATATAGACAAGGCAAAGCAATACAAAAGAGGGGCAGGATGAATCTAGCATAGTGCTCTTCATAAAACAGGCACTTAAAAAATTTATTTGTTGGATTCGGTTGAATAGAAACAAATCCCCAGTGGATTAGACAATGGAACAGCCTTCCCCCACACCGTCCTCCACCAAAAAAAAAAAAAAAAAAGAGGGCCCTCACCTCCCTTTGGCTGCCTGCCAGACACTCTGGAGTGGGAGGAAGGATCTGGGTCAGGGGTAGCATCTCAGAGAAAATGGAAGAGAAAAGAGAAAAATTAAGGAATGAACATTTTCAGGAGAACAATCACAGTAATTGGTTTTGGAATGAAGCTATAATTTCATTGGTATATTGAAGACTAAGCGAGAAAACGCCCTCTGCCAGGGTGCCTTTAGAGAGTTACCTAACAAACTGAGGGTTCCAAGTGACTTGCCCATGCTCAGCATGTGTCAGAGGAAGGACTCAAAGCCGGGGCTTCCTGATTTTGAGAACAGTATCCTATCCCTTTCTTCAGCAGCAGCATTTGAACTTGAAAATCACCCACAGTCTTAAAGAAATGTGTAAATACATCAGTAGCCACCAAATGCGACCTTCATACACAGGGGAATTTGAGAAGGTTGAGGATTTGCCAAATGCCAGGGCTAGGTGGCCACCATCTTTAAAGGCAATTTTCCCATTCATCATCACTCCTTGGGCTAAGAGATGGGTGGAGATTGGACAGAGCGGGGGAAGGGGGGGGTGGACAGAGAAGGGGAAGAAGAAATTAGCTCTGCTAATTTATTAACTACTTGACCTCCCAGTTTCTTCATCAGTCAAATGGAAGGGGGCAGGGGGGCATAACTCAATCTCCGAGGATTCCTCCAGCTTCAATGCTATCTATGCACCTATGTCACCCTCAAGAAAAGCCTAGAATTATAAATCCCTAAGAGACCAACTGGCCAACGCCTCTACAACATAGAATAATAAAATGTTTATATTATAAACTAATACAGAATTATATAAAAGGCCTAGAAAGGACTGTAAAATTCTAATTCCACCACCCTATTTTACTGATGATGAAACCGAGAAGAAGAGAGGAGAAGAGTC
Source organism: Trichosurus vulpecula (assembly GCF_011100635.1). Taxonomy (NCBI): domain Eukaryota; kingdom Metazoa; phylum Chordata; class Mammalia; order Diprotodontia; family Phalangeridae; genus Trichosurus; species Trichosurus vulpecula. The sequence continues at coordinate 162,745,153 of NC_050576.1, read as the reverse complement.
TTGCCACAGGTCATGTATCAAGTTAGCAATCAAACCCAGTTCTCTTGACTCCTAATACACCATCCTTTCCATGAGCATCTGATCTCTGTTTGAACATTTCCGGCGACGGGAAACACTCTACCTTAGGAGACCATTCCGTTTTCAAACATTCGAATTGTTAGAAGTGGGGCAGCTAGGTGATGCAGTGGACCTGGATTTAGGAAGACCCAAGTTCAAATCCAGTCTCAAAAACTTGCTAGCTGTGGGACTCTGGGCAAGTCATTTCACCCCATTTGCCTCAGTTTCCTCATCTGTAAAATAAGCTGGAGAAGAAAACGGCAAACCGCTCTTTGCCAAGAAAACCCCAAACAGGGCCACAAAGAGTCAGACGCAACTGAAAAACAACCTGACGACACCAAGAAAAAATCTTCCTTGTAAGATGAGCTAAAACCTGCCTCCCCTAAAATTTCTATTTCTATCTAATAACATTTATCTTTGTATCTTCCCCAATTCTAAATTCAACAGATATTGATTAAGGGCTTGCCATGAGCAAGGCAGAGCGCTACAGGACAAGAGTACAAATCAGCTAGCTCTGTGACCTTGGGCGAGTCACTGAACCCCAACTGCCCTGCCTTCCCCCCTCACTGCCCCCAAGTCAGTCCAGAAGCATTTATGAAGCTACCCATCCTCTGCCTCTACTGATAGGGAAGGATCCAGTCAGGTCTCTGGATCACTGTGTTGGCTTGATTGTTATTTTAAGCTTTTTGCTTGGTTTTTTAAAGGGAATAATAGTAGTAACTCCTAGTTATGCAGGGCTTCAGGGTTTATTAAATGTTTTACATACAATATTTCATTTGGTCCTCACAACATTCCTGGGAGGTACATGCTGTCATTGCTCCCGTCTTAGAGACGAGGAAACTGAACCCCTAACTAGTAAATGTTGGGGCTGGGTGAGTGGAGCACTGGCCCACGAGTCAGGAGGACCTGAGTTCAAATCCAGCCTCAGACACTAGACACACTTACTAGCTGTGTGACCTTGGGCAAGTCACTCAGCCCCGATTGCCCTTCCTACCCCCCCTTCAAAAAAAATGTTGGGGCTGGAATTCAAACTCAGGTCTCCTGAGTCTCAGTTTTGAATTTGACACATTCTACTATGACCCATCTTTAAAAAAACAGAAACAAAAACACACCATCATTTTGTGAGCGCTCCAAGCTCTCCTCAAGCAAATAGGGAAAAATTCTATGCATACTTCAGTCAGCCAGGGAAGACTCGCCTCCGGTCCTGGGTTTGCTCTCGAGCCCTCAACAATTTCATTCCACTCTTTAGGGATCATTCTCTCACTGGCACACGGACTGTGCTCCTGCCTCATCTCTTGTGCCAAAATTAGCTTCTACTCGGTCTCAGCACTATTGGTCTAAGCTCACCCTGGAGTCTTGGCGGGGGCTATAGGAGAGGGCATCTTGGCAGAGCTGACCTTCCCCTCCAGAATCAAGGAAAAGAGGCTTGGAAACGTACACCGAGCTGGTAGATTTGTTCAGGGACCATGGGATGTTGCTTAGCATCGGGAAAGCCCTGCTCGCAGCCAAAAAGAAGGCAAAGGAGAGCCAAGGTAAAAGAACCCCTGGAAAGCCAGCCTGACCATCAGCCTCTGCACAGCAGCCTTCCACAGAGTCACAGCATCACGGTAGAGTATAAGCTCTGGGAGAACAAGGAACATTTAGCGGCTAGCGCAGTACCTGGCACACAGTAGGCTCTTAATAACACTTGTTGAACTGAATTGGTACCACAGAATTAGAGATGGAAAGGACCTTAGGCTATCTAGTCTAACCCGCATCTGAACAGGGATTCCCTCTACAGAATTCCCGGCAAGAGGTCATCCGTCTGCCACATGGAGGGGAACGTGCTATATCCCATAGAAGTCCATTCCGCTTAGGGGCATTTGTAAGTCTTCACTGTGTTCCTTCCTAGTCTAGACAGAAGACCACTAGACCGTTTGCAGAACCAAACTCTAAAGATCATTGCTGTGCCTAAACAATGATGCTTTGGGGATCTGTTTCCTAAGGCTGGTATGTGAAGTTTAGACCATTCTAGTGAGGAGAGGTTATACAGCACTCAGCCAGTCATGGTGAGAACAACAGGTCCAGGCCTCCCCTTGAACTTGGGAGACGGTAATCTAGCACCAAGGCTGCAATAGAAGACCTGGGTTTTTGGTCTGACTGGCTGATCTCATGTAAAAGCTACCTTGAGTTTCAGTCTCCTTCTCTATAAAACAAGACCAATAATGTTCATATTACCTACCTTGCAGGCCTGTGGTAAGGAGAAAATCTATCGTCTACTGCCCTGGGCCCAGGGGGAACAAAGTCAAAAGTGAAAAGATCCCTGACCAAAGTGAAAAGCACTTTGTAATGGCCCTCTCCCGGCTTTCAATCTATGAGCCTGTGAAATGCTCTCTAAATGTAGGTTATGATTCTAGCTTGTTCATTTTTAAGGAGATCATTCAGATTTAAACCCAAGCAAAGGCATCAGAAAAATCAACCTCCCTCCAATGGCCCAATCTCCCCAAAGGGAAGGCGATCCAATTAGAAGAATCAAATATTCCAAGCTTTCAAAACCATTTGTGACAAAGCCAAGGGCTAACTCTCAACGCTCCCCTTCCCCCGTGGAAGGGCCAGATGATATGTGAAAGTGGAAGGGGGAGGGGTAAGAGGAGACCAGTGGTCCAGACCTAGCTTTTTAAGAAGCCATCAGTAAAGTACCACAGCATATGCAGTAAGGATCACAAAAATGATAATACCATTCAATCCGATTCCTTTGCTAGGACTTTATCCCCAGGATGGCATAAAAAGGAAAAAAAATAACCTGGCTACCTAAAAATATTCACAACTGCTCTGTGTGTAACAGTGAACAATGGGAAACAGCCTGTATTCCAACAATTGGAGAATGACCGGAAAAATTGTAGTGTATTAAGGTAATGGAATGTTATGGTGCCATAAAAACAACCATTAGGAAGCACATAAGGAAGTATGGAGAGAGCTCAATGAGGTGAGGTGGTGCAGAGGGAAAATCAGGCGAACCAGGACTGTAGGCTACACATGGACTGCAGCTATGTGGAAGGGAGGAAAGGAGAAAAGACAGGTGCGGAGGAAGAGAGGGAAAGAAGGAGGAGCAAAGAACTTAACAAGGCTTGAAAAGAGCAGACACAAAAGTATTTTCTTGGCTTGTTAGCAACACAGTGGATAGAGCCTGGAGTCAGGAAGACCTGAGTTCAAATCCAACCTCAGATCCTTCTTAGCTGCGTGACCCCGGACAAGTCACTTTACCTCTGTCTACCTGTAAAAGGAGAATCATAACTGCACCTACCTCGAAGAGTTGTTGTGAGGATCCAATGAGATAACATTTGCAAAAAGCATTTAGCACAGAGCCTGGCACACAGTAGGCACTATATACATGCTTACTCTCTCCCTCTCCCTACTCTTTGTTTATTAGTCCCTTCAGTTCTGTCTTAACACAGTTCCTGGCACGTGGTAAACATTTAATAAATACCTGTTGACTTAATTGGTCTCGTTAAAACCCAAGTTAACAGTGTTGACCTTTGTTGTCTGTGTTTGAAGTGATCTGTTCTTGATCGTTACATTTATTAAAAATATTATTTCATGCATCGATAACCTAACCCTCTAACCCTCTAACAAGTAGAAAGTGGCGCAGTGGATGGAGTGTAGGACTTGGAGTCAGGAAGACCTGAGTGCCCTGTTTGCCTTAGTTTCACCATCTGTAGAATGGATATAACACCACTTACCTCCCAGGCTTGTTGTTATAGCCTCTCCCTCTGTCCATGCTTATACACGCACATGCGAGCACACACACACACACACACACACACACGCATGCACATGCACACACATGCACACACACATGCACATACGCACGCGCATGCGCACATGCACACACACACATGCACATACGCACGCACACACGCACGCGCACACACACACACACACACACACACAGGCACTTTAGTAGACCATTTTGTGACTTGCTATAGGCTGAGAAAGCCCTCATCACCTGGTGGCCAGTCTGGGAATGAACCTCTCTGTACTTAACAAAGGTGGTCCTCAGACGATATTCATACAATCCATTACTTGGCCCACACTGGAAGCCTTGCCTTCAGGATAGGACCCGCCAGAACCTCCCCTCCACTGATGTATATAGCCTTGTAGAAGCTACAGTCACCTCGATGCCAGTGACTCATCAGAGGAAGACTTTTCATGGAGGACAAAGGGAAATCACTGCTAGAAAATTACCAATCCTACCCTCTAGCAGAGAAAGCCAGAAACACCCAGAATGGTCCGGCAAACAGGTGCAGGGATTTAGAGCTGGGAGGAGCCTTAGAGGTTATCTAGTAAATAGGCCAGTCCCAGAGCAGCGACTGTCTTTTGCCTTACTTTATATTCCCAGCTCTTAGCACAGTACCTGGCAAATGACAGGCACTTAATAAATGCTTATTAACTGACTGACTGATAGCCCTAGTCACAACAAGGAGGTACCGGGTAAGAATTGCTTAACCCAGCCAATTGCACTCTTGCCCATCAGACACCAAACATAGCACCAAGGTCTTTCTATGAAAAGCACCCAACTAGTGGACTCAGAAATAACAGATGTCCATTTGCATACTATTTCACACTTTGTTGTTCATTCATGGCCTACATGGCTCTGTTAAGAACACTCTTCAGGTCTCCAGCCCACTCCCCACCTGCCCCCCAAGCAAACAACCACCCAACACTGGCCTGTATGTACTTCCACCCCCAGCCAAGGCAGTCGGGGCCCTCGCTTCTTAGGACATCCCTTCTCCCCTCCTCCTCCCCTGCCCCACCTGCCATTTCCCCTGGTTCCACCCAGAGCTGGCAGGAAGGGAGACAAACATCTGAGGTTAAAAGGTGAACCCTTTGTAAACAGTGGCTGAAAATCAAGAGACAGGAAGACCCCCACCCCTAACTAGGGTAATATGTAAAGGCACCATATGCTCAGCTGAGGGGCATATCACCTCAATGTCTCCAAGGTCTCTTACAGATCTAAACTGGAAATCCGATGAACCAGAAGAACAGCACCCACATCTCAGGTCTAGACTGAAAAATCTGCCTTCTTGGAGTTACATAACAGGAAATATCAAGTGTTCCTCTATCTTTATCATCTTCTCTGCTGTGCCTGGGTCAATCAACAGGCATTTATTCAGCACCTGTTATATGCCAGGTACTGTGCTCAGTGCTGGGTCTATGGAGACACAAAAGGAACAGGCCCCGCCCTCAAGGAGTTTGCATTTTGCAGGAGAAGACAACATAGAGCACTGGACCTGGAGGCAGGAAGACCTGAGTCCAAATCTGGCCTCAGACACTTACTAGCTGTGTGACCCTGGGCAAGTCACTTAACCCTGTCTGCCTCAGTTTCCTCAACTGTAAAATGAGCTGGAGAAGGAAATGGCTAAACCACTCAGGTATCTCTGCCAAGAAAACCCCAAATGGGGTCATGAAGAGTCAAACACAACTGAAAATGACCAAACAACAACAATCCACTTGAAATGACTGGAAGTAAGGGGCAGATAACAAGGGGAAGATCTGAAAAGGGGACACTCTCACATCTCATTGTCTCTGTTACCTGTCCCTCACCTCTAGTCATTTCAAGTAGATTGGGAGGGCCCAACTGATCTGAGCACTCTAATCAACTTCCCTACCTCCCACTACACAGATAAGGTCATTTGGGAGTAGAGATCATAGAATCAGGAAGGGGCTGCAGAAACAACCTAGTCCAATCCCTTCATTTTAGTATGAGGAACCTGAGGAAAAGGAGGTTAAATGACTTACCCAAGGTCACACAAGAGAGAAGCAGAACAGCTAAGTCATTGCAGCAGAGTGAAAAATAGCCCTGAAAGGGCAGCTAGGTGGCTCAGTGAGTAGAGCACTGGCCCTGGAATCAGGAGGACCTGAGTTTAAATCTGGCCTCAGACACTTGACACATGTACTAGCTGTGTGACCTTGGGCAAGTCACTTAACCCCAATTTCCCTGCCAAAAAAAAAAGAAAAGAAAAAGCCCTGAACTTGGAGTCAGAAGGCTCAGATTCAACTCCCACTACTAACCCTGTGACATTAGGCAAGCCCCTTCAAGTCTTCAACTCCCAAAGGAATATAATATTTGTACTACCTGCCTCACAGAGGTGGGAGGACCGAATGAAATAAAGGCTGTATATATTTATATTTATGCTGTCTGTATTTTGATATGTAATTGTTTTCCCCATTAGACACTAAGCAACTTGGGCATAAATATTGCTTCATTCTTTGTATTTGTAGCCCCGGTGCCCAGCACATAGTAGGCACTTTAATAAATACTATTGATTGATTGAAAGTGCCATCTCTAAATGGGAGCAGTCATTCTTATCATCCTTATACTTTCCCATATCATTAATGTTATCTTTACCTCTCTGACATGTTTCTCCCTCAAAACCTCTCTGCCTGTTCATTTTGGTTCCCCTGTTCTTTCTCAAGTCTTCTCTCAGCCTCTGACCTGACTTCATGCTGCTCCCCAATCCCCCTCCTAATAGAATGGGGAGCTCCTTCAGGGAAGCAACTATTTCATTTGGGTCTTTGTATTCTCCAATGCTTAGGATGTGCCTGGCGCATAGTAGGCATTTAATAAATCCATAGGCTCATAGAATCACAGAGTAGGGAGAGATCTGAAAGGTCATCTAATCCAGCCCCCTGCTCAGTAATGACTCACATTTATATCGCATTTTAAGTTTTGCAAAACCCTTTCCTCACGACAACCCTGGATGGTAGGTAGTAGGTAGTCGACATGCATTTATTAAGCTTTCATTATTAACTGGGAGGTCAGTCAACAAACATTTATTAAGCTCTTTCTATACGCCAGTACTATACTTAGTACTAGAGATACAAAGAAAGGCAAAAAGCACATAATTATACAAAAATTTTTATCTCCATTTTGCAGATGAGGGAAATGAGGCAATTCAAACCATTAGTAGGCAGCAGAAACTGGACACACTGCCACAGAGCCACGTGAACCCAAACGCTGCCCAAAAGTTAGCCACCCGGCCAGAAAGTGCAGCTAGGGAAGCCCGACTAATCTGCTGCTTCACATGTGCTTACTAATGAAGTAAAATTAGTTTTTTGATTAAAAACAAAAATCTCAATGGAGTCATACTCCAATGTCAGCATGTTAGAAGCCTAGAGACTAGAGGGTCCTTTCCTCCTCTTTTGTTCTCTCTCAACCTGACATATTTTCACGTCCACATCTAACCACCGGTGTTGCTGCCAGAGTCAAAATGGTTCTAAACACAGGTTCTGAAAATGGTCTGCCTGATTGACCCTTCAGAGGAACAATCATAGGATTCTTGGCCTTGGGAGGTCCAGGCTGGGCCACAGCCAAAGTGCCCTCCCTCCTTTCCCCCACCTGCTCTTTCTTTTAGTCAAATTAGCTTTTTGGTGTTTTGATTGAAACGCTGAAGAGGTTACCTAGTAACTACTAGGCTAGGCATTTCGATTTTTATAAAGGAAAAGAACAAAACCACACGTGTGGGTTAGACACACCTTTTGCTTCGTTGGGATCTTTCCTACTCTCACAGAACCACAGAATTTAGAGCTAGGAGAGGAGACCTGAGCAATCATCTGGTCCAGCCCCCCCATTTTACAGATGAGGTAACTAACAGGAATTGACTTGCCCAAGGTCATAGGCTTAGTGACAGGCAAAGCTGGGACAATTACCCAGATCTTCCTGCTTCCAGTCCAGAGTTCTTTTGACCGCAAAAAAACAAAAAACCCACAACATTGTACCTATTGTAGAAGAATGCTAGATGGATGGATGGACAGACAGGGAGACAGACAGACAGACAGACAGACAGATAGATAGATAGATAGATGGATAGATAGATAGATAAAAAGAAAGAAAATAGATAAATGCAAAACCTCAGAATGTCAGATTTGGAAAGCAGTTCAAAAACCATCTAGTCCAACCTATATATACCTGACTGAGAATCTCCTCTATAACATTGCCAAAAAGTGGACATCTAGCTTTTCTTTGAAGATGTCTAGAGAGGAGGAGATTCACTCTCTCTCCTAAGGCCCTCCATTCCACCTTTGACATGCTCTAATTGTTAAGAAGATCAGTGAAATCTCATCTCCTAAAAGAAACCATTCCTAATCTCCCTCAATGCCTACCCTCTGTTGATTATCTCCAACTCATCTGATATGTAGCAGCTTTCTCTGTACATAGTTGTTTGTATGTTGCCTTCCTCATTAGATGGTGAGCTCCTTGAGGACAGGGAATCAGTTTCATTTTACCTTTATTTGTATCCCCAGCACTTAGCACAGTGCCTGACACATAGTAGGCACTTAATAAATGTTTGTTGACTTGACTCATATTGAGCCAAAAATTTAATCTACAACGTCTACCAATCAATCCTGATCTTTAGTAATAATAATAATAGCAGTAGGGACACCCAGAAACTCACAAGAGACAAAATGGAAGAAGTCAATAAAATGTAGCTTCTAATGTCTATACGTTCTTGCACAGAGCACAGAAAATAAGCAAGGTGAACTAGAGATCTTTATGCTAGGATGCAGATTTGGCCTTTTACTAAGACTTGGTGGGATGAGACTAAAATATGGATCTAGAAGGATATACCTTATTCAAAAAGAAGAGGATAATATGTGAGGAAATCTAGGAGCCACAGCAGGGAAGCATAGGGGAAGGTATTTGGGTAAAGATGAAAAGAAGCATGAAATAGAAGCAATATTGTTATCAGAATATACTATAGACAGAGGTGTGCTGGATCTAGCTCTAATGACAAGCTGATGGTTACATTTTCAATGTGAGCATTCATACCTCAAAAATCAAAATCACTACAAATCAGGGTTTGATTTATTGTTTTGTTAGGTTTCTAAACTTAAGAAAGTGTAATATAAATGAAACTGAAAATTGTGTGGAGATAGAGATATAGAGATACAGATACAGACAAAGACATAGATATAGACAAAGACGCAGACACAGACACAGACATAGACATAGACATAGACATAGATTTCCCCACCATGGGAGCCCAGTTGTTAAACATTTACCAGCATACTCCTATTTTGCTATGTAAACAATGCCAGAGTTCAGAAGAATGCAGATTTGAAAGCTCTTGGGGAATGAAGTCATCACCAGACTGGATGCCTGAAAACTAGAGAATACTACTACTACTAATAGTAATAATACTAAGCATTTATATAGCGCTTTAAGGTTTGCAAAGTGCTTTGTCTCATCATCTCATCTGAGCCCCCCCCCCCAACATCCTTGACTATAGACCACTTGAGCAGAAAAGGAAAAATGATGAAGAGTTTGGGAAATGGATCACAAAACTATCATGGAGACATCCCATGGTGAAGGGGGATGTCTGCTGGAGTGCCCTTTCTTTGCCCAAAGTAGAAAAGGTAATTTAAATAACTTGCCTTCATGATTATTTCACTCTTTAAAAGGTACAAGGACCAACGAGAGGAACTTCATTCTGCACCTGATTCTCATGACCTTGGAAGGACTGATTGGTGTGGTAGGACTGATCAGAACCTTGGGATATGTGGCCATTCCACCTTAGAATTTGTATCAGATGAGGAAAGGAAAGCCAGGTGTAGTCAGATGTGCACCCTGGATTTGAGGAGAGCAAATTTCAAATAGTTCAACAAAAGCTTAAGTAAAATTTTCTTCAGGGGAATTCAACCTTTGAAAGAATGGGAATCTCTGGAGATAGGAACTCTGAAGACACAAAGAGAAATAATTCCAGTGAGGAAGAAAAGGGACCATTATCTAAAGCAACTATTTCAGATGTACAAGGAATAGATTAAGTTCTTTAAATGATGTGTTCTCCCCTATAGAATGTAAACTCCTTGAGGTCAGAAATTGCCATTGTATCTTCAGTATCTTGCATATATCAAGTGCTTAACAACTTGGTTAGACAGAATTGGAGGAAGAAAAAAAAAGATGGAAGCAGAGGAAGCCATCAGAGAATGAAGGTGAAAGTGTAGTGTCATCCTGGGGGAATAGTGTCAGGAGTGCTGCAGTTCAAAATGTGCTGAAACTGGTAAGGAAATGTAGAGCTGTAGAAAAAGGGAAAAGATGCTGAAAGAAGGGAAAGAACAACTGCTCCAGGTGGATAGAACAATATAACAAACAAGAGAGTGGAGGCAGGACTGCTCAGCCAAAAATTTGTGTTTGTTTTCTCTACCAAGGAGAAGGATCTTTGGACAGAATAAAAATAGTTAATGAGAAAATGTAAACCTCAGATAAAGAGGGAAATCATGAGAAAGGATGTCAACCTTGATGACTTAAAGTCACTGGATGCAGAGAATGGGGGAAAAGGAAACTAATAAGAATTTATGGAGCACCTACTATGTGCCAAGCATTGTACTAAGCACTTTTTTATAAATATTACCTCATTAGATCCTCAAATGAACTATATCCTAGAGTAGAGTGAAAGAATTAACAGATATGATTGTTGAGCCACCATTAGAAATTTTTTTTAGAGATCATGGCAAACATGAAAGGTATCCCAGGACTAGAGAGGGACAAATATCTGAATTTTCCACAAAGGGAAGAGAATGGAATCTGCAAATTATAGCCCAGTGAGCTTGACTTTTTTCTGCCATCTGGACCAACCCACACCTGAACAAGAATGCCCTCAACAATCTACTGGAAAAGCAGTAGCTAGGTAGTACAGTAGATAAAGTAGCGACCCTGGAGTCAGGAGGACCTGAGCTCAAATCCAGCCTCAGACATTTAACTAGCTGTGTGACCCTGGGCAAGTCACTTAACTTCAATTGCCTCAAAAAAATTTTTTACCTGACTGTGGTCTTCCCACCTTTGCCCAAAGACAGCTAGCGAGAGGGAATACGTTGCTTCCTGGGGCAATCCCTTCAGCTTTTGGACAGCTCCAATTGTTAGAAAGCTTTTCTTGGCATCAAGCCTAAATTCACCTTGCAACTTGCACACATTACTCTTGGTTCTTCTCTCTGGGGCCAAACAGAAAAAGCCTGATCCTTCCTCCACATGCCAGTCCTTTGTGAAGACAGCTATCAGGTCCCCACTACTGAGTCATTAATGACTACCCTTTGGGTCCAATCATTCAACTAGTTCTGACTCTCCCTAATTGTATTATCATCTAGCCCACGTCTCTGCAATTTTTTCCCTTCAGGAATTATGTGAGACACTTTGTCTAATGCAGAGGTTCTTAACCCTTTTGGGGTCAAGACTGATGAAGCCCTTTGGCAGACTGATGAAGCCTATGGATTCCTTCTTCAGAATAATGGTTTTTTGTTGTTCACTCATTTCAGTAGTGTCTGACTCTTAGTGACCCCATTTGGGGTTTTCTTGGCAAAGACACTGGAGTGGTTTGCCATTTCCTTCTCCAGATCATTTTACCGAAGAGGAAACCGAGGCAAAGAAGGTGAACTTGTCCAGGGTCACCCAGCTAGTAAGTGTCTGAGGCTGGATTTGAACTCAGGAAGATAAGTCTTCCTGACTCCAGGCCCAGACCTCTATCTTCGGTGTCACCTAGCTGTTTATAAGTACACCAAATAAAATTTAAAAGATTACAATGGAAATCAATATATTAAAGTACAGTTATCAAAATATTTAAAAACCAAGTTTATGGACATTAGGTTAGGAACTCCTGCTCTAATGTCCTGCTAAAGTCTAGGTGAACCATATCAACCCATTCCACTTTTGATTATTGCCATGTCTAACAACCCAGTTAAAAAAGGAAATAAAATGAGTCTAGCAAGACCTAGTTTTGATGAAGCCTACTATCTCCTCTTAGCTCTCACCGGTTTCTTTTCTGGATGTTCCCTAAGCATTGCCTTAATAACATGCCCTAGAATTTTGTCAGGAATCAAAGACAAGTTCACTGACCTAGAGTTCGCAAACTTGACTCTCTTCTCTTCCTGAAATTCCTGACCATAGTTGCCATTCGCCAGGCAGCCACATCCCTCCCATTCTCCATGATCTCTCAAAACCAACTGGCATTGGGTCACCATACAAGTGGACATCCCCCCCTTCACCGGAGGACATCCCATGAAAAGGACCCCATTCCTCCCCTTGGGAGGCGGCCCTTTCCACTTGGGAGCAGCTCCAGCTGCAAAAAAGATATGACATCAAGCCTAGACAAATTCCAGTTCTTTCAACTCTTTAATGACAAATAAAGGCACTATATCTTCCTAGTTTCTATCTGCCTTTTCACAGTTAGGCAGCTAACTGTGTGAATAGGTCACTAGCTCTAGAGTCAGAAAGCCCTGAGTTCAAATCTGACCTCAAACACTAGTTGTGCGGCACTGAGCAAGTCATGTAAGTGCTCTGTGCCTCAGTTTCCCCATATGTAAAATGGTGATAATAATAGCACCTGCCTTCCAGGGTTGCCATTAGGATGAGAAGTCTGTAAAGTGCTTTTGAAACCTTTAAGCATTATATAAATGTTAACTGTTGTTATAAACATGACCATTATTATTCTCTGCTGCAAGACCTGAGTTGCTAAGGGGTGAGAGCATTCCTTTCCTGTACAAAGGGTAATGCAGCATACCCACTACTGTTCCAATGACTATTTGTTTCTCAGGGGCTTTTGCCATAAGCCCAGAAGATACAGGACACCAAACAGTAAACTCACAGGCTCACAGATTTAAAGCAAAAAGAGACCTCAGAGCTCATCTAGTCCGATATCTTTATTTTACAGATGAAGAAACCGAGTCCCAGAAATGATAAATTATTTCCACAAGGTCACATAGCTAGTAGTAACAGAGTCAAGATTTGAGCCCAGGTCCTCTGATTCCAAATACAATACTCTTTCCACTAAAGTATTATCTCTCCCTCAATTAATTTATTGTGACTATAAGTTGGCAGGTTGTTTAACCTGGAAGAAACCCTTTTCTTGTGGTTGTCATTCAGCCATTTTAGTCATGTCAGACTTTTTGTGACTCCATCTGGAATTTTCTTGGCAAAGATATGGGAGTGGTTTGCCATCCCCTTCTCCAGCTCATTTTACAAATGAGGAAACTGAGGCAAACAGGGTGAAGTGACTTGCCCAGGGACACACAACCAGGCAGTGTCTGAGGCCGATTTGAACTCCCAAGATGAATCTTCCTGACTCCAGGACCAGAACTCTATGTCCTGCATCACCTAGATGCCCCCAAAGAAACCCAAGAGATTGTCTAATCCTCATTCTGTAGAGCCCACAGAGAGGAAGCGATCTGTTCAAGGTCACTCAGTGAATAAGAAAGCTGGGATTTAAACACCAATCTCCCAATGTCAAGGACTGGTTCTTTTCACTACCTCCCATTGCCCCTCTCCATTGTGATACATGATTGGGAGTTGGGCCAGTATGGCCAAAAGGAAAAAATATTGGATTTGGAGTTGGATAACTCGAGTCTGAATCTCAGCCCTATTAACTGTGTGATCTTTAGGCAAGTCACTAACCCTCTCTGGGTCTTAGTCTCCTTATCCATAAAACAAAGAGGTTAGACTATAAGGTCCCTTCGGGCTCTGTGATCCCAGGGAATCATGTAATTCAATTCCCTCATTTTTTAAAAGGAGAACAGTGACTTGATCCAATGTCCAATGTAAGTAAAAGAGTCTGAATTCAAACTCTGGTCTTCTATCTCAAAGAGTAAAAAATCAAGTTCTCCTCCCACTGTACCCCAATGGCAATGCCTTCCTACTCATTAGGAAATACCATGAAGATCAGTATGTTCTCATTAAAGCTCAAATTATAGGACTTCAGTGTTAGAAAAGAGCTTAAAAAATCTAACCCAACAACCTCTATTTTGCAGATAAGAAGACTAAGGCCCAGAAAGGGTAAGGGAACTTGCCCAAAAGAAATAGAAGAAACCTTGCAAGATTATCAATCCCTCCCCTCTGGGCTAGCATGAAATTGTACTGTCCTGCTTCCTTAATAACATTAATTGCTTTTATCTATATAGCACTTTCAGGTTTGCACAGTGCTTTGCAGATATTATCTCATTTGAATCTCACAACAACCCTATGAAGTAAGTACAGCTATTATTCCCACTTTACGGATGAGGAAATTGAGGCTGAGAGAGGTAAAGTGGTTTGCCCAGGGTCACATAGCTAGTAAGCATCTGAGGTTGGATTTGAACTCAGGACTTCCTGACCACTCTCTTTCCATTACATTACCTGGCTACTTCTCTGAATACCATCAGCAGAGCTAAACAAAGCCTCTGGGGTTTCTGGACAGCTTTGGGAAAGAGGGGAATAGTAGAGGAGAAGAGAGAAGGAAGAGAGAAGGGGAAAGAGGAAGTCAGAAGGAAAACAAGTATGATGGGAAACGGAAAAGGGAAAAAGCAGAGAAAAGATAGAATGATACATAATGAGAAAGAGAGAAGGCTGCTGATACTTGCCTTAAGTCGAGCCCTAATGGCCAGCTTATGCTGGAGTTTGGTCCAAACTCTACTGACCCTGCTGTGCACTTTAAGGAGCGCAAGGAGGGGGCCAACAGGGCAGCATCTGACAAATCCACTCCAGTCTGATGGATTGACTCCCGGCTTCATCTATGTCTCACTCTACTATTTAATCAGAAATTAATTCCAGTCACAGGAATCCCTAGGGAGTGATCTGGGTGAAATTCTAAGGCTGGAAAGTATCCCAAAAACCCATTTAGTCTGTTCCCACTGCCTCCACATAGGACCGAATCCGAGCCATCTCCCAAAACTCACCTCTTCGCAAATATGACCAGGGAAACAGAAGGAAAAACTCCCCAATGACGAGATCAACCCAAAAGAGAAATGGGCTGCCACTGAGTAGTGACTTCTCCAATCCTGGAGGTGTTCAAGCAGAAGCTGGCTGACCATTCACTGTGGATGTTGTAGGGGATTCACTGAATGAGGAGGGGGTTGAACTAAGTGCCTTCTGAAGTCCTTCCTACAATTCTCTAGTCCTATGAAACAGGCCTACCTTATTAATGACTGTTGGGAGTTTGATTTTTTTCTTCCTCTTGCTGAATCTCACTGTAATGTTGGAAACTCCTCCTGTACACCAGCCAAACATTTCCCTCTACTGTGTTTCATCTCATCACACCTTGATTTTTTCTTATAACCAGTTTGAAAAATAGCTTTTGCCTCTTCATTCCTCTTCCCCCTCCCCCTCTCTAGGAGCTCAGCTTGGCCACAGGGAGTGGGTGAGCCTGAGTGGGGTGGGGAGGAGGAGGAACAAAGCATAAGAAAAATACATCAGTTTCAATTGGGGTTTTCCCCAAAACAGAACAGTGACTAGAATGTTCCTCCCCACAGCCTCCCTTTCAATAACAACAGGGTCCCCTTATTATTTTAAAGAGAACAGGGTGGCTTGCTTTCTTCTTTCTCTATGTGTCTTTCTCTGAAAGAGAGAGGAAGGGATGGAGAGAAGGAGAGGGAGGAGAGAAGGAGAGAGATGAAGAGGAGGAGGGCAAGAGGGAAAGAAAGTGGAGAGATGGGGAGGGAGGGAGGAAGGGATGGAGAGAGAGGGAGAGGGAGACAGAGGGAGAAGGAGAGGGAGAGAGAACAGCTAAGAATGAACAAGTTAATCCACCTGCCACTGGGGCTGAGTAAGGCAGCATTTCATCAATATACATCCACCCACTCACAATTTCTCTCCCTCTTTCACACGGGCACACATGCACACATATATTATCCTCTCCCAAAGTGTACTTTACAAATAATTACAACAAATCCCAAGCAACCCTGTCTCTGTTTTACATAGATCTTCATCTGGGTCCTGGGGCCTCTACAGAGGCTGCTCAATTTTTTTCAAAGCATCTTTTTTTCCCCAATAGCCCCACAAATCAGTTTTTCTGATGGCAATAGTGAAAGTAACATAGGAGTCCTAAAAATGTTTTCTATCTAATTTCATGCAGAAGATAAATGTGCCAGCAATTACAAACTCCATGCCTGAGCGTGTGGGTAATATCGTCTATGGGGAACCCAGCCGGGAAGTCCAGGCACATTATAGTCTTTCCCCCAGGACAGCTATAAATAGGCCAATGACACGCCAAGTAGAAGGGTATATACAAAGTTAGCCCTACCCTTTGTGGGTTACAAGCATTTGACTCAAAGCCTGTCCCCAAAGGTTATAAATAAAGCAGCCACCACCCTTTGAGGGAGAAAAGCTTCCCTATCTATCTGACTAAGCAGAACCACTCTCTCCCCCAATTCAGGACTTTTGACGCTCTGTGGAATCCAGACAGAAGAAGCTCATAACCCTGCCCCTGAAGGATGATCGGTTGGTGTCATGTCTCTATTCTATGCATCTGAACAAGGGCCTCCCATGTCAGGATCTATTTATCAAAGCTTGTCTTTGCACAGAGGAGAGACCTGTGCAGAGATATTTCTCAGTTTAGCGGCTGTCTCAGAATGCTAGAAAGGTTCGACTCTTGAACACTCTGAAATTCTCCCCAGAATATCAGGGTGACCCCATAAGCACACACGTACACCTACACACGGGTACATCAAAATACGCCACAGGATGAGGTGGGAAGCAGGACAACCTTGTCCACTTATCAGAAACCTCAGGCAGCCTTTGGTTCCCTGTCTAGTTTGCCAAGAGACAGACAAATGACAAGACTGTTGGTTACTCTATGCTCTGTTTGAATAACCAGATAAGAGAAGAAAGTGATGGGATGTAGAAGATGCCTCAGTCTTGAGGCAGACTGGAAGATCACCTTTCAGGGTATGGGCCTGGAGTCAGGAAGATCTGAGTTCAAATCCAGATTCAGACACTTACTAACTGTGTGACCCTAGGAGAGTTACTAAACCTCTGTTTGCCACAGTTTCTTCAACTTTAAAATGGGGTAGTAATAAGGGCACCCACCTTGCAGGGTTGTTGTGAGAACTGAATGACACAATATTTGTAAAGAGTTCTTAGCACAGTCTCTGGCACATAGTAGGCACTCTATGAATACTCCCTTCCATTGCCCTTTCCCCCTTCTCTTTAAAAATACCCATTGGTCTAAGCTGGGAGCAGTCCTACTTGATGGCTGGAGAGTAGACAAGACCTCTTAAGGACTGGTTCACCCACACCTAAGACCCAACATATCATCAACTTCACTGCTATAAATCTTCAGAGACTAGTGAGATCCTCCTCTTTGTTCGGTGAAGAAAGCAAAGGCACTCAAGGGCCATCGCTGGCCTCCTCTGGGCTTGCTTATGAGGAATGATTTTCCATGCTCGGCTCTCCTGTATTTAAAGGAGAGTAATTAGTAGCCAGAAAGCCTCCTTGCCCAAGGCAGGCTCCATAGCTCTAGGTAAGGACTGGGTCCAGATGGCAAACAGACTGAACACCTAGAATTCCAGCAAGTTCACAGAGTGCCCTCTGCTCAAAGACTCTAATGTTACCATGGCATGCTTGGAAAGGAAGGAAAGCAGTGGGCAGGGAGTACCTCTGGGTATACGGAAAGAGCGACCAGGAGATTTTAGAGCAAAGCTTCATAACTGGGGTCCAAGAACTTGTTGGATTTTGTTTTCTTAATATATCTTGATTGTTTTTCAATATAATTTATTTCCTTTGCTATCCCATGTATTTGGCTTTGTAAATTTAAAAGCATTATTTTAGGAACAGGGTCCATAGGCTTCACTAGAATGCCATTGGGGTCCATGACATAAAAGGTTAAGAACTCCTGATCTGGGGGTTATGAGAAGGGTTAAAGGTCAAGGAGAGATGATTCTTTTAAGGGGTTATGCCAGGATCAGAACAAATGCCTGGGGCAGGATTCCCTGGCTTCTTCTGAGACAGAACATCAAACCCCTCATTCTCCCAGACTAGCAAGAAAGCCGAGCATGCCTATGATTACATCAGCTGGACAGAAGCACCAGTTCCCAGGTAGAGCCCTGGGAGAGGGAATTCCACATGGAGAGTATTGGGGGGTGGAGATGTCTTTCCAAACCTAACTAGGGCCCAGGGAAAAACAACCTCCTCCCTCAATCCAGGGAGAGGAGGAGAAGGACCAAGGGCTTTGCCTCCAACAGCGTTCTGTGATCACTGCTTGGAGCAGGCCTGATATCTAAGGAAGCTTCCAAAGCAACCCAGAATGGGAATGCACACTCCCAAGCATTCCCAGAATGCTTTTGAGGAATCCCCAACGCAGTCAGCATCTTGCTAACTCTGACTGGTACTATTGATACGAAGCGCCGCTTTAATCAGGACTTTTACAACGGGTCATCCAAGAGGCACTTCCACCTACTGTAATTGCTTAAAAAAAAACCTCTCCAAATATGAATGGAGTTGTTCTCAAAGATGGCTTTGGGCTTCTATCAAAACACATAAGCAAATCAAATCAAAACACATATCGAAAGAGACAATAACAGTAGATACATGAGCAATACTTCAAGACTTGAAAAGGCCCTTTAACTTTATACTCACGTTAGCCTGATCACAACCAGGTAACGTGCCATTTTCCCCATTTGACAGATGAGGAAACTGAGTCTTAGAAAATGACTTGATCATAGGCAGAAAACTAATGACTATATATGGGAGGCAGGATTTGAATCCAGTGTTTCCTGACCCTCACGATACCAATTTGAGAAATAAAGAAAGCAAGCATAACATACAAATTATGTCTGGCCTCAGAGAGCCCAGGTTCAAATCTGAGCTATATGAGTTTGGGCAAATCATGATGACTCCAGGCCTCAGTCTCTTCATCTGTAAAACGAGGGGGTTAGACTGAATGGCCTCTGGGATCCCCTCTGATCCAAGTCCATCACTCGATGCCTCACATGCATAAATATTCCCTAAAGTCTTTGTTAAAAGGCTCTGTCTCTCCCGTTAAGTACAGGGATGGTTCCATCCACATCTCCAGAACAGAAGTCACTGTGGCCAACACACACACACCCTTCCTTTCTGGTGGTACTACCTCCAAAGCCTTCCTTGCAGAAAGAATGCCTGTCTGTTCCCATACCTTCTTCCAGCTGTCTGCATTATCAGATCCCCATGTTTTCTTATCAGTAGCTCACTCCTGGCAATACCCAGCCTTAACCTTCACTGTGGCTTTACCTAGTGGGGCAGACTGGGAAATGAAAACTGAGAAGTGATACCACGGAGAGAGCACTTGGCTTGGAAGTCGGGAAAACCCAAGTTCAAATCCAGCCTCAGACACTTACTACCTGTGTGACCCTGGGCAAGCCGCTTAACCTCTCACGGTCTCAGTTTCTTTCATGGTAAAATGGGAATGATAACAGTGCCTCTCTCACAGGACTGTTGTAAGAATCTAATGAATAATAATTAATGATAACGATAATGATAGCCAACATTTATATAGCACCTACTGAGTGCCAGGCACTGCACTAAGCACTTTACAATTATTATCCCGTTTGATCCTCATAACAACCCTGGGAGGCAGGTGCTAGTATTATCACCGCTTTACAGATGAGAAAACTGAGGCAAACAAAGGTTAAGTGACTTACCTAGAGTCACACAACCAGTGTCTGAGACAGCATTTGAACTTAGGTCTTTCTGACTCCAGGCCAGGCACTTTATTCACTGTACCACCTGGCTGATAATATTTCTAAAAAGGGCTTACCATACTGCCTTGTACATAGTAGGTGCTATATAAATGTTTATTCTCTTCCCTCCCCCATAGTCTATTCTGCACTTATTTTAGACCCCATTTATAATAATATCTGTTTCATATTCATTTTAATATTTTAAGACATGCAACATCCCAACATCAAAAGGCTAGGTCCCATTTTGGGGACTCATTCCCATCCAACTATCTCTTAGCCCCACTTGGAGTAGTCAGGAAGGCAGGAGAGCAGCAGATACATGATCTGTCTCACTTCTACATTGGGAGAAAAAGCAACCCAGTTGTAAAAATTTAAAAAAAAAACTTCCAGGAGTAATTAATTTTGTGACCACTTGAGCACATCCTTCAGGAAATATTTTACATCCTTAAATACCTTCCTCCTCTACCACCTAGGACACTGAGCTGCTTTACCAAGGGCCTTTCTGTGGAAGCTGTCATTCCACCAAAAGGTCTCTAGTTAATTCCCATTTCCAGGCAGGGCTGTACATAAACCACTCAAAGCAGGATATCTTAAAAGCTCATTAGTAAAGGAGTTTCTCTACCAGCACCCCCATCCCACCTTCAATTACCCATCTGTGTATATCCACTCTCTAACCCCCAGGAAGTTCTTCCTTCAATCCAACCCAAACCCTTCTGGCTATGATCTAACCCTGCTGCTTCCTCCATTCTCCTGAGCAGAGACAGAAAAACAATTGGCCATCCTCCTCCTTATTCCAATTTTTCATATATAAAGATTGACATCCAGTCTTTGCCACCAGGCTTCTCCTCCTAGGGATATACCCTCTCAATGCCATTAGCCAGTTTTCTCCAACCTGTTAAGGCCCCACCTAAAAGCAGAGCCAGAGTTTAATTTTTAAGGGAGATTCTAATCACTGTCTCCCACAATTAAATAGAAAAAAAATGTTCAAATTGTGATCACCATACATCAGCACCAAGATGGAAAGAAAGCAGTCACCTTGCTTCCACACTGGAATCAGGAAGCTAAAGAAAAGCAAAGAATGTCAGGGTTCTGTTTGATATGAGTCTCTGAGCTTCTGAACAAATGAATCCCCTTATGTTAGAAAGTACAAGCCACCTCAAATGCCCACACCCCCTGAGATCCTCACCTATCAACACAGAGACCTACGATGGCTTGGACCGCTCCCCCTCCCCTCAGCCCTCCCCATTCATACTACTCCATCAGCAGCAGCAGGAGCAGCAGCATCTATTCCACAGAAAGTGAAAATGGCAGTTTGCTATGAGAAGAATGAGACTGAAGCTCTATCTACATGACTCTAAAACGAGAACCGTGGATGTTCCCCGAGCCCTGGAGCCTGGCTGCCTGACAGGTGTGGCCAGGGATGGCATTTCCCTTTTGATCTGGCATCCCCCAAATTCGTGGGGTTGCCCTGATTTCTCCAATCTGGAACTCCCGGATTCCCTGGACTGGACCCTTGCCTAGGCTATACCAGGAGCTCTTCCCAAAACGTTAGTGCTAGGCACTAACTAGAGCTAAGGGGTGGGGTCCAGTGTAATCTGTAAAGCAGAGCTCTAATCAGCCCTTCCAGAGAACGTATTCGGCAGCAGCTTGGACCAGGGGACTGGGAGCAGCCTCCATAACCCGGAGAAGGGGGACAGGGGGGAGGGGGAGAGGAGATGAGTGGGCTGCGTGAGCTGTAATTTACAGGGGAAATCCGGGCACCACTCGTGGTTCTCGGAATGGGGAGGACTCCTGAGCGACTGGGGCTAAGACACTCGTTGGGAAACTGCCCTGGGGAGGACGTGAGCTCCAGACAACTTGCCCCCACCCCCTTCCCAGCCGCAAGATCTCCCAGTTCTGATGACTCCGACCGTCAGACAGGTCTGCCCTGCCCTCGGGATAGGCTGGGGCGAGGGCACTTGGCCCCTAACGGTGGGAAAAAGACGGGGATTGGGGGAAATCCGAGCAGCACCTCCTGGGTTTGGGTGGCTAGATTTCAACAAGGAATGTGACAGCCTCACAGCAGCTGTGTCCTGCCTAAAAGGAGCTCTATTTAAAATCTTTCAACAGCTGAACAGCATCGAGGAACCCCTCCCATCAACTCCCCAGCACCACCAACCCCTCTCCCGGCAAATCCCCCCGCCCGCATACACCCCCCCCAATAAATTTAACAAAATAAAAAATAAAACCAAGCTACAGAACGGACACACGGACACACACACACACACACACACACACACACACACACACACACACACACTCTTCAAAAATCCAATCGGGTCCTTAGCCTTCCAGAGCGAAGGAGGGTAACTGGGGAGCCATACACGGGATCAGACAGAAGCCCACCTTCCTCCCCTTCCCCCATGCCGTTCAGATGAGGAAATCCCACCTCCCGGGGTCCCCTCGGCAAGAGGGAACCCCCCTCCTACCTGCTTGGATTTGTGCTACAGGGGAATGACCGAACCAAGCAGGCAAATGATACTTAAGAGGCCGGTCCTTTGCCGAAGCCATCCCTGTTCCCTTGCTCCTGCGGGCAGACATCTCTTTTTTTTTCCTCCCTGGGAGCACGGAGACGGGTTGAGGGGCGAGGATGGGCAGAGTTGGGGAGTGGGGGTGATGGGCCCGGCTCCCGCTTAACGTTGGCTTGCCTTTGCTGTCTGCATGCTTAAGAGATGTCAGGAGGCTCAGAGACAGAAAAGGCAAAGACAATGAGTGTGATGCAAAGTGAGGCCGGGCTCCTTTTCTTCGGTAGCTAACACCTGTGGCCATTTTTGTTGGGGGAATGTTTACAAGGCACTAAACTGGCTGATTGTGAGCCCCCTTTCCACGAGTGAGGGAGACGCTGTTTCATTCTCCTGTGTGTTTGCCCCAATACACCAGGGAAGCTACAGCCACCATACTTTACTATTTGCCACAAGTCTCAGAGGAGAGAGGACAAGATTAGAAACTTGGGAGGCAGGGGAAGGAGAGGGTGAGGAGCAGAAAGGGGCTGGAGAGATTTTAGTAAACTGGCCTCACACAAACATTTCTATATTTTTTCACCTTGGGAAAATGGAGAGAAAGCGATGGAGTGGAGGTTGGTGGGGTGGGATGGGAATAGCAGGGACAGGCAAACACATCACATCAAGGCAGAGTGTATGTAATTAATTGGTGTGTTAAGCGGCAGGTTTATGCTTTAGTACAAATGAGCCAGGAGGAAAAAAAAATGATTTCTCAGAAGGGATTCTTTAATCCTACCTAATACCGCATCTGAAAAACAGAGAAAGTGTTGGGGAGGGGGGCGGGGAGTTTTCCTAAGGAAAATGAATTCTCCCTTGATTTTAGAAAGAAAGCCATGGGAAGTTAGCAGAGTGTTCAGACGTACAACTAAAAAAATGCCTCTCCTCACCCCTGTCTCTGTCTCTCTCCTTGCTACCTACATTCCTGTCTCCTTTTGTTAAAGGGATAAAGAGAAACCGAAGCCCCTACCTTTGAGTATAACCCCCAAGAGAGCTCGGTCTCTATCACCATAACAACAATGCCAAACATCCCAAAAATCAAAGCATAGTCACTCAGCCGTTTCCTCTTTTCAAACAAGGCTCTCCTGTGTCCCAGTTTATAGCCGATATTTTGGTTTTTCCGTTTATTGGCCTTGGGGAAGGTGCTGATGCTGCTGGTGCCGGAGTGCTGGTGGTTGTGGGTGGCATTTGGATGATGGAGCAGGGTCTGATTGGAATGGTGATCCTCCCGGGAAGAGATGACAATCTCGGGTGGATTGCTGGAGCTAAAGATCTGGAGGGGTTGGCTTTCGGGCTCGGACTCTATGAGGTTCCTCCTGGAGGCACTTAGCCTGCTCAAGGGTTTCATCACCCCACCACTGTACTTGCACGAGCTCATGGCTATCTCCGTGAAAGGGTTGCTATCTCTCCTGTGGACCAGTGGGCTCGCCTGTCTGTGCTTGCAGCCTCCTCCGGCCCCACTTGTAGCTGTTGAACTTGGAGAATGGCCAACCAAGTGGTCATTCAGATTGAGCTGGCTGCCTTGCCTAGAGGAAGGGTGGAGGATGATGGTAGAGTTGGAGGAAGGTGGGGCCCTGAAAGCGGTGGGAGAAGAGTGCAGCAGGCTGTGATGGAGAGGTTGGCTCTGGAGTTGGTTGAGCTGGGTGAGGGGCCTTGAAGACTGGGGTGCCAGTGCTGGGGGCTGTTGCTGCTGCTGCTGTTGCTGCTGCTGGGGGGCCAGTTGTGCCAGGGCCGGTGGTGGTGGTGGCTGTTGTGGCTGCTGCTGCTGTTGCTCATCCCCCGAAGATGGACAGGGACACTTCATATCTTCATCCAAGTCTCCCACCCCAGAGTCATGGAAGTGCCCAGAAGTGTCCATCTTGGGGATTATTTGGATTCCCTTCCACAAACCCCCCCACCCCAATTCTGCTCTCTCTCTCTCTCTCTCAGGAGATTTCCTCAAGGAAAGACCGGCATCCGAGATCCAAAGCCAGAGAGTGTCTTGGCTCTGATCCTCTTTTCTTTGGCTTGGTTCGGTTCTCTGGGGCTGCCTAGAGTCCGGATGCTGCCAGTCAAGAATGCATTGTAGTGGGAAGGGGAGGAAGAGGAGCTGGGGTGGGGGGGAAAGAACTCTGCTTCTGGAGGTGGTCTTTAGAAGAGTCTCAGGCAAGGGTCAGCTCCACTCGGCTGAGGCTCAATAGCTTTCCTCTCCTTCTCCTCCTTCCACTGTAATATTGTAAGCCAAACCCACTTATTAGCAGCTGGTCTCATTGGCTTGGCTTAACTCTCCAACCACATCCTAACAACGCCCCCTTCACAATGCTCCTCCTAAAAGAGGAGGTTCTCCCAGCTCCAGCCCACAGAGAGGGTGCACAGGCTGGAGGCTGCGCAGAGGGCTGGGAGTTGTAGTTTATCTTGCCTGACGTCTGAAGCAGCTGCCTTCTTCCCTTTCTGACAGGTACAAGGAATCTGTCGACCCCAAAGGAATAAGGGATGCAGAGGACCCAGTAAGAAAAGGAGGAGGGCCAGAAGGCTGAGGGATGCCGTGAGAGGGCATGTGAGGGAGGGGGGTGTAGATGGAAAGTTCCATTCATGCATACTTACATTGTTAGAGCTAGAATAGACCCTAGGTAGCATTTGTCTAGTTCACTGCCCTCCCTGGGCTTCAGTTCCTTCCTTGGTAAAATGAGGGGATTGGAATAGATGAAAGAATTGGAATGGAAGAGTGCTCAGAGATCATCTAGTCCCACCTGTACCTGAAAAAAAGAATCCCCTCAGAGATCCCTTCCTCCTGGAAAGTCCTATGATCCTAGTCAGATCCCTTTTCCATGGAAAAATGAGGAAACTGAAGACCAGGATGTGAAGTGACTTGACCATCACTTAGCCTAGTGCTTCATACGTAGTAAGCTCCTAATAAATGTTTGTTGATTGATTTTCCAAGATTAAAACGAAAAGACAGTGAGAAAGAGAGAGAGAGAGAGGAGGGAGGGAGTTAAATCCAGAACTCCAGACTCCTAGTAGCACCTAGGAGTGCTGCTCAGAGAATGAGGAAGTCAGAATGGAGCATGGAACATTGTCACCCAGAAGAGGAAGGTATCCATATGAGGCTCCTAACTCTGGCACCATATTCCTATGGCCAGGAAGGCAGAAGCCTCCCTGCTGATCTCTTCCCTTCGATTGCCCCCTAGGATGCCGACAAGAGGAGCTGTGAACAGCTGCTGGGGCTTCCAAGCCCAGCATCATCATCAACTATTTATGAAATACCTACTGTGCACAGGGCCCTATTCTGGATACTTATGGAGTCACAAAGAAATGGACCAATAGTGGAACTGGTTCCCATCTTAAATGGAAGTTGATTGATTTGGGGAAAGGGTCTAGTTTCCCATGACCTTTGCATCCTCTCTGCCTCCTTCCTGCTCTCTAACCCTTGACCTCATCAGGGCTCCTACCTCAGCACACTGAATGGAGGTACAATTGAACCCAGACTATGTGGCTTATTCTGAGATGCTTTGAGGAGGAGGAGGAGGAGGAGGAGGGGAAGAAGGAGGGAGTTAGAGCAACCGACTAAGATGCTGTTTATGAATTATCTGTGGATATTGATTATCAGATTCTTCCCTTAATTCCATTAAACCAGATAGTTAAGAACTGAAGATCACTTCCAGAAGAAAAAGCCATAATTTAAAAAGCCAGAAAACTGGAAGACAGGGTGGTAATATGGCAAGACTTGTATGAACTGAGGTAGCTTCCACAAAGACCACAATAATGGGAGAATGAAAGCCAAAGTCTGAGTTACTAACCTTATTCCCCTTCAAAATATAATGAACCAGGGGCAGCTAGGTGGTGCAGTGAGTAGAGCACTGGCCCTGGAGTCAGGAGGACCTGAGTTCAAATTTGGACTCAGACATTTGACACACTTACTAGCTGTGTGACCTTGGGCAAGTCACTAAACCCTTATTGCCCTGCCTCCCCCCTCAAAACAATTTAAAAAAAGGAACAAAATATAATGAACATTCTAGGAGGGAACCATAAGGGCAGCATGTGGCATATATTGTCAAATGTAGACCCTGAATTTGGGTTGAGTTTGAGGTTTTTTTTCCCTTACTGTTTTACTCTTACAAGAGTGAATTTAATGTGGAGCTATAATGTGGAGGCCATAACCAGAAATGACTGGCATGAAAACAAAATGCATTAATAAAACTGTTTTGTTTTTAGAGACTAGAAGACCAAGTATGTTAAAATTTTATCTTGGTCTGGTCACCTGGGTTAGAATCTTAGCTCTATCCTCTTATTAACTGTGTGGCTGTGGGAAATTTCTTCACCTCTCAGGGCTCAAGTATGCTCCTCTGTGATAAGAAGGGGTTGTATTCTAAGCTTCCCTCTAGGTCCTATGATCCTAGTTATTCAAACATCAACACACTCCTCACTGGGCACACCTCATACATATTATGGATGTGTGCACACTCACAGAATGCCTTATAAAGCCAGGAACAGATTCTGTTTAGTTTGCCACTTGGATTTCAAATTTCAGCTTAATAACTTCCTCATGAAAGGCAGCCTGGCAGAGTTGTTATCATATCATACAGGCCTGTTCAAGGCCAACCTCAGATATGGGCTCTGTGACTCTGGGCAAGTCATTTAAACTCGTAGCTCTCTAGACAACTCTCTAAGATTCTAAGTTAGAGAGAAGGTACCACATGCATTCATCGAGGAAATGCTTCACCAAAAGCCCCTTACACCAATGAAATCACAGATCTGATTTTTAAAATCTTCCTGATAAATGATTTTTCCTGTTATTAATAATAGGGATATTGATATCGAGATTAGCTTTGATTTCCAGTGCTTGCTAATTCTGGGTCAATTTCAGGGAATAGGAAATGATCTAGTCCCTCTCTGTTCTTCTCCAAGGCTGCCCTCCTTATATCTCAGGAAGAGTTGGACTGATGATGTCTGAGGTACTGTCAGCTGTAATATTTTGAGGTTCTGTGAGTCTTGCTTGGAATTTACTGCTCAACACCATCAGTACCTCAGTTATGGATTTGGGCTAATCTGTCATCTGGTCAATCAATAAGTATTTTGAAAGCACCTACTATGTGCTGGGCACTGAGGATAAAAAAGAAAGGTCCCTGCCATGCAGGAGCTCATAACTTAATGGGGGAGAGAACATGTAAACAAATGCGTATAAATAAGCTAAGTTCAAGCTAAAAAAGAAGTGATTTTTGCGGTTTGTTGTGATCAACGGAGAGAAAGCTCTAGAATTACGTAGGATTAGGAAAGGCTTCCTGTAGGAGGTGGGGTTTTAGCTAGGACTTAAAGGAAGCCAGCGAAACCAAGGCCTGAAGAGGAGGGGAACATTGCATGCATAGGAGACAGCCAGGGGTTAGGGGCTCACTTCATCCTTCTGGCCCTATTAATCTCCACCTCTCTGCAAGGCTACTTTCTCCTCTCTAAGTTTTTGTGACACTATTTTCTCTTGGTTCTCCTCTTATCTGTCTGCCCACTCCTCAGTTTCCTTTGCTGGATCAGCAGCTCACCATGAATGTACCCCAAGTCTCTGCCCTAGGCCCTCTTCTCTTTTTTCTCTAAATTCTCTCTCTTGGTGACCTCACCCACTCACTTGGGTTTAATTATCATCTCTAGGCTGATGACTCCCAGATCAATATTTCCAGCCCCAGCCTCTCTCTCAGAGTCCTGATTCCACATTAGCAACAGCTGGACACTTCATACTGGACATACCAAAAAATCTCAAATTCAACATTTCCAAAACTGAATTCATTATCTTCCCCCCAAAAAAAACCATCCCTCTTCTGAAATTCCCTATTTCTTTTTTTTGTTGTTGCTTGTTTTTTTTGTTGTTGTTTGTTTTGTTTTTTGGAGGAGGAAAGGCAGGGCAATTGGGGTTAAGTGACTTGCCCAAGATCACACAGCTAGTAAGTGTGTCAAGTGTCTGAGGCTGGATTTGAACTCAGGTCCTCCCAATTCTAAGGTCAGTGCTCTACTCACTGTGCCACCTAGCTGCCCTGAAATTCCCTATTTCTTTTGAGGGTAGACAGCCCTCTTTTGGCACCATTCCTTTGCTTCCCAGTTGACATAAATTCCTGATTCTGAGAGTAGTCACAAAAATATAACTCCTTCACCTAAGCAATAGCAACCAAATTGGCATCCCTTCCTCAAGTCTCTCCCTCTTTACCTTTATCTCTTAGAATGACTATTTTCCTTCAAGACTCAGATCAAGCACCACCTTTTTCATGAAGCCCTTCCTGATGCCTTCTGCTGCTACTGCCTGACTGAAAAGGTTGTGGGAATGTAGCCTGTCAGAAATTTGACTATTTTGGGGGAATTTTGGAGCCTCATACCACCTAACCTAGGTCAATTTTGAGTCTGGCCATCAGCAGAGATGTCTGGTTCATGTGTCAGAGAGACCTTGATGAGACTACTCCGCTGATAGCTTGAGTATAGTTCCACCTGGTGGGCAAATTATATATCTCTCAGAGGTGTCAAACTTCCAGGCTTCAGGAGCTAGCAAAACTTCAAATGCTACCAGAGAGGGCTGAAATATAATTGGTGAGTGTTTAACAAAGTAAACAAAAATATAATACAACATAAATAATGCTAATTGTGTTTTTCTAAGTCAATATGTAGCCCCCAGAGATCCATTTCTCTTTGAGTCTGATACTGGTTTCATAGTTAATCAAATGACATTCTGCCTTCTAGGAGACTTAAGGGAGATGCACATGTACCCATGTTGGCTATTCAATTATCATATAGGATAACCCACCAAATTATCACATAGGATCCCAATTATAATATAGGATAACCACCAAATGTATATAGAGTCTACACTTGTGTCACACATACCACATTCCTGACGCTGTGCTAGATGCTAGTGATACAAAGACAAAAGGGAAAATAATCCCTGCTCTCAAGGAGGTTCATTCCACTAGAAGTTACCTTCTAACAGGAGCTATCCAAGGAGAGTGATGTGGATGCATAAGGAGCTCACTAACCAAACCAGATTTTTAAAATATATGTATAGAAGTTAGAAGCAAGGATAAGTAGCAAAGGATGAATACAAATGAACGACGCAATCTTATAATAATAGTGTCAAGAGACCAAATGCTCAGAACAACCTAACAAAAAGAACTTTTTAAAAAGATACTTTGTAGTATCTTTTAAAATATACTTTGTGGAAAAGAGGAGGATCAAAGATGGGAGAAGACTATCACTTTGGGGAGATGAAAAAATGACAATGGAGAAGGTCACACTACTCAATTCTTATTTTGTTTCTGCTTTTTCTAAAAAGAAGAATTATCTTAGCCTGGAAAGGACAAAACAAAAATCATTTATGAGGGAACCGATACCCAAGATAATTAAGGAAATGGTAAGAGAACAACTATGTGACCTTGATGAGGTTGTCACCAATCCTAAATAAACTACTACCTAGGATACCAAAAGCTAGGTGGTGCAGTGGATAGAGCACTGGGCGTGGAATCAAGAAAACTCATCTTCCTCAGTTCAAATCTGGCCTCAGACATTTCCTAGCTTGGGTGACCCTGGGCAAGTCATTTCACCCTGTTTGCCTCAATTTCCTCATCTGTCAAATGAGCTGGAAAAGGAAATGGCAAACCACTCCAGTATCTTTGAGAAGAAAACCCTAAACAGAGTCACAAAGAGTCTCACTGAACAGGATACCAGCAGTGTCTGAGTCATCCTTGACTCCTCCCTCTTCCTTCCCCATAACCAACCAAGGTCTTATCAATTCCCCTGCCACATCTGTTCACATCTGTCCCCTTCTCCACACGACGTCCCGCTCTCTCCACCACTCCACTTGTCTTCTGTAATAGTCTCCTAATTGGCCCCTCTGCCTCATTTCTCCTCTAATCCGTTCTCCACAGAGCTAACAAACTGATATTCCCAAAGCACAAGTCTGATCAATCTTTCTCCTACTCAAGAAGCTTAAATAGCTCCATCTTGCCTTAATAATAATAATAATAATAATAAATTAATAATAAGAGATAACATTCATACGGCATTTTAAGGTTTACAAAGTACTTTACCTTATGTTCTCATCTGATCCCCACAACGACTCTGTCAGGCGGGTGCTATTATTATGCACATTTTATAGATAAAGAAACTGAGGCTGAGAAAGGTTAAATAACTTCCACAGGGTCACACAGGCAAGATTCAAATTTGGGGCTCCCCGACTCCCCGCCCAGCACTATATCCACTATGCCAACAAACTGCCAATAAAATATACTCCTCTGTTTGTCATTAAAGTCCTTCACAATCTGATTCCAGCCTAATTTGCAAGGTTTATTGCACATTGCTTCCCTTCATACACTATGTTCCCGTCAGACTGGCCCATTTGCTGCTCCCCATACAGGACATTGTATATATCATCTCTTTGCTCTGCACAGGCTGTCCCTCACCGCCAAACACGCTCTCTCATCTCCACCTCCTTAGAATTCCTAGATTCCTTCAGGACTAAACTCCAGCTGCACCTCTATACAAAATCTATCCTAATCCCTCTGGTAGTTAGTGCCCTGTTCTCCAAAAATTACTATGTATTTATTTTGTCTATTTCTATTTCCTTACCTGTGCATGTGTTATCTTGTCTCCCCTCCCCTCTAAGGTGCCTAGATGGCCCAGTGGCTAGAGTGGCGGGCCTGAAGTCAGAAGAGCCCCGAGTTCAAACCCAGCCCCAGACATTGACCTGGCTATGTGACCTTAGGCAAATTCTTTCACCTCTATTTTCCTCGGTCTTGTCTGCTGTAAAATGAAGACAATAATAGCACCTACCTCACTACCTCACAAGGTTTTGTGAGGATCAAATGAGATAATATTTGTAAAGCGCTTAGCATGGTGCCTAGAGCATAGTAGGTGCTATATACATGCTTATTTCCTTCCTCCACTGCCCCTAGAATATAAGCTCCTTAAGGGCAGGGATTTTTTTCATTTTTGCCTTTGTATCTCCAAGATACAGGATAGGGGAAGGCAAATGTCCCTTTTGTTGTGAGGATATATGGAAATGATATTTGTAAAGTGCTTACCACAGTGCCTAGCACATAGTAGGTACTATATACATGCTTATTCCCTCCCTCTCCTCCTTTATTTCCTCCCCATTTTTAAAAAAAAGAAAGAAAATTAAGTCTCCAGACTCTAGACCAGTGAGCTTGACCTTAAGTTGTGGGAAAACTCTAGTACATGTTATTATGGGAATAATTAGAGAACATTTAAAAAAGACAGCAAAGATCACTATTTTAGGAGCAGCATCCTAACATGCAAAGCCCCCATGTGAGTTAGTCTAGTTTTTCCTTAATAATAATATTAGTTATTATTTACATAGTTTTGTGAAGTTTGCAAAGTACTTTACCAATATTATCTCATTTTATCCTCACAACAACCCTGGGACTCTTATTATACTTATTTCACAGAGGAGGAAACTGAGGCAGACAATGGCTAAGAGATTGGCTTAGGGTCACACAGCTAGCAGGATTTGAACTCAAGTCTTCCAGACTCCAAGTTCAGTGTTCTAACCACTATACTACTGATATTAACCTCAACACTTGATTGGCTCAGGGCTCAGGCTGTTGACATCACTTCTTTATCACCTGAATACAAAGCAACCAGGAGGATTCTGAGGCTTGGCTGGTGGATCCTGATGGGCAACTCAGACAAGGAAGCTTCTTTACACAGCGGAATCAACTCCACGTTTTCTCAATTTCCATTCCTGATGAATCTCCTCCTGCTACAGCTGAGTAAATCTCCCTTTGTTAACTGTTGAAAGATCCGTGAGCATCTTATTTTATTCCAGTATCAAACCTGAGCCACTAGAGGACTGGCCTGAGTCAGGCCCAGCACAGAACAATCACAAAAAGCTGGCATGACTACATGGAGAATGGGGCATGCCAGACTAGCCTCACTTCCTTCTTTGACTGTTAGATCAGGGGAACTTTATAAATATAATTGACCTAGATTATAGCAAAGCATTGGACAAAGTCTCTCATGATGTCCTTATGGGAAAGATAGAGAGTCCAGTTTGGTGGGCCTCAATGGAGTAATGTCAACTTGAAGAAAGGTTCTAGTAGAAGGTCACAGAGATCTGTTCTTGGCCTTCTGCCATTCAACATTTTTATTAATGATGAAGCCATTGCTGGCATGGTTATCAAAACTGGCAGATGACCCAATTTTGCAAATGATGGCTAACATTTGGATGACTGGTTATGGATACAAAGACATCTCAAAAGATGACTGACAAATATAAATCCTACACTTGGGTTCCAAAACTCAACTTCCCAAATACAAAGGCAAGGAGGCATGGCTATACAATAGTTTGTGTGAAAAAGATGGTGGAGTCATTCAATGGCAGCCAAAACAGCTAATCCATTCTTAGGCTATGTTAAGAAAGATATAGGAGATGTTACCCTATAGTCTGCCCTGATCAGTCTACATCTGAAGTACTGTGTTCATTTCTGGAAGCCCACATTTTAGGAAGATCATTGAAAAACAGAGGATGTCTAGGGAGGACAACTAGTGTGTTCAAGGACCTCTGGAATTTATGTCATATGAGTAACAGGAGCCATCTCCAGTCATCCTGAGCTATATCTGGCCACTGCACCCAGATGGCTCCAGAGGAGAGAGTGAGGCTGGTGACTTTGCACAGCCCTCCCTCACTTGAATCCAATTTATATGTAGTTATGACATCACCTTCCTGATATCATGGTCCTCTTCAAGGATGAAGGACAAACAACAACAACAACATGTGAGTAGCTGATGAAGAACTAGAGATGATTTAGATGGGCAAAAAGAAGACTGAAAGGGGATATTGGGTGGCCATATCCAAGTGAAAGGTTATGTAACGGTAAGAAGGGTAGTCCTCTTTTCTCTTTTGGAATGATAAGGCAATCAGGTCCCTTTAATAAGTCTTGCCTTTGTTTTAATTGGGCAAGTAAAGTGGGACCTTTTGTTGTCTTTTGTTTTGGAGTGCCTGAGAAGCACCGAGGTAATCAGGTACCTTTGATGAGTCTTGCCTTTCAAATGTAATGGCAAGCAAAGTGGAATCTTTTGTTGTCTTTTGTTTTGGGGTGCTTCTCAGCACTGAGGCAATTGGTGTCTTTGAGTCTTGCCTTTATTTGAATCAAGAGTCATTGATTGGAAACAATGTAGTGCTAGTGATTAAAGATCTCTCCCACACCCCTTTTGCTAAGTAGGCACTAAGTCCTCAGGGCCCTAAACAGGGTATATGAACTCTGAGGTTGGCAGTTTGCTTTTGGGGGCACACTCATTGGAACAGTGTTGGTGTGGAGACTCTGGGTAGCCTTCAAGGAGGCCCCCCTCTTTGAAAACCCAGATGTTGGTGCTTCTCCCTCAGTTAACTATGTATGTAATGTCTATGGTCAGACAGATAGAAGCCTGCCTGTTGATTTGTATTATTTTCCTCTGTTTATAATTTCTGCTTGTAATTTCTGTTTGCATTTACTCTGAAGTTCAGGATGCTGACTTTTTCCCCTGAACTAAGTGAATGATATATGTATGTTTGATTAAACTGAGATTGTTAACTCCTTAAAATTGCTTTCCTTAGAAAAGCAGATCAAAGAAACTGTGCTAGCAGCCCTCCTGTGTGCTCTTGTTGTTGGTCTTTCACCTCCACGGCAGCCGCTAGCAATGTTGTTGTTACACGCTGTCACATGGAAGAGAGATTAGATTTATTCTGCTTGGCTACTGAGGGCAATCAATGAATCAAACAATAAACATTTATGAAGCATCTTTCATGTGCGAGGCATTATGCTAAGTGCTGGGAATGCAAAAAGAAGCAGAAGTCAGTCCCTGACTTCGAGGAGCTTGCAGTCTAATGAGGGAGACAGCATACAAACAAATATGTACAAAGTAATCTATATACAGGATAAATAGGCAATAATCAACAGAGGGAAGGCCTTTGAATTATGAGGGATTGAGGAAGGCTTCCTATAAAAAGTAGAATTTTAATTGTAACTTAAAGGAAGCCATGAAGGTGAGTAGTCAGAGTGGAGGAGAGAAAACATTCCAGGCCTGGGGGACAGCTAGAGAATGCCTGGAGCTGAGAGATGGAGCATTTTTGTTTGTGGGATAGCCAAGAGGCCACTGTCACTGGATCAAAGAGTACATGTCAACTGGAAAGGTAGAAAGGAGCTAAGTTATGAAGACCTTTGAATGCCAAACAAAGCATTTTGTATTTGCTCCCGGAGGCAATAGAAAACCTCTGGAACTTATCGAGTCGGAGGATGACATGATCAGACTTGTATTTTAGGAAAATCACTTTAGTGGCTGCATGGAGAAGGGATTGGAATGGGAAGAGGAGACAGGCTGACCCACCAGCAGGCTACTGGACTAATCAAGGTGAGGTGTTGAAGAGTGGTGGCAGTGTAAGAGAGAGAAGGAAGCATATTTGAGAGATGTTGCAAAGTAGAAATAGACAGGCCTTGGCAGTAGATCGGATGGGGGGGTGGGGGATCTGGGAAGGGTTGGTGAGAGAGAGGGAGGAATCCAGGATGATTCCTAAACTGCAAGACTGAAGGTCTGGGAGGATAGTGTTGCCCTCTACAGTGATAAGGAAGGCATGAGGAGGGTAGGTTTTGGGGGGAAAGATAATGAGTTCTGTTTGAACATATTGAGTTAAAGATGTCTACTGGACATCCAGTTGAAGAGGTCTGAAAGGCAGTTTCCAATGTGAGTTTGGAAGCCAGCAGAGAGAGGGGGGCAGGAAGGGCAGATTTGAGAATCATCAGCATAAAAATGGTAATTAAATCCATGGGAGCTGATGAGATCACCAAGTGAAGTAGCCTGGAGGGAGCAGAGAGGAGGAACCAGGTTAGAGAATTATTAGCAGTGTTTAGAAGCTGCAGATCAATGTAAGTATAAAGGGATGGGTGGGGGTGGTTGGAAGGGATTAGTTGATGTAGTCAAGTAAAGCATAGATAATGGAGCTAATAAGGTGGTGTTGTGTTGACTAGTTGTTAACATCCCAGCAATCCCTTTAGAAGTATAAAAACCTAGTTTTACCTTGTTAAAGAGAGCAACCTCACTGGACTACTAAATGTTGGACTTTCCCTCTCTGTGGGACTTCTGGACACAGTTCAGAATTGGAAAGTTTTAAGTCATTTCCAAAATAGAAGCTTGAAGTAGAAGAATTCAGCCCATGAGAGAATCACCCTTGAAAAACAGAGTGACTTTCTTTCTCCTCCCTTCCTCGTTGCTTTGAAGGGCACTATATGAGCAGTAGGAGAGACTGCATCCATCAGGGAGCAGAGGCACAGACTCCAGATGTAATGATGTTGGGAGGGGCCTCCCCGCCACAAAAGAAAGTTGATTCACCCCGTCAGAGTAACACCAGCAGGAACAACCCAAGGCCCCTTTTTTACTTATGGAAAGTTGGAATATCGACTAACTGCAGTTCTCTAGAAGTCTTCTCTCACCCTACTGTCAAGAATCAACTCTAGTCCCCAGATCCAGATGTCTTGCTCTCTCCTGGTCGGACTATACCCAGAGAAGAACCTTATAAAAACCCATCAGACTTTACCAGTTGGGATGCCTCTAATTCAACCCAGAGTCCCAATGGACCTAACCTGTTTCCACCATTCTCCCTGACTGCCCTTTATATTGTAAGTTGTCATTGAGTTATTTCAGTCGTGTTCAACTCTTTGTTGCCCCATTTGGGGTTTTCTTGGCAAAGATATTGGAGTGGTTTGTCATTTTCTTCTCCAGCTCATTTTACAGACGAGGAAACTAAGGTGAACAAGATTAAGTGACTTGCCCAGGGTCACACAGATGGTAAGTGTCTGAGGTGGGATTTGAACTCATGAGGATGAGTCTCCCCGATTCCAAGCCCAGTGCTCTACCCACTACACCATATCTAGTTGCCCTTATATTGTATGTTCTTTCAATAATGCTGACTTGTTTTACCTTCTTGTTGTATGCTCCATGTTTCTCTGTACTGAACTATTAGAATTCTAAACTTTCTTAAACCTAAATTAAGGTAAGCATTTATTAAGCACTGACTATTTGCCAAGCACTGTGCCAATCACTGAAGATGCAAAGAAAAACAGTCCCTGCCCTCACAGAGCTTACAGTTTAATGGAGAAGATGACACATACCTAAATATAATAGATACATATAAGATAGATGGAAAGCAACCATAAAAGGGAAGGCACTAGCAACTAGAGGGAAGAATGTCCTAATTATTAGAGGCATATTAAAAAAAAATTGAAAGGGTTTCTTTGGGAAGTAATGGATTCTTTTTCGCTGGCAATCTTTAAACAAAGGGTACCACTTCTTGGGCACGTTGTAGAATTGATTCCTATTCAAAAAGTGGTTGGACTAAATGGACATTGAGATCCCTTCCAAATCAGATTCTATGATTCTGAGTTTTATCTCCCTTCTAGACCACAGGCTGCACTCAGGAAGGGACCATGTCTTAGCTACAAAACTATCTTCCTCCTTCCCCTTCAGTGCCTAGCACAATGCTTTGCATACAGTTGGAACTTAATAAATAAAATTTTATAAAATAAAATCCATTCATTCATTCTAACCCACTTTCCATTTTTCATGGCAATGAGGGGCCTGGATAAAGCTCATTTTGGCCAACATCCTCTAGGTAAATCCCTTGGGACTTCCCAAAGTTTTTCCACCCTTGAAAAATCTATCAACCTGCCATAACAGACCATGGAAGAAGGCTGTTCCCTACATGCACTACTGCAACCATCTGTCCAGCAACACTTATATCCCCAATTGCATTTATACAAGGTGTGACTATAGAAGTAAGAAAATAATTTTCATACAGAGAGAGATTATGGAAACCAGTTGCCTTCCTTTACAGTCATACACATTCTATATATAATATTGAGGCAGCTACATATTATATTAGCATATATTATTGTATTATACATTACCGTACAATGTATAGTATAACATATTACATATTAACATGTAATATGTCATAATACAGAATACATTTATTTTATATTTCAAAATATATAATTGATATATTAATATGTATTATATTATATAGAGGCATCCCAGTGGCACAGTGGATAGAGTGCTGGACCGGAGTCAGGAAAACCTAAGTTCAAATCAGGACTCAGACCCTTATTATCTGTGTGAGCATAGGCAATCACTTAACCTCTGTTTGCCTCAATTTCTTCTTCTATAAAATGGGAACGATAATAGCCCCTATCTCCCAGGGTTTTCATAAGGACCAAATGAGGTAATATTTGTAAAGTACGTGCAGTACCTAGCACATAGTGGTTCCTTCATAAATGCTCATTTCCTTCCTTCCATTATAAACATATACAAATAATATGTGACATATATGTCATGCCCCTGACTTCCTCTCTCCACACCCAGCTTCCAATCATTCAGTCAAAAATTCATACACTATAGAATATTGGAGCCTGAAGGAGCTTTAGAGGTCATGTAATCATACTCTTTCCTTTTGCAGAAGGAAAAAGTGAGACCCAAAGATGTTGAGTAAACATACCCACCTGCCCAAGGTCAGAAAGAAAGTAATTGGCAAAGTCAGGACTAGAAAGACCTAGAAGCCTAGGAACCCCAACTTCCTAGCAACCAGAAGCAAGAAAATCTAAGATGTTGAAATGCATCAAAGTATCTTTGTGATGTTCCAAAATTTCACAAGACCTTGAACGAGAAAGAAACAGTGGAGGGCCAAAGAGACTGCCCTAAACTTGGTTTCTCTCTTCTTTTCCTCCTTCTGTTTTTAACTTAGCAAAAGAGAAAGAATGGAGAATCAACCTCAGAGCAGAAAACTGAATCAGTTTGTATGTTTGGAAATACCAACAGATTGTTAAGTTATTCTTTCAAAACACAGGCACAAAATGGTAGAAAAGCTACATTCAGCGGAGGCAGCCTAGGCAGTGGGACAAGCACTGGGTCTGTAGTTAAAGGATCTGCATTCAAATTCCAATTCTTTTTTTCTTAATGGGTAAGGATTCTTTTATTATTTTGTCATTCTTACACAATATATATGTACTTAAATATTCAGCTTGTCTCCATTCTGCTAAAATATAGGGGAATGGATGCAAGAAATAACTCCATGCTTTTGTTTACTTTTATTTCCATGAAGAGTGTGTGATTTTTTTGTTTTTAAAAAATTATTATTTATTTTTAACATTAAAAAAAAAATTGAGTTCCAAATTCTCTCCCTCCCTTAAGTCTGTCCCCCAACCACTGAGAAGGCAAACAATATATCAGTTATACACATGAAATCATACAAAATATATTTCTGTATTAGCCATTTTACAAAAGTAAAAAAAAATTATGCTTCAATTTGTACTCGGAGTTCATCGGTTCTCTCTCTCTCTCTCTCTTTCTCTCTCCCCCCCCCCCCCCCCCTCTCCTTGAAAGTATATATCATTTTTCCTCATGAGTCCTTTGGAATTGTCTTGGCACATTGTATTGATCAGAATAACCAAGTCTTTCATAGTTGATCATTATTATTACAATATTGCTTTTACTATGTACAATGATCTCCTGGTTCTGCTCACTTCACTCTGTATCAA
This sequence comes from Trichosurus vulpecula, assembly GCF_011100635.1. NCBI lineage: Eukaryota > Metazoa > Chordata > Mammalia > Diprotodontia > Phalangeridae > Trichosurus > Trichosurus vulpecula. The sequence goes on along the minus strand of NC_050576.1, from coordinate 162,706,602 downwards.
TTCATATAGATCTCCCCAGCCTTTTTGAGGCTATCTCCCTTGTCATTTCCTATAGCACAGTAGCATTCCTTCACAATCATATACCACAACTTGTTCAGTTATTCCCCAGTTGATGGGCATCCCCTCAATTTCCAATTCTTTGCCACTACATAAAGAGTTGCTATAAATTTTTTTGTACATATAGGTCCTTCTCCTTTTTCTCTGATCCCTTTGGGATAGAGATTTAGTAGCTGGATCAAAGAATTTTATAGTTTTTCATAGTTTTATAGCTCTTTGGGTCCAAAGAGTCCCTTCCGAATTATTTTCCAGAATGATTAGAGCAAGTTCACAACTCCACCACCAGTGCATTAATGTACTTATTTTTCCACATCCCCTCGGGCATTTGTCATTTTCCTTTTCTGCCACGTTAGCCAATCTGATAGATGTGAAGTGGTACATCAGAATTGTTTTAATTTGCATCAAATTTCAATTCTGCCGCTTACTATGTGACCTCAGTCAAGATGCTTGACTTCTCCAGACTTGAGTTTCCTCATCTATAAAATGAAAGAGTTGGACTAGATCACCAGCTTCCATTCAGCTCTCGTCTTTAAAATAGGGATAATAATAGCATCTAGGTCCTAATGTTGTTGTTGAGAGGATCAGTGGAGAGGATATTTGCAAAAGCACTTTGCAAACCTTAAAGCGCTATAGAAATGCTAGTTATTGTTACTAGCTATTCTCCTTTATCCTAAAATGGTGAAATAAACAAGCTTTTAATATTTCAGAGATCTATTCTTCCATCAACATAGCTACTCCCATCACTGACAGAGATCACAGCCTTTCAACAACTTATTGAATGCTCCTGAAGAGTGTCTGGAGCCAAAATGTGCCACCCTGAAGTAGAGCGGAGTCACTGGGCCCATTCAGAGGCATTTCACATGTTTTTGTTGTGTTTTTTTTTTAGATTGGACCTATGATTTCATTGGTCTGGCATCCACTGAATGAAGAAACTTCCTCTTCCGCTACAGATCAGTGAGTCAGTCAGTCAATAAGCATTTATTAAGCACCTTCTATATCCCAGGCACTTTGCTAAGTGCTGGAGATACAAAGAAAGGCAAAAGACAGTTTCTGCCCTCACGAAGCTCCCAGTCTAATGAGGGAGACACCATGCAAACAACTGTGGAAAAACAACCTATATAAAGGATGACAAGCTACATACAGGATAAATTGAAAATAATTAGTAGAGGGAAGATCACCCTAGAATGCTGGTCTCTGTATTCTCAGTCCAATGTGCCTTCTATTCCACTATGGTCCAGCTCAATCCTCACCCCTCATCCATACCTTCCTTCCCAAATTCTTGCTTCTTTTGCTTTTCAGTCTTTTTTTCAGCAGTGTCCAACTCCTTGTGACCCCATTTTGGGTTTTCTTGGCAGTGATACTGGAGTGGTTTGTCATTCCCTTCTCCAGCTCATTTTACAGAGAAGGAAACTGAGGCAAGCAGAGTTAAGTGACTTGCCCAGGGTCACACAGTTAGTACATATCCAAGGCCAGATCTGAACTCAGGAAGATGAGTCTGATTCCAGGCCCAGAGCGCTATCTACTTTGCCACCTAGATGCAGCAGCTTCTTTGCTGGCTCTCATCTTTCTCTAATTAGCTCATTCATTCATCTCTTACTCTCCCAAACTGTAACAGAACTCAACTGAAATGGTCTGGTCTTAAGTACCCTGGGCAGAGGTTGTTTTCCCCCCTTCTCTCCAGGTATGAGGAGAGATCGTCTTGGGATACCTGGAACCTCAGAAGTATTTTCCAAATTTGCTGATGTTCAACAGTCCTGCTTTAGATTAAGCCATCTAGCTGCCTTGGACTTAGGAATATCTGAGCTTAAATCTGATCTCAGACACTTCCTAACTGCATGATCCTGGTCAAGTCACTTAACCTCTGTCTCAGTTTCTTCAACTGTAAAATGGGGATAATAACAGCACCTACCTGCCAGGATTGTTATAAGTAAAGCACTTAGCACAGAGCTTAACAATAATAGTAGGGGGGCAACTAGGTGGTGCAGTAGACAGAGCACCAGCCCTGGAGTCAGAAGGACCTGAGTTCAAATCTGGCCTCAGACACTCGATGTGTACTAGCTGTAAGACCCTGGGCAAATCACTTAATCCCGATTGCCTCACCTAAAAAAAACAAAATAATAATAGGCACTCTATAAGTACTTCTTCCCTTCATGATTTATTCACTCATCTTCCTCCCAAAATGACCCTGATTCCTAAGTTCCCTATTTTGCTGAGGGCACCACTGTTGTTCTAGCAGCCATGGTTAGAAATATCAGAATCAGCCTCTTCTCTCTCCCTCACCCTCGTTGTCCAATCGGTTGCCAAGTTCTGTCAACTCTACTGTACCTCCATAAATCTCTTAATAGTCCCCTTCTCTCCATTCATATCACATCTGCCCTAGTTTAGGCCTTCATCAGCTCTCACTTGGATCACTGCCATAACCTCCTACCTGCTCTTGCTGCCTCAAGTCTCTCCCCCTTTCAAATCTATTCTCCACACAGCTCCTAAAAAACAGGTCTGTGTCACTCCTCTGCTCAGTGAGTACCAATGGCTCCCTGTTGCCTCCGGAATAAAATACAGACTCCTAGATTTGACATTCAAAGCCCTTTAGAGCCCTTTAATCTGCCCCCAATCTATATTTCCAGACTAAGTTCATAGAAACTAGGTTCCAGACAAATTGGTTTATTTGCCATTCCCCATACATAACATGCCTAAATAGAGGCTGTTCTCCATGTCTAGAATACTCTCTTTCCTCTTCTCTGCCTCTTAGAATGCCTGCTCCCTTCAAAGCCGCATCAGGAAAGCATTGGTGGAAGGGACACCACTGGGGATAGCTGTTGTCTTCCCCCGTTAGAATGTAAATTCCTTAGGGGTTCAGAATGTCTTTCTGCCCCACCCCCAGTGCTAATAACAGTGTCTGCCTACGTAGTAAAAGTTTAATAAATGCTTGTTTTTCATTCATTCATCCATTTGAGCAAGACCTTGAAGGGCCAGTATAGTTTCAATAGGCAAAGATTGGGGTGGAGGAAGGAAGGGTCTATGAATAGGCGATGGGGGAAAAAGGGCACAGAGGGTCAAGAAAGTCTTGGGATATGTCTGGGGAAACATGGAATAGTCCTGTTGAACTTGATGGAATAGTGAGTACGTAAGAGAGAATAGCATGAGGGAAGTCTGGAATAGAATCTTCAAGTCATTGAAGAATTAATAGGTTTTAGTTTATTCAGTAGGTGGAATAGGGAGCCACTGAGGGCTTCTGAGCTGAAGAACAGCATCCTCAATGCTGATCAAAGGGTGGAAGTGTTTACATATAAGGCATAACTTTTTTTAAAAAGTGGGAGCTCTTCAACCTGGGAAAACTAAGGAGGCTAAAGGGATGTGACTAAAACTTAGAAAATCCAGAGGAGAGTAAGCACAGGCTTTTTCGACAAATCCTTTGAGATAAAGTTAAGAACCTTAGAAATACCCTTGAAACTTAAGAGTAATAATGTTAGGACACAGAAAATGAGCTGCTACTTCAAACAGCAGGCAGACAACTTCTAAAGCTTGTTAATTCCAACAGGGCATACAGGCTGTAAATATAAATAGGTCTGTGAAAATCTAGATAAATTAATGAGCGATTGTCCATCATTTTTTATCAGAGCAGCTAGGGTTGTTTGGCACCATTGTCTTCCCAGCAGTCCCCGCCATCCAATCAGATATCTGGTAGTGTTTCTATCTGCCAAAGATTTCTTCCATCTGACCCCTCCCCTCTATGCACAAATAACCTTTCTAATAAAACTGCCATAATCATGTCTGCTCCCCTTTCCAGGTACCTTTGGCAATGATCTGGCCAAATGAATAAAGTATAAACTCTTGAGGCTGGCTTAACAACCAGGGGGCACTGCTTGCCAGCTGCCTAACCATATTCCTCATAAAGAACCTGGGGGCTAGCAGTCCCAAACTCACCCTGATGGTCATATACCGAGTATAAGAGGAAGTTTCAGAGAAAAGCCTGGCCTCTATGGTTCTCCTACCACTAGACTCTTCTGTCTCCTAGCTCCACCCCTTTCATGGGTAGTAGAACATCTTTCATTAGCCTAGGAGTGTAGTGACTGGATTTACCCAGTTCAATTCTTATGACATATGCCCCTACCAACTGGAAAAACTCAACCTTCTTCCTTTCCTTAGTGTATTTCAACGGAATTTAGTCAAATATAGCATAATGGAACCAATCACACAAGTGTGATATAATTGTATACAACTCTTTACTTATAACCATAGAAACAAAAACCAAATATATGAAAACCATGCCTCTGTCTTTTTCACTGAGTGCCCTCACTCCTCCTAAATCCACCTGTCCACACTCTTTTTTGCTCTATATGCTATCCAGCCTAAGGATTTGGAAACCGTTCTGGTGCTGAGTCAAAACTCCCCATTATCTAAAGGTAACACCCCCAAACTTAGGAGTTTCACAGAATCTCAGAGTTGGAAGAGCTTTCATGGGTCATTTAGTGAGTCCAACCCCTGTGTGAACAAGAGTTCTCTGAACAATATATCCAACACTTGAAACCTTGAGTGTGGGAAGAAGCCAGTACCTTCTGAGATTCTACTTTAGGATATCTCTACTTACTAGGAAGTTTTCCTTACATGAAGCTTAAATTGGCATCTTTGTGACTTCTATCCATTACTCCTAAAAAGGGACAGTTTGAGTGCTTTAGAGTCAACCATTCTTGAGAGCAGCTCCAAGTTTTTTCTAGATCAATTATTAACCAATTACTGTTTCCTCAGCCCCAGGAAAGTCCCTCTTTTTCTGCCACTAGCTGTTCTGCCCTGGACATGCTGCCAGTTTCAGATCAGCTACATTCATAGCTGGCCTCATCCAGGCTCCTGCCTTCAAGGCTCAGCCTTGCTATTGCAGAAAAGTCACTCTTGGACCAGAAGCAGGCTTCCTCTATCAGTCCCAATGGCCCTCTCGATTTGTCTTTCTCTCTCAAATTTCTGAATAGCATTCAACATCACCTCCTTTATATTAGGCATGCTATCTTTCATTCTTCATCACTTAGTATCCTTCTCCTGTATGTGTGGATGCGGGCTTCTGCCTAGCCCCACCCCAGCAAGAGGGAGGCAGTGGCACAGGGTAGGGTTATACTGGCATTCCGAGTCCAACTTAGCTGCTCGGCTTTATTTTACTACTCCCCTTCACATTCTCTGAAGCCAAACCAAGTAAAACTACTCTCCCTCCTGGACCATTCTCATCCTGACCTCTGCTGTCTCTATGCCTTTGCTCATATCATGCCCTCTCATGACTGAAGTACATTTGCCCTCTAGCCTTCCATCCCTTCCTTTAAGGCTGGTCATACATTACCTCCTCTATGATGCCTTTCTTGACCCCCCCAGATGAAAGTGACTTCTCCCTCCTTAAATGTCTCCCAGTCTTTTGCGTGAACCTCTCCAATTATCCTGCACCTCTCATTCATCTCATTCCCATAATAATCATTATTACTTCTATGCTTAGGAGCCTAAGCTCAAGAACTAGAAGGGTCCTTAGGGTTCACCTCATCCAAACCTTTCATTTTGCAGATGAGTAAACTGAGACCCCAAATGGGACTTACCCAAACTCACATGGGTAGCAAAGTAGGGATCCAAACCCATGCCTCCTGTCCCTAAATCCAGTGTTCTTTCCTCTATTCCTTGCTATTTGTCCTTCCTTCCTTCTCCTCCCCCATTAGAATGTATACCCAGTCCCCAGGCTAGGGCCTGGCACAGAGATGCTGAATAAATGGTTTTTTAACTAAATTGAATCCCTAACCTTTATAGGACAATGTCATGGAGTTGTCAGGCAGAGTCCTGGACCAGATGGATCACTGGGCTGGCTTGGTGTGTGTGTGTGGCTGGGCGAGGAGGGGTTCTTCTGATCTTATACGCTGGTTATATCACAATTTGAAAGGGTTTACCTTCTAAGGAGTGGAGGGGTATTCCCACTTTAAAGCACTTAGAGCCCCCAAAGAGTTTCCTTATCTTCCAATGACTTATTCATGTGGATGGTTTGGCGGCTTAACCCTAGAATATTGATCCTGCCTCATGTCCAGCCTATAGCCAGCTGGGCTGTCAGGTCCATTTAGTGCACTTTGGCTCAGAATTGCTTTTAATCTCGCAGGCTGTCACTCAAGAAGTGGCCAATCAATAAGCAAACTGTTCTCTAGGCTGGGTTTTTGTGGGAATTTTTTTCCCCTTGTACACTGTTTAATACCAAGGGCCTCAGAAACCAAACTCAGGCAGACTTCATGAAGTTATAGATTAAGAGCTAGAAAGGAACTAAGAGGGCATCTGATCCAACTCCGTCATTTTACAGATAATGAAACCGAGGCCCAGAGAGATTAAGTGGCATGTCCAATGTAGCCCAAGAAATAAGTGGAAGAGTCAGAATTCAAAGCCAGCTTCTCTGACTCCAAATTTAGCATTTTTTTCCATTATGCCACAGTTCTATGTTCTATTTGGAGCCATCTTGCTTGGTTTCTGAGTGGGTTCAAAGTTGTCTAGTCTACAGTATCTGAACTGCTCTGGCTCAGCCTTGACTATGGTTCACATTGAACAACCTACCCACATCTAATCTTCTATTCTACTGCTGCTGTCTTCTTACTTCTCCCCCACGTAGACTAGCACCTTGCCCACTGGGCCTCCAGAATCCATGCCTCCAGTCCCTGGGAAGATTAAGCTAATCAGCTGTAGAACTATACCCCTGGGGCTAAGCCAGTTTGGTTGGCCACTGAGAGGTTGCTGACTTGCCTAGCTTGCTATAACTAGCTGGCCCCAGAGTAGACCACACTATGTTTCATATCCCATCTAGCTGCCCAACTACTATCTCCATCTTACATGGCCATTTTAAGGATCGATAATTCATATTTCTATACCATCTACCATCTTGTCAGCCAGACTAACACGAGAATATCACATGGACGCATGCACACACACGCGCACACACACACGCATGTGCACACACACTCACACGCTTGCATTTTTCCTCTGTTACCATGGATGCAGTAATCAAATAAACAAGTACCATTGATATTGGAAAGGGGATGCCAACGACTACCCTATGCATAACACAATGTAATACAATAGCATTTATTAATTGTCCACTATGTGCCTGTGCTAAATGTTGGGAATACAAATAAAAAAGATAGTCCTTGCCCTCAAGAGGCTTACAATTTAATGGGGGAAGACAGGACACAAAAGGAAGCTGAAAAGGGAGAGGGGGTGCCAAAGGGTACCCATGCCAGGGACATGATGATGATATGATGATGGAATCAAAACCAAGCAGAGTAAAAGGTAACAGATGAAGAGATGGCTAGGATTCTGAGCCCTCTGTAAAGAAAGGATTTGGGACCAGTATTTTGCTCCTCCCTCCAACCCTCTAATCAGTGGAGCAGAAGTAACTGAGGGTATTGATGAGGCATAAGTACCAAAGCTGAAGCAATATCCATAATGATGAGTTTCCTGGTAATGAGCTTATCCTAGTTGGGAAGGGGCAGGGAGGTGAAGACGCTGATGGTGGATGACGTGATAGTAGAGTAGAAATCAAGCAGAGCAGCTGATGGCATAAACTAACCCAACAACTCCAGAACTCCCCAGACCAACACTCCCTTCCCTAGCCACCCACCACTCCCTTAAATGTGTTGTCTCCCCCTATTAGAATATAAACTCTTACAATGCGTTTTTTATACTCATATTCCTGGAACCTAGCATAGTGGCCTGGCACACAACTTACCTAATACATGCTTTTTCATTCATTCATTCCATAGAAAGAAGAACTAATAATCCAACAAAGGAATGGACCATTGGAGAGGGAATAAACTCCCAATCACTAGAAAAATCACTAGAAAAACTCTAGCAGAGGATAATCCGATGTTCTTAAACTTTCTGTGTCACCAACACCTTTGGAAGTCTAGTGAAGCCTATGGACCCCTTCTCAGAATAATGTTCTTAAATGCATAAAATAAAATACATAGGATTACAGAGGACACCAATTATATTGAAATCCAGTTATCAAAATACAAAAAGGGGGGAGGGGGAATGGTCATGGACCCCAGGTTTAGAACCCTTGAGCAAGATTTCCTATCCCAGACATATTAGAAAGGACTCTTGCTTTGAATGGCAGGTTGAATTGGATGACCTTTGGGATTTCTTCTAACTGAGATTCTTTGCTTTATTCTATGAACCATTTCCAAGCTGGAATGGGAGGCCAGTTGATGCAATGGAAAGCGCATTGCCTCCTGAGTAAGAAGACCTGGGTTCAAATTCTAGTCCTGGCAGGTCACTTCACATGTGGGATCTCAGTTTCCTCCCCTACAAAGTGAGGGAAGTGACGCAGATGATCCCAAAGATCCCTCCCAGGTATAAATCTTTAGGAACTCTATGGGAAAGAAATGGTATAGCCCTGAAGCTAAAGGCTCCCTTGAACCCTCTTTCCTTATCCCCCTCTAACACCCACCCCCTTTCCAGTTTTCGTCAAGGTCAAAAGTGCTCATACATTTCTAATAATGGAAGTAAAAGAGGCCTAGCTTCCACATCCCCCTCCCGCTCCCCCAACTCTGCAACCCAGGCCTGGAGATTTCCATCCTCTTTCAGTTCTCCCAACTGCCCAGTCCTATAAGTGGAGAAGCTGTGGAAAGAAAAACCAAAAGGCGAGCCCTAAGGGAGAATATCCTATAAACCAGATGTAATAGCCTTCTCTATTCTCACCCCAATCTTACCCACAAACTCTTAGAATGGGAAATACATATAAATGTAACACAATGAGCTCTTTGAAATATGAAACAGAGTAGCCAGCACATTCCCAAACCTTGAAAGGAAAGGAAGGAAACAAGCATTTATCAAGTGCCTACTATGTGTTAGGCATTGTACTAAGCACATATAATTTAATTTGATCCTCACAACAACTCTGGAAAGTGGGTGTTAATTATCCCCATTTTACAGTTAGGGGAACTGAGGCAGACAGACAAAGCCAGAAAGTATATGAGATTGGATCTGAACTCAGGTCTTCCTGACTCTAAGGCCAGTCTGCTCTATCCACTGTAACACCTCTCACTGCTGGGAGGCTGATCTTGCAAGATAATAGTAAGTATTCACATTTATATAACACTTTCAGGTTTACATATATTTTCTCAATTGATCCTAGCAACAACCCTATTAAATAGGTGCTGTTACCTTCCCCATTTTGCTAGGTGGTACAGTAGATAAGAGTGTTGGACATTTCTAGCTGTGTAACCCTGGGCAAGTCATTTAATTGTTTGCCTCAGTTTCCTCATCTGTAAAAAGGGGATAATGATACCATCTACCTCATAGGGTTGCTGTGAGGTTCAAATGAAACATGCATCTAAAGTGCTTTGCAAACCTCAAAGAGCCATATAGTTGCTAACTATTACTATTATCATTTTACAAATGGAGAAATTAAGTTAAATTGCATGGGTCACACACCCAGCAAGTATCTAAGACAACATTCAGACCAAGATCTCCCTGACTCCAGTGCTCGATCCACTACCCTGTACTGCCTCAAGATGTAGGGCAGGCAGGCAGAGGGCTACTGAGAGGGATATTACACACAGAGCTTCAGTTTCCCCATCTATAAGGTGAGAATACTAAATACTTGTACTGCTTGACTCACAGAGTTAGTATGAGGAGAAAGCTTTGGAAATCTTGAGAAGTATAGACATGTGACATCCTCACAATGATGTAGAAGGAGCTGGAATTATTATCCCCATTTTAACAATCAGCAAACTAAGGTTCAGTTAGGGAAACTAATGAAAATACTGAGATTAAGTGTTGGCCAGATGTGGCCACATGTTCCTCCCTTAACACTTAACTGTATGACCCTGGGCACGTCACTTAACCTCAGTTTCCTCAACTACAAAATGGGATAATAATGGCACCTACCTGGCAGGGATGTTGTGAGAATCAAATGAAATAATATTTGAAAGCACTTAGTACCTGGCACATAGTAGACTCTCTCTCTCTCTCTCTCTCTCTCTCTCTAAGCAATTGGGGTTAGGTGACTTGCCCAGGGTCACACAGCTACTAAATGTCAAGTGTCTGAGGCCACATTTGAACTCAGATCCTCCTGACTCCTCCAGGGCCAGCGCTCTAATCACTGTCCACTACCTAGATGCCCCCAGACTCTTAATAAAATGCTTGTTCCCTTCCATCCCACCCCAACCAAGCAACCATTAAGACTCAGCCCAAGTTGGCATAGACCAATATCTTACACCATATACCAAAATAAAGTCAAAATGGGTTCATGATTTAGGAATAAAGGGTCATACTATAAGCAATTTGGGAGAGCAAGGAATAGTTTACCTATCAGATTTATGGAAAAGAAAAGAATTCATGACCCAACAAGACATAGAGAGCATTACAAAATGCAAAATGGATAATTTTGATTATGTTAAATTGAAATGTTTTTGTATAAAAAAGCCAATGCAACAAAGATTAGGAGGAAAGCAGAAAACTGGGAGAAAATCTTTACAACCAGTGTCTCTGATAAAGGCTTCATTTCTAAAATATACAAGTCATTCCCCAATTGAGAAATGGTCAAAGGATATTGTAAGAAATGGGAGGAGGAGTTTTGTTTCCACAGAACTAAAGGTGTGCTTCCCCGCCCTCCTCCACCCCAGCTTTAGCAGAGACCAGACCTCAAGGTCGGTCAGGTGAGAGGTCAGAGGCTTGTACGCATGTGCATACTTTTTGAGAAGGCAGTCTAGGGAATTTGAGAGGCCAAACCCACTTGAACCAGTTCAAGCTTATCTAGGGTCTGGTCTTGGTCAAGAATCCAGGCCTACTGATTTGCATAATTTGCATATGTTAAAGAGGGAAAGTAGGGGAAGTAAAAGAATATAGTTTAATCCTAAACTAAGACAAGGAAAATCTAATTAACTTCACTTTTGCTTCTGTATCCTTATTATCCTATCTATATAAACTGTATAACATAGGAAAACTATGTAAAAAAACAAAGATTGTAAACTAACCATGACTCTAGCAGGAGTGGAGGGAATGGTTACCCCTGCTCCTGCAGCTGTATTAATGTGAGTGTTCGTGTGAGCACTGTACTTGCTTTCTCAAGGAATGTAATAAAATGCCTTCCTCTGCCAACTCTGGTCTTGAGTTCTTTGGTTGAGAGTGGGCAAATCATATGGATTTTCCTAAGGTCAAGTAAAGAAAGCAACATGCAGTGGAAGCTTGTTTGTCTTATTCCTACCACTTGGTTTTCCTCTGGGAGTCCTGTGGTCTATACAGCCTTTCCTAAGGATTATAGTAGGGTTCTTCCTCAGGACTTTGGCCCTGCCAAGAAGTCCAGTAATCCCCAAAACCACATTTCTCACAGATATGAACAGGCAGTTTTCAGAGGAAGAAATTAAAGATATAGGCATATGAAAAAATGCTCAAAATCACTACTGATTAGAGAAATGCGAATCAAAACAACTGTTAGGTACATCTCTCCTGTCAGATTGACTAAAATGACAAAACAGGAAAATGATAAATGCTGGAGAGGATGTGGGAAAATTGGAACATTGTTACACTTTTAAGCTCTGGGTGGCTATTATCCTATAACTAAGGACAAGCTAATAAAAAGATCTTCTCATAGAGAGCTCAGAACCCAAAATATAGCCATCCCTCACAGTGACCCCAATCAACTCAACAAGTCCAAAACAGAACCCAACACCCACCCTCTTGCTAACTTCCCTATTTTGATAAGGGCACCAATAGTTCTTCTATAGTAACCAAAGTTGGAATCATCAGTCATCCTCTTTACCCCTCCTCACCACCACCTCCACATCCAATCAGTTGCCCAGTCTTGTCAATTTATGTATGTCCATGAAATCTCTTGGATTCATCCTCTTCATTCATATCATAGTTCCCCTCGTTCAGTCCCTCATTGCCTCTTAGACAATTGTCATAACCTCCCAACTGGTCTCCCCTTTCTAATCCATTCTCCACGTTGCTCTTAAATTAATATTCCTAAACACAGGCCTGACCATGACATTCCCCTGCCAAAAAAAAAAAAAAGCTACAGTGGTCCCCTATTGCCTCTAGAATAAAATACATTTCACATTTAAAGCCCTTTACAACTTGCCTTCAATCTACCATTGGACGTTCAGTGTATTTTATGCCTTTTTGTGCTCTCTACCTTCCACTACTTGCTGTTGCCTTCATGTATCATTTCATCTCCCCACCCCACCCCCAAACCTTTTTAGAATAGCTAGTTCATTTGACCTTCTTAGAATTCTTATCTTCATTCACAATTAACCTCGTCTCCTCCCAGTTGCTAGCATTATCCTCTCAAAAAAACTCTTGTATTTACTTTTTTTGGAGGAGAAGCAATTACATGACTTGCCTAGGGTCACACAGCTAAGAAGTTTCTGAGGTCAAATTTGAACTCAGGAATCTCCTGACTTGACTCCAGGCCAGTACTCTGTTCACTGCCCCACCTAGCTTCCCCTACTTTTAAATAGTTTATATTTACTTATCTATAGATTGTGAGCTGCTTGAGGGCAGAGACTGTTTCAGGCTTTTTTCTTTGGTTTGGTCTTCTTTTTGTATCCTCAATGCCTGGCACAATGCCATAAGTAGATAGATAGATAGATAGATACATAAATAGATACATAAATAGATACATAGATGGATGGATGGATGATAGATGATGGATGGATGGATGGATGGATAGATGGATGGATAGATAGATGGATGGATGGATAGATAGATGGATGGATGGAGGGATAGATGGATAGTGTATGCATATTTATGTATACATATGTATATATATTTATAATCTATTATATAATATATCATATATTAAGCTATAGTAGGTGCTTAATGTTTGGTGAATGAATGAACGAGAGGAATAGAATAATGCCAGCTTGGTCCTCACCCATCCCAAAAGGCCTTAAAAGACAATGCCTCCCTAAGCATAATGTACTGAAAGAAATCTGACCAAGATGCCCAAGCTCCCTCCCAACACACACAGGTCCCCAAAAGCACAATACTCCCATCTGAAAGCAAGAGTGGGCCAGTGGGATCCTATTCGGATTTACAGTCATTTCACTTAGCCCTGCTCCTGTCTCATTTTTATTGCTGTAAATGATTGCATCCTATATGCTAAGACAGAAGGCTGAGAGTAAGAGAGTTATGGTTGATATCCATAGGACTAGAGCTGGAGGGGACCCTCTTCTAACCCCCTAGTTTGACATATGAGGACAGAAATGGAGTGACAGCAACCATCCCATAACTAGTGTCAGAAACAGGATGTGAGCCTGTGTCTCACTGGCTGAGAATCCAGTGTTCTACTATTCTGTGCTAGGATTCAGTCTCTTTTTCCCACTGGCCCCATCTCCCTCTTCCTCCATCCATCCACCCAACCACCCACTTGGAGGCAGCTAAGCAGTACAGTTGTATCTAGGGTCAGGAAGACATAAGTTAAATCCAGCATCACACACTTCCCGGGTATATGCCACTGGGCAAGTCATGCCTCTGTTTTCTCAACTTTAAAATGGAATAATAACAGCACCTGCCTTGAAGAGTTATTGTGAGAATCAAATGAGATTTGCAAAGTGCTTAGCACAGTGCCTGACACATTGTAGGTGCTTTATGAATGCTTCTTCCCTGCCCCTTCTCACCTGGTGCCCATCTCCATATGTCCATCTTTCATCTTTACCTGCCTCTCCCTTGCTTCAGCATACCACTGGGGCAGTGGCAGCTGATGGACGAAGGTCCTGACATCTCCACCTCCAACTTTGGCTCCAGAATTGATGCTACAGTTAGTTGGAAGGTGGAATTTCTGGGGACACCTGCCTGCCCCATTGACCTAGGCTCAAATGAGCATTCCGGCTCATTTGACTTCCCGAGGTGTGTGGCGACCTCTGCTGGTACAGTGCAGGTGTAGCCTGCAGTCCAGGTCCTCTGGGGGAAACAGGAGGGCTCTCCTGTAGCTGTCCTGATTCTCTTCCTACTTCCCTTGAGTTCCTAACCCTAAGCCTCCTTATATCAGCATCAATCCCCCGTGAGGTTTCTCTATGGCATCCTGAGAACCCTTCCGCAGTCATGAAAATGCCACCCACCCCCACTAGCTCTGGGAAACAGGGACGTGGAAATCACCGACTTTCAGAGCAGGAAGGAACTTACTCAACCCTCCAGTCCTTGCCCTTCATTGGAGAGATAAGGAAGCTAAAGCCCCCAAAGGCAGAGTGACTAAGCTAGCAGAGCCTGGCAGAACTGAGACTAGAACCTAGGTCTACAGCTTAGTAATAATGATAATACCAACTTTAAGATTTGCAAAGAACTTTACAAACGTTTTCTTATTTTAACATCACAACAACCCTGGGGGGTACATGGCATTGTTATCTTCATTTTACAGATAAAGAAACTGAGGCAGACAGAGATTGGAAGGGAGCCTTCAAGAGACTCATCCAGGGTCATATAACTAGTTAGGCAGGATCCAGACTCAGATCTTCCTGACCCTAGTCTAGCACTCTAGCCACTGTGCCACCTACCTACTTAGCTACCTACTTCCTGGTGACTCTGGACACTATCCTGTCATCTACCAATCACCATTAGAGGCTGCACCACTTGACCTGGACATCCCCCTACCGTCCTCATTTCATAAATTCCCATCTTCACCAGCTGTGTTGGGTAGTGAAGAGAACGCTAGGTTAAGAGTCAGACAGAGATTTAAATGTGGGCTCTGCTACTGAGTGCCTGTGTGACCTTGGGCAGATCTCCAGAGCTTTCTTACTTCCTCAGTCAATAAGCATTTAATAAGGGCCTATTGTGTGCCAGGCACACTGCTAAGCCCTGGCTTCCCTGACTGCAGGGTCTGTGTGTGGGTCCAGGGTCGGGCATCTAAGATACCTTCAAACTCTGGAGCCTGTGAATAAACCCCATGACCCTACCCCTACTTTCCCAGAAGTGGCAGCATTTTGTTCTTCCAGGGGCCTCAGCCCAGAGGCCTGAGCTGGTCCTTCAAATAATATAATCTTTAGCAGTAGGAATGGCATCATCATTCCCTGTGCCACTGTCAGTACAGTGCAAGAAACAAACACTTCCCTGTGTGACCAGACAGGTGCTCGGCCTTCATCTACCCAACACTTTGATTTGAGCAAAGGAGCAGAGATCTTGTTTCCTTTCCTCTCTCCTTGCCTCCTTCTCTCTCCCTGCAAAGGTGAGAGAGCCAGAGGGTTGCTATGGACACTGAGCTTCTGCTCCCTCTCCTTGGTAATCACACAAAGATACCCTTCCTACCCAGCGGAGTTCAGTTCTCTAATTGTGGCAACTCAGAGGGCAGGAGGCGGCCCATTGCCCCCAGCCCCAGGGAGTTCTTAGGCAGTGTGAGCAGCTAGAAAGAGCCCCTGGTGTTAGGCAGGTTAAGGGGGTGAAGAAAGCCACAAGATGGAAATTACCCGAGATACTGGAAGCAACAAACCTGTCCTGTGTGCGTATAAATTGACAAAACCAATGTCGATTTAGCTAAAATTAGAAAAGCAATAGTGCTTTCGCAGGCTCCCCATCAAAACAAAGGACAAATCTGTGGCCAGCACCCCTGAGGCCAGATGTGAGGCAGCCAGGAGGAGAGCCTCAGCATCTCACAGTCCCAGTCTGGGCCTGCTGGGCCCTTGCGGCTGTATGCAGAAGCAGCCTCCCTTCCTCCCTCCTCCTAACCCCCAAATCTCTCCAGTCTTTATCTCTTATAGAACAACAACAGGTTTAGTAACAGGAGGGGAGGTTCCTAAACCCGTGCTCCTGATCACCCAGTTGCCTGCCGAGCCCTAAGGATGGCACAGCCCTCAGGAGTTAGAGCCACGATGGAGTACCAAGGCCAGACCACCTGCAGCTGTGAGCTCAGCCTCGATTTGAGTGAGAAGGCTCAGAATTCGGAGCCAATTCATTTCAAGAGAGCACCTTATTCTGCTGGTTGGGACCCAGTTGGCTTTACCTCTAAGACTGGAAGATGATGAAAATAATGATAATGATCACTGACATTTACAGAAGCACTTTAAGAATATTTGAAGTTGACAAGGACCTTGGCCATCATTTAATCCAACATTTTCATCTTGCAGATTATAGGAAATTCAGGCCCAGAGAGAAACCAAAACAGGTTATCATGCAAAAAAGCCAATCTGGCTTTTGTTGTTCAATCGTGTCCAACTCTGCATGACCCCACTGGGGTTCTCTTTACAAAGATACTGGAGGAGTTTGCCATTTCTTTAAACAGAGTTAGGTGACTTGCCCAGGGTCACAGAGCTAGGAAGTATCTGAAGCCTAACTCCTGGCCCAGCACTCTCTCCACTGCCCCACCTAGCTGCCCCCCCCCCCCCCATCATGCCTTCTACACTCAAAATCTATGTAGCTCACTGACTCAGTTGGTTTGAACACGGTAGTAACGAGACCATGGGTTTGATCCCTGTGTTGGTATTGGTTTGTTCCATGGCCTCCATGGATTGCAATCCCCACCTCAGTCAACTGTCTACCAAATACATGCACTGGTTACAACTAAGTGAGAAAACATAAATGAATCTGTGTGAATTTACCCCTGGCAATGCCTTGAGCACTGACCCAATGGAGGTTCCACCACAAGACCCATAACCTGCCTGGCAGGTTTATGTTCAGTCTTGTAGCAACGCCAGCCTTTTGGCTCCTGTAGAAGAGACAGATGATCCATGTGACTATAGACAATTATACCGAAAGCCATGGAGATGGGTCAGCTTCACCCATCAGCAGAGCCTGTCTGCTTATCTAAAGGCAGACACCATAAGAACTATCCCATAGGTTCCCCCACTGCTGGTTTTCCACTCCACTCTGGTTATCTGGTGTGTCAGTACTGAGATAGGGCTGTGCTCTGATATAGTTGGTCAACAAGGAGAAGGAGACTTATGTTCTCTGACACAGCCAATGTAGGAATTTGTTTGGTTTGACTATGTATATTTATTACAAAGGTTTTGTATTTATTTTTCCTCATTTAGGGGAGGGGAGTTGGAGTAGGGGAAAAGAGAGGAGTTATGGAGGGGGAGAAAGAAAGAAGAAAAGAAAAGGAAGGAAGGAAGGGAAGGAGGGAGGGAGAGAGGAAGAAAAGAAGGGAGGGAGGAAGAGAGGAAGGGAGGGAGAGAAGGAGCGAGGGAGGGAGGCAGA
Source organism: Trichosurus vulpecula (assembly GCF_011100635.1). Taxonomy (NCBI): domain Eukaryota; kingdom Metazoa; phylum Chordata; class Mammalia; order Diprotodontia; family Phalangeridae; genus Trichosurus; species Trichosurus vulpecula. The sequence goes on along the minus strand of NC_050576.1, from coordinate 162,689,415 downwards.
GAGAGAAAGAAAGAAAAAAAGAAAGAAAGAAAGAAAAAGAAAGAAAGAAAGAAAGAAAGAAAGAAAGAAAGAAAGAAAGAAAGAAAGAAAGAAAAGAGAGGGTCATTGAATTCACACAAGAGAACAGAAGGAAGGCCTGAAGGACAGCTTTGAAAGTAGCATGCTAAATTTATTATAAACTTTTTTTAAAAGCAAGCTATACATACAGAGATTTGTAGTTTCATGTACAATCCTCTCTGTTCTACTGTGTATATAGATGTGCTCTTCTAGTTGATGTTTGAGAATTTTGTTAAACAGAATTTTTTATCAGGAGGGAAGAAATAAAACAATGAAAACATATGGTTTTTAAGGCTCTGAAACTATGAGTGACTCTCTCTACCACCACTATATGTTTCATGTTCCCTGCCCAGGGCCCAGAACTTTAGTCTTTAGCTCAGAATAAGGCTGTTGTCTCTGAGTCTCTTGTAGAATGGAGGCCTATTGTGGAGTCCTGCTTGCTATCAAGGGTAGGCAGGCATCAGGGAGTAATCTCCTTTTAGAAGGGCTACCAAACAGTTCAGCAGGCTTTGAGACTGCTTGGTTCAGAGACTCCCTCCTGGGGCAGAAATATCTGCAACCCCAACCAACCAAGAAAATCCTTACTACTAGAGGGAAAAAAAACACACACACAGCTCAGGCACCTTCCTTGTGATGAGAACCCCCTAGGGTACCCGCCACATAGAAAGGAAAAAACATATGAGCTCAGGGAAGCAACCCTGTTGTTAAAAGCCAGGGGTTTCCTCTGAGCTAACCCAACCCATGCTGGAGTGAAAAGAGGCATGGGAGGTGAGGCTAATTTCCAAGAAGGATGATTTTTCTTCAGCAGCAATTTGTGACTTTTCAACCAGTTCTTAGAAATGATGCCCTATGTCATCAGAAAGGCGGATGTAGGAAAATCAAGTATTAATAGTGTCCCAAAGTGCACATTACTTCCAAGCGACCAGGTGGGAATCCATTCCCTCTTTCTTCCCTGCCATGTTTCTACCTCCTGCTATATAAATCTTTTCTCTCAGAGCCCAAGCTGTTGTGGATAGGTTCTCTGGAGAAAAGCTACCAGTTAAAGCTGGTAGAGGAGAGAGCAAGTTTGATCTGAGCTTTAAAACCAAGATAAACCCCAACCAACTAGCCAACCAATCTCTCCTCCCCACCCCCACTCGGAGGAAGCCGAGATTGAGATTGACAGTTAATGGAAAAGAGGCCTGAGAAAGGGAAATTTTCTAAAAACTCAGTCATAGCTAAAATTCGAATAGTGCTCCGAGGTTTTCTCAAGTGCTTTATATCTCATTTGATCTTCAAAACAAGTCAAGCTGTTATGATTTTTCCCATTTTACAGATGAGAAAGCTGAAGCACAGAGAGGTTAAGTGACTTCCTCAAGATCACACAGCTAAATAACTATCTGAGGCAGGATTTGAACTCAGGTCTCCCTGACTCCAGGTCCATTCTATCTATTTCACCTTAGGACCACAGTCTTACTTACACCTTTTCCCATCTGATATGGAGAAGCTACCTTGAGACCTAGCAGTGATGGGGCACATTATAATGCCTTGGAGAAAGTGTGAATCAAACAGCCCCTCTGTGCCTCAACTTCCACATTTTAGAAAGGACCCCAACTAGCTGGTGTTGATCCAGAAGAGGGCAACCAGGATGCTGAGAGCCCTGGAGATCATGCAATACAAGGATCAGTTGAAAGAAATAAAGATATTTAGCCTGAAGAAGAGAAGATTTAAGGGGAAACTTGTTCAGTTATTCATTCATGTCTGACTCTTCATAACCCCATATGGGGTTTTCTTGGCAAAGATACTGGAGTGGCTCACCATTTCCTTCTCCAGTGGATTCAGGCAAACAGAATTTAAGTGACTTGCCCAGGGTCACACAGCTAGTAAATATCTGAGGCTGGATTTGAACTCAGGTCTTCCTGACTCCAGGCCCCACGTGATAGACTGAACCACCTAGCTCCCTCTGGTGGGGGGGTGGGGAGACTTAGATGTCTTCAAATATTTAAAAGGCTGCCATGTTGATTGCACTTGTTCTGCTTGGCCCAATGGGGCTGAGCTAGGAGCAATCAGTAGATATTTCCCAAGTATAGTTAGGTGTGGCAAAAGAAAATTCTTCCAATAAGCAGAGCAATTTAAAAATGGAATAGGCCATCTTGGGGATTAATGTGTTCTTCACTGGAGGTTTTCAAGGAAAGGCAGGGTGGCCACTTGTCCAGAGAGTTGTAGAGGAGATCCCTGTTTAATTACATGTTGAACTGATTGGTTCCTTCCACTAGACCCAAGCAAGGAGAGAAGAGCATTCTAGGCATGAGAAACAGTTAATGCAAAGGCCTAGAAAACAGAGATGGAACATCCTATAGAAGGGACAGCAAGAATCCTAGCTTGATTGGATTGTAGTATGAGTGAAGGGAAGTCATTTGGGAATCTGGGATCCTGAGATTCAGAAGCTATTATCCTAATTAGGAAATTGTCCCCTATAGTTTAGGAAACCCTATTTCTGCGTCCATTCACAGGGTTGTTTTTAGTTACAAATTTAACAAACAAATAAATAAATAAATTTTTAAAATGTGTTTTATGGGATGGTTCGCTGGAATCAAGGAGAGATGTTGGGAGAAATTCTGTTGATATGAAAAGCAAAAGTTATCAATAAAATGTATTTTGAAAAATTAAAAATGAATTTAACTAGCAGCTCTGGTTTACCTGTAGCCCTTGGGAGGTTTAATGGTGACCAGAATTGGCACTGATGCCTTTACCCTCCTATAAGCTCAGTAATTGAGCTTGAGAGCTGCCCTAAGAGCTGGCTGAGGATAAGCCAGTGTACAGACAGGAAGGCTCAGTGTTTGCCCTCCCCACCTCCACTGGAGAAGCTTCTGTGCCTTCCATCAGGAAGCAGTGGCAAAGGGCAAGGAGGGAAAGAGAAAGAGGACAAGACTGTTCTTGCAACCCCTGATGGCATGATCTTGGCAGCTTCAAACCAGTGCTGCCATGCCCTTTACTCCAACCCATGCTGCCTGCCCCCATCTTTCCAAAGAAGCATGGGAGGTCATCGACCTCTCTCTCTCTCTCTCTTTCTCTTTCCTTAGCATCAAAGTTTGAGATTATGAAGTGAACCCCACTGACCTTGACTAAGCAGACTTCTACCCGCTGAGAAACAATCGGTAAACAAGTACCTAGTGTCTACTGAGTGCAAGGCACTATTAGTGCTGGAGAAATCAGATATAAATAAGATAGAATCCTTCCCTTTGATCTAATTAGACATTTATTAAGTCCCTGCATGTCAAGCACTGTCCTGGGCACTAGGAGGATTGCTGGATGGTATTACACATAGTTCCTACCCTCGGGGAGCTTATGATCTAATTCTGTTGTTGTGATTCAGTTGTATCTTATTCTCTGTGACCCTATTTGGGGTTTTCTTGGCAAAGATACTGGAGTGGTTTGCCATTTTCTTCTCCAGCTCATTTTAGAGATAAGGAAACTGAGGCAAACAGGGTTAAGTGACTTGCCCCAGGTCACACAGTGTTTGAGGCTGGATTTGACTCAGGACTTCCTGACTCCAGGTCTGGCACTCTAACCACTTTGCCACTTGGCTGTTCTCTGATCTAATAAGGGGATACAGTACATATACAAATAATTATTATATAATTATAATTAATAATAATAGTAACAAACGGAGAGGGAAATGGCAAACCATTCCAGTGTCTTTGCAAAAAAAAACAAAAACCAAATGGAGTCACAAAGAATCCAACACAACTGAAGAATGATTGAACAGCAATAAATAATTAGATAACATTATAAACATACTCATGAGGCCTAAAGGAGGGAAAGATCATCTCTCCATTGGCAGGTAAAAGAAATGAGGGTGGGGAGGACGCCAGCAAAAGGGAAGGTGTTCACACTTGAACTCGACCTTAAAGGATGGATAGAATTTCAAGGGTAGCTAGGTGGTGCAGTGGGTAGAGCGATGGGCCTGAAGTCACAAAGACTCATCTTCCTGTGTTCAAATCCAGCCTCAGAAACTTTCTAGCTGTGTGACCCTAGGCAAGTCACTTCACCCTGTTTGTCTCAGTTTCCTCATCTGGTGAAGGAAATGGCAAACCACTCCAGTATCTTTGCCAAGAAAACCCCAAATGGGGTCATGGAGAGTCAGACATGACTGAACAACAAAAAAAACGTTTCCAAAGCATTTTACGGCTGCAGGCTGGGACTCCAAGCAGTAGAGAGGCAAGTCTCTATTTATTTTTCTCCCTTATCCAAGTCTGACGGCCATTTCCGTGTTTAGTTGATATGCTAAGGGACAGGGGAAGAAAAGAAGCCTGAATCGGCCAAAGATATGATGGAAGAGAAGGCTAGTGCTTCAAAAGAGCATTAAGAGATCCTCTGCTGTTTCCAATTATCCATGTAGCCTTCCCCTATACCCCCAAAAATCACCATGGAGAATTGGGAGCTGGAGATATTTGCCTCCCCCTCAGTAATACTAGGTACTGGCATCAGCGAAGGGATTATATGCTCCAGGCAACTGTAGAAAGGAGATGCAGAAGCTGTCTTTGAATCCGAGTTTTCCTTTGTAGGATTATAGGATCATTAAGTCTAGAGCTGGAAGGGACTTTAGAGGCCTTTAAGTCCAGTGTCCTCCTTCTATAGATGAGGAAACTAAGACACGAAGAGGTTAAATAACTTGCCCACAGTCACACAGCCAGTATTTGAGGCAGGATCTGAACCCAGGCCTTCCCGACTGCAAGCCAAGAATTCCATCTGCTCCACTTCATGGCCTCACGATTACTATCATTAGGCAACAGTAAGGAACCTCTGGGTCAATCAATCAATATTTATTAAATGCCTACTATGTACTGGGCATTAAACCAGGTGCTAGAGATACAAATGCAAAGGGGAAACTGTCCCTGACCTAAAGCGATTTACATTCTGTTGGCAAAGACAACATGTAAACATACATATAGGATATGTATGCAAAATAGAAGAGATCCCTGTTTGGGGGGCAGTTAGGTGGCACAGTGGATAGAGTGCCGAGCCTGGAGTTAGGAAGCCCTGGGTTCAAATCCAGCCTTAGACACTTACTAGCTGTGCCATCCTGGGCAAATCACTTAACCCTGTTGGCCTCAGTTTCCTCATCTGTAAAATGAGCTGGGAAAGGAAATGGCAAACCACTCCAGTATCTGTGCCAAGAAAACCCCAAATGGGGTCATGGAAAATTAGACATGAATGAAAACAACTAAACAATCTTGGGAGGAGGGCAGTAGGAGCTGGGGAAGCAGCTAAGACTTCATGTAGAAAGTAAGGCTTGACCTGGATCTTGAAGGAAGCTGAGTATTCTATGAGGCTGAGATGAAGCGGGGTGGGGGGTGGGGTAGCTTTCCAGGCATGGGGCACAAGTAGTACAAAGGCCTGGAGGTGGGAAATGGAGTCTATGAAATTTATCCCAGTAAACTAGGAACTCACCTGTACTCCTACCATCCCATAATGAATAAGAAACAATAAGAAGGCTAGTATTAATGAACCATAAAGTGAGTGAAGGGGGATAATGTAAAATATACCAAAAAGATCCTTTTAAAGACCACTGGAAGGTACAGGCAAGCTAATAAAGGGAAAGGAATAAGCATTTAATAAGTGCCACTGTGTGCCGGCACTATGCTGAGTGCTTTACAAATAGCATCTCATTTGATCCTCACCACAACCCTGGGAGGTGGTTTCTTTTATTATCACCATTTTATAATTGAGGAAACTGAAGTAGTCAGTGGTTAAATGATTTACTTGCCCAGAGTCACACAGCTAGTAAGTGTCTGAAGCTGGATTTGAACTCAGATCTTCCCGACTCCGAACCTAGGACTCTACTGTACCACCAAGCTACACTAGGTGACAGGTGTCAGGTATCAGGGCAGCTAGGTAGCGCAGTGCATAGAGCACTAGTCCAGGAGTCAGGAAGACCTGAGTTCAAATCGGGCTTATTAGCCATGTCACCCTGGGAAAGTCACTTAACCCTGATTGCCTAAAAAAAAAATAAATAAGAGTTAGTTGTCTTCATCAGACTCTAAGACATTTATCCCCTCCAAAAGGTTTAGGAGATTTTTCTTCGTTCACTTCTTGTAGACCTGGAAGTCTGGTCCCAATTGAAGGAGTGATAAACTCTGATAAATGTATTGATATACTTAGAAGCAGAATTGGTACAGAATTATACAAATTTCCAAAGGGAGATGGGTTACTACAACACAACATTGGATCATGCCAAGTGTCATAAAAGGTTAATGAACTTACTGAAGAGATAGAGATAAACATGCTCCAATGGCCTGGGAACTCACCTGATCTAAACCCCCAGTGAAAAACTATGGGGTATAATCAAGGTTATAATTACAAAAGAGTACCATTTATCAAAGTTTTAATATACAATGTGAAAAAGAATGATTCCATGATGAAAAATTTAAGAATGTGTGTCAAAAGGCAGTGAAGGCAATGTCAAATTGGGGCCAAAGAAATGACTGCAGCAAAAAGGCATATTGAATATTTTTAAAGATTTTAAAATGTATAAGGTTTATTATATTTCAATAAATTTTATATTTTTAAAAATAAAGACCATTAGAAATATGTTTAATATGATTACACATGTATAACCTATATCAGATTGTTTGCCATCTTGGAACTCAAAATCTTATCAAAGTGAATGTTGAAAACTTTACATGTAATTGGAAAAAATAAAATAATATGTTTTAAAAGCAAACAAAAAATAATAATAAAGACCAGTAGAAGGAGGGAATCTACGAAGTCTATCCCCGTGCGATGGGACCTCACTTCTCCTAAGCCTGGAAAGCTTTCTTGTTCCTTCAAGGCCCAGATCAAGAGCCATTCTCTTCATGAAAGCTTTCTTGACCTCCCCAGCTGGAAGCCATTTCTCCCTCCTCTGAACCTGGAGGAGTCTTGTACTTTTTGTACTGCTACACACACACACACTATTCACCAATTTGTATCATAGCTATTTATGTCTAGGTCTTGTCTTCCCAGTCAGAAATTATAAACTCTTTGAGGACAGAGAACATCATATTTATTTTTGTCTCCCTCTGCCTCCTCCATTCCCTCCCCAGCATGGTACCTTGGATGTAGAAGGCACTTAGCGAATGTTTGTTAAATTGGATGGGAGTTGATTTGAACACATAAACAGCTGTTCACTACTGAGTGGAATTTGGAACAAGGTGGGTCCATCCTGAACCCCATCCAAAGGAGATTTAGTTTCAAAATGGGGATAGTGACACTTGCAGTAATAATGAGCACCATATGACTCACCCAGCCTACGTGAAGCTAGGAGGGTAAGGAGAGAAGATAGAATTAGGATCCAAAATGCACTCAGTAGGCTAAGACATTGGCCCTAATCTAATAAGATGAAATTTACTAGCCATGAGAAAGTCTTTTACTTGGGTTAGAGGGGAAAAAAATCAACTTAACTTAGAAGGTGAGAGAGGTATAGATAGCTAGATAAGGAAGGGAACAAGCATTTATTAAGCACCTACTATGTGCTGAGCATTGTACTAAATCTCATTTTATCCTCACAAGCACCCTGGGACGTAGGTGCTATTATTATCCCTCCTATTTTACAGATGAGAAAACTGAGGCAAACAGAGATTGTGACTTGCCCAGGATCACACAGCTACTAAGCATCTGAGACTGGATTAGAACTCAGTTCTTCTTGACTCCAGGCCCAGCACTTTATCCACGATACCACCCAGCCATAATTCACTTGGGGGGGGGAACCGATCTGGAGGTTTTAGTGGATTACAAGCTCAACAGTTTAGGGAACTCCAGGTGAGGAAATTCCTTCTAGCAATTCAGATAAAATATTCCAGAATTTGTAGTCTTAGAGAGTTTCCTGGGGGCACTTGAAAAGGTTAAGTGATTTGCCCGGGATACCAAAGCCAGTATCAGTATGTGTCAGAGACAGAATTCGAGCCCAAGTCTTCCTTACTCCGAGGCTGGTTTTCTTTTTCTTATCGTTGTCGTTTGCTGCTGCCATTACTTGTTTGTTTTTTGTTTCATTTTCTGCTCCCTGCTGTTGTTTCTGTCACCGTCATCACAACTGTCTCATTTTCCCTTCTTTTTTTGATGGGGTTCAGATAGAAGTAGTCCGACGGATCAGGCTCGGTTCCACTATTATTTTTATGTGTTGAATGCACTGGGGACTATTGCATAGCTGGATAAAATAATTGCTCTTTGTAATTTAATAAACCTATGAAGATGTCGGCTCACCTTCTGTAGACTCACTGAAATCATCATTGGGCCAACTTCCGTAGCCAGCAGAACAACAGAGATGACATATATCTCATCTTGTTCCCACATTGTTTTAATTTCTTCCACTCTCTCTATATTTAGAAATTTTTTCATTCCAAGTAGCTGGGAGATTTTGAGTTTTCAGTATGGCGACATCTAGCAAAAATATCGTTCTTAAATTTGTAGGGATCAATCTCTACGTCCAGGCAGTTGTGTGCAATGGTTCTGCCTGTATCATTAGTGGCATTCCATTTGAAGACAGCTCTGCATGTTACCTAAGTTGGTCACAGATATTGCCATTAATTTCACAAGCAATTGAGAAGAGAGAGATTCTAGCCTACAAGTTCCATCTATGAGCCAGAGAACTTTCTACCTAGAGCAAATTCAAATGCACTTTTATAGTAACAGTATTATAAAAAAGAAGATGAAAAAGAAACTCATTGGGAAGGGTAAAATACATTTTCAGCCATGATTTTGAGTTTCAGTTCTGTCCAATTCTCCATGACCCCATTTGGGGTTTTCTTGGCAAAGATACTAGAATGGTTTCCCATTTCCTTCTCCAGCTCATTTTACAGATGAGGAAACTGAGGCAAACTGAGTGATGTGACTTGCCCAGGATGGCGCAGCTAGGAAATGTCTGAGGCTGGATTTGAACTCGGGAAGATGGGTCTTTCTCGCTCCAGGCCTAGCACTCTGTGCACTATGGCACCACCTAGCTGCCTCTTGAATTATTTACCAACAGGAATGATGGCATAGGAAGTATACCCTTGTAAATATCCAGGAAGTTCTGACTTTATTGAAAAACTGAGAATGTTCTTTATCCTGATCTGATTCTTGGGATATTAAAAACACACTCCCTAATCCTCACCTGGCGATAGGTTAAAAAGGGAGATCAAGGCGCTCTTACCACACAAAGCCTTAACTTTTACTACATAAGGAGGCCTTGGTGCTGTAGACTTCCATATGGCACAAGACCTCATTATAAGGGTCATTGGATTTTAGACCTGGAAGGAACTTTAGAGGTCATTTGACTAACCTCATCTTCCAAATGAGGAAACTGAGGCTATAAGAGATAAAGAGATTTGACCAATTTTTTTTCCTCACAATACCAGAGGGTCCCCCCCCCCCCACCCATAAGAGTCTCTCAGTGTAGTTTGGTTTTCTGATAGTTCTCAATTCAATTCAACAAACATTAAGTACAGCAGCCAGGGGCAGCTAGGTGGTGCCATAGCAGATGGAATGCTAGCCTGGAGTAGGGAAGACTCATCTTGAGTTCAAAGACAGCTTCAGATACTTCCCAGCTGTATGACCCTGGGCAAGTCACTTTACCCTGCTTGCCTCAGCTTCCTCATCTGTAAAGTGAGCTGGAGAAGGTAATGGCAAACCACTCCAGTATCTTTGCCAAGAAAACCCCAAACGGGGTCACAAAGAATCAGACACTGCTGAAACAACTCAGCAACAGTGTACAACGTTCTCTCTGGGCATGAAAGCTGCAAAGATATACTCAGGTGGGAGAGGGAGGAGATTCCCTCCCTAACTCCCTCAGAGCTAGTTCAGTCACTATTCCTGGTTCCAAGCAACTACATGGAAGATTAGGTGGGCCTGCTTCCAGCCACATATGACTCATCCATGAGGGGCTTGTACTGTGAGATGACGAAGAATCCCATTATTGTCTTCAGAGCCAGATTCAGTGAATGTAGAAAGGGGTAGGCCCATCCCCTCACCCTCTCTTCCCTTCTGTCTCTGAAGTGTCAAAACTGTTTTGAGAGTCAGGTATGGTGACTGACCCAATTCCCTGACCCTGGCCTCCATGCAGCCACAAGCACATGTTCTGCTTAGGTGAGCCTGAGCTTAGGTTTGGGCTAACATTTTTGATTTTCCTGTCCTGCATGGTTGACTAAGTACAAATCTTGAGATGGACATGTCCAGGCTTGGAGGTTACACTGTGAATTTGAGAGATCTGGAGCTCTGAGCGTAGGAATGGCAACATCCATCAGAATGGCGGCCATAGCACCCACCAGAGAGGTAGTGACTAATGGCAGGGGAAGCTTCTGTATCCAAGAGGGCAGCCACCAAAAGAAAAACTGGCCCAAGCTCCGATGTTTTATCAGCAGACGTATTCAGGAAGTTGTTTGGACAGGCAGAGCCAAGGTAAAATGTAAATTGCTTAATTAGCAGTCCTGAAAACTGCTTTCCGTTCTGGTGAGCTTTAAGATCAGCCTTCCAGAAGATTATAACAGCAGTTATAACTTAAGCTACTGAATTCTGTTCTATTAATGTATGTTTGTGAGTATCTTGTGTTTAACATTCTTTCTGGGTGTAACTAGCTCATATCTGGGGCAGCTAGGCAGCACAGTGGATAGAGTGCCAGGCCTAGAATCAGCAAGACATCTTCCTGAGTTCAAATCTGAGGAGCTGTATGACCCTGGACAAGCCACTTAACCCTGTTTACCTCAGTTTCTTCATCTGTCAAATGAGCTGGAGAAAGAAATGGCAGACCACTTCAGTATCTTTGCCAAGAAAATCCCAAATGGGGTCACAAAAAGTTGTACATAACCAAAATGACGAACGACCACAATCTCATGCCTGATTCATATTATCTATCATTGCTATCATTGTCTTTCCATTGTAAAGACATCAGGAAGTATTAAGTACCTTTCTTATTCCCCTCCGCTTTTTAAGATGGCTTTAAATGTTAGCCATAAGTAAAATCACCCCGGGGGGCACCATGGTGCCGACAACAACGATCTAAGGCCTGAGAGCCTACCCCCGCCTCATTAGAAGCAGGCTCCCCCAGGACTGAACCCAGTCCAAACCATGTGCCTGGATATAGAACAAGGAGTGGAATCAGTACCCTAGGAGGCAGTTAAGTGGTACAGTGGATAGAGTGCTAGACCCGGAGTCAGGAAGACTTGATTATAAATCCAGCCTCACACTCTAACTTAGCTGTGTGACTCTGGGCAAGTTATTTAAGCCCTCTGTGCCTCAGTTTCCTCATCGGTAAAATGAGGGTAAATAGTGGCACCTAGTTCACAGGCTTGTTGTGAGGAAAAATGAGATGATATTTTTAAAGTGCTTTTCAAGCCTTAAAATGCTATATAAAAGCTAACTATTATTGGCCACACCCCCACCCTCCTCAGTTCCTGTGGTGACAACAGCAGGTTAGAAAGACAAAAACACAACAGTCTGAGCCCTCAAAGAACTTGCACTCTACTGAGGGAAACAACCTACACACAAATAAGCAAATATATGCAAAATAAGACAAAGTAATTTCAAGAAGGAGTATCAGGAAGGGCCTTGTTTGGAAGGTGGCATCTGAGCCATATTTTAAAGGAAACTACAGCTCCCTATAAGGTAGAGGTAAGGACAAAGTAAAATGGAGTCACAGCGGACCCGTTGTGCAAAGGCATAGGGGTTGGAGGGGCTAAGCAAGAGGATGGGCCGTACTAGGGATACCAGGCAAATGTCCTCACAAGGGCAGAGCAGTTGATCCAAGAAGGCCCGAGGAGTGGGCAATGGATGACCGTCTGGACAAGTGGCTGGAACAGCAGGGAAGTCTGGCCAATTTGGCAATGGGTAAGAGATCCTAGCAGACAGGTGGGTGACATCAGTGAAATTCATTCTTTGGACCCAGGTGGATGTTTTGGCCATCAGGCAAGCAAGTGGTGCACAGCATACGAGAAGATTGGCCACAGATACTAAGTACACAGAGGTCCAAGGAGGCAGATGGTCAGGACCACAGAGGTGTGACAGGAACAAGTCTCTATTATTATTCAGGGAGATCTGTGGTCCTGTGGCTTGAATCCAGCTCCCATGAGTATGTGGCGTACTGAGACAGAGACTTAGCTAAACCTACGGAGAGGAAGGGGGACAAGGACCCAGTCCAGGGGGAGGACTTGGTTGCTATGGATAAGACAGTAACTAAATAGCTAAGCTTGTGGTACAAAGTCAGGGTGGGGCTACCCACAAAGGTTAACTGAATATCCGTGGTCTGGTGGTCTTCAAGCAAAAGCTAGATGACCACTTGTTATGAATGTTATTGTAGATGGGACTTTTGTCCAGGTGGGAGTGAATAATAATGGCTAGCATTTATACAGCACTTTTAGGTTTACAAAGCTCTTTACAAATATTATCTCATTTTATCCTCACAACGACCCTAGAAGGTAAGTGCTATGATTATCCCCTTTTTACAGATGAGGAAACTGAGGTAGACAGAGCTTAAGTGATTTGCCCAGGGTCACACAGCTAGTAAGTATCTGAAGCCAGCATCCTTTGACTTCCTCTGCCTAACTTCTGAATTGGTCCCAGGGCCTGGATGGTAAGTAAGCCTTGGAGGGGGGTGGGAGGGTAGAGGGGAGGAAGGGTAAAGGGTGTTAGGTGGCTTCAGATGGAGGGGGTATGCTGGTTATTCTGATAGCTTAAATAAAAAGAAGGGTTCAGGATTTTATCAAAACAAGAAGCATATGACTGTCCCAAAGTTTATCTAGAGGATGTGCCTGAACTAAGTTCATTAGAGAGACTTGAAAAAGGAATCTTATTAAATACTATTTCAGTCAAATACTTCTAAAGCAACACCTTTTGTGGAAGTTAACAGACAAGGCAGATAATGCACCCAGCTGCATGGGGCCAAGGTTTTTAATTTCCTGTAGGAAAATCTGATGATAATCTGTCTGGAAAGACTTCAGCTCAGATGGAGATGTAGAAAGCCTAAACAAAACTCCCAGCATATTTAAACACCATAGACATGGACTCTTTAGAGACAACACCCAAGATGGAGGAGCTTTCCAACTTACTTTCCTGCTCCTCAAATTCACCAAAATTATAAACTTTTCCTTAAATGCAAGTCTGTATTTCCTTTGGAATACTCAAAGAGAGTGGGAAAGGAGCAAAGAAAACCCCAAAGGACTGCTCTAGTTGAGGCAGAGAAAGAAAAAACAGAGGGGAAGATAGAGAGGAGGAAGAAGAAAAGAGCTAGCCATATATGACAAAGAGGTCAAAGACAGAGGCAAAGGACTCTTGTGTGCAGAAGTATTCATAGAAGCACTTTTTTGTTGTAGCAAAATACGAGAAACAAAATGGGTGCCTGCCAATTGGGGAATAGCTGAACAAATTGTGATGTACGAATGTAATGGAATATTATCGTACCAGACAAAATGAAAAATAGGCAATTCAGTGAAACCCAGGATGATCTGTATGAACTGATGCAGAGTGAAGTCAGCAGAACCAGGAAAAAAATGTATACCGTGACCACAATAATGTTGTTGTTTGTCCTTCATTCTCAAAGAGGAGCACGACATCAGGCAGGTGATGTCATGACTTGCAAGTGAATTGGATTTAAGTGAGGGAGGGCTGTGCAAAGTCACCAGTCTCACTTTCTCCTCTGGAGCCAACTGGATCCAGTGGCAAGAAATAGATCAGAACAACTAGAGATGGCCCCTGGATGTAGTGGGAGACCTTGGCCAAGGTCTTTCCAAGTCTCAGTTTAACTGAGACAAAGCCCATTCAGTGATTAAGGCTAGGTAAGAAATGAGGCAAAGAATGGCCTCTTTTACCTAGTCAAAAAAAAAAATCAATCTGGGAGAGGAAGACTCTCAGAGTTGCTGGCCAAAACAGAAACAATTGCTATTTACACTGACTCTGAGCCATGAGTGCCCAAATAATGACCAAGGGAGGCTTGGGCTGGGACCTAATTGTTGGTCAATCAATGAGAAACAGAGTGATTCGGGTTGAAGACATGGTCCTTAAAAAGAAATCTAGCCTATAAACCCCAAGATTTCTTACGAGGTTTCAGTGATCAAAATTTATTTTCCTCTGGGCAGAGCACCCCCAAGTAAGTGACTCCCTATCACAATAATTAAAGTACTCTGAAAGACTTCGGAACCTGGATCAGTGCCGCAGCCAATCACAACTTCAGAAGATAGTTCACCTTTTGGCAGAGAGATAACTACTAAAGGGCTAGATGAAACTTGTGTTTTCAGCAAATGTGCTGATTTGCTTCACTTCTTTGGTTCTGGGAGAGAGGGTTAGGAGCTAGTGCTCATGAGGCCAAAAATAAGAAAAGATTATGGGTCAGCTAGGTGGCGCAATGGAGAGTGCCCGGCCTAGAGTCAGGGAGATTCATCTTCTGGAGTTCAAATCTGGCCTCAGACATTTACTAACTGTGTACATCTGGGCAAGTCATTTAACTCTGTTTGCCTCAGTTTCCCTATCTGTAAAATGAACTGGAGAAGGAAATGGCAAACCGTTCCAGTATCTTTGCCATGAAAACCCCACATGGGGTCATGAAGTGTACATCTGGGCGAGTCATTTAACTCTGTTTGCCTCAGTTTCCCCATCTGTAAAATGAACTGGAGAAGGAAATGGCAAACCGCTCCAGTATCTTTGCCATGAAAACCCCACATGGGGTCATGAAGAGTTGGAAACAACTGAACAATAACAACAGTATCTTCAAATAAGATATAAAAAATAGGAAAAATAGATCGATGAAATATTTTTAAAATATACAAGAGATAATAATTGGCAGCTAGTATTCACTAGGTGCCAGATGTTTTACAAGTATTTTCTCATTTTATCCTCACAACCCTGGGAAGTAGGTACTATGACTATTAGTCCCATTTGACAGATGAGGAAACTGAGGCAAAGAGAGGTTAAGTGACTTGCCCAGGGTCACACAGCTAGAAGAATATCTGAGGGCAGATTTGAACCCAGGTCTTCTTCACTGTGGGCCCAGTGCTCACGCTATCTTCTGTGCCACTGAGAGCAAAAACGAGTTCAGAAGACAAGACAGACAAGGAAAATTTTGTTACTAGAGTTAATTTTAAAATATACTTTAAAAACAAACTATGTAAAAGAAGTTTACAATCTCATATATCATGTTTTTCTCTTCTTTGTGTGTGATAATGTTCATATTCATTAATATTTGCTCATAATAGGATCTGGGATTTCATTGTGACTTCATTTATAGAGAACTCCCAGGAGATGAAATTCCCCTTACCATTGTAGATCAGCATCTTCTCTGTTATTTATGATCTTAAAGAGCTGACTATAGCACTGAGACATTAAGGGACTTGCCCAGCGTCATAGTCAATATCTGTCAGAGGCAAGACTTGAACTTGAGTTCCTGTTTTTGAGGCCGGCTCTCTGTTATCCATATCATGCTACTTCTCATGAGTACATGGTAAAAAAAAAAGAAAATGAACATTTATGGTTGTTGGGGTTTCTTGAGGCAAACTGGGTTAAGTGACTTACCCAGGGTTACACAGCTAGTGTCTGAGGCCAGATTTAAACTCAGGTCTTCCTGACTTCAGGGCCCGTGCTCTATCCACTGTGTCACCTAGCTGCCCTACATTTATGGTTTTTAAAAGAGAAAAAAGATGAGAGAAACTGAGAAGAGAAAGGAAGAAAGAAATAGAAAAAGAAAGAGGAAGGGAGAGAGCAGAAGGAGAAAATAAGAGGAAGAGCGAGAGAAAAAGAGAAGGGAGATACTAGAAGGAGAGAGGAAGAAGGGAATGACAGAAGGAAGAGGAAGAGGAGAGGCAGAAAAAGAAGAGGAGGGGGGGAGGGGCTACCAAAAAAATCACATTTTCAGGGTTTCATTTTCAACATTAATATTTACCAGTTCATTCCCTACCTATTCCAATCAACTTATACAAGGCGTGTTAACTTTATTGGGGGGGAAGCTGAATTTGGAGACACAAGGTCTGGGTTCAAATTCTGGGTCTGCCACTTACTCTACCACTTCCCCCCGGGACTGAATTTTCTCATCTGGGAAATGAGGGAGTTAGATGAGATGATTTCTGGGATCCCTTCCCACTCTGAGATTCTAGGAGGGCAGAAGCAGAGAATGAGAGAAACAGACAGGGAAGCAGACACAAGGAAGAGAGACAAACAGATAGGGAAGGAGAGAGGGAGGGATGGGGGAGGGGGGAGGAGAATTGCTCTATTCGTACATACCAAGCTTAGTGGTTTTGTGTGCAAAGAGAAGATCATTTGCTGTTTGGCCAGTAACCTTACCCAGCCTGGCAGGATCCAGATGTTTCCAGGTCCCGGATCTGGAAGGGTGAATGGATTGAGGGTTATTATTCAAAGAGGCCTCCTTAAACACACAGGACACTTAGCAAGATGTGGGAAAAGATAAAACCAGGGCCTCAGGGAGAAACTCTTCCTTCCTGATCTTAGATCTTTGGACTCTGACAGCGTCAAGGGTCATTTTCTAGCTCAGCATCCCTGTGTCTCTCACGAAGCTCTAAGATCCTTTTATAATCATATCACTGAGTCCACAGCCACAGGCCCATCACCCCAAAATAGACATCTGCTCAAATGGCAACTCCAGGAGAATAATTAAATGCTAGGACATCAGAGCTGGGGCCAGCAGCCTTGCAAAAAAGTTGGTGAAATTTGCTGTCAAAGGAACTTCAGAAATCACCTACTCCAACCCTTGCCATGTTTCTGAGAAAAAAAGAAAAACCAACTGAGGCCTAAAGAGAAGTGGTCTATTAAAAATCAGTCCAGGGAAAATCTGGGACTGGAACCAAATCGTCAAAGGATCATAGATGTACTA
This sequence comes from Trichosurus vulpecula, assembly GCF_011100635.1. NCBI lineage: Eukaryota > Metazoa > Chordata > Mammalia > Diprotodontia > Phalangeridae > Trichosurus > Trichosurus vulpecula. The sequence goes on along the minus strand of NC_050576.1, from coordinate 162,672,554 downwards.
CTAGAAGGAACCTTAGAGGTCATCTGATTTTACAGAAAAGAGAACCAAAACTCAGAGAAGTGACTCGCCCAAGGTCACACAGCTAGAAAGGGGCAGAGTCCCTGATCCTCAGACTCCAGCTCCAGTACTCTTTCAATAGTCAGTAAATATTGATCAAGTTCCTACTAAGCACCAGGCACTATGCTGAGCTCTAGAACTGACCTCGAGCACAACATGCGGCCTGCAGGCCACTTGCTGCCCGCCAAAGGATTTCTGGTGGCCCAAAAAATGTAGGGCTGCCACTGGGCACCCTCTTGTTTGTCACGTGACTCACGGCAACCAACCATTGTCAGTCTGTCTCTAGTCTAACCTAGCTGGGCAAAGAAGTTTAGCCTATTTTAATTTTGGTCCCTACCTAAAGCCTAGTTGTGCAGGTCTGCTCTAGAGATGCGAAGGGGGGAGGGCGGGCAGGGAAGGGAATCATCCTTGCCCCCAAGGAGCTTACAATCTAATGTGTGAAGACAAAATACAAAAGGAAGCTGAAAAGTGGCGGGGTGAGCACCCACAGGGTCTGGCCTGGCACTCCACCATGCCACCTAGCGGCCCTAATAACAGAGAGATGGGAAGTTTCTGCCTTATCCCGCTGTCTTGGAGGCTCTAGACACCAGTCCTTTGCTCCCTCCACTGCACCACACTGCTCCGCCTTGATAGTGGATAGGAGATAACTCAAAAGCCTGGAAAGGTGAAGGGAAATCCAAAGGTATTCAAGGCCAGAGGGCCAGAGAGCAGCTTATGTAGAGCAATGTCCAGGCACCAGGGGCTGCTCCCACAGAGAGAACCCATTCACTCTACTGCTGGTGAGTTAGGGAGCCTGTTCTAGCCCCAGCTCTGGCTCCAGGGACAGTCTCCTTGGACGCCTCAATCTTCAGAGCTCTGTGCCCTCTAGATTTGACTGATCCCTGAGCTCTTGGGGGGATACTGAGAATGCTAATATATTGGCTTCTGGAAAGGGCTCAGAAAGTGCTTCAGCTAAAAGCCTCGCACCCAGCCCAGGCATGCACCCAGCTGGGCCATAAATGTTAATGAATGATGATGAGATGCTAAGAACTAAGGAAAGTCGTGTCTCTCCCCCCCTTCCCCCCACACCCCCCCCTTCCCTTTCCTTTCCTTCCACATTGCCTTCTCTGCCCTCCCAGCCAAGCCTATACGGACAGGTCCTCACAGCTATACAGAGAGGCCTCCCCTCTCCTCCTTTTCCTTATACCTGGGGCTCTTCCTAGGCCCACTGGACCTAGGACCAACATACCATAGACTTTCCCTGTACCATAAAAGAAGCAGCCAATATGTACTGGGCCAGCAAATACAAACGGTAGAAGGATAGAGGAGGACAGAGGCAGAGAATGAGAGGCCTTGGAGACCATCTAGTCCAATCCCACCTCCAACTCCCACCCCCACCCCCAACCTATTTTGCAAATGAGGATACGATCCCTGAGAGGTGAAATGATTTGCCCCTCCTGGCCCCTCCCAGGCTGGAGTCAGGCCCACTTGAGCTGAAAACTGGACTCAAATGCTTCCTCGTTTTTGCCTCAGTTTTCTCAACTGTAAAATGAAGATAACACTAGCACCTACCTCCCAAGGTTATTGTGAGGGTCGGTGCAATGATACTTGTTAAGTGCTTGCTTAACACAATGCCCAGCATATAGTAAGTGCTTAATAAATGCTTGTTTGCATCTTCTAACAACTAGTTGAAGAAAGATTATTGTTCCTATAACTCCCAAGCTCAAAAACTCCCATTGGTTCCCTGTTGCCCGCCCCCACCCCCAAAAAGTCTGAACTCCTTAGTTTGGCATTTAAGGTTCTTGATTACCCGGCCCCACTCTCACGTTCTGGCCAAGCTGGACCACCCACTGACCCATACATCCTGCAATTTCCTCCTCCTGCACCTTTGCTCCCAGCATTCCCTATGCCAGGAATGCCCACTTTCCTCAGCGCTCCATCTCTGAAGCTCTAGAGCCGTCTTCTCCATGAAGTCTCTCCTGATCCTCCCAGATGGAAATGATCTTTCTTGCCTTGAAACTCCCAGGACACTTTGGACTCCCTGTACTTGTCACATTCTATTTCCCACTACTGCTATTTATGTATCTTCTAAAAGATTGTATCCTATCTGCCTTTCTAATTTGTAAAGTTCTCAGCCCTATTCTCCTTGAGGTTGAGACTTTGTATTAAATTGTAGAACCTCGTAGCTAGAGGAATTTTAGAGGTCATTCAGTCCAACTCCCTCCTTTTGTAAGTGAAGAACGTGTGGTCTAGAGGGGGAGTGACTTGCTCAAGGTCACGAAGCCAAGCGGTATAGGGGATACTCCTTGTGAGGGAGTCAAGAAGATCTGAGTTCAAGTCCAGCCTCAGACACGTACTAGATGCGTGACCTTGGGCAAGTCATTGTCTCAGTTTCCCCAATTATAAAATGGGGATAATAATAGCACCTACCTAGAAATGTACCTAGCACATAGTAGGCACTTTATTTACACTAGCATTTATGAATCTCCTTACTCTCAGACCAAGGCTCTCTGCCTTCTGGAAGGGTGAAGGAAAATAAGTCTAGGTAACCATTGTCAGCCACATTGTGAACTTCAGGATTGTCTCTATCCCCTCCCTAATTTATACAGTTGATCCAGCCTGCTAGCCTCCTCCTTCAGTGCATCATCATGCTGCTGCTGCTGCTGTGACCCAGGGGTCCATAAAAATAATAGCTTCCTTTATTTGTTTATTTATTTACTTGTTTGTGAGGTGAGCCTTAGCAAGAGCAAGGCAGGCAAAGGCTTCATGCCTGGACTTGAAACCTGGACCATGTATCTCTCACCTAAGGCTCAGGCTACCTAAGTATAAAGGGACTGGTCAATTGAAGGGAGTGGGAGGCCCCCAGGGGATGGACTTGGCTTTTGTTGTTGTTTGTTGTTGTTATCACAGCAAATCATGAAACAATTTCTCATCTCAACTAGCAAAGGAAGTGCCCATCCCCAAGGAGATTACAGATGGGGGGGGGGGGGGGGAGTTCCAGCCTGCAGTCATTCAGAATTTCAGAAAGCCTAGAATTTTCACTCTGGAATAGAGGAACCATGAAATGATATGATATGATATGATATGATACAGGATATAATAGACAGGAATAGAGAATGGGAAACAGGAAACTGGAAATCATGCCAAGCTCCATTTTCTCCATAGGCTTTTTTCAACCACCTCTTCCCATGACCCACAAGACTTTGGCCAGAGCAATTTCAAAGAGCCAAGCTACTGGAGCCATTTTTGTTTCTGGCTACTAGTGATGGGTGGTCTCCAGTGCCTGGTAAAAGCACAAATTAGATAACCAAGTCACAGAACATCAAGACATGACTCTAGTTGGAATTGAACATATTTCCTAAATTCAGGAAATAGAGTATTCCTGGTATCAATCTGAGAATCATCACAGCCAAAGTCATGATAAGCTATTCCCATTCCCAGAACCAACAATCCTATGCAATTGCTGGGACATACACATACACACACACAAACACACACACACTACACACTCATACATGAGCAAACACACAAGGTACATTTACAAATGCATGCATATATGTGCATATATGAGCATATATATATTCTGTGTATAGACATGCATTGTGCTTATATGTAGACAGCTAAGTAGCTCAGTGGATAGAGTGCTGGGAAAGAGTCAGGAAAACCTGAGTTCGAATTCAGCCTCAAATACTTACTAGCTGTGTGACCCTGAGCAAGTCACTTAACCCTGTTTGCTTTAATCTCCTGGAGAAGGAAATGGCAAACCATTCCAGTATCTTTGCCAAGAAAACCCCACATGGGGTCACAAAGAGTCAGACACAACTGAACAACAACAATGCTTGTATGTGTGTGCTTGTGTGAATATAAACATGTGAAAACAAAACTGATGAGCTGTGACCAGGAATAAGCAAGGCAGGCAGCCATATAGGGTACAACATATAATGGGGAAAGAGGGGTGGGGAGTAATGACAGATATTTTTTCTACATTGTTTTCATTTTAAAATGTACATACTTTAATGTAAAAAAAAAACCTCACCATAATAATAGCTCACATTTCTATGGTGCACTAAGGTTTACAAAGGGAGAGATCTTCACTACCACCTAGTGAGAGGTAGTGCTTGAATTACCATTTCCATTTTAGAGATGAGGAAACTGAATCTCACAGAAGTGAAATTATGAGAGGTAGCCTAATGTGGCTATAGAACCAAGCTCAAAGTCAAGAACAGCTGGGTTTCAGCCTTACCTCTGACACATACTGGCTGCGCAACCTTGGACGTCATTCAACCTCTGAATGGCCCAGGCAGTTCTCTAAGACCATGAGTTAACAGAAGAAGTATCAACTTTCATTGGTAGAGGAAGTTTCCTCGATGGGAATCCCCTCTACCAATTAAATCATACAGGCCTGGTCTAAAAACAAAACAAAAGTGACTTAGGGTCAGAGGGCAACAGCACTCTAGAGCTTGAGGAGACCTTCAGCATCATCAAGTCTACTCTCCCCCATTTTACAAATGAAGAAACTGAGGTCTTGAGGATGAAGTGACTTGACCCATGTCACACAGACAGTGCTTTTTCCACTCTTTTGTGATAAATCATGTTGCTCTTATCAAAAACAAAGGCTTCAGGGCCTCTGGTAGACACCCAGGGGTGGGAGTGGAGGGGTGACCCATGGTAAGTAAAAGCCCTGTTCCAGATCAACCCCTCTCCATCCTCCCAGCAGCCCCCTGGCATGGGAGTTGCTGTCCAGGCCAATGTGAAGATCTCTTCCGCCCCAAAGAGCTGGGGTTTTGACCACTGCCCCTGCAAGTAGGCCTTTGCCCCAGCCCTCTCTCCAGGGCAGCCTCTTCCTCTTCTCCATTCTTCCTCCTGTCTCCCTGCCTAAACCTGAGGTCATGGCTACTCCTTCAAAAAAAGAAACTTCCTTTCACTGCAAGACTTATATAATATGCCCTCTAATCTCCTTAAAATGATTTTAACAAAGATAGTAATATCAGGCAGTCAAAAGAGATTATAGGCAACAGCTGGGGATGGGAGCTAATAGAGAACATTGCCTCTGGCGAGGCCCCTGGCAGCATCTCCCCTCTCCAGAAGTTGCTGTGGGGGCAGCTGGATTCAACTCCAATCCAGGAATTAAAGCCTCTTTATGCTGTGTCAGCAACAAGTTCAAGAGACTTAGAAATGTATGTCTCAGAGGCATCCCCTTCATACGCTGAAATGAGGGCCAGGAACTGAATAGTCATTTCTTGGGGGGACGGTAGGCGTCTCAGTCAAAGAAGTTGGGATCAAAGACTCCAAGGGCAGGAACAGACTTTGAGAATTCAACAAATCTATTCCCCTTGTCTCTAAACTCTCCCACTCCCCCGCAATATCTCCTCAGAGTGAGCTTCCACATCATCCCCTTAATCTTAGATACTTTGTCAGGGTTGTAAAGCACGTCAGGAAGTTCTTCCCACTGTCTAACCTAGATCATACCCACTACACTTTCCAGTCCTTCCTCAGAGGCAGAAAGTTCTTAGAATTAAGGAGGAATGGATGAAGAAAGCATTCATTAAGTGCTTACTATGTACCAAGTGCTGTGCTCTTATATGCTGAGCATATAAACAGAAAGGCAAGGCAGTCCCTGCTCTCAAGAAGTTCACATTCTTTTTTTAAATTCAGATTTATTTTATTTTCAGTTCCAAATTATCTCCCTCACTCCTCCCCCTCCCTCCCTCATTAGGAAGGCAAGACAAACAAAACTGTTAAAAAATATTTAGTCATGCAAAACAAATATCCACATTACCCATGGAAGGAAGGAAGGAAGGGAGGAAGGGAGGGAAGTAGGAAGGGAGGGAAGGAGAAAGGGAAAAGGGAAGGAGGGAGGGGGAGAGAAAGAGAGAAGAGGAGGGAAAGGAAGGGAGGGAAGAGAAAGAAGAAAGGGGGAAGGGAGGAAGGTGAAGGAGGGAGGGCAGGAAAGAGGAAGGGGGAGGGAAGAAGGGAGGAGAGAAAGGAGGGAAGAAGGCAAAAAGGGAGGAAGGAAAGAAGAAAGGAAGGAGGGAGGAAGGGAAGGAAGGAAGAGAGAAAGGAAAATGTGCTTCTTTCTTCACTCTGACTTTACCAACTGTGTCTGGAGGTATATAGTACATTTCATCATGAGTCTCTTGGGATCGTAGTTGTTCCTTACGTTGCTCAAAGTTCCTAAGTCTTTGAAAGCTGATTATCTTTACAATATTGCTGATACTGTGTAAATTGTTCACCTGATTCTTCTCACTTCACTTTGCACCAGTTCATTTAAGTCTTCCCAGGTTTTTTTCTGAAACCAGGAGTTTGGATTCTAATGGAGACTACACATATTGTAGATTTCAGCTGCAAGTCAGATGGAAAAATCCCATGGTTCTTAGGGTATAGCAGAAAAGTAGATGGTAACATCTTTCTTTAATGTCATTTCCACTGATAAAATTGTATCCATTCCTGATAATGAAAGACTGATTTGAGCCTATGACATCAGTGGCAAGAACTTCCTTTCATGGGTCTTCAGTAGGTATTGCTACAGTACCTGCCGGAGCAATTGCTTCCCAGGATGATGGTTGAGGGCACTGGGCTCTGGGGGTCAGTGTCCTGAGCTGTCTCCATCAGTGTCTGAGGGAAGATGGTGGTCAAGGTAGTGGTGGTTTGACTAGCCGGGCACATGCTACCTCCTGTCTCTCCCTCAGGGTGCCTTGCTGCTTCAGCTAGCCCGTGTATGGCAGTGCTGCGTGCAGCAGCTGGTTGGCAGTTAGTAGAAGACACCGGCCCCTTCCCCACAGGAAATGCTGCCCTGAATGATCATTGGGAGGGCTAGGATGGCAGCAGGACCAGTGGTCCAGGGATGCTGCCAGTTAACCTTAACCATGAATTAAAGTCCCAGTTCTAAAACACTTCTCCTTTTCCTATTATCAAATCTCAGAATGACTGGTATTTTCTTTGTATGTCTATTATAGAGACCAGAGGGAACTACTTCTGGGACTCACAGGTGCTCAGGGTACCTGCTCCTCCCCGCTCTATACCCAGCCATGAACTTATGTACCGAGTTAACTCCTAGGGAATTAACCTCTCTTCTCAGGGGACTGGGTTCCCCAACACAGAACTTGGTTCATCACCCCCATGCCAGATAGTCTGGGAACAACTTTATTTTGGGGTCTAACTTAGGGTTTCCCCAAAACAGAGACTCAGGGGGAAAAATGGTACCTAAGGTATGAATGTGAATTAGATACAGGATAGGTAGTTAACTCTTACACAGAGAGAACAATGCTAAGCATGAATAGGATCACAAGAGCACACTAACAGAACAATTTGAACAGAATTCAGAAACTTAATTTATTCTCTTTATTGTAACCCAGGTTACAATCTGTTGGGAAGCTGATAGCAAGAAGACATAATACAGTTTGGCTAATTAGCCATTTCACATTTCACCTTTGCTGTGGGCACTGTCCAATCAAACAGCCAAGCTTGAACTTCTCTCTGGTGGCTTCTTCCTTTGATGGCACACTAAGTGCTTAGGTACCCACCTTCTCCTGACTGTAGTCAAACTGCCCAGAGCAGGCACTTCTCCTTGACATCTGCTATTACCGTCTAGGGGACACCACGCCTGCTGCTTTGCTGGTAGGAGAAGCCCCATGTCAACCACAAACCTCCAGGCCTTTTTAGTTCTCACAAAGCCTAATACCTAAGTAATGAAGACACAAAAAGGGAACAGCCTCATCCAATGCACTTCTTTACTCATTGCTTATGGTGACCCCCTTCCACATCCAACCCTCCAGAACATCACCACTGCCTCAAAGCCAGAAGAAAGAGAGCAAGGCAGGGGCAGATCGCCCCCTCTCAACCATCCTGACTCATCAGCCAACTAGAAAATTCTTCCTCACCATACAATACAAATTCTTGAATCATCATGGCCAGGAATATGCATCAAGGACTCCCCATAAGCCAGTCCAGTTCATTTAAATATATTTGCACATTTTGTATTTACTCACCTGTATGCTTGTCTGCCTTTGGGAGCAGTTAGGTAGTGCAGTGGATAGAGCACTGGTCCTGGAGTAAAGAAGACTTGAGTTCAAATTTTAAATGCTTAGTAGCTGTGGGAACTCAGTTCCTTAACCCCTATCAGCCTCAGTATCCTAATCTGTAAAATAAGGATAATAATAGTATCTACCTCCCAGAGTTGTTATGGCATGGGGCATCAGCCTAAATGGTAGAGCTCTCACTTGGCATGAGGGAGGTAGAGGGATCTTTGCCCACATTCTCCAGCTTTGCTTTTAAGGCAAGTAGGTAGTGAAAGGGATAGAGCACCAGGCCTGGAGTCAAGAAGATTCGTCTTTCCGAGTTCAAGTCCAGCCTTAGACACTTACTAGCTGTGCCATCCTGGGCAAGTCACTTAACCCTGTTGGCCTCAGTTTCCTTATCCGTAAAGCGAGCCAGAGAAGGAAATGGCAAATCATTCTAGGATCTTTGCCAAGAAAATCCTAAATAAGGTCTCAAAGAGTCAGACAGACTGAAAGCGACTAAACAACAATAACCTCTCAGGGTTGTTGTAAATATTAAATGAGAAAATATTTGTAAGGCACTTAGCAATATGTCTGGCATGTAGTAGGCACTCAATAAATGCTAATTTCCTTCCTGTTTTCCCCCTGTGATGTTTAAAAAGTTCAAGAGATGCAATTTTTTTGTAGTTAATTATTTTACTAATAAGAGAGATCAGTGGCACTCTCAAATGCCAAAGACCCCCCTTGGTGGTGGGCTCACAATTTTTATGCCCTTGGAAGAGTGGGTGTTCTTGAGGGTGGGAAGCAATTCTAATTGGTTACCAATTAATGAGAAAATGAATATTATAACAAGATGTGGGCTCATTCTAATGAGGTTCTTCAGGGTATGTGACTAGGATCACCCAAGTCTTGGTCAAAGAGATTTATCTACCTATTTATCTATACACACACATATACATATACATATATATGTGTATATATATGTATATATATGTGTGTATATATATATATGTGCGTGTGTGTATGTGTGCATAAAATCAGACTTCTACCCCAGACCTGTCTGACCAAACGATGAACAGTAATTCACCAATTCTCTCAATCTAGTTAAATAAGTTTTTCCCAAGATTTCCTACAATGGTTGATTTCTGGATTAGGAAGTGAAAAACCCTTTAATACTGATTCAATAACTGGTTATTAATATAAGAAAGAAATAATCATTTCTCTCACCCCACTACAGTGTAAGCTCCTAAAGAAAAGGCACTATTTCAGTTTGTTGTTGTTTTTTGTCGTTGAATCCCCAGTTCCTAATGTAGTGCATTGCACACAGTAGATACTTAATATATGCCAGTTGAATTGAATTCTCTATAGATTGTATAAATTGGATGAATCAGACTCCCTCCTCTGCCCCCAGGATACACTTCCATAATCCCCCTTGCTTTGCCAATCTTATTCCTCACCATCTTCAAAACTCAACTCAAAATTTACCTATTCCACAAAGTATTCCTGATTAATCTCACCAGTCAATTCTATATCCCCCTGTACTCACAGATTGGTTTCTTTTCTGTTTTGCACTATATACATCTGCTTTTGTCCTAATGTCACTTTGATAAATGTTCCCAAGTCATCTTCAATAGCATGGTAAGGGAAAGCACTGGATCTGGAGTCAAGGGATTTGGGTTCAGATCCTGCTTCTGCCACTTCCTGCCTCTGTGACCTTGCTGGAGGTATTTAACCTCCCTGAGATTCAATTTCCTTATTTATGAGATGAAGTGTGATTGTACTAGCCAGCCTCTAGGATCTCTTCCAATTCTAAATATTATGATAGCCCTACTTTGCAGGCACAATATTCCCAGAACACTCAGCATCAGATATTCTGCAGATCAACTATGGGAGGCTGTGTGTATGTGCATAGGTGACTGGAATTGTTTCATGGAGAGTTTGGAAAAGTGGAAGGCAGCAGACAAGAGAGAAGTATGGAATTCAAAAGGAACAGACATGTTCTCCATCTTAACAAACCATAAAAACACCTGATTATGAAAGCATGACCATGTAAGATGTGACTGCAGTGTTCAAAGGGTTGCCACAGCTGCTGCCTTACCAGGGAGAGACACTTCCACTTCACCTGAAAGCCTTTCGAGTTTATATACAGCCTTCTACCAAAGGAGAGAAGACACAGATAACCAAGGTGATTTCATTAAATTTTGTGTATAATGGGAGTTTTGCAATATGCAGACCTTATCAGCCTGTTAAAATGGAATAGAGAACCACTGAGAGAAAAAAAGAAAACCAAAATGCACTAATGATATGCGTAATACACATGGCACCATGCAATACATTACTTGACTCCAGGGTTCTCCAGTGGCAGCATGCCTAAGTTTCATGTAGGACACAGAATATACATAGTTTAAAAGTACATTCATACTTACAGTCTACAGAATATAATCAAAACTACAAAGCAAAGAACAAACCACCTAACACAACAAAGCTAGCTAGCTGTAACAATCAATAGGACTATTAAAAGCCAATTATAATCCAATAATAATGTACAAAGAAACAATGAGCAAAACAATAAACATAGCTTTACTATGAATATAACAAAAGTGTATAAGTGAATGAACATAACAGCAAAATACTAAGCAAAGTTCTCTCAAAGATGTAATAATTAACACATGTGGCACTAAGTACACAATTGAAAACAAGATACATTTCTGATGGGCAATATTTGGTACTGTCACCTAGACACACATGTAGCTACTTAATCAAGTTCATGGATAACATCCTAACTTAGTGTAGCTTTCAGTAGGATGAATCTGATTCCCCTGTTACTTGCTGACCTCTCTGGAGAGAAACCTTGGGAGGCTTTGGGTGTGGGTGAATTATTGTGCCAGTAAAGCAAAGCTATACTGTAAATTCACATATACATATTCATAGCACTAGGAATCAGAAGAACTGGGTTCAGATGGGTCTCTGTTTCTTCATTTGTAAAATAGAAAGGATGATACTTGCACTGCTTACCTCCCCCAGTTGATGAGGGGAAGAACTTTGTTAGCCATAAAGTATTATATGTGTATGTATATGTGTGTATATATATATATATGAGAGTTGTTGACTCACATTATATTTATTATACCCATTACACTGACAAATGTAATACACAATGACAAAATTCAATGCTGGCACAACTGTGGAGAAATAGGCGCACTATTACAATGTTTGTAGAGCTACGAATTGGTGCAATCTTTTTGGAAAGCAATATATGGCATGATACAATTTGCATTACAAAACTGTCCTTTGACCCCATGATCCCATTACTAGGAGACTATATTCTAAGTGTTATAAAAGAGGGGGAAAGACATATCTGTACAAAAATATTACTAGCAGCATAAAGCAAAAAGCCAAAAACCCATGTAATCAATACAAATTGTGGTATATGAACACAATGAAATAATATGACATTTTAAGAAATGACAAATGTAAATAATACATATAAATAAGCAAAAACACATGAATTGGCCGCTGAGGTTCCTTCCAACTCTGAAAATTCACGAATCTCTGAATCTGTGATGTAGAATAAGAAAAATCTCTACAATACAACTATGAAGAAAGAAAGAAGGGTGGGAGGGAGGGAGGGAAGAAGAACAATAGCAGCAATTTTTTGTATAAAAGAAGAAAATAATCAGAAAGGACACAGAAGTAAACAGAACTTTATTATTACCCTTTAGTTAAAGTGAACACACACTTTTTTTAGGCAATCAGAATTAAGTGACTCACCCAAGGTCACACAGCTAGTAAGTGACTGAGGTTGGATTTGAACTCATTCCTCCTAACTCCAGGGCAGTAGTTTATTCACTGTACATTGTAAATAACTTTAAAATTGTGGTTTTATCTACCATTGGTGGTCATTTTGGTTTGAATGTTTATTTTTGTTAATGATTACAAAGTTTAGAAAAGGCAGGTTTGAATATGAGGAAATGTGAGTTCTTGCCATTATTGTTATAAATTATCTCCTTAATTATATTAAAAACTCTCTGAGGACAGATTTGTGTTTCTTTTTCCTTCTACATTCCTCCCATGGGACTCTGAACACAGTACTCAGCAAACATTGATGACTGACTGACTATTTGTATGTCTTATGAGACATAAGAAGTAGGCTTCAGTCCAATGTACAAAGAACTCTGAGAATTATTGATGTCCAACAATGCAGTAAGTTACCTCATAAGGTGGTGAGCTCATGACTGCTAAGGATATTGCCCAGAGAGTTCTTGCTTCAGATAAGGCTGGACTCAATGACCTTTAGGCTCCCTTCCCATGCTAAGATTCTGAGAGTCTTTCTTTCTATGAGACACAGAACCTAGTGACAGATTGGAAATACCTCAGGTCCTTGCCAGGGCACAACATGAAGTGGTAGGAGTGGCTCCATCCTTCCAGGATCCTCCCACATAAGCCTGGCTACAGTGAGCCACAAAGGGTGCAGCCTGACTCCAGGTGCACTGGCTGACTCCCAGGAAGGTTGACTCATGGAACCTGCCTTTTGCTTGGCCCAGAAACTAGTTTCTGGTGACTCTAACCAAAGAGCTTTCTCAGTACAGGTGGACCAGTCAAAGAAGCTGATTTGATCAGAGGCTACATTAGTAGAAGTATCATATCTAGAATGAAGGAGATGAGGGTGGTCCTGCTGTACCTAGCCCTGGTTTGACCTCATCTATTGCACTATGTCCAGTTCTTGGATATTGACGAGATGGAGCACACCCAGCGAGAGCAACTAGAGTGGTTAAGGGAGTTTGGAGATTGTTCTATGCAAAGACTGGTTGAAGAAACTGAGGATATTTGGCCTGAAGAAAAGATACCCCAAAGAGATCAAAGAGAAAGGACTCACATGTACAAAAACATTTACAGCAGCTCTTTTTGTGGTGGCAAAGAAATGGAAACTGAAGGGATGCCCATTAAGTGGGGAATGACTGAACAAGTTATTATGTATCAGTGTAATAGAACACTATTGTGCTGTAAGAAATGATGGAGGAGATTATTTCAGAAAAACTTGGGAAGACTTACATGAACTGATGCAAAGCAAAATGAGCAGAACCAAGAAAATCTTTGTTCATAATAAGAGCAGATTATAAAGATAATCACTGTGGAAGACTTAGTAACTCTGACCAACACAATGACCCAACACATTTCCAAAAGACTCATGATGAAAAATGCTATCCTCCTTCAGATAGAGAACTGATAGACTCAGAATAAAGATTGAAGCAGATTTTTTCTTTCTTTTTTTTTTTTTTTGCTGTAACATGACTAATGCAGAAATTTGTTTCGCATGACTTTATATTTGTAATAGGTTTTATATTTCTTGCCTTGTCAATGGGTAGAGGATGAGGAGGGGGAGGGGGAGAACCTGGAACTGAAAATAAAATAAAATTGAATGAAAAATGTTTAAAGACTTAAAGGAAATATGATAGCTGTCTTCAAGTATTCAACAAATTCAAATTCAACAAATGTTTATTAAGTACCTCCTATGGGCAAGGTGCTAGATGATCAAACAGATCATCTAGTCTGCTCCTGAGCCTTCAGGCAGGATTGCTGAGGATATGCTTGTAAGGAACTTTAAAGAGTGCTGAACTTGGGAGTCAGGAGGACCTGAGTTCTCACCGTTACTAACTGATCGACTTCTCTGAATTATTGCAGAGTAAAGTAAGAAGAACCAAAACAATGGAGACAATAATAATAACATTGGAAAGACAGACTGCTTTGAAAGACTTCAGAACTCTGATCAATACGATGACCAAGCATGATTCCAGAGCACCAAAGATGAGGCATGTTACCCACCTCCTAACCAAGAGGGGATGGACTCGATATGCAGAGAGAGACCTGTTACGGTGCCAGGCACTGGGCTTAGCTCTTTATAAATGTTATCGCATTCAATCCTTAGAGCAACCCTCCAGGAACTTTGAATGGGAGAGACAACATACATACACCAACACAGAAGCTACATCCAGTAGCTTGTCTTATATTTATTTTGTGTGTATATGTATATGTGTGTGTGTGTGTGTGTGTGTGTGTGTGTGTGTGTGTGTGTGTGTGCTACCAGGTACAGGCAGCTAGTGACATAGTGGATGGAGATTTGGACTTGGAGTAAAGAAGGCCTGAGTTCAAATATAACCTCAGACACTTACTACCCAGGAGGTGCTGCCCGCCTCCTGACCAAAGGCAGATGGACTCAAGATGAAAAATGAGATTGTAGCATGAGGGCCCCCATGGTATAATGGTGTGATTGAGATCAGAAGACCTGAGTTTGAATCCTGACTCTCTAGCTGTGAGACCCTGAGCAAGCGACTCCATCTCTCTGGGCCTCAGAGATGACACCTGCCCTATTTTCCTCCCACACAGGTTATTAGTGGGGAAATCCCTAAGTAACTGGAAACTATTTTATGATTGATGGTGTTTCCCAGGAAAGAAGCTATTGCTACTCTTTCTTCTCTATAGAACAGTTCAGACCATACTGGTTACTTCACAGACCTCCTGGCAAATGCTTGACTACCCTCTGGGGTCCTTACTAAGCCAACTACCTCACCCAGACAGGTTAAGCAACCTGTGTTGGAATGATTTTCACTGGCATGTGGTCCTGTTGCCACCTTGCCCCAACTAATAATAGCAAGAACCACACCCTCTCTCCCCCTCAGCCCTGAAGTCATCTTTGGCCTTCAAATACTGCCTCCCACCTCCCCATCCCACTCTTAATAATAATAATTGCTTACTTTTACAGTGACCAAAGTATGTTACATATATTTTCTTATTCACGTAGTAGCAAGAGCATTGTCCTTGAAGTCAGAAGTAAGGAGGAGCCAGTCAAATCCCGACTCTGACACTAGCTCCACGTGTACCTGATGGTAAATTATTTTACTTGTCTGAGCTCTCAATTTTCTCATCTGTATTGCAGGGATAATAATCAATCAACCAACAAGCATTTATTATATGCCAAGGGCTAGGCTAGGCTCTGGGGTTACAAAAACTAAAATGAAAGTTTTCCTGGCCTTAAGGAAATTACATCCTATAAGAAAAGACAACTTATATTAATAATAATAGCTAGCATTTATATAACTAAAATAGTTTCCAAAAATTATCTCACTTGATGCTCACAACAACTCTTAGGGGAAGGTTCTATTATTATCCCCACTTTACAGATGAGAAAACTAAGGCTGAGAAAGGTTAAGTAACTTGCCTAGTGTCCCAATGCTAGTAAGTGTCTAAGGTTATATCTGAACTCAGGGCTTCCCTACTCCAAGTCCAAATCTCCATCTACTTTGCCACTCAGCTGCCTATAACTTGGTTGCATATAATTAAATATGTATAGAATAATACCAAATAAGTACAAGAAAAGCTACTGGATATAACTTATGTGTTCCGGTGTATATATGTTGTCTCCTCCATTCAAAACTAAGTTCCTTGGGGCAGCTAGGTGGTGCAGTGAGCAGAGCACCGGCCCTGGAGTCAGGAGGACCTGAGTTCAAATTTGACCTCAGACACTTGACACACTTACTAGCTTTGTGACTTTGGGCAAGTCACTTAACCCCAATTGTCCTGCCTTCCCCCCTCGAAAAAAAAAAGATTTTAAAAAAAGTAAGTTCCTTGAGGGTTGCTCTGAGGATCGAATGAGATATTTGTAAAGAGCTAAAGCCCAATGCTTGGCACATACTGGTGCTTAATAAATGCCTGTTCCTTTCTCTCCCTGACCCTTCTTTGTATCCCCAGCGCTTAATGTGTGGCCTATAGTTACTGAGTGCTTAACAAATGCCTTTTGATCAATTGATGCCTGAATAATTTGCACATCTCCTCACCTCCAGCCCAGATTTCTTCTGGGTGCTGGCTGCGTTATATTTGTTAAGCTTCTCTTGGTGATCAGTGTCCAATCTCTTTACTTTGATGCATTCCCCATTGCGTTTTAACCATTTCTCATATTTCAGAGTAAAGAGCTTAATTGTCCAGGTTAGGGTGGAGCTACATTATTACACTCATCTTTGTCTTTTCTTCTATTTGGGGGCTGATTTTTTTTTTACTTTTACTCTGACCAGGATATGATCTAACTGCACAGAGAGAGTGAATTCTGAACAGGGCTCACATGTCAGTAGCCAGTCTGTTAAGACTGAGTGAACTTTCTTCTCTCTGATAATGCTTCATCATACCCCACTCTATTTTTTAAGAATATACCAATGAGGCACAGCTAGGTGGTGCAGTGGATAAAGCACCGGCCCTGGAGTCAGGAGGGCCTGAATTCAGAGGCAAACTTAGACACTTACTAGCTGTGTGACCCTGGGCAAGTCATTTAACCCAGATAGAAGCAGAAGGAGGAGGAAGAGGAGGAGGAGGGGGAGAAGGAAAAGGAACCAATGAAATAAGGACTCAAATGCTTGAGTGATCTCCAGAGTTTTGTCCTCTTTCATGCCTTAATCTCAATCTATATTTTGTTACATATTTCTGCCATTAGACTGTGGGTATTCTTTCTCTATTCTCTTGTTCGATGACCTGCTCAACTCCCATGGGCTTAATTATCACCCCTATGCAGACGATTCATAGATCCATGTGTATGGCCCCAATTTTTCCACTGAGCTTTAGTCCTGAATCACCAGGTACTTATTAGACATTTCAAACCATACATCCCAAAGGCATCTCAAACTCAATGTGTCCAAAACCGAATTCACTATTTTTTCCCCAAACCTACCCCTCTCCCTAACTTCCCCATTTCTGCCAAAGTCCCCACCATTCCTCCAGTCTCTTGGGCATGTAACCTTGATGTCATCCTTGGCTCCTCAGTCCAGCTGCGAGATCAATCAGTTGCTCAATCTTGCTGTTTCTCCCTCTGCACTTCTCCCATCTGACCCCTTCTCTCTACTTACACAGACACCAGGCCAGTTCTGACCCATGGCACCTCTCACCTAGACTATTGCAGTGGCCTCCTGATTGGTCTCCCTCCATTCCGATCCACCCCACACACAACTGCCACAGCTATTTGCCTTTCACACAGATCTAACCATGTCACCCCTTTACTCAATAAACTGGAGGGGTTCGAGGCAAGGCAAGGCAACAAGCATTTATTAAGCACTTACTATATGCCAGGCACCATATTAACCATTGGGGATTCGAAGAAAGGCAAAAACAGTCCCTTTTCTCTATCAGTTCACATTCAAATTGGGGAGACAGAATATAAATAACTGGGTACATACAAGAAATAAACAGAAGAGATGGCAGGTAACATCAAATAGAAAGGCACTAGCAACTGGGGAGATGAGGAAAGGCCTTTCCCCCATAGAGGATGAAATTTGAGCTGAGTTTTGAAAGAAGCCAGGGAAGTTAAGCTAGGAGCAGCTAGGTGGCACAGTGGATAGAGTGGCAGGCTTGGAAGACATCTTCATGAGTTCAAATCCAGACTGAGACACTTACTAGGGTCACCCTGGGCAAGTCACTTAGTCTTGTTTGCCTCAGTTTCCTCATCTGTCAAATGAGCTGGAGAAGGAAAAAGGAAAACACTCCAGAATCTTTGCCAAGAAAACCCCAAATGGGATCACAAAGAGTCAGACACAATTGAAACTACTGAACAACAACAGCAGAGAAGCTAAGAGTCTGAGGGTGGGGAGGAGGGCATTCCAGGCATGGGAAATTGCCAGTGAAAAGGCACAGAGATGGGAGTGCCCCATGCTAGGAACAGCAAGTAGCCCATTGTTCCTGGATCATAGAATGCATGGAGGGGAACAAAGTATAAGATTGGAAAGGAAGGAAGGTGTCAGGCTATAAAGAGTTTTAAGTGCCAAATAGAGGACTTTATATTTGATCCTGGAGGTAATAGAGAACCACTAAAGTTTATTGAGTAGACGGATGAAATGGCCAGACCTACACTTTAGAAAAAAAATCACTGTGGTTGCTAACTGGAGACTGGACTGAACTAAGGAAAGACTCGAGGAAAAGAGAGCAACCAGAAGGCTGTAGCTCAGGCATGAGGCGATGAGGGTCTGAAATAGGGCATTGGCCATACAAGTGGAGAAAAGTGGACCTAGAGAGAGATGTTGTGAAGGCAGAAAAAATGAGATTTAGCAACGAACTGAATGTGTGGGCTGAGTGAGAGGGAGGAGCCAAAGAGGACACCAAGGTCGTAAGCCTGGGTGACTAGACAGATGGCAGTACAACACTTACAGGAAAGTTCAAAAGAGGGGAAGGTTTGCAGGGAAAGACAATGAATTCTGCTTTGGATATGTTGAATTTAGGAGGCCTATGGGTCACCCAGTTTGAGATGTCCAAAAGGTGACAAGGAATAGAACTCAGGAGAGAGACCGGAGCTAAATATCTAGGTCCATTCCTCTCCATAAAGATGACAACTGAATTCACTGGAGTTAAGGAGACTACTAAGTGAGATAGTATAGAGCTTGCTATGAGTCGTTTCAGCTGTGTGCAACTCTTCATGACCCCATTTGGGGTTTTCTTGGCAGAGATACTGGAGTGGTTTGCCATTTCCCTCTCCAGCTCATTTGGCAGATAAGGAAAATGAGGCAAACAGGGTTAAGTGACTTACCCAAGGTCACATAGGTAGTATGTGTCTGAGGCTGAATTTGAACTCAGGTCTTCCTGACTCCAGACCTGGCACTCTATACACTGTGCCACCTAGCTGCCCCATAGTATAGAGCAGGGGTTCTTAAACTTTTTTGTGTCTGGGACTCCTTTGGCAATCTGGTGACATCTATAGATCCCTTCTCCAAGTAACGTTTTTAAATAATTGAAGGAAATGCTAAATTTCAGTTAAAGGCTAGTTAAAATAAAAATAATATTTTTTTTCTCATCTAAAAAGTTCCCAGAACCTCTCCCCCCAAATCTATTCAGAGGCCTTTTTAGGTCCATGAACCCCAGGTCAAGAGTCCATGGTACAGAAGGAAAAGAGAAAAGGGCCCATGACAGAGTCTCAGGAAATACCCACAGTTAAGGAATGTGACATGGCCACAGAACCAAAGGTGGAAGGCACTGAAGAGTGGGAAGACAGGGAGGGGAGAACCAAGAGAAAGTAGTATCAGGAAAACCCTGAGGAGAAAGAATATTGAGGAGAGGGTGGGCCCCAGTGGCAGATGCTTCAGAGAGGTCAAGAAGGATGAGGACTGAGGAAAGGCCAATAGACTGGGCAATGTGCCTCCCTATTTCCTTGAGAGTGAACTATAAACTCCTTCTGTTGCACTTTTATTCCCTTCACAAGCTGACCTCAGCCTTATGATACATTGCTCCCCCTTCCCAAACTTTACAATCCAGTCAAACTGGTCTTCTCTCTATTTCTCATACAGATGCACTCAATTTCCCTTCTCCAAACCTTTGCACGGCCATCCCCCATGCCTAGAATGCCCTCTCTCCCCACCACTGCCTCAAAGAATCTCCCTTTACCTTCAAGATGCAACTCAAGCATCACCTTCTACATGAAACTTTTCTGATCGCCACCCCCAGGTGCTAGTGCCCTGCCTCCCTAACTACCTAATCTTTAACTCCCACCTTGTCTTTAACTATATTTTATTTCTTTTGTACTTATCCTGTACATTTTTATATTGTCTCCCTTGTAGAACGGTAGCTCCCCTAGCATAGGAATTGCTTCATTCTTTGTTTTTGTGTCCCAGTGCCTAACCGCGTGCCTGGGAGATTATGGGCACCTAATCAATGCTCGGTGATTGATTGATCCTTTATGTATCAGTGGGGTATATGGGCATCCAGGGAGGAATAGCTTGGTATGAGGGCTTGCCAAGGCCTCTTCAGGGAGGCTCATCCTTCTTTGGTGGTCACCTTTCACCCAACTCTCATTTGTGGCTCCAAGAAGCTGTAGCACGCGCAGTGGCCACACCCTGGTAAAAATGGTCTCAGTAGACTGGCTAAACCAGGTTGAGGGTAACCGATGGGCCACAAACCCATCAGTGAATTTGGGCTTGTGAAGACTTCCCCCAATGGAAAAGGTGAATGAGACCAATTTGTTCCAACAGCCATGAGGGCATCTAAGCAGGAGCTGTGGAGCACTTAGAGCTTGGTCAGACATCAAAGGGCATCCACTGGAAGAGCAAGGTCGATGACTCTGTGCAACTCTGCCTCACTTAAATCTAATTCACTCAGACATCAAGATATTTCCCTGTGATGTCGTTGGTTCTCTTCAAAATTGAAGGACAGACAAAAATTATATCAGTATGAAGAAATTCCTTCTACTAAAATGGGTCTATGATGTCATAGGTAAGTCCTCAGGAGGAGACTGAGGCATATTGAGGCCAAATGACTTGCCCAAGATCCTGCAGGTAGAAAATGTCAGCAGCAGGATTAGAATCCAGGGGATCTTGATGCCAAGCCAAACATTATATGCACCGTATCACATTGATGTTGTAGTACCTTGGCAATGCCCCTGGAAAGCTGCGGGAACCCCTTGTTTTTCCTTTGTATTTCCCATTAGGAGTCAAATAAACAGAAGTGGGATGGTTAGGACTGTAACTAGTCATGTTGTCTGGCAGAACTTTTAAAAGGGTCATGCCAAGTTCACCCTTCGCCAGGGTTGGAGCTGGCAGCTACGCTGGGGCGGGGGCCTGTTCTCTCTGTGGGTCACTCTTTGGTCTGACTGGGAACCTCCCCAACCACACACCCACAAGCAGCACTGGGAGAAGACAGCCAAAAGGGCCCTGAGGACAGCTAGGTGGCACAGCGCATAGAGTACTGACCCTGAAATCTGGAGTATCTGAGTTCAAATCCAGTCTCCGACATTAGCTACGTGACCCTGGGCAAGTCACTTAACCCTCTTTGCCTCAGTTTCCTCATCTGTAAAATGAACTGGAGAAGGAAATGACAAATCGCTCCAGTGTCTTTGCCAAGAAAATCCCAAAAAGGGGTCATGGAGAATCAGAAACAACTGAACGGCAACAACGAAAATTATTAGGAGGGAGGAGCAAGGCAAGTAATACAGATGTGGCGGCAACAGGCCCGACCCCTACGTGAAACATGAATCCCCTAGACAGTATCCCCAAATCCATGGTTTTCCAGGTTCTCTCTGAAGAGAACCAATGTTGGATAATTCACCGCCCATAACGGTGGCCTATTCGATTTTTTAAATAGCTCCAGTTGTTAGAAAGTTCTTGATCTTGAGCTAAAAATGTGCCTCTCTCTCCCTTTCATCCATTGGTCTTAATTCTTTCCTCTGGAGAGAAGCAGAAATTGAATCCTTTTTCCACGGTACAGCCAGTCAAATATTTGAAGACATCTATCGGACCTGAAGTCAGGAAAACCTGAGTTCAAATCCGACCTCGGACACTAGAGTAATGACCCTGGGCAAGTCACTTACCTCTGTTTGCTTCAGTTTCCTCAACTGACAAAATAAGCTGGAGAAAGAAATGTCAAATCATTCCAATGTCTTTGCCAAGAAAATCCCAAATGGGGTCACAAAGAGTCAGACACAACTCAACAATTAAATGCGCACATCATGTCAACTAAAATAGAGCTAAATTTGGGACCAATGCTCAAACACAGTGCAATAATTCATCATTTAAAACGAAAGGAAAGTGATATGCAATTAAATTTAAACGTAAAGCCAGTTTTTGGAATGTATTAGAGCATACCTGGACATACCTGGGACACCCTGTATGCACATCTGTGTGTATGTGTGTGTGTGTGTGTGTGAGAGAGAGAGAGAGAGAGAGAGACAGAGAGACAGAGACAGAGACAGAGAGACAGAGAGAGAGATGGGTCTATGATACTTTGAGCCTATGCAAAAAATTTCCTTTTTCAACAGAGAAGGAATTTACCAGCTCGCTTCTCTGAAATTATATTACAGTTAATATGCCCTTGTTGTCGATTGTTCCATCATTTATATCTGTATCCAAAGTGCCTAGGGCACAGTGATTGCTCTGTGTGTGTGTGTGTGTGTGTGTACTTGATAAATATTTTTTTGATTGACTGACTACAAAAATGTCATCTGTCATCTATTCCCTCAACCAGGCCTTCTCTAGGCTGAACATCTGCAATTACTGCAAAAATCTTTCCACAATTTAGTCTCAATCCCCCTCACCACTCTGGTTTGTCTTCTTCCAGGCATTTCAGATTCTCTTTCCCTGTGAGTTAGGAGCCCTAAAAGCAAGAAATGGGAGCCTTGGGCTAGAATCTGGCCAGAGCCCTGACTTCCTCTCAGTCTGACCCTTTCTCATGCTGAGAAGCCCAAAGGGGGCTGGTACCTGGCCGGAGGCCCAAGGATTGACAGCCAGCTGTCTTCCTCCCCACCTGACCACGGATGGTCCCCAACTCCTCTCTCAGTAGTCTTGAGGCCTTGCTGATACTGTACTATTTCATGACTTTCTATGTCCAAAAAAATTAATAATAATTATTCATTGGTGGCCAGCCTACTAGTGATAAGGCTCTGCAAATTTAGCTAGTCTGGTCATCAGACTTGTCTGTCTGAGGTCAGTCTTTTCAACTAGGCAAGACTTGCTAGAGCCTGTACCTTTGAGAATCCATCATCACATCCGTAACACAGAAAAGAGGATTGTAAGGGGTAGTAGCAAATCTCTTCAACTCAGGAGTATATAATTAATTTAAAAGATTTTCTCTTATTTGTGTTGCTGCCTTCTGTTTTTCTGTCTCATTCATTTCTGAATATTTCTCTCCCCATTCCACTCCATATAGCTATCTATGTGTGTATATATGTGTATATGTATATATGTATGTATACACACATACATGTGCATACATATATTTCTGTGTGCATATATACATTTAAATACATACGCACATTCCACTTCTGGCACATAGGTACTTAATAAATACTTGTTGACTCAACTCAGCAAGCTATACTTTATAACAAGGATTGGAAAAGAAAAAGGAAAAACAAAATAAAACAAAAACAAAATGAAACAAAAACAAATGCATTTCCACAAACTAACACATTGGCTATGTCTGACTTTTTGCAATATTACACACACACACACACACACACACACACACATACACACACACACAGAGTCCACACGTTTTCAATGAAGGGAAAGAGGTACAAGAAATTTAAAATATATTTACAAAAACAAAAAGCTATAAGGGAGTATACTGAGAGTATTTGATTTATTAATCATCTCTGTATCTACCTGGCACTCAGCACAACTCTGGGTACATAGTAGGTGCCTGGTATTTGTTTCGAACTAAATATATCTGAATTTAATTGAAAAGGCTCAAGGCACATTTGCTTGTTTCTGGCACCAACCCAACCAGCCTCCAAGTGGCCAGTTCCCCCTCCTGTGTTCCCTCCTCCTTTGTTCCCCATAATCATAAAATCTATCAATGCCCCCTTCTCAAGCATCCTTCAGAACAATGAGCAAAGCCCATATAGTCTGATTACCTTTTCAGCAGCAAACCCCATAGAGGCCAGAGAGGACAATGGAGCCCCAGAGAGCTGGGGTGAGAGGCCAGGGAGGGCTTTAAGGGGTGAGGGGTTCAGAGAAAGGCAACCAAACACTGTTCAGCATACAGGGAGGGGGGGAAGGGAAAGGAAGGAGAGACTGATAGAACCAAAGGAAGGAAGGGGGTGTCCCACACCTAGAATAAGACAGCTGGGAAAATAACTACCTTGGAAACCAGCAATGCAAAAGGAGGGCCTATCACTACCAATAGCCTGGGAACTGAGATTTCTATTAGGCAAGAAAATCAAAGAAAGAGGGTTGAGAAGCTAGGGGAACTGAGACTGAGGGCTAGGTTATGAGGGGCTGCCCCTCCTCCTCTAGCCTCGGGCTGGTTCTTCACAAAGCCCCAGAGTCCTATTCCTTCCACTAAAACATGTTTCATGGAGAAAGCAGCCCAGCTCATTCCTTAGTCTCAGAAACTCCCCAGGGCCTTAGGGGGAGAAGATTAAAATGCCATCCCTCACACCAGCCTGCAGGAATTTGGCACTCATGGTGTCCCAGAGATAATTATGCACGGTACATACAAATGTAAGTAAGTGAGCAAAGTTAGGGGTCTGGCCAGATTTCCCCCAGTGCCTCATGGCAGTTCTAGCCCTGACCCAGCACGATCTTGGGGCTGTGACGCAGTCCAAACTGCTTAGAGAATATTGGGAAGAATCTGCGCTGATCTCTCTCTCTCTCTCTCTCATTCTCTCTCTCTCTGTGTCTATCTGTCTGTCTCTCTCTCATTCTCTCTGTCTCTCTCTGTCTCTGTCTCTGTCTCTCTGTCTCTGTCTCTCTGTCTCTCTGTCTCTCTCTCTCTCTCTCTCTCTCTCCCTCCCCCCACCTTGTTGCCTGGTCACCAGGTGGCCGACCTGGCTGAGGAGCCAAGCCTCAGTCTGAGCTAAAGAACAGCATGGGTACTGACAGCCCCAGATGGAGGTCACCATGAGGCATTTGGATTTAGAGGAAAGATGAATCTTGGAGATCGGCCAGTCCAATCTCTTCATTTTACACTTAAAGAAACCAAGGCCCAGAGAAAAGAATCGTCTCGCCTAGGGTCACACAGGAACTGAGCAAGTGGCTGCCCCAGGTCCTCTGATTCAAAACCCAGTGCTCCCTCCATCACATTAGGAAATCAGAGAATCACAGAATTTCAGAGTTGAAAGGAAGGCCATCTCTAATCATCATCATTTACAGTGGGCTTTAAGGTTTGCAAAGAGCTCTCCAAATTGTATCTCATTTGACCCTCACAACAAACCTGAGAAGGTATTATTACATCCATTTTTTGTTGTTCTCTTGTGTTTCCGTCGTGTCTGACTCTTCATGACCCCATTTGGGAGTTCTCTTGGCAGAAATACTGAAATTGCCATTTCCTTCTCCAGCTCATTTTATAGATGAGGAAACTGAGGCAAACAGGTTTAAGTGACTTGCCCAGGATCCACACAGCTAGTAAGTGTCCGAGGTCACATTTGAACTCAGGTCTTCCTGACTCCACATCTAGCAGCTTCCATCCACTGTGCCACCTAGTGCCTTTAGACTAATTCCTACCTAGAAAAAAAAAAAGGTCCCCCTTTCTAAGTGCCTTTGTTCGAACACCACCTGCCTTCCAGACCCAGGATGACTCCCTTCCGCCAGAGCTAACCAGCCACAGTCTCTGGGACTGAATCAGACTCCCTATAATTACAGAGCCACCAGAAGCCAGTGGCTGTCCCCTCCCTTTCTTAAAACAATAACATTTTACATTTATTTATTTCTTTATGGTTACAAAGTCCTTCCCATCCATGAATCCTCACAACCTGAGAGGTACTCTAAGTAATGTAAGTGGCAGGTTCCCATTTTACAAGGTCACATAGTCAGTGAGGTACAGAACCAGGTCTTCTGACTCCCCATTTGTGTTTTTTCACTGAAAACCTTCCACCAAACTCACCCCTTGTAGGAAGCTTCCCTCGGTTAATCTAGCCTCACTCTCATTATTCCTTGCTCTGTGTACCCAGGGGACTTAGTGTACAAGGCACTGGTTTTCCATTGTTTGTAGACCACTTGATATAGCAGAAGGTGTTTTCAAATGCATGACCTTTCTCCCTGGTTTAATGATAAGGTCTCCCTAGGGGACTACATGTTCTATTTCTTTTCTAATTCCCACCACCCCAACCCCACCCACCCACCCACCCCCTCCACAGAGCCCAAGACACAGAAAGTCCTCAAAGACAGAGATTGCGATTTCAAAGCCCCAGGTCCCCTGGGGCATTGGTGGCAATGGAAAGTTACCTGCTAGGAGGAACCACCTTGCTCTGGGGGTCAGAGAGGCAAGGATGTTCTCACCACCACCTTCAGTGCTTACCAGTCCTATGCCAAAAGCTCCCTTTGCAAGCAAGAGCCAGACCACTCATGCCCAAGCAGGAAGTAAAAGCCTCTGAAGCTGACATCTATTTGGTGGCAAGGAAAGAACACTGGATATGGATTTGAAAGAGCTGAGTTCTAGTCCCAATTCCACTATTTGCTCACTATATATCTTGTGCAAGTCTTCTCTGGGACTTTGTTTCCTCATCCGTAAATCAAGATGATTACACTGGATGACTTCTAAGGTCCCTTTAAGTTCTAAATCCTGTGATCCTACAAATAGATGATTCTGTAATATAGGTTCAAATTTGATCCCTAATATTTACTAGCTTTTTTACCTTAAGTAAGTCACTTTATTTTTCTAATCTTCATTTTCTTCATCTATGAAAGAAATAGAATAATATTTGTGCTTCCTGCCCCACAGGGTCACTGGGAGAAACACACAAAAGACTACTTGTAAAAAGCAATTTTTAACTATAAAAACATTATATAAAGATAATCCTTGTGTCAAAGTCGTCTTCCTGACATGAAGGGCCCAGGTATACTTTAGGTACCTCTCAAAACTTCTCTAGTTCACCTGTTCCACCTAGGTGAAATCTGGGGATATTAATATCTGACACTCCCCCCACCACATGACTATCAGCAACCCTTACAAGCATTCAGTTCCCAAGGTATCAAACATAAGACAAGTTTTATGTAATCCTATGCCACCAAGGCCTTAGATGTTGCAGGGTCTTTGAAGATACAATAAATAAATGGTTTTTGAGGACTATCTGGGAATCGAACCTTGTAGAGAAAGTTTATAAAATAAATAGAATATGCAGTCTGTAGGGACAGTTTATCATCAAAGTGCAGGGAAAAGACACAATAAGGAACACAAAGAAGACATACCCAATCCCAAAAAGAGTCTCCCCGACCCCAGTGGAGATCTGTACAATTCCAGGGATTCACAGTGTTTCTCTGGGTGGGCCTCCATCAAGGAGCAAGGTCAGAGTTGGCTCCTCCTTATTGCCTACCACCATGACTCTACTTGCCATGAGAACTGCCCTCTGTTTCCTCCTTCTTACTAATGTGGTTAACCTCCCATTTCTCTACTTACTCTACAAAGCCTCTAATTTCCTCCCTCCTGCCTGAACTAGAATGAACCTTCACATATGTCTCCCGTCTTCCAAATGAGTTGCCTCCCCCTCCTCGGGATCTCCCATTGAGTCTTTGGGCTCTGAGGGATCCTTTCACTCTCGTTCCCCACTTGCTTTTCCATTTTGACAATGTCACTGGACCATGCAAATAAGACCAAAGGCTGCCTAGAGAGAACCCTGAAAACAAAGTGGAAGAGAGAGAGAGCTAAAGGCTGCTTCCTACGCAGGTGCCTGGGACATGCGAATTGGGGATGGGGGAAATGCTGGTGAAATGTTTTAAAATATCTTATTAGGTTGGCAGGACCGCAGCCACAGTTCTATGACCATTCTTTCTGCTCTTCTCAGAATATGTTTTATTCTTCTGCATACATGTTTTAACACTTCTTTTTTTTAATTAGTTAATTTATTTTTAGTTTTCAACATTCATTTCCACAAGATTTTGAGTTACAAATTTTCTCCCCATCTCTCTCCTCCCCCATCCCATGATGGCATGCATTCTGATTACTCCTTCCTCTAGTCTGCTCTCCCATCTATCACCCCTCACCCCCCCATCTGCTTTCCCCTTATTTTCTTGTAGGACATGATAGATTTCTGTACCCCATTGTCTGCATATCTTATTTCTCAGTTGCATATAAAAATTTAATATTTGTTTTAAGAACTTTGAGTTCCAAATTTTATCCATTCTTTTCTCCCCACCCACTCTCATTGAGAAGGCAAGCAATTCAATATAAGTTATACATGTGTAGTTATGCAAAACACTTCCATAATAGTCACTTTGTGAAAGAGTAACTATATTTCCCTCTATCTTATCCTGTACCCCCATTTATTCTATTTTTTCCTTTGACCTTGTCCCTTTTCTTTTTTTTATTTATTTAGTTTTCAGCATTGATTTTCACAAGAGTTTGAATTACAAATTTTCTTCCCATTTCTACCCTCCCCCCCACTCCAAGATGGCATATATTCTGGTTGTCCTGTTCCCCAGTCAGCCCTCCCTTCTATCACCCCACTCCCCTCCCATCCCCTTTTCCCTTCCTTTCTTGTAGGGCAAGATAAATTTCTACGCCCCATTGCCTGTGTATGTTATTTTCTAGTTGCATGCAAAAACCTTTTTTGTCTTTGAACATCTGTTTCTAAAACTTTGAATTCCAAATTCTCTCCCCTCTTCCCTTCCCACCCACCCTCCCTAAGAAGTCAAGCAATTCAACATAGGCCACATGTGTATCATTATGTATAACCCTTCCACAATACTCATGTTGTGAAAGACTAACTATATTTTGCTCCTTCCTAACCTATCCCCCTTTATTGAATTTTCTCCCTTGGCCCTGTCCCCTTTTGAAAGTGTTTGTTTTTGATTACCTCCACCCCCATCTGCCCTCCCTTCTATCATCCCCCCTTTTTTTATCTTCTTCCTCCTTTTTTCCTGTGAAGTAAGATACCCAATTGAGTATGTATGGTATTCCCTCCTCAGGTCAAATTTGATGAGAGCAAGATTGACTCATTCCCCCTCACCTGCCTTCTCTTCTCTTCCTACAGAACTGCTTTTTCTTGCCACTTTTATGCAAGATAATTTACCCCAATCTATCTCTCCCTATCTCTCTCTCTCAATATATTCCTCTCTCATCCCTTAATTTGATTTTATTTCTTTTAGATATCTTCCCTTCATCTTCAACTCACCCTGTGCCCTCTCTCTCTCTCTCTCTCTCTCTCTCTCTCTCTCTCTCTCTCTCCATATATATATATATGTGTATATATATATATACACATACATACACACTCACATATACATATATATATACACATAAACATATATATATATATAAAAATGCATATTCCCTTCAGCTACCCTAATACTGAGGTCTCATGAATCATACTTGTCATCTTTTCATGTAGGAATGTCAACAAAACACTTCAACTTTAGTAAGTCCCTTGCAATTTCTTTTTCTTGTTCTTTTTCTTGATTACCTTTTCATGCTTCTCTTGATTCTTGTGTTTGAAAGTCAAATTTTCTATTCAGTTCTGGTCTTTTCACTGAGAAAGCTTGAAAGTCCTCTATTTTATTGAAAATCCATATTTTGCCTTGGAGCATGATACTCAGTTTTGCTGGGTAGGTGATTCTAGGTTTTAATCCTAGCTCCATTGACCTCCGGAATATCGTATTCCAAGCCCTTCGATCTGTTAATGTAGAAGCTGCTAGATCTTGGATTATTCTTATTGTGTTTCCACAATACTCAAATTGTTTCTTTCTGGCTGCTTGCAATATTTTCTCCTTGATCTGGGAGCTCTGGAATTTGGTGACAATATTCCTAGAAGATTTCTTTTTGGGATCTATTTGAGGAGGCGATCGATGGATTCTTTCAATTTCTATTTTGCCCTGTGGCTCTAGAATATCAGGGCAGTTCTCCTTGATAATTTCTTGAAAGATGATATCTAGACTCTTTTTTTGATCATGGCTTTCAGGTAGTCCAATAATTTTTAAATTATCTCTCCTGGATCTATTTTCCAGGTCAGCGGTTTTTCCAATGAGATATTTCACATTGTCTTCCATTTTTTCATTCCTTTGGTTCTGATTTACAATATCTTGATTTCTTATAAAGTCACTAGCTTCCACTTGCTCCAATCTAATTTTTAAGGTAGTATTTTCTTCAGTGGTCTTTTGGACCTCCTTTTCCATTTGGCTAATTCTGCCTTTCAAGGCATTCTTCTCCTCATTGGCTTTTTGGAGCTCTTTTCCCATTTGAGTTAGTCTATTTTTTAAGGTGTTGTTTTCTTCAGTATATTTTTCAGTATTTTTTGGGGTCTCCTTTAGCAGGTCATCGACTTGTTTTTCATGGTTTTCTTGCATCCTTCTCTTTTCTCTTCCCAATTTTTCCTCTACTTCTCTAACTTGCTTTTCCAAATCCTTTTTGAGCTCTTCCATGGCCTGAGACCAGTTCATGTTTTTCTTGGAGGCTTTTTGTTGTAGGCTCTTTGACTTTGTTGACTTCGTCTGGCTGTATGTTTTGGTCTTTTTTGTCACCAAAGAAAGAATCCAAAGTCTGAGACTGAATCGGGGTGCGTTTTCACTGCCTGGCCATATTCCCAGCAAACTAACTTGACCCTTGAGTTTTTCAGTGGGGTATGACTGCTTGTAGAGTTAAGAGAACTATGTTCCAGGCCTGGGGCGATGTGCCAGCTTTTCCCACTAACCTTCCCTGTTGTCTTTGGTGTTTGTGGGTTGAGAACTCTGGTAACTGCTGCAGCTCACTGATTCAGGGTGCTAGGGCCCACTCCACCTGGCTCCTGGTCTGGTTGGTCCGCGCCACCCACGCTGGGCTCTGCTTTGCTCCACTCTGCTCCGCTCCCAGCTCGCTGTGGGATAGACCTTACCCAGAGACCATCCAGGCTGTCCTGGGCTGGAGCCCTGCTTCCCTATGCTATTTTGTGGGTTCTGCAGTTCTAGAATTGGTTCAGAGCCATTTTTTATAGGTTTTTGGAAGGGCTTAGTGGGGAGCTCACGCTAGTCCCTGCTTTCCAGCCGCCATCTTGGCTCCGCCCCCCCCCATGTTTTAACACTTCTACTGGATGGTAACCCCTTTGAGGGCAGAGACGATATTTCTGTTTATCTCTCTACCTCTGAGAGTTCCTAATACAGTGAACAGAATCCAGTAGAATGTCAGCTCCTTGAGAATGGGGATTGTTTTCATTTTTTATTTTTTTGTCCTAGTACTCAGCACATCCCATTTGATTCTCACAACAACCCTAGGAGGTAGGTGGTATTGTTATCCTCAACTCACAGATGAGGACCTGAGTCTAAGAGAGGTTAATTGACTTGCCCAGGGTCACACAGCTGGTTAAGTGTCTGAGGCAGGGTCTTCCTGACTCCAAATTCAGCGCTCTTTCCACTGCCCCACCTAGCTGCCTCTTTGAGGAAGAAAAAAAAAGTAATAGGGTGGCTAGGTAGTGCAGTGGATAGAGCGCCAGCCCTGGAGTCTGGAAGACCTGAGTTCAAATCTAGCTTCTGACACTTACTAGCTGTCTGACCCTGTGCAAGTCATTTATCCCACAAATTGCCTCCAAATAAAGTAATAATAACTGGTTTGGATTACTTATTTTCTTATTTGTACTTATTACAGTTTCTGGCATATAGTAAGCACTTAAAAATGCTCAAAGAATTAGAGTTAATTGCACATAGTAGGCCCCTAATAAACATTTGTTGAAAGACTGACTGTATCGTCTGCCTAGTACAGCTGACTCTAGTTAAAACTGTTCTCAGATTTCCCCTTCTTCATTCTAACTAGCCCCGCTTCTCATCACATCCAACCACACATTCTCATCTTTATTCACCAGACATTGGCTTATTAGTTGCCAAGGAGGGGAGCAAAGGATTGCTGTATTTAGGTATTACTTTTGATTCTTTCTGCTTAGGAAAAATTTTATAAAACCCTAGGGAATTAGCTGGAGAAAATCTATTAAGTACAGAGAACATAGCCAGCTGTCTAGTCAGATGGGGGATTTTAAATCGCACAAGTGGTTGATAGGTAGTCCTTTTCTCCAGCTTCAGAAGAACACTCTGCACCAAGATGGGGCTTGCAGACCATTGTGACTTGGAATTTTATTGGGCTAGACAAGAACTCATCAGAAATCTCACCTGCATTCCCTCCACTCCCAGACATAAGAGTTCTGCAGTTCGATAAATGTTTGTAGAATGAATAAATAGTATAACTTTATCATTAGCCATTCCCTAAATAAGTAAAATAATATTTTCCTTTTTAAAAAATCCTTTTCCTTTTGAGCTTGGTTACAATTTAGCTTTTGATTTGAGCCCACTATCTCATTTGTTTTTGTTGTTGTTGAGTAGTTTCCAACTCTTCGTGACCCTGTTTGGGGTTTTCTTGGCAAAGATACTGGAGCACTTTGCCATTTCCTTCTCTAGCTCACTTTACAGATGAGGAAACTAAGGCAAACAGGGTTAAGTGACTTGCCCAGGGTCACACAGCTAGGAAGTGTCTGAGACCAGATTTGAACTCAGGTTTTTCTGACTCCACATCCAGCAGCTCCCACCCACTCTGCCACCTGGCTGTCTCCTCTTCATATTAAATGGAGCACAATTAATCACAGGGAATGTGTCGTTAAAATGTCTGGGGAAACTGTCTTAAGGTCTCAAGAACTACAAACCTCCTTGCCTAGCCTGTTCTTTCACTGGTGATTCATAACCTTTTCCAGTGTGCAGGTCTCTTATTCAGAGGTCAAAAACCACATGGTCTATCTCAGAGCCGTCCAAAATGCAGCCATGGGCTGCATGCTGCCCCAGTACGATTTATGCGGCCACCTGCAAGCATAGAAATTTACATAAATGTTTTAGTAAACAAAGCTGAGCTACCACAGAGCTCTCACTAAAATGGCGAATCAAAGTATATTGTCTATTGTTTCAATAAAAACCTAAGGTTGGACAGCCCTGGTCTACCTAATCAACTGGGTGATAAAGGGACTTCAGGAGGGAAAGAAAACTAGCCATACTCCAGTCCTACTGAGAACATCCAGCCTCTTTAACTCTCCTCCTTACTAACGTAAACCATGGTCCATGACTCCCCAAGACTTTGTGTTCATATATACTAGGTCTGCTCCTCAGTGGTCCTGACCCTAAGGGAGTTATTTTTTCTTTTGATTCATTGTCCCACCTGGAGTTTTTCCAGGAAGCCCTCTTAATATATTCATAGTACATCTCATTTCTGGGTTTCCCTTACTGTGCGTGAGAGAGGTCCTTAGCACTGTGCAAGCACTCAAGGTACCAAATGCCTATTGGACAAAGGACAGCCTTTATTTCACCCCACAGAAAAAGGGAAAATGTGTAAATATAATGAGGGATTGGCTCATGAGGCTTTAGTACTTAGAACTTGCACAATATTCCCTGCATTATTTTAGCCTTTTTCTAACCATCAGTGACTAAGGAGCTGGTGTTTTGTAGTGATGAGTCTTCTGGTTAGCTCCAAAGCTGGAAATGAGCTTAAATACAAAAGGCTTAATATTCCCTTTTTTTGGCCCTTTTTGCCCTTCTCTGGCAGCTTTTGAGTGATGAAGAACTGCTATGAACCTCTACCTGGGGAGAGGGGCAGTAGGGGCAGCTGCCTTATCTCCCCATTTGGCTATGTGTTCCAGAATTTGTGTTCCCTGTTTCTGTTGTGTTTATTCTTTCCTAATCTTAAATGAATGGATATCCAGAATTGTTTGGACCAAGTTATTGCCTTGGGAGCATCAAAAATCATACTAACCATCAAAAACTCTTCAGAAACCAGAGCCAGGAGCAGAGACCACAGGAGACAGCAGCAGCAACAGCAGCTAAATCCTGTGTGGATTCCGCCCTGAGGATAGACCTGCTCGACTAAGCCCAGCAGTGGATCACTTCAGCACCTGAGCGCCTGAGACATCTCAAGGTGCTACAAGGAGCAGGACTAGCTGAGAAATGGAGGGCCTCATGCATCATCTTTGTCCTGCCCAGAGGTAACTCGGTGGGAAGGCTAGGAGATACCCTTCCCTTGGCTGTATGTGTTCCCTATAAGGATGCCTCACACCCTTTCTGTTTTTAGTCTGCGCCCACTCTCTCCAGGGACCAAGTGTGTGCAGAGGGGAGAGTGTACCCCTTGACTGGGGGGGAGGGAGGTTATAAATTCTGTCCTTGCTAGAACTTCTCAGTCAATGTCCTTTTGTAAAAGTTAATTTATATCAACCAATTAATTGATATTGGTAGGAGAAGATAGGATGGGGACTCCTGAGTGATTAGAAATCCCAACCAGTCTAAGGAGATGCCCATCAACTGGCTAATGGCTGAACAAATTGTAGTATAAGAATGTAAGGGAACATTATTGCTCTGTAAGAAATAGTAAAAGATACATTTTCAAAGAATCCTAGGAAGTAGGAACTGATCCACAGTGGAGTAAGCAGAACCAAGAGAACAATTTATATGATGACAAAAACATTATTAAGGGGGGGAAAATCTCTGAGAAACTTAAGAATTCTAATCAAAGCAACGTACCACCATATCTGCCTAGAAACTATTATGAAGCATATTATCCATCTTCTGACAGTGAGGTCATGGGCAGAAAGAGACATACATATTTGGATATGGGCACTGTGTGGATTCATTCTGCTTGACAATGCTTATTTGTTACAAGGTTCTTTTTTTCTCTATTTTTCATTTTTGGGGAAGGAAGGGGAAGAAGGAAGGGTCAATAATGATGAAAGTGGATCCATTGAAACATTTTTCTAAATGTACTGAAAAGACCAAAAGGAAATTCAGAAGGAAGAATAGGTAAGTAGGACGATTTTTAAAGCAACATGTGGAATTTATAATATCCTTTTGTTAAAAGTAAGCAGTAAAAAATGGAGACAGTTTCATATGAAATCTTTTTTGTGTTCAGCTCTATATATGGAAATGCTTTTTTCCTTTTTTAAAATCTTTTTATCTTTTTTTGAGTTCAGAATAAAAAAGAAATTAAAAAAAAAAAGAAAAAGAAAATAGACTTACCACTCAAATTTACCCCTAGAACCACCATGGGAAAATTGGTCAATTGTCCTCTAAGGAACTAACTTGGGTGGGGGTGGGAGTGGGGGTGGGGAGTGATCCCAAAGGGGAGCCCATAAAGCACTCAAATAACCATCAGCTTGCCCCAAGAAGAAACTGAACATGGGGTTGCTATCAGAGCTAACTTCCAATGAGTCCAATAAGGCAGCTAAGTGGCACAATGGATAGAGTACTGGGACTGGAGTGTGGAAGACCTGTGTTCAAATCTAGCCTCAGACACTTACTAGCTGTGCAACCTTGGGCAAGTCACTTAACTTAGGTCTGCCTCAGTTTCCTCAATTGTAAAATGGGGATAACAATGGCACCTACTTCACAGGGTTGTTGTAAAGATCAAATGATATTATATTTGTAAAGCACATGGCACATAGTAGGCATTTAGTAAATACTTATTCTCTTTCTTTTTTTCCCAATAGAGTCCTATGCATTCTTCCCACATGCACATACACCTCAAAATTCAGAGTACGCATTCTTCACACACACACACACACACACACACACACACACACCCCTTAAAATTCAGAATGGTTTAGACTCTTCTGTTTTCTACTCCCCCTGGAAAGTAAACACACTCTGGGGGGCTGCTGAATAAGCAATTCCTTTGCCATCGGACCTTCGGCATCCCATTAACTCACTGGAACATGCTGTGTCTCTCTCTAAATCCAATCCCCATACACAAAATTGGGAACTGCCAGATTTAGAGTTACCCACAAAGCAGCCCTCCAAAGCTGGCGCTGTCCAGCAAATGACCCTTCCTGCACTAGATTTAGAGCACTCTGCCAGGGGAATTAAAATCCCCCTCCGCAATGGAGCTGGGGGATGGAATACATTATCTATGAACTTCTCCTCCAGCCAAGTGGGTACGTACCTGTCTGCCTCTATAATTGGCTTCTGCAGTGCGCCAGTGGCAACCATCTATTAATGGAGGAAAATCCACTATCAGGACTCTGGGCTGTTATGAGAATCATATAAGAGATATTCTTAAAGCTTAGCACATAGTGAGTACTTAATAAATCCTTGTTTCCTTTCTTTGTGTACATGCTGAATCCCCAGTTATCATCTCAATAGACTATAAGCTCCTTGTGGGCAGGGGCTATTTTCATTTTGTGTCTGTATCCCTTGTCCCTAAAACAGTGCTTTTGCCAGAGAGGGCACTCAATAAATATTTGTTAAGTTCATAAAATCAAAATATAGACACCACAGTTATAGACATTAATAGCACAAGAGTCAAGACTGTGAAAAGTATGAGTTCCACTATCTCTGAGCTGTGATGCCTTCACTCCTGCTTCCTCCTCAATCTCCTCCCACTAGAACTTGGATTCCAGCCCTTGCAATCCTTGACTCTAATTGGTGAACTTTTGCCTTATCTTACCTGATGCCAGGCCCACCACATCACTTCCTAGCCATGGCCAAGCCATGCCAATGGATTCTCTCTGCCCACCCCTTTCCAACTTTCACTCCTCTACGTAGACCATCTTCACCTATTAGAATGAAATCACCTTGAGGGGAGCAATTGTCTTGCTCATATTTGTATGCCCAGAGATCAGCCCAGTGCTGGCACATAGTAAATGCTTGATGAATGCTTTTTTCATTGTATTTCCTACTATTCTCCAGCTTCAGGTCTATAGACCAGCACCAATCTTCACCCAATTTGTACTGGTTCATGGAACTTCTACTACCAAAGATCCTTACTCTCAAACCCTAAAAACTTTAAAAATTGAGTCCTCCTCCTCCTCTGGCTCTTTGTTGTTGTTCAGTCATTTTAGTCATGCCTGACTGTTTGTGACCCCATTGGGGGTTTTCTTGGCAAAGATACTGGAGTGGTTTGCCTTTTCCTTCTCCAGCTCACTTTACAGATGAAGAAGCTGAAGCAAACAGGGTTAAGTGACTTGCCCAAGGTCACAGCTAGGAAGTGTCTGAGGCTGGATTATTCCTCCCATTTCAAGGCTTCCCTCTTCTCCCCTCACTATTCTAGTACCCAGCCACGTCTCTATCCTATGAGTAGGGAAGGATCCTAAGACCTCGGAGAAGCAAAGAATCTATGTAGAGAATGCAGATAACTTAATGTTACACAGCAGGCCAACACCACTATTCTCCCAGTGATGAAACGGGCTGTGAATCATGAAATGATCTCAAAAAATAAATGACCCAAAGGACCCTGGAAAGATGCATGGACTGAGTAAGAAGGCTATCAATGCTACCAGTGATGGCTCGCTTGCAAGAAGTGATGTGTGAGCCATCATAGAGCACATCCATGCCCGACAAAGAAAGAGCCAGTAAAGAAGCAAAAACAAAAGACCGCAGACAATCAAACTGCCCAAGGGCTACTTGGTACTCGCCATTGTTACAACAGAATCAAAGGAAGGTGTTCAGTGTATCGCTTAGATCTGTTTTGGAGAACTTAAGAAAGGACACAGACCAGGGTGAAAAGGGGTGGAAGCATTGTTGTCTTACTAATGGAAGTTATGGCCACAGGGATGAAATTAGATCTATCCAAGTATAAAATTGAATTCAATTCTACAAACACTTATTAAGCACCTCCTGTGTGCCAGGCACTCTGCTTGCCTCTAGGGCTACAGAGACAGTAACAAAATAGTCCCTAACCTTGAGGAGTTCTTGTCCTATTGGGAAGAGATGGTATGTACACAGATAAGTAACTACTAAATGTATATATAAACATAGGAAGAAGCGAGGGTATAAAGACCTAAATGGGGAGAAAGGAAAACAACAAGCACTTATTAAGTGCCTTCTGTGTACCAGGCACTGTGCTAAGCCCTTTACAATTATTAGCTCATTTGATCTTCACAACTCTGAGAGGTAGGTACTATAGTTATTCCCATTTTACAGTTGGGGAAACTGAGGCAATCAGGTTTGAGCGACTTGCCCAGGGTCACACAACTAGTAAATGTCTGAGGCTGGATTTGAACTCAGATCTTCCTAACTCCAGGTTCAGTGACTTCTAGCTGAGAGAGAGCTAACACCTCGAAAAAATCAAGAAAGGAAAGTCCACAGGAAGCTAAAACCAGTCAGAACTTATTATCTAACCCCCTCATTTGGCAGATGAGTAAGCCATGGCCCAGAGATGTTGCCCAAGGTCACACAGCCTTGAGGAATTCCTTGCAAGTGGAAAACAATAAGCAATTGGACAGATTGTAGAAGTCATGAAATCTAGACTACCACCATCCCCCATCTTACAGATAAGGAAACTGAGTCACAGACAGGGATAGTGACTTGCCCAGGGTCACACAGTAAGTCAGTGGCAGAGCCAGAATTCATTCAGATCTTGCTTTCTGATACCTCCAGCTCCTTCCATTTCCTCACCTTGTGTGGCTCTGGTGAGGGAGCTGAGAACAAAGCAAGGTCTGGGTGTTCTCACATTCATCCTGAGTAATGGAAAGGTTCTACCCAGCAGACAGAAGGGCCAAGGGGAAGGGCAGCTTCCGACCAGCTTCGTGGGAACTCTCGAGGGCCGAAAACCTCCATACAAAATATTCTATTTCCATCCTCCCATGACAACGCATCAGCCCAGCTTCCTTTCCCACACACACACCAGGCAATGGGCAGCCCCTCGGTGAGGCCCCTGAACAATAGAGGCAGGAGGGCTCCTAAAATTAGCTCTCACCCTCTTCTCTGCCAAGGGCCCTATGCAGGTCCACCAACATCCCTTGATATTGTTCTGGGCTCCAGTGGAGAGCATCCGGAGCTTGGGAAGCAACCCTGGCTACATTTCCCTCCCCCTGGGCACTCCCTCCTCCCTCCATCCCTTTGCTTCAGGTGCCTAAGACTCCCTGAAAAAAATGCAGCCTATGAGTGTGAGACACCAAGAAAATTCAGTTAGCAACAAAGGCTTTGGAGCCACCGTTTTTCCCACCTGTTCCAATAATGAAACAGGGCTCAATGCCTTGACCCTCCCTCAACTGCCTCACCATCCTGCTGCAGCCTTGGTAAACAACTCAGAGGCAGCATTGGGGGGTAGGAAGATGACCAGATACTGGATACCAGGAAGACTTGAGTTTAGCATTCTGGAGAACAATTTGGAACTATGCCCAAAGGGCTACAAAAATGTGCATAACCTTTGACCCAGCAATACCACTTCTAGGGCTATATCCCAAAGAGATCATAAAAAAGGGAAAAGGACCAGTATGTACAAAAATATTTGTAGCAGCTCTTTTTGTGGTGGCCAAGAATTGGAAATTGAGGGGCTGACCATCAACTGGGGAATAGCTGTACAAGTTGCGGTATATGAATGTAATGGAATACTATTGTGCTATGAGAAATGATGAGCAAGCAGACTTCAGAAAAACCTGAAAAGACTTAGGTGAACTGATGCAGAGTGAAGTGAGCAGAACCGGGAGAACATTGTACACAGTAATAGCAACATTGCGCAATGACTAACTTTGATAGACTCAGCTCTTCTCAACAGTGCAAGGACCCAAGACAACTCCAAAAGACTAAGGATGGAAAATGCTATCCACATCCAAAGAACTTTGGAGTCTGAATGCAGATAGAAGCATACTCTTTGCTCTCCTTTTCTTTTGTTGTTTTGTTTTGTTTCTTCTTTTTCATGGTTCTTCCCATTAGTTCTAATTCTTCTTTACATCATGAGTAATGTGAAAATATATTTAATATGAATGTATAAGAAGAGCCTATATCAGATTGCATGCTGTCTACTGGAGTGGTTTGCCATTTCCTTTTCCAGTTCATTTTACAGATGAGGAAACTGAGGCAGACAGGGTTAAGTGGCTCGCCCAGGGTCACATAGCCAGGAAGTATCTGAGGCTGGATTTGAACTGAGGTCTTCCTAATTCCAGGCCTGGCACTCTATCCATTGCAACACCTAGCTGCTCTGGGCCTTGGTTTATTCCTCTGAAAAATGAGACTTGATGAGTCCTGAATGACGGTCATGGATGTGATGAGCTATCTATCAGTTGATACTGGACTGTGTTGACTTACTTCATCTTGTAGGCTATGGCATCTTTAAGCATCAGTAAAGAGAATGTTTAGTGAATTTGGAGTCAAAGGATTCGGGTTCAAATCCATGCTCTAATACTTCCTATGTGTTACCTTAAAACAATCATGTCCCTCTCTTTGAGCCTCAGTTTCCTCATCTGCAAAATGGAGATGATAACACCTAGACTGCCCACCCCCAAGGCCTGCAGTGAGGGAAAGTTTGAGGCCAGTGTTCTCTCCACTGCGCCACCTGGTGGCCCAACAGCACTATGACTGCCCAGAGAGTGCTGGTACCCAACCTGGCTGTAGACCTCTGGAGAATCATGGAGTTATTGCAAGGGGTCCATAAATCTATGAGCGTGCAACATCTTGTTCTTCTGATCTCTTCTAAAATCTTAGGATCATAGACTTAGAGCTAGAAGGGGCCTCAGAGGCCGCCTGGTCCAACGTCCCCATTTTACAAATGAGGAAACCAAGGCTCAGAGAGGTGGCTACTCACTCAAGGTCACAAGGTAGTAAAGCGGAACAGATCAGAGGATGGGATGGGAGAGTTACAACAAAATATTCAGCTCAACTCAGTAGGCTCGATAAATAATAGATCACACATATGTGTATGTGTGGAGAGAGAGCTAAATCTGGAGTTAGGAGTGACTTGGTTTTATATCTAGCCAAAGCAGCAAGGCACCCTGAGGGAAAAGGGGAGAGAGAGAGAGAGAGAGAGAGAGAGGAGAGAGAGAGAGAGAGAGAGAGAGAGAGAGAGAAGAGAGACAGACAGATAGATGGGGGTGAGAAGAGAGAGAGAGAGAGAGAGAGAGAGAGAGATTGAGAGAGAGAAGATAGAGAGGAGGAAGTCAAACCACCTTGACCAACATCTCCCCTCATACCCTAATGGAATCAGCCCAGGACCTGACTGCACACAAAAGCCTTGGGAATAGCATTGCTTCCAGCCCATTGCCCTCAGTCATCATCCTGAGAAGTAACCAACCCCTGTGAAAAGGCAGTTTGGCAACCGCTCTGGCAGGTGCTTCATCCACAGATACCAGAGACCCAGAAAAGAAAGTTCTGGTTACAACAGTCCTTGGCACCATCAAATGGTCCAACATCAGAAACTGATATGTTTTTATCAGGGGGAATGACATTTCAGAAAAGACATGACTGTATACTTTGCAGCTATCCCCTAGGACCCTGGGGCCTTTCCCTGTGACTTTTCATGTGTATTGTCTCCCTTATTAGAAAGGGAGCTCCCTGGTAGCAGCAGCTGCCTTTTTTTCGTATTGTTATCTATAACTCCAGCGCTTAGCACAATGCTTTAAGCACTTAATTAACGTTTTATTCTTTCATTCACACCCTGCCTCTGATGTTTACAAGCTGTGTGACCCTGAGCAAGTCATTTAATTTATCTCCTCTTCACTTTCCCCATGTGTAAAATAGGGGTCATTATATCTGCCTCACAAGGTGGTTGCGTGTTTAAATGAGATCACATATGTTAAGTACTTTTGTTGTTCAGTTGTGCCTGACTCTTCGTGACCCCATTTGGGGTTTTCTTGGCAAAGATACTGGAATGGTTTGCCATTTCCTTTGAAACAGATGAGGAAACTGAGGCAATCAGGGTTAAGTGACTTGCCCAGGGTCACACAGCTAGGAAGTTTCTGAGGTCACATTTGAACTCAGGTCTTCTTGACTCCAGGCCTGATGCTCTATCCACTGTGCTACCCAGCTGCCCT
Source organism: Trichosurus vulpecula (assembly GCF_011100635.1). Taxonomy (NCBI): domain Eukaryota; kingdom Metazoa; phylum Chordata; class Mammalia; order Diprotodontia; family Phalangeridae; genus Trichosurus; species Trichosurus vulpecula. Next base: position 162,631,406 of record NC_050576.1, on the reverse strand, counting down.
GTGTAAAGTGCTTTGCAAACCTTCAAGTGCTATGTAAGTTAGCTATTAGTGTTATTACTATATTCAAAATGTATATAGATTTGATTGATAGAATGAAATTTTGTTTTAAAGTGCTTCTGAATTCGTATTGGCTTTCTGCCTTCATGAATGTCCTCAACTAATGAGGACATTCACTAATGCTAATAGCATATCTGTCGTGCAGGGTTCCGTGAAATTTCGCTACTTTAAAAAGGGGTCCTCACTCCAGAAGGCTGAAGACCACTACTCTACAGGCACTGACACCATAAAGAATCGGCCAGCAGAGGGAGCAGTTGAGCACACAGAGGCCTAGACTGAAGCTCTCTCAATGCAGATCAGATTGGTTAAGGTAACAGGGGCTCAAGACCTCAGGAAGCCAGACCACTGGGTAGAGGCCACAAGGACTCCCACCTCAGGAGGCCAGCCCACTACAGAGAGGTTACTGGGGTCCAAGCTGCTGCTCCCAACCTCCAGGAAAAGTGGTTCTTTCCCTAGTAGGCCCCAGGAGCAAATGACTAATCGCCTTCTCAAGGAGTCACCTGCTAGAATGTAAGATGTATGAGGGCAGGAACCATGTCTTCATATCACCTACAGTCGCAGTTCTTGAACCTTTTGGTCTCAGGGCCCCTTTTTCACTCTCAAAAATTATTGAAGTTCCCAATGAGTTTTGGCTTATTTAAAATATTTACCAGATTAGATGTTAAAACTGATAAAATTTTAAAATATTGATTAATTCATTTAAAATTAACAATAAACACATTACATGTTAGCATAACATATTTTTATGAAGAATAACTGCATTTTCAAAAACAAAAAAATTAGTGTAATGTTTTACATATTTTGGCAAATCTCTTTAATGTCTGGATTAATGGGAAACAGATGGGTTCCCATTCTGCATTCAATCTGTTCTGATGTACTGTTTTGGTTAAAGTATATTAAAAAAAATCTAGCCTCTCACAGGTACAGAGTTGGGTAAAGGAGGAGATATTGGTAGGAAAATAGCATCTTAGTATTATTATGAAAATAATTTTGACCTCATGGACTCCCTTGAGGATCTCCAAGAGTCCACAGACCACACATTGAGAGCTACAGTGATAGGCGGGGTGCCCTGCACATAGTAGGCTCTCAGGAAATATCTGTGGAAAGAATGACTGAGTCACATCCCAGCCAGAGTGCCTTAAATCAGTATGCCTTCTCTCTGCAAACCTGATTCATATGCAGCAACAGCCTCAATCCAAGAGCTGGGTCCTGGCCCGTGTCATACATTTTCTTCATCATCCCTTCCCCTCCTCCCACACACACACTTCCAACACCGCTCCAAGGCCAGCGCTGGGTACAGAGTTGATGCTCAGTAAACAACTGTGATTTGATTGACTGACAAGCAGACACAACAGCAATATCAAGGGAAGAGTGCCCCTGATGAGGGACAGCCAGGAACAAATAAACAGCAACAATTCAGATTTCTAAAGCTTTTTAAGGCTTCCAGAATGCCTCCCCCTGCCAGTGCCTTGGGGGAGGGAGTGCCAAGTGTGTATGATCACCATCTTACAAATGAAGAAACTGAAGGTCAGGAGTGGTTGGAGGTAGTGTTGCAAAGTAGTCTTGGGGTCAGGAACACCTGGGTTCACATTCTGCCTTTGACACACTAGTGGTGGGACTACAGGTCATCCACTTAACCACCTTCATCTCTATTCATCTGTAGAATGAGGACAGGCTTGTGGTGAGGCTTACATAAAATGATGTATGCAAAGTGCAATTTAAATTTCAAGTGTTATTAAAAGACTTATCCAGAATCACACAGCAAAGATGGAACCCAGGACAGCTAGGTGGTGCAGTGCTGACCCTGGAGCCAGGAAGACTCATCTCTCAGTATAGTTTGGTTTTCTAATAGCTCTTAATTCAATTCAACAAACATTAAATATAGCAGGTAAGTAGCACAGTGAGGGGCCTGGAGTCAAGAAGAGTCATATTCCCAAGTTCAGATCTGGCCTCAGATACTTACTAGCTGGGTGACCCTGGGCAAGTCACTTAACTTTGTTTGCCTCAGTTTCCTCATAGGTAAAATTAGCTGGAGAAGAGAATGCAAACCACTCCAGTGTCTTTGCCAAGAAAACCTCAAATGGGATCATGAAAGTTGGACATGACTGTAAATGACTGAACAAAAAGCCTTCTGACTCCAAGTTCAGCACATTCTCCACTTCATGATAAAGCCTCTTTAAAAAAAAAAGTAGTCTGAAGCATGAAATATCTATGGAGTAGTGCCACCTCTGACCCTCTTTCTCACCTGTCTTTTTCCCTGAGGTTGGACTCTCCCATGAGGGGATGTCCCTTCACTTCCACACATGAAATGATATCTCTTAATTTTATGGTGTCTTTAAAGTAATTGGGAAGGGTAAAGGGTCAGTGATGAGGAGACAAAGTGTAGATGAGGAGCTGGCCTGGAAATCAGGAAGAACTGGGTTTATGTCCCAGCTCTAACACAAATGGCTGCATTATTTTGGGCAAATCACTTAACTTCTCAAGCGTCCCACGCAACTACTTAAAACAGAAGGTACTGACATGCACCGATAGAGGGAATTTCCTCTTCTGGGAGTTCCCTAACCCAATGAAATCAGTCACTACCCCAAAGTGGCAATAACAGGATTTCGAAAGAGATGGAGAGTACTACTGGCCCTTCAGGTAAATCTACACGAGACAAACAACCTCCAGGGTAAGAAGGTAACTGTCGAGGAGGTCATGTCGCTGTTGCATCAGCCACTAGGTGGCGCAGTCGAGATAGTGATGGGCTTGGAGTCAAGACCTGAATTAACATCCTTTCTCAGATACAGCTGGTTTGGACCTGGGCAAGTCACTCTGAGCCTCACTTTGCTCATCTCTAAATTGGGGATAATAATAGCACCCACTTCCCAAGGTTGTTACAAGGATTAAATAATATTTGTAAATTGCTTTGCAAAACTTAAAGCATTATATAAAACACTACTGTTACTGTTATTGATATCATTATTATAATCACCAAGACTAAATCCAAAAGGGAGCCCAGAACAATAGGTGAGGATGCCAAGCCTCACCCAACAGTAGAACTAGCTTGAACTACTGCCTGGTGAATATGCTTCAGGCAAGGCAAGACAAAAGAAAATGGTCCAGAAGGAAGGCTAAGAGCCTCTGAAGTCATAGCCCTGGAGACCTCTGGGAGCAGCAAACAAGCCAGCTCTGAGGGCAGTGCAAGGCAGCTGGAAGTCTAGAGGAGAGATCTTTGGGGACAGAGAGGGAAATGTTCTCCTCACCCAGGAGGCCAGGAACCAGGGAGCTGTGGGTAGAAGGATAGAAGAACCAGAGGGAGGTGGAATAAGACAGGGATATGTACCCTGAGATACACTGGGGAAGAAGGCGGGGGGGGGGGGGGCAGTACTAAAGATCCCATCCTACCAGCCCTGGCAGCCCAATAGATAGATGAGGGAGACAGAGACAGAGAATGAAGAGGGAGGGAAGGAAGGGGGGGGAGAGGAAGAGATAGGGGGAGGAGAAGGGGGAGAGAGAAAGAGGGAGAAAGAGAGAGAAAGAGGGAGGGAAGGAGGGAGAGAGAGAGAAAGAGAGAGAGAGAGAGAGAGAAGAAAAGAGAGAGGGACAAGAGAGAGGGGGAGAAAGGGGGAGACAGAAAGAGAGACAGAAAGAGAAATGGGAGGAAGAGAAGAGAGAGGGGACAGAGACAGAAACAGAGTAAGTTATTAAGTTCAAATCCAGTATTAAACATTTACTAGCTGTGTGACCCCAGGCAAGTCACTTAACCTCTGTCTGCCTTGGTTTCCTCAACCATAAAATGGAGTTAATAATAACACTTACTTCACAGAGTTGTTGTAAAGTGTCAGATCTTCCTGACCCTAGGCATGGTGCTCCATCCACTGCAGTACTCAGCACTAGAACAGCCAGTGAAAATGCCTGGGGTCTGGAAATGGAGCATCTTGTGTGAGGACCAGAAAGGAATCCAGTGTCAATGGATAGGGAGTAAGATATAAGAAGGCTGGAAAGGCAGAAGGGGCCAGGCTGTGACAAACAGAGGATGTTAGAGTTCATCCTGGAGGCGATGGGAAGCCACTGGACTTTATTGAGAAGAGGAGTGACTTGGTCAGACCTGAGCTTTAGGAAGGTTAATATGACCGCTGAGCGGAGGGTAGACCGAAGTGAAAAGACACCTGTGGCAGGGAGCCTATTTCAGTAGTCCAGGCCCAAGGTGATCAGGACCAGGACCAGGGGTGTCAGAGGACAGAAGTCGGAGAGATGTTACAAGTATAGAAATGACAGGATCTGGCGATAGAATAGCTAAAGGGGGTAAAATGGAGTATGGTATCCAGGATGACACAAAGATGGTGAGCCTAGGTGGCTGGGAGGGTGGTGGGAACTTGGACAATAATAGGAAAGCCTGACCAGCAACCTCGATATCTCCCCAGAAATCCCCCAAAATGGCATTTACTGTCAAGGATCAGCTGATTTTGAATGTCCTAAAGGAAGAACAGGTTCCCCAGAACAAGATCACTGTTGTTGGGGTTGGTGCAGTTGGCATGGCATGTGCCATCAGTATTTAAAAAAAAACAATAATAATAGGGAAGTTTGGAAGGGAGGAGGGTTTGAGAGGAAAGATAATGAGTTTAGTTTTGGACACATCGAGTTTAAGATGTCCATAGGAGGTCCAGTTGGAGATACCTAATAAGCACTTGGAGGTGTGAAGGTGGAAGTTGGAAGAGAGGTCAGGGATGGATAAGTAAACCCGAGAATCATCAGCATAGAAATGATCATTGAAACATCGGGGCTGATGAGACAGCTAAGCAAGATAGTTGAAGGAAAACATAAGAGGTCCTGAGACAGAGCCTTGGGAGTTCCCCCCCTCCCCCACCTTTGGTGAGCATGACCTGGACAAAGACCCAACACAGGAGACTGAAGAGGAGAGCTCCCCACAGGTGTAAGATGTAACAGGATAGAGGAACATCAGGGAAACAGAGAGAGAAGAGAATATGGAGAAGAGGCTGATTGACAATATGGAAGGCTGCAGAGAGGTCAAGAGGGATGAAGATTGAGGAGAGCCCATCCATTAAGTTTGGCAATTAAGATATGATTAGTGATTTTGGAGAGGGCGATTTCAGTTCGATGATGAGGTCAGGAGCCAGATTTTGGAAATTAAAAAGAGAATGAGAGAAAAAGGAAATGAAGGTATCAGTTCTAGACAGCTTTCTTTCTCAAGGGGTTTAGCCACAACAGGGAGAAGAGACATGGGTAGACAGATGGAGATACAGGGTGTCCCCAAACTCTTAGTGCAGTTTACAGCTTTAATAGCTGGAAAACATAGACATGTAAATACACACATATTAATTTATGTTTATATACACATGTATGCATTGTGTATATTTGTTTCTGTTTCTACATTCATATATGTACATGTGTGTATGTTTACTTATACACACACACACACACATCAACATTCCATGTGATCTCCAGCTGAATTCCATAGCTAGAGCTAGCCACCTGGGATTTAAACATTTCAGAATCTGAAACCCCTGAGCTGTGATGCAGGAGCTGCTGCCTGGGCATTTGTAGGTTTAATGCCCTCTGATGGCCAGAGGAATTACTACAGCTTCTTCAGAGGTCATCACCTGAATGCGTGGTTCATTGTTTCAGTCACGTCCCATTCTTTGTGACCCCATTTGGAGTTTTCTTGGCAAAGATACTGGAGTGGTTTGCCATTTCCTTCTCTGGATCATTTTACAGATGAGGAAACTGAAGTTAACAGGTTTAAGTGACTTGCCCAGGGTCACACAGCTAGGAAGTTGGATCTGAGGTTGGATTTAAATTCTGTAAGATGAGTCTTCCTTACTCCAGGTCTGGCACCCTATCCATTGTTGTACCTAGCTGCTATCCTCACAAACATACCCAGGAGGAAACAAAAACAGCTACAGGGCTGGAGGCTAGAAGGAAGTGTTCTCTTCCTGGTAAACCCGGATCCACTTCAGCAACACAGGCACCAAGCTCTTACCACCTTGACCCTTCCCTTGTACCTCCCTCCCCACCCCGCCATCCCTACACCCCTACCTGAAATAGTGTGGACATCTCCCTTCATTGATTTCTTACTATGAGCCAGGCACTATGCAAGGCATTCAAGAAACAGACAAAAACTAAAATAAGCCCCTGACTTTGGGCAGCTTACGTTCTACCAGGGGTATGCACCACATACAATAATGAGTGAATACATCATTTCAGTGGGGAGAGAACCAGGAGCCTCACAAAAGTCTTCTGGAGGAGGTAGCAACTGAGTTGAACCTTGCAAGAAGCAAGGAATTCTGACAAGGGGGAGGAGGAGACAGTGCAGCCTAGGTTGGGGGAACATCCCATGCAGAGATGACTTGTCAGATTAGGAAAACAGCCAATAATCCAATGAGGCTGGTACATAGAGTAATGAAGGGGAAATAGGAAGAACTAAGACCAGAAAGAGAGCCATATTGAGATGGGCTTTAAATGCCATGGTGAGATTTTGTATTTTATCCTGTAGGCAATAAGAAGCCACGGAAGAGTGGTAAGTAGGAGAGTGACCTTGGTCAGAATTAGGACTTAATTTGGCATCTGTTTGGAGGATGGATTAGAGAGAAAAGAGAATGAGACCAGGAAACCCAATTAAGAGGCATAATGGACAGATTGCTAGACTCGGCATAGGAGGAAATCAGGTTCAAACTCTGCCTCTGGCACTTACTATAAGTCACTAAACCTCTCCAAATTCTAGTTTGCACTTATGTAAAACTGGAGATAATGCCTGTAGCATGAGTAATAGTGCCTACATCTCAGGTTTGTTGTGAGGCTCAAATCAGATGAGGTCTGCAAAGTGCTCTGCAAACTTAAAAGTGCTCCGCAAATACCAGGTACTGTCATTTTTGTTACTACAGTTATTACTACTAGCAGTATTATCACTACTTACTAGTAATAATTATTATAGTATATTATAGCACACTATGCTATAACTATATTAGCTATCATATCACATGCAATATTTATATAATATATTGTATTCACATATTATAATGATCCTATTAATAGTATAATTGTCATATATTAGCCATAATAATTATTATAGATTGTATCACAATACACATTCCATAATCTATAATATTTCTTATCTTATAGTAATCATAACATTAATAATATAATTGCAATATGTTGTATTATTATTTCTTATTACTACTACTACTGCCATTATTACATAGAAGATAAGTACAACTCTGGGAAGGCAATGAGTACAGCAAATAGCCAAGTCAGGCCAATCCGAAGCAGCTTTGGCTCCCTTCCCTCGGGAGCTAACTCAGCCAACAGATCTGGACACAATTTATGGCCTTATTCCTGGAATATCACTGATCTGCTAGAACCACAGTCATTCCATTAGGGACGGTTGTCCTGAAGCCCCCAGCTCACCTTGTAGGCCATTCCAGAAAAACTCCTGAGCACCAGACCAGTGCTTAGGGGGCAAAGGGGTGATCGCCTGCCAGTGGACCAATTCTAGACATGCTTGGAAATTAAGTAGAGCTGACACTCAAGTGACAGAAATTTATGGGAACATCTCCACTTAGCAGAGATTGTCAATTTCCAAATGGAAATCCTACAGGGTGAACATGAGTCCTGCCAAGAGAGGGCAAAACTCTCCACCCATGGAGTACCATTCCTTCTCCTCTGCACTGCTGCTCCCATATACAGGAAGACAGACCCCAAAAGAACAGAAAGTCTATGCACCAGGTGCAGTCTTGCAGATGGCAACAGAGTCTCTATAGAATTAACAACAATTGTCCCTCACAACCCCACCTTCTAGGAGGTAGGAGGTCTGCCGGTGTTGCAAATCAAACGTGGTTTTTTGGACTTTTTCAATGTTTTGATCAGCTGTGCTGATTTTTTCCTCTGTCTTTAAAAAAATACTCTTTGTTATATGGGGTGGCTTTCTGGGAAAGGGAGATGCTGGGGGAAATTATGATGTTAAAAAAAGATATCGGGTTTCCGGGTTCTGGAGTGGGGGGGGGGGGAGAATCCCGAAATTCCGGGATTCCGCAGAAGGAGGGGTGAACAATAGGGTCCCTTTGAGAGAGGCTTCTTTCTTGCACCACTAGCACCACAATGGCCAGCAAGCTCGCCCCCTTCTCGGCGTTCTTCGGCAGCCTCTTCTTCTTGTCCTTCCTGGGCCCGACCCCTACCATCGGTCAGAACGACACTCAAAAGGTAGGGGTGTGCCCAGAGGTGCTTGAGAGTCAAGACTGCCCGGTTGAATGTCGCACCGATGGAGACTGTCCCGACGTCCTCAAGTGCTGCACAGTTGGATGCACGTCGGTTTGCGTAGTCCCCAACGAGAAGAAGGGTAAATGCCCTATTAATGACAGTAGCATCTCTTTGCTGGGGATTTGCAAGGACGAGTGCTATGGCGATTCTGATTGTTCTGGCTCACTCAAATGCTGTATCAATGGCTGTGGAAACCATTCCTGCCTCAAACCTGGCCACTGAGGTTTGACGTGAGTCATTAAGTTGGAACAAAAGTCACCCTGATCCTGGGAGCTCCTGGACTCTTTAAAGTTATACTGAAAGTCACAATGATCCCCCCAGCACTTCCTGACAAACTGCTGGAGCACAAGGCTTCTGGACCAGCTGTTTCTGGATCTGATTATTACCCGTCTTTCTTACCAGCACCTGGACAAACTCAAGAGAGAAAGCTGCTCACTGGCCTATCCTCTGCTCTGTCATCTGCCGGGTCCTGGGACCCCATGCGGAATCAGCCTCTCCCTTCCCTGCTGGGCTTCAAGCTTTCTTTTGGGGGCTGATCATGCCTAGCCAGTGCATCAATAAAAAGATTGGTCCCTATAAAAAAAAAAGATATCAATAAAAATATAAAAATGAAACAATGCTAGTCTCTTACATTGATATATTTTTTTCTAGTTTACAGAGTTTCACCTACTTAGCCTCATTTTATCCACACAAATCTACGGCAGGGTTATTTTCCCTTTTTTACAAATAAGGAAACTGAGGTTTGGAGACATTAAGTGACTTGCCCAAGGTCACACAGCTAGTGAGTGGCAGAGCCGAGACTCAGACCCAAGTCTTCCACCTCCAGATGCAGTATGAATTAGTAATTATCCTACTCCAGGAATAGGCACATATAGCTTTAGAACCATATGAAGGCAGATGCCAAACGCACCTGTCAATCAACCAACAAACATTTCTTAAGCATCTGTTATGTGCTGGGCACTTGGCCAGGTGCTAGGGATACAAATGCAAAAGTGAAATAATCCCTTGCCCTCAAGGACTTGTACTCTACTGGGGGATACAGCATATTCACAGATAAGACTATGCCATATGTATTCATGATAAATATACAGTAATGTACGAGACGCTAAGAAGGAAAAGCAGCAAAGGCTTATTGGAGTAGCCCTTGAAAAAAAGTCTTGAAGGAACTAGGAGTGCCAAGAGGTAGAGGAGAGGAGGAAGAGCCTTCTAGGCATAGAAGAGAAGAGAACAGCCCTTACAAAGGGGGCAGGAACAAGACAGAAAGTCATTCAGGGAACAGTAAGCAGACCAGTTTGTCTAGAGTGCATGAGAGGGTAGTAATGTGTAATCAGCCTGGAAAGACAAACTGAAACCCCATTGCGAAGTCTTTTAAATGCCAACAAAGGAGTTTGTATTTTAACCTAAAGGTGCTAGGGAGCCACTAGAACTTCTTGAGCAAAAGAGTGACATGATCAAATCTGTGCTTTAAGAATATAAATTAAACAGTATTATGGAAGATGAACTGGAGAGGAAAGAGGCCGGATGCAAAGAGACCAATTAGAAGGATACAGCAACAAGATCCTGGACTAGCATGATTGTGGTGTGAGTGGAAAGAAGAGGATTTATGTGAGGGCTGTCAAAGGGGCGGAATGGACGAAATTTGGCAACTAATTGGATATCCAAGATGAGGAAGAGTGAGAGTTAAGGATGGGGTTGTGAACCTGGGTCAAGGGGAGAAGTCTCAGCAAAGCTTTCCAGATGACCCAAGTGGGCAGAGAAATATCCCAGAGAGCCAAGCCATCCCAGGGCTAAGACTAAGGTTGTTGCATCACCTACAGAGAAAGGGCCCCAGGCAAATGTCTAGTTGTCCTTTGAGGGGAGGCTCCCCTCAGCCCCAGGACCATACTTTCACAAGCTCTGAGACAAGGAGCACTAAGAAACAAGTGACTCAGAGAAACTCTACATTACTTAGTAATGGGGTTCCCATCAACTTTCTACTGACTCAGGTATCCCATCAATTGGGCAGCTAAGTGGTGCAGTAGGGAGAGCCCTGGGCGTGGAGTCAGGAAGACCTGAGTTCAAATCTAACCTCGGGCACTTAACTAGCTGTGTGACCCTGAGCAAGTCACTTAATCTTGTTTGCCTCAGTTTCCTCAATTGCAAAATGAGTCAGAGAAGGAAATGGCAAACCACTTCAGTATCTTTGCCAAGAGAACCCCGAATACGATCACAAAGGGTAGGACACAACTGAACCAACAACAGCACCCCATCAATCAGGAGACCTGGGTCCCCCCTCTACTTGTAATTAGCCATGTGATCTTAGGCAGATGTTTCGGCCTCACTTTCCTTGTCTATAAAATGAGGGGAGTTGAACTGGATGATATCTAAAAGTGAATGAATGAAAATGACTGAAAATGAACGAAGGAATCGAAAACCACTTAGGATTTAGTGTTTACTCGGTGCTAAGACATACAAAAGTGAGACGTTCCCTCTCCTCAAGGAGCTTACATTATAACATAGGGAGACAACTCTCTAAAATTCTGTGATATTAACAAATCTTTATTAAGCCCCTACCTTGTGCTAAGCCTTGAGAAATCAAAAGACAAATATAATAATATCTCTGCAATCACTGAGTTTTTGGTCTTGCAGAGGGATGAGCCACATACAAGAAATCATATGGTCCAAAGACAGTAAAGGTCAGTCATTGTGGGAGCTTCCAAGGTATTAAACATGGTCTCAATCCCCAGCAGCATCCCAAAACCATCCTTCTTGGGTTGAACAGCCCATCCCATGAAGTCAAGGCTTGGCGTGATCCTGGAAATGAAAAGTCCAGGCCATCAAAGGAGGCCTTGACTGTGTGATGGGAGTATCCCGATCTCTGAGCCCATGAGAATTCTGCTACTGCTCACCTTATATGACGTTGAACCCAATCAGAATTAATTATAGCAGGCATGCCCCACTTAATATCAGCTGCAAATGCCCTACTGTCATTTCTTGGCTCCTGAGCCAGAATATTACAAAAGCCACAACTAATCTAGGTAGAGACATGGAAACTCCCAGGCTGTGTGGTAGGGCAGGCAGAAGGATAAAGCCCCCGGGGGGGGGGGGGAGTGGGTAGCAAGAAAGTAGTGCTAAGGACACTCTTTCCCGAAGACAAGAAAATGACCTGGACAGACCTGGAGTCCTTTTCTCATCCTCTCACTGTGACTCTAAAATAATGGTATAGATTCCTCAGCAGAGAACCAGAACTTAGATGATGCAGTAAAAAGAATTTCTAGGTTCAGAGGCTGAGGACTTGGGTTACAGCCCTGGAAGTGTGTTCTTGGGCAGGTCTCAGTTTCCTTACCTATAAAAGCGGGAATCTTTAATTTAGAGCTAGAAGATGTCCTTGAATCCAATCTTCTCTTTTTATGAGATGAGGGAACTGAAGACCAGGGGGTTCTTCAGAAATGACTTACCCAAGGTCAGCCGCACAGGTCATAGTGACAGTGCCAGGCCTAATTCAGTGCTCTCTCCATTAGGTCAAGCCACCTGCTGCTCTAAGCCTATGTTGTGATGTTATGGTCACTGTGTGTCCGAATGAGGGTTCCTAGAATCATGGGATTCATAAACTGGGAAAGATCTAGTCCAGCCTCACCCTCTTAGAGGTGAGTAAACTAAAGGCCAGAGAAATTAAATGACTTGCCCAAGGCCTCACCTTCCAAACAGTCACTTGGAGAAGTTTGTTGTTGTCTTTCAGTCATTTTTCAGTCATGTCCAATTCTTCATGGCCCCCTTTGGGGTTTTCTTGGCAAAGATACTGGAATGATTTGCCACTTCCTTCTCCAGCTCATTTTACAGAAGAGGAAACTGAGGCAAACAGGGTGAAGTGACTTGCCCAGGGTCACACAGATAGTAAGTGTCTGAGGCCAGATTCGAACTCAGGAAAATGGGTCTTCTTGACTCCAGGCCCGGAGCTTTATCCACTGTGACACCTAGCTGTCCCCTCACTTTGGGAGACCATACATTTATTCTTCCATTTTTCACAGACATCTTTGGCAGAGGATTGGGATAGATGGATGGATGGATGGATGGTTGGATGGATGGATGGATAGATGGGTGGATGGATGGTCCACCCTCTGACACTTACAAGACGATGGTTGACATCTCTTCTCTGAGTTTCAGTCTCATCTGTAAAATGGGGGTAATAAGTGTTTCATCAGCCCCATAGGATTGTAATAAAGCTCAGATGAGAGCATGTAAACAATATATAGTGAAATTAATTTTTCAGTCACTCTCTCACATCTCCACAAGGAGTCCCTGCCTGTTCCTTCTCACCATTTGGTCATGGATCTCCTCTATTCCTCTTCGTCTGCTATCTTTGCTTTGTATCATTTCACAGAGGTCTTTTCCTGATTGGAGTTTACTTCATTTCTAAAAATCAAAACTGCTCTCAAAAGACAAAGATTTGCCTCTGTTGACACATAGTATGCCCACACTAAATATTTATGGAATGAATAAATGGTTCCCAAACCATATTCTATCATCTTTGAAGACAAATCCCAACCAGAACGGCCAAAAAGATAATGAGTAGCAGCAGCTGCCTCGGTCTCCATCTACAGCCTCCCAAAAGGACTCCTTTGAAGGCAGTATTCTCAAAGGCTGTATGACAGCGAAGTACAAACTCCAGCCAGTCCTACCACAGAATCATAGATTTAGGGCCGGAGGGGTCCTTGGAGGCCCCCATTCAACCGCCTCAGAGATCACATGATTTGCTCAAGGTTACATAGTACTTTAGTACGGAAGTGAAGTATTTATTAAGTGCCTACTGCATGCCAGGCACTGTGCTAAGCTCTTTACAAATATTATCTCATTTGATCCTCATATCAACCCTGGGAGGTAGGTGCTATTATCATCCCCATTTTACTGCTGAGAAAACCGAGACAAACAGAGGTTAAGTGACTTGCCCAGGGTCACACAGCTAGTAAGTGTCCAAATCCAGATTTAAACTCAGGTCTTCCTGACTCCAGTCCACTGGGCTACCCAAATCATTTGGCTCCAGTATCAACACCCTTTCCACAGCACCAAACAGGAAAGGCAGATGAGGGCAGTTATTCTTCACTTAAATATAGTCATTCTCCATTCAAGTACAGGCCAGTGAGGGACCATATGTCTGTCCTCCAAGGGCCAGCCAAGAATAGCTGGGAGGGGCTCATCACCAGAGGGCTAGGCACTCACTAGGTGATCATTTTTTCAGCCACAGAAACTCATTAAGCTGTCTCCTCCAGCTCAGAAGCACTGAGAATTGTAGAGAGAGAGCCGACAGGGATGAAATCATGGGTCCTTGAAGTATTGAAACTTGTTTGTTAAAAAATTCTGTCACGTTCCTTTGGAGTTGGGGCTTGTGCATGACATCTCCCATGAGAGTGAGGCATGCACCTCTTCTCTTTCCTTCAAGGATCTCTTTGATCCTTCACAGATCTGTGATCTTATCCATGTGGGTACTCCTCCCAAAGCTGCAGAATGCACTCCCCTCCCCCATTGCTCACCCCACCCCACCCTTGGGCCTTCCCAGCCTATGCAAACTCTCACCGGGCCTCTTCCCCACACAGGGCCAACCTCTCCACCTCTTGACATGGCTTGTAGAGGGAGCCATGGAACAAACAGGCTGGTGGGAGGCTTTTGCTCCATAACTCACCCACCCCCTCTTTTTTTTTCCCTCATTTGTACCCCTTGCCTTTCCACAACTTGTCCTGAAAGGACAGTGGAAGGCAAAGGAGTTTTAAAATTCAGTTGGAAGAATTTAATTTAGTTACTGAGAAAGAACCATGCTGGCTGTATAGTAACAGGTGCATGAGGAGGTTATGAAATAAGGTTTGGATCATAGTAATTGCTAACATAACTGCTTTAAGGCTCATGAAGCACTTTACAAATATTGTTTCATTTGATCCCCATAGCAACCCTGAGAGGGAGGTGCTATTATAATCCTCATTTTACAGATAGGGAAACTGAAGCAAATAGGGTCAAATGACTTGCCCAGGGTCACACAGTTAGGAAGTGTTTGAACTCAGATCTTCCTGCCTCCAGGTCCAGTGCTTTGCTGTGCCACCTTATGTAAAGCCACAGAGATGAGAAATGAAATACTGATCGTTTGTGAGAAAGATTAGGCCCAAATGGCTACAAAAGAGTGCACAAAGGGAAGTGATGGGAAATAAACCTGGACAAACAAGTTGGAGTCAGGTTATGCAGGGCTTGAAAATTCAAGCAGAAGAGCTTGTACTTTATCCTGAAGGAAATAGGGAGCCACTGAAGCTTTTTGAGCTTTGTACTTTAGAAATATCAACCATGTGGAGAAGGAATTGGAGAGGGGGGAGACTTGAAGCAGCTGAGATCAAACAGAAGGTTGTTAGGTGACTCAGGAAACAGAGTGCTGGGTCTGGGGTCAGGAACACCTGAGTTCAAATCCTGATCTCAGACACTTCCTAGCTGTGTAACCCTGGGCAAGTCACTTAACCCTGTTTGCCTCGGTTTCCTCATCTGTAAAAAGAGCTGCAAAAGGAAACAGCAAACCTATCCAGGATCTTTGCCAAGAAACCATGGGCAGTATTGTCCTGCCACAGTCCGGGGGTCAGGAAGAGTAGGGCGCAACTGACCAAAAGAACAATTACCATAATACTATAGGTAAGAAGCAGGGGCTTGAATGATGGTGGTGATTGTGTGAATAATAAGGAAATGAGTAGTGAAAAAAAGCCTTGGGAGCTGAATCAGCAGAACTTGGCCCCTGACTGGCCATGGAGAGATGTCTCATCAACTGGTCCCACCTTCCTTCTTCATCGAGAGGGAGGCCCTATCTCAACCCCACCCCACAGGCCTCTCTAAGAGCCATGCAAAAATCTGGTATGTGGATAAACACAGCTGGGGGTAAACATTGCCAGCCATTAGTCAGTTCTCTTGTGGTGAGACTTTCTGTCCCCTAAATGAAAAGCTTGGTTGACATACCCATGGAGACTACAGGGAGCCGGGAATAGCCCTCTTCCCCTCCCTGCCACTGAAGAAGAAGGTTGGACAGCATTCTTTCTTTCCACCAACAATTCTATCAGGGCTCTCTGGTGGCAGGCTGCTGGAGGCTCCAAACTTAATTGCATTTGCAAACACACTATTCATCATGTCCAGGGCCTTGTAAATTTGCAGAGGCAAGCCAGGGCTCAGAAGGTTCCTTCTGGGGTTTTTCCCTTGGGAGGAGAATAGGTGTCTAAGCTGCTGCCCTTCCCTCTCCTGGAAGGAGAGACACTAGCCAAACCCTCCCAGGGCTTAGGGAACCTGTGTTTAGAACAGCGCAGAAAAGAAACTACTTCATAAGATCATGGGATCACTTAAAGCTGGGAAGGACTAGAGTGACCATTAATTCAGTCTAATCTGTTCATTTTACAGATGAGAAAACGGAGGACCAGGAACGTTATGTGTTCTCCCCAGGGTCACACAGGTTGTAAATCACAGAAAGGGGATCTAGGGGAAGGCTTCAAATCAAGACACTTACTTTAAAGGGGGAGACTGTCTCTCCTGTTATCTGGAAAAAATAATAACTCATATTTTTATAACCCTTGACTCAGTACAAAGTGGCGTTGTTTCTACATCCCTGTGAGGCAGACAGTGTATATGTCATTAATCCCTCTTGTAGGGGGAGGAGATCTGACCTGTGATTTCATTTATTTAGGGAACTCCCAATGTGGAAACTCCCTTTATTAATGATGATAAGCAATTCTTCCACTGCAACTTGTAATCTTGGAGAGCTACCTAGCACCCTGAGAGGTTAAAGTGTCAGGACCACAGATTTTTAGCTGGAATGATCCATCTAGCTCATTGTCATTCAGTCATTTCAGTCATGTCTGATTCTTTGTGACCCCATTTGGAGTTATCTTGGCAAAGATATTGGGGTGGTTTGCCATTTCCTTCTCCAGATCATTTTGCAGATGAGAAAACTGAGGCAAACAGGGTTAAGTGACTTGCCCAGGGTCACACAGCTAGTAAGTGTCTGAGGCTGGATTTGAACTCAGGTCTTCCTGACTCCAAACCCAGCACTCTATTCACTGTGCCACCTAGCCGCCTCCCTCGTTCTAGCTTAGAGGCCATCCAATATAACCCTCCTCATTTTACAAATGAGAAATAAATGAAATGCCCAAGGTCATATAGGAAGTAAAGAGCAGAGCAGGGATTCAAACCCAGGACCTCTGACTACAAATTCAGCACCCCTCCAACAACCTAGCCATGGTCCCACAGCTAGGATGTATCAGAGGCAGGATTTGAACCCAGGTCTTCCTGACTCCTAAGCTGGCCCTTTGTCACTTGGTGTTACATCGTACCTATGAGGAAGGGAAGGTTCAGAGAGGTTGTGACTTGTCCAAGGTCACAGAATTAATGAGTGTCAGAGTCAGTCTTCCTGACTCCAGACAAGGCCTCTAGCCACATGCCACCTAGCTGCCTAGGACAGGGTCAGAGCTAAGATTCCAGCCAAGGTCCTGTACTCATTCTGTTAGACTGGCCTCTTGGACCATTCCTACCCTGCCTTGTTTGACACAAGGTACAACCAGAGGAGAAACCGGGAGGGGGCCAGGTAGGCAGCTTCCTCAGGGACCACACACAGGAGGGTAAAAGGAGGGATTTTTTTTTAAATATTTCTCTTTCCAAATATGTTTAATCTCAGAAAAGCCCACTCGGAATGGTTGGCTTGGGAGGCTACACCAGTGTCAGTAAGGCAGCCATTTCTGAGAATTCCTCCCTAGGCCAGCCTTTGAGTGCCAGAGCATTCTTCTCAGTATCAGCCACTCTTTTATTTCTTCTCCTATCATCCACATTTAATACATCTTTATCCTTTGAAGGTAGATTTGATTTCTTAATAAGAATTCATGTTCAAATAGTGCTTTAAGATTTACCAAAGGCTTTCCTGGAAATGACCTGTTGAGGTAAGAGGCATAAGTATTATTAGCCCCATCTTATAGAGAGGAAAACTGAGGCCCAGAGAGGCTTTACATACTTTGTCCATGATCGTATGATGAGTAAATGTCCAAGTCGGGATCTGAACCCAATTCTCTTGTCCACAAATTTACTCTTGTGGTCTGGAACACCATACTGCTCTCACCTCAGTTTCCTCATCTGTCAACTGAGCTAGAGAAGGAAATGGAAAACCATTCTACTATCTTTGCCAAGAAAACCCCAAATGGGGTCACAAAAGAGCCAGACACGACTGAAACCACTTAAACAAATAATCAATGCAGCGCATTAGTTTCAGTGCTAACCTATCATTTTTCATCTCTCCCTCTGGCTCCTTTCCATCTACCTACAAACATGCTTAGGTCTTCTCCATCCCAAAAAAAAAAAAATGCCTTCCCTAGACCCTCCTACTCCCAGCCAGCACCCGACTCTTCTCTATCAATTCAACAGACATCTATCAAGCCCCAGCAAAGGTATTGTCAATAACAACAAGGACCACAGGACGACACAGTCCTTACCCTCCAGGAGTTTACATTCTGTTGAAGGTGGGGTTGGAATGTGCCGGGGGAAGGGGGGGGAACAAAGATGCAGATAATTATCACCTAAGGTAGTAAGCCAGGGGGCAAAGGAGGAATTCAGATAAGTGCTCCAGAAAAAATCAGAGAGAGGAAAGATACTGTTAACTGGGGAGAAGAAAGGATTCACGAAGGAGAAGATTATGGAATCCTCTAGAGAGAGAATTTCATCAGGGAGACAGGAGAAGGGCCCATATTCCAGCGGAGGCCTGCATGGATGCCCAAAAACAATCAGGCAATGACCAGCTGACCAATTTGACTTGAACAGTAGAGAGTAGCATGAAATAAAGCTGGAAAGGGAGGTCGAAGCCAAATTGTGAGAGGCCTTAAGTGCCGAGCTAAGGAATTTTCATTTAATCCTCGAGTCAAAGGAGACATTGGAAGTTTTTTAGCAGACTGTGACCTTCAGAATATTATTTTGGCAGTGACATGAAGAACACATTGGAGAGGGGAGGAGCTAGAGATGGAGAGATGATTTAGGAGGCCATTATAACAGCGCAGGGAAGAGGATGTTGACCTAAAGTGTCACTCATCTAGCTGGAGATGAGAGGACTTTGGAAGACATGCATCAAGATATACTGCAGAGGTAGAATTGACAGGATAGGTGTGGCCTTAAAGGAAAAGGAAGCATCAAGGAGGACCCTGGGATTTTGAATCTGTACCTCAGTTTCCTCATCTGTAACATGAGCTGGAGAAGGAAATGGCAAATCACTCTAGGATCTTTACCAAGAAAATCCCAATGGGGCCACAAAGAGTTGGACACAATTGAAACAACTCATCAACAACTTCAGGGGTGGTGGTAACTTCAACAGAAAAAAGTCATATACTCTAAGGAAGTTAAAAGTTCCCATAAAAACTAAAATGTTGATAGCAGCATTTCTTGTAATAGTATCGGACTGCAAATAAAGGTGATGTCTACTGAATGGGGAAAGGCTATAATTGTGGTACCTGAATGTAATGGAATATTGTTGTTATCAGTCATTTTTCAATCATATCCTATTCTTCATGACTCCATTTGGGGTTTTCTTGGCAAAGATGCTGAAGTGGTTTGCCATTTCCTTCTCCAGCTCATTTTACAGATGAGGAAACTGAGGCAGCCAGGGTTAAGTGACTTGCCCAGGGTCACACAGCTAGTAAGTGTCTGAGGCAGAATTTGAATTTAGGTCTTCCTGACTCTGGGTCCAGCCCTTTACCCACTGCTTCACAATGTAAATGGAAAGAAAAAAAAACCATGAAATTTCAGGCTGTATAATTACAATGACCAAGGTTAACCCCAAAGGGGAAGTGGAGAAAACATACCTCCCTCCATTCTTTGAAGAGGTGAGGGTTGTGGATGTGTAACATCACCTATGCCGTCAGACTCACCTGGGACATCTGTTAGTTTTGTCAGATGCTTTTTCCCTCTTCGTTTTTTATTCTTTGTTATAAAAGATGACCCTCTCCCTGAGGGAGGGAAGAGGGATATGTTTGGAAATTAAGCGATGCATGATTTCTATCCATTTGTTCAGCTTTTATAAACTGAAAAACATAATTCAGGAATGCAGATGTGGTCATTATGGACTTGTAATGTAGCACCAATTAGTATTTTAGACTAACAACTATTGGTAACCTGAACTATGCATGGACATGATAGGGGCAACTGGGCGATATAAGCCAATGGGGTGGGGTTCCTGGGGGTCCAAGGCACTTCCCCGACCCCAACAAAAACAAATCCATGTCTCCCTCCTGGACCTGTGCTGTTGGCAGCTTTCTGGGTGCTGGCTGTGGGGGGATCTTACACCGCCACAGAAGTGGCTAGCTGGATTGTTGAAACAAATGGCGTAGCCAGCAGGATCTGCCTTTAACAGGAAAGCATGGCGTTTTGGGGTGCTGGGTTGGTTGAATGTTTCCCTGTTTTTGGACTGCTCTTTGTACTTGGGGTGGCTATGGTTCTGTGCAGGCTCAGGAGCAACAAAGTCCTGATGGAAGTGCTGTGGGTGGTTTCCCAGGGGAGGACTATGCTGAAAGGGTGAATGTCTTGAGATTATATTGTATATGGAGTTTTGAAACAGGAGTGGAGAATGGCCTTGGAGACTTGGAGAATGGCCTTCCTACAGACTTGGCAGGAGGGGCTGGTGAGGAGAAAGAAGAAGCAGACAGCGGCTGCCGAAATATTGATCCAGACAGAACAGAAGAGTGCCTGCATGGGAACTTTGGAAAGCTGAAAGCCCTGAGCTGCCTTGGAGCTGACTTCGGTGAGAGGATCAAAGTGGTGGAGAATTGCTTACATTCCAGAAGAAGCCAGGTGAGGCCAGCTGGAGTTGGAACCCAGGAGCTTTGAGTCTAGCCCTGGGGCAGGATGGAAACTTTGCAGCAAGATGCTGAGTATGCTTTTTCCCTGCCTTCCCCAGCCAGAGCAGAGAACTTTGAGGTGAGCAAAAAGGTGGAGAATCACCTACATTGCAATTCAGATTCTGGCAGAAGCCAGGAGGGGCCACCCAGAACTAGACAACCAGGAACCCAGGGGCTTGGAATTCAGCCCTGGGGCAAGATGGAAACTTTGCAGCAAGGCACTAAGTCTGCCTTTTTGGTCCCTTCAACATGGGCTGCTTGGGATCCAGGAGGGAGACATGTATTTGTTTTTGTTGGGGTGGGGGAAGTGCCTTGGACCCCCAGGAACCCCACCCCATTGGCTTTTATCGCCCAGTTGCCCCTCAGGATTTGGAACCGGGGGCTGGAACATAATGGAGAGAACAGCTCCCAAAAGAACTTTGTTTGGACTCTTTCTTTGAAATCGGGACTTTGGATGCCTGGTGGAAGCCTGCAATGGCAGTTTGGGGAGGAGACATCCCCAAGAGAACTCTATCTGTTTGTTTGTTTGCTTTAGGACTTTACTAACTAAAGCATGCCTGTGCCTCAGGGTACTGGGGAAAAGCCCACAATGGCAGGGTGATGCTCAAGAAGTACTTTATGAGCTAAAGAGATTAACTTGCTTTGACCTAGGGGTGGACATCTGAATTGTTAACAAATATTTTGGGAATGATTGACTGAAGAGAATATCTTGCTGGGACCTAGGGGTGGGTCATGCTTGTATTGTAAACAAATATTTGGGAATGTCACTGAATGATATGTTTTGCTTTGTTGTTAATATGGTTTAGTTTCCTGTGTAATTGGATCACAATGTATAATGGGTCAAAGTATGTTCTAGGATATCCTAGAACAATGCATGGAGTGTGTTGGTAAGCAAAACGGGCTCCTTAGCACTTAGTTCAACCAAGTGCCCTTGAAGAGTTTGGCTTTTGTTTGCTTTGAGTAATTCAGTATATTTCATTGAGTCTTACTAAGTGCTAAGCCCCAGGTCCAAACCCCTATTAGGTGTAAAACCTATGTGGGTGTGGATTGGCAACTAAGGTGGGGCCCAAGGTGGGGCTAGCTCCAGGGAGGGCCTAGTTTAAGTCTGGGACAGCAAAGGCTTTTAGACCACATGGGTTTAAGTCACCTGTTTGTGACGATTCTAAGTCACGTGAGTGAGTCGCATGTGTGACTCACCCCTCACCCTGAAAAAGATATAAAACCAGGGGTTGGCCTTCTCTTCTTTGGAGCTCTTACCCACAGCAGTGGTGGAGCTCATGACTCTGGGCCAGCCCTTGTTCTGAGCTCCGGGGCTGAACCTAGATGTTGGTAACTATGAATTGTATTGGGTCTGTCTGTTGATGTTTGTAATTTGTTTGTACTTTTCTCTGAAGTTCAGTGTGCTGGTCTTTTCCCCTGAACTAAGTGAATGATATTTGTATGCTGAATTAAAGTAAGTTTGTCAACCCCTTCGCCTTGCTTTCCTTAGTTAAGCAGATCAAAAGAACGTGTGCTGTTGGCAGCTTTCTGGGTGCTGGCTGTGGGTGGATCTTACACCCCCACAGAAGCTGCTAGCTGGATTGTTGAAACAAAATGGAAAGACACAGAGGAATGAATGAATAGTTATCTGTGTGTTTCTTTAGGACGATTAAGTTTCTTGCTTAATACAGTTTTGAAAGTTACATAAGAAAAAAAGGAAATGAAGGTGATATAAAAACAAAAATGTCTATAACAAATTTTAAAGAAAGTAAATTTTACTGGAAAAAGGGTTGTCCATTGGGAGACTTAATGGGGTAGCACATGAGGAGGATTATTGTTGTTCGTCCTTCATTTTCAAAGACGTGAGGAGGAAGTTGGAAAATAAAAGTTGTCCAGCACCAGTCCCTTGGCCTGGAAGAGCCACACAGGTCTCCAACTTTGGTGTTTCGCATCATTCTTCAGGGAGATGCCCCCAGACAGGTCATTACAGTGTGCAAAAAAAGCGGGGGAGGAGAGAGAGAGAGAGTGGGGGGGGGAGGGAGAGGGAGATGGAGAGGGACAACAGAGAGAGACAGAGACAGAGAGAGGAGGAGGAGGAGGAGGAGGACCCTCAGGCTGAGGGGGTTCTTCAGTTTGTTAGGTTTTTTTTTGTTCTAGGACAATGGAAGCTGTCATCCAGCCATTATGTAATGCCAGGTAACCTAGGACAAAAAGTGGTGGCTACTGCCTGTATACTCCTTAAGGATATTAACCTAGACCTTAACCTACCATGGCAGAAGCCAGTTTGGTTGACTTTGCCTCCCTCTTGCATGCCCTCTTCTGAGACACTGACCACTGCCTTCCTATGTGAGAAGCATAAGATATTCTACCCATTACAAGGGGGTTCAAGGTATGAGGGAAAACTTTAGTCAACAAAGTAGGAGGCAAAGTCATCTGCTCAGAAGAGAACTGGAGGTGTTAAGAAGGAAATAAGCATTTATTAAGCACCTACTATGTGCCAGGAACTGCTCTGGGCACTTTCCAAATACGGTCTCGTTTGACCCTGACAAGAACCCTAGTGGGGAAGAGCTGTCATTATTTTCATTTTCCAGTTGAGGAAGCTGAGCACAGGTAGTAAGTGTCTGAGGTCAAATTTGAACTCAGGTCTTCTCTATTCTAGGCCCAACCTTCTATCCACTGCCCCACCTAGGTGTCTACAAAAAGAAAAAAAGCAAATGTTTGGGATAGTCATGGTAGAGAATGTGGGATAGGATCATTTAGAGGAATAAAAAGTACTGCTCTGCACTTTTTGTAGCAGCAAAGACCAAGAAACAAAGTACACGTGTGTGGATCGGGAACGTCCGAATAAATTGTGGTGCCCGAATGTGATAGAATGTCTTTGTTGTTGTTCAGTCACGTCCAACTTTTTGTGACCCTATGGGCCAGACTGTCCATGGGGTTTTCTTGGCAAAGACACCAGAGTAGTTTGCCATTTCCTTCTCCAGTGGCTAAAGTGACTTATCCAGGGTCACACAATTAGTAAGTGTCTGAATTGGGATTTGAACTCAGGTCTTCCTGACTCCAGGCCCAGAGGAGCCACCTAGCTGCCTTCTAGGCAAAGTGAGGTTTCACACAGCTAGTAAGTGTCTGAGGCCACATTCGAACTCATGTCTTTCTAACTACAGACCCAACGCTCCATCTACTGAGCTATCTAGCTGCCGATGAAATATTACAGAAAGAGGCATTGAAGATTTATAAGAACTAATGCAGAGGAAAGTAAGCAGAACTAGGAAAACGGCACAAAACTGGAACAAGGTAAATGGATAGACAGGACGACAACAACTGGGAAAAAAAAAAAAAACAAACCCCAGCATCTTGTATTTCAGGCCTCATAAATACTTGCAAAAGGACCACCATGAAATTCACGTCATCTGATGCACCAACACCTGGACAGCAGTTTCTCAGACTGTCTCCCTCTGGCACACGTGGTCCCTTTCCAGGCAAACCAGGTTGCTATAGTTCTCCAGCATCACATCCCTGTAAAATTCATTCTGAAAAGGGTGCAGGTACCCCTACTAGTCCTGGCTGAAATCCACATCCAATTTCTGATGTGTGCTGGAGCTCAGGAGTCCAGAGGACACTTCTTCCTCCTCAACAATAGCATATATTGGAGGAGGTCAAAGTCCTGAGAAGACAGAGCTTTTTCTGTCAGGGTCTTCTGAGTGGTGCCAAAGTAGCCAAGAGCTCAGGAGGATGCACAAGATTTACATGTGACTGATTTCCAGTACCAGAAGGAGCAAAGAGGAAGGGGCAAAGGGAACTTGGGAAATAATGGTGACCTAAAACCAAAAGATATCAATAATAAATTTTTTAAAATATTTATTTCTATGTATCAGTGAGGGCCTAGTTGAGGCCAAATAACATTCATTTGTAGTGCACCCAGTTAGCACAGTTTAGTGGTTTCTTCTGACAGTTTAGGAATATGAGTGAAAAGAGAAAGTGGGGGTGACCCAGAGTTAAGACATTAACTATAATCCTCCTCCTCCCCTTCAGACAGTTAGGTGGTAAGATGGAGAGAGTGAGGAACCTGGAGTCAGGAAGACCTGAGTTCAAATCAAGCCTCAGACACTTACTATGTGACCCTGGGCAAGTCACTTAACTCTGTTTGCCTCAGTTTCCTCATCTGTCAAATGAGCTGGAGAAGGAAATTACAAACCACTCTAGTATCTTTCCCAGGAAAACCCAAAATGAAGTCACAAAGAGTCAGACATGACTGAAATGACTGAACAACTCCTCCCCTTCACTGCTATACTTCATGAAAGACTACGTATACCCAATGCCTCCGTTTCCTCACTACCCGCTCTCTTCAACCCATTCTGATACCATTTAGAACACATAGTAGGTATTTTAATAATAGTTGTTACATTAATGTTCCAATGACCTCTCTACAGATCCTGACACTGTGAGACATTCTCCATTATTAACTGTTCTCTCCTTCTTTTGTTTTAAAGACACCAAGTACCCACAAGTCTCCTCTTACCTTTCCAAGCCCTCGTTCACTTACCTCTTACTGTAGCTGTCCCTCAAATGCCTGCCTGCCTGCCTTTTCTCTTTCTACACTCTCTTTGAAATCTCCTCTCCTCCAGGGTTTCAATTCCATCCTTTATGCAGATAACTCCCGAATCTTATCCCCAGTCTTCCAGTATTCCCTTTTGAGGTCCAGATTGGCACCTCCAATTGGCTACAGGACATCACCTGAATACCCATCAACACATCAAACTATACACATCCAAAACTAACTATTATCTGTCTCCCTAAATCTGTTCTTCTGACCTTTATTTCTGTCTGTGACATCATTCCTTCCCTCCCATGTTCATAATCTTGGTTTCTTGTACAAAAAGGTGCTTAATATGGATATTGATTTGAATTGAACCAATCACAAAATCCTGTTGCTCCCACCTCCACACCTCTAACATCCATCCCCTTTTCTCTATTCCCACTTTTACCACCCTAGTACTTTATTACCATCTTCCTGGGCTATTTCAATGGCCTCATAATAGATCTTCCCAATACCTCCACTCTCTGAACCCTCCAACTGTACTTCATACTGCTACCAGCATGAAGACAGTGGCTCACACGCAGCAGATTATTTCATCATTGTTTGCTGAATTGACTCTTCACATAATTTACTTATCTGCTAAAAAATCTGAGTCCCTTCTCCCTATTGAGAAAAATTCATATTTTCTGAATTTTTGTTTTGCTTGGCATTTAAGGCCTTCCACAAGCTCACAATGACTCACTTTTTCAGTCCTATATTACTCCCCTCTACCAACCCTATACTCTAGCCAAATTGGTTTATTCTCCGTGTCCACTCATCTATTAAAAAAAAACATGTTCTAGATTCTATCTCCTCCATGCTTTGCCCACACTGTTGTTTATGCCTAGACTATCTTTTCCTCTCTTCTCCACTTGTTGAATTCCTAAACCTTTAGAACCCAACTCAAAAGCTTCATCGTCTGAGCTTTCTTTGATGCCTTCTCAGCTACAATGGTAATGACCTCCCTCCCCAGTCTCACATCACATTTTGCTTTATACCTCTCTAGTACATTCATCACAAATTTTTTTTACTATAGTTATCTGTTTGTGTTTCACACCCCAATTAGACTGTGTAATGGGTTAAATCTGAAATAACTGAGGAAACAAAGAATTGAGCTTCTGAGCATATCGATTTATTAAGTAGTATGTGACAACTGCCTAACAAATTGGGATCAGGCCTCCTCAGTTTGACACTAGACCCTGAATCAGAGAGAGACAGACTTTTATGTATTAAAAGACAATTAACAGGATATAGACCAGGATACAAGATTGGGTAATTTGATTTCTAATTGGAGGAAAGATTAGGGCCTTTCTGAGTTGGGAGGAGAAAAGCAATTGCCTGAAATCAGAAAAAAAAGAGGCCTCCCACTCTCCCCAAGTGTCTGAAATCAATCAAAGGAACATGGAAACAATAACTGATTGATTAGCATGGGGACAGTTTTCAGATAAGACACATGGGTTGCTTGAGATGTATAACTGTTAAGAAAACTCCTTGCATCAGTCTTTGGATCTGAACAGGTTTCTGGTTAACATAACCTAGGTCCTTAGTTAAGGGTCTCTAAGCAACAGGTGCTAATGCATCCTGGGCCATCTCCAGTCATCCTGTTGAATATCAGGCCACTGGACCCAGATGGCTCTGGAGGACAAAGTGAGGCTGGTGACCTTGCATAGCCCTCCCTCACTCAAATCCAAGTCAACTGCAAGTCATGTCATCATTTCCCTGATGTCATGGTCCTCTTCAAGAATGAAGGACAAATACAACCTGTGAGAAGCCTCTTCCCTCCCCTCTCCTCTCCTCCCCTCCCCTCCCCTCCCCTCCCCTCCCCTCCCCTCCCCTCCCCTCCCCTCCCCTCCCCTCTCCTCCCCTCTCCTCCCCTCCCCTCCCCTCCCCTCCCCTCCCCTCCCCTCTCCTCTCCTCTCAGTGCTCTGCCTAAAGGAAGGTACATTTCGATGGCCAAAGGCTGCCTCCTTAACTTTGGGTTTATTGCCTAGATTTGTTTCTCAAAAACCAAGCCTTAAACCCAACTCACTCTGGAGCTCACAGATTGGACAATAGATCCCTGCCCTTTTAGCACAGAGTGAATGCAAATACTAAATAGTAACTGTTTATCTTTTGGGCAGGAACCCTGAGGAACCCTTCCCCTCCCAGTTTGATTTTTTTTTTTTGAGTTTTTGATTAAAGGGGCCATCCCTTGATTAACTTCTTAAAGAGCCCTATTCACTAAATGGGTGTTACCTCACTCAAAGTTGAGAACCTGAAAAGGCTTTAGCCTGAAAGGGCCAGGGTCTCCCAATGCAACCTGAGCCATCTCCAGTCATCCTGGTAAATATCAGGCCACTGGACCCAGATGGCTCTGGAGGACAAAGTGAGGCTGGTGACCTTGCATAGCCCTCCCTCACTCAAATCAAAGTCAACTGCAAGTCATGTCATCATTTCCCTGATGTCATGATCCTCTTCTAGAATGAAGGACAAGCACACAACAACAGGCAACAGATAGAGGTGGTCCAGCTTCCCAGTCATGCAGGCAGGACTAGGTTCATAGAATTCAATCAACTTTTCTCACAATTCCCACACCTGAATAATATTTTCTCACAAGGCAGAAATTGCACTAGACCATAATGGAATAGGAAGGGAATTAAGCTAGCTCCCAGAATTGAGTCACAAAATGGAAACAGTGCACTCGATTCCCTCAATTCTCTCAACTATGAGTTTCATGGGACCCTGGCCACATCTTATCTAAGCTTTGCACCTCCTCCGGTGCTTAGGAACATTGTTGTTCTGCACATAGTCGATATGCTTAACTGATTTTTGTTCAATGAATAACAGCTCACACTTCTAAAGTACTTTAAGGTTTCCAAAGCCCTCTTGTCCTCCCAATAGCCCTGTGAGAACCATAGTAGAATGATCATTAACTCCATTTTATAGAGCAGATTGAGAGAGAACAGCAGTGGCTACACAGCAAAGGTTAAGAGGCTCAGAGAGTGAATGGACCTACAGTCACACAGCTCCTTTCTGTCAGGGATGGGACTTAAGCCTACTCATTCAGAACCTAGTCTGTTGAGTAAGAGGAGTGACCAAGTTAAGAAATCCTGGTTTGTTTGTTTTTTTAAGTGAGGTGTGGCTGACAACAGAGTCAGACTGGTTGTTTTCTCCTGTGGCTCCTTCCTTGACCTTCAAAACAACTTCAGAAATGTTCTGAGCACAGGCAGCATCATGGGAAGTCTCCAAAGGTACCATTTTTAAGGAGGTTCTATCCATTCTGGAATCTCCAAATACCAGTCTTCTGACTTCATAGTCACTCTCCATACTTGTTTACAGATAGGAGCTTGACCGATAGGAATGAATTGAGCAGGTCAGTGAGTTTGAGCCTGGCCAAGCCTGGGGGAAGGGATGGACCTCTGAGGTCTAGTGCCATCCCCAAAGCAGTGTATGGTATCAAATGAATCCATTCAACCCAGACTACCAGGGGTGGTTCTGGTTAAATACACTCTGCGCTGGGAGGTGGGTAGAGGAGTTTGGGGGAGAATGACCTGGGGAGAAGTTTATAGGAAGTGACAGGGAAATTAAGGAACAACCTCAAGGTCCCAACTTGCAAACCATAAACTGCTGTCTGCTGGTTGAATTCAAACTCATTTCAGGGAGTTAGTCAAAAAACATTTATTAAGTGCCTGTTGTATGCCAGGCACCGTGCCAAACAGCCAGGACACAAAGAAAGGCAAAAGGAAAAACAGGTCCCTGCCCTCAAGAAGCCTACCTTCTAATGAAAGAGACAAAATATAAATAACCAGGTACATAGGAGACACAAGCAGAGTAGGGAAAAGGTAATCTCTAGCAACTGGGGGAGGTAGGATAGCAAGGCCACCTACAGAGGGTGGGATGTGTCCTAAGGCAGAGAATTTCACCATGGGCCTGTGCAATACAATTAGAAAGGTGAAGCTGTGGGATAATGTTTGTTTGACATTCAAAAACAAAGTGGCCATGACTTCCAGATTATCTTGACTTGAATTACCGAGAACATTGCTCCTCTCCATTGGTGTGGAAAGAAGACTGATTGCCATCAGTGACAATGGCTTCCCACGTACTTCCCATTCAGACCATAGTGGCCATTCTCATCATGGCTATTATTTTTTTTATCCAGACCTGTGATTTCAGCAGTGTGAGGATGTTCCCATGCAGAAAGGCCCTCCCCCAATGCTGCTCAGCAGCTCATCTGGAATTTATAATCCTGAAGAGCTGCCAGGGCCCTGAGAGGTTAAGTAATTTGCCTACCCATGGGTCACATGGCTGGTATGCATTAGTGTATGCCTTGTACCTACTACTTCTTGATTCCAAGACCAGTCCACCCACTCAACTACAGTCTCACTATTATAAATAATAATAATAATAATAATAATAAATTATCTGGTGCATCCCAATGAATCTAGTTACTATGAGGATTAAAGGGCAGCTCAGTGAAGACGTGGACACAGCACGGGGCCTGAGTACTTGACACACTTACTAGCTGTGTGACCTTGGGCAAGTCACTTAACCCCAATTGTCCTGCCTTCCCCCCTCAAAAAAAAAGGAAGTGAAAATAACATGATTGAATTTCCAAAAAAAAAAAAAAAGAAGAAGAGAGAAAGGGTTAAACAAAAGAGGAGCCACCCAAATGCTGCACTGGTGCCCACAAACTGTTATGAGACCTACAGAAAGGTCTTCAGTAGCTGACCTTTTCAATAATTGAAGAGTTAATAGTGAGGTGGGTAGATCCTCAACAGGGGAATGATGGGAGGTCACAGACAAGAGTTGCACAGAATGAGAAGACCTCAGTGAGTTATGATCTGCCACATAGAAGGAAAATGAATTGAAAAATATGAGAAATCTATATGTATCCTGTTCTTCTGTCTCTGTGCTCTTCACTTTATATTATTTTTTATAAATTTCCCAAAATTCTTTGCAGTATTCCCTTTTGTTATTTTTCATAGTGCAATGATCGACATTCACATAAATCTGTTTAGCTTTCCCCACTGGCTGGACAGCTGGGTCACTTCTAGCTTCTTCCTCCATGAACGCTGTCATCGCTCAGAATGTTTTTGTCCAGACAGGTCTTTTTCCCATCGATAACATGCATAGGTCATTGTCCTGGTAGTGGGATCACTGACTTAAAGGATATGAGATTTTGTAGTTCTTATCGTGATTTCATATTGCTTTACAAAAAGACTGCACCAACTCATAGCTCCACCAGACCAGCAGTAAAATAATATCCCTGTTTTTTCCGGTCCCTTCAACATTGAATTGTGTCATTTAATTTTGTCAGTTTAATTAGCACAAGGTGGTATCTGGGAGCTGATGAAGTTTGTATTTCTCTGATTATTAAAGAGTTTGGATGCCTTTCCAAGTGGTGATCAGTATTTTTTTCCTACTTTTGAGAACTGTTCACTTCCATTGGTCATATTTCTATCTGGGAAAGATGCTTCTCCTTACAAATTTAGGTCTTTCCTTTATAGACTTTGCTTGTCAATGTGACTTTCCACAAATTCTGGAAAGATCATCGGACCTGAGCTCTGGAGGCTAGAGGTAAACCAGGCTCAGAACTAAAGATGAGGAGACAGGGAAGTTACATTCAGGGAACAGGACAGTGTTTTCAATGCCATCAAACTGCTCCCTGGCACCAAAGCCCATCCCTTTAACACTAATACTCTCTCACTGGCGCTGTTACTGGAAGCATGAAAGAAGTCACAACTGTAGATGAGCTAAAGGGGAAAAAAGAGATACTAGGGCAGTTTGAGCAGGCTTGAGGCACCCACCACAATGACCGAGATGCTTCAAAAGCACTCTCAATGGCAGCTAGGTGGCACAATGGATAGAACACTGGGCCACTGGTCAAGAGGGCTATCTATATAATAATAATAGCTAATATTTATGTGATGTTTAATGATTCACAAAGCACTTTGCCAATATTATCTCATTTGATTTTCACAAGCCTGGGAGGTAGGTGCTATTATGATTCCCACTTTATAGATGAGAAAACTGAGGTTTAGACAGATTAACTAACTTGCCCAGACACACAGCTAGTGTCTGAGTCAAGATTTGAACTCAGGTCTTCCTGACTTCAAGGTCAACACTGTATCCCTACAACACCTCGCTGCCAAATGCTTCTATGAGGGGCAAAGTTGTCTAGGAAAATTATGATTATTGGCTCCGTAATATTGTCCTAAAACCAAGCAGGCCTCCAGGCTCCAGTGCTCAGCTGGGGCTGCTCACTACAGAACACACCACCATTCAGTGCAGGGATTATAGACTGTGAGAGATGAGCTTGGCCTTCAATCCAATTTGGCAACCATTACACTTTGGAGGAGCAAGCCTTGGTGATCGTAGCAGATATCGAGGGGCATTGCTGATGGTGACAGCTCTTACCTATCATGGGCAGAGCCTAGGGAACAGCCCCTGGCCATTCACCTCCAAGCAAGGGCTGTATGATCCAGAAAATGAGTCCTATCGTGGTCACCCCCAGCTACACACAGGGCACCTGTATATTATCTGGCAGGATGACAGGGCACATGGAAGCCAGGCAAACAAAATTAAGTGACTTGCCCACAGTCACACAGCTAGTAAGAATCCAAGGAACTCAGGAAGATGAGTTTTCTTGACTCCAGACTTGGCACTATCTACTGTGCCACCTAGCAACCCTGGAGGGATATGACGTGTAGACAAATAAGCATGTTTGAAAGAAGAGTGTGACAGGGAGATCCAAATAAAGTCCTCGAGGGAAGTGTGAAAGAGAGAGCACTTTCAAAGAAGGCTTCCTAACAGACATGGCCCCTCAGCTAAAGAGATGCATCATGGGGACAGCTTGTACAAACATAGGGCAGCAGGGGTCCAGTTTGGCTAAAACAAAGAGCACATGATGGGAAATAAAGGGGAAAAAAGGCTGGAAATCAAGTTGGAAGGCCTGAAATATAAGACCCTAAATAGAGTACAACCTGGGGTACACCTGCCTTGCCCCAGGGAGGATGAGAAGCTTGTCAAAGCATATGGGGAATAGTTCATAAATAACCATACTATCCTACTCAAAATGATCTGTTATGTACATATGCATGGGAAACCCTAGAATTTATATCCTTTCAGACTGAATGGGGGTTATAAAAAAGTTTACTGAAAGTGGGAGGAGGGAAGGGTCTGACATGGAAATGTGTTTTGCATGGCTATACATATATAACCCATATCAAATTACTTGCCTTCTCGATAAGGGAGGAAGAGGAGGGAGACAAATTGGAACTCAAAAAATTTTAAAACAAATATTAAAAATTGTTTTTACATGTAATTGGGGAAAAATAAAATATTGAATACTAAAAAAAGAAAAGTGGGGGTGGGGGGAAAGAAACTGAAAAAGTTTGGGTGCTACAGGTAATGGGGAGAGCTGAAGGTTTCCGAGCAGGAAAGGGACCTAATCAAAGCTGTGCATTGGAAAATTATTTGAGGACTCAATGAAGAATGGATTAGAGAAAAGAGACAGAAAACAAAGGAGGTCAATTAGGAGACTATTGCACTAGTCCAGGAAAGAAGTGATAAAAGCTTTAATAATAATAATAATAGCTAACATTTATATAGTGCTTCAGAGTTTAAAAAACACGGGACAGCTAGGTGGCGCAGTGAGTAGAGCACCGGCCCTGGAGTCAGGAGAGGACCTGAGTTCAAATGCAGCCTCAGACACTTGATGCACTTACTAGTTGCATGACCTTGGGCAAGTCACTTAACCCAATTGCCCTGCCTTCCCCTCTCCAAAAAAAATAAAGAGTTTAAAAAACATTCATTTCACCTGATCCTCACAACCACCCTGGGAAGTAGGTGTGATTGATATCCCCATTTTAGAGATGAAGAAACTGAGTGTTCCCTAACGGGTAGGGTTTTATGATGGGGCTCCAAGAGTCTACTTGCTGAAAACAATTCCAAAGGAATCAAGATAAAACTTGCTACCCACTTCTTCAGAGGACTCAGAGTGCAAATTGAGACAGATTTTTCAGGGCATGGCTAATGCAAGAATGTTTTACTTGACTATACATGTTTGTAACATAGGGTTTTGTTTTTTATTCCTCAGCTGGGGGTGGGAGGGAGGAAGGGGGAGGAAGAAGTGAAAGGGAGAAAATTTAGATATGAAAATGAAATAAAATTTGATTTTTTTTAAGGAGTCTCGCTGTCTTCAAGGGCCAGTGGTCCTCAGGTTTTGGGTTACAAAAGCTGACAACAGTTCTGTAGTCCATGAACTTGACTCAGACATTTGTCCAAAACAGATATTTGACTCTCAGACTCTCGTCCAAAACAGATCCATTCACAAATCCAACTTTATTTTGAGAAGAGCAGACCTGGAGAACCAGACAACAGGGCAACCCCAGGATTCTTCCAAGGTCTCACTCCCCACCACCTCACCCCACCCCCAGCCCTACTCTGACCCTAAAGAGACCAAGCGGCATGTGAGAGATCAGATGCCAGTCCAGCAGTGAGCATGCCCCCAGCTCTCCAAAGTTTATGAATACCAATCATCATTACTGCAATTGACATCCCTGTCTAAACCATAGGGTGTCTGGAGCTCTGGATGAAGGGGCCCAAAGTCTACGGCACCAGAGGCACAAGTGCCCCTTTGAGCCCCAAGGAGCCATCTGTAGACCACTAATAATATTTCTGTGTTCTTCATGGCCACGTTTACTTCATCCTGACTTTCTACTCATTCGGTCTTAGCCCAGCCCCAAGAGGCAGGGATTAATTACTGTATGCATCTGGGAAGCAGATCCAGAAGTCAGGTGGTATGTGCAAACATCCACAGCACTGGAATTCAACCTCAGCCCTGTGGCCTCTCCCAGAGGAGGACAGCTTAGCAGAGAGAACAATAGCAGCCTCAGTGCACCACTCCTCCCCCTCACTGTCTTGGGGGGAGTCAGCTCCCCTCAGCCCGATCCTCACACACTGAGGGCTGCAGTTTACTGTGGATAAAGTCCAGCAGCTTCCCCAACTGCTGCTCCAGCTTCTGATCTTTGCCATGGTTCTCAATGACCCAATCGAATGCTCCATAGTGGTCCAGGCCGCATTCTGATTCAGCATCATCCACTCCTGTGGAAAGAGGCACATGGAGGTCAGGTCACTCACTGCCTCTCCAGAGGTCAACCATAAATACGCTGTCCCAGAGTTAGGGAGGACATCAGAGGCCATCTGGAGCAGCCCATACCTAGACAAGAACACACTCCACAACATTCTCAGTAAGTGGTCATAATAACTGATTAATAATCATATAATGATAATTTACTTAAACATTACTTAGTTAATTTAATCACTAAATTATTGATACTAATTCTCAACAGGTGACCATAATAAAAATAATTGTTGAGATTTCTATTCAAAGACCTACAATGATAGGTAAACCATTGTCACCTAAAGTACTTCATTCCACTTCTGGCCTCCTCTCTAATGGACAGGACTGAAACTTAGAATTGAATCTAGTAATCATCAAATATGGTACTGACTGACTAAGAGACAGAGTGGGCAGCCAGATGGTGCAGTAGATACAGCACTGAGCCTGGAGTCAGGAACGGACTTGAGCTTAAATCTGGCCTCAGACACTTTTTAGCTGTGTGACCCTGGGCAAGTCACTTAACCCTGCTTGCCTCAGTTTCCTCATCTGTAAAATGAGCTGGAGAAGGAAATGGCAAACCACTCCGGGTATCTTTACCAAGAAAACCCCAAATGAGGTCATGAAGTCAGACGTGACTGAACAACAAAAAAGAATAGTGGATTAGTAGAATAGATTAGGTACACAATACACAGTAGTAACTGACCATAGTAGTGTAGTGTTTGATAAGCCCAAAGATCCATTTTGGGGTAAGAAATCAGCATTTGACAAAATAGCTGGGAAAACTGGAATGTAGTTTAGCAGAGACCAACCTTTGACACCATATACCCAGATAAAATCTAAGTGGATAAATGATTTAGACACAGAGGGTGATGTCCTAAGTAAAGTAGAAGAGCCTGGAAAATGTACCTGTCAGATCTGTGGCTAAGGTGAGAATTTAGCTAAACAGGAGATAGAGAGGATTAAGGGAAGTAAAACAGATAATTTGGATCATATGCAATCAAGAAGCTTCTGGACAAACAAAACTAATACAGACAAAAGTAGAAAGGAAATGGGAGGGGTGGATTTTACATCAAGTTTCTCTAATAAAGGCCTCGTTCCTCAAATGTATAGGGAACGAAGACAAATGTATTAAAATGAGAGCCATGCCACAGTTGATAAATGGTCAAAGGATATGAATAGGCAGTTTTTAGAAGAACTAATCAAAGCTATCAATGGTCATATGAAAAAATGCTCTAAATCACTACTGATCAGAGAATTACAAATTAAAATGACTCTAAGATACCACTTCACACCTGTCAGATTGGTTAACATGACAGTAAAGGAAATGACAAATGCTGGAGGGGATGGGGAAAGACAGGGACATTAAAGCCCTGCTAGTGGAGCTGTGAACCAGTCAACCATTCTGGAGAACAATTTGAAACTATGCCTGAAGGGCTATAAAAATATGCATACCCTTTGGCCCAGCAATACCACTACCAGGTCTGGAAAAGGACCTACTTGTATAAATATATTTGTAGCAACTTTTTTTTGTGGTGGCAAAGAGTTAGAAATTGGGGCATGGCTAAACAAGTTGTGGTATATGATTGTGATGGAATACTAGTGTGCTGTAAGAAATGAAGGGGCAGGATGGTTTCAGAAAAACCTCAGAGGACTTATATGAACTGATACAAAGTGAAGTGAGCAGAATTAGAATAGCGTACACAGTAACAGCAATGTTGTTGCAGGGATGATCGACCATAAAAGACACAAGTACTCTGATCAATACAACGATCTGACAATTCCAAAGGACCCATGATGAAAAATGTCGTCCATCTCCAGAGAAAGAAATGATGAATGCTGAAAGCAGAGGCATACTTTTTTAACTTTATTTTTTGTTGTTTTGGTGGAGGGCTTGGGGGACGGGGGACGGGGATCGAGGCAATAGGGGTTAAGTGACTTGCCCAAGGCCACACGGCTAGTATCAAGTGTCTGAGGCCAGATTCAAACTCAGACCCTCCTGACTCCAGGCCTGTGCTCTATCCACTACAACGCCTAGCAGCCCCAACTTACTTTATTTTTATTGAGTTTGCATTTTCTTTTGCAAAATGGCTAGTACGGAAATATGTTTTGCATGACTTCACATGTGTAATCCATATCAAATTGCTTACTTTCTCAAGGAGCGGGGAAGGAGAGGGATGGAGGGAGAGAATTTAAAACTCAAAATTTTTAAAAATAATTGTTAAAAAAGTTTTTTAAATGTAATTGGGAAATATCTATGAAATAAATAAAAATAATTTTAAAAGAAAGAACTAAATTGAATCCAGTATCTTGGCCTAATCTGGCCTGTGAACAGAGCCTAGTCCCTTCTCTTTGTCCTGCACTGTCTTGCCCTCTCTGCCAAGAAAGAATCCCATCACCTGAACCACCACAGCACCTCCATACCTCCTCTGCAGAACCACTGGCAAATCTGGCAAACTGACTAGTCAATTTCCCACTCCCTTCCGAGTGATCTGCTTTGTCATTGGCCCAAACTGTAGGACCCTTGCCTCTGCTTTCCATTCCTCACTGATAACAGCACGTCATAGTGGCCAGGGCCGTTAAAACATACCAGTCTCCACTCCAGTCCATCCTCTGCTCAACTGTCAAAATGATCTTCTTACTTACCATGTCTATCTATGTCTGTCAGTCTGTCTCTCTTCTCTCTCTCTCTCTCTCTCTCTCTCTCACACACACACACACACACACATCCATCCATTACCTCTAGGATCAAATATAAAATTCCTCCAGCATTCATATCTCTTCATAATCTCCCCATGTACACAAACCTTTCCAGTCTGCTTTACCTTATACCCCGCCCCCCATTCTCTGTAATCCAATGACAATGGTCTCTGTTGTTCCTCTATTTCCCAACTCCAGGTATTTTCCCTGGCTGTCCCCTATGCCTGCAATGCTCTCTCTCCTCATCTCCACCTCCTGACTTCCCAGGCTTCCTTCAAGCACCAGCTGGTTAAATTCTACCTTCTACAGAAAGCCTTTCCCAGCCCTCTTTAATCTTAGAGCCATCCCTCTGAAACTACCCCCAATTTATCTTTCTATATCTTGTTTATACATTAGTTGTTTGCATGTTGTCTCCCCTGTTGGATTGTGAGCTCCTTGAGAGCAGGGACTGTCTTTTGCCTTTCTTCATAAGCCCAGAGCTTACCATAGGCCCTGGCACATAGTAGGTGCTTAACGTTTATCAACTGTTCCTTGACTGACTAATCTAAAATATCACTTTTTGGCATGAGGTTTTTGTATGAGATTCTCTGTGCCAAATTTCCCTGCCTCACTCTGGTCTGGGATGATATTAAAAAGTGTTGGCCTTGCCTGGGCAAAGAGGAGCTGCTGGAGAGAGAAAGAGGTTCAAAAGTGATCTGGGTGATGGGGATGATAGCCTAAGATTTAAACATGCCATACACAATCCATGAGATGAAAAAACAAGACTTAATTCTGGGTAGACTTAGAATGCTGAGGGAAACAGCCAGAGCTCCCTTTCTATCAATCATAGGATTTAGAGCTAGAAGGGACTCAACCTCCTCCCTTCACCCTCAGGTAAACTGAGGCCCAGGGATATTAAGAAACTAAAGGTACGTCAGAATTGCTTCTCTGTATCCAAACCTTGTCACAAACAGAAACTCATTTTAAAAAATACACATGAAAACTAGAAACTCATTCCTACAATGTATGAAGAGGTTACACGGTATCAGTTAGTGGTGTTACAAAGTTGGCAAGAAGAAGCATTACAGTAAGCAAACATGCACCATCAGAGAACACTGGATTTACAAACAATAACATACGAACATGGTTTTTGTGTCAGTGTCAAAGTGATACCTACATCTATCTCTTCTGCTGTAATCCTCATCTAATAAAGATACTTTTAATAAAAATTTGCATATTTTCAAAATCCACTGACAACCCAAGCATTGTATAAATTGGGGTCTTAGATTCTAGAGAGCAATTTAGAACTATGCCCATAGAGCTATTAAACCTTGACCCAGCAATACCACTACTACGTCTGTATCCCAAAGAGATAAAAAGCAAAAAGGAAAAGGACCTACATGTACAAAAATATTCATAGCAGCTCTTCTTCTGGTGGCAAAGAATTGGAAATTGAAGGGATGCCCCTCAATTGGGGAATGGCTGAACAAGTTGTAGTATATGATTGTGATGGAATACTATGGTACTATAAGAAACAATGAGCAGGATGCTCTCAGAAAAACCCGGAAAGACTTATATGAACCGATGCAACATGAAATAAGCAGAACCAGAACATTATTATATGATGATCAACTGTGAATGACTTAGCTATTCTCAGCAATACAATGATCCAAGAGAATTCCAAAGGACTTATGGTGAAAAACACTATCCCCCTCCTGACAAAGGTTTGATAAGAGTCCGAATGCAGATCAAAGCATACTTTGTCTTACTTTCTTTATTTTTCTTGGAGTATTTGGGGGGAGGGGGTGTTTTCTTTCATAACATGACTAATATGCACATATATTACCTATGTCAAATTGCTTGCCTTCTCAATGAGAGGCAAGGTGGGGAAGGAGTGGCAGAATTTGGAACTCATGATTTTAAAAAACAAATGCTAAAAATTGTTTTTACATGTAATTGGGGGGAAATAAAATATTAAATATTAAAGAAAAGAAAAAAACAGTAAACAAAATAAAATAAAAAATTGGGAGGTCTTAGAACAACAACTCATTTAAATAGCTTACAGAGATAACCCTTTCAGGACTACAAACCAACTTCCTAGCTTAATCAAAGAAATTCAACTTTAACCAAAAACTCCCTTTGATATGGCTAAGTCAACCAATCAAAATAGCTCTATAGGACAACTCTTTGGTGTACAGCACTGTGGTAGATGCTGAGGGAGATATAAAGTTAAACAGACATTCCTTGTCCTCATGGAACTTACAGTCTAATATGGGCTAAAAGGCTAAAACCTGCATTTTGCCTGAGTGATCTACAATGTTACACAGACAACCATAATACAAAATAGTTTATGCAATTTAAGAGGAAAGGGTATTACTGATGAAGGACACGTCAGGACATCTTCATGGAAGAGAGGAAATCTGAGTAAGACCTGAAAGCAGAAGTTCTTAACCTTTCTGTGTGTCATGGATTTCTTCTTAGAAAAATGACTTTAAATGCATAAAATAAAATACTTAGAAATACAAAGAAAACCAATTACGTTGAAATGAAAGATCTAATTTTTTTCCCCATCCAAGTTCACAGACCCCCTGAAATCTATCCTATAAACATGAAATCTGTTTTATAAATTGAGGTTTTAGGACAACAAATCAAATTTATGTTGATCTTTCAAGCCTACAAGACAATTTCCTCAGTTAATCAAAGAAATTTAACTTTGACCGAAAACCCCCTCTGGCATGGATAAGTCAACCAATCAAAACATATTTGCCCAGTTACTTTGGGCAGAACACTTAATCGTAGGTTAAGAATTCCTGCTTTAAAGGCTAGGTAGAAATTTAACGAGCAGAATGAGAAAGGGAAGACATTCCAGCCCTAGAGAACACCATGAACAGAGACATGGCGGGAGGTTGGGGGACCCAGAGTATGCTCACAAAGCAGATATGGATTTGACTGAAGAGTCCATTTCTTGGTTCTGGGCATGTTCTCTTGCTCTCTCCCATGCCCAGAACACTGTCCTTTCTCAGCTCCAACTATTGGACTTCCTTTAAGTCTCAATTAAAATCCCACCTTCTGCAGGAAACCTTTCCCAACCCCTCTTAATTCCAGTTTTAATTATTTCTCATTTATCCTGGATATAGTTTGCTTTGTATAGATTTGTTTGATGATGTCTCCCCAATTAGACTATAAGCTCCTTGAGGGCAGAGACTGATTTTTGCCTCTTTTTATATCCCAAGCTTAGCAGAGTACCTGGCACATAGTAGGTGCTTAATAAATGTTCACCAAATTGTACTGAATTGAAGAGTAGTTTGTAAAAGGAATTAACACAAAGCAAGGTTGGAAAGCTACAGAGGCAAAGGACTGTTGAAGGTCTTGAATGCTAGGGTGAGTAGATGGAACTTCACCTGGGAAGCAAGAAGGAGCCATGGAAGACTTCTGAGCAAAGGAGTAGCATGATAAATCTGTACATGGGAAAGATGGTGTTAACAGTGATAAGAAGTATGGACTGAAGGAGGGAAAGAGTGAAAGTGAGAAGACCTACTAGGAAGCTCCAGCTCGTTAAGAGGACAAGGGCATATAAAGGTTAAGCACAAACAAGCAGAAGTGTGCAGAGTAATCTGGATCTAAGGCAGAATCCAAACACTTTGGGGCTGGTGTCTTCCCGAAAGCACACAGTCTGCCCAGGGTGGCTAGTGCACCATCCTACC
Source organism: Trichosurus vulpecula (assembly GCF_011100635.1). NCBI lineage: Eukaryota > Metazoa > Chordata > Mammalia > Diprotodontia > Phalangeridae > Trichosurus > Trichosurus vulpecula. The sequence goes on along the minus strand of NC_050576.1, from coordinate 162,591,203 downwards.
CAGAGGCAGGGAAAGAGGAGACAGGAGTAGGCACAGAATGTGAATAAATTCCTATCCTACCCCAAACAACCACCACCACCAGTAACTGTCATTTCCTTTCGGGAGACGCAATAGAAGCAACAAAATCCTTTCCAATCAATCAATAAATATTTATTAAGCACCTACCATATACCAGGCACTGTGCTAAGTGCTGGAGATACAAAAAGTCAAAAGATAGTCCCTACCCCTGAGGACCTTACAAGCAAACAAATATACACAAAGCAAGCTATATACAGGATAGATAGGAAATAATTAACAGGGGGATGGCTTCCTGCAGAAGGTGAGATTTTAGTTAGGATTTAAAAGAAGTCAAGGAGAGAAGAAAAAAAGAAGAGGTCAGGGAGGTCAGTAGGTATAGCAGGGAAGGCAGAGCATTCTAGGTGGGGTGGGAGGGGAGGGACCAGCCAGAGAGAATGTCTGGAGGCGAGAGATGGAGTAGCTTGCTTGAGGAACAGCCAGGAGGCCAGTGTCACTTGCACTCAGCCTTCGAGGTAGCCATGCATGGTGTGACAGAAAAAGCACTGAATTTGGACCCTGAAAATCTAAGTTCAGGCCTTGGTTCTCCCATTTACCAGCTGTGTGATCATGAGTGAGAAAGGCCTCCAGAGGTGGACCTTCTGAGCACAGGTTGGGCAGTCATGGACAAACTGCTATCTGTACCATTGGAGGGACCTCCCAAATCCATGAAATCACACAATGACTTAAGTATTTGAGTAACAAAGAGCAAGCTATCTCCCCTCTGTGGGCTGCAGCTTCTTCATCAGTAAAACGAGGGTACTACGGCCTGCATCATCTAACTCAGCTGGCTGTTGTGAGGGAAGTGTTTGGAGAACTCCAAAGTGCTGTGTAAACGCAGACTGAAATTACTCTGAGAGACATGATACCCATGCCATGCTAGGAGGCCAAGCCTCTGCCTCGCGAAGGAGACGATGCCCTGTGCCTCTTTAGGTCTGCTGGCTAGGACTTCAAAAAAAAATTGGGGCAAAGCTCACCTGCTGTGAACACCCAGCCCCGCTGTCGCCGGCTTTCCTCTGATGCCACCACCCGGACCAGCTGGGTCACATCACCAAAGGAGGACTGGAACCAATGAATATCTGACACCCGCCGAGCATCGCTCACCAGCTGCAAGAAAGAACGCACAGTCAGAAAACCCCCAGGCCTGGCATGTGTGCGATACTGGATTTGCGGGGGAGAGAGAAAGAGAACGGAACGCAAAAAGAACTGAAAGCCATAGTCCCTCCTCGCCCCCCACCCAAAGTAGACAATCTAGACAGGGAGTCAGAGCCTCCAACGTGTCTACAGACACCCTTTAAAGCAATATGCCTGCCAACCTTCTAATCTTAGATGCTCAAGTTGAAATGCCACCTTAAACTCTAACAGGGGTGACAAAAAATCAAACTATATACAGGATAAATGGGGAAAAAGTGACGGAAGGAAGGCACAAGAATTAAGAGGGACTAGCAAAGGCTTCTTGTAGAAGGTGGGATTTAAAAGAAGCCAGGAAGGTCAGTAGGTGTAGCAGAGAAGGGAGAGCATTCCAGGCATGGAGGTCCTCCAGAAAAATTGCCTGGAGCCAGGAGGTGGAGTGTCTTGTTCATGGAACAGTCAGGAAGTCAGTGCCACTGGCACTCTGAGCCTTTGAGGCAGCCCTGCACGGTATGGCAGAAAAAGCATTAGATGATTTCTCCCATTTACCAACTATGGGATCATGAGTGAGGAAGGCCTCCAGGGGTAGAGCGGACCTTCTGACTATCCCCAGCCTGAAGCCATTTTTTCCTTCCAGGGTCACAGGATATCTACAATTTAATTTTACAGACAAAAAGACTGAGGCCTGGGGAGGGCAGGTGAATTGCCCAAGGCCAGCAATAGTAGATTCAAACCCAGATTCAAGCCCTGGCTTCAAAGCCAGTGTCCTTTCGACTACACTAGGAATAAAAGATTAAAATTGATGAGAATTTAAATGCACCAAGTCATTAGTCACTACACAATGCCAAGTTCCCTCTCCCCTGCAAGGCTGAAAGCTTTGTTGACAAGCTTTTCCACCCTGGTGTCCCACAAATACACTTCATTAATCAACGCCAGTAGCCAGCAGGAGTGAACTGCAGCCCCAGAGATGATGGTTATGAGCATTAACTAACCACTCGGGGGCGACAACAAGTTTCTTGCCAGTAAAAGATTCTGGTACTTTTGAAGACCTGTTTCTTCAACAAAAAATGCTACTCTGGTTTTCTCCTAGTCTTGACATTTTTCCACTCAGCAATAACTAATATGAAAAGGCAATCGAGAACCTCCAGCCTAGAACATTCGCATGGCAGTCATGCCCAGTAATTCTGACTCCTAGCTAGGATCCTAGATCTAGGGGCTAGAAGGAACCCCAACCCCATCATTTCACAAATGAAGACAATGATGGCCAGAGAGGTCAAGGGAACTCAATTAAGGATCAGGAGTAGGATTTAAACCCCTATCCTCTGTCTTTGGAGCCAGCCCTTTCTACACTCCCATACTGCCAATCTCTGAACCTGGCCCCTGACCCCTGGCCCTGCAAACTCCAGCTGGCCCCCCTAGTCAGCAGGACCATGCTGGTCTCACCTTGTGCCAGTGGCTCCAACTCCACATGTGGGACCAGCTCCTGGATGAGGGTGTGGCCCCTGCCTCTCCCTGGGAAGAGTCTAATCTCTTGTACTAAAAAGAGAGCTCACACTATGGAGGTTGTTGTGCTTGTCCTCTGTTCTTAAAGAGGACCACGGCATCAGGGAAATGATAACATGACTTGCTGTTGACTTTGATTTGAGTGAGAGAGGGCTGTGCAAGGTTACCAGCCCTCACTTTGTCCTCCAGAGCCATCTGGGTCCAGTGGCCTGATGTACACCAGGACAACTGGAGATGGCCCAGGATGCATTAGAGACCCCAGTCCTTTTAGGCTAAGGTCTTTTCAGTTCTCACTTTGAGTGAGATAACACCTGTTCAATGAATAGGCCTCTTCAAGAAATTAATCAAGGGATGGCCCCTTTAATCAAAACTCAAAAAAAGAAAAAAAAATCAAACTGGGAAGGGAAGACTCTCAGGCTTCCTGGCCAAAAGAGAAACAGTTACTATGCAGTGTTTACTATGGAAGCAGTGAGGCCCCAAAGGAAGCCAGGGGGCAGAGGCAAGGAAGGACAGCATTCCTGGGGTGGGGGACAGCCAGAGCAAAGGAACAAAGTCAGAAGATCATGGCACACATGAGAACATCAAGACCAGTCTAGCTGGATCACAGAATTCATGCAGGGGGGTAAAGCGTTGAACTGGAAAGGTAGGAAGGGGCCAAGTGGTGAAAGGCATTAAATGCCAAACTGATCCTAAAGGTAAAAGGGGGCTAATGAAGTTTATGACATCCTGAGGTCAAGAGGTGGGGAAGGATGATGCAGTCAGACCTGGGCTTTAGGGAAATCCCCTTGGCAGCTAAGTAGAAGATGGACTGACGTAAGAGAGCCTGAGAAAAGAGACCAGACAGAAGGCTGTTATCCAGGTGTGAGGAGGCCCTGAACCAAGGCGTAACCACAGGAGTGGAGAGAAGAAAGAGCATGCTTAAAATGGATGGTGTGAAAAGGGAAACGAGATCTGACTAGAGACTGGGTATGTGAGGTGAGTGAAGAACCGAAGATGACACCCAGGTCATGAGCCCGGGTGACTGGATGGCAGTGCCTTCAACAGGAAAATTGGGAGGGGGAGTTTGGGGGGAAAACATGGACTCTGTTTTGGACTTGTTGAACATGAAATGCCTACGGCATATCCAGTTCAAGACGTCCAAAATGCAAACGGCTATGAGAGACTGGAGCTTGAGAGATTAAAGACCACAAACAGACCTGGCAATCATCCACATGGAGATAACAGAACCCATGGGAACTGATGAAATCACCAAGTGAGAGACCATAGAGAGGAAAGGGGACCCAGGACAGAGCCTCGGGGGACTCCAGAGTCAGTTAAATGACGATCCAGCAAAGGAGACTGAGGAGAGGTCAGAGGGTTAAGAGGAGAACCAAGAGAGAGTAGTATCACAGAAACCCAGAGAGGAGAGATTATCCCAGAAGAGCATGATCAAGTGGACCAGAACCAGCCTCTAACCCGTGGGTGGCCAGAGATGAACAGAGCAGGCTAGGGACAGGAGAGCCGGGAATCAAACAAGTTTAATTTCAAAGTGAGGGGAAAAGGCTTGTAAGCAAGAACACAAGTGCCGGGGCCCCGCCGTTAGTGGAGGTAGTGTGGGGAGATCTCCATACTTATACCAACGGTTGTGAAGGAGCTACAGCCCTGACAATGAGGGGTAACAGCAACAAGGTGACAAGCTTGATTCATAGCAGGATTTCATGACCGAAACATGGGTACTGCAGGTACTACAGCACAGAGACCACCTGATGCTAGCATGAAACAATTCTGGAATTTTGCTGGGGCTGAGATCATCCAGAGAGTGAGTGCCAAGGACTGTGGTTATGCCAAGCTCAGGGCACGGCTTGCTTACTGGGCCTTAGCTCTGGCAAATAGGGTGTCTCCTCATATCTTGACAATAGTTTCAAGTTTAAGAAGAAGGATGATTAAGAAAAGATCATTAGACTTAGCAGTTAAGAGATCACTGGAACTTCAGAGAAGGCAGTTTCAGTCAAATGAAGTCAGAAGTCAGATTGCAGAGGGGTTGGCAGTGAGAGAGAAGACAGGAAGTGAAGGTCCCGAGGGGCCACAAGGAACAAGCTTTTCTTCTTCCACGTGAACATCCTTTCTCTCCTCTCCAGAAGAAGCCTCCCTAGGTCAGCTGATCTTCCTAAGATACGGTCTTTAGTTCCTTCCCCATACCAATCCTTCTCCTTGGGACATTTTCCAGTGTCATTCCTGAAACATGCCCAGAACTGAGCACAATACTCCAGACATGATCTGAACAAGGAGGAGACACGTGGTACATGTGCCTTATCCTACGTTAGACTGGAAGCTCCATGAGGACAGGGAATGTCTTATTTAACTGTACATCTCCCCTAGCATCTAACACAATGCTCTGCACCAGAGAGTTGTTTAATAAATGGTATTTGGTTGGTTGATTTGTCCATGAGAGAGGGAATTTTGGGCAAAATTAAATATCCTTGAAAAATTGAGAAAATTTCTTTGTAGGTTTTGAAGAGCCATGTAAATATGAGTTTTCTTATACTTTACTCCCCCTCTCAGAGAGAGGATCTTTCTCCTTTGCCAAGGCAAACCCCAATTTGTGTACCCTTGATCTTATTCTGTCATCAACCCATTATCATCCTCACTCTCTCCCTGTCTTCATCCCCTCCCCATCTACTGGCTCTTTCTCTGCTGCCTACAAATGCACCCGGGTCTTCCCCATCCTTAAAAAGCTTTCACTTGAACAGACCATCCCCTGGAGATGTCATCATCCTATATTCTCTCTTCCCTTTCTCAGATAAACTCCCTTAGTTTAGTATTAGTCAGCACATCTAGAAAATTCATTTTTAGAGGACGGAGTACAACAAAAATCAGCATGGTGTGTATAATAGAGAGCCAGCCTCCAAGTCAGGACAGATCTGGGTTCAAGTCCTGCTCCTGACATGTCCTGGCTACATGAACCTGGACAAATCACAGAAACTTCTCCGTGCCTCAGTCAGTTCCCCAAGATTACAGGGCATGTGTCAATCTACCCAACTGCCCTGGTACAAGCAGTTTCTTCGTTGAAAGTTCCCTGTGCCAATGAAATAATCCACACCCCCCCCCCAAAAAAGAACTGAATTTACAGAACAGAAAACTAACCATTATAACACAGAACCGTTTTTTTGGTTGTTTTTTTTTTTTCAAAAGTCAGGACCTAAGGCCCACAAATTAGGCAAGACCTGGGACCTTAAAGTACAAACATGGTACAGCAGCAAAAGAACACTGACTCTGGAGTCAGAGGACACAGGTTCAAATCCTGCCTCCACAATTTAGCAGACGTGTAACTGTGAAAGTTGTTTCACCTCCCTGTCCCTCAGTGTCCTTTTATGGTAAAAGAGAAGGTTGGACGAGACGGCCTCTGAGGGCCCTGCAAGTTCGTGATCTACGATCCTATAATCTGTTCTCAACTCTGTCCCCAGCCCACGTTGTCTTCCCTGATGTCTCTGCTCAGCTGAAAGAGAAGCGTCCAACAGTGGATAAAGCACAAGTCTTGGGTTCAAGTGTCCAGCCTCAGACGCTGACTAGTTCTGTGACCCTGGGGGTGTTTATGGTCAACTGGGGCCTTGAAGTGGGTTTCATGAATAGTCTAAGCAGAACTGTGCCCCATCACTCATGTAGACTCTGTTCACCCTCATCTGGGTAAAAGTGTCTGGCCCCAGATGGGCCCCACTCCCGAGTACTGCATCTGGAACAAAGGATTCTGTAAAGAGAGAACTAACAGAATCTAATTTTAAAAAATAAACCTTTAGGGGCGGAGCCAAGATGGCAGCTGGTAAGCACGGACTAGAGTGAGCTCCGTACCCGAGTCCCTCCAAAAACCTATAAAAATGGCTCTGAACCAATTCTAGAACGGCAGAACCCACAGAACAGCAGAGGGAAGCAGGGCTCCAGCCCAGGACAGCCCGGATGGTCTCTGGGTGAGCCCTATTCCACACGGAGCTGGGAGCTGGGAGCTGGGAGCTGGGAATGGAGTGGAGCAGAGCCCAGCCTGAGCGGCGTGGACGATCCAGACCAGAAGCCGGGCGGAGGGGGCCCTAGCGCCCTGAATACGTGAGCAGTTACCAGACCCCTCGACCCACAAACACCAAAGACTGCGGAGAAGGTTAGTGGGAAAAGCTGCGGGAGTGGAAGGAGTTCGCGGTTCGGCTTCCAGCCCCGGGGGCAGGGGAGGTGGGGCAGCTACAGCTGTTGTTACTTCCGGCTCGAGGCCCACCTGGTGGGGGGAATTAAGTGGCGGATCACAGCAGGGGTGCACAGCCTGCTGAAGATCTGAGCCCAGTCTGGACTGGGGGTCCTTGGGGAAGGAGGAGTGCGGCTCTGACAGAGCTGGCACCTCCCCCCCAAACGTAGAACATAGAACTCTGTAATCTACAAGCAGTCATACCCCACTGAAAAACTCAAGGGTCAAGTTAGTTGGTTGGGAATACGGCCAGGACGCGAAAACGCGCCCAGATTCAGTCTCAGACTTTGGATTCTTTCTTTGGTGACAAAGAAGACCAAAACATACAGCCTAAAGAAGACAGCAAAGTCATAGAGCCTACAACCAAAGCCTCCAAGAAAAACATGAACTGGCCCCAGACCATAGAAGAACTCAAAAAGGATTTGGAAAAGCAAGTTAGAGAAGTAGAGGAAAAATTGGGAAGAGAAATAAGAAGGATGCGAGAAAACCATGAAAAACAAGTCAATGACTTGCTAAAGGAGACCCAAAAAAATACTGAAAAATACACTGAAGAAAACAACACCTTACAAAATAGACTAACTCAAATGGCAAAAGAGCTCCAAAAAGCCAATGAGGAGAAGAATTCCTTGAAAGGCAGAATTAGCCAAATGGAAAAGGAGGTCCAAAAGACCACTGAAGAAAACACTACTTTAAAAATTAGATTGGAGCAAGTGGAAGCTAGTGACTTTATGAGAAATCAGGATATTATAAAACAGAACCAGAGGAATGAAAAAATGGAAGACAATGTGAAATATCTCCTTGGAAAAACCACTGACCTGGAAAATAGATCCAGGAGAGATAATTTAAAAATTATTGGACTACCTGAAAGCCATGATCAAAAAAAGAGCCTAGATAATTAAAAGAGCCTAGGAAATTATCAAGGAGAACTGCCCTGATATTCTAGAGCCACAGGGCAAAATAGAAATTGAAAGAATCCATCGATCGCCTCCTCAAATAGATCCCAAAAAGAAATCTCCTAGGAATATTGTTGCCAAATTCCAGAGCTCCCAGATCAAGGAGAAAATACTGCAAGCAGCCAGAAAGAAACAATTTGAATATTGTGGAAACCCAATCAGAATAACCCAAGACCTGGCAGCTTCTACATTAAGAGATCGAAGGGCTTGGAATGCGATATTCCGGAGGTCAATGGAGCTAGGATTAAAACCTAGAATCACCTACCCAGCAAAACTGAGTATCATGTTCCAAGGCAAAATATGGACTTTCAATAAAATGGAGGACTTTCAAGCTTTCTCAGTGAAAAGACCAGAACTGAATAGAAAATTTGACTTTCAAACACAAGAATCAAGAGAAGCATGAAAAGGTAATCAAGAAACGGAAATTGCAAGGGACTTACTAAAGTTGAACTGTTTTGTTTACATTCCTACATGGAAAGATGATGAGTATGATTCATGAGACCTCAGTATTAGGGTAGTTGAAGGGAATATGCATATATATATATGCATATATATGTTTATGTATATATATAAGTGAATGTGTATGTATGCATGTATCTATGTGTATATGTATGTATGTGTATATATATATATATATATATGTAAAAGAAAGAGAGCAGACACAGGGTGAGTTGAGGATGAAGGGAAGATAGCTAAAAGAAATAAAATGAAATTAAGGGATGAGAGAGTAACTTACTGAGAGAGGGAGATAGGGAGAGATAGAATGGGGTGGATTATCTCCCATAAAGGTGGCAAGAGGAAGCAGTTCTAGGAGAGGAGGGGAGTGGGCAGGTGAGGGGGGAATGAGTGAACCTTGCTCTCATCAGATTTGGCCTGAGGGGGAATACCATACATACTCAGTTGGGTATCTTACCCCACAGGAAAGAAAAGGGAGGAAGATAAAAAAAAAAATAAAAGGGGGGGGGATGATGGAGTGGAGGGCAGATGGGGGTGGAGGTAATCAAAACAAACACTTTGGAAAGGGGACAGGGTCAAGGAAGAAAATTCAATAAAGCGGGATAGGTTGGGAAGGAGCAAAATGTAGTTAGCCTTTCACAACATGAATATTGTGGAAGGGTTATACATAATAATACATGTGTGGCCTAGGTTGAATTGCTCAACTTCTTAGGGAGGGTGGGTGGGAAGGGAAGAGGGAAGGGAATTTGGAACTCAAAGTTTTAAAATCAGATGTTCAAAAACAAAAAAAGTTTTTGTATGCAACTAAAAAATAAGATACACAGGCAATGGGGCGTAGAAATTTATCTTGCCCTACAAGAAAGGAAGGGAAAAGGGGATGAGAGGGGAGGGGGGAGATAGAGGGGAGGGCTGACTGGGGAACAGGGCAACCAGAATATACGCCATCTTGGAGTGGGGGGGGAGGGCAGAAATGGGGAGAAAATTTGTAATTCAAACTGTTGTGAAAATCAATGCTGAAAACCAAATATGTTAAATAAATAAATTGCATTAAAAAAAAAAAAAAGAAAAAAAAATAAACCTTTAAAAAAAACTTAACCTCACTTAACCTCTCTCAGTGTCAATTAAAAAGGGGCTCACAGTAGCTCCCACCTCCCAGGGCTGTGGTGAGGATCCCGTGAAATGACTTATGTAAACGGCTTTGGAAACCTTATGGAAATGGCCAGCTATTACAATTCAGACTAGTCACTGGAAGGACTGGAGCTGAAGCTTAAATACTTTGGCTACAGAGTGAGAAGACAGGAGTCAGGAAAAGACCTGGAGGTTGGGAAAGCTTAAAGGCAAACAGAGAAGGGGAGGACAGAGGTGGAAGTGGATGGATGGTGTCATGGAAACAACGAACACAAGCTTGGACAGACTTGGAGAGATGGCGGGGGATAGAAGGGCCTGGCGTGCTATGGCCCATGGGGGTCATAGATAACACTTATCATCATCATCTACCTGAGTTTGAATCCTGCCTCAGACGCTTACTTGCTGGGTGACCCTGAGCAAGTCAATGAATATCTGCCTTGGTTTTCCTCGTCTGTAAAATGGGGATAATAACTGTACCTCCCTCATAGGGTAGTTGTGAGAATCAAATGAAATGACACAAGTAAAGCACCCTGCAAACCTTAAAGCCCCACATAAATGCTAATTATCATTATTATTATTAGACTGTGAGCTCCTCACCAACAGGAACCATGTCTCATACTCCTGAGCACAGGGCTGGGTGGGCAGTGACACAGCAGGTGCTCAGTGAATCCCTCCAGAGAGCTAACTCTGTGTGTGTGTGTGTGTGTGTGTGTGTGTGTGTGTGGTTCTCCTGGGTCCTGGCACTGTAGAAAGTACATGAGCAGGAAGGGAAGAGGGGTCCAGAGGAAGGAAGAGAAACAGTTTCTGCCTCAGAAGGGATGGGCTACTTTCAGCCACATTCTGCACTCCAGGGAGGGGAAGGGAGGCAGAAGGGGAAGGAGGAAGGGGCCAAGGCTGGGTCTGCAAGCCCCAAAGAACCTGCTGAAAAACTGCTTTCGCAATCACCCTCACCCAGACAGGCTGGCGGACCCCCTCCACAATCTTCCTGCAGAAGAAGCCTGGGTCCGCCTTCCTTTTCTCCTCTCCCCAGCGGATCATGTCCTGCCGAAAGGCCTCTTTGTAGCTGCTGGCATCAAGGAGTCGCTGGAAGTCCAGTCCATGTTCCTGTTCAAAACATGTCAAAAAGCATTCACTGTGTGACCCCCCAAGAGGCCACTCCACCTCCTGGGGCTCAGCTGTAATGAAGGGTGATCATTCCTATCTCCTCCATTTCCATTTGCCTGGGGACTACATTATGTGAATTAAACACATACACTGTGTGATCAATCTTCCCCAATTATTCTGAAAATAAGTTTCCCTCCCCTGAACACAGGGCCAGGCCTCAGCGAAACATCAGAATGGGAAAAGTTCATGTTTGGGGCCTTCCCTAATCTTGAAGCCCCCCAGCTCCTTCCTAAGGTGCTGCTATTCTTCGAGGATTCTTGTATTTTAACATGGACTATGTGAAGACGGAAAGCCTTCCAAAGTTATTTTATAAGTCACTGAGGCTCGAAACAGCTAAATGCTTTAGGATCAGGAGAATTAATCTGGAGCTTGAAGGCCCCTGAGAGGTCAGCTAGTCCAACTCCATTTTAAAGATGAGGAATCTGAGCCACGGAGGTTAAGTGACTTGCCTAGCATACACGCCATGATCATCAGTGGCAAAATTTGAATCCAGGTCCTCGGCCTCTAGAGTGGGTGCCCATCCTACCATATTACACTTGCGCAGGGATGCACGGAAAGTAATCACCAGGACTCGCATCAAGACTCTGGCGATGCCCTTTCCTTGGGACTGCTAAATCCAGGTGTGTACTCATCAGACCACCTCTGGAGTCTAGGTCCCATTCCAGAGGGACATTTTAAAAGGCGAACTGATGAACTGAGGCACATGTGAAAGGACAACAGAACCAGTGAAGGTCTAGAAATCATGTCATGTGAGGAGCTGAAGGGCTGGATTTGAGCCTGGCTCTGGCCCTAAGTCACTGGGAGATGGGGGGAGGGGGCAAGTACATCCTTTGCCTCAGAGCTGCAGACCCCTCCTGTGTAACCTGAGGAGGATCAGAGCAGATCACTGATAAGGCCCCTTCCAGCTCCTCCAGGTCTGACTCTATGACCCAGCATGCTCAGCCTAGAGAAGAAGGAAGGGGACCACGAGAATTGACTCAAGAAAAGGCTAGCGCGGCAGACTTGTACCTTGTTGCTCTAGAAGACCATCGTGGAGGTAACAGGGAACGCTCTGATGGGGCAAGTTCCTCAGCAGGAGATAAAAGCACTCTAACAAACAGGCTGCCCTCTGTGGGGTGGGCTAAAGGAAAAGCAACCAGCATTCTCCTTCCCCCTTGCTGCTGTTCAGTCATTTCGGTCGTGTCTGACTCTTCACGAGCCCATTTGGGGTTTTCTTGGCAAAAACACTGGAACAGCTTTCCATTTCCTTCTCTAGCTAATTTTGCAGATGAGGAAACTGAGGCAGAGTTAAGTGACTTGCCCAAGGTCATACAACTAGTGAGTGTCTGAGGCCACATTTGAACTCAGGTCTTCCTGACTCCAAGCCCAGCACTCTATCCACTAAGCCACCTAGCTGCCTACCCCACCACTGCACGCACTTATTTGTTATTTGTCTTTCATTCTCAAGGAGAACCACGACATCAAGAAGGTTCACAGGCTAGATGGTCACCAGTGACCAGAAAGTTGGCTCAGATCAATCCACCCATGCATTAACAAGCATTCATATACACATACGCACTCCCTATTTTTATATATGAGCATATGCATATTGTACATGTGTGTATACATGTGTGTGCAAGATACACCTATAAATGTATGCATTGTGTGCGTGCTTCTATACTGTGTGTGTATGTACACCTGTGTGTATGTGCACATGCCTATCTGTGTATATTGGTATACACGTGCGCAGTCCCATGCAAGTGTCCTTACACATGTGTGTGTGCATATTTACACACACATAACGAGGGTGCATATCCTTAGTGCTTTTTTACACTACTAAAGCCTCCCATCAATGAGGCTTGGTGGAAGAGTACTGCACCAGCCCCCTTCTTCCCCTTTCACCTGGAGCCAGGCATGGTGGATAGAGTGCTAGACCTAGGAGACCTGTTTCTGATTCCTGCCTCGGACACTTACTAGCTGTGTGACCCTGGGCGAGTCACGTAACCTTTCTCAGCCTCAGTTTCCCCATCTATAAAATAAGAGCACACAGGCGGAGCACCAGATAAAATACTGGGCCTGGAGTCAGGAGGATCTGAATTCAAATTTCGCCTCAGACACTTACTAGCTGTGTGACCCTGGGCGAGTCACTTAACCCTGTTTGCCTCAGTTTCCTCATCTGTCAAATGAGCCAGATAAGGACGCAGCAAACCGCTCCAGTATCTTTGCCAGGAAAACCCTAAATGGGATCATGAAGAGTTGGACACAACTGAAACAGCAACAACAATACAGGGAGAATATTAGTCTCCTAAGGTTGTTGCCAGAATCAAATGAGACAATAACTGTAAAGCCCTTTGCAAACCTTAAAGCTATATGTAAATGTTCTCTACTAGTAGATAGCTGTATACAAAATAAATACAAGGTAATTTGGTCAAGGAGGCCCGAGAGAATCCAAGAAAGGCCTTATAGAGAAGGTGGCACCTGGAGCGAGCTTTGAAGGAAACTAGAGATCCTAAAGGCAGAGCTGAAAAAGGAATAATTATATTCAAGGCATGGGCAACAGCCAAGGCAAAAGTGCAGAGGTGGGAGATGAGACTTTTGGGAGGGAAGGTAGAGGACCAGTTAGACTGGACTGTGGAATGCATTAAGGGGAGTAATACATAACAAGGCCAGAAAAATGGTCCGGAGCCAGATAATAAAGGGTATTATTAAGTGCCAGAGTTTATATTTGATCTCAGAAGAGAGGGGAGCTCTGTGAGCCAGGGGGTGCCATGGTCAGACCTGTGCTTTAGGAAAATCATTTTGGGTGTTGAGTAGAGGATGGGCTGGAGAAGGGAAAGACTTGAGGAGGTGACACCACCCTCCCCAAGGTCCCTTCCAGCTCGTAATTCTATTAGCAGCTCTCCATAGATGGCATCTCAAGCACTGTGACTGAGCTTGGGCAGACAGTCAGGAGCTGCCCATTGCCCCAAAATGACACTCATGCAAAAAACCTTTATTGGACCCTGAAGGAAGCCTGTGGGGCTGCTATGAAGGAGCTTAAAATCCAACAGAAGACATAAGATCTACCATTTGACTTTTCCATAAATGAGTTAGCCCATGATAACTGCCATCAAAAAGGGATAAACAAGATACTCTTTTGAAAAAGGAGAGTTGCTCACTTCTGGCTGAGTAGACAAAGACCAAGGAAAGCTTCATGAAAGAGGTGACATTTGAGCCAGGCTTTGGAGGAGGAATTAGACTCTGACGGGCAGACCTGGAGGAGGGCAATGGAATAAGCAAAGGCATGAGAGCAGGAAAGTACCAGGAATGTTTGGGGAACTTCGAATAATCCAGCAGAGAAACAGGAGATAAGTCAATTCAGAGAGTACTAATTGGGTGCCTATTATATGCGAGGTACTGTGCAAGGTACAAAAACAAAAATGAAGCTGTCCCTGCCTCCGGTAAGCTTATATCCACTCAGGGAGTGGGGAGGAGTTTTAAGGAGTGTAAGGCATCATTCCTTTCCGGCCTTCACTCCTGACTCTCCAGGCTTTCTCCACCATGTGCCCATGAGGTTACTGCCCGTTTCGCTACCTTTTGTGTACTGTCTTCTCTCCATTAGAATGGAAGTTCCTTGAGGGCGGAGATTGTTTTTCTGCTATAATTTGTATTGGTGGGCCTTAGCACAGTGCCTGGCACACAGAAACCGCTTGCTAAATGCTTGCTGACTTGACTTAAAAGACTGTCCTGCCTGAAGGCGTACCACCCAACAAAAGTGGAGCCCAGAAGTGGGCTAGGGCAGGCAGGAGCCAGCCTGAGATGAAAGACATGTTACGGCTTACCGCGGATGAGCTGGAAAAGCCAGGTGAGCAGATCCAGCTGCACCGTGACGTACCTGGGCGTACTGCTCCTTGAGGGGTCCAGAGAGCCGAAGCACAGCACATACATCCGTCCCCAGCCTGTGGGACGGGAAGATACCCCCCCAAGCCAGAACTGGATTAGCTCACTCAGACCTGCATCTCCCCACCCAGTGTTCTGCTCAACCATCAAGCCAACACTTGTACAATCAGGACAGCCCAGGACCTACCACTCCCCTCTGGCAGGACTGAATTACCCTTGCAAGAGTCAGTTAATAGACTTTTCCCACAGCCTGGAAAGCCATATCTCCACCAACTAACTTACGAGTATGAGGGATTCAAGCTGGAGAAAAGGAAAAATGTCCTGCTGGTGAGAGCTGTTCAAAATGATTAAGAAGTCACTGTGGCAAGCTATGAAATGTATTTTTCTAAGAACTCTCTCATCAAAATGGGGAGCTCCCTGCCTCCAAGAGATGACTTATATGTACCTAGTACACTGGAAAGGGAGGGAGAGGGGCAGACCCTGAATTAAGTCCTGACTCTGCTGCCACACTGGACTATGCAAGAGTCTGCTGGCAGGACCGCCTCAAACCTTTCCTCACTCCAATCCATCCTCCAATCAACCAACAAAGTGATTTTTCTAAACTGCAGGTCTGACCACGTCATCCCCTCTTACTCAAGAAACTCCAGTGGCTCCCTATCACCTCCAAGAAAATACAAAATCTTCATAACTGGCTTCCCCCTAGCTCTCATCTTTCTAGTCTTCTGACACCACATACCACCTCCTCCAAGTACTCTAGGATCCAGTGACAGTGGCCTCCTGGCTATTCCATGAACAAGCCATTCTATCTGTTCTGAGCACGTTCTCATTCCATACCTGGAATGTTCTCCTTCCTCATCTCAGCCTCCTGGCTCCCTTCAAGTTCCAACTAAAATCCCACCTTCTACAGGAATCCTCTCCCAAATCCTCTTAATTCTTGTGGTTTCTCTCTAACTAATTCCAATTTATCCTATAATTTGTTGTCTCCCCTATTAGGTTGTAAGCTCCTCCTGGGCACTGTCTTTTGCCTTTCTTTGTATCCCCAGTATTTAGCAAGTGCGTGGCACACAGGAGGCACTTAATAAATGCTTACTGTCGACTGGCTAAACAACCTACTTTCCCTTCCATTTCCTCCTCTAAAAAATAAAGAGGGCTGGCTTAAATGACTTAGATCCCTTTCAACTGAGACATTCTCTGAAACTTTCAACCTGAAAGACTGATGTTTAAATCAAAACAGGACCTCAGACCTGCAAAACAGGATCTTGGATCTGCTTAAATTGAAGATATAAGAAGAGAAACCTGGAAGAGGAGGGTGAAATCCTGGAATGCCAGAGTTGGAAAAGACCGCTGATTCACCTAGTCCAACGCCTTTGTTGATGTTAATGAATCGCTTCCGTTTCAGTTTCTGACTCTCCATGACCCCACTTGGGGTTTTCTTGGCCAAGATACTGGTTTGCCATTTCCTTCTCCAGGTCATTTTACAGATGAAGAAACTGAGGTAAACAAGGTCAAGTGACTTGTCCAGGGTCATACAACTAGTAACTGTCTGAGGCCGGCTTTGAACTCAGATCCTTCTGATTGGCCTGGGCCAGTGCCTCCAACCACTGACCACTTACCTACCCTAGTCCACTCCTACCCAAAGCATGAATCTGTCCTTCAACAACTCCAACAGGAATCAAGAAATATTTTATGTAACGTGTGCAGAATGAGTGGCCCATGGCATTGTGTATCTAGAGGGCTTCCAAAGGAGTCAAGGAAGATCTAGCAAGTCCTACCAATGAAACATATTCCCTGGGTTACCAAGGATTTCCTTTAATGACTCAGTGCCCCAGGCAACTCACTAATAAGAACTTAAGTTATGGAGTTACAGATATGTGTGGGTGGAGGAAGTTTCCACACCAGGAGTTTCCCCAGGTAGGGAATAATCACAGATTCACCTGTACCTATCTATAGTTCTATTTATACAGGTACATAAAAAATGTGTGTATATGTATGTGTGTGTGTGTGGAGCATTTTTATTTAGCACCCTTGTGGAGCTCAGTGATTTTGTGGCTGAGAATGCTCTGGCTGGAGGAAAGTTGAGAGCGTGCTATGGGAGGGACTGAACACTGAGCTACATAGCCCTACCCATGACTCTCCCCAAAACCCAAATCCCTTCAGAATTAAGCAGCCAGCCTAAGGCATTTCCACCAACCCTACCTTTCAACAAGTCACCCTCTCTCCCTCACCTGCAGCCCTGAACCTACTTCCCAGGTTCCTCAGCCTTAAAAGGCATACCCTTCTTAAAAGTTCATCAAGATGTTTAAAATAGTAACTCCAATGGCATTGATTTTCCAGTTTAAGTTTGCAAAGTGCCTTACATATATGACATTCAATACTCACAATAACCTATAAAGTAGGTGCTATTATCCCCATTTTACTGCTAGGAGCCAGTAAATGACTTGCCCTGCATCATCCTATAGCTACTAAGTGTCTGAGGCAGGATTTGAACACAGGTCTTCCACTCTATTCACTTGCATCACCCAGCAGGCTCCAAGAAAAAGGGGCAGGGCAGAGAGAAGGTGCTAATGTTGTGTAGACACTGAGATATCAAACTTGAGGCCCAACACTACCAAGCGCTGCTTCAACCAAGTTAAAATGTAATTGGAAAATATTCAACAAAATGAATAAAAATACAATAAAACACAGATAACATTAAATTTTAAAACTAAGTCAACATGCAGCCCACAGGGATCCTTATGTACAGAATACTGTCCCTCTTTCTTTTGATTCTGCAAAAGCTGGTGTAGAGCAAAGAGCCTGGCTGAATTTAGAGTCAGAAGCCCTAGGTTCCAATCCTAGCTCTGCCACTCAATCCCTGTGTGATACTAGGGCCTAGGTTTCTTCACCAGTTACAATGAGGAGAGTAGATGAGGCACTGATCTCTATAGTCCCTTCCAGCTCTAGATCCTATGATCCAAAAAACCTAAACCCCTTGTTCGTTTAGGTAGCGCGGCTTCAAACTCATTTCTTTGGGGCCTACAGCCTGGTTTCTTTCAATTCAATAAGCATTGATTAACAAAGGTTTCAAAGACTGGTTCCAAGTGCCAATAATAAGGTACACTACCTTCAGATCTGTAGAGAGGAGGTGGACTACCTGTGCAGAACGCTGCATACCCTGTCAGATAACAATGGCAGTATTGGTTTGTTTCATTTCACTGACTTTACTTTGGGGGAGGTTTCTCTGGTGGACAGGTAGAGGGGCTGAGGGTATTAGGAACTGACAGTGACAGTAGCATGAAAAACAAAAAAGGCTCAACCAACAAAGGAATAAATTTTTTTAAAGCAAGCATTGATTAAAAGACCCTACTATGTGCACGTCACAAAGTGCTGGGGATCCAGAGACCAAAAACAAAACTAAAAGAGATCTGTGCCAAACAATGCATTACTTACGTGGCAACAACCCCTCAACCCCTTTCCACCAGCAAAAGACACCGAAAACTCTCCCCCTTCCCAAGTGGACCCTGTACCTGTCCTAAATTTAACACCTCTTCCACCCAACCCTGCTGACTACCTGCTCCGCAACTCATCCGTCACGAAATCCTTCCCAGACTTCCTCTTGCCGCTAAACAGGAGCACCAGCCGCGGAGACTTGGCCCTTGGAGCCATGGGACCCCCCCCCAATGCCTAACCAGCCCACGACCAGGTAAACTGTCCAGAACAGCCCACCCCAGGTTCAGAACACGTGGGGAGAAAGAGACTCAACCAATCGGCGGGGGGGAGGAAAGAATAAAGGAGAGATTCCCTCCCCTTCTTGTCTGACACTGCATAGGATCCTAGACTCCCAAGCGTATATATTTATTAAACAGAGTAAAGAGAATTAGTTCATGGGGAAGCGAAAGATATTATCACCGCCAAAAGCCTTCTCCTCGCAATACTCCCCCCACTCTTTCTCCCTTGGGCCAACCTAACCCCGCCCTGGAACGTTCCACTTTCCCGACTCCGCCTCCTTTGTCGGAAGAGGGGCAGGATGAGCATTCTCATTTGATCCAAAGGGGAAGTATATAAAAACTTCCGGAAGTAAATTTTAATTTGCCCCCCCCCTTAGAGTTCTATATACCTTAAAAATATTGAATCATCATGATAGCTTAAGGATGTTTTTAGAAACTTTGTCATTATTGGAGTCTTAACACCAATATACTGAGACAAATTTAATTTACCCCCCCAGTGATTTAAATGGTTCATTCCAGAGATGATACTGATTTACCAAAGAGGCGGGTGGAGGGAGGAGCGTACGTGGTCTAGACAGCAGGTTTGGGGAGGGATTTTGCCTCTCTTATACTATTGGATGGTAATTTTCCAAAATTATAGGACCCTAGGAACAACAAAGGTTTGGAAAGCGCTTTCCTTGACTCCGTGAACATTGAGTAATACATTATGTCTGTTGGATAAAGGAGGAAACGGGATAAGTTACTTGTCCGCATTCACACTGCTAGCCAGTGGATTAGCCAAAGAGCCGTTTTTGAACCTCACAAACCTGACCCATTTCATGGACGTAAAAAGTCAACCAAAACTCTGCGAAGGGGGGAATAAGTGTCCTAGGGAACTCCATTCAACAGAAGCCATTTATTCCCAAAGCCTTTGAAATGGGATAGAAATAAGATGCCAGGGACATGAGGAGACCTGTCCTTACTCTGGTATCTCAAATTGCTCAACCCAAACCAAAAAACGATGCCCTGTTCTGGAGGGATTTTAGCCTTCATCCACACAAAGCACCTCCAGGAGGCAGGCAAGATCTAACTCTCGCAGGGAACTGGTCTTCCAGAATGAGTTTGAGAGCCCTTTCCTAATGTTCCAACCAGGCCGCCGTCTCTCATCTTCACTTACCTTGGGGTAAGTACAAGGACCCTCTTTAGCTCTCCAGCAGAGAGTGAGAGATGTATCACCCTGGGCCTTAGGAGGTGATGACAAGCAAGGGAGCAGACTTACCCGGCTTCCCTTCCCCCTCTGCCTGGACTCCTACTTTTCTGCCTCCCCTGCTATGTCTGAAAGAAGGCACTGGAATGGTTCACTAGGGCACAGAAAATGCCCCCTGGATTCAGCTTTTCACTCACCTGTACCGATATCAACATGTATCTTCTCCTGCCTGCCAGTCTCATCCCAGAGAGCTTTCCTGATACCAATCTGTGGCTGTTAGGAGCTAATGTCCAAGAAGCCAAGGTTCCTATATCAGCTGGGGAGGAGAATTTTCCCAGCCCGACATTCTGTGCCGTCTGCCTTTTCTCCACAATACACCACTACCCACCTCTTGCACATCCAAGGACTCCTTCAGCAGCCCCTGGCCCACTCTGGACTCTGTACCTCCCATTAGAAGTCCAGATGTCCATGGAAAACCTGTGCTAAGGGAATGAATGTGATCAGAAGGAAAAGAAATTAACAAGTATTAAGTACAATGAGATACTAAGGATAAGAAATAAAATTTTTAAAAATAGTCCCCAGCCTCAAGGTGTGTATATTCTACTGGAACAAGTGCTCAAGATTTTCCTGCTGTCTTCCTACTCATAGGACCCTTTTAAGGGGAAGTGGGGAAGAGTTAGGATAGTTGTGTAAATCCTTCTCTTTGTAACTTCCAACTGTCACTCCTACTTCTTCCTTGGGGGGCCAAGTCAAATCCCTCTTGTGAGGGTGGTACAATGGAAAGAACTCCATAAGTTCAATTGCTGTCTTCACTATTCTCCAGCTATGTGATCATGGACCAGTCACTTACCTAAGTCTCACTTTCCTCAACAGTACAATGGATATGTACTTGGTAGTTATCCCAGCTTACAAGAGATGCTGCAGCAGCCCACACAAGCCCACAAGACACCAGGGTCACTTTACAATTTATTTGCCAACAAAGGAGTATATAATAAGACAGCTAAGTGGTTTAGTGAATGGAACACAGGGCTAGGAGTCAGGAAGATCTGAGTTCAAATCCAGCCTGACACTTACTAGCTGTGTGACACTGGGCAAGTCACCTAACCTCTGTTTTTTTTTTTTGTTTTTTGTTTTTTGTTTTTTTTTTTGCTTTTTGGCAGGGCAATTGGGGTTAAGTGACTTGCCCAAGGTCACACAGCTAGTACTTGTGTCAAGTGTCTGAGGCCGGATTTGAACTCAGGTCGTCCTGACTCCAGGGCCGGTGCTCTACTGACTTCGCCACCTAGCTGCCCTCCTAACCTCTGTTTGCTTCAGTTTCCTCAGCTATAAAGTGGGGATAATACCTCACAGGAACTTTGTGAGGATCCCAATGAGATATTCACTTAGCATAGTGCCTAGCACATAGTAGATAAGAACAAAGGCTTATTCTCTTCTGCTAATATATGTATGTATATGTATGTATACGCGTATATATACACATATGTATGTACATGTGTATATATACATATGTATATGTGTATATATATAATATACATATGTATATATATATGTATATATATATATATATATATATATATATAGTTCCCTCCACCAGGTAGACACGATACACAAGCAAACAGGCCAGTGGTCCTGTCTCATTGAGATTCCAGCTTTACTTGTCAGGAAAAACATCCTTACTATTTTTTAAATTCCAACCTATTGCTCAGGATCATAAAAATAGCAGTATCTATAGATCCAGAGCTCCCACTCTGCCTCTGGGAAATGTCCTAGCTCAGCCTTGACCTTCTAAGAATATTTATAATATACAGGCAATCAACATTCTATAGCCACACATTACATTCAACAGAAAAATTACAAGGTTGTATTAATACTATGTTTCCAGCCAAATGTTATGTTTCCAAACCTCTCAGCATTCCCTGAGTGTCAAGGGGATGGTCCTGAAGCATTTGTCACTCTTTACCCCCCACCCCCCACCCCAAAGGTCATGAGAAAGATCAAGGGAAGGGATTGTGTGTCTGCTACTAGTAACAGGGGTCAGCTCTGCTAGCAAGGGAAGAAATACAAAAAGGAATCCCAGGGTCAGCTCCTTTCTTCAATCCATAGCTGACATTCTTTACTATCACAAGGGGTCACATTCCCTGAAGCTTCTTCTTCCTTTCAATAACTGTATCAACTTTATCTTTTTTAGTTATGTCAATGTATCTCTGCTCGTTACTTGGATGCATTGTCTTCTATTACTCTGACGACATGGGGTGGGGGGGCAGGAGTGGGAGGGAAGGACACAAAGTCCCCTTCTTCGGCTTCTCCAACAATTCTACCGTATCAACAGCTCCCAAGCCTGGAATGCTGAACTCCCATACTGCTGAAGGAATTGTTTGTGGGTTTTGTTCTAAAATAAAGGCCCAGGAGATTTGACTAATTCTCTCAATCACAGTTTCCTTTTTGACACAATTGGGGAAGAATTTTTACCTGATACAGTACGAAGGTCTAGATTAATTTTGTTTCCACATTAAAACCTAATTGTTGTGACTTTGTAGGAAAATTCCCTAGCACATACTTGATACTTTGGGACAATATTCTGGGCCTCCTGTGATTAATTAGGGTGGAAGTAGAATCTCCTCCCTTATACACACAGTCTGTGCAATCCCAATGAGAGAGACAACTGCAGCAGTATTTGTGAGATGGTCACCACCAAAAACAAAACTTCACCTAATATTTTATGGGACACAAAGAGAGGACAGGGAAGCTGAGTGGTCACTGGCAACAAACCTCAAGAGAAGGCAGGGAAGTGGAAAGATATGTACTCATGCAATAGGTAAGGGGACCCTTTTCCAGCTGTTTGCCCTGGAGATTTGGGGTATCCCAAGTACAGCCCTATGACTGCACTGAGACACTGAGATTGGAAATGGGAGGCTTTGGCAGCCTGAGAGTCTAGAGGAGAAGGAGAGATAGACTATGACCATTGATCCCCTAAATCAGAAGAACACAGAGCCCCATCCGGGGGCAGAAACAAGGTGAGGACTATTGGCAATCCCATGAGCTGGTGAAATGGAGGGACTGACTGTTCTTTCCCGAATTGCTTCTCTTCCATATAGTCCCTAATCCAGAGATGGAGTCCCAGACATGAAAACCCTTTCCTTAATCCTTCCCATGATTTGTGGGTGAAAATGGTTTGAGACTGTCTCCTGGAACCCTAAAGATCTTAGAGTGTTAGCAAAAGGTTTGGAGAAATAAATGGAGGCAAATAATTCCATGTAGGAAAGTGTTTAAGCTTTATTTCTTTCCATTTTCACTGTGTTCAGGAAACTCTGTGGCCACAGTGTATTGAGTAACCAGGTCCTATGATTATGGGTTTCAGTGACAGAGGAAATTCCAGATGCAGGACAGAGGCTTTAGAATCATGTATGAGCTGTAGATTTCACGTTGTTTTTATTTTAAGAAAAATTCCATAGTGTCCCCTTCCAAATCTCTCTTGCTACTTGAAGACAGGTGAGGTTAGTCAGGAGTGGGAGGATAAGGAGGGTGGTCTAAGCAACTGTAAGCTGAGCACCTACTGCTCTACTGCTGGGGATACTGAAACCATTTTAAGCGGGCTATACTACACATTCTGGGGGAGATGGAGAAGAATTGAGATGGCTAGTGGACTGATGGCTCCTGGAGAGTATTACCTGGTGGACAATTTAAAGCTCTCTTGCTGGATAATTAATACAGGGAAATACTACCTTTCAATAGACAATACACAAGTAAATTTGGATTACTGCCACTCTTCCAGTGGGGCACACTTGTCTTACCTGTCTCACTGAGTTATTATGAGGAAAGTATTTTGCAAAACTTAAAGTGCTATGCAAATGGAGTCATTATTCTAAAATAGTGGAAAAGTGGCAAGGCAGTTCTCTAGTTGATAATTGAGAGCTGGGGCTGGGTAGGCAACTTTGCCCTCACTTCAGCTGCCTGATGGAGGTAAAGAGAAGGGAAGTAGGCAAAAGGTCAGGGGTGAGGGACCTAGAATTAGGGGCAGGGGAGACCTTCAGAGGGCCTTTTGAAGAGCTGTCAAGAGCTCTCCATTCTACTGATTATCTTTCTCCCAGCTGTCCCAGTCTTTATCCTCACACAATCACCATCCTAGCTCAGGCCCTCATCACCTCTCACTTGGATTATTAGAATAGCTTCCTAAGTGATCTCTCTGCCCCTATCTGTCCCCCTCTCAAACTAACAAGAATTTATTAAGAGCTTACTGTGTGCAAGTCACTATTGCTAGGGCCTAGGGATGCAAAGACCAAACAAACAAAAAAGTCCCTGACCTAACGGAAGTGATGTTCATTCACGACATCCATCCTTGACACAGCTGACCCAAAATAATCTTCCTAAAATCTGACCATAACACTCAAAAGCCTGTTCAAAAAAAATCTCCATCGTACTAGCCTGACATTCAATGCCTTCCGCAGTCTGGATCCAACCTGCCTTTCTGCCTTATTTCACATTATTCCTGTTGGGGTCTATTGCTGGGACTAAATGAGACTTCATAGTCTCATAGAAGAATTAGATAACGTAAGCAGTGGGCCCTTTTATTACAAACATTTAAAAGAAGGCCACATGGCTTAAGTAGAGACAACCAAGGAAAGGTGGCAGGAGGCAGGGACAAGAAAAGGATCCAGAGGCAACTGATTGTTCCCTACACTGGAACTAAGTCTAGAACTGACACCTCAAAATTAGGTGCAAATCCCCTACGTTTGGCCAAAGCTGACACCTCCAAAGCAGGCCTGGGGAGGAATATAGTCAGGAAAGCTGTCAGGGAGCCTTGCACATGATGGTCTTTGGGCCATGGCAGAGGGAAAGAGTCTGGTATGGTATTGGAGTGGCTGTCTCCAGGATTTGGTACATCATAACACCAAGCTCTTCAAGGGACTCCTGAGCCCATCTTCACTCCATGCATCTGGGCAGCTCTAAGTCCTATTAGGGTAGATCTGATTGGTTTTCTGATTCTGGGATAATAGCAGCGAAATTGCCAAGCAACCAGGATATTGCCAGTTTCTACCCTGGAAGCTCCCAAAGACAGATAATACAGATAGATACAAGGGAAGGAGAAGCTTTCCAGAAAAAGGGCCAAGGGGTACTAAGCAGGAAGAGGTGAACTTACCTTTGAAGTCCTAGGGCACAGAGACTGGGGTTATTGTTATTTGTTTATTTTTGCCTTTCTTTGGCCTCATTTTTACCTAGCCTTAATCACTGAATGGGTGTTGCCTGGGACAAACTGAGACCTGTTAAAGACCTTAGCTCTCAACAAGGCCAGGGCCTCCCACTGCATCCTGAGCCATCTCCAGTCGTCCTGATCTCTATCTGGCCGCTGGACCCAGATGGCTCCTTAGAAGAGTGAGACTGGTGACTCTGCACAGCCCATCCTCACTTAAATCCAATCCACTTGCAAGTCATGGCATCTCCTTCCAGGTGTCACGGTCCTCTTTGAGAAGGAAGGACAAACAGCGACAACAATGTTTAGCATAATGCCTGGCGTAGGTGCTTAAGAAATGCTCTTTGACCTGTTAAAAGAAAAAAGACTAGGTCTAAAAAAAGAGGGGTTTCCATACTAGGCTTTAATTTATATAGCATACATTCTAGCCAAACTCGACCACTAGACAACTAGAAGGCACAGTGGGTAGAATGCTGGGCCTATAGTTAGGAAGACTTGGGTTCATATCCAGTCTCGAACAATTGCTAGCTGTATGATTAAAAATCTCAGTTTGCTTCTGTTTTCTCAACTGTAAAATGGGGATAGTAATAAGCACTTAGCTCCCAGAGTTGTTAGGTCGAAATGAGATAATAATTGTAAAGAGCTTACTTAGCACAGTACCTGGCAATGAGTAGGTGCTATATGAAACGCTAGCTATCATCATCATTATTACAATTTGAATTTGCTATCTCCCTCCCCTGGGCATTCAAATAAACCATTTCCAACTCCTATGGTATGATGGCCAACCATCCCACAGAGCATACTCAGAGTTGCCATCCCTGGTTCTTGACAACCACATGAAAGCTAAATGCCTGCTTCCAGCCATGTGTGACTCATCGCTGAAGGGTTTGAACTTAGAGATCATGAGGAGTCCCCTTAATGGCTGCAGTGCCAGAGAACTCAATGGTACAGTGGATATACAAAAGGAAGCAGCTCTCAGTTCCACTACCAACTCTCCCACCACCTGCCCCAGACTTTTCTCTGCCTTTCCAGCAATAAATATTTCTCAGAACTGTCTTAAGCTGCTTCCTGGGATTCTGGTTGGGGAGGGAGGTTGGGGCCAGAGCCCCATTCCCCACCCCAGCCTCCATGGAGCCATGAACTCATGGCAACTAAAAAGCACATGTCCTTCTTGGGCAAGTCTGAACGTAGGTTTGGGCTGTCTCTTTTGTGTCCGTTATTTCTTCATCTTGGGTGAACACAAGATCCTGGCTCTCATCTGGTCAGAGCTGAATGGTAACAGGGGAAGATTCTCCAGAAACTACTTCAGCATTCTTGGAGGGAGTTGCCACAAGAGAATTGGGCCAAATCTGGCTACTTTATCTGAAAAGAGTTATGGGGATATTGCAGAGCTATAGTGAAGTACAAAATACCTAATTAGAAGTCCTGCAAACTGGTTCATATTCAATGAGGTATAAGTATCTCGGTAGATTGTAACAGTAGTTACAAGATAGGGTTACTACTGCTTTTTTTAAGTTTGTTTTTGTAAAATACCCCCTTGTGAATGTCCCATGCTTAGCATTCCTTTACAGTATAGGAATAAATGATCTGTCTCACACCCAAGTGATGCATTGTATCACAGTGTATAACGAATACTTTTGTATTACAGTGTACACTGAATACTTTTTCTACTCTCCCCTTTTAGGGCAGTTCTAAATGTGAGCCACAAATAAAACCACCTTCCATTTCCAGGTAGAGGCAGCTAAAAGGTACAGTGGACAGAGTACTGGGCCTGGACTCAGAAGACCTGAGTTCAAATCCAGCCTCTGACACTTACTAGCTCTAGGACCCTGGGTGAGTTAACTTAATCTCAGTTGCCTCATTGGTACAATAAGGATAAAAATACCACCTACCTCAAAGGGTTGTTGTAAAGCTCAAATGAGATAATATTGGTACAGTGCTAAGCACAGTGCCCAGCACATAGAAGGCTATAAAAGGCTTATTCCTCCCCTCCCCCATCTCTACATGATAAATCCCTTGCCTTATTTCAAGGCCCAGCCCAGGTACCATGTTCCCTATGAAGCCTTGAAAGAACTGAGCATATGTGTCAGTTTATATCTAACAATCAAGATGATATGTATAATAAATATACTAATAGATTAGATTTTTCACAATTGCCTCTCTCGTGAGTCAGACTCACAATCCAGCTTGCACTGATCAGTCAAACTTTGACAAGGCTCACAATTACTGGCATCCTTCTGCTTGTGTACCTGAAGTGAAGCGAATCGAAGATTGTAGAACCTGTTCCCGTCACAGAACTCTGGTCCTGTGACCCTCCAAATAATGACCCCCAAAGACTGGAGCAATATTGCTCCCACAGGACTCCGGAATTGTTGTATTGTCTTCCATTTGTGGGTTTGTCGTGGGAAACCACTCAAGCCCAGGAAAGCATTGTTCATAATCCACCTTCTTCCCTCTTCCCACTTGTGACTTATGTATATAATCTCTGTCTTCACTTCAGCAAGGTGGAATTCTGATCAGGAGAATTCCCGATTTGCAAACCTACTCCTCATAATTTAATTAATTACCTGATTACTGGCATTTTGTCTGGGGCCTGCTGTTTTGTCATCCTCAGGTTAGAGATTGGCTCAGTAAAATCCTGTTAACACTTTATGGGCCTTAACAAAGGAGAAACCACTTCGATGAGTCTAATCTCCTGACAACAACCAGTCAAGTCTTCTTGGCAAGAGTCCCAATCACTAAAAATTAACCAGGAATTGTCTGTGACTCTTCAACAGGGTGTCTATGTGTCTGCCTACCATCTCTGTAGGGTAGTGTCCATTAGATATCCCAAAGGCTTGCCACAAGTTGATCAGGAAATTTCCTTGATCAATGTCGACATCGGACTGGGGGATTAATAATACTTGAAAGGTGGTGTGTGAAAAAAGTACACCGCAAACATTCAAGCTCTGCAGAAATGGGAGTTCTTGTCTCATGAAAGAGTCTGGAATAGCTGCCCTGCTGGAAACTGGGACTAGGAGGCTAATTTTTCTTGTACAGGGGTTAAAAAAAGTAGAGTCCCCAAAAGAAAAGTCCCCAAAGAGACTATTACCAACAGCCAGATATGAGAGGATCTGGCAGATTCCGGGATTGCGAGAAGGCCCAGTCCAGCTCACAGGGTGTCTGGTATGTTTGTTTATAGCCATCTGAGTCTGTGTTCCTCCAGAGACAAGCATCACCCCAGGGCACAGAACCAGAGTTTTTCCTCTAGCAGATACATCAAAAACATGGCAGCTGACCTTTGAGAAGGAAAGCAATTTTTCTTCTCTCTAGCAATTTCCAACTTGGGGGTAAAGATAGGAATTCAGGTTACCAGAAGGTATAGTCTAGGCCATGCTGAGATTCTCTGAATCCACAGAAGGTAGAGTCCTTTTGTCAGGAAGTTTAGATCTTTTGATTCTAAAGCCCTCAATTTCTCCTATTAGTACTGGTGTTCATTCTTGGAGAGGACCAAATTGACATCACTATGTTGGGGTCAAGGTGCAGTGTGTCCAGCTGTGGCTGATCAGACCAATACAGGCTTAGAAGGCTCTACCACAGGTCAGGCACAAATAGTCCATATGAACATTTGGAGAGGAGATGTCTCTAAATTTGTACATCTCAAGTTTCTTTTGAGCTACTGCAATTCTGCTTTGCTCATAAAGCACAGGGCCTTCTTTGATGCAGGCACACCATACTGGGTAGACCTGTGCCAGTGTCTCCCATGTCTCACAATCAATTCCAGAGTTCTTCAGGGAGACCTTGAGAGTATCTTTGTATTGCTTCTTCTGCCCTCCATGTCAGCATTTGTCTTGTATGACTCCTCCATAAAATAGTCTTTTAGACAAACATATGTTTGGCATTCAAACAATCAGAGTTGTGCTCTCTGCAGCAGAGTTTGAGCGCTTGGCAGTTCAGCTTAAGAAAGACGTCAGTGTCAGGTACCTTATCTTGCCAGATGACCTTCAGAATCTTCCTAACACAACTGAAATGAAAGTGGTTGAGTTTCCCAGCATGGAGCTGGTAGACTGTCCAGGTTTCACAGGCATACAACAATGAGGTCAGCACAATGGCTCCGTAGACCTTCAGTTGAGTAGTCAGTCTAATACCTCTTCTCTCCCACACTTCCCTTCAGAGGCCTCCCAGACCCTGAGCTAGCTCTGGTAATAGCACTTTTCCTAGGGATACTCCCCCACTTCCATTCACTGGTTCCCCAGCCTTCTCCTCTCAAGGTTCTAGAGGCTACCCAAGGGGCTAGGGGGTCTGGTATTCTAGCTCATGAGCCCCCATACAGTATGCTTCTCATTAATTATCAACTAGCCAGACAATTATAGTAGGAACAATTGGTACAAAAACATTTATCCCCCCCCCAAAAAAAGTCTGAGACACTTTCTCCCTTAAGTACAGACAGAATCCAGAGGAAAGTGAGCTTAATCTTAGAAAACATTTTGTAGCAAAAGAGGTACCTCATAACCCTTAGTTGGACGGAAGTCCTTTCCCCTCTCCATAAAGTTCTCCTTGGGTAGATATAATTCTCTGCTGAAACTTCATTCCAGATGGATGCATTGTTTGTTACTGGGCCCACCTCTCTGATGACATGGCTAAGAGGTGGGAGGTGGGGAAACATTCCTTCTGAACTCATCCTCCTCCTTCCCATCTTTCTGTTCTCTGGTTCCAGCTCCTCAAAGAGACCCCAAAGTTGAATTCTCAGGATAGTTGCTAGAATGCTCCCACTGGAATCTCCTTCTCTGCTATACAGGGGCCTGAATCGGCATCTAATACTTTCAGCTAATTCCAATTAATACATTTTGTCATCTGATTTATCGAATGACTTTTTTAATCCATTTCACTCTTTGTACCTAGTTTATACCTCTGATTGGCTGATTCAACAGCGGCATCTAGGAATCCTTCCCAGCACAGGACCTGGCACATAGTAGGTGCTTAATAAATGTTTATTGAATTGAATTTATTGATTGATTCTATAACTTAGTCAGGAGGGATTCTTACCTGCACTGCTGCTGCTTGAGGTTAGGTTATAATTGCCCTGAAAGTCTGGAAGCCGTCATAGCTAAGGGAGGAGGCAGAGTAGGGTGTCCATTGCTTGAGTCATTGCAATGGCCTCCTAACTGTTCCTTCTGGCTCAAGTCTCTCTCTCCCAATTCCCTCCTCCACCTGGCTGCCAAAGAGATTTTCCTAAAGCCAAGGTCTGATGCCTTTATTCAATAAGCTTCCATGGCTCCCTCTTGCCTCCAGAATCAAATATTATTTCATCTTTGTCTCAAGCTTGTTTCTTATTGTAAGTTTTTAATGTACATAGGTTTTAGTGATGTTGAATATGTATATAACTTACAAATGAGCAAATATATACATGTATGAATTATTCTTTTTTTTTTAATTGATGGGGTGTGTGATCAAAAAAGTTTAGGGATCATGAACTTCCATAGGGCAGCAAGGGGCTAAATTTAGGATCACAAATCCCACCTACCTTGTCCCTGCCTGCCAATTAGTATAAATTCTGAGAACCCAAGAAAGCATTTTTTAAAGGGCCCTCTTACCTCCTACTAATTACCAAGTAAATTAAAGGAAGCTAGACAGTACAGCGGGCAGAGTGCTGGGCCTAGAGACAGGAAAGCCTGAGTTCAAATCCAGCCATAGGAAAATGTCTGTGTAAATACTAGTTGTGTGACCCAGGGCAAGTCGCCTCTCATTTGGTCTCTGTGATTAGCTGGGCATCATAACTGATGACAATTTCAGTATCCTCCCAGCTTGCCTGGCTTCCTTCAGGTTCCAGCTAAAATCTGACCTTCTAGGAGGAACCTTTCCTGATCCTCCTCAATGCTCATGCCTTTCCTCTACTGATTATCCTAAAAGGCAGGGGGAGAAGTGAGGAAGAGATGAAGGTACCTCTGGGCAGAGGGGAGAAAGAGATGTGGGGGACAGGGATTATAGAGGAACCCTGGAGAAGTGAGTTGCTGGTTAGCCAGCAGGACGTCCAAGAGGAGAACCTCACCCTGTCTGTAAAATGGGGATAGTAATGGCACCCATTTCCCAAAGTTAGGAGGATCAAGTAAGATAATACTTGTAAAGTGCTTAGTGCAGTGCTGTCTAAAGGCTTATTCCCTTCCCCTTAAATGACTCTTCAGCTTGGAGGCTCCTCAGCTTTCATGCACCTCTGCTCTTGGTGACAATCATAAGAGCTGACATTATTTCACTGTATTTAAGGTTTGCAAGTACAATGCAAATCCTACTTTAGTTGGATGCTCACAACGATCCTGGTGAGGTTAGAACCGCTGTCGTCCTCATTGTCGTTGTCACTCTCATCCCTGCTTTACATACGTGGCTCCTCAAAGACGTAAAATGATGGTCATGCGGCTAAAATTCTCTGTGGCCTCTCTGTACAGCTGACATTTATACCGTTGTTGTTGCTCAGTTGTATCTAACTCTTTGGGATCCCATTCTTTTTTTTTGAGGGGGGAAGGCAGGGCAATTGGGGTTAAGTGACTTGTCCAAGGTTACACAGCTAGTAAGTGTGTCAAGTATCTGAGGCCGGATTTGAACTCAGGTCCTCCTGACTCCAGGGCCGGTACCCTATTCACTTCTCTATCTAGCTGCCCCTGTGACCCCATTCTTGGCAAAGATACTGGAGTAGTTTGCCATTTCCTTCTCTAGCTCATTTGACAGATGAGGAGCCAAAGGTAAACAAGGTTAAGTGACTTGCCCAGGGTCACACAGCTAGCAAGTGTCTGAGGTTGGATTTGAATTCATGTCCTCCTGACTCCAAGTCCACTGCTTTATCCACCACCTAGCTGAGAAGAATAAGATTTGCAAAGCTCTTTAGAGATGTTTCATTTGATCCTCTCCACACCCTCTAGGTAGGATCTGAATTAAGTCACAGGGAATTTTCCCTGGGATTCAACATGGAGGGGGAAAGCAACCTTAAAATTCGATTCTTCTATTCAAGGGACTACCAAGCCCAAGATCCCATTAGCCATGCTGCAAAAGCGAGGCAATGAGGGGGTAAAGGGATAGCAAAGATGTCCACTGGAGAAAGTAAGAAAGTTGTGCCAATTCTCACCTGAGATGGTGACCATGTCTGCCTGTTAATGTTTCTCCCTCCATGTTGGCTTCGCCCCTAGCCCTTCACACCTAGTACCACTGGCATCTCCTCTAGGGCTGAGGACATCTCTAGGGAAGGTGGATGGAGAGGAGGTTGCAGAAGAGTAAGAGAAAGAGTAAGGAGAGAGAAAAGTCTTTGTGGGAGAAGCTAAACCTGATTTTGTAGAAAGGCCTTCTCTAAACATGGGGCAGGGAGTTGGGATTCAACTCTCCTTCTTATCCTGACCCTCAAGCCCAAGGAGCGGCTAAAGAAAATCAATCAATAAACAAGCATTTATTAAGCAGCATCTATGTGCCAAGCATTGTGGTAAGTCCTGGTGATAGAAGGACAAATTTACATATACAAATTTACATACCAAATGGGGAAGAAAACACGTACTCATAAAGGTCTATGGCAGACCTTGAATGCAAGGTGACCATGACAAAGAAGGCACTAACCCCCAGAAGGATCAAGAAAAGACAAGAGCAGAAAGGCATGATTTTTCTAAATCATTCTCTTTTTTTGCCTCCTTTTGCCAAACAGAAGGGCAAAGTTCAGCAGCATCCCAACCCAGCTCCACAAATCTACACAAATACCAGAAGCAAACAGCCTCAGGCCCCTCTAAATCCCATGTCTCTGTGAACAGCATCAGGTATTTTCTCCTCTCTGGGATGTAGCTGGAGGTTCCTGTAAGATTCCCAGTGAGTCAACATCAACAAGCATTTATTAGGCACCTACTGTATGCAGGCACTGTGTTATTTGATGAGGATATGAAACAAGGCAGAAGACAGTGCCCACTCTCAAGAAGTTCACATTCTGATGCTTCTATGAGTCAATAAGACCAAAAAAAACCAAAAACCTATCTCAAAGCAGTGCTGGCTGTCAGACCCGATGCTTTCTGTCCTTAACTTGGGTCCCTATACATTGTCGGCTAGCACGAATCCTTTTATGCCCCAGGGGAAAGGGCACAGCACCAGAGCAAGCAGAAGAGAGAGGTTCTAGTGCCCAGACCCTGTTCTGCATCCACTGGGAAACATAGGCATCAGACAAAGTGGTGGCATGAAGCCTAGTCACATCAGAGGATTTGTCAGATGAAAAGTCTGGGGAACAAAAGGGACTCTTTTCTGTTTTTTTTGCCTTGATGACACATCATGGGATCCATCCACCTACACAGTAAGATATCAAAGCCAGCATTTCTATCTGAAGAAAAGTTGTAATGTCCTGGTTTGCCTGAGCATCAGTCAAGGGAGCAGTCAAAGGGGATGTTCTAGACCCATCAGGTAAAGCCCCACCTCCAGACATCTCAGTTTTGATCTAGTTGGTTGATGATGAAACCTGGTCTTGAAAGTGGTCTGTGGGGACAAAAGGGCCTCCAGGCTCTGGTTGCTAAAGGCATCCAAGAGGAGAACCTCACTCACAAAGCAGGTTGACCATGACTGAACTCAGGGTCTCTCATACCTCCCTCTTACAGTCCTAGAAGGCATCATCAGCTTGGCTAATGTTCTGGTCCTTCACCACTCAAAGCTCGCATTTGGTCTCTGTGATTAGCTGGGCATCATAACTGATGACAATTTCAATATCCTCCCAGCTTGCCTGGCTTCCTTCAGGTTCCAGCTAAAATTTGACCTTCTAGGAGGAACCTTTCCTGATTCTCCTCAATGTTCATGCTTTTCCTCTACTGATTATCCTAAAAGGCAGGGCGAGAAGTGAGGAAGAGATGAAGGTACCTCTGGGCAGAGGGGAGAAAGAGATGTGGGGGATAGGGATTATAGAGAAACTCTGGAGAATCAGAAGTATAGCCTAGAGAGGAATGAAGACATAGCTGGCCTGAGCCTCTTCCTTAAAATGGAGAGTCTGAGATGAACTAACCAATGAGAGAAGGAGGCTGAAGGGGCTGATGGAGCTGTCACCATGTCAAGTCCAGGCAGTAAAATGAGCTTCCAGGGGGGATGAAATTTCTGGGGCATTGTAGAGAAAGTCTGGGGGGCAGCTAGGTGGCGCAGTGAGTAGAGCACCAGCCCTGGAGTCAGGAGGACCTGAGTTGAAATTTGACCTCAGACACTTGACACACTTACTAGCTGTGTGACCTCGGGCAAGTCACTTAACCCCAATCGCCCTGCCTTCCCTCCTCCAAAAAGAAAAAGAGAATAGAGAAAGTCTGGGAGAGTCAGGAGTGCAGCCTGGAGAGGAGTCACTCTCACTTGTGACTCCCAGAAGCTGTGACAAGTGCAGCAACCATACCCCATAAAACCCTCTCAGCAGATGGGCTAAACCAGGTTGAGGGTAACCAACAGGCCTTAGACCCCTTGGTGAGTTAGGGGGTGCCTACCCCAAGCATATGAAGACTTCTCCCAGCAGGCGGAATAGGTAGATGAGCACAATTTGTTTTGATGGCCATGAAGGTGGCTGAAGCAGGCGCTGTGGAGCACTTAGGGCTTGGTCAGACACTGAAGATCCCAAAGTCATTCACTGCATCCTGAGCCATCATTAGTCATCTTGACTTTTGTCTTGCCGCTGGACTTCATTGACTCTGGAAGAGAGGGTCTGATTCTTTCAGCCAATCACAAAATATTTCCTGTATGGGATCATCAGGTCTTTGAGATCAAAGCACTTTATTCCTCTCAAATTGTTTAAGGACTTAGTCTCACCTAGTCTGTTTGATTGATTAATCGATTGACTGATTCAATCAGAGTTGTCTGGGCCTTCCGTGATTACATTAATTGGGGTGAGGATTTCTATCCTTGGTTCCTGATTGGTTTTCATTAGCTGGAGCTGCCTCCAAGATGATTGATCAGCAAGCTGTTGTCCATGTCTTGAGTCCTGGGGAGCTCTGAGTTCCCAAGGGGCAAGAAGCTGGGGAGGAGGAAGACAAAGAGAATCAGATGAGGGTAGGGCACAGGGAATCACGGATAGGTGGACAAAAGCATTAAGTATTGCCTTCAAGTTCAAAGTCAGTTCTTCAGTGGTAAGCTCTGGTCTCACTCTCAGCTCACGATGAAAATCGCTGGAGGTATGGTAGGAGGAAGGAGCGGAAGACCCAAGGCTCAGATGAGGACCCAAATTGCTGGTTACCAGCAGGGTGAGAAGTCCAGGTCAGAGGCTGGACTCAGAACGACTGAAATCTGAAAGCCTGTTTTGTGCCCCCTCCAGGTCCCTGAGTATGGCAAAGGAGAGAAGATAGACACTTCTAAGATTCTGAAAGTCCCCTGAGTCTGAATTGTTGTATTATGTGCTGTATTAGGTCAGTCCCAGAGAGCCTTGACAGGTTCCCACGGCAACAGCTAGACCCGATGTAGCGTGTCCTTAGGGGCCACAGCAGGTGGGGCAGGGTGACGAGGGAAGGAGCTAACCGAAAACGAGAACTTTATGTCCACAAGTGTTAATGAGGAAGGGTCCTGTTACCAGAAGGGAAGACAGAAACTGTGGAGTCCTAAATGGAGAAAGAATGCCAGTCTCTGGGCGGGGCAGTCAGGGAGAATAAGAAAAGGAGGCGAGAATTCCTTCCTCCTACCCGGTCCTGGGAACAGCTCTAGGCTGGGCTTTGGCATGAGTAACATGTACTTTGCAAAACCTTGTGCTAAGGACAAAGATGGACAAAACGTGGTCCCTACCATCAAGCAGCTTACCAATTATAGAAGGATGAGACATGTGAATGGAAACCAAATAGATAACCAAAATAGAGGGAGAATGTGATGAGTGTACAGTAGAGAGAAGTCATAGGGAGAGGATGGAGATTCCAGGAGGGGGCATAGCAGAGAGCTTAAGGGAAGATGTGACACCTAAGATGGACCTTGAAGGAGAAGGGAGAGTCGACTAGAAGGGGGGCAGGGAGGGGTCAGTTCCAGGACTAGGGTCCCCTGCTCTCTTAATAGAATTCACAGAGGCTGGATATAGTCAAACAATGAGAAGGCCCATTTTGAGTCATGGATGAAGGGAAGTTGTGGGAAACAAGGCTGAGATGGCCCCTTCCCCTTTGTTGATACCACAGGACTCTGGATCGGAGACAAACCCTAAGAAGTGAGTGGGCCTGAACAACACTGTAGAAGAGGGAAGGAGGCTAGGTAAACACTGAGGAGGAGGAGTGGGGACTAGAAAACAATAGAGAAGAGGGAAAGAAGGGGAAAGGAATAAGTGTCTAGGGCCTATTATGTGCCTATTATTGTCTAGGGTCAAGCGACTAGTAAGTATGTGAGGCTAGATTTAAACTCTGGTCTTCCAGACTCTATGCCCTAACCACTCTACCCCGTAGATTCCTTTAAGGAAGGAGGTGAGAGATCACTGAAGAAGAGGGGCAGGGGGACCTTCTTTAGGAAAAGGATAGCATATCAAGAGAGGGGGAGTGAGAACTAGCTGAAGGGGAGAATTCAGATTGGTGACCCAGACCTGGGTAGAGTACTAGGGAATTAGTCATAAGTACCAGCTAAATGCCCTGGGAAAATCACTTAACCCTGTTTGCCTCAGTTTTCCTATCTATGGAAATGGCAAACCACTCCGTTCTCTTTGCCAAGAAAAGCTCAAATGGGGTCACAAAGAGTTGGACATGACTGAAACAAATGAACAACAAAACTGGTTAAATGTACTAAGATTCTCCAGTTTGGAAAAGGGAACATCATAAGGCAAGGAAGAAATAAGGAGGATCCCCAAGGCCTGTCATTCTGAGCAGGGGGCCTTATTCCTTTCTAACTCCATTAAGAACAGAGAGACTGATTCTGCACCAAGAGGAAAAGAAGTGAGGTTTCTAGTGAGTGGGGAGCCCAGGCAGGGTCTAACACAGGGACAGGGAACCTCCCGCCTTACGACCACATGTGGCCCTCTAGGTCCTCAAGTGTGGCCCTTTGACTGAATCCAAACTTCGCAGAACAAAGAAGTTTGGATTCAGTCAAAGGGCTGCACTTGATGACCTGGAGGGCCAAATGTGGCCTCAAGGCCACAGGTTCCCCACCCCTGGTCTAAGACTTCTTCCCCTAGGACTGTTCCTAACCTGAGTGGGATGTATTTAGGTATGGGCCAGCATTGCAGCAGGCCAGGCCTATTGGTCCAGTGGCCAGTCCTCTCCCCTAGTGAGTCTGGGAAGGAGGGGGAAAGGAAAGAGAAAGAAGTTGGAAGAGAACAAAGGAATTTAAGGAAGAACCAAATGATATGAGGTCTGGTTGAGTCAGAAGAACACAGACCCATGCAGAGTTTATACAAATCTGTCCAAAGCAAAGACTCCCCATTATAAAAATTCACATGGAGATCCAGTGCAAGAACTTCTTTGAAGAGACCTTCTTTGGGCATGGCTTCCTCCAGAAGCTCCTGTTAAAAGCTGACATTGCACTGCCTTCTCCCACTCTCCTCAAGACTGCAACCATCCTTGGCAAAGGATGGGCATGATTCCAGAGATTATCTATTTACGCCACCCTCAAGCCACATTTCAGACAACCCATGTGGACCTACGTGTCTTACAGGAGTACTCACGCAATCTTACACAGTTCCATGGTACTCTAAGGTTGACAAGGCACCTTCCCCTCAACAACTCTGTGAAGCAGGTAAGGCAAGCATTATTATCTTTATTTTATAGATGAAGAAGCTATGGCTCACACAAGCTGGCTGCACAGACACCGAATGTCAGAACCATATCTTCTGACTCCAAATCTATCCTCATCTGTACTTTATCATTCTGACTTTCACTGTGGAGTGATATTCTCATGGCAAGAGTCTTGATGGGTGTGAGGTCTTTGTCCTTGGGGCCAGAGCCCCTTTCCATCCCCACCAGGAGCCCCGGTGAGGAGGGAGTGAGGATATCAGGACCCTTCATATTCTCTTTTCCTTCTGACTTAGATTTCTACTCCATTCCCCCAATTTCTGAATGGCATGAGGCTCCTACATGATATTGGGAGCTGGGACAACAAAGCTGGTCAGAATCACAGGCAGGCAGTGGGCTCTTGGAGTAAGCAGTTCATCTCATACTCTACCCAGTCTCTCCTCAACTCTCCCACATGTCTTTCCTCCAGGGTCTACCACAACCAATAGCTCACATGCACCAGCACCCTACCCTAACCCAGTCTTTCCTAGAAGGAAGGGCAGGGAAAGAGAGAAACAAACATTCCCAGGGCAGTATGGAAAAGAACACTCCAGGGATCTCCAAGCATCCTCCTATCTCCTGAAGTAGTAGGAAAAAAGATGGAACATTTATCTGCTCAAATGAGGAAGGTGGACTAGATGACTGAAGCCTTCCTCAGAATCATGTTTTTAAATGCATAAAATAAGATACATAGGACTGCAAAGGAAACCAATTCTATTGAAATCCCAGCCCAGCCCTCTGCAGAGGTGGGAGGTCCATAAGTATTGCACGTTGCATATATTTACAGACTTTTTTGATATGTTGATCCATTACACTGATTTTTTTTTACTCTTTTCCTTTTTTCTTTTCTTTTTTTTTAATAGTCAACAAAAGGAGGTTTATTTCTTTTTATGTGCCGCCCTGCCCCCCTTCCTTTGTATACGTATGACTAGTTGTCAGGGCAGGAGTTTTTCTTTAAAAAATGCTGTTTGTTATATGGGAAGGTTTTCTAGGAGGGGGATGGAGAGGCATACTGGAGGAAACTATGGTGATGGAAAAAAACAAAAGGCATTGATAAAACTTTCCAAAAAAGATTCCAAAAAAGAAACTTAATTATCAAAATCTTTTTTTAAATTACCAGACTGTAGGCTAAGAATTCCTGCATAGAGGAAAGAACACTGGATTCAGACTGGTGGTACATGCCTGTAATCCTGATGAGGTGGTCCAAGTGGATAGAATATTGGGCCCAATGTCAGGAAGATTTGAGTTCGAATCAGACACTTACTAGCTGTGTGCTGCAGGACAAGTCACTTAACCTCTGTCTGCCTCAGTTTTCTCAACTGTGAAATGGGGATAATAACAACACCTCCAAGGGTTGTTGGGAGAATGAAATGAGCTATTATTTGTAAAGCTTGTAGTGTGGTGCCTGGCACATAGTACTCTTAATAAAATGCACTTGTCCCTTTCCCTGGGGGAGGCTGAGTCTGCTAGATCACTCAAGCTCAAGAGTTTGAGATGTAGTAGGACTAAGGTGACGAGGTGCCTGCACTAAGCCTGGCACCAAGATGCTGGTAGTGGGGATGCCATAAGGCTACCTAAGAAAAGGTAATCTGGCCCAGGTGGAAACAGAGGTCAAAGCTTCTACGCTCATCCACAGTAGGACTAGCCAGTGAGTGGCCACTGAAATTCCATTCTGGAAGAGATAGAGAGATCTAGTCTCCGAAAAAACTGGGGGTAGGGGGCAGCTAGGTGGCACAGTGGATAGAACTTTGGCCCTGGGGTCAGAAAGACCTGAGTCCAAATGCAGCCTCAGACACTTACTAGCTGTGTGACCCTGGACAAGTTACCAATAAAAAATAAAATAAATGTTAAAAGTTAATTTTTTTAATTAATGTACTTTAGGTTAAGAACCCCTGGGCAAGATAGATGATCTCTAAGATCCCCTTCATCTCCAAATCCTATGATTCCCCAGGATGGAGAGGGGAAATTGAGGCCTAGGGAGGGGTATTGATTGGGGGACAGGTATGCCTCTTTTTTTTCTCTGACTCAGCTACTTCAAAAACCCCTAGCTCATCATGTCTGTTTCCTGAGGGGTAGAGGAACTGGGGGAACCTCCTAGCCACCCCCAGAGCTCGTTATGCAAATGA
Organism: Trichosurus vulpecula; assembly: GCF_011100635.1. NCBI lineage: Eukaryota > Metazoa > Chordata > Mammalia > Diprotodontia > Phalangeridae > Trichosurus > Trichosurus vulpecula. The sequence continues at coordinate 162,551,868 of NC_050576.1, read as the reverse complement.
AAGAAAAGAAGCCTGAGAATCGAAACTGTTTGAAAGGCTTACAAACCAGGTCCAAACATACAGAGTCAGCACCCTGAGAGACCCTGGAAGGGCAGGCCAGCCTTCTCCCTGTCCCTGGGCCTATCCTAGGCTGCTGTGACTGTAGCTCAGGACAACCCCTGTCCACAGCAGGGTCCTGAATTCCAGGTTTCAAATTCTGCTCCTACCATTTTTGGTTAGTAGACTCTTCCCCTCTCTAGGCCTGTTTCCTTCATTCAGCAAACATTTCTTAATCACATGCTTTGTGCAAGGGACTGTCCCTAGTGCTAGGAAAATAGACAAATGAAATCATCCCTGCCCTCAGGGAGAGCAACGCTATTCACCAGTAAAATGAAGGTGATTCAGGACAGCTTCTTGTCAGCTGTAAAAATCCTAGGATCCCGCTTGCTAAAGTTTAAATACAGTCAGTATTTATCTGCAGCACCTATCTGCCAAGCAGCTGTGTGCTGGGCCTGAAGAGAGTACAGGAGACATCTCAGTTATAGTCTCTGCCTGGATAAGGCAAAGCTAAAGTCCATTCTGTCTGACCTACCCTTCTCTTCTCTGTTTCTTCCTTAGTAGCTAGGTGGTCCAGCAGATAGAGTGCTAAACCTGGAGTCAGGATGGACCTAAGTTCAAATCCAGCCTCAGACACTAGCTATGTGACCCTGGGCAAGTCACTTAACCCTTTTGCCTCAGTTTCTTCAACTATATAGAATGGGGATAACAGATGCTTTGCAGGGTTTTACAGCGCCTGGCACATAATAGGCCCTTAAAATATACTTCCCCTCTGTGCCCAGTCAGTCATTTTTACTTCCCTCTGAATTCCCCCTCCCTCCCTGGGCATTCCAATCTGCATTTAGTTAAGATACAAACTCTGTTTTTTTAAAAAATTTTTTTTTAAGATACAAACTCTTACACTAAGTCCTTGGGTGTCCCTTTACTTCTCTGCGCCTCAGTTTCCTCAGCTGTAAAAATGAGGGAGTTAGACTAGTTGACCTCAAAAGTCCCTTTCAGTTTTAAATCCTTTGATTCTATGAAGCCAAAGAAAGCTCCCAGTTCTACCTCCTTTCTCCCTCTCCCTAGCACGTGGGTTTTGGATGAGGAGTTAGAAGATGGAGCTGGCTTCTAGACCCACATCAGCTATTAAGGGATTCAGTAAACTTGGGCAAGTCCACATTCTGAGCCTCAGGTGTCTAATCCATAGTGAGATGTCGGACCAGACGAGCTCTGAGGTTCTAATCCTTCCAGTTCTGAAGTCCCAATTCATTCCAGTGACTAAACCTGTAAACTAAGGGCACAGGGAGGGGGTATGGAGACAGTGGAAGCTCCTGCTTCTAGCACACTGAAATCTCCAAGAACAGGTGCCCCACCCACACCATTCAATGATGTCCTAGAAGGTGAACCCAGGGACAAGAGGGCTACGCAGAAGTGGGGGGCTTTATGCAACTCCTGCTTCAGGGGGCCCCTGCCACCTTCAGCTTCTTCCTAAAGGCCCTTCCCTCCTGAAAAGGTTCTTCCCTCACTTGCTCCATTTTCTAACATCCTTCATAGCTGTGCTCTTCCCGAGGCCTAATCCTCCTGTCCTTTGGTACTGACCTGCATTGCCACTGCCTTTCTCCACTCCCAGCAGCATAGCATAGCCTCCCCAGTTGTCTCTGACTCCTTTATTTCTTGGGCTCCACATGTCTCACTCATCTCCTGAGGTTGAGAGTCTTTCCCCTCCAATCTCCCCTCCTCCAATCCCCCATGTCTCACTCATCTCCTGAGGCTGAGGATCTTTCCCCTCCAATCTCCCCTCCTCTGATCCCTGGGCTCTGGGTTCCCTTGTTCCCAGGTAATGGTATCAGCCTCTTCGGGAACTTTCAACTCTTCTCTCCCCACCCCCATCCCCAGGAACCAGATTCAGTCACCCAGAAATACCATTCTGCCCTTAAGTCTATGTTGGGAGGTTTTCTAAGAGGAATGACTCCAGTGCCCTAAGAGTAGCAAGTAGGATAGGGATCAGATCTCAGGAAGGACTTCATGTGAGGTGACCTCCTTCCCTAAAGAGATTCAGAAATAGGACTGCCAGCTAGACTTGGCTTAGAGACAGAGGATCACAGGAACCTTTAGGTTCTTTGCCCATTACAAAATGTGACAAAATTGACAAAAATGTGAAGCCAGTGCGCCACCTAGTGCCCCTTCCACCCCCACCCCCACCCCAATATCCAGACATGCCAGGGAACCTGGGGAACAAGTTCTGGGGCTATGCCAAGGAGGCTGCTGTGTTGGGAGTGGAAGAAAGCCATTAGGAATGGTGGCTGAATACAGGGGATGGGATTAAGTGCTTCAGTTCAAGGATGAATGTTGGAGATGAGGGTAGAGTATCCAGGATGAGGGCTGGGACAGGTGATCTCTGTAGCTTCTCCAAACCCCTACTGTCTGTGGGCACAGGTGGGGCAGTTCTGGAGTCTGTGATCCTCAGTGAGAGAGTCTCCCTCCCCCAACAGGAAACACTCCCCCATCTCACCCCTCTACCCATCTAAACACTGAGCCCCACAGCCACATTGCTTACAAAGGCACTTTATTGAGTTGTGTTGAAAAAGTGATCAAGTCAAAAGCCTGGAAGCAAGGGAGTCAGCCTCCCAACTTTATACCTACAGACAAATCTAAGTGGGTACCAGAGCCTCAGCCACAAATGACATCCCACAATGACCAAACAAATCATGGCTGGAGAGGGGGCGGGGAGTGTTCCCAGGAGCCACCTAGGTACCCCTGTTACCGTCCCCTCACGAGGACACAAAAAGGGGCAAAGAGAGCATTTATCCTGCCTCTTGATCAAAGCCCACCTCACCTGCTTTCATCCCCTACACTCTGCCCTCAGTGCTATAGCCCCACTCCTACAAACACACAAGTACACACCCACATAAGCACACACACCCTCACACACAAAGGAACAGCCCACTTGGGCACAACCTGCACGGCCCCAGAGTCAACAAGGTCTCCTTCTAGGAACCTGAGAGGGTGAAGAGGGCCCAACTGTATTTACACACGTAAATAAGTGTAAGCAGTGTCAGAGCATTTTCAAGCTAAAGGTATCTCCTGAGCAAGCTGGAGTTTGAGCTCTTTTCTGCTCCTGCTCAGTCCCCCCCCCCACTCTGGACCTACCTAATCCTGGGAGTGGAGGCAATGCCAGTGCCAGAGGGAGATCTTGCTTTAATGTCCCCATGTCCCCCAACTTGTGTCACAGACCTCCCCAAATACACCACACACATGCAGTGATAAATAAAGACCAGAGGAGGCTAGGGTCCCCTAGCGTCTCTCATGGCTGGGCAGAGCAGCGAGCCATAGACAAACCCTGGGCACTGAGCCCCTCCAGCCCTCTTCCTCAGCCTTCCCGGTAATGTCTGGGCCTCTCCTTGGGCCCTGAGCTTCTGGGGCCCTTCTGATACTTGTCCTTCTTCCCAGACCTGCAAGACATGGAAGGGAGGGAAAGAGGTGGCTTGACATTAGTGCTAAACTAAGAACTAGACCGACAAGGGCCTAAATTGCATCCCCCTCTCTGGGGTTTCCCTATACCAATGAAATAAAAGTCCGGACCAAAAACTCAAGCCCCAATGTAAGCTGACAGAAAGCCGCTCCTGGAGGAGACAGCACAGAAAACCCTCATAGATACAAACACACACAAAGACCCATGGCCCACAGGAGCTACTTCCACTGATGAATGACCACTATTCCCTCAGGCAGTCTATAGCTCCGGTCTCCTGGTTTGAAAGGCATCAGCCCAAACTGTTGATGATTCTATGCCAGGAAAGGGATGGGAAAGGCAGGTCCCATCACAGGCCAGGGAGAAGAGCCAAAGGCAGCCAAACTTCTCCAACCTTGACTCCGATTTTCAGAGGAAATTTGCTGGAGTCAAACCCCAAACTAGGCCTTCTTCTAACTCCTAAGACCCTCTTCTAACTCCTCCAGTCCCCCCTTGGTTCTTCAGTAGACCAAGAATTTCCTAGACCAGCTCCAATGCACTGAGCCTACTTTCTGTTCCACCAAACCTCACCCTTCCTGCAGGCCCCACATTTCTTCCTCCCAGGGCCCCCACACCTCTTCCTCTGTGCCTTGTCCCCAAAGAAATGGCCAAAGATGAAATCCTCAAAGTCATCGACTTCATCGTCATCTCCTGTCTCTCTGACTGCAGCCTCCTCCAGGCTGTCCTCCATGGCCTCCACAAAGTCCCAGAAGCGAAGGCGGTCATGGCGGAAGATGCCATCATCACCAAAGTAGGTGGACAGTAAGGACAGAGGTTCAGGAAGCCGTTGGCCCCAGGGCAGCCGAGCCAAGTATTTTTGCAGCAGTGATGCCAGCTCCTGCTTCCGAACAGGAGGCAACTCCACACCAAACATGGACAGCCCCTCCTGGTGCGCACACTCAGTTACACCTGAGCAGCCCTGAGGTACCCGGTACTTGCGGCCCAGTACCTTCTTCCAGGCCAGCTGGGGATCATGATGGCCAGGGCCGCTCCCCTTGGCGGCTTCCCTCTGTGCTGTGTGCTTCTGGCCCTCCCAAGATGGGTGAGGCCCCTCACTCCCTCTTGTGCCTCCCCAGCTCTTCTTGGGATGCTCCTTCATACCTCTCCATTCCCTGCCATTCTTGCCTCCCAATTCTGCTGGGCCTAGCTTCTCAGCCTTCCATCTCTCTGACTCCCCATCTCCTTTGCCCCTGAAGCTCTTCTTCCCCTCCCCAACATACTCTTCCTTCTTGTGTTTCCACTTCTCTGCCTTGTGGTCCCCTTGCCTGGCCTTCCATTTCTCCTTCCGACTAGGCTCCCTGAGGCTTGTGAAGTGGGCTTCTCCTTGCCCCCAGGCCTCAGATGTGTTGGCCGGGCCCTTCCTGGGGCCCCAGCTCTCTGCTCCCTGAAGCTCCACAGCCAGCTTCTGACCCAACTCCACCAGATCTGCTCGGTCCCTGTTCCCCAGCCCTGACTCATGGAGGGTCCTCTCCAGATCCCTCTGCACCGAGCTCAGCAGCAGCCTCTGCTTTTCTAGCTCCCTGCGCAGCATCTGGGCCTCGGCCTCCAACCGCTCCTTCTGCTCCAGGAAGCCCGGAGGCTCAGCCAGCCCCGGGGCTGCCTCCTGGGGGGTCTTCCCTGCACTCTGGCTGTTGCAGGGCCCATCTACCCCCCTTGAGTAAGTCTCCTCCAGCTCCCCAAGACGGCTCCGGAGCTCCTGCATCTCAGACTCCAGCACCCGCTGGGATGTTTCTCGCTGCTGCAGGGCCCCCCGGAGCCTCTCATTCTCCTCCTCCAGCCCCGGGTGTCTGTGTAGCAAGTTCTGGAGCTCTTCCTTCTGAGCCTGGCAGAGAGGAAGAAGATGGGGGAGGGAGCTGAGCTAGCAGTCATGGCCTAATGGGAAAAGAAGCTCACAGAGAGACAAGAACATGATGGGGCAGTAACCACGCCTAAAAAATGACAACTCTTTCCACCTGTATTTCCATCTAATTACAAGACACAGGCTGTCCGTGTCAGAGGAAGGACCCTGCCCCCTCACCCAAGCCCCAAATTCCCAGACAGGGAAGTTATCCTCTTGATATCACAGAATCTCAGAACTGGAAGAGACAAATTAATCCAGCCCTCTCACTCCACACACAAAGATAACTGAGGGCCATAGCGGGGAAGTGACTTACCTAAGCTTTCGAAGATAGTAAGTACCAGAGACAGGCTCCCCCACCACAAGGCCAAGGCTTTTCCCTCATCTCTACTTATCCTCACCATCATCATTAGCAGTAATATCCTCTTTTTTTTTTTGGAGGGGGAAAGGCAGGTCAATCAGGGTTAAGTGACGCCCAAGATCACACAGCTAGTAAGTGCCAAGTGTCTGAGGCCGGATTTGAACTCAGGACCTCCTGACTCCGGGGCCTGTGCTCTATTCACTGTGCCACCTGGCTACCCCAGCAGTGGTATTCTAATAGTTTACTCTCCTCATTCATTCATTCAACAAGCAGTCCACTCTCTACCTGCAACTGGGCCTGAAGGAGCCGGATGTCTTGGTTCTCCTTGGCCAGCTTGTCCAGCAGGAGGCTCATAGATTGGAGGCTTGGGAGACTTCCAGGCAGGGAATGGGCCTGTTGCTGCAGCCTCAGTCCATCCTTGGGGACAGGAAAGCTGCAGGTCACATATGGTCACACACACATAACCAGAACCAGCCCTTTGCATGCCTCTACACAAGTATATACACAGCAGTGAGCACCCAGACACACGTAGACACACAGACACAACCTGGATATCCTCAATGTCCTGAGACTCAGACTCTGGAGTCACTTGTGGCTCCAAGTTCTCCACTGGCCCTAGCAAAGAAAGAGAGACAGTCTGGGAAGCTGGCCACTCACTAGCTTGCCAGCCTTTGCCTACCCAAATCCTACAAAACAATAAATGATCCAAAACCACCTCAGTATAGTTTTACAGTTTGGTTAGAGGTACACACACACACACACACACACACACACACACACACACACACACACACACACACACACACACACACACACACTTCTCCCTCTCCCTCCCTTCTTCCTGTCCCTCTCTCTCACCCTCTCCCTCCCTCCTTCCTCCTAGCTCTGCAAAAGCCTGTAGCCCAGGAACTCTGGCTTGGGGTTATCCTTAAACATATTTTATATACTGGAAAAGAAAGAACTAATCATTCATTCTTCCTTCAACCCCCAGTTCCCAGACATTCAGTCAGGGGAAGAGATTGCAACACATTCTCTTCCCCCTGAGAACTAAGATGTTCCCACTCACCAGCCTCAAGGTCAGAGAAACCACCTGGAGACAGATAGAGAGGAGTCTGGGTGAGTCCCCTCTGGCATCAAAGTGGGGGTGAGGGGACAGGGAGAGGAAAAGCAGAATCAGGATAATGGCAGGAGAAAGAATGGACAAGAGAGGAGCAAAGTTTGGAGAGGAGAAGGGGACAGGGAAGGCAGGAAGGGCCCTAGTTGCTCACCGGAGAAGAAGAGGAAGCCGAGCCCCACAAGAAACAGAGCTCCAAGGAGACAAGCATTCAGGGTGAGCCCGAGCTCCCCACTTCCTCCCTCATTGCTGGTCTGATTGTGTGCACCCAAGGAGGCTGGAGGACGACGTGGACTGGACTCCCGGCCCCGACGTCTCCTCAGGCCCTCCATATCAAGGTCATCCTCACTGCTCGAGCAGCTCAATTCCTCACCAATCTGATCTGGAAGTGAGGAAAGGGAGAAAGGAAGAGTTAGCTACGAATTCAGGGGCCTGTGGTCAGAAACAGAGAAAAACATGAAGCTGCAAAAACATGCAAAAAAAAAAGAAGGAGAGAAAGAGAGAGAACAGTGGCTGTATAGCCCCTGTTGACCAGGAGTCAGCTCCAACACTCATTAGCTATGTAACACTGAGGCTCAGTTTCCACATCTGCATCATGTGCCCATCTAACAGGGTTGTTGTGAGGCTCAAATATGAAAGCACCTTGAAAATTAGACCAAGGTCACATGTGTAGTGAGGGGCAGTGCTGGGCTCAGAGCTCAGGCTTTCTGTCCTCTGCTCTCCACAGAGGCCATCCAGCAATGGCAGACTGGAGCTGTGGGGAAGGGCTGGAGGGAGAGATGGAAGGCACTACGACTGCCATTAGGTTAAAAAAGACAGAGAAAGGCGAGATGGAGGTGGGATCCTTACCTGCTTTAGAGGACCAAGGGCCATTCTTTGGAGGGCTTGGCTCCCTGTGATCCAGGATGTCTGATTCCAACTGGGCCCCTTCCGTTGCCTCTGGCTGCTCGGCCTTTGTTTGCTCTTCATCTGGGCTTGGGAGGTCCAAGCTCTTGCTGCTGCTTTCCGGGGAAACCTGACATAAGGTAAGAGCCCTGAGCATGGAGACTTGAAACCACTTCTTCCAATTCCCAATCCATTTTTAAAAATTTATTCATTTATTTTTAGTTTCCAACATTCACTTTTATAAGATTTTGAGTTCTACATTTTCTTCCCCTCCTTCCTCTCTCCTCTCCCCCTCCCCAAGACGGCATGCAATCTGATACAGGCTATACCCGGACACCAGTTCCCAATCCTTTCAGCCACCTTCTCCCATGAGGGGCCTACCTTGGTGTCTGTCTCCTCTGGAGGGCAGGCACCAGGCTGGACAGGAGGGTTCTTGTGAACAGCAGGCGCTGAAGGTGGGAGTCAGGAAGAAGACTCAGAGAAGACTCTCCAAATTCCTACTCCACCTCCTCCAGAAGCCCTGGCCCTGTATGCTCAACAAGTCTCTCCTGCCCCAGCGTGGAGGGAAGGGCAAGAAGAAGACTGACAGGGAAATCAAGGGACACACAAGGTAGGGAGAGTGTGAGGCTGAGGTGACAGGCAGTAAAAGGGGGCAAGGGAACTCTCTTCCAAAGGAATCCAGATGGCAGCTGTGCACCTGCTCCCCCAGAAAACTTCCCAGCTCCCTCGCAGGGCCTAATTACCCTCTCCATCCAAGGTTCCTGGAAGGTCACCCGTTGAGGTCTGCGGGGCTGCCTCAGACTCTGGACCCAGCGTCTCTACTGGCAAACAGCCCTGAAGGAAGAAGGGTGGGTGCATTGGTGAAGAAGAGACATTTCCTGCTGGTGGAAGCTGCTACCCATCCTCTCCAATGGTTTATCTGTGTGCTCTGGCCTGGGGCTGAGCTTAGCAAATGCCCAACACCCAGACCTCAGCCTCTGCCAGACCCATGACACAAGCCTTGACCCTCCTCTTTTCTCTCTCTCTGCATTCTTTCCTTCCATAGGCCTGTCTACTCCTTGAGCTTCCACTATCATCTCTATGCCAAGGCCTCTCCCATGTACATCTTCCTCCCCCAGTTCTGGCTCCCCAGCACCCCAGTCCTCCAGCTTGGTAGTGGCATGGCAAGGACACTCATGGCTCTCACCTCAGCTCTGTCACGCTCACTGGTGTGACATGAGGGAAGTCACTTAACAAGCTCTTTGGGATTCAGTTTCTTTGGCTGTAAAATGAGATATCTAGACTAGATGATCTCTAGGCCATTTCTGCACTTAGCACATTCAAATTCACACTTGTTATTTCTGCAAAAAGAGCTGGCCTCAGAGCCAGGAAGGCCTAGGTTCACAGCCCACTGCTGACGCGGACTACAGCTGTCAACCCAGGCAAGTCATTTAGCCTCTCCATCAGTCCAATACCTCGGTTAGTCCGGAAAGTTACGGAGAATGTGCCGACCTACAGAGGCCACGGGGATTTCCTTCTTGGGGAGTTCCCTATACCAATGAAATCAGAGGTGCAATCCCCCTCCCTCTCCCTTTATTTGTGCACATATCTTGTTTCCCCAGTTCAGCTGTAAGATCCTTAAAAGCCAGGACTAAGTGTTAGTTCACCTCGGGGTCTCCACTGCCTGGTGAATAATAGATATTTACTGAATTAATTGAAAACTAAAGGTCCTCCACAGTCTGTCTCCAAACTACCATTCTAGCCTTATCTCCTCCTCCTCTCTCCAGGTGAATCCTCCACTGCCATCCAACAAATGGATCTGGTCACTATCCCCTGAAAATGCCACATATGTTCCTGCTTCTGCCCATCTGCTCCTTACAATCTAAAAAGAGCCTCCACTGTCCTAACTCATCTAAATTCTCCCCAAGACCCTTTAAGACCCAGCTCAAGCGCCACCTCCTTTGGCAGAACAGTCACCAGTCAGCCCAGCCAACTGTGATCTCTAGAGCTGAGGAGCAGTGTGTTAGAGCAGAGATCTTGCTGGATTTGGAATTCATAAGACTGGTTAAAAATACCATTTTGCTGTGTGACCATGAACAAAGTTATTTACCTCTCTGAGCCTTAATTTCTACATATGTAAAACAGGGCTAATGATAATCACACTCTAGGGTCTGCTCCAGAGGACTGTGACCAGACTCAAATGAGCTCATGGATAAGGGGCTTTGCAAGCTGTCATGTATCTTACGAATGTCAATCACCAGTCTTTCCCCAAAATCCTGTAGCACTAATTGTCTGTATCAGTCATTTGACCCTTATCATATACAGAATGGCAGTATAGACCACCTGACTTTGGGATAAAGGCTTTTCCACCTCAGATGTTTAGCCAAAAGTCTTTTTACCTGATTAGCCACACTGGCGAGGTCGTGAGAAGCAGAGTCTAACCACCACCCAGCCACTACTGTTAGGTGACCGAGTCTCACAGGGGACGCACCAAAGAATCACAGAATCTCAAAGCTGAGGGGAATGACAGGAATCCCTTCTGGAACATCCCTGATATTTGGCCATCCAGTCCTTCCCTAGGGACCTCTAGCAATTGTTACTGAAGCCAAAGGTGGAAAGAGTGTTTGCCTCAGAGCTGGAGAACCATGGGTTCAAATCCCTGTGCCCAGACTCTTCCCACAGCACTATCCTTCTCAGGGATGCTCTGAAGATAGTGCCTCATAAACCTGAAAGCATGAGACATACCAACTACTACTAGTGCCGCCAGAACATGGCACCGGTATTATTATCAATTACATAATTAATTTGGATACCAACATGTGGATTTCTGATCCTGTGGTCTAGTACTGAGAAACTGCTCCTCCCCTGTCCTGTTCTGTGCTACATATGTGACAGCGCTTTCCTCTCTCTCAATCCTGTCTCTCCACCTCAGGTTGTGTGACCGGGCAGCTCCCAGAGGGCAGGCAGGGTCTGTGCTATGTTCACCTCGGTGCAGCCGGCAGCCCCTGGCTCACTGCTTCAGCTAGACAGGAGGTGCTCAGGATATGGCACAACCACTGACATCAGAGCGTCTGTCTATGCACAACCGTTGTCTTTATTTTTTATCACTGGTGCAGTGACTTGCATAGAGTACTAAATGTTTGTAGTGTTGATCTGAATTGCCTCTCTCCTCAGTGAGTCTGCACCTTCCTCTGATTCCCCTTACTTATAGAAGTATGTAGTGAACCCAGCTCTCCCTCTTTGCCACTTCCAACAGTGAACTTCCTGGTTGCCTCCTAGCCATTGTCCCTGGCATCCAAATCGACACCAAGGTAGCAGGGGAAAGAGTGGGTTCAGAGCTCACGTCTGGGTATCAGCTGCCTCCCCAGGACCTGGAGTTCCTTCCTGCTGTTCCCCCAAGGTTTTCATGTTTCCTAAGGTTCCTCTCCCTTCCCCCTTCCACTACTAAACTGACTTCATTCTTCCACCCTGGCAAATCTGTCCCGTTATTTCCACCTATGCCTTACCCACTCCCCACAGATGGGGCCATTCCAACCCTGAAGAGATGCCTTCTAATCTGCTCTCCTCACCATATTCTGCACTAGACTTCTCAAGTAAGCCTTTCCAGACTAATTCCTCTGGCTCCCTTCATCCTAGTCACTTCCCGCTTGATAACTAGGCCTTCTGTCTGGCTACCTTTATCTTTTTGACCCTGGGTCTGGATAAGCATCCTTGGGGGTGGGGGTGGGGTACTAGATTGTCTCCATCGAACTGAGAATTCTTGGTGGATAAGGACTGGGCTTCTTTCTTCTTCTGGCTCTCCCCCTCCACCACTGTAGCACCCAAAGATGTGAGTGGAAGGACACTCAGAATTGAAGAGGCATAGACTGACTGAAATTAAAGTTTCTGGGAATCCCTTCCCCACCACAGACACATTCTGACTCTCCCATGATGTTCCCAGCTTCTCCTCAACTTACCTCAGAGCCAGCAATCACCCAGCTATTATCCGACTCCGGGCTGGAAGACTCCATAGTTGGTCGAGTAGTCCCTGGGGACCTCAACAGACACCACCTGCTGAGAAAAAAACCTTAGAAATGGGATCTTCTCTTAGAGATCACCTCAGGAGGAAGGACAGAAGACCTAGGGGGTAAGGGAAGAGAAGGGCAGCAGAATGCAGTGTCCAGCATCAAGGACTCTGCTCCAGTTTGGGTCCTTCTAAGGCCAAAGCTACCAACTTGTGGGCAACATTTGACTTGCAAATGAGTATCTGCAAAAGTTCACAAAAGAATATGCCTCTCCTAGGGATTGGCTGGCCTGCAGGAAGGGGGGAATGACCTTGAAAGGACACAGAATTTCAGAGCTAGGATCATTTAGATCAACTGGGCCTCATTTTTACTGTTGAAACTATAGCCTAGGAGAATGGGGGAGTGACTCACCAAGGGGTCGTGCTCAATGACAGACTTGGGATAAGAACCAGGTTTCCTGACTCCTGGGCAGTACTCTTCTCACTAAGCAAAATTTTCCCTCCTTATCTCTCCTCCCCAGCTTCTCCCTAAACAGTAAGCAACATAACTAGGAGAAGGCAACATGGTGCAGCAGAGATGGCCCTGGCTTCACAGGCAGGGACCTGGGTTTGAATCCTGACTCTGCTACTCACTACTCTATGGCCTTAGCCTACTCATCTGTAAAAGGAGGGGGTTAGCCTAAGAGACCTCTAAGGTCCCTCCCAGCTCCAAATCTTCTCTCCAACTAGTATGCCATGCTTTCATGCTATCCCTCCCAGTCCCTACAGTTACCCTCCCTTTTAACTGGGATCTCACGTAACCTATCCCAGACAGGAAAACTCAATTACCCCTACCACCCTGTTTCCTCCTCCAATCCTGCTCCCTCCTTCCCCTCAAGCTGTGGGAATAGAGTGAACCACATTCACTCCATCTTGTGACTCAATTCTGGAGCTAGCTCAGTTCCCTTCCTATTCAATTATGATCTAGTCCAACTTCTGTCTTGTGAGAAAATTTTATTCAATTGTGGAGGCTGCGAGAAAATCTTATTGCATTGTTTAAACCTAGTCCTGCGTGGCTCTTTTTACCTGCCCCTTAGGGATCCTTAACCAAGGACCTAGGGTATGCTGACCAGAAACCCAGTCAGATCCAAAGATTGATGCAAGGAGTTTTCTCACAATTATACATCTCGAGCAATCCATATGTCATAATCGAAAACCAGTCTGTATTGGTTAATCAGTTACTGTTTCCATGTTCCTTTGATTGAATATAGACACTTGTGTGGGGGGGAAATGGGACACCTCTTTTTCTGATTTCAGGGAACTGCATCTGTTCCCTCTCCCTTTCCCAACTCAGAAGGAATTCACCTGGTCATGTGTCACTGATTATAAGATTGTTGATCTAGAACTGAAAGGAACCATAGAATTCATTGAGTTAAACCCTCTCACTTTATGGATCAGGAACCAGGATCTCAGAAAGATAGAGACTTTCCCAAGGCCTCAGGCAGGGGTAGGGAACCAATGGCCTCAAGGCCTCAAGTGGCCCTCTAGGTCCTCAAGTTTGGCCCTTTGACTGAATCCAAACTTCACAGAACAAAACCCCTTACCAGAAGGATTTGTTTTGTAAAACTTGGACTCAGTCAAAAGTCTGCACCCAAGGACCTAGAAGGCCACATGCGGCCTCGAGGCAGGTTCCCCACCCCTGTCCTATTCCTTCCTCCAATTAGAAATCAGATTACCTAATTATACATCCTATTTTATATCCAGCTTATTGTTATCTTTGAATGCAAAATCTGTCTTCCTCTGTATTACAGGTCCAAGCTGAGGAGACCTGGTACTGATTTGTTATGCAATTAGCATGTGCCGCTTAATAAATCACTAGGCTTAGAAGCCCAAACATCTATGTTTCCTTGGTTATTTTATCTTTCACCCTCCACATTGTCACAGACTGAAGCTTCACCCCATTCCCTCTGGCTGTACCAGGAATTGCTTCTTCAATCCTCAGCCTTGTGGCCTGGGGGAAATGTCTTTCTTCAGTCTCCCTCTCCTCCAAACTCCAGCTTTCTAACTTCACAATGCATTCCCTTACTATTTCCAAGCTCCACCTCCCCCAAAGATAGAGCGGTGGGAAAAGGGCTGGATTTGTAAGGGAGGGTTCAAATCCTAGCTCTGCACAAACTGAGTGGCCATGGGGCAAATGGCCTGGACTTTAGTTTCCTTAACTGAAAAGAGGGAATCATGAGAAAAGTGCTCTATAAACCATAAAATACTCTCTCTCTCTCTGTGTATGTGTGTATGGGATTATATATGGGACACACACACACACACACACACACACATATAGGAGCTAATATTGTTGTCATTCGGTCATTTTCAGTCATGTCCAATTCTTTGTGACCCATTTGGGGTTTTCTTGGCAAGGATACTATTGTGGTTTGCTATTTCCTTCTCCAGCTCTTCTGACAGATGAGTAAACTGAGGCAAACTGGGTTAAGTGACTTGCCCAGGTTCACAGAGCTAGTAAGTGTCTGTGGCTGGACTTGAATTCAGGTCTTCCTGACTTCAGGTCTGGAGCTCTATCCACTGAACCATCTAGCTGCCCACTGAGCTAAATTGGGGGTGGGGCAAACTCTGGACAAAGTAGTTTTGTGCCCTAAGCAAGGTGTGAAAATTGTACTCTCTTTAGGCTATGATCTACCAGAGGATTCAAACTTTTGCTGCAATACACGTGGCTTAGAGTCATCTATCACTTAACTGGAAGAGATCTTAGACACTACTTAAGCCAGGACTCTCATTTTTACAGATGAGGAAACCGAGGACCTCCAGAAACATGCCTAAGATCTTAGAGGCAGAAAAGAGAAGACTGGGACCTAGGTCTTCCAACGCCAAATCCAGTATTTATCATAGAATAAGTACAAAAAATGAAGGACAAACGCAACAACAACCTACAGGGCATGAAGCCAAAGACACGGTCTGGGGAATGGAAGATATGACCTAGGGCAACATCAGTGAAGGATTGCTGAAACTGTAACCGGACAGACGAAAACTAGAGACCCACCCCCTACCCCCCAAAATGACTTCACTATGAAGAAACTTTAGACTAAAGGGAACAAAGGAAAAACAAAGTCACCTTTAAAAGCAATAAATGTTTTCAACTCCACTGCCTCCATGTCTGAGCAGGTTTAGGACTTGCATGGAGGCAGATGGGTAGTTGCTAGAATTTCTCAGAATTGGGGTCCAGATTCCCTAAACACCTATAGATGTGCCTTCAGCTACATGTGCCTATATTGTCCTCCCTTCCCACTCCTCCTCTAGGTCCTTGCTTGGTCAATTATAACCTTTTTCATGAATTTTCAATCTCTCCCTTTCTATGGGCTCTTTCCCATATGCCTACAAACATAACTAGATCCCTCTAATCCTAAAAAAGCCTTTGTTCAGTCTTTCAAACCCATCTAGCCACTATGTCATTTCTTTCTGACAGACCTACCCTTTCATCGCCAGAATTCATGAAAAAGCCACTTCCAGCTGAGGCTTCTCCTGCCTCACCACATACTCTCTCTCTTCGCTCCCATCACTTCACTTAAATTCCTCTCAGGTCACCAGGGACCTCCTTATCACCAAATCCAATGAACTTTTCAGCCCACATCCTTCTCCACCACCCTGCAGTTTTTGAAACTGACCACTCCCTTGCTATTAAATACCCCTGCTTCTGTTTGAGACATTCCATGCTTCTCCTGCTTCTCTTTCTAACTTGATAACTACTCCAATTCCATAGCGCTCCTGTCTTCATACCTGCCCTTTGAGGTGGGCAATCATTAACATTCAGTCCCCGTGCCTTTTCTCTTTTTTCTCTGCAGTGACTGCCAATCTCATTAGCTACCATGGTTTCAGCTGTCACCCCTGTACAAATGACTCCCATATTTCTCCCCTGGCTATCCCTGAACTCTCTTCTGAACTCCAGACCTACATTCCCAACTGCTCACCAGACCTGACTGACCAACTAACTCATCAAACCACAAGTATTTCTTAAGTGCTCCTCTGCTCAAGGCACAATCCTGCTATGGCATATAGGTCCAGTATTCTCATCATCCTGGTCACTCTGGGAAGTCCATACTCCAGTGTGTCATGGTCCTTCTTTGATACAGTACCAGAAATGAGCATCATGGTCCGATTGGGCACAGTACAACAGGACTATCACTTCCCTTGTCTGAACACTACTGTTTCCATTAAGCTTAAATTCAGGTTGGGAAGCTAGGTGGCACAGAGGATAGAGCAGCAGGCCTAGGGTCAAGAAGACCTGAGTTCAAATCCAGCCTCAGCCACGTACTACCCTGGGCAAGTCACTTAATCCTGTTTGCCTCAGTTTACTCATTTATAAAATGAGCTAGAGAAGGAAATGGCAAACCACTCCAGTATCTTTGCCAAAAAAAACCTCCAAATGGGGTCACTAAGAGTCAGATACTACTGAATAAGGATGACAAATTCAGATTAGACCTTTTTTTTTGCTTTCCACATCACACTGCTGACTCATTGAGTTAATAGCCCTCTAAAATAATATCTGTAAAGTGCTTAGCATGGTGCCTGGCAAATGGTAGGAGCTATATAAATGCTTATTCCCTTTCCTTCCCCTTCCCCTAAAATGTCCAGTTCATTTTCACACTGTTGGTGAGGCAAAACTCTGCCACGGTATACTTGTGCAGGTGATGTTTTTTTAACCCAGGTAAGACTTAAGACTTACCCAGACCAAATTCCATTGTCATAGATTTAGCCTAGCCTTCTAGTCCGTCCCAAACCTTTTCAGTACTGATTCGATCACGTACATGCTCACTATCACTTCCCAGCTCTTCATGTGGAAGCCGTTTATGCCATTGTCCAAGCCGCTGATAAAAATGTTAAACAACATACCGCCAAGCATGGATTGCTGGAACACTCTACTGGACACCACCTTCCGAATCTCAATCTTTCAGGTCGTGACTTTGCTTCTCTGGCCCTCATTGCCTTCCCTCCCATAAACCCTACTGACTCTTCCTTCACAAAGTCTGCCCAATCCATACTATCCTTTTTATTCCCAAGATCATCTCATCAGCCGCAACACCCTCCAAAGCAGCCTTGCTGCCTCGACATCTCCATTCTTCACACAGCTACCAGATTAATTTCCCTTATGTTGCTCCCTAGCTCAAAATCCTCCAATTGTTGACCAAATAAATTTCACTCTTTAACCTGGCCTTCAAAGGTATCTCATTAGTAGAATGCCAATTACTTAAATGCAGGAATGATCTAGTTTTTGTCTTTTCCATAAATTGTAGTGCATTGCATACAATAGGTACTTAATAAATGTTAGCCAAACTGAACTGAAGGCTTCAAAATATAGTATGTCATGCCCCTCCTCCCCTTCACATACTCCAAATTCTAAGGTGAACTCCTCAGATCTCTTTCCTCCCTTCCTCCGTGAAGATGCTCATGTGATGTTCTTTATGCCCCCAGGGCCATCACCCTTTCCCATCTCTGCCTACCTACTGAAACCCTACTCACTGCTTTAGGTGCAGCTCAAATGCCATCTCTTCCACAAAGTTCTCTCCAGTGCCCCTCTTTCCTCCCACCTCCCCAGATTTCACATGGCAACTTACACAAGTACCATATTACAAAATAATAGACATTATAGGTCCTGCCCCGCTCCTGATGGAAGGCAGGGGCTTCAACTGAACCTTGTATCTCTCCACGACAACACAGTGTTTTGCACACAGTGGTGTATCACAAACATTTTGTGAATCCAATCCGTATCTTTCTTCCACCTCAAGGCTGTCTCTTTTATATCTGCCAGCCAGCTGCTACAGGCCTTTTAGTTACTGGGTAGGACTGTTGACAGGCAGTAACAGGAAGGAAGTGGAAGTCACTACTGGTAAAGTCTCTGTTTACTTCTCATTCTGGTACAGTATGCTCAAGTCCCCCAGCAATGGCCACCATGGCAACCAAGGTGATGTCAGGCCCACTGTCACCATGGGGATGAGGACTACTATTTAGGCCATCAAGACATTCTCTCCCACTCTGGGGAGACCCAGACAAGAAAAGGACTCATACGCAAGCATCCTGGGTTCCCAGGACCCTGACATATCTTGGAGTAGCTTTCTGGGGTCCCTAGGGTTCCCTTCTGTGCCAGCATCCTGAGGAAAGTTCCTTTCCCTCTCTGGGTATATTTCTTCATCTGTAAAATCTCTAAGGTCCCTGAGAGCTTCAAGTCCTATGATCTAAGTTTCTTCTACTATCTAACCTTGGAGGAGCACGATAAAAATGCAAAAAGCCCTGGATTTGAAGTTAGAAAGGTCTGTATTCAAATGCCACTAGTAGCCATGGGGGGAAAAAAATCACTTCTGAGCCTCAGTTTCTTCATCTGTAAAATGAGGATAACAATACTTTGTTGCACCTACCTCACTGGGTTACAGTGAGGGTAAAATGAAATAAAGCATATAGAGAGCTCTACAAACCTTAAAAGTGCTATGTGTCAACTATGAGTGTAATCAAACCTCCCTTTCTCCCCAGTTCTAACTTTGAACAGGATTTCTGAGTTATAAAGAACCCAAGAAAGCAGGTGGTTAAGTGGGTCAATATGTACCTGAAAAGAACCCTCCTTTTCCTCCTTCCCTCTGACTCACACACACACACACTTTTTAAGGTTTGCAAAATGCTTTACAAAATACTGTCTAGTTCAGATTCCTAACAACCCCAGGAGATAGGTGTTATTATTATGCCCACTTTACAAATGAGGAAACTGGGGGCAGAAATCGGTGAAGTGACTTGCCCAAGCAGGGTCACACAGTTAAGTGTCTGGGGCAACACCTGAACTTAGGTCTTCCCGAACGCAGCTCGTCCAGCATTCCAGCCACCTCGCCGCGGGTCATCTCTTTAGGGAGGGGTGGTGAAGGCTAAGACAGCTTCTTCGTCCAAACACCTAAAAGTCCGTCTCCAGACGAAGGCAGGGACGGCAGCCGGGGTCCACAGTGGCAGACCACGCTACTCGCCCTGGCAGGCGGGTCGGGCGGCTTCACCTGTTGTCCCCGTCAATCTCTCCATCCCCGAGTCCTCGGCCCAGGCGGGCTTTACTCTCTCCACGCCGCCCACGGGGAAGACCGGTAGGGGGTGGCGGAGTGGACCTCCAGTAGAACCCGTCCCTCCCGACGAGCCAGCGGGGGCCCCCAGGCGACCCGTTCCTTCCCGCCCCTCGCTCCCGAGCCAGTGTACAGTACCTGACCCAGCTCCTGGGTGGCCTCAGTCTTCAATCAACTTGCTCCCGGATCCCTGGGTTTCCGACCTCTAGCGGGGGCACGTGACACCCCAAGGACCAATGGGGAAGCGGCTCCCCGGCCGGGGGAAAAACTTTGGACCAATGAGAGAGAGCGGTGAGGCGGCGGGGCCGCGAGGCCCGAGCTCCGGCGGTGAAGAAGGCCGAGAGCCGGGCTCCGGTGCCACTCCCGCCCCCCAGCGTCGGCCCGAACTGGGGCCTCGGGGCTCACAGAAGATGGCCGCTTCCAGAGCCAACCCCAGGCCAGGAACACGAGGCTGACCCGTCCGCGATGGACTGGAGCAGCTGCGGCAGATGGGCGGAAGTAGCGTGAGCTCCTGCCGCCGCCCCCCGCCCCACCCCCACCCCCAGCGCTGGGCTGCCAAGCCTCTCCCCTAGCCTCCGGGGCCTCGGCGTCAAAACCTTGGCTCGAGGCCCAGCCCGGGGAAGGAGCCCAGAAAGGAAACTCGCAGTCCATTTCTCACGACCTGGACCGGCGGGAAGGGGCCAGGCCTCCTGCGGCTCTGCTGCCCCGTGGGAGCTGCGCAGTTACCCCCGCATTCCAGCCTCTGGTCCGTGCCCCTCCAGCCAGGCTCTCACTCTCTTTCCAAGGCTGGTACGGATACAGTTCCCAGCTCCTAGGGCAGGCATGCAAGCAGTGTGAAAAAATCAGGCGATTCCCACTTGTTCCCCAGCCAAGTCGGGGAGTGGGCAAATGCACACAAGACAGTGAAGGGGTCCTCAACAAGATGTGAGGCCTCCATGAGGTTAGTGGTATTAGGCACCCCACCCACTACTATTCTCCCAAACACAAGTCGGGAATCCAATGTGGTTTTTCAAGTCACTTTATAAATCCAACCATACAAAAAGACCAAAGGCCCCACCAACGCCAATCCACCTCAGCCCACTCCACCCCACTCTTAGTGGATGGAGGGGGTGGTGCTTTACAAAACGGGAAAGAAGAAAATAGAAGGGAAATGGCACAAAAATAGCAATAGATAATGGGAAGGGACACCAGAGGAGAACCAAAACATAACACAAAATTTAACAGTGTGGCTGTCCATCCATCTGTGCTCAGTTACTTTTCATGTTTTGTTTTCATTGTTCTTTTTTTCCAGGGGAAGAGGGATGGTAACACAGGTCCACTCTCTTCAGGAGTTAAGAGCTCCGGATATTAGCAGAACAGACAAGAAACTTAGATGCCCAGTCCCCTTGCCTTGGAGTTCTCTTACCCAAGTGCTCTGTAACTGGGGAAAGCTGCTAGGGTGAAGAAAGGACCAGGGCATCTGGTTAAGGAACAGAGGGGAGACAAGTATCTTGGCCCTTTTCTATTATTCCCTCAATTAAAGGACTGAACTCACCTACAGCTAGAGGCTGCTAATTCCTTCCAGATGACTAAACCTCACCCCCAGTCACTGATGGGGAGCTGACATGCAAGCTGAGAGTTTCATTGGGGTGGAGAGAGGGCAGTTGGAGTACTCACACACCAGAGTGGGCTAATCAGAA
The DNA here is from genome assembly GCF_011100635.1 of Trichosurus vulpecula. Lineage (NCBI taxonomy): Eukaryota > Metazoa > Chordata > Mammalia > Diprotodontia > Phalangeridae > Trichosurus > Trichosurus vulpecula. The sequence goes on along the minus strand of NC_050576.1, from coordinate 162,531,405 downwards.
AGGCTCTGTGCTGGGCTGTCATCTACATCAGCCAAATGGCTTCATCAATAGAGAAAATACACTGTAAGAGGCTGATGAGAATCAGATTATTATTAAGCCTTGGGAGATGCTGAGGGGCTGGGGATTGAGAAGTATGAAAATACTGAATTCTTTCCTTCCCGCTCCCCCATGAGGATCCCAGGATTGGGAGTAACCCTGCCCCATTCAAATTGGTAAGGTGAAACCTTCACTTTTATCCTATAAGAACACCTGAAATAAATGACTGAGAAAATTGTTGGGGTTTCTGTTCTTTTCTTGGGCTCTCAGCATAGCAAACACACAGGAGCTATAGGCCAAAGGGCAGATTTGAAAAAAGTGGTTTTGGATAATGTGTGAGATGTACAAAGTCTCGGGGGTTAGGAAGCATGACATGGACCAGGAGATGAATAGACTGAAGCTGGAGAGGGACCTGTGACTTTGGTACGAGGAGGGGACTGTCTCAAGAACATCATCTCTCAACCATTCTGATCCTGCTGCCATCAAAATCTCCAGGAATGTTATGGTTTAGACCTTCATCTAGCTTCCTCAAAGCCTTTTGGTTCCAGAGGAGGGAGGCCAGCGGAAAGGGGATCGTTAGAAATAATGGATGATCCCTACCAACTGGTTCCACTCATCATCTAATACTGTCTTCTGCACTGGGCTAAAACCCCATGGTAGGCCACTGAAGGAATGGGAGGAAACCCTGACAATTATCTCTGGCCAGAGGGGGAAAAACATTCAGGAGTTTATCCCTCAGAGTGAGGCTGGGTAGGAGTGTTAGGCACAGATACTAGAAGGCATCTGGCACCAGCAAAGAAATGCAGCCCCTCACCAATAATGTCCACTCATATCCTACCCCTCTATCCTTTCCTCTTTAAGATACCCTGGACAATCAGAGAATGGCACTGCTCACTGGGGCTCTGGCCTCCCAAGAGATTCTTTCTTAGCCCTTCATGGGCAGGTTCCAAGGAGAGAGATCTAAGCATTCTCTTGCGCAGTAAATCCCTTCTCCTACCCCCAGGAGTCACTATGCCTCCTCCCAGCCTGAGTGGGGAGCTGAGACCAAGAGCCACAAGAGGAGAAAGGTCCATGGTCCTCAAGGAGATTGCTTGGTCCCACACCAAATGTGCCAAATTCACCCATCATTGGCAGCCACTAGTTGCCCCATGCCCTCTCGGATGTAGACTGACTGGATCTCCTTGGTCTTGAGGCAGAAATCACAGGCCCAGACAGCTGAAGCTTCGGTGGTCAACAGCCCATAGGCATTCTCTGTCATGCCAGTACACTCCCGATGGAACCACTTCTGACATGATGCCTCACACAAAATGGCATCCTGGTCATCATTCACTTCACTTCGGCATGCCCCACATGGGTACACCAAGCCTGGAGGGGGCTGGTGCCCCGATGCCCCGCCTGTCTTATTTGAAGGTGCCAAGCTATTGGCATCTGGGGTGCCCCCACCCCGACCACCACTGTTCTGGGGAAAACTGGGCTGGTTGCCATTGACAGCAGCAGCAGGCGAGCCCGAATGAGGCTCCTGTGGGAAGGCAGTTGCTGCAGGAGGGTTTAGGGGCTTCCCTCCATCCTCTCCTCCAGGACCAGGGAAGCCAGGATCAGGACCAGGGAAGGGGCTCGTGTTGGGAGGCAGACTCGGGAGCCCTTGACCAGGCCGCTGAAGGGGTGAGGGCCCAAAGGGAGCACCTGGCTGGGCAAATCGTTGGGGAAGAGAAGGAGGGCCCAGCTCCCCTCTGGGTGGCTGCCCCATAGTAGGTGAAATCATGGGTCCAAACCCCCCCACAGGGCCTGGCATCATTTGTCCCCCAGGAGGGCTAAAGTTCTGGCCCAAGGGCTGGTTAAAGGGCTGGCTGGGGAAGTTCATGTTACCCGGGGGTGGGTACCCAGGGCCCTGAGGGGGCATGTTGAAGGCAGGACCCATTGGATTGGGGGGGAAAGGAGGAGGCTGTCTTCGAAGTGGTTGAGGCCCGCCTCCACCTCCACCACCATAGCCTGGGGGCACCTGGCCAGCCATGCCCCCTTGCACACGGAATCCACCAAAGGGCACAGGGCTGCCAAGGAATGGAGGAGCTGCCCCCCCAACCTTGGGGGCCCCAAAGTCATCCTCAAATGGGTTGGATGCCACCAGGTGATCCACCATGGGGGTCGGGGGTGGTGCAAACTCCGTCAGGTGTGAGTATGCAGGGCCCTGGGAAGGGGAAGGACAAAGAAGGGGAGGGAGTGTTACAGGTGAAAGAACGGAGGAAACCAAAGACCTGGAGAACAGGAAGGGAGATCCAGAAATACAATTCATTTACAACAGAAGGGAACAAAGGATTGTGGGAACAAGAGAGAAAATCTGATAGATCGGGAATGATCCTGGGTGCTGACAAAGCCCCACCAAAAGAGGAACCTTTTGTCAAACCATGACTGTTAGCTCAACCAAGAATGGGAAGGGGCTTTTAAATAATGAAACACAACCCACTTTAGGGTAAGGCTGAGGAGGCAGTGCATGGACCAAGGAGAGATCTATTAAAACAGCACCAACAGGAACTCCTCCACCTCTTCTCTTCCTATACCTGGTCCAGGGTATAGAGGGGAACACTAAAGCTTAAAAGCTGGACAGGCATATGAGAATCAGGATCTTGGCAGCCCTAAGGCTAATGGAAAAAGACCACCACCCCACCTAATACACAACATTCACCTGAGTATTTGACTTGCGCCGTTTCTTTTCCGGGCTCTTCATTTGCAGACCTGGGAGAAGGAAAGGATGATTGAGGAGGACAAGTCTCCAAGACATGGGGCAATCTAGGCCTCTTAAACCAAAGCCAAGCCCAAGTCACCAAATCTCCTGTCGCCTCCATATCTAAGCCTCTTCCCAACACTGTAGGGTCTATGTACTGCTCCCAATCCAAGCCTAGCTCTTCTCTCAACTCCCATTCAAGTTGGGATCCCAGGCTGAAGAATGCAAGGGAAGATAGAATGAAGAGAAGGAAAAGTTCCAGGCTTAGTCTGGGATTTAAAGTAGTGTTTCAGAGCTTCAGTCTAGGACTCTCTGGATCCCTGACCCCCAGATGCTCGCTAAATAGTTCAGGTCTAAGCCTCTAAGACTAAGGATCTGGCTAAAGTTCTCTAGAAGCCTGGCATGCATTTCGGATTGGTCTCAATCAAGGGCCTCCCTCAACTTTAGAAGTAGGTAGACAAAAATAACCTTAGAAACCCTGCTGGACCCATGGCCTGCTCATCCTCTCAGCTCCCTCGATACAGAGGGTGCCATCTCCTATAAATCCAGATGACTCTGTACCCACTGACTGTCCTGTCCCCCTGCAATGTTCTGCCCCCCTCCTTTCACTTTCCCTGACTTGAGATTCAGTTCAATTCCCAATTAATACATGGTCAAAGGATATGAACAGGTAGTTTTCAGAAGAAATCAAAGCTATCCATAATGAAAAAATGCTCTAAATCACTACTGATTAAGAGAAATGCACATTAAAACAACCAGGAGGCACCACCTCACACCCTATCAGATTGATTAACCTGATGGAAAAGGCAAATGACAGATGCTGGAGGGGATATAGAAAAACAGAGACACTAATTCACTCTTGGTGGACTTGTGAACTGGCCCAGCCATTCAGGAGAATTTGGACCTATGCCCAAAGGGTTATAAAATTATATATACCCACTGACCCACTACTAGGTTTATAACCCAAAGAGATCAAAGAAAAAGAAAAAGGTTCTATTTGTACGAAAATATTTATAGCAGCTCTTTTTGTGATGGCAATGAATTGGAAACTGAGGCGATACCAAATGATTAGTGAATGGCTAAACAAGTCGTGGTATATGATTGTGATGGTATGCTATTTTGCTGTAAGAAATGAAAGGAATGGTTTCAGAAAATCCTGGGAAGACTTATATGAACTGATACAAAGAAAAGTGAGAAGAACCAGAAGAACACTGGACACACTAACAGCAATACTGTGAGGATAATCAACTGTGAAAAACTTAGCTACTTGGATCAAGACAATGATCCATGACAGTTCCAAAGGACCTGTGATAAAAAATGCTATCCACCTCCAAGGAGAGAACTCATGAACTCTGAGTGTAGACTCAAGTATCTTTTTTCACTTATTTTTCTTACTTTTCCCCCCACAACATGGCTAATGTGGAAATATGTTTTGCATGACTGCATATGGGTATCGTATTTCCTGCCTTCTCAAAGGTTGGGGGAGGGAGTAGAGGGAGGAAGAGAACTGGAAGTGAAAATTAAAAAAAAAAAAAGACTCAGCTCAAAGCCCACCATCTTTGGGAGGCCTTTCCTGGGTTCCCCAGCTGCTAATGCTTCCCCTTTCACATCACCTCCCATCTACTTTGTATATACCCGGTTGTTTATATATTGTTTCCTCCACTAGAATATTTACTTCTTGAAAGAAAGCACCTTTCTGTATCACCAGTGGTTAGCAGTGTCTGGCACATATATGGTAAACCTTTAATATATGCTCGTTGATGGCTGTTCCTCAAACCCTACAAATCCTTTCCTGCGACCTCTACCCCACCCCCACCCCCAGACTTCACAGAAGCAGAGGATCCGAGAATTCCAAAGGACATTAGTCATTATAAAATTGTAAAAACAATCCCTTCTCAGCCTATGAATCCCCTAGCCTTTAAAATACCTCAATATATAATGCCTTCAAGCCCCAGACTTCTCAGCCCAGGAGCCAGTAACTCCCACCCTAATCCTCGGACCCAAATCACAACTCTTATGCCACTGCCCCGGAAGACTCTCCAAACCTACGATCTCTGGGTCTGGTATCACACGCACTTCAACCTGGGGGCTCCAGACCCCTCAGCCTGAAACCTCCAACTCCTAGACCCCATAACCTGAGAGCCCTAGAACTCTCAGGCTGGAATCCGCACCTAACATTAAATCTCTTAGCCTAAGACTCCACCCCCACCCCCACCCCAGGCTCCTCTACCTGGGACCCCTCCTATCCCTCCAGCCCTCAGCCTAAGACCCCCAACCACCCTCCCACGTCAGGTTACTCTACCTGGGATCCTTCCTATTCTCTAAGACTCCGCCTAAGACCCCCACCCCACCCCCAACGCCACCCCGGGCTCCTCTGCCTCGGCCCCCTCCTCTTCTTACTAGCCCCAACCCCCCGCCCCCGTTCTCACCGGCTTTGCCCTGCTTTCTCCCGGTGCTGGGCGGCGCTGGCGGCGCGGCGGGGCCGCCTCCTCCCTCCAGCTTGTCAGGGGGGGGCGGCGCCGCGGCGGCCATGGGGCGGGGGCGCGGGTCAGAGGCGGCGGCGGCGGCGGCCGCCGGGGCGGCGGCGGTGGGGCAAGGAGCCCCCGGCCTGCACCATCTCCCAGAGGGGGGGATCAGGGCCAGCGCAGGCCCCTGGGCGGTACCATCCTGGGCAACACGGAGGAGGGAGCGGGCCCCAGAGCGGATGGGGAGCTCCCTCCCGACTCAACGCCCGCCCGCCAGCCGCCAGTACCGGAACCGGAACTCGGCCTGGGCTCCACCACTCCAGCTTCGTGGGGAGGGGCGAAGGAGACAAGCAGGCGGAAACGAGGACTCTACCATCGTCACAGAGCCCCGGGAGACCGGGACTCCAGGGGGAAGGTCCAGCCAGGCCTGAGCGTGCCACAGCGTACCCGTTCTCGAGCAGACTCATTCTGGAGAGGTCAGACCAAGCCGACTTGGGGCTCGGGGCCTGCGCGCGCGAATACACACCCGCCCACCCCTCCTAGAGATGCCACCCCCAGACACACGTACAGGCGTCACTGTCACACTCACACCCGCCCACCCCACTTAGTGATGCTACCCTCAGACACGCGTACAGGCGTCACTGTCACACTCACATCCGCCCACCCCTCCCGGTAGTGCTATCCCCCTAGACACAAGTACAGCTGTCACTGTCACACTCACATCCGCCCACCCCTCTTAGTGATGACACCCCAACACACGTACAGGCTTCACTGTCACAGTCACATCCACCTACCCCTCCTGGTGATGCTACCTCCAGACACACATACAGGCACCACTGTCACAGTCACTTCCACCCTCCTAGTGGTGCTACCCCCAGAAAACATACAGGTGTCACTGTCACATCTATCCACCCCTCCTTACAAGGCTAATCCCCAGGCAGTACAGCTCTATCACACTCACAATCATCCACACACACCCCACAGTGATACAACCCCCAGATACACGTACAGCTGTGTCACTCACACTCACAACCATGTCACAAACCCATCTACCCCACCTACAGTGGAAACTACATCCAGATATACAGCTGTGTCAGCATCACACACCCATCCACCCCTCCTAGTGTTACCACCCCCAGACATACATAAAGCTATGTCACTATCACACACACAACCGTGTCACACACATATCCACCCCTCTTATAGTGATACTATACCCAAATACGTACAACCTTGTCATCTGACACACAACTGACACTCACACCCATCTACCCTTCTTGCAGTGGTACTACACCCAGACACACAGTTTCAACAATACTACACCTAGAAGTCCCTTCTACATGCAAATACGTTATTCTAACCAGGTCCTTTCCCTTCATACAACCATATCAGTATCACAACATATCCAGGCAGTCATATTACACACAGCCACGTCACTACCACAAATGTATTAATCCCACATCCATACTACTTTAACAATATATCCCACCCTACATCACTCCTACAGTAATATACCTAGGCTCACACAATCATACCAATATCACATAACACCCAGACATCCCTCCTACATATCCATACCACAAGCAGACATGTTCACAGAATGTCAATGACACCCAAACAAGTATCAATATCTCATCCACACATCCCTTGGAGTAACAACACACACTAACACCCATAACCCTCCTACAGTGATATCACATACACCCCAATATCCCATCCATTACCCTTTATATCATACTACCACATCCACCTACCACAAGTCTATCAAACAGATCCATACAAGCCCAAACATAACACATACACATTCCCTTCACTTGTAGGTGACGTCTGAGCTTGCTTTCCTTCCCCCCGACCCCAAGCAGGCCCCAAAGGAACTGTGTTGGATTGAAAGGGAGACATTTGATAAAAGAAATAATGATCTTTAATGACATTTCCCTTTGGTATAAGTGAGACCCGTGAATAGATTCAAACAAAATAAGGGTAGAAGGGAGAATTAGAAGAGGAGGAGATAAAGATACAGTCAACTCTCCATTATCCACGACTCCTCAGGAGTATCTTCTACCTCTTCTGTATTCCTCACGTCTAGCAACAGGTACTCAATAAATACATTGATCTGAATGATCCCCTCTGAGGCTTATCTGCAGCACAATTAAATTCCAGGCTTTTTCCTAGGCTAGGATGAGGTCTGGCTTTTAGTCCTGGCCATTTCCTGGCCATGTGGCCTTCAACAATCGCCTAACCTTCTCTATCCATCAGTTTTCTTACCTGTAAAATGGAGATGATAATCACGCCTATGCTACTTACTTCACAGGCTCGTCATGATGGTAAAATGATATACTAGATAAAGTCTTGGAAAAAGTAAAAAAGGTGCTATATGTATAAAGATGAGATAACTTTTGTGCTCAAGCAAGACAATCAGGAAATAATTCGGTTGACAAAACTACAATGTTCCCAAACTAAATAAAAATTATTTGGGGATTATCCACTGCTATAGATAACCATTACCCCTCAAATAATGCAGAAAATTGAGAGTTGACTGTATGGAAGAACCAAATACTGGATTCACTGTCCAACCCAAAGGAGTTGGGAGAGGCTACAAGGGGCTACACTTTGGCTGTAAAGTAGGACAATGTGCATGCAACGCTGGGGGTGGGGGGAATGGATGTTTACGAAATGTATATACAGACCCCTAGAATGGGGGCCCTGGCCAGGAGGCACTCTGTGTATGTGGTAGAAGGGAGGAATAGGGATGGGACATTCACCTCCCCCTGGCCAGGAAGTGGAGTTCTGGGATAGGCTCTGAGGATCAAACATCCTCTTTGAAGAAGAGCAAGCAACCACATCTACCCCCCAGTTTCCTAAGCCCAGTCTGGGAGGCCCAGGCTAAGGGAGGGCTGGGAGACAGGATCCTGGGGGTCAGATGGGAGTATCATCATTTTTAGCCCACAGGAAAATTTTGCATAAAACTTATTTAGACCTGGCGCATGGTCAAAGGCACAAGGTTTAAACACTGGAGGAGGGACAGAATTTTATCCCTTTGAAGAAAAATCCCATTCCACTGGAGTTGTTCCTAAGATTCCTTTCTCCTGTTAGGGGATTCTGCCCAGGCCCATCTGAGGGCCATGAGGCTGCATGGGCACTAATACTCTGGTGAAGGAGCAGAAAAGTGAATTCCTCCTCCAGGTCCTGAACCGTAGGATTCAGGCCACTCACAGATACAACAGAGTGCTGCAGCCATAGCATTTTCCCCCAGAAAACTGTTGGAACTGGGACCAGAAAAGTGAAAGGGAGTGTCCTGGAGGCTGGAACAGGGCTGGGGACAGGATCAGGTCAGTTACAACTTCCGTTCCACCGGCTGCTGAAGGCATAGCTCACTGCCTGCAGAGATGATGGGCAGGTGATTGTCCATGTGGTAGCTGATGAGGTGACTGACACTCTCGAATCGGTGATCCTTTGTCCTAACCTGGAGGCACATGACAGAGGAAATTCAGATGTTGAGGGCTTTTTTTGGTGGGGTAGGGGGTGGTAGGCAGTTAGAAGGATGGCTGAATTAGATGAAGAAGCATTCACCTCTCTAGAACTGAAGAAGTTAAGGCATCCAAGAGAAGATGGAGAAAGTTAGGAAGAGAAGACTGAGGCCACTGGGATGGAGAGTGGGAAAGGATAAAAAGAACGAGGAAAAGGCTTAAGACTGAGGAAGACCTGGGTATCAAGCCACAGCTATTACTGAGGGATCCTGGTTCTTCTTAGAAGAAAAAGGACAGAGGTGATTTTAAAACCGAGGAAGGAAAAAAGGAGGGGTATGCCTATATGCCAAACAAAGGCCTGAAATCATTATCCATGAAATAAATTAATACCAAGAGTGGCCTAGCTTGGGTAAAGACAAAGACACATATTTGCAGAGTGGAGGGATTTACCTACTTACTCTCCAGAGGGAGGCAGGAAGAGGAGGAAGAGAGGAGGGAACAGGTAAAGTTTATGGGAGAAAAATGATTAACAGTTCTAGAGGAGATGAGCTAAAGGCATTTGTATACCTCTGTATGGTCTAAGGATCTTATGCAACTATGCAACGTGGATTCTTGATAAAGACAGCATATGTGGGGAGAGATGCATGGAATAGTAGAGGAATTATGGGGAAAGAAAACATCTGAGAGTTAGGAGACTTTGGCCCTGCTACTAACTAGCTGTGTGCTTTTACTTAGCCTCTTACTCCTTTATTTGTAATAATAACGATAATAATTGCTAATAATAGCTAGTATTTATATAATACAGTGAACTAAAGTTTGTGAAGCACTTTACATATGTTATCTCAGAATAACCCTGGCAGTTAAATGCTATTGTCATCCCCATTTTACTAACAAGGAAACTGAGGTACACAGGGGTTGAGGGGCATGCCCAGAGTGACAGAGCTAGTAAGTGTCTGAGGTAGAATCTGAATCAATGTGTTCCTGATCCAACTGCCTCACTCTTCCCACTGCACCACCGACACCCCACTGGACAAAATAATAAGGAATCAAGTAAAAAGGGAATTAAGACAAAACAACCTCTAAAAGTCTCTTCCAGAATCTGACCAACATAATGACCGCCCACAATGCCAGAGGACGCATGATAAAACAAGCTACCCAGCACCTGACAGACAGGTAATGGATTCAAAGTACATTTTTTTACACAGCCAATGTGGGAATTTGTTTTGCTTAACTGTACATATTTGTAACAGATATTTTGTTTTTTCTTGTTTTCTCATTTTGGGAAGAGGGGGATGTGGAAGCGGAATGAATAAGGACCTAAAAACAAAAAAAATTGAATGTAAGAAATAAAGTCTCTTCCAGCTCTAACATTCTAATATTTTCTTTTTAAATGCATACAAGCTAGAGAGAACAGACTTATGTATCAGGGCCCAGAACCTTGTTGGGGCTAGGCAATGAAACGGCCCCTAGCAGATGGAACTGGTTTGTCTCAGAAATGAGTAGTGAGAAGAAGTGGGAGTTAGGCCACCTGGACAAGGAAAGGTGGTAGCAGAAACAACTGCAAACAAGAGCAAAGTCTCAGGATGGCCAGCCTCCACCCACGCTCATCCACATACCCATGAACTTACCACACCTTCAGGATCAACGAGCAGCAAATGTTTGGGCTGGCCACTCTGCAGACCAGTAAGGACATACTGGCCTGGGGTAGTCGTACTCTCTCGAACCAGGAAGTCCCCATTGAGCCTCAGCTGCCCTTCAGCCTCCCGCCTACTCAACTTCCCATGGAACCAGGGCTCGCCTCGGAGCTGCTCAGCCATTGGTGTTGTGGGGGCAGGTGGGGGGACACGAAGAGCATCTTCAAATGGCTCTGAGGGAGTAAAAGCAAGTCAGGGTAAAAATAGGAGACAACATGTGGTTCTTTTCACTAGTGGGACCCTCTTAAAGTAGGCATAAAAGAGACCCACCCCCACAGCCTAGTAGTATGAGATAACAAAAATCACGCCGAAGCAAAGGGAAGCCAAGAAAGAAGGAAAAAATGGGAATAGAAAGAAGAAAAAATGGAGGAAAAAATAATCAGGGGAAATGTAAAAAAGAAATAAAAGCCAGGGGAAAAAGAGCACTACTCACTCATGTCAAAGAGGTCACGTGGGGCGCTGCCATTAGTAGTAGGGTTAGAAGGACCACCAGCTCCTTGCCGGACTTTTTCCAGGTTCTGGACGTTGACATAGGAGGGATCATCAAATAGTTCTCTACCTACCAAGTGAATGGGAGTGTGTCAGCCAGAACCCCAGAGTCTATAATCCCCTTAACCCTTTCCCCCAATCCCAATTCTCCAGCTGTTCTAACCTTCCCTTCCTTCATACCTGGTCCAGGAGTTGGGAGCTGTTTTCGAATATCAGGGTCACCACTGGCTAGCTGTCCAACGGGCTATGGTGGCAAACACAACATGAGAACTATAGATACTAGTAGCCTACCCTATTCCCCTAGTCCCAAGCTGACTTTCTTGCTCAGTTTAGGCAACGTACCAAAGTGGCTCCTAGGTGGTTGGTGGTCTGGGTACTGGGTGGGGGTGGACGAGGAACCCCTGGGGCAGCTCCATCCCGAAGCCTCATGTCTACTACCCCACCAAGAGGGGGCTCTTTCCCTGGAAAGTCATTGTAGTACTGATGGTCAGGTGGCTCCTCTTCCTCCTCATCCCAAGCTGAGCCATCAAAGCCAGCCATCCTGGAAAGAAAAGGAAAGCTCATTCACATCCTGGCCCTAGCCCAGACTAGCCTGCAGAGAGTGGATCTCATAAAGTGAAGACTGGCTATCTCTCACCCAAAAGATCAAAGCAGGGCAGTAACTAGAATAAAGATTGTAGCTTGAGTGCCCTAAGGGACCTGAGAGGCCACCAAGTACTATCTCCTCACTTCACAGATGAGGGTACTTATCCTCGATCACTCATCTAGTCAGTTTCCAAGTCCAGCACTCTATCTATCCACTACCTCCTGCTGATTCTTATCTAGAGGAAGCTAGGTGACATTGTAGACAGAACACTGGACCTAGGACCAGGATGATCTCAGTGGAGATCATTACTAGCTAGGTGTCTCTGGACAAGTCACTCAACTTCTATCTGGATACTACCTCACAGGATTGTTCTGTGAGAATCACATGAGATATTTGTATAAAGGGCCTTGCAAACCTTAGAAGAGTTATATACTAGCAGAATAACAGATGTTAGCTATTAACTGACCAGGAGTTAAGGACCTAGGATCTGTGGACGAAGTGGCCTGTCTGGAAAGGGGGACAGCCTAGATTCCAAAGCAGTCCATCTTTCCAAAGAAAGGATAGGGAGAAAGAAGCTACCACCACCACAGCAGCAGGGCTAGAGGTTAGACCCCAGGAAAGAATTCTCAGAAGGCCAGTAGAAGACATGGGGAAGAAAGAGGTAAGGCAGGCAGTGAGGACATGGGGCTACCCTCTCCATTCCCTAAGATTCATTTAACTAGATAGAGAACCTGACAAGTAAGCCAAGCCCACAGAGGGACAGCACATCCCTCACCTCCACTGCTTAAAAAAACTGGCTTTCTTCGAGGCTCAGCATCTGTGCCACTTCTGACCGCTTGGCTTCGTTGGCTCCTTTGTCCCCCACCCAGTTGTTAGCGCTTTCTCCTTTGTCTAATTTAATTGTTTAATTGTATTGATTTGTTGAAATGTATTCTCCCAAGTAGAATGGAAACTCTATCAGTCAGGGGGAGGAACTGTTGATTTTTGGGGGTCTTTTTATCCACATTCACAAGCATCATGCTTTGCACACAGTAGGAGCTTCAGAAAGGCTTGCTGGACTGGATGGAGTAATGTGGGGTTTTACTATATTTCTGGAGTGTTCCTTCCTCTAGGGAATATTCCCGCCCCAATGCCCACATCCCTGGCCTTCATCCTACCTGTCGTGAGGAGTGACAAGCTTGGGTGGGTTCCTGAGGTATTGTTTGAAGCGCAGCTCAAAGGCCTGGCCAATGGTGCTGATGACATCCTGTGCTAGTCCTTCTGGACACTCCAGGATGTGGCAGGCTATGGGCACAGCAGGCATTGTCCTTATAAGCAACAAGTGTGGGGCTGGGGATGTTCAGGCACTAGCCCAGCCATCCCAGGCTCACTGGAAATAGCCACCCGCTGGGCAAGGAAAGCTCCAAAATCCCTCAATTCCCACAGAACTAGCAATAGGGGAAGGAACCCCTGACCCACTCCTCATCTTTATTGATGGATTGGTATCTCCCTGACCCACCCCATCAGACTCTCTCTTACCTCTCTGATTGACAGGATCTTTGGCAACATAGGCGACATACTCCGCAGTGTCCTAAGGGATCAGGTTCCCAGTAGGGGTAAGATCAGCCAGCTTGGCTTTATCATCTCCCCCATCAGCCCGTGAAAACCTCTTCACTCCCCCAGCCACCTTTACTCAACCATTCTGGGCCACCCCAATCCAAAGTCACTCAATTCTTCCCAGCTACCATCCCTTTTTACAAGAACTCACCGGATCCCCACCGGACGCAAATGAGATTGACTGCATGTGGTGATTGGCAATGATCTGAGAATTCAGGGTGGTGGGACAGTGTTAGCAATTCCATTTTGACCCATGTTCTTCACTCCTTAGTATTCCCTGCCCTACTAACTCCCTTATTTCTTCCTGTCCCATCCCCTGGTCCCTTCCACCAGGGGCCCTCTAACTATCTCCACCCAGATACCCAGTTCTTCCCTCACTTTCTCCCCCTGGGTTTCTCTGATTTCTCTTCATTGGCTAGACTGCTTCCCTCTCCCACATCCCCCCAGGCCCAACCAACCTGTTTACAGTCTGCAGCCATGAGGTTGAGGCTGCTGGTAGAAACAGTTAGGGTGATGGGCATTCCAGCAAACTTTAGATTACTCCTCCCCAGTATGGAGCTGAGTGGGCGGCTACAGGGCTAAGAAAGGATCCGCAGAGAATTTGGGAGTTAAGGGCCACAGGCCTACCACTGAAGAAGACCCAGTTTCTATACCCAGAAACCCACTTCCCCTCCTTCCCCCTCTGTCCCTCCATACCTCCTGACTTCCCTTCCCTCTCTCCTCCCATCCACCACTCTTCACGATAATGCTCCCAGGTACCTTTCTCCTCCGTGCAGCCCCCTTGGCCCCTGGCACAGCCTCACACACCAGACTGATTGCTTCTCTGAGAAGACAAAGACTTGCTTAGAAGCAAAGATTTCCCCAGCCCCAACATAGGTCTAAGGGAGGGGAAGCCAGGGACAGACTCCAGGGGCACTCTGAGCTCTTTGTAGTGGCTGATTGAATTAAGGGCCTTTAATATTTGATGATACTAAGGAGCTGCCTGCTGGTTGATTGGATTAGAGACTCTGGGCCCAGTGATGGACCCAGTCACTTCCCCTTAACCTCAACCCTTCTAGTCACCAAATACTAATTTTCCCTGAAACCATGCCCCCACCCTTCAGTGTCTTTGTATTCCTATGGCCTGGCACACAATAAGCCCTAACCAAAGCTCACTGCTTCAGGTGCTACCCCTGCTCCATTCCAAGGCTAAAACGGGTGAAAAGGGAACCAGATCTTCCAATGGGATCCCTTAAGTGCCCCATCCCTCAGTACTGTCATGACCACATGGCCCCGGTAGCTCACTAACTGCTAGGAGCCCCAGCAACGCTGAACCCCTACCCCTTACCCCCAGACAGACCCCACTCACCTGGTGACCTGGGTGCGAGTACTGAAATCCAAGGCCCGCATCGACTGGAGGACCTCCACACAACCCATGTACTGAGGGAGGGGGAGGGAGGGAAAAGTGGAGCATTTGACCTCTGCCAACTACTATCAGCACCACACTCAACATATGTACACACAAAAGACACCCCAGGATTTTCTCCTATATTAATTCCAGAATGTGAATGCCTACCCACTGACTGACCATGCTTGGTATTGAATGTAGAACACCCCTGGTCCCAGTGTAGAGGAAGAGAAGAAGAGGTTAGAGAAACAGTCTATGTAAAGTAATGGGGAAAGAGAAATCTTTAGGTGCTGGGAAGAAAAGACCAGAATGACATGGAGAGGAAGAGAACAGGAAGTAAGAATGTCTGCAGAAGAATTAGGGAACAAAAAAAAAAGGGGGGGGACCAGAAGGGAATGGGAAATAGCATCTGGGGCAGGGAACAGGGTAGGTAGGAAGTAAAATATGGAGGGCCAATCAATGTACCTGAAGAGGGAATTTGGTAGAGAAGAAAACAAAATCTAGCAAAACAAGGAATTTAAAAGGGTCTCAGGCAAAAGAAGACTGGGTGGGGGTTGAGGGGAGGAATATTTTAGAGTACGGATATACTCACTCACCCGAACAAGGTAGGAAACCCCAGGTCCCATGACCTTGTCGTTGGGATGTAACCAACCCCGAGTTGGCTTGTTGACAAAGCTCCCGTGACGAGTCCACTCCTCACCCCCCAGCTGGCCCCCTTCCACCCGAGTCCTCCGCCCGCCGCTCAGTTTGTTCATGTCCTGGAGAAGAGGTGAAGGGCTTGAGTCTGGCCCAGCCCCCCCTGCATTTCCTTCCCTATCCTCAGGTCCCAGTCCTGACTCTTCAGAGGGCCCTAGCCGCCCCCCAGTTGGGTTGGCTAGCTTCAAATTGCTCATCCGGGGGAAAAAAGAGCAAAGGGTTGTAGGACTATCATCCCCCAGCACTGGGGGCAAGATGGGTCCCAGGGACGAGGCAGATGGAGAGGATAGCTCCCCAGGGGATAAGGATCCCAGCGTCCCCTCTTCCAATGATGACAGAGACTCATTCCGAAGAGGGTTGTACTTGGGCTTGGGGGGCAGGAGATCCATGGCTGGGGGAGAAGGAGAACTGCTGTCCAGCCCGGCCCTCTCCCCAGCCAGGGTAAGGGGGCCGGGCTGGGGGCATTCCCAGACCCTTAGTCTGATCTGCTATATACAGGCAGATAGTCACAGAACCCTCGCAAGGAAAACCACCACTCCCCCAGCTTAGACCCAGACAAGCCCTAGCTCCAACCCCGCCTAGCAAGAAGCCTCTTCTCTAGCTAGAGAAGAGAGAGCTGGACCAGGAACAGTTTGGCTCCTCCCCAGGGGAGGAGAGTTGGTAAGTGGAGGCCAATCAGGAGGACAGTGCTGACTCACAGGCACAGAAGGGGCAGAGCCCCCCACCTCTACCCCACCCAAGGCCTCAAATCCTAAGGGAAGGAATCTCTGTGGCCCTCCCATTTCCACATATCCATTCCCACCCCCCACCCCCAACCAAGCATAACCGGGAATGGGGAAAAGGGAAGGGATGATGAGAAGAGAGAATAGGTCTGAAAGTCTAATGCCTGACATTGGGAAGGGGGAGGGGAAGGCAGGAAGCCAGGGCACAGTGGGGAAGGAAACAGAGAAAGACAGGGAAAGGGGGCAATCCCTAACTTATTTCCCTTTCCCACCCCAGTTAAAAATTCTGACAACCTTGTCCTGGAGCCCCTTACCACTATTTGCCCTTGGGAGAAGAAAATCCCCAAGGAACCTCAAGATCATTACCTAAAACTGCCGTAACAGCTGGTGATATGGTAGAAAGGAAATCTCTCCCCCCTGCCTGGGGAACAGGGAAGGGAAGAAAGACAGTAAAGGGTTGCTAAGCAAAGGGGCAAGATGAGCAGAGAGCCAAGAGAGACTGCAAGATCGAGGGAGCAAGGCCAAACCAGTGCATTGGTAGAGCCAGCCCAACAAGGCCTCAAAGGGAGGCATGTGGGAGCCTGGGGAGCTTGGGCCTGTAAAGGAAGAAGGCAGGTGAGATGAGTTTCACTCACCTTTTTAGCATCTCAACTTGACATAAGGGAACTGAGCCAGCCACAAGGACAGTTCTGCCCCCACCTGTACTACACAGTGCATGACTGGGGGAGTTCAGCTTCCAGTTTTCTCCCAAGGTGATGTTTGAACCAAGGGAGCATCACTTGGAAAATCGGGCAAGGCTCCGCTACTCCCTCTTCCTGGTTATTAGACCAATAAGCCAAAGCCCCAAGTCCAAAGATTAGGACACATCACTACCCAGCAATTCTCCTACGGAAATGTCAACTGTCCTAGGGTTTCTCTATCTTTGTATACAGGCACTTACCCATTCCATGAGGATCACAAGAAAGGAAAACCCATTATTGGCCACAGGATCCTAATTAGCCTAATCCCAAGGGTCTATGCTCTGATCCCAAAGCTAGGCATTGGTATTGGTATTGAATGTAGAACACCCCTGGTCCAGACTCCTCCCCATAGCCACCAGGCACCGGTAGTAAAGGCAGATTTAAAAGCAAAGAGGGCCACAGGCAGCTTCTGGCATCTACAGGGGATGCCTCAAACATATATAGGGGAATCCAATTGCTACTTCTCTACCAGTTATCCCTAAATCTCCCTTCTGAGGTCTAGTGCCATTCTGAAAAGGGGCTCTTCTCCACCCCCGCCCCATATTCTAACCATACACAAAAGGGGAGTCAGGTTTGAGTCTGGACACAGGAAACAGTCCAAAACCCATTTCCTCCACCCACAAGTTCCTGACTTCCTGCCAAACCAAATGGAAGAGAGGGCAGAAATTCCTACAAAGGCAGACAATAAAAAAGACTACAGGGACTAAATTCAAAATCAATCCTCAGGTACATTCCTAGCCTAGGGAGAGAGAAAAGCTTCCTTTCATCTCCTAGCCAAATTTGTATTCAAAGAAGCAGGAGAAAGAGTGGTGAATTTGAAGTCAGAATTTGAAGGGCTCAAATTCCACTTCTACTTGGCATCTTTGACTTGAGGCAACCTCTCCATGCCTCAGATCCCTCATCTATAAAATGAATGGAGAGGAGAAGGGTTGGTTCAGACGGCCTCTAATGTCTCCTCCAACTTGGAATCTATGATCCTATAAATGGGGGAGGGGAGAGTAGAGAGAAGGGCTTGTTTCAACCCATCACTGGGAGACACTGGGAGAAGAAATTTATCGTCCCCATCTCCTCACTCCCCAGGGCTCAGTTCACAGATCACAGAAAAAGGAAGACCCAAAAGATAATTACTCTCATATCCTACATACTCTATGGCAAGACTCCTGTACTGCCTGTCTAGAGATACTCACTTTCCTATAGCTTTCTCAGTTAGAAAATAGTGAGCCATATGTAAAGGAGTATTTGGAAAAGAATGTGGAAGAAACCCAGTTCCAGAGAACTAAAAACTAGATGACTTTCAGAGGTTTTGGGGTGGGGGAAGGGAATATTTGCTTTCTCTGCCCAGGGGGAGGAGGGAAGGGAGGAGGAGAGTACTGTGGCAGGGAGCAGCCGGAAATGGCAAAAGCCTCAGGAATGTTTCCTGGACTGAAGGTTAGGCAGGCAGAGAAAAGATGGGGAATACCCAGACAAGAAAACGGGAGTGGGGGTTGGGGCAAAGTCCATAAGGCCAGAGAGTAAAAAGCACCCCCCCCACCTCCCAACTGCAAAATACCCTACTCTTTTAGGGTAGGTGGGGAGAAGTTACCCATTTCACAACCCCATTCCACACACCAGGGAATCCATGGCCCAGCCCAGCTCCTGAGGTACAGGTACGACATGCAGCTGTTTCTGGGGTGGAGCCGGTCCTGGGAAGGGAAACTTAGGGAGTAGATCCGGGAACTCATAAGGGATTTTCCATTCTTTCTCCCCTACCTCCAGCCCAACCCACTTCAGGTCACCCCACACCCCAGAATAAAATTGAGGCCCAAAGGGGAGGGAAAGTACAACCAGCCTTCGATCCCCCAGATTTGAGTCAAAGTTAGGAATCATGAGGCAGTGGAAAGGGCCCTTGGTTTAAAGCTGGGAAACTTAAGATGATTCCAGCCTCTAATGCTTAATGCTAATGTGATCGTGCCACTTAACCTCTCAGAGTTTCAGTTTCCTCATGTGTAAAATGGAAATGAGAAAACTCGCACTACCTCTCTCATAAGAGTCTATGGGGATGCTGCTGTATGTCTCAGTTATTTAAATTATTACCATCATATGAGGTGGGGAGGGGGGGCAGGGACACAGGCACCAGGAACTGGGGAGAAGAGCCAGCTTTGATGGAAGGACTAAGTGTGTGATTGAAAAAGGAAGCCAGGTTCCTGGGGTTGGATGGAGTAGGGACCTTTCAGGTTAAAGGGGTCCCTCCAGATTTATAAGGGGCACCTTAGAAGTATCTCTTGGAACGTATGGTCTTAGAGAATTGTAAAGGGAAGGGTCATCCAAAATATTTTCCAGCCTACTTTGCCAGGCTTAGTATAGTTTCCCTACTTGGCATACCCTTTCTTATAGCCAAATTAACCTGCTTGATGTTCTGGTCCACAGCATACCATCTTCCAACTCTGTACCTTTACACAGACCCTCTCTCACCCTTGTAATGCACACCCCACCTCTGATTCATAAAATGTCTAGCTTCCTTTGAAGTTCCACTCAAAGGCCACTATCTCCAGGAAGTTTATTCTGATTTCCCCCAGTTGCTAACGGGAGAATTACTCTCATGGAAATTACTTTGTGCATAATTTATACTTAATTTTCTACCTGTATGTTGTCTCCCCTCCATTAGGAGGCAAGCTCCTTGAAGGTAAGAACTGTTAGGTCTTTGTCTATGCACACATAGACGACCGCTCTGTCGGACATATTGATGCTTAATAAATGCTTACTGAATTAAATGGAAAAGGGGCCAGGAAGGAGAAAGAAATGTGGTGTACAGAGGGGTCGTGACCTAATGAAGGGCAGAATTCCCCAGAATTCTCGTGGAAGGCACTTGGGGGTGGAGTAGGGGTAGCCAGGGGCCAGGGCTACCAGAAGGACTGGCCATAAAGAATTCTTGGAGGGGCCCCCGGGGGAGGGGCGTCTATGGAGTGTTAAGATTAAAGAGGGAGTAATTTCTGGGGGTGGGGGGATGAGGAAGACAGAGCTTTCCAAAAAAGGGGGCGGGAAGAAAACCCAGGGAGGGGGAAAGATCTAGGTAGGTGACAACTTTGGGGGGTTCAGGGAGCCCCTGAACTGGGGGCTGGACTTCCGGGGATGGGGTCCCAGAAGGCGGGACTTGTGCATGGTTGGCCGGAAGTGGGATTCCAGGGGATGGGGGGGGGGGTGGGAAAATATTAAATAAAGATAATAAAATTTCGTACTCACCAGGGCCGCATGGGGTCTCCACTCCGCGCCGCGGGCCGGTCTCACTCCGGGTCTGGCGGCCGCAGCTTCTTCGAGTAGACGCTCCAACTTTCTTTCCCGCCCCCCTCCCCCCCAGGCCCAGCCTCCCGGGAGAAACTTTATTGCACTCACTTCCGGCCTGACTAACCTTTCACCCCTTACGCATTACGCGTCTCCTCCTTCCTCCATTTCATTGCCCCTCCCCTCCCGTAGTAGTGCAGGGTGGGGCCCTCAAGTGATGATACCCAATAAGAGTTTGTGTATGGTCCCATGGGCGTACGCGAGACATACCTTCTGGCCCCATGGACCAATAAGAACCCGAGGTGGAATAGAGTGAAAAACATAAAAGCCAATAAGAACCTCGAAGGTGGGCTTTTTTTCCCGCCTCCGGCCGAATGAGCCAATCGGTTGAAGGAGCGGCAGGTTTGAAAGAGAAGCCCCATAGAGTTTTGGTGCGCGCGCGTAGCTCTCGTTAGGCGGTTGGCGTCGCGGGCCTGGGGTCCCCCGGGAGGAGCGGACATGTCGCATAAACAAATTTACTATTCGGACAAATACGACGATGAGGAGTTCGAGTACCGGTCAGTGCGGGCGCGAAGGGGGTGGCCATACTAGGTACAGTAGGCATCGGTGAGTGAGGGCGCGAGGACCATCTCAGCTACAGCGAGGGAGGAGAGAGAGAGCTTGAGACGCATGCGCGAGAGCCAACTGGGGGGGAGTGGGTTTGAGGTTAAAAAAAAAAAAAAAAAAGGGCAGTTAGACGCATGCGCAGGAGAGGTTTGTGGTGAGCCTGAGGAAATTATATTTGGAACGCATGCGTGGAATCCTCGCGGCTTGGTAAAACTGCCTGGGAAGGGGGACGTAGTTACAAGGCTTATTAATTTTTACCCCTGCGGGTCTTCCGCCATCATCCACATGTCCCCCACTTTCGTACTGACTGTTCTCTTTCATGTCTGCTCCATTGCCGAAGGAATGCCAGGTGGCTGTAGAACTAAGTGCGACAGGCCCGCCATTGATATCCGTTAGCCCAAGAAAAACGGGGGTGAAGGAGGGCTCCTTTGCCCCTAGAACAGAGGGTTCAGTGAGCGGGAAGGCTGTCGAAAGCGTTATATATACTAGTAAATAACAGATAGAGGGCAGGAAGGATATGACATGCCTGCATACGTTTGAAGGGCCATTTAGGAAAAGGATTAGACTTAGTCTAGGTGGCTCCAGAAGACAGAACTAGGACCTATCGGTGGCTCTGATGAAGGAAAACCTAATTAATTATTAGTAGTGTCGTCAGATGGAAAGCATTGTATCCTATGATAGTACTACCTGCCACTGGAACTGTTGGGGTAGAACCTGAATGGCCATGTTAACTAGGTGTTGAAGAGAGATTCTTTTAATGAGTTTTAATGGCAATCTGGACTGAATAACCTTTAAGATATCTTCGAATTCTAAGGTCTTTGTGTTTTGGAAAACAAAGATTACTAACCACCTATTGGCACATTTTAATTTGTTGTTATAATATAAACGTTCTTAGGATATCTCCAACTCACGAACTAGATTTCAAGTTCCCTAAATACAAGAAAAAGACATGGATTTTATTTGTATATCCTACAAGGTTTAGTGTAGGGTCCTGTACACCCTAAGTGACTGACACCAGCCAACATATATTGGGTGCCTACCCTTATACAAGATGTCGCAGAGAACTAGAAAAAGAGCCAATACTTCTTTGGATCTTGAAAGGCTTGTTATATCCTTAGCTGTTTGGTTAAATAAACCAATAATGAGACTCATTTATCAGTCCCCCAGTTATTGAAACGGAATAGGGAAAAGCCACTTGTTTGATCCTATGGAAGATGCCAATTTGGAACCACAGTTGAAATTACTTTGTAATGTGTTAGTTTAAAATATGCTGTGCTACTGTGTTAAGTCAAAATTATTTGTTCGGGTTGGTGGTTTTTAACTCTAGGCCTGTTAATCAGGGAGTCTGGCAAGAAATATTTTTTTGGATACAGAGACACCTTTGTATACAAGGGGACATTCAGCAAATATTCGTTGACATCAATGAAGCTCAAATTGGGCCATTAGGACTCAGATTCCAAATAATCAAACAGCCCATCTGCCTCCCTGAGTGACTTAGACCCCAGGTCAGAACCTTGGCTAAGAAGTAATTCAAGTTTTCCCAAAAAGGATCAGTAAAGTGAAAGCCACTTAGTTTTCTATTCTGTGCATTGGCTTTTCAGAGCTACTATCCACATGCCCTCCCCCAAAGTCATCCTCTTTCCCAGATATTGGTTAAGCTCTATCATCAATCAACAGTTATAAGTGTTCTCATCATACCATTATTCTCATCAGCATTGATAATCAAATATTAGTTTTAAAGTGCTCAATAATATAGGACAGATTTTTGAAAGTTTCTATAATAGTCTTGGCTGAAGATTCCCCCATTAGATTGTAAGCTCCCTTGAGAGCAGGAATTGTTATTGTTCCTTTGTACCTCCCCCTTGGTCCACGATATACCTTTCTGTACAGAGTGACAGGCATGATATAGAGTGTTGATTGCCTAACTGCACCAGTAGATGCAAACCATCCCCACATTTCTGTTACAGGCACGTCATGTTGCCCAAGGACATAGCCAAACTGGTCCCTAAGACCCACTTGATGTCTGAATCTGAGTGGAGGAACCTTGGTGTCCAGCAGAGTCAGGGATGGGTCCATTACATGATCCATGAACCAGGTCAGTGGAAAATCTGAAAGCAGCCCTGTAGGATAGCACTGGAAAAGGAATAAGATCGTATATCAATGTAATAAGCTAAGAAGATGGGAGCGGGAAGGTGGAGGAGGGTTGTAATAGTTAATAATTTATTGTCTTCAGCATCTGTGCCCACATAATGGCTGATTATTTTATCTGTTTAGGGGGGATAGATGAATGCTCCCTTGCCCTACATGGAGAATTGTTAAACTGACCACAAACAGTGAGAAAAATATCTAGAGGTCAATGATGGCCTGTCATTTGGTCAATAAGCATTTATTAAGCACTTACTATGTGCCAGGCACTATAACTGGGGATACAAAAAGAAGCACAAGACAGTCCCTGTTCTCAACCAGCTCACAATCTAATGGGGGACACATCAAGCAAAGTGTAAAAACAAGCTATGTATGGGATAAATAGGAAATAATTAACAGAGGGAGGACACTAAATTTAAGAAGGATTGGGAGTCTTCCTGTAGATTATGGGGTTTTAGTTAGCACTTAAAGGAAACCAGAAAGCAAAGTTGAGGAGGGAAAGCATTCCAGGCATGGGGGACAGCCTGAGAAATAACTGGAGCCAAGAGACAAGTGTCTTGTTCATGGAATAGCAAGGAAGCCAGTATCCCTTGATCAGAGAGTATGTAGAGGCCTAAGAAAACATGAAAGGTGGAAGAACAGCTTTGAACACCAGAGGATTTTGTATTTAATCCTGAGGGCAATGGGGAGCCACTGGAGTTTATTGAATAGAGAGGTGACACAGTCGGGCCTGTGCTTTAGGAAAATCACTTTGGCAGCAGGATGGAAAATGGATTGGAGTAGGGAAAGGCTAGTGGCAGGTTGACCTACCAGCAGGCTATTGTAATTGTCCAGGTCTGAGGTGATGAGGGCTTGCACTATAGTGATGGCAGTGTCAGAAGAGAGAAGGGGGTATATTCAAGAAATATTGCAAAGGTGGAATTGATAGGATTTGGAAACATTGGCTGTGGGAAATGAGAGGTGGTGAGGAGTGGAGGATGACTCCTAAGTTTTAGGCCTGAGGGTCTGGGAGGATGATGTTGCCCCCTACTGTGATAAGGAAGGTAGGAGGAGGTTGGGGGAAAGATGAGTTCAGTTTTGGACATAATGAGTTTGTTTAAGATGTCTACTGGACATCCAATTCAAGATATCTAAAAAGTAGTTGGAGCCTGTCGATATGGACACTCCTGTTAAATTATGTACCCTCTGATTACCGACTAGATATAAACTAAGGTCAAATATACCCTATTAACTACCTCTACTTCTGCTTCTCTGCCCCCTAGAAACCCAGTTTCTGTGCTTGGACATGTTTGAACTATAGCCAAAAAAATAATTTTTATAAATCACCAGATAAAACACCAGAAGTTCAGCTTCAGGGCAACACTAATAAAAGACACTTCTATGTATAGGCCAACCTAATAGAGGGAGAATTGATGTTAGCAATACCGTATTTGCTGGCAGACCGGGCTGCTGGGTTTTTTCTAGGGCTAAATGGTAAAATAAAACTCATTCTAAATATTACAGTGTGCTTATTAACACATAAATGATGACTTTAGAGGGCAACTAGCTCATGAGAACAGGGCAGATTTGTCTCATTTTATCCAAATATCTTTCTGCCTTTCTTCTAGAGCCTCACATCTTGCTGTTCCGGCGGCCACTGCCCAAGAAGCCTAAGAAATGAAAGAGCATGCCACTTCTGTTCCAAGCTGTACATAGCTGTCCTTACCTGCTAACATCTTTCTGCTAATAGTGTTGCCTTCTTGTTTCTCACTTGGGATATTTAAGGGATGTTTAATACACTGTTTGAAAGTGCTGGTGACTCTTGTTTCTTGAGCAAAGCTGACACCACCACCACTACCCCATTGGGTGCTCTGATGAATGTAACTTCAGCTGAGCTTTGCCTCCAAAAGCCATGGCAAGCTTTGTATCAAGCTGAACTCATTGGGTAGATGGACAAAGCACCAAGAGTGACTGAAGACTCATCACTGCTTAGTTGTGGGGCATGTATAATTGTTGCGTTTGTGTTTTTCCCCTGCCAGGTTGTGTACAAGGTGACTTAATGGATTTATGTTTTCATCTGTTGGAAACTTTCCATTTTATTCAAGAAATGTCTGTTCTGTTTAAATCCCTTGAATAAAGAGGAAGTTTTTGTAATTCATTCTTAGGTTCCTTCTGCCTGTGATCAGGATGTGTATCATTCATGAGATATCCAGATCCTAATTATCTGACTTGGTACTTTTCAGATGAGGCTGATTTCATGGAGCTGATTTTTAAAAATAGATTAAGCTGGTTATTCTCAAACATTTGCTGAAAATTTTCATTTCAAACCTTCGCTGGCCAAGGTTAGCTCTCAATAAAATGCATTAGTCTACATTTTATATTTGTATGTCTTTGGCCAAAGCATTGCTTTACTAATTTAGGCATGAATAAAGGGGATAATTCCATTCATAACAGTTCCCTGTATAATCTATGACAAGAATAGATTTTTTTCATCAAAATTAAGTCCCTTTAGTGTAGTGTTAGCAGTCTTGTGAGCTAGAGACCACTCTGAGGTGCTGCTTTTCCACCTATTTCTTTGGACATTAATAAAACTCCCTATTGTTTGGCCTGAATGGGATAGTCCACAGATTGGAAGCAGCCAGTTTGAGATCTTGTTCAGATCACACTGACAGAGTGCAGACGTGATACAATGAGCAGTTAATGGGAAACAGCTAAAGAGCCGGTAGAAATTCTTCAAAGGAAAAAAACAATCCATTAACACTAAATAATTATCTTAGTTTCCAAGGACACCCCTTTGGCTTTCTCTTCCAGAGGTGGAGGTTCATGAAATTGTCCTGATAAGAAAAAGTTGCAGGATTTGAGTTCTAGGTGGCCTTTGACCAAGTGACTGACCTTTGGTCTGAGTGGATAAGGAATCAGTCATTCTGTCATGCTATTAATGGTTTTTAAAAATGAGACCACTTCCTCATGACAGTCCTATAAGAATTGGGGATTTTTAGTAGCAGATGAAAATAGCTCACATTTCTATAGTATCAGGCTTACAAAAGTTTGGAAAATGAGGCTTGTAGGTTAGGTGATTTGCCCAAAGCCAGACGTTACAAGGTGTCAGCTGGAATTTAAGGCTAGCCAGTTGACCTGATTCCAAGTATAGTACTCTATGTTACTATGACCAGATGCCTAGCTTTCTTAACTCGGGGTCCCACTCCAACAATTTCCCTCAATTCTTGTTGTGTTTGTCCATTCTAGAAGAGGGCCATGACATCAGGGAAATGATGACATGACTTGCAGCTGATTTTGATTTGAGTGAGGCAGGGCTGTGCAAGGTCACCAGCCTCGCTTTCTCCTCCAGAGCCACCTGGTCCAGCGACCTGATATTCACCAGGATGACTGGAGATGACCTAGGATGCATTGGGAGACCCTGGCCCTTTGAGGCTAAGGTCTTTTCAGGTTCTCACTTTGAGTGAGGTAACACCCATTCCATGAATAGGCCCCTTTAAGAAGTTAATCAAGGGATGGCCCCTTTAATCAAAACTCAAAAAAAGAAAAAATCAAACTGGGAGAGGAAGACCCTCAGGCCAAAAGAGAAACCTTTACTATTTAGTATTTACCTTCACTCTGTGCTAGGAGGGCAGGGACCTATTGTCCAATCTAGGAGCTCCAAAGTGCCCTCGATTCTTACACTCTAGTGGATCGTTTGTCCTTTCTCGAAAAGGACCCTGAGGTCAGGGAGGTGATGCCACCACACGTAAGTGAATTGGATCTATGTAAGGAAGTGCTGTGCAAAGTCACCAGCCTCACTCTGTCCTCCGGAGTCATCTGGGTCCAGTGGCCAGATATAGACCAGGAAGACGGGGAGATGGCCCAAGATGCAGTGGGAGCCCTTGGCCTGTAATATGAGGTCTTTAACAGGTCTCAGTTTGAGGCAACAACCCAATGGGTCATGTGGTTAAGGTTGTAAGCTCCACTTACTAGTGTTGCTTAAGCACAAGGCCTCTCCGCGAGTGCTCAAACACGGCTTACACAGGAAGGTCAGGGAGGAGGCCCACGTCCTCACGTAAAAGGCAAGAGAAGTGAACTATGTACTTGACACTGCAGGGAAAGTTCCTGGGCTGTTAAGCATAGCTGGGTTTGGCAGGGGAGTTTTCTTACTGGAGAGAAAGCTCCTTTTGATAGATAAAACTTTCAACTCTTGTGTTTTGACAAGGTGCCCAGGGCAGAATTTCCTCCCCCTCCCCAAGAAAGGTTTGTCTTTTAGAGGCGGTGGACTAGCCGGACCCTGATGCTCTGTTAAGCATTCACAGATAAGGGCTGTGCCCTCACCTTGGGAAGTTGTTGGTGTTTCATCAAAATCCCGCCTCACCCACCGACCCACTACGTGCCCGCTGCACCTTCACCCTGAAACTGCTGTGGATGAAACTGAGGCGTCTGTCGCCGGGCTGTGCTTTAGTCCCGCTGGGATTCGGCTACTACAGACCAAAAGCTCTTTGAGGTCCAAGCTCTTAGAAACCCGCCCAGAGGGGGAGGGGCGAGTGCTCCACCTCGCGTCCCTGCACTTCCGGGCGTGACGGCCACGTGCTCTCCACCAACAACAAGCCGGTGCGTCCCGGCCTCCACTCCGGGACCGGCGAGGGACACCCAGCGGTCCCAGTGAAGCCCGAGGGGGCTGGGCGGGGCGGTGAAAGCCCCGGCCAATAGGGGTACAGCGCCTGTGGAGCCGAGGAGAAACGCCGGGTACGGAAGCCGAGCCGGGACAGCCCGGAGGGAGTTGGAAACAACTGGGGAAGGGGCAAAGGGTCCGGTGAGGGCGGAGGAATTCTGGCCGGCGGGCAGGGCACCTGCAGTGCGGCCAGAGCGGGCTAGGGGGCCCGGTTTGGAAAGAGCGCGCTGTCGGTCCGGGAGAAGAAGAGGCTTCGTCTCCGCGTGCAGGGCCCAAGGGGCGGGCGATTCAGGACACAGGTACCCGATGGGTAGAAGCAACGTTTAAAGGGCTGGTAGCGAGCGTGCCGGGGTCTCTGCAAAGGGTCCATGGGGCGTGGAGAAAGGAACGTGGCACCGCGATCCAGCAGCCGCTCCGAGCTCGCCAGCAGCACGTTTAGACCTTAGGGTCTGTCTAGTCCGAACCCCCTTTATTTTACAGATGGGGAAACGGAGGCCCGAGGTCCAGAGAGTCCAGTGATTTATCCAAGGTCACACAGTAAGTAGCAGAGCTGGGATTCGAACCCCAATTATTAGACTTGAGTCCAGCGCTGTTCTTTACTCCCCCAAGCGCCCCCATCAGTTGGCTAACAGGAGAGTCTCCCGCAGCACAGTGTGCAGTCTGCCACTGAACAGTCACCTCCCCCTCTGAGCCTCAGTTTACACTTCTGCCAAATAATGGAGTTGTATTAGACCATTCTCTAAAGTCATCTCCAGTGCAGATGTTCTATGATTCTCCAACCCCCAACCTAAGGGGCCACAGTTTTCCTTTTAGTTTCCTCCAGGCTCCCTCCATTCTAGTCTTGTCTACCATCAGGCTGATATCTCACTTGAGCCA
Organism: Trichosurus vulpecula; assembly: GCF_011100635.1. Taxonomy (NCBI): domain Eukaryota; kingdom Metazoa; phylum Chordata; class Mammalia; order Diprotodontia; family Phalangeridae; genus Trichosurus; species Trichosurus vulpecula. Next base: position 162,503,287 of record NC_050576.1, on the reverse strand, counting down.
TAGCTCCTGATTTTCTGTAGAACTGGCGGGACCCTCATGTTTCCGAGCACTGTCCCGGGGCCTGGGTGGCTTCTGGAGGGTACTGCAAGATCGAAGAAACTGGACCATGGCCACCCCCAGGAAAAATGTGACTGCTGGCATCATCATCATCGGAGATGAAATCCTCAAGGTGTGTGTGGGCAAAGGGGCCCTGAGGTGTTCTGAGCATGCCTCAACAGGCTGGTGTGCAGTGTGGACCTGGACCCTAGTCAGCTCTTCCCTTCTCCCTCTCTTTTCCCAGGAGGGTGGCTTATTGATTTGAATTGAGGGGGAGAAATGCTCAGCTTGGTCCATCTGGTAAAGAGGAAGTGAACTTCCCCTAGTGCCACCTAGTCTAAACTTGCAGGTTGCATGACACAGACCTCCCACTGCCACATACCTCCTTACAACGTGACTGAGCCCTTTGCCAAGCTGGTTACTTAACTCACCCCCTTGTTCATTTTGCTCAGCTGTGTTTTTCTCTGGCTTCTATCCGAAAGGAACTCTGTGGAGGTGGGGGTGGGTTATGTATTCATTCATTCAACAGACTTTTATTGAGCACCTACTATATATCTAGGTCTGAATACTAAGTAGCATGGGGAATGCAGAGCTGTGTACAGTATTGTCTGTACACTTAAGGAAGGAGCATTTTTTTAAGTGTGTCTGGCACTATGCTAAGTAAAAAAAACAAAAACATAGTAATAGTAATGAAAGCAAAAACAAAGGTGTACCTGCCTTCAGAGAGCCTATATTCTAATGGCAGTTAGGTGGCACAGTGGAAGACCCCAAGTCAAATGTGGCCTCAGCCACTTACTAGCTGTATGACCCTGGGCAAGTCACTGAATCTCTTTGCCTCAGTTTCCTCAACTGTAAAATAGGGATAATATAGCAACTACTTCCCAGGGTTATTGTGAGGATCAAACATGACAGTATTTGTAAAAGTGCTTAGTAGAGTGCCAGGCACATAGAAGGTGGTGTATAAATAGTAGTTATTAATGGGGAAGACAGCCCACAAAAGGGGACTAAAGGGGGTGAAGGTAAAAAGGGAAGGGGGAATTAGACTCCTGTGAAAATAACTGAAGGACAAGGCCATAAGAAGCATCGCTTAAATAAATGATGCACTGTGGTTGGAGCTCCAGAGAGGAAGAGATCACTTCCAGGTGATTAAGTAAAGCTTCATGGAGGAAGCTTTTGAGCTGAGCCTTGAAAGTCAGAGGCAGAAACATCACAGGGGGAGGGAACAGACTGACCAATGGATTGAAGATAAAGAAGCACAAGTCCAGTTCAGTGAACAGTAAAATAGTCTGATTTGGCTGGAATACAGGGTACATGTGGGCGGGTGGTGTGTAGCAAAGTAGCCAGATCATCGAATGCCAAGATGAGGAATTTGTACTGTAGTCAGTGGGAAGTAGGAAGACACTGAAGGATTTTGACCAGGATGGTGATGGTTAAAGCAGTATTTTAGGAGAATTGGTCTGAGTGTCCTGTGTAATATGGGTAAAGGAGAGGAGAGCCTGCAGGGGAGAAGACCAGATGGAACACGGTAACAGTACAGGCCAGAAGGATTGAAAGAGGACCTAACTTAGGATATTGGCAGTGAGATTGGAAAAAGCACTGGACTAGCTGGGTTTAAATGCCAGATTTGCTACTTAAAAGCTGGGAGACTTAGAATGGAAAGGACTTGACAACTGATTAGAAGTGAGGGAGAAGGGAGAGAAAAAAGTTACATGTCCTTCTGAAATAACTAAGTCATGGGAAGGGCAGGTCCTAGGAGATGTATAACTTTATTTTGGACCTAATGAGTTTGCGGCAGTACATCCAAGTGGAGATGTCCAGGGGCAATTGAAGATATGAAACTAGAGCTCAAAGAAGTAGTAAGTACTGGAGATGAGAAGTCATCTTCATGGAAGTGATGGTTGAAGCTATGGGACTAGACAGTCTCACCAAAAGAGGAGACTTAAAGAGAAGAGTAGAGGGCTAAGTATAGCATCATGGTTCTGACCCAATGAGTAACTGACTCCAATCCATATCTTAGCCCAAATGATTTTCCATTATCCACTGTTTGGTTCTTGTTCATTTCTCTGTCTCTCTCCCTCCCATCTACCTACCCCTATGGTACCTCCAAGAAAGAGGCTTTCCTCTCCAGCAGGTGGGAGTAGCTATCCTCCTTCCATATAACAAAATATCAGACCTCTTTATCCTCTGTCCTCCATTTTCCCCAGGGCTACACTCAGGACACCAACACCTATTTTCTGTGCCGGACCCTTCGTTCCATGGGTGTCCGGGTGTCCCGGATCTCTGTGGTACCAGATGAAGTTGTGGCCATTGCAGAAGAGGTAGCTTCCTTCTCCACCCGATTCACCCATGTCCTCACCTCTGGTGGCATTGGACCCACTCATGATGATATCACCTTTGAGGCTGTAGCCCAGGCTTTTGGAGACAAACTCCAGCCCCACCCAGAGTTGGAAAAAGCTGTGAGAGCCCTGGGGGGCACTGGGCAAGAGAAGCTGGTTCAGGTGCCCTCCACTGCCCGTCTCCACTATGGTACTGACCCTAAGACTGGAGTCCCCTTCCGATTCCCCTTGGTTTCTGTCCGGAATGTCTACCTCTTCCCAGGCATTCCAGAACTGCAGCAGCGGGTGCTTGGGGGGCTATCAGATCTATTCCGGAATGAAGGAATGCAATTCCACCTTCGTGAGTTATACCTGACAGTGGAAGAATCGTCAGTTGCTTCCATCCTCACAGAAGCACAGGCCCACTTTGGACGCCGACTTGGCATTGGCTCCTATCCAGAGTGGAGCAGCAATTACTACCGGGTTAAGCTGACCCTGGACTCAGACGAGGAGGCAGCAGTAGAGGAAGCGAAGGCCTACCTGGCTGCTCACCTACCCCCTGGAGCCCTGGTGCCATTTGTACCCAATGCAGTGGAGCAGGCTGGGGAGGCTGTGTACAAGCTAGCCCAGTCAGGTAGGAAGAAGGCTGCTGGAGGAAGGGAAGTGGGCATTGCATTCCTTTGGCCATCTCCTGTCTCTGGCAGCAGTTTCTTTATTTGTCTTAGGAACGGGGATGGTAGCCAGTAGATCTTGTGATAAGAAAATATGGTTTGCCATCTGTAGCTTTCCTTTCCATCCAAACAGCACTAGTGGGCAGGTGGTGAGACCTCCACACTGCTTTTGGATACTACCTCTGGTTTCTCAGAAGGCAGCTGCTTGTCAGGGAAACTAGAAAGGAAATACATGCTTCCCATGTGAAGGACTGGACTAGAGATGACGTCTTTAGTTTTATTTCACCTCTCAGATTCTGTATATTCTATAGTGCCCAGAGGACTGACTTGGTTCTAGCCCCTGGGGTGGTTCCAAATTGAAAGGGTGTTAAGCTGTAGAAAGGCTGGGAAAGTCCTGAGCAATCATCCCACAATCCCCTCTGATTGTTCATGCATGTGTCTCCCCTCTGTTCTCAATACTCTTGACAGGGACTTCCCTGGGGAAGAAGGTAGCAGGGGCCCTGAAGATAATGGAGGAAGCCCTGTCAAGGTACAGCCTGACCCAGCTCTGTGTGGGCTTCAACGGAGGAAAGGACTGCACTGCCCTACTACACCTCTTCCACGCTGCTGTACAGAGGTACTGCAAGCCTTGGGACAGGCAATACAGGCCCTCTCAGAGATGTATGTTTCCCCAGACAGCTGCATGCCACCAGTGGTTCCCCCATCCCTCCTTCCTGGCTCTATTCACCCTGCTTCTCCATCCTGGGTGTGTATGTCAGTGTTGAGGAAGAAGGCTGTTCATATCAGTTCAACAAGGATTTGTATGTAGAGTGTCTTCCATGTGTGTGCAAAGCCCTATGTAAGACGCTAGGGAAGATACCCAAGGTTCATTAGACACAAGCCCTACCCTCATGGAGCTTATGGTCTTGTTGGCATGACACTATTGGAATACATGACAACCAAAGAATAGTAAAACACATTCACTAGTCAAGTGTTGGAGCATGTTCTGTAGAAGATAAATATTTAACAAGTTGGGAGAAATCAGGCTAGGGCTGGCTTCCTGGAGGAAGTGAATCTTAAGCTGGGACTTGTGAGGTGGGTGTGCAGGATTTGGATATAAGAATACAAAAGAGGGCATTCCAGAATGGGGTGGGGGAGAAGACAGTGTATACTGTTTTAGGGGGCTCTCTCTACACAAATGGAGAAACCTGTAGGCTCTGACCCCTCTCACCACCTACTCAAAAGGAAATTCCCAGAGCCCAAGGTCCCGCTGAAGATTCTCTACATCCGTAGCATCTCCCCCTTCCCGGAGCTGGAGCAGTTTCTGAAGGAGACAGCCAAGAGGTACTGGGGATCAGGAATTTCGGGCTGGGAAGGCTGAGCACTGTGGGAGTTCAGAAGAGTGAGGAGTTGCTTGACTATGGGTTCAAGAGGTGGTTTATGGGCCTCTCCAGGTATAAGCTGCAAGTCTTACAGGCCGAGGGTGACATGAAGCAGGCATTGAGTGACCTTAGGGCACAGAACCCCCAGCTGGAGGCTGTGTTGATGGGCACAAGGAGAACGGATCCTTCATCCCGAAGCCTCAGTCCCCTCAGTCCCACTGACCCAGACTGGCCCCAGTATATGCGCATCAACCCACTACTGGTGAGAGAAAACATTCCTGACTCGCACTGCCACCTTCCAACCCCTCGGACTCCCGTCTTTTCTTCATACAGAATGAGAAAAGTGGTGGGAAAACTCAAGAGGGATCAGATAGAAACTAGGACCAGTACCCTATCCTTTTTTAAAAACTAGGGGGAGGGAGCTAAGGATGAGGTGCTTGATTTCACCTGTAAAGCAGAGAGGATCAGAAGGCAGAGCAGCCTCTCCCCCTAGGGATCAAGATAGGGAATAGGGTGAGTAGAAATGCTTGGATCTGCCCATTCTCCCAGACGTGGAAAGGGAAGTGGGGCAGTGGAGGTGAACCAAACGTAATGCTACCTGTTCAGTGAACTGACTCTTGTTCCCCAGGACTGGACGTACAGAGACATCTGGGATTTCCTTCGTCAGCTGTTTGTTCCTTACTGCATCCTTTACGACTGGGGGTAGGCACTGGGGCGGGGGAGTGGAGATGATAAGGGAGTGCTAAAATGGGGAGTCAGGTATTTACAGGGATCGTGTCTTTCCTCCCTGTGTCTCTAGCTACACGTCCCTTGGCAGCCGGGAGAATACAAAGAAGAATGTGGCTTTGAAGTACCCAGGCCCTGGAGGATGCCCTGCCTATCTACCAGCCTATCAGTTGGAGAATGAAGATGAGGAACGAAATTCACGAACCTGACTGTGGACTTGCTGTTAGACTAGGGGATTTTGTCCCCCATCTGCTGCTCTGCTGTCCCCCAGTCCCAGCAGCCCTGCCATCAGTGCTGACCAATAAATGGTGCCTGCTACTGTGTCCATTGCTTCTGTTACTTCATCTCTTCTTGTAGTCAAAGCTACCATGGATGTGATTGGGACCCCATCCTCCTCCCAAATCTTCAGCAAAGACCCAGGGGTTGGGGCAGAAACCCCCAAGTAGAAGGCCAGGCTGCCTCCTCTTTGCCTAGACAACCTTGACATTGAGCAGGGCAGGGGAGTTAGGAGGATGGGGGCTGGGAGCGTGAAAAAAGAGGGGCTTGGATAGGCTTGAGCTGACTCTGATGCTTCTCGATGCCAACATCAGCAGGGCTCCACGTGAGGATATATGACCTGGGAGGAGGGAGCTGGGCCAATGGGTAGTCTGGCAGGGTGCCCAGGGCTCTCCTACACAGGGAGGGGAGGGACAAGGGGTCAGATACTCCCCTCCCAACTCCCACCCAGCCCAGGCTGACACAGCCTATTATTCCTCATTCCAGAATCTCCCCTTGCCTCATCCAGGGGCTTTGTCTCTGTTAGTCATGAGGGCACGCAGTCCCCAGGGTAGGAGAATGTTTATAAAGGCCAAGGGAGCCAGCCCCCTTTCTCCCACTGACAGCGATCCCCATGCAACCAAGGGCTGTACCCGTAGCCCAGGCCTTGCCCTTCTCCCTCAGCCAGGCCATTCATGATGCTGGGTTCCGATTGCCAGTTGCCAAGATGGGCACAAGCTGGGGACTACTTCAGCGATTCCTGAAGGAGGTGGCTTATATCCTTCTCTGCTGCTGGTGTATTAAGGAGCTGCTAGACTAGCCAGGTATTCAGATTCTCTCTGCCCACCCCTATCCATGATACCATACCTGACACTCTCAGGTGGGCACATTGGGGTCAAGACTGGCTTTCTTGCAATGTTCCTTCTGAGCCTCCCATTTTCTCCTTCTAGTGCCGCCTTCATCTCCAAGACTCCTTGTGTCCTCTCTGCTTACCTGAGGGTACCAATAAATGAGTGAAGTTCAATGCCTACTGTGAGCTGTATGGGCTTCCAGCCCCTTTCAACTCGGGCCATTTGATTTCTATCCCCTCTGGACAATCTGAGCCAATTCCCTGCACAAGCAGGATCTCAGTAGCTGGGATGGGGGAGGGCAAGGTAGGAGTTCATAAGAACAAGGAGGTAGGAAAGATACTGTCGTGCCAAGTTGGAGTTTTTTTGGTTTCTTTGGGGGCTTTTTTCTGTTGAGGAAGCATGACCCTTATTGGGGTGGGGGCACCAATGGCATAGCATTATGCGCTCCTCCCTGTCTAGCATTGCTACTGTACTCAAAAGCTTTTCTCTCAGATATAGAACACACCACCCTCCTGTGCAAAAATGCCAGGGATAGGACACCTCTCCCTCAGGACCCTGGATTCCATTGTCTGCTCTGTCAAAATGTAGAAAAAGGGATACAACCCCTGTCCTGGTCCTTGGTGTGGCATAAGAAAGGAGATCAAGATGCTGGAGAAGAGAAAAGCGGCTTCCACAATCCAATCTACCCCTTCTGTTCCCTTCACAGGGGCCTGGCCCCCATTTTGCCCGAATCTACCCTGTGACTCAGGCCCTGGCCTCCTGCCTCTACCAGGCGCTTTCCTGTCTCCCGCCCCATGACCAACCCACTCCACCCAGCTGGAGTTGGGACATTGTCCAAAGGACGAGGAGGAGGGGGTAGAGTCTGAGTACAGGGGGCCGAGAAAGGAACCTATGCCAGGAGAATGGAGTGGGCAATGGGATGCTTGGCAAAGGGGACTTTGGGGAAATGGTGGGTGGAGATGGGCAGAGCTGTGGTCTGTGAGAGAGAAAAAAGTCAGAAAAAGAAGCAGTGGCAGAGGGAGACAAATTCAATGTGCAATTTGAGCTGGGGGAGTAGACACTTGGGAGGGTGAGACCTGGCAGCTGGAGGGGATACGGTTAGGAATCAGCAGCCTCTTTCTCTCGCCCCCCCCCCCACTTCCATTCCCTCCTCTCATTGCACTCACACCAAATATATTCTTTTTTCTTTTTTTTGATGAACCTGGCATTGAGAACAGCAAAACCTTCTACCTGCCTCCCCAGCTTAGTAGGGAAGTGGGTTGGTTTTCTCTCCACTACTCCCCTTTCTTCCACCTCCAGGTTCCCATGCTTAGAGGTGGGAAGAGGAGAGGAAGGCAACCCTGCACCCCTTCTTCTTCTACCCTCCCATATTCTGGCTGGCACAAGGCCAGTGGGGTCAAACTGAAATAGAAACATGGGCTGCTAATCCTTACCTAAAGATATCTATGGGCGGCATATTGACTTAGTTTACCAATGTAATGTTATCTATGTTTTATTGTATTGGTATTTATTTTGTTAAATATTTCCCAATTTTAATGTGGTTCTGCGGCACTGGGGAGTGTCGAGACAGGAGAGTGTTTTACATAAGCACGTTCCATCCTCTCTCCACAAACTGTTTCCCTTCTTCGTCAGCGAGGTTCCAGTCTGAGCTGTCCTAGGTAGGGTGTTCAGGGTAGAGGAAGCCTGTTTCGGTGGCAGGGCTGGGGCAGACGTAGGCTAACGGTAGACAAGGTTTCAGTCCACCTAAGAAACACCATGAGGGATTCTTTAATATAACTTTTCAAAAACATATACGGTGCCAGAAAATTCTGCTCTCCGTGACCGCTATTTTCTGAACCCAGGTTTCGTTTGTCACAATGAAGGCTCAAAGCCTTGAGTGAGCAATATTAATACACTGCCCACCTAACTGTAGGGTGGTTATTTGGAAGTTTTGGACGTGGGGGGATTGGTGGGGAGGGAATGTTGTCTGTGTTTCTCCCACCCAGTGCCCTAGCAGGCAGTGCTAAAGTCCGTGCTCCGTATGACTGAAGGGGAAAGGGAAGGAGACAACGGGGTGCGCTTTGAGCAAAGGTCCTGGGGACTCGAAGGGGTTTTCTCGGGAAACAGAGGGGTCTTTCCGAGTCGGCGTTTGGAGCAGCACGGACATCTAGTGGCTTCCAAGTGAACTGAAGCAACCCTGGAAATTGGAAGCTAGACGCGGAGACGGGACCATGGGGCGAGAACCCAGACCCGAAAGGAACTCCTAGGAATCCCCTGGGAAGAGGAAAAATGGAGCGCAAGCCGGGGCTTCACAGTCACGCCACTGAGGCCCCCATGGCGGAGTCTTGGACCCTGGATTAGGTAGGAGGAGGAAAGGTATTATTTTGCCGCGTGAATAAACTGGATATCACAGTTTTTACAAAGAACAAAAAACAAAAATCACACTCTTGGCATCCAGCGTCTTCCTGATAGCGAGGTCAAGAAGGGGGTCGCTGGTGGCTATAGAGCAGTTGGACCCTCAGCACCAGCTTTTTTGCGGGGGGCGGGCAGATATTTGTATCTTAGCTGAATTTCCTTTCTGTATGAAAAAAATCCCCCCCTTCCCTCATAGGGTCCTTCTTTGCGGTTGTCCCCCACCCCAAGTCCTACTGCCCTTCTCGAATTCTCCCAGATTCCTTCCCTTTTCCCTCCCTGGCCAACCCCTCAAACTCCTGCCTTTTTCCCCAGGCTCTGGCACTCAGTGCCTTCTTTCCAGCCTCACAGTTCCTATCTACGACTCTACGAATCCCGGTCTCCAGACTAAAATACCCCAATACAACTGGTTTCTCCTCCCTCCCGACCAGCGCCCCCTGCAGTCCAGCGGAGGGGGAAAGGGGTGAGGAGTGGGGCGGGGTCTATTTTCACCACCCGCCTCCGCCACCCCCCCCCTACTAGTTTTGGAAACTTGTTCCCCAGAGCTTCCTGGGGCTAAATTTAAATTTACCTGCCTAGGCCCTGGGGGGCGCAAAGATCCCAGCGGAGATTAGAGCGCCGGAGTAGACGGCTGTGCACCCGAGGCTCGGAATAGGCACCGGAGTTATAAATAGAGCCGCCCGCAGATGCTGGTGGGGGGAGACTGGGGAGAGGGGAGGGTGCCCCCCTTGGCAGCCGCGGCCCCTTCAGGTGGGTTGGGCGGTCGCAGTGGGAGCGCTGGGGTGGCGGCGGCTGGGGGGGCTGCGGTCTGGGCGCCCCCAGCGGTTTCCTGGGCGGCTGGTACTTCGAGGGAAGCGGTGGAAGCAGTGGGGGGCCACAAGTTAAGAGGTGGGCGCAGCAGGTATACTCACTTGGGCTCCCAGCTTCCCTGCTAGAGGGTGGCTGGCGCCCAAATCTCAAAACGCAGGACCTCCATGCGTGCGGTCCTGGAGAACCCTTTTCCCTCCACATCCCAAAACATATTTCCCTAGTACGCAGAACGTTTTTATCTCCCAATCATATGTGCTCCCTGGCTGCCCCTTCTGATGTTTATGTCCCTCCCAAACGATGGGATGCCAACTCCGTTCTCAAGGCAAATATCCTTATTTTTCGGTTTACTTACCCCATGCCTCATCCCGCCCTCTCCTCCATCCCCAGGTGGTTACCTATCTGGGTGGGTAATTTACATCTTGTTGGTCTAGAAAGGGGGATGGGAGAGGGAAGGATCAAGCTCAGGCCTGGGGAGTCTGGAGCTTCCCTCTCCACCGCTTCCCCCAGGAGGCACCTGCAGGCCTCTCACAGCACCTATAGCCCAGTTCCAGCCCAGCCCAGGACTGACTGGCAGGCCAAGATGGCAAGAGGCCTTAGGGGGCTGGGGTTTCCAGAGAGGGTTTGGGGGACGGCAAGAAGTCTACGTTTTTCTGCTTCAGGTGTTCTCGACGGTTCGGTTTAGGATAGCAAGAAGGGGAAACGATTTGGATTCCCTGCCTCACGTTCCACCATCGGAGCCGAGAATCCCAGGGGAGCCCTAGGATGGAGACTGTAGAGACTGAAAGGTGAAGACTTGGAAGGTCGAAGGGGGTTGAATAGATTGGGAGTGGGGAGGGGCTGCGGGGGATAAAAAGAAAAAGATAGGGACTAAGCCAAAGAAGAAAACAGGAATGATTCAGATTCCTAGGGAAATGAAGAATCGAAATTTCTCACTTTTGCTAAGCGATCAAGATGCTACCCACCCCCATACCCAAGCCTTGGGGGAGGGGGCAGGTAGCTGGTGGCAGAGGCTGCGCTTTCTCAGTCTGGCACACGGCTTCTTACACCAACCTAGGAGGTCACGACAACCTTTCCAGTCCCTTACTAGTGTGACCTTGGGCAAGTCAAGTAACGTGAGACTTTCCTCGTCTGTAAAATGGGAGTGCTAACATACGTAATGCCTACCTCACAGGGTTGTTGTGAGGCCCAAATGAGATAATATTTGTAAGACGCTTTGCAAATTTCAAAGTGCTATATAAATATCAGCTATTATTACTTATATTGTTATTTCTTGTGCTAATTTGTCCTTGGTCCTCCCTCAGTTCCCCCCCACCCTATGCGTGCCCTCTCTCTATTGACTCTGTTCAACTCTACCCCTGGCATAGCCCCTTCTTGATTTCGAATGTGCCCCTGGCACTGCCCCCTCTCGCCTGGCACCGGCCCTTCCCCAGGCCAGCCTGTCCCAGGAGGTACGCAAGAAAGGAATAAACCCCGGCCTGGACCCAACTCCTTCCAAACCCTTACAAACCGGACTCTGTCCACCGAGACCAGGAAGAAAACCCGGCGAAACTCCCTGACCATCTACAGAGGGACGGGGCGGGGGGGGGGGGGGGGGGGGGGGGGGGGGGCGGAGAACGGATGGGAACGGATGGAAAACCCGGAGCGGATCTCCCGAATCAGTGTTCCCTCTCCTCCATACCCCCCCTTAAATGTCCCAGAACCTCACCCCCCCAATTCTCCAGTGAGATAATGTCTGGGGGTGGGGGGCTGTTTGCCTTGGCCTGGGCCCTCTGGGGCGCCTCACACTTTCCGCCCCTGGCTGGGGCGCAGGGCAGCGGCCCCGAGGCTGAGTCACGGCCGGCAAGGGAGGGAATGTGGATGAGGGAGGGGCCCGGACCCGAGCTCCTCCCCTCCCCCTAGCCAGGGGATCCCGGGTCAGCCCGGGTGAGGGACTGGGCCCCCGCGACGCCGCCCATTGTGGTCCAACAGGTTCAGCTAGTGTCCCGCGAAGCCACCTGCCGGGGGGGGGGGAGCCCCCGGGCCGAGGGAAGGAAGGGAAGGAAAGGAAGAAAGCGAATCTGACCCGGTTCGGCCTGGCTAGAATGGGAAGAGAACCTGGCCAGCTTGACTGGGGTGGGAGGGGTCCTTCGGGGAGCGGGAGGCGCCAGGCTCCTAACGGAGCCTCCCAGGCCCGTCCTGTACCTTGGGTTGGGGACAGGGTGAAGTACAAAGTGCCCTCCCTCACTCAGGTGGCTGTCCTGCCACAAACTCACTCCCTCTTACCAAGATTCCCCCCCTCAAAGCTTTAGTCTCTCTGGGTCGTGTTCCGGCCGGGATATCTCTCCACAAAGACCTCAGTTTCCCCAATTATCGAAAGGTGAAAGGAATTCAAGGCTATCGAGCTAGGAGAGGAGGGGCGGGGAGAAGAAACAACGTGCCATCCCCATTCCCCCGCCCCCTTTCATGAACCCAGCCCCTCCCAGTTGGCAGTGCCAAGGCCGCAACCGGGCAAAGGGCTGGAACTCAGAGGCCGAGTCCTGCCTTCGGGCTTAGCCTAGGCGTAGGTCCCCACCCCGTGGGGTACCGTCACGCGTGTGGGAGGGACACGTAATGAAGTCTCCAAGTCCAGACCCCTTCCCTCCCGTCTAAGGGGGATGGGAGGAGGGGGGAAGTGAGGGACACGGATCTCAGGCCTTGGCCACTGGTGACTCCACCCTCCCCTTCCCTCCCTCCTTCTGCTGGGCTTCTGCTGTGACCTGATTATTTCCCCCTGCTCTGGTTTACCACCCTTCTCTCGCCCTACACCGAATCCCTGATTCCGCTCCCCAATCAATTCCCATTCCCCTTCCATTAGCTCCCTCACAAGCCACTTCCCTCCCTTTTGCTGTCCCACCCTTTGGGGAGCCCTTTGGGACTGGATGGGAGCACTAAGGGAAAGGGGGGGAGGGGCTGGTGCCCAGGCCGCTGCAGACAAGGTCCCCAACCCCCCCACTTCTCCCTGTACCATTCCAGTCCAGAAGCCCCGCCCCTCTCCCCAAGGGCCAAGTGCGGGGCGGGACTGAAATTTCGATTGATACCCATTTCAACCAACAGAAGAGCTGGGCGGTGGAGCTAAAGGGGCGGGGGCGGGGCATCCCCCTTGGGTTGGATGGGGGTAGAGGGTGGGGTTTGGGTTAAGGTGGACTGGGGGAGATAGCTGCAGGAGGAGGGAGAGGGGAAGAGGTACCGCGGCAGGTGAAGGGGAAAAAGAGGGAGAGAAGGAAAGAAGAGAAAAGAGGAGAAAGGGACAGAAGAAGGCAAAAGAGGAGGGCAAGGGAGACAAGGAGGAGGAAAAGAAGGGAAGGATAGACGGTACAGTGTCCTAAAGAGACCGACTGGACTAAGGGGTTGAAGTTTATGTCCTTATTGGGCGGAGGGGGGGCCTGAGGGGGGGGGGTGGAAAACCAGGAAGTGACAGAGGGTGTTGCTAGGGCTGGGGAGGGGAGTGGGGGGGGCTGCAGGAGGGGGCGGGGGGAGGGAGGGAGGGATGGGGGGAAAGGAGGCTGGAGGACAGGTGAGACAGCAGGACAGGTGAGGCGGGCCCGGGGGGGTGGGGGCGGGGGGGTGGGGTGGGTGGGAGCCAGGTGGATGAGCGGCTCCCAGCAGCCAAGGGGGGGCGGGAGGCAGGAGGAGGCAGAGGGAGGCGGAGGAGGAGCCCCCCAGGAGCAAGCAGCCAGCGGACTGCCCGCGGCCTTCTGACCAATATTGGAGCAGAGCCCCGAGGCTCCGGCCCCCTACGTCCCCCCGAGCCCACAGGGCCTGGAGGGGGACAACCAGTTCCCTACACCCCGCATCTCACAAACCTCTGCGGACAGACCCGACGGCAGAGAGGTGAGTACACCCCTTCTTTCCTTCCTAGGCTTGGGGTTCCCCTTCTCAGTTCGAAACTGCTGCAGTGTCCTTCGGTCGCCCTGTAGAGGGGGGACCCCCCACCCGGCCATACAACAGAAATAGGGATTCCCACCCCTCCGGTTCTCTCCAGAGCGTTTCGTCTTTGGAACTGGTTTGGGCTGGGAGGAAGGGTGCGAAGGAATCGCGACTCCCCAACCAGCTCTTAGCAAAGGGTTCCTGGTAACTTTCTCAACACTTCTTAGGGGCCCAGGTGGCTTTTTTTCTGAGATGAATTGGAGTAATTCAGCGCTGAGCGCTCTCCAGGTTTCTTCTCGGGGATGTTGGGGGACCCTCCACAGGGGCAGGGTTGAGGGAATGGAAACGCTGACTCTAACTAGGACATCGCAAACCCCCCCCCCCGCTCCGGCGCGGTGAGCTGGACCCCCGCCAGAAGTCCGGGGAGGGAGGGGGGTGCACAGGAGGAGCCGGGGCTGGGGGGAAAGTTACCGGCTGGACTATTCGGTTTCTAGATCTTCCAGGACAGCTCTTTTTCTCTCTTCTTTCCCTTTCTTTGCTCGCCGTGGCTCTAACCTCCCGCCTCCCCTCCTGCCCAGTATCACGTCCCTTCCCTTCTTCACTCTGCCTCTGCTCTTCTTGATAACGTCTCCCTCTTGGCTGCTCAGCCGCCCGCCACCTCACTACCGCGCCAGCTCCGGACCCCCAGAAACCGCGATAGAGGGTGGGGTGATTGAAGGGACTTTTCCCACTCACCTTCCCCCCTCCCCAATTCCCTGGCCCTGGAACACCTGCCCCCACCCATGGGTGTGCGTGCGCGCCAATGGAGGGGGTCGCCACTGTGTCTGCTAAGTAGGATCGTCCTCATGCAAGGGTAGATTTTGAAGGGGGGTTACGGGGGTGTGTTTCCTGGAGTCTCTGGCCCTTTTTCTCCTCCCACCCCATACCCCACCCCGAGTCAGAGAGCGACGTGTCCCGGCCGGAGCGAGGGGGGGACTCAAGTCAGGGGGGGGCGGCGTGGGCAGCGGGTTGTGCCCGGACACGTGCCAGCTCCGGCGCCCCTGCCCGGCTGGTGTTTGGAGAGAGGGCGGGGTCCCTTGCTCCCCCAACCCCCCCCCCACGTATCAAAGGGCGGCTGAGACGTGGTGAGACCTCGGGGCGCCCTGGGGGGCGGGGAGCTTGGGTCCAGAGTAGGGGAGGGGCAGAGGCGCTGGGGCTAGCTGACCCACAGGAAACGAGTGCTGCTGACCTAGTTTGGGACACCGGAAGTGGGTGCTCCGAGGAGAGGGGGAGACAGGGAGGCAGGCAGGCGGTCCTGGCTTCCGGGCCAGGTGGAGGGCTTTCCGGAATTAGCCTTGTCCCCTTATGCTTCGGACCCCTCTGCTCTGCTGCTGGGAACGGGAATGAGTCAGCGTTGCCCCTCCCCCTACCTCCTCCCTTAGGGGAGTCAGAGGAATGGGAGGGGGGAGACCCTGTAGGGCAGGGAGGGGTTAAACTAGGACAGGAACCCTTTGTTGAGGGGAGGAGTGAGGGGAGTAAAGCCTGAAGGATTATAGGGCTGGCTCCTTCCCCCCCAACTGGTTTGGTCACCCCTATACCTGCCTGGCACTGCCAAAGGGGGAATATGCGTGGAGGTATAATGAGGGAAAGTGGGCACGAGTGTCAAGGTATTCCAGACTGTAGTATACTATTTAATAGATCGGGTTAGGGGCCTATTTGTGACTGGGCTTAGATGGTACCGTTCTTCTTGGTGGTAACTGGAGAGAGTGGAATGGGGAAGCTCCCCCTGGAGCAGCTGATGAAACCTCGGAGAAATCTCTGCTACCTCCTCCTATTCTGGCCCCGGGGACCCCAGACTCCCCCAGCGCCACCTGTGTGTTAGATGGTTACCGTGGGCACCATGCAGCCGTTGGGCACCCCTGGGCACTGCCCCCTCCCTTGGGCACCCCTAGGCACCGCCCTTCCTCTCTTGCTCAGGGGTTTCAAGAAGGGGTTAATACCATTAGGGAAGGGGGCTCTAGTAAAGAAAGAAGAAAGTGCCCACTAGATTTATATACCAGGGAAAGAGGCTACACTGAAATCAAGCACGACACATCTAGGCCCTGGTGAACTGGACCCCAGTATCCAGGAGATAGGAGTTGCCCCCTCCCCCTTGCCATGGTGCCCCCTGGTACTCAAGGGCCCCCAGCTTCTCCTTGGCATGGTGCCTGCCCTGGGAGGGCGAGGCGGGCAGCGGGGGCTGGGCTAACAATGCACCATCGGGCCCTTTGTGTGCTTACACTTGGCACCCTGGGGAAGGTGGGGGAGGGGTGCCCCCCAGTAGGCATGGGGGGGCAGGGCACCTCTGGGGTGGGGACAGTAGAGATTTGGGGAAGAGCTGAAAAGAAAATAAAAGCAGGTGGGAAGGAAAGGGAAGTAGGTCAGATAATGGGGCTAGCCCCCACCCCAATTCCAAGCCAGGCCAGTGCACCTCCTGGCTTCCAGATGGTATAAGACTTGCAAACAGGGAGCAGTATGTAGTTGGGATTTGGAGGTCAGAGGTCACTGTCACAGAGAACTGCCCAGATGGAGGGAGGAGGGCCTAGTGTTCCCCCTCCCCTCTGGTGGGCATAAGGCCCAGTTCCCCTGGCCCTCTGCCCCTGAGAGGCCTAAGGAGCAGGGAGCAAGAGTCAGAGGCCCCACCCAGGTGGGTAAGTAGGTGGGCATTTTGCCAGGTTACTGGCCTCAGGACTAAGGCTTCTACTTCTGCTGGGCCCAGCCTCCCAACAGGCTTCCGGGACAGTGCCCACCTGGCATAGCGCCTTTTCCTAGATTCAAGACTACATGAGCTCTACTAGGCTGTATTAATGAAGGAGTGAGGGGACCTGTGCCTGACTTGTACTGAGGCTGGGCAGAGGGGCGGGGAAGGCAGGTGGGGATGGGCAAATGGATAAGACCCTGGCATGGGTGTGTCTGCCCTGGCCTCTTCTCCCTCCTGCTGAGTAAACTTGTGAGTAAACTTGACGTTTTGCCCGGACAGTTTGAAACTGCCTTACCACCCTGCCCCCCCCAACTCCCCATCCCCACCCTACCCCACCTCTCAACAACACAAACGAAACCAGGAACCAAGACAGGCCTGGGATGGGGTGGGGGAAACATTTACCACCCACCCTCAGAGGCGTTGGAGGGGCCAGAAAGGTTCTCCTCCTGTCTCCCTCTGCACCAAGCAAGTTGTCTCAGTGGGATTTTCAGCTATGGGTGGGAAACTTCTGGATGTCAGAGGAGGGATGATCTCTGAACATCCATGTTACTTTGATAGGGACCTTATAGCCAGTCCATCACCCCAGTCTTGCAAAGCCCCTAAACCTGTCTGCCTTTTGTAAGGGCAGACCCCTTGACACTAAGTGGACTTCACTGGATGTTTCCCCAGGTTGTCCTGGAGAAAGACACTCACTCATCACCCCCTCCCCTACTCCGTGAACCAACCCTCTCTCTGTAAAATAGGTCAAGGGGCAAAGAGGAGGTAGGCCAAGTTATCATCCTTCCGTTGACATGGCCTCTGGCATTGAGGAGATGGGGAATTATATCCACTGTGTGCCAGTATCCTTCTCTTATTGAGGGAAGGGTTGTACTTTCCCTCCTGACCTGCACACCAACGGCTAACGACTAACTCAAGAAGGCCATGGGGCCACAACTGACCATACAAGCTAGCCAACATCCCCAGTGCCACCTTTTGCCTCCCCCACTAGCATCCTCAGAACTGAGTCAGGCTTCTGAACCCCACAGTTAACCAGATTCAGAGGCCAGATCCAGAGGCAGGGCAGGATGGCAGAGAGATAAGAGGGTCAGCTAGGCCAGTCACGCACTATGCATGATAACTGACCTGGCTGCTGAAACGGACAGTGCCAATGTGGGGCGCCCCCAAGTCCCTGCAAGGCTTCTGAGTGGGGGCTCCCCTAGGCTTTGTTCTAGGGGCCTCGTGTCTCTGGCTTTAGTTTCCTTCCTGTTTCCCCTCCTACACCCCCACCCCACCCATATGCCCCTTTCAACAGACATCCTCTCCTCCTTCCTTCCTCCTCGCCTCCCCTCTGCTTGGGCCAGGGGATAGGGGGCAGCTTGGTTCCCACCCTATGGGCTCCTTCTTTATCCCTGTTTTCTCAAACCTAGGCTCCTTGGGAATCTTTGCCCATCTTCCACTCCTCCTAAATTCTGTGCACCACCCTGCCCACTACCTCAAAGAAGGAGGGGGAGCACCTATATGGGCAAGGATGGCTCATGTGAACTACAATTCCCATGATGCACTAGGGCCCTTCATGTAGCATACTGGGAGCTGTAGTCAGTCTGGAGTTGTGGGAGAAATAAGCTGAAAATGTTCAGAGTGGGGTAAAAACTAAGATAGAGTTTGGTAGGGTGGATCTTCTCCCCACTTGTCCCCCCTAGCCACTTCACACTCCTTTGGCCTTCTCCTCCATGACTTCAGGACACCTACAGTTGGCATGAACCTGATGCCAATGTCATTTATGCCCTCTGGGAAGAGAGATTCCACCCACCCTTCTCTTGTGGCCCCACCCAGAAGTGCCCACGCCCTGCCCAGCTGCCCCCAGGGGAAATGAAATTGGGGGGCACCTTGTGAACCCCCTCACCTGCCCCAGGCTCTGCTCATTCCCTTTATGGGGATCAAAGGGCAGAGTACTGCCCCACCCACCCCCTCCCAGGCACAGGGGCTCCAGGGAACCCAGTGAGAATTGCAGGGACTTTGGTGTCCAAGCAGATGCCGAGGAGGGGGGGATGCCTGTAGCCTGGCATCTGGTGCCTGGGAACACACACCCCTCCCCCACCCTGGGGGAGTGGGGCCACCATGGTTCTGCTATAGATAACCGCCCATCACTGGCTGCAGGTTCTTCATGATTGTTTATGGAGACCTGGAAATAAGTGCTACCTCCAGAGGGAGGGCTTCTAGGGACTAGGGGCCTCTGGGCTTGTTTATCTATGGGACCTGGGGGTCTAAGGCTGTGCCAGTCTAGCATGAAGGGTAATATAACCCTCCCCCACCCCCTACCCCAGAGTTGGCATGAGAATCCTGGGAGCAGGAGGATTGGTTGGGGGGGAGGGCAGTACTGCCAGCATCCTGGTGGGTAGGTGCCAACCGGGCAGGGAGCTGGTGAGGGGCAGCTGGCCAGGGGCACAGTGCCAACTGCCAGCAGGAGAGAAGGGGAGGGGGCATTTCAGGGGACATTACTGAGAGTCTCCCCACCCTGTTCCCTTCCCAGGCCCCAGCAGAAACCAATTCAACCCAGTGCCTAGTCAGCTATGCCTAGATTGGGGGAATGTCCCCCAATATCAAAACCTCCTACCTCAAGGTACCTGGTCTCTGGAAGCCAGGGAAAGGGAGCCTCTTTGTTCATGCCCCAGCTTTAAGCTAGGACCAGAGTCCTGGGTGCCCCTCCTCAGGCCCAGGCAGGTCCCACCCAACCCAACTGGCCAGGATGGCAATAGTCTTGCGCAAGAGGTGGGGCCAGGCCCTTCCCAGCAGATGCCCCCTGCTAGCTCCTTCCTCTTTCAGTGCCTGCTGCTCCCCTCCCCTTACCCCCAAAGAAGACACTATACCCCATAGTGTCTTTGGGGGTTGGTAGAGTTGCTGCCCCCTGGCCTGGTTGGCAGGGGCAGGCACCCAGGCCAGGAGCTGTGGTATGTGAGTGGGTTTGGGGTGAGGCTATAGGGAGGGCGGGGTGCTGCCCCGCCTGGCCCCTGAGGGCCTGAGCCTGTCACCAGGGTGGGAGGGTCTGGCCAGCTCCCATGGGGTGGGGGGCCCTACTCCTTAATGAGGCTCCTAAGGGTCTGAGACCTGGGCATCAGAAACATGAAGGTTGTAGGCTTTCTACTCCTCCTCTCTATTCTTTCATTCCTTTTCTGCGCCTCCTCGAAATCTCCCCCTCCTTTCTTTCCAAGACTTATCTGCCCTCCCCAGTCCCACCTCTTTTCAACTCTCCCGTCCACGGTCCCGTCCATTTTTATATTCTCTACCTCACTGTCCTAGTTCTCTGCTTACCCCCAGCTCCCTATCCCTCTTGCCCCCTCACCTGCTTCTCTTTCTAGAGTTGGGGGGAGGGAGGAAAGGAAGGAAGGAGGTGGCAGTGATGGTGCCAAAGGCAGAGTTTTGCCAGATTCTTGGGTCCTTCTCCCACGGTGCTGGCCCTCCCAGTGGCCCCTCCCTCCAAGCTTGGGGGGTGGGGGGGGAGGGCCAGCACCCAGAGGGTTAAGGCTGCTGGGGGGAGGGGCTGGGCCAGGTCGTGGGCGGCTCCTTTGAAGAAGGGAGCTGGATTGGGGAACCGCCTCCCCCCCCCATCCCGCCCCCAACCCGCCCATCACCCCCCCCAGCCCAGCCTCCCCCCCTGCCTGCTCCCCCCAGGGGCCCAGGACGAGTTGCAGCCACCGCCCCTCAGCGTGCAGGTGAGTGGGGCCCGCTCCCCAGGGACTAGGAGACTGAGGCCCTAGGGAGTCTTGGAAGAATTGGGGTCAACTGGCAAAGACTTGAAAAACAGTCTAGGGGAGACGAAGAGAATCCATTCCTGGGGAGATGTGGTAAATGAAGGGACTGAGGCTACTGGGATATCTGGGAAGGATTTGAGAGATTGAGGGGACCAGAGAGACTGAAAGACAGTAGAGCAATTGACCCTTAGGGAGCTGAACTAGGAGACTGCTGGGGTTGGCAGGCCGGCTAGGCCAGGGAGCTGGGCTCAGGGGACCAGGCTGGGGTGTCTTCTGGGACTGGGGGGCTCAGGTTTCTGCCGGCAGCATGGCGGGTGTGGGGTTACCAGGCGGCTCGGTTACCCGCCCCATAGACGCCGAGCCTCAAAGGGTGGGGGGGTGGGCAGCAGGCAGACCCTGGCACCTTTGGGCACACTTGCTAAACCTTCATGGAGAGAGCTGGCGGCATACCCTCTGTAGCTAAGACATGACCCCTTAAATCCTGGGGTCTTTCTAAGGGGATAACGAGCAGAGTGGGGCGCCCCCCGGGGAAGTCCGGTGGTTCCAGGGTTGGAAAATCTGACGGTCTAAGCATGTCCCCACCCCCCCCACACACATCCGCTCTCACTGTTCCCCACCCCACCCCACCCCCTCTATCCTTTCTATTCCCCTCCCTCTATCCCTTCCTTAATCCAAGAGGCCAACATGAGGACTTTGGCTAATGGCATTGCCTCCCATGGCACTGCCAGGTCTTGAAGAAACTGGGTTCTGGCTCTGATTTTGTTTCTATGATATGTTCCATTCACGTATCGCCTTCTACACTTGAGTGGAGAAACTAAGTGGGTCTCGGGGCCTAGAGGATTTGATGGGAAAGATGAGGATGGGTGTGTGGAAGGGCCTGAGAGAGATAAGAGTGGACGTCAGTAGTGGGTAGTAATGAGTAGAGAATGGGGATCGTTCCCGCCGGAGAGGAGGAAGAGAAGGGAATGGGGAAGCCCAGGAGGACCTGGGGACAAGGGAAGGGTAAGGGCGATATATTGGGAAGGAAAGAGACAAGGAATGAAAAGAGGTGGAAGTGAGGATTAGGGAACCCCCCCCAGGGGGTTTAGAGCCTTGGACTTGGAGTAGGTAGAAGGAAGCTGGAGGGTAAAGAGGTATGAAGGATGGTTGGGGGAAGCAGAGGTCTTCTTAACCCACCCCCACCCCAATTCCCACCATCCTCTTCCCTCTCACATCTCCCCTGCTGGAAACCTAGGCGGCTGTGGGCTTGTGTCATGGAAAGGAAAAAGTGGGGGCACCACAATCTCTCTCTTGGGTGCCCAGATGATTGGAATGAAGGACTTGGGGGGAGGTTGGCTTAGCCTCAATAGCACCGGGAAGCAGCCGGCTCCTCTCACCACCTTCCCCCTTCGTGGCTTGCGGTCTCTCCCCTCCCTGTCTTGGCCCCCAGGAAGTGTGAGTTCTGGGGGTGGTGAGGTTAGGAGGGGGAAGGGGTGGGGGGAGGCAGGCAGAAGCTGGAGGGGCTAGGGATGGAGGGTATCTGTCCTTTGTGCATCTTGGGATAAAAGGGCCTTCTCTTTCTGTCTCTCCTCTCCCCATACTTCTCCATCTTAGCAAGCGACCTTGGGATCCAGGTGCACATTCTCAGTTTGAGAGTGGATCAGAAAAGACTAATGGAGGCAGTGGGCCTCTGGGTCTTTGGGGAAACTAGTCTGGCTCTTTGCTCGTCCCCCTAACACCTCCCCACACCCCCCCACCACTATCCCCTGGTCCAGCCACAGGCCAAAGCCTGTGCTTCGTGCAAGCTAACTCCACAAAAACAGGAAGAAAACCTGAAGCTGGAGATGGGGTGGGGGTGGGAGGGAGAGAGAAGCATGGGGGAAGGGGAGCTGGAGGTATTCAGAGTTTTCAGTTTCTCCATCTTTCTAGCTCTCATTGAGGGTCTTCATGCTTTTATTCCAAATCTGTGGGATCTTAACTACTTCTCTTGGAGAAATCAGGCCAGATCTTGCAACTATAGCTAGCTCCAGGCTCTAGATCTCAAACCGATGTGCACCCCCCTACCCTCCACCACACTAGCACCCCAGGCCCAGTATTCATCCTAACACCAGTATCTGACAATGTATGTATGATTGTATCTTAGTCCAGTATCTATTTTCTCCCTCACCCCATAATCCTGGCTCCACCCCACTAAGCTGGTTCCCCTAATCCCAGGGGTGGGGGAGGTGGTGGTCAGCTTGCTTTACCCAACTGTCCAACACAGGGCTTCCTAAACCCGCCCATCAGCCGGCACTGACTAGCATCATTGGTCCTGCTATTTATTATAACCCACAAGTCGCTAGACAGAGTACTGCTTGGTACTGGCACCTGGGGCAGGGCACCAAACTGTACTTTATCCAAATCCAGGGCTAATGGCCTCTGCCCTTTTGGCTCCAGTGAAATAGGCATGCCCTGATTAGTGCCCACTGGCACCAAGGAGGGTAGCTAGGTGATATTGGTCTCCCCCTCTTCATCCCTTTATTGTGCACTCCCCCCTCCAACCAAGATGGGGCAGATTTGACTCAGGTCCCAGTTTCAAGAGAGCTGCCCACCTGCCCGGCCGGTCGAGCAGGCCTGACAGTGAGGGGTGCCTGGGGGGGTGGGGGTGGGGGGTGGCTGGCAAGGGGGGAAGAGTGGGGCGGGGCCCCCAGCTTCCTGTCCCCCCCAAGGCAAACAGACCAAGCCTGGTTCCCTGGCACCCCCAGCACAGCTGCCCTCCCCACCCCCCAACTACCACCACACCCGTCCATGCCCACGAGGTCTTAGCAAGAGGGGGCATGCCAGGCAGGGTGGGGATGGGGCCGCCCTCATGGGGCGTTGGGGGCTGGGCGCTCTGGGATGGAGAGGTGGGCAGGTTGCCCTAGGGGGAGTGGGCACACTGGCACCAACACCCTGCCCCAGGAGAAAGAAAGGTCTCCAATGGTCTTACATACCTCCCAGAGGCTGGGACTATGCCCCCTTAGCCTGGTTGGCACCAGCCTAGCTCCAGGTGTCACTCAGATTGGCATAGGTGCCAGGGTCCTGGGGAAATCTCCCTAGGGAGGAAGGGTGGTCTGGGCCTTATTCCCCGTCCTGTCCACACCCTCTCTTATTTTGCCCCTCCTCCTAATTTAACCGATATCTTCTTAGAATGGGCAGTGGTGTGGCATTAAGGAGTTAAACACCCACTCTTGCCTGAGCCTGTGAGAGCTGCGTGGTGAACCAAACTGCGCCCGTGACCTGACAGTGGGGTCAGCCAATCAGCACCCCCGCCACACCAGGTTGCCAAGGAGATCGCCCCTGGGGTGGGAGAAGGAGGGAGGGCTCAGCAGAGGGAACTAGTTGGGGGGGGGAGACAAGAGAGGGGGAAGGACTGAAAGGGAGTGGAAAGAGCCTTGTGCCCGCCGGTGCCCCAGCTCATGGCCAATGGACAACCAGCATGGCCCCTCCCTCTTTTACTCTCTCCTCCCAGAGGAGTATAAGCCTAGGGTCTCAAATGGGCCACTGTTGCTGCCCACCTCAGCTTTTGTGTATTTTCTGCTTCTGCAAAGTCCTGGTGGCACTTAGCCCCAAGAAGCTCTTACAAAGCCTGGAGCTAGGCAGGAAAGGGCCTCCCCAATGCCTCACTCCTGGGGGCTAGCTTCTGAGCTGGGGAGGCGTGTGTGTAGATGCTAGGGTACAACCAGGACTCCCTTACCCCCCAGAAACACATGTGGGCAGCTGCTTGCTCAAGGCCTGGGGGCGGGGGAGCCATACTCTGGGCTTTGCAATCAGGGAGGTGCACAGGAGAGCCGTCACATAGACACAATGCTGCTCTTGTATCTTAATGAGGAAACCTGGGGCCCCGCCTTATGTTCCCCCCTCCCCCAAATAACCAAGTCCCCATCGTTGGCCAGGGCTGGGCAGCTGCTGTGGGAGTGGCAGAGGTAACAGAGACATAAAATGTGGAGTTGGAAGGGACCTTGGCCATGGTCGGCTTCAAGGCCTTCACTATACAGATGAGGGGAATTGACGTGGCCAAGGTCACACTATGAGTTGGTAGCTAGGCTGGTGCTCATATTCGAGTTCCTGAGTCTTAGCCTTTTTTTGGAGAGAATTTTGGGCTGTGTCCCTACCCCACCTCATTCCAACGAGCTCAGGGGTCCCCTTTCTCCATTGGAGAGGCAGCAAAATAGAATGGAAAGAGTGCTGAATTTGGAGTCAGACTACGGGGGTTCGAGTCTAGAGTCTGCAGTGTGACTCTGGGCAAGTTAGATTGCCTCTCTGGGGCCCAGTTTCAAAATGGAGGTAGTAATCCTTATGTAGCCCATATCCCAGGGTTACTGTGGGGAAAGAGCCGTGGAAACTGTAAATATCTGTATAACACAAGATCTAGCCTTACCTTTACCGGATGGGAGAGAGGGTTGAAGGCCATAAGGGTACACCCCAAAAACTAAAGATGCTCCCTAGCCTTCCTTGTCACAATGTGCTGGATACTGCCCCCACCCCACTGGGTGCTCTTCTCCATGCTTCCAAGGGAGAAAAGCCATCATGGGTCCCCAGTCAATCCTTGCCTCACATACCTAGGCTAGCCATGGCAGTGGCTTAAAAGGGAAGAGGATCAGATTGGTGCCTACCATGGACACTTCCCGGGCCCCTCCTGCCTGCCTGGGAATGGGGGAGGGGGAGATGGAATCTGTGAGGAGGGGGTAGGAGCCTGGAGCCTAGCCTGTTGTCAGTGGGGGAGGGGTCGGGCAAGATGCTTATCTTCTGGGCAGGAAGCACCAGAGACACCCCAGCGCCCTTGGTGGCTGTTCCCCGGGCCCCATTGTTGGAGGGGGGGAGAGGATGTAGGGGGCCCCTGGGAGCTGCACATTTCCCGTCCACTAGATAGGGAGGGGCACTCCAGATGGGGAGAACCTGGTTGAGAGAGAAAAATTAGGGTAAAAATACATTAGATTTGTGATTCACTTTGAGCAGTTTCTTCTGTATCCATCAGATCATTTGAGCTGCACAAACCTGGGGGAGAGGCAGGGGAGGCAGCATGGAAGTACTTTCCCCTGTTCACAGATGGAGGTTGAGGCTTGGGAGAGCAGAGATCACACCACCATGGAATGTCTGAGTTTGAAAGAGCTTAGAGATCACTTAGGCAGAAGCACAGCAGCGGGTAAAGTACTGGACTGGTTCAAATCTAGTGCTTTGCTGCTTGCTACCTGTAGGACTTTGGACAGGCCACCTAACCTTCCTGTACCTCAGTTTCTACATCCGTGCAATGAGAGGGTTGGACTATTAACCTTAGGTCCCTTCAGGC
The DNA here is from genome assembly GCF_011100635.1 of Trichosurus vulpecula. Taxonomy (NCBI): domain Eukaryota; kingdom Metazoa; phylum Chordata; class Mammalia; order Diprotodontia; family Phalangeridae; genus Trichosurus; species Trichosurus vulpecula. The sequence continues at coordinate 162,478,252 of NC_050576.1, read as the reverse complement.
TCTAATCTATGATCCCATGGTGGCTCTAATTCTATGATTATGATGCCCCCACCCACAAATGAGGAAACTAAGGTTTGGTGACTTGCCCAAGGTCACACTGTAAATCAGTGGCCAGAGCTGGGGCCTAGATTCCAGGTATTCTTTCCACTGGGATTCTCAAGGGAATGCGGCTGATGAGGCTGGGGTTAAAGACTTGGTTTGGTGGGAAGAAACTCACCTACTCTCCTTCCCTCAAAATGCCCACCTGACCATGGCTCATGTCTTTCGTGCTCCCTGCAGGTGAGGATGGGGAGCCCTGAAGATGACCTCATTGGGATTCCCTTCCCGGATCACAGCAGTGAGCTCCTCAGCTGTCTAAACGAGCAGCGCCAGCTGGGCCAGCTGTGTGACCTCACAATCCGAACCCAAGGCCTAGAATACCGAACCCATCGGGCAGTGCTGGCTGCTTGCAGCCACTACTTTAAGAAGCTGTTCACCGAGGGGGGTGGGGGCACGGGTGCCAGTGGCGGAATGGCTGCCTCCTCAGGTGCCGGCGTCTGTGAACTGGATTTTGTGGGGCCAGAAGCACTAGGGGCCCTGCTGGAGTTTGCCTACACGGCCACCCTCACCACCAGTAGCGCCAACATGCCTGCCGTCCTCCAGGCAGCTAGACTGCTGGAGATCCCCTGTGTCATTGCTGCCTGTGTCGAAATCCTGCAAGGGAGTGGGTTGGAGGCCCCTGGGCCTGATGAAGATGACTGTGAGAGGGCCCGCCAGTACCTGGAGGCCTTTGCAACTGTGGGCACTCGGGTGCCCAATGGTGATGACAGTCCACTACCAGCCCCTCTTCCACCACCCCCACCCCCAACACGGCCTGTTCCCCGGCGAAGCCGAAAGCCCCGAAAAGCCTTTTTGCAGACAAAGAGGCCTCAAACCAACCATCTGGTGTCTGATGTGGCTGCCATCCCCCCCCACTCTTTTACGTATCCAGATGAGGAAGAGGCAGGAAGTGGCATCGGGCTAGGAGATGGCTATAGCCCCCCTGGTGGGGCCAGGTCACCCCCTGAGGGGCACCTGGGCTATGAAGGATATGAGGGGGAGGAAGAAGAGGAAGATCTAGTGTACCCACCAGCCTATGGGCTAGCTCAGAGTGGGGCAGCCCCCTTGTCCCCTGAAGAGTTGGTCTCAGATGAGGACACCATTGACCCTGACCTGATGGCCTATCTGAGTTCCCTGAATCACGAAGCCCTCACACCAGGATTAGATGGCCAGGACAAGCTGGTACGAAAGCGTCGTTCCCAGATGCCCCAGGAATGTCCAGTTTGCCATAAGATCATTCACGGGGCAGGCAAACTACCCCGACATATGCGGACCCACACTGGTGAGAAGCCTTTTGCCTGCGAGGTCTGTGGCGTCAGGTTCACCAGGTGAGAGGGCACCCAGCTTTTCCGGGGTGGGGGGGAGGGCCATGGGCAAGAGGGTAAAGGAGAGTGCCACACCTACTAAGAACCCAGGAAGGGGAGAACCACTCGGTGGAATGCCCAGCCAAGAGTAGGGGTGGAAGCCAAGGGAAGACAGTACAGGAATGCAGTGGGAAGTGGTGTGACGGGGAGAAGAAGGGGTTGAAAAGGCAAAAATTAAAAGTTCAAGGATACTGCTGTAGGGCATGAGGGATATGGTACAGGTGGGCATTGGATTTCAGTGAGTAAGAGAAGTACAGGCAGATGAAGAATAGAACGATGCCAAAACTTGTTTGTCCTTCGTTCTCAAAGAGGACCGTGACATCAGGAAGGAGATGCCATGACTTGCAAGTGGATTGGATTTAAGTGAGGGAGGGCTGTGCAGAGTCACCAGTCTCACTCTCCTAAGGAGCCATCTGGGTCCAGCGGCAAGATATAGATCAGGACAATTGGAGATGGCCCAGGATGTAGTGGGAGGCCCTGGCCTTGCTGAGAGCTAAGGTCTTTAACAGGTCTCAGTTTGTCCCACCTATTCAGTGATTAAGGCTAGGTAAAAATGAGGCCAAAACGGGAGAAAAATAATGCCTGAGGACAAAGCTACAGGGATGAACAGATGAGAGCACAGAGGGGGTGGAAGAAGTGGGAATGGGGGTGAGGAGAAAAGGTAGATACCTACAGAAATCAGATTAGTCAGCCCTATGCAAAGGTCACAAGGACTTTTTCCAGGCCTTATTCCTACCTGCAGGTACTTAACTATCTCTTCCACCACCCCCAACCCCACCCTTTCCCCTCCCCAGGAATGACAAGCTGAAGATCCACATGAGGAAGCACACTGGTGAGCGGCCATACTCCTGCCCACACTGCCCAGCGCGCTTCCTCCATAGCTATGACCTCAAGAACCACATGCACCTGCACACAGGCGACCGGCCCTTTGAATGCCACCTGTGCCACAAGGCTTTCGCCAAGGAGGACCACCTGCAGCGTCACCTGAAGGGCCAGAACTGCCTGGAGGTGCGGACCCGACGACGAAGAAAAGATGATGCACCCCCCCACTACCCCCCACCCCAGGCGCCCACACCAACTGGCCCTGGCCTTGACCTTTCCAACGGGCACCTGGATGACTTCCGCCTCTCCCTGGCGCGTTTCTGGGAGCAACCAGCCAGGGCTGGGCCTCCTCCTCCACCCCCAGGGCCTCCTGAAGAAGACGAAGAGGAGGGGGCACCAACCACACCCCAGGCTGAGGGTGCCATGGAATCCTCTTAAATGGGGAAAGGAGGTGGACTAGGGTGGAGTCGCAGGGTGGGCGCCAATGCCAAGGAACGTGAGGGCTGTGGAGCACTGACCGTGGGTCAGGGGAACTTTGCCTTCAAGGGTACCAGACTCGGCTCCTCTGTACCTTGGCAGCTCCGGGCTAGTCCCACATACAGGGAAAAGTTTGGGCTCTTCCCCAGATTGGGGCAGACTCCCTCCCACCAAGAGGTGATAAATATATATATGTATATATACATATATAATATTTTGTATATATATATATAAATATATATACAGACACACACAGCTCTATTGTAAAGGTGGGGTTCCCCCCTCCCCAAACCCTGGATCTTCCCAGGGATCTAGAAGCAATAATATATTTCTGATTTGTAGGGGGGGGTCCCTTTTCGGCTATGCGGGTTTTTAGGGGGTGAGGGGCATGGGACCAAATCCCTGCCCCACCCACCCTAAGGGTAGGGCTGTGTGTATGGGGTGGGGGAAGCTGCCCCTCCTTTCCCGACCCCTCCTTCCTGGTTTCTGTTCCCCTTTTCCTGGCAGTGGATTATGCAAAGGTTGGGGGGGGGCGGTGAATCGCGGTAAGGAATAGATTCTGGAAGCGGGGGAGTTGAGTGGGAGATTGCAGGGAAGGAAGGACTGGGGGTGGGGGGCACCAGTGGGAAACTGGGGCAGAAGCGAAGGCGGCTCCCCCGCCGTCCCTCCGCCCAGTTCCCAGCGCTGAGTCACGGGGTCCGAGGAGCAAGCAGGGGGCGGGGTGCCCAGATCCTCTCGCCCGCCCCCGGGGGCAGCAGGAGGAGCCCCACCCGCTCCCCTCCCCTCCCGCGTCCCCAGGCAGGGAATGTCTTGTTCCCGCCGCTCCCCGCCCGGGGCCAGAGGGCTGGGCGGGCCGGGCTTCGTCCCATCCTAGCCCTGCCCTCCCTTCCCCGGCTCTCTTCCCCTCCCCGCCCAGGTGCGAGCTGCCGCCACCGCCGCTGCTACCGCTGGTGCAGCCGCCGCCGCGCCCCTGACTCACGCCGCCCCCGGGCTGGCGCTGCAGCTGCTGGGGCTGCCGCCGCTGCCGCGCTCGGGCTGGGGGGGGCGTGGGGAGGTGGTGCGGACGAGACTTACGGAGTGGGGCTTGCGGTCGCCACCTGGCGGCGGGCTGGTGAGCGAGCGCGAGCGCCCCTCGCGGCCGCTTCGGGCAGTAGATTCCACCATTCCAAACCACCGCTGCCTGTGGGCGAGCGCCCCCTGGCGGCGTCAGCAGCGGCGGGGCAACAACTTGAATGCAGATCCCTGGAGGGGCTGCACAAATAACTTGTCCCTCTTCTGCCCTTGGGGCAGCCCCTGTTCCTTGGGGGCTTCTCCTGTGTTGGGTAGGGAAACTCTTCTCGCCCTCCCCCCACCCCGACTCCCTTAGGATCCAATCCACCCATCCTTCTGTACATAGCATCTTCTGTTGGTCTTGTTGAAATCTAGTTTGAAAATTTTAATTCCCTCTTGATTTCCTGGGGTGACGGGAGGGTGCTGGGGGCTCTCTCCAGCCCTCTTCCTCGCTGGGTGCTGGACCCCCACTGTGGCCTGGGCTCTGCTGATTGGGCTGGTAAGGGGGGGTCCCTCCCTCCCCCACCCCAACTCTGCCTTGCACTATTCCCCCTCCCTGGCCTAGTGGCCCCAACCCCTCCCTGGGGGGGGCAGGTTCAGGGGCCGGTGCTGTCTTCCCTCCTTTCCCCCTCCCACTATGCCCCATGCCCATTTGCACAGCTGCTCAGGCCTCTCCCCCCGGGCTAGGGGGGTCAGGGGAGGGGGTAGCGGGACCAGTCCCTGTATCTATTTAAGGCGTGATGATGTAATATATTGGGGGGGTTGGGTGCCCCGGGCCCCATCTTAGCATTTCAGGTGGTGGGGGGCCCAGGGCTGGGGGGAGGGAGACTGGGGACACCTTGGCCTCCCCTCCCCTTTCCCTTGGCTTTTCCAGTCAGTGCCTTAGGGTTGGGGGGGGCAGTTCCCCCTCTCCTGCCCCATTCCCTTTCCCTCCCCTCGGGTGTAAACAGCAGGAAGAAAATAATAATAATTTAAGATTCGCACTTGTGTTGGCCTCTCCTTCCTCCTTTAATTACGGGTCGGGGTGGGGGTCTGGAGGCGGAGGTTGGCGGGCTTGGGAACCAGAGGGGTCAATAGCTATTTCGGGGGGAGGGGCGGAGGAGGGGGGATGGTGATAGGGACGGAAGGAGATCGGGTGGAGGTGGCCCGTGGGGCCGATTTGGGTTCGTCTTCATTCTCTGCCTCGCCTTGGGCTTCATCGCCGTTGACCCCAACCTCACTCTCCTGCCCCTTGTCACAGCCAGAATCAGTCTCATTGCTGGGAAGAAGAGAAAATGTCCGGGGGAGCGGGGGAGCGGGACCTCCTCCCCGTTACTCTTCCTCTTGCCCCCTGCTCTTCTCTCACCTTGGGTTACAGGTTGAATCTCGGTTAGAAGGGAGAGAGAGCTTCCTGAACCTGGCTTTCCCCAGGATTGCCTTCAGCTTTTTCTCAAGCCGCCTTCGCCTCTTCTTGCTCAGGCTTTTGGCTGAAGCCAGCCACAGGCGGGGGTGCTCGTCGTCACTGGAGTCCCTGGAGGAAACCTCGGGATTTAGGGACCTGGAGGTTGTTTCTGAATCTTCCTGGACAAGAGAATTCCCCTCCACTAGCCCTACCCTCTACCTCCTGGAACCAACCCCCGTGGCTAGCTGTGTTCTTGAGCACTCACAGCTCCAGATCCAGGTCCCCCTGGGGAGTCAGGGGCGCCGCACACACTGAGCAGGTGTTATCCAGGAGCCGGAAGCAGGATCTGCAGAAGAGGCCTGGGAGGTGGAGCCCAGGGAGTAGGATATGGGGAACACTTGGCCTGGCCACCCCCTTCCCTCTGTCCTCTCTCCTCACCCCAACTTTCCTGGAGCTCTTCCTGGCCCCCCACCACCTTACTGGGCTGCAAATGATGGAATGCCATGCAATAATAGAACTATATGCAAATTGCAGAAAGGGTACAATGCAAATTAGGCCAAAACTCACAAATTTGTGTCTGCCTTATGCAAATCACAAAATGCATATGCAAATCACCATGCCCATATGTAAACTAGTCCATGCACAGCGATAACACTGGATCCAAATGTAAAACCTATGCAAAGCTTATGTAAATTATGGACCACAATGGATTGTCTCTATGCAAATGAAGTAGAATTATAGATATAAAATTGGAAAGGACCTTAGAAGCCAGTCAGTCCACACCCTTCATTTACAGAGAAAAGAAACAGAGTAGGAAAGCTAAGTGACTCCTTAGGTTTCAGAGTGACATACATGGGATTGGAACCTAACCTTTTAAAAGATGACAAATCCAGAGCTCTTTCCATGGTACCGTGTTGGCACCTCCACAGCAAGAGTCTGGTGATTCCCAGCAGGCCTACCTCTGCAACCTGGGGTGCTGCAGGACACAAAGTCTTCCATCTCATGTTCGTTCTGAGGCCTCCCACAGCCCAGACAGTAGGTCTCATGTACTCCCAGGAAATTGATCAGTGGTATCAGGCGGGGCCACCTGCAGGAGGGTTTTGGGTACAGCCTCTGGATGGGGCATCCCCTCCCCTAACCCACCCTAAAGCTCTATGGATGACGGGCCAAGCCGGTCCTTTTTTTCTCCCATTACTTTCGCCCTTTTGACCTGACTATTAGGAAGGCCTTCCTACAGCATAACCCCCATTGAACCAACCAGCTATTCCTCTTTCTTTGGCCCCATTTCCACCTTCTATCCTGCTAGAGAATCCTTCAGAGTATTCCATAAATCCCTAGGTACCTCTTTGCACGAGTATTTTGCATGTTCAACTTAAGGGCAAATTTCCACTCTGACCCCCTAGATCATCTGCTGTTGGACTTTCTCTTCAGGGAGAAAGGGGGGGGGAAAAACTCACTTGGCAGCAAGCACAAGGAGAATGTTGGTGTGCCCCTGGTCAGCTGCCCGACGCCTCACAGCACCGACCAGAGAAGCGGGCAGGTTGGATCGGCGGGTCAGCAGGTCGTTGTACAGGAAGGAGATCCGTTCCTGGATGAGATGTTGGAGGGAGTGCTCAATGGTTTGAGGTCCAACAGTGGACAGATTTCTACCCAAATCAAAAAGGAAGGATTTCCCTTGCCTATGGTTAAGCAAAGACAGTTGGGAGGGAAGGGACACAAAGGGAATTACCAAACCCCTGATATTACAGCTGTAAAACTGTAGGATTATGTGGAAGACCCCACCTAAAGTATCCTCAACCCAAAGACACTCATCCTAAGAAGTTTTGTGCTGAGAGGCTTCTCTCTGTTTGCCCTGGGGGAGGTCTACAGAGATTATGGAATCTGGGGCACTCAGAAATGGAAGTAAAGACTTTGAGTTTCCCAAACTTCCCAAACTCCTAACTACTTCTGATCAGTAAACCACTGTTCAGAATAAGACTGCCCTCCCTCCACCCCATCCATTGGGACTGTAGGCCCTTCACCTGCTCCCGGGATGGGTAGTAGGAAGCACAGATGATCCGACTCATCCGCCCAACATAAGAACCAAAGAAGGTAACAAAGAAACACAGGCCGTACATGAGGCCTGTGGACAAGGTGGGTGTCATCAGAGGAGGAATACAAGACCCACACTGGGACTGCCCTATATCCTCCCCCCCCATTGCACAGGTCCTGATGAGGACAGGTGAGAGACCCTACTTCCCAATGCTATGACTCCCAAATGCTATGGGCTCCATTTTCTGGAACTTCTCTCTCCCCACCCCCACCCCACCCCCCCATCAACCTCGTACCCTTAACAATCATTATAACGGTAACTAACATTTACTTTCTTTTTTGGACCAGACTTGGGATTGAGAGGTTTAGTGACTCGGGACGGGGTGGGGGAGGTCACACAATATGTGTCTGAGTCAGGACTTGAACTCACATCTTCCTGACTCCAAGCCTGATACTCTATCACCTAGCACCACCTAGCTGCCCTAGTATTGCATATAACACTTTATCATCATAAAACAATTCACATTAATTATCTCATTTGATTCTTACAACAGCTGGGTGAAGTAGAGAAGACAGGTGTTGTCATTTCTAGGGTTAAGTGATTTGCCCATGATCACACAGTGACTATGTGTCAGAAACTAGGACTTAAAAAACCTTGGTCTTTCTGACTTTAAGGCCAGCACCCCCTACCTACTAGAATATATCACCTCTCCATCACTATCAATGTAGCCTAAAATTGCTGTTTTCTCTCTTCTATGTCCCCAACATCATTGATTCATACTTGAGCTTGCATTCCACTAAAGCCTCCTGATTTTCTTTTGCATGAAATTCAGTCTATTCATGTCTCCACTATCTTGTCTTTGTGCAATTGACTTTTTGAACACAAGTGAAGTACTTTACATTTATCCCTCCTATATTGCATCTTCCTAGGTTTGGTCTACCACACTAATCTGTAGAGATCTTTTTGGATGGCTGCATCTATCTTGCAACTATCCTCTTCAGTTTTATATCATCTATGAATTTTATTAATATGCTACTAATGCCATCATCCAAATCAATAATTTTTTTTAAGAAGAAAGAGAAAAAAACACCAAATGGTAGGCCAGGGACAGATCCTTAAGTACTCCACTAGGCACATCTCTCCTGCTTGACACCACCTATCAGTCAATACTATTCTTTGGGTCTGCACATTCAACTAATTTGAATCCATTTTGTCATTTAGTTCACTTTTAAAATCTCAACCTTCTAGTGTTGATTGAATCTCCTAGGGCCCTCTGGATCTGTGTATCCTTCTCAGTGACCCCTGAATAGTTACCAATGAGTATATAGCTTCTGTAGTTGGGTTCTGATGTACGGAGAAGGCAGCGACGGGATAGGATGGTGATATTTCCCTGTTGAAGGATGTCAAATACTGACACCAGGTCACGGTAGATCTGTCCCACGTAGCCTGTCCCCTGTACAGTCACTGACACCAACACAGGGTCTGGGAACACAAGGGATAGGACGGGTAGTGAAATCATCCCATTTCGGCTTTCCCTCTTTGAGAAGACCACTTATAGCCAGGAAATGTAACCATTGGGGATAGGGAAGCCCCTAGATCCTCTGGGCAGGAAGAGGCCAAGAGCCTCACTTTCTCATTTTACACACACACACACACACACACACACACACACACACACACTCACACTCTTTGCCCAGAGCCCAGCAGCGCCTCAGAACCATCACCCCTAACCCATTTCAAATGGGTAAAGCACCATGCCTACATCAAAACAGGCAGATAGTAGAATCTATGTTCAACTCATGTCAGCCAAAATAACCAGATGAAAAAGGCAAATGGGTGGTGTGGTGGTGAAGAGCACTGGACTTGACTTGGAATTATGGAAGACCTAAGTTTAGTGGATAGAGTAGAGTCAGGAGGACCTAAGTTCAAATATTTCCTCAGATACTTACTAGCTATATGACCCTGGGCAAGTCACTTAACCCTGATGGCCTCCAATAACAAACAAAGGAAGGCTTAAATTCAAATCCTGTCTCAGACTCTTAACTATTTGTGTGACCTTGGGCTAGCCCTTTAACTTCTATCTGCCTCAGGGTCCTCACCTATAACATGGGAATAAGAACAGTACCACTTCCCAGGATTGACCCCAGTGAGGGTCAGAGGAGATGCTCTCAAGGGCTTCTGCAAACCTTAAAGCATGAGATACATGCTATTGTTCAGCGGGAACTGGCTTTGGAGTCAGACAACCTGGGTTTGAAGTACTGCTTTGGTGACATTGAATAAATCACTTCTCTTTGATGAGTCTGTTTCCTCAAATGCATATAAAAACCCTCCTGGCCCAGAGGGTTGAAGGGATGATCACTACTGCATAGGAGATAGTAGGGATAGTAACATCCAGTGCAACTCTAAAGCTCACTGTCTTTTGATCCAGGACAAGAGATAAGAATTGGTTGGAAGTTTAAAGGAAGGGAATGCAGAGTAAGACCTGGAGAGAGGTCAAGTGGGTAGGTCAGAGGGTCCAGAGGAGGGCAAACGGCAAATGGAGGAGGGCCAGGTTGAGGTGAGGGCGGGGGGAGGGGGGCGGGGTGCTCTCACTCCGAGCCACGATCTCCCCCTGCAGCCAATAGCGAGCCAGGTCCAGCAGCCAGAAGATGGCATAGTCCAGTGCCACCAGTAGCAACACCACCAGCAGATGTCTGATTAGGGTGAAGGTTGCCAAGGCGTAATGCAGCCGCTCCATCCTAGACAGGCGTAGGGAACCTGAAAGGAAGAGTCTAGGGGAGAGGAAGGCTGGCACCAGAGACTCAGCACAGACAGAGGTGCTACATGGAAGTGGTACCCATGAAAGTGGCCTAGGCAACAAGTAAAAGAGTCCCTTCCATTATGGGATCTTGTTACCTCTACCCGATACCGTGACCCTGTCCACTAAGAAATAAGAGTCCTACTTGGTCATGGGTAGCTAAGTGGTACACTGGATAGAGCACCTGACCTGGAATTAGGAGGACCAGAGTTCAAATCTGGCCTCAGACACTAGCCGTCAGACTCTGGGCAAGTCATTTAACTCTGTTTGCCTCAGTTTCCTCATCTGTAAAATGAGCTGGAGAAGGAAATGGCAAACCGCTCCAGTATCCTTGCCAAGAAAACCCCAAATGGGGTCATGAAGAGCCAGACATGACCGAAACAACGACAACAATGTTCTGTTATATTTAGTCATACTTGGCAACCTACCTGGGCCTCGGTCTTCTCATCTAGAAAATCAAGCTGAATGGTGAAGATGGGGGTCAGGGAATGTCTTGTCAAAAAATACACAGCCACAATATGTAGAATCCCACACCCTCACCATGAAAGTGCTATGTAAATATTAACTATTATTATAGTGTTTTAACATTTACATAGTACTTTAAGATTTACAAAGAGCTCCAAATAAGTTATTTCACTGGTGATGATGGTGATGATTATGTCTGCTATTTCATTGATATAGGGAACTCTCAGAGGAGGAAAATCCCTTCTACCAATGCTGGTCTTCACCTTCTCTGCAATCCATAGTCTTAAGAGACTCGCTAGGGACACTGAGAGTTTAAGTGGTGATGGCGATGATGCCCACTCATGGCCACATCAGCCTTGTCTTCCTAGAATCTTCAACTCCACTTCTCCACTATAGCAGAGCAAAATCGGCCCTTGTCTCCCAGCCCCACATGAACCATTCATTCTCTACCCGATCCCCTCTGCCCGTCTTAGGTAGCCTCCCTCCTTCCCATCGCCAGTCTAAGACCTCTTCCAGGAAGTCTTCCCAAAGTAACCACCTATCATCTGATGGCCCTCCCATCCCTCTCCATGCCTCCAATTGTGATATGTAGAGTTTTGTCTGGATAAATCACTGGAACTTCCCTCTCTCTTCGTCTATGTCCTTCAGGCAGTGGTAATGGGAAGAGGAAGGAGTGTTTAATCTCATAAGATTGGACTCTCCCCAAAGGCAGAGTCTGTGAATACTGCTCCATCTGAATCTTTTCCTAACATTAATGATAGAGGTCTGCAAACAAAGTGGTCAATACTGATAGTAACTAGACTTCCGTAGCACAGGGTCCTAGCAATCCTACCCTTTCTCATCCACCTTTTGACCCTTCCTCAGACACCTCCTAATATTGTCTTTAGGAAACTTCTGTCTTTTGGAGCAACACAATCACCTGGCCGGATGTATCGGGTGCATTCCCTGGAGCTCAGGGGGAGGACTGAAGGCAGACCAGCCTGGACCCGGATGATATCCATATGTATGAAGCGGTTGGTTATATAGATATTGTCAAAGTTGTCCTGAGTCAGGTAGTAGTAGCGGTAAAAGAGAGCTCTGGAAGAGGGAGTGGTGAGGGAGGTATCAGAGTTCTTCAGGGCCTCATTCCAAAGAGAAGTCCAGAGCTGAGATTATCTGCCCTAGGGATTTATACAACACTTGGCAAGTTCACCCCCACCACTGTCCTTTTGAGGTTATGGACCTTCATTCTCACAAATGCAGCTTGATTTATAAATCTGGGCCATGGAGAAGGGGGATTTTCTGGCATTAAAAATATGTTAAAAAAAGTTTAAAACAAACGAACATATGTGCTTATTAAAAGGAAGATAAGCTATGATGTAAATAATCAATCTTAATCTAAGAGAACAAATGATGAAACGTATTTCCCTCCTCTCTTTAAAGAGCACAGACTATGACATACGTTGTCAGAGGTACTGCAGGAGGCAGCTAGTTGGTGCTAAGGGGTAGAGGGCTGGGCCTAGAGTTAGGAAGATCTGAGTTCGTATGCAATCTCAGACATAGCTTAGCTGTATGATCTTGGGCAAGTCACTTAGTCTCACTTCGCTTCAGTTTCTTTAACTGAAAAATTGGGATAATAACAATACCTACTTCCCAGGTTATTGTCAGGATCAAATGAGATAATATTTATAAGGCATTTAGCACAGTATCTAGCATACAGTAGTTGCTATATAATTTATTATTATTACTACCAGTACTACTACTACTACTACTGTCACACATGGTTGTTGCATTGATTGGTTTCCATAAAGTTTTTTTTTTTTGTTAGAGGAAAGGTTTCAGGGAGGAGATATTGGAAAATGTCTAAACAAAGCATTAATGAAACTAAAAAATAAAGGAAGAAAAAAAAAAACAACCATGCTATACCCTGGTAGGTTCATACCTTCCTACCCCTGGTCCTAGGTTTGGATTGGTCAGTATCAACCTGGAAACCCTTTCTAAGAAATGTCAGATGCTCCTATCACTGCAAGGCTTCTCCCCACTCCCTACTCCCAGATCCCCTGCCTTCCACATCTCCCCCCACCCCACCCCACCCCTGCCTTACTGGAGGTAGAGTAAAATTAACAGTAACGGAGTAGTGTGGCCAAGGAAGGCCAAGGTCTCCCTGATTGGATGTAGCTTTAGGTTGACAGCCTCTCGAAGGTCAAAGGCCACCTGAGACAGGCTTCGGGAAGAGTTGAGATTCACTTTGAAGTGGTGGGAGGCTGTGACATTGAACTCAAACTCACTACGCACACGGTTAATCACTCCAATCACCGCTAGAGAAGGGAGTAGAAATAAGAAGTGAGTAAAGTTAGGGCAAAGGTACAACCCCATGCAGGAGGAGGGATCAAATATGAAACATGTCAGTCACATCCATGAACAAAAGAACCGATCAGGGTGGGAGGAATTATTCGTTCATGCATTCATTCAAACATTGAGTGTCTGATAGGTGCCAAGCACTCTGATAGTGTAGAGGGTAGGGGAGGACATGCCAAGCTACAAAGATAAATAAAACAAAGCCTTTTGCCTTTAAGGAGTTCTTGACCTCAAAGGGAGATAAAGCACATAAAAGTATTTTGTGTTAGAATACATTGCATGTGCATATGGACCCATGGAGTGGCATCCTATGGAATATGAATGAAAAGGAAGAGGAACCCCAGAAATTGAGAAGCAGCCCTGAGAATAATGATTGGCCAACCTGAAGAGATCAGCTTATTGGGAATTGGGGAGCACCTCTGGTAGGAAATAGGGCAGGGTGACTCACGGGTGCCAATGGTGGTCCTCAAGAATGGCTGTATATAGTGGGGGATGACGCAGAACAGCTGGGCCACTGGAAGGGGCAGAGAGGTGAGAAGATGGCAATATCAGAAGGAGGAACAGATCAATGGGGTCACTCATCTCCCAGTATCAGCCATATCCTCCAATGACTCTATTGCTTCTCACTCTGCACCTCCATTGGTGTCCCTTCTTTGGTTTTATGTCCTCCCCATTGAACCCAAGTCCTTACTAGCCCCATCTCTCAACCTTTTCTCATTGTCTCTTCCCCACCCTGACCACCCACTTCCACCCCCTAATCCCACTACACAGTGATTTCCCCAGCCACCTCTACAGTGGGCCCATCCTCACCACTAGCCAGACCACAGAGTAGCAGCTTGAAAGGCATGAGGATATAGCAGAGGTGGTAGAACTGGGGCACTGCCTTCATGCAGCTGTCCTTGGCATCATCAAAGATCCTAGCACATTTTCCGTAGGGTGAGCCTAGCTCAGAATTGCACACATCGCCAATGTGCAAAAGCCAGTACCACACATTCCTCAGGGCCCTGACTGGTGGGGAGAGGGAGAGAAGGGGGAGAGGTGAGCATCCAATAAATATTTATTTGCTGGACACATAAACAGATGGATGGATAGATGAATGGATGGATGGATGGATGGATGGATGAATAGGTGGATGGATGGTTTGATACTATCCTCTCATACATTTTCTCTCTTACATAGAGCCCACTTCTACTATAATTGATTCTCTTCCTTATGTGACAGGGTAGATCTGGAAAATGAGGGAAGGTAGAAGGGGAAATAGGCAGCTAGGTGGCAAAAGAGTGCAGGACTTCGGTCAAGAAGATGTGAGTTCAAATCCAGCCTCAGACACTTACTAGCTGTGTGACCCTGGACAAGTCATTTAACCTCTGCCTGCTTCAGTTTTCTCAGCTGTAAAATGGGGATAATAATAGCACCTACATCCCAGATAAGATTTGCAAAATGTGTAGCACAATGCCTATGCCTTTTCCCTTCTGTCCTCTTCCTTCCCCTCTCCTTCTTCTCCCTGGAGGGAGGAGGAATGGCCAGGACCTCTGTGCTGCCTCCTGATGGTTCTGGCTTCCCAGGAAGGTACTAGGGCTGGGGGCTGGTATGATGGCATGGTTGACAATCCTCTTTCTCAAAGTAGGGCGACCCACTTGGGGCTAAGGAAGAATACAAGGTTACCAGATGTCTGGATCTCATCTCTCATCCAAGTGCTAGGTCTGGAGGACAGGATCATTGAGTTTTCTGTTTCTGTTTTTTGTTTTGTTTTTATTGGATCAGTCAAATGGAATATAAGAGGGTCTGTTGGGAGAGTGGCCCAGACCAAAGATGAACACATCAGGAAGAAAAGTTAGGGGGTGAGAGGAAGAGGGAGTTTCACTATGCTTTTTTGCTATGGAAAGAGAATACTGTAGACAAATGAACTGACCCACATGCTTCACACCATCCATGATAGAACGGAAGAACTTTCGGATCCGATCAGCCACCTCCTTGGCCTTCCCCGCAATGGCCTTGATCTTTTTCAGGGCACCTAGTAAGAAATAGCAAGGGATAAAGGGAGGTGGGTTGGGGAAATCCTTCCCAGAGGTCTGAGCCCTGACCCCTGAGGTATGGAGGATATCAGCCCAGAGCCTGGGAACATGGACTACCACTTGGTATTTGGGAAGGGACATTATCCAATAGTCAGAAGGCAGCCTTGGCCACTTACTAAGTGTGCTAACAGAATTCAATCATTTAGCCTCCCTAAACTGCTTTTAAAATGAGTATTACATGAATTCTTACAAGACGTAGTAGTCAAAGACCATAGCAATCTACTCTGATAAACCCAAAGAATCCAGCTTCTGGGCTAAGAATTCACTATTTCACAAAAACTGCTGGGAAATTTGGAAAATGGTAGGGCATAAACTGGGCATAGACCAATATCTTACACCATACACCAAAATAAAATCAAGATGGGTTCATGATTTAGGAATAAAGGCTGATACTATAAGCAATTTGGGAGAGCAAGGAATAGTTTGCCTGTCAGATTTATATAAAAGCAAAGAATTCATGACACAACAAGAGATAGAGAGCATTACAAAATGCAAAATGGATAATTTTGATTATGTTAGATTGAAAAGTTTTTGTATAAAAAAAGCCAATGCAACAAAGATTAGGAGGGAAGCAGAAAATTGGGAGAAAATCTTTGCAACTAGTGTCTCTGATAAAGGCCTCATCTCTAAAATATACAGGGAACTGAGCCAAATTTATAGGAATACAAGTCATTCCCCAATTGAGAAATGGTCAAAGGATATGAACAGGCAGTTTTCAGAGGAAGAAATTAAAGCTATCTATAGGCATATGAAAAAATGCTCTAAATCACTACTGATTAGAGAAATGCAAATCAAAACAACTCTTAGATACCACATCTCTCCTGTCAGATTGGCTAAAACAACGAAACAGGAAAATGATAAATGCTGGAGAGGATGTGGGAAAATTGGAACATTGTTACATTGCTGGTGGAGTTGTGAGACGATCCAGCCATTTTGGAGAGTAATTTGGAACTACGCCCAAAGGGCCATAAAAAGGTTCATACCCTTTGACCCAGCAATAGCACTTCTAGGGTTGTACCCCAAAGAGATCACACAAGTAGGAAAAGGACCCATATGTACAAAAATATTTATAACGGCTCTTTTTGCAGTAGTAAAGAATTGGAAATCAAAGGGGATACCCATCAATTGGGGAATGGCTGAACAGGTTGCAATGTATGAATGTGATGGAACACTGTTGTATTATAGGAAATGGGGAAGATATGGACTTTACAATAACCTGGAAAAACCTATATGATATAATGCTGAGCGAGCAGAGCAGAACCAGGAGAACATTATACACAACCACAGATATATGGATTCTGTGATGACTAACCCTGATAGACTTGGCTCTTCTCATCAACACAAGGGGCAAAAACAACTCCAAAGGACTCATGATGGAGAGAGCTATCTACATCCAGAGAAAGAACTATGGAGACTGAATGCAGATTGAGGCACACTGTTTGCTCTCCTTTTTTTTTCCCTTTGTTTTTTTTCCTCTCTCTTTGGGGCGGAGGGGTTTGTTTCTTCTTTCTCATGATTCCTTCCATTGGTCATAATTCTTTACAACTTGACTATTGTGTAAGTGAGTTCAATGTGAAGTTATATGTAGAGAATATGTTGGATTCCATGCTGTCTTGGGGAGGGAGGAGGGGGCAGGGAAGAAAATCATGTGGAACTGAGTGTTGTAAACTAAAAATAAAAAATCTTAATAAAAAATGAATTCTTACCAGAGCCCAAGCTAGACATTTTTTTTTTCTCAGTGGCAGTGGTGAACAGGGGATATTTCAACCTAAGTGAGGTCATTTTGGGAGAGGGGGCCACCTATATAGCTCAGTTGGCCCTTGCCATAGGGGGTTCGGGAGGAAGCAACGGAACAGAAGGGAACATTACTCAAGGTGCTTCATGGCCGCAGGATTAGCCAACAGACAGAATTCTGTAAGGGAAGTGAGTTCAGAAACTGTGAGGAGGAAGCAGAGGCTCCTGCCCATCTTGCCAAGCTAGTCAGAACTGATATTGGAACACTAC
Source organism: Trichosurus vulpecula (assembly GCF_011100635.1). Classification (NCBI taxonomy): domain Eukaryota; kingdom Metazoa; phylum Chordata; class Mammalia; order Diprotodontia; family Phalangeridae; genus Trichosurus; species Trichosurus vulpecula. The sequence continues at coordinate 162,461,370 of NC_050576.1, read as the reverse complement.
CTCCCTTCCAGTGCAATTGTGAAGAAAGCCCTTTGTCAACCTGAAAGTGCTGTAGAAATGGGAGTGGATATATCTCGGAGGATGGGCAAGGATGCTGGGGTTCCATTGGATCATAGGATATAGAGCTGGAAGAGGCCTGAGAGTTTGAATCCCTCATTTCACAGATGAGGAAACAAGCCCAGAGAGCAGAAGTAATTTATCCAAGGTCACATAGGCTGTAGAATGAGCGTATGAATCCATATCATCTGGTTCCACATGCTCTTCTTGAGACCACTAGACCACCCTCCTTTCCAAGACCCGTCATTATAAAGTAGAAAGCACAATGCCCAATACTCAAGACACTGGGATATTGAAGTAGGGAGGGAGGTGAGAGCAGGAAAAAAGCAATAACCCTGGAGAAGGAGGTGAAGAGGGGGCAGAAGGGAGGGAGCTCTTACTGATTAGGGGTTGCCGGGCCCGCTGAAGCACTTCGGCACTCTGGTTAAGGGCCAGCTCTGCCCCGCAAGCCACAGAATCACTCGCCCTACTGAAGTTTCTGATAATGTTGGCGCAGGGGCCCTGCATAACCAACCCGAAGGCTGTAATCAGTAGCAGTGTCCGGCCCTGTCCTGGTGGAGATAAGGAGCTCTCAGAATCCTCACTGGGCATCACTCCAACCCCTTCTCAGACCCCAACCCCAAATTTGTCGTTCCTTCAAGAGGCCACTCCAAGGAGAGCTAGACTGGGATTTGGCTATTTTTCCACCCTCACCCTCCAGCTACTAATGCTGTTTCACTCCCCAGACCATCAGAGGCCAGTCCTGGGAAAGCTGAGGCACTCTGCATACCCTAGAGCCAGCCTTCCTCATCTTCAGCCCAAGATCCAACCTTCCTCATCTTCACCCCAGGACCCAACCTTCCTCCTCTTCACCCCAGGACCCAATCTTCCTCATCTTCATCCCAGGACCCAAACTTCTTCATCTTTACCCCAGCCACTTTCTGCCCTGGGGGTCCAGAGTTCCCCTCTCCATCTCCTTTTTCCTTTTTTCTTGAGAACTCAAACCAGTCATTTCTACCTTTCTATCTGGAAAAGGTCTATTCATGAGCTGCCCTATTTCTTGACCTCCTTGTGACTTCCTTCTCTAGCCATCACCCTCCTCCATGTGTTGTTTCTCTTCTTGAGGTAAGGAACTATCGTCTCTATTTTCTATTTGTATCCCCAGCACTTAATCACGACTCTTCACCTATCTCCCCCATTGTTCCTGTAGCTGCCACCTTGATGCCAGTGTCCTTCCAGGTCTTGGCCCTCTTCTCAGTGACTTTCTCCCCATCCCCTAGTGTTCTCCTGGTTTTGATACCTCGTCAGGCCAGGAGTCTTTCATCCATGTGTTCTCCCAGCCCTCTTTTCTCTTCTCTGCAGGGAAAACCCCTCAGTTCCCCCCTCACCTGAAGTGGCTGGACTCACTAGAAAAGGCCTGAGGCAGCAGCAGCAGGACAGTGATTCGAACAGAGCTGGAAAAGCCCATGCCTAGACCCAAGAAGATAGCTAAAGAGATAGTGGCCACCAGGCACGTCCAAGGACTGTGTCCCTGAACAAACAGGCCCAGAAGTCCATAGGCCGTAGCCAGGGAGAGGCCCAGGATAAAGCCACCCACACTCCGAGCCACTTCCTGTCTCTTGCTCTGTTCCTTTGCCCACGAAGGGACCTCTTTGCCAGCCATGGATTTGGTGTAGAGCTTCTGTACTCATCTGTTCTCTGGTCTCCTAGAGATGCCCATCGGACTCTGCTCAGAGATACCTCTTTCTTAAAGGAGCCACAAGCTTGGATTTACCAGACTTCTCCACCAATATTCTAAGGTTCCAGAACGTCTCTTAAAGAAGAATTCCCTTTCCCACTTTACCTAGTTTCTAAGGTCAGGAGTAGGGAGGGAGAGTCACAACCTTTCCTATCCTTGGAGCATTCCCTGGACCGTACCAGGAATCAAGGAGAAAAGGGCGACACATATTCCCCCTTAATATAAAAGGAGGGGGTCAAAGAGGTAGAATGATCCTCCCCCTTCCCCAACAGAACTCAATGAGGTCACAGAAGAGGCAGTTGGGGGTGAGAAGGGATTATCAAAGCATCTAGCATAGGCATCGTCATGGGAGGTAAACTGAGTCAAGCCAAGGAAGCTGGCTTGGAAGGGCAGAGGAAGAAACCACCCAATACCAGTAAGTCACATTCTCAGCAACAGTCTCTCCTTCCTTCTCTCCTGATCCTCTCCACTAATGTCCCCTCAGCCCCCACCCCTCTTCCCTTAGTGTTCTGTCAGCTGCTCTCTCTGGAGTGCTTATACATTCTCCCTACAACATCTCTAGCTGTACTGTGCCCAATTGGACAAACCCAACCAAAGAAAAGTCACTGGTTGGGCATGAAGCTGACAGCCCCATGAGAAAAATGGGGTGACATTTAGGCAACACATTCCTTCATAGCTGTGAATCGGTTCCTGAGCTGGGTACTGCCTGCTCCCTGTGCTCGGTTTGTATGGCGAAAGCCTGGAGAATTTCCTGTCACTGCGTTCCTACTGGGAGCTGGCACTGGAGGGCTCCTGGCTGTGGGTGAGTATGTCACAGAACCTTAGAATCCAAGAATTTGGGAGCTGGAAGTGACCTAAGTTCCTCTCTAGTCCAGTATATGGCATAAAAGATCTTCCACTATAATATACCCAATAAGGGGTCATCTACCTCAAAGCCTCTAACCTCAGTCGATTCTACTTTTCGCTCTAATTGTTAGGAAGTTTTTTCCTGACATCAAACTTAAACTGACCATTTTGCTGCCCTTTATTCCTATTTCTGCCCTCTGTCCTTCACATAACAGCCCTTCAAATATTTAGAGACAGCTAGAATCTCTGGGCCTTCTCTTCTACAGATGAAACATCCCAGTTTCTTCAGCCCATCCTCTTATGTCATGAACTAAAGGCCCTTGATCTTGGCTGTCCCTCTCTAGACACTCTCCAACTTCCCAATTTCCTTTTTAAAACATCCCTAGAGCCTCCTCCTCCTCCCAGTAGGGATTATTTATAAGCAGATGGCAGAGGAGGACTTGTTTCCTTTTAATGTTGACCCTCCGGTCCCCAGGTCTCGCCCATGTTTTGGTGACCCCCATAAACCTCTACGAAGAGCAGAAGATAATGTTGATGTACGGCATGGTGGGTGAGTGCAAAAAGGCAGGGTCTGGGAGGAGGTAAATCTGTGCTCAGCCATGAGTACCCTTCCTGAGTCAGAGCCCTGTCTAGTGTGTGGAGGGGGGATCCAGAGGTCCAGAGGCAGAAGGACAGAGGGGAGCTCCCGATGTGATAGGAGTGGCAGAACACCTCTGTCCAGAACACGGTGGGATACCAGGAGGACAGAATCATGGGAGGGCAGGTGATTGAGCTGGTAGTAGTAGTAGTATAGTAGTAGTAGAAACAGCATTTAAGGTTTGCAAAACACTTTACATATTATCTTATTTGACGCTCAAAACAATCTTGCTAGGTTATTGCTATTTAGTCATTTTCAGTCGTATCTGACCCTTCATGATGCCATTTGGGGTTTTCTTGGTAAAGATGAATGTTTTGCTATTTCCTTCTCCAGCTCATTTTACAGATTAGGAAACTGAGGCAAACAGTTAAGTGACTTGCCCAGGGTCACACAACTGGTAAATTTTTGTGACAAGATTTGAACTCAGATGTCTCTGTCTGAAGTCCAGTCCTCCTGTATACCACTGAGGCACCTCTGGGGCAGGGGTAGAGGTGAAAGAAAGTAATGCTGAGGGAAAGGTTCTTAGGGAATGGGAACAGAGAGTAGTTTTGTGAACAAAGGACCAGGCAGGGAAGAGAAGAGGAGTAGGTGTGCCCTGGGGAAGATAGATTATAGAAATGGGTGGATGAAGTCTAGATCCTCCTGCCTATGACAGAGAATTTGAATTGGAGCTCCAGATGGAGTAGAATCTGAGGAATATATGACTACAAGAAAAAGAAGTTTCCCAGCATTTGGGGTGGATTCCACATAGAGTAATTACCAGAGTATATGGATAAGAGGCTCGCATAGGATGGATTTGATTAGTACTGTCAGAGGGAGGGTCCATATCCATGAGTTTATAGACCCACTGATTATTCACCGAGCAACTCCTTTGTGCCCAGAACTGTGCTCAACATTATAGGAGTTATAGAAAACACCTCCCTACCTTCCAGGACCAGCCAGTCCACCCCAGGGAGACAAGAGAGGACTGAGGACCTACACGACTTCAGTTGTATGTCAGATAAAGGAGAGTCCTTAACGGGTTGAAGTAGCCAAGGCAGTCTACTGATGAGACCAGGTGCAGAATGACAAAGCCCAGGAGGCATCACGGTGGATACCACAGGCCCTATCTTGTACAGTAGACATCCGTCACCTCCCCCATCCCATTCTCTTGTTACTCTCTGGACAGGACTGGGAGCCCTGGGCTGGGGTACATCCCCCTATATTCGCTGTGCCAGTCTTCTGCTGATCCCCAAAATGCTGGGCAAAGAGGGAAGGCTGCTGATGCTTGGCTACGTGCTGGCTGCCATCTATGAGGGTGAGTGCCTTCCAGGCATTGGGATGGGACATGCTGTCAGGTAGAGGGCAGCCATGGGGAAAAACCAATAAGAAAGATGGAACGATAGTTAATAATCAGAGCTAGCATCCATTTAGCTTTCTAAAATTTGCAAAGACAAAAAATAAAATTACAATAAAGTTTGCAAAGCACTTTACAAATATTATCTCACTTTATCCTCACAACAACCTATGGGTGGGTACTGTTATTACTCCCATCTTACCAATAAAGAAACTGAGGCTAACAGGGTTAAGTGACCTACCCAGGGTGACTCAGCTAGTAGGTTTCTGAGGCAACATTTGATCATCCGGATTCTGAGTCGTGGGCTCTCCCCACTGCACCCCACGGATGTGTGATGAAGACATCAGGATCATAGGATCTTGGAGATTAGGTCTACAAGGCATGTTAAAGGTCTTCAAGTCCAAACCCCTCATTTTACAAGTGAGGAAGACACGAGTGTAAGTGATTTGCCCAGGGTCACACACCCGGCAGGATTTGAAGAAGCGCAAAGCGTATTGTGTCCTGTGGTAAAGCATCTCAGAGTGCTGAGGCAGGCATCAAGACCAAGGACTTCGCCACCTGAAATCAGAAGAATCCTAGCCTCTCCCTCTCTTCCTCTCTCTCCCTTTGCCTCTTTCCCCTTCCAGGGCCTGTGGCCAATCTGCGGCACAACTTGAATGAAGTGGTGTCGTCTTTGGGCTGTACGGTGGAGCTGCAGATCAACCATACCCGCATGGCCTGGAGAGTTTCCACTTCTCCTCTTCGGACTGTGTTCAAGGAACTTCTGGTCAGGGGACCATAGGGACACGACTGGGGGTGGGGGAAGGGTGAGATATAGGGTATTTATAGTCCTGAGGGGTTATAAAGTTAGGAGATGGGGGATCTAGAGAATTCAAGAGGGGGCTAAGGAATTGAGGGGTTATAGAGTTAGGCAGTGAGGTGGTGCAGTGGGTAGAGCATTGAGTCTGGAGTCGGGAAGATGTTACTAGCCTACTAGCTGTGTGAAAATGGAAGGGGATAATAACCTTAGAAGCCATCTATTCCAACCTCCTCCCTAAAGCATGAATGCCAATTACATAAGCAACTCATTTTTACCCTGTTTGCCTCGGTTTCCTCGTCTTTCAAATGAGCTGGAGAAGGAAATGGCAAACCACTCCAATATCTCCGCCAAAACACAAAACAAAACAAAAAACCCGAAAATAGGGACAAGAAGAGTCGCACACGACTGAAAATAACTCAAGAACAACAAAGAGTTGCTGTCCTAGGAATCTGGAAACCTCAGGAATTAGAGTTGGGACTTTAGAAATGGAGGGATTTCAGAATTGGAAGGAGATAGGGGAATAGCATAGAAAGGATATGAGGAGACAGAAGATGAAGTTGTCTTGTGATGGCAAAGCTAGAAGGAAAGAGTGATGGAATCCCATCACTGGAACTTGGTACTGGAACTCTATGGGAGCTTCAGGCCTAAATGGTGAGGCTGGGGGTCAGGAGGGAGACTAAGAGCTTAGGGATTCATAGAGGGCTGAGGGCTAGGGGGACAAGTAGCTGAGCCAGGCCCCGGGGGGCCTGGGGGAAGGAGATGACGGTTCTTTTGGTGGGAGTTAGAAGAAGGGGGTATTTTGGGCCAAGGGGAGCAGGGGTGGGGAGCTTAAGACTCCCAGGACGCCTTTCCTTTGGCCTCACCACCACTTCCCCCACTCCCAGAAAAGAAAAGAAGAGCTGAAATTTGATACCCGAAATATCTCAAACTCCTTTAAAGAACTGGATGCCCAGGTGAAGAGTACCGCTGGCTATGACCCAGGGGCATCTAGGGAACTAAAGGGCGAGGACCCTGACATCCTGATGGGACTTAGAGGCGTTAAGGCCTTCTCCACTCAGAAGCTCTATGAGCTCAAGACCAAGCTTCGTTGTCACTGTGAGTGGGGAGTCCAGAAGGGTAGCTGATTGAGGGCTCTGGCGCTGCTCTGAAAGGCCTTCAGAGCCTTGGGTGGTGCCCCGAGGGTTTGGGGGTTTTCAGTCCATCTTGGGGGAAGCTGTAGGCTTGAGGGAGGTGGGAACATGTCACACATATTGGTGGTGGTAGTTCTGGGGGGGGTGGCTCTGGGCTTGTGTAGAGGCCCAGATGATCTCTGGAATTTCTCTTCCCTCCTCCACCCCTTTCCACCCCTCCCTCCAGATATTGTGGATGCCGCCATTCGGAGCTGCCATCGGTGGTTTGACCATAAGCACACCCAATGCATGCGGACAATCAAAATCCCACTCTTCAACCACCTCCTCTGCCTCCCCATGATGTTCAAGTTCTTGTGCAGCATCACTAAGGGTTAGGACATGGGGAGGGGCCGAGGGGGGGGTTGGTGCAAAGGGGGAGGGGCCCCAGGGGCATGGGGTCAGAATGGTCAGAGCCAGGAGTGCATTTGTGTGGCTCCTGGAAATGCTATGTGTGTGCTGGTGGGGCCAGGTGGGGAGGGGGTTGTTGAGGGTGAAAAGGGAAGGAGGAAGGGACCTCATCTATTCCAACCTCCTACCTAAAGCATGAATGCCAGTTACATAATCCTCACCAACCAGTCATCCAGGCCCTTCTTATTCCTGACTAAAGGCTAGAAAGGAGGGCAATGGCTTGGAAAGGGAGCTAGGGGGCCAGAGAATGAGGAGCTCTGGCAAGGAAATGGGCAACAGCAGGGCCCCGGGGTGGAAAGTACCCCTCCTGACTTATCCTTCTCGTGCATTCCCTCCTCTCCTCGACAGTAATGGAGCCCTGGTGCCAAAATCGAATCCCGGTGGAAGGCAACTTTGGCCAGACCTATGATTCACTCAACCAGTCCATGCAAGGGCTGGAAGGGGAATTCTCTGCCCAGATAAAAATCAAGGTGCTTGTTGAAGAGTGAAAAGAGCTCACCCTGGTGATAGGTGTGAGGGATAGTAGAGGAGGAGGAGGGAGGCAGGGTGGGTGAAGTGGCCTGTTGGGAATGGAACCCGGGAACAGATAAGGCAAAAGCAGGAGTTAATAACTAGCCTTTATAAAATGGGGCGGCTAGGTGGCGCCATAGTGCACAGAGTGCTGGGCCTGGTGTCAAGAAGACTGAGCTCCCCGAGCTCAAATCTGGCCTCAGACACTTCCTAGCAGTGTGACCCTGGGCAAGTCACTTAACTCTGTTTGCCTCAGTTTCTTCATCTGTCAAATGAGCTAGAGAAGGAAATGGCAAATGACTCCAGTATCTTTGCCAAGAAAACACCAAATGGGGTCACCAAGTGTGGGATGTGACTGAAATTACTGAACAGTGACAAAAGTGCTTCTATAGTGCTTTAAGGTTTGCCAAGCACTTTACAAACAACTCGTTTAATCTTCACAAGAACCCTGGGAGGCGAGGTCTGTCATCATTCCCATCTTAAAGATGAGGAAACTGAGAGAGGTTTAGCGACTTGCTCAGGGTTACACAGCTAGCAAGTGTCCGGAGGTGGCTTTGAACCCAGGCCTTCCTGAGTCCAGACCCTTTGCTAGGCCCAGTCCAGACCTAGCTACCTCAAAGAATAGCATCCAAAGGAACTGAGGGACCAGGGGTTACCTCAGGCTGGACCAATTTATCTTTCTCTCCCATTTCTCTTTGAATCCCTCTTCCTGCCCTAGAAAGAGTTCCAGACAGCCCTGTTGGGCATCAACGTGAGCAAGGCCCAACTGAGGGAGGAAGTCAGGGATTACGTGGATTATCAGGTGGCCCAGCTGGATAGAGCCTTGGGGTTGCTTCGGATCCTGCTTTCCTGCTCGTTCCTGTTGGTTTTCCAGGCGTGAGACAATCATCCTCCTTAGCCTAATCATGACGCCCACCACCATCCCTCATTTGTGCAACATCTTCCCTCTCACCCCGGCCCTAACACATCCACAACCTCCTGGGAGCAGAGGGGCAGCCCTGGAAGCTCAGGAACAGCCAGGAGGCAGGATGGGCAGGGCGGGAGAAGAGGGAAGATGTGTGCGTTGGGAGACCTTGCAAAGCTGAATGGATTGTCTCAATGGCCCCCACCACCTCACAGGGAGTCACAGAACCATGGGATCTTGCAGCTGGCAGAGATCTCAGGGATCTTTAAATCTACTTCCCTTATTTTACATGTGAGAAATCAGAGGCCCACCCAGAGGAATCTATGACTTGCCATGGGTCCCACAGCTCCTGAGCAAGAGAGCAAGAAAGGAGAGCCCAGACCTTCTGAGTTCTGTCCTAGCTGCTCTCGTAGAATCATTTCATCACTGAAATCATCTAATGACCAACCTCCTCATTTTATTGAGGCTTGTAAAGGCTAAGTGACTTGCCCAAGGTCATGAATCTATTTAAGTAGGAAGGCCAAAACTCAAACCCTGGTCTTTTGACTCTCAAGTTCAATGCTTTTCCTTCTATGGCAAACTGCCTCTAATTGACTATATCTAAAGCCACTTTTATTCCTTGTTTTGGATGCTGGCCACTTTGCCATTAACTTTTAAAAAATATTCCTGGTCTATTTTTTCTTCTATTTCTTCTTTTGCCTTGATTTCGGTATCATCTGTAATGTCCAAAGCCTGCTTTCATTTCCTCCTGAATGATGATTGGTCAGCAATTTTCCCTCCATTTGGACCAAAGTCCTGGGCACCTCACCCAGGCACCACGCCCCCCTGGAGGCAAGCTGCTTCCTGGGAGTTTGCTTTGGGCCTCTCCCTCCACCTACCTCACTCCTTTTTTCAAAGACCTTTGGACTCTTACTCCCTCTTTGGATACAATCCTCCACCTTTAAATATTGGGGGGGGGGTTATTTAGGGGATGGGATGTTAGTTCTTAGGGATTAGCTCCCTAACAATAGGAATGGCTCCTGGGACAATACCTTGGCAGCCAGATTGTACCATGGGCCTCATCAGACCTCTCTGCCCTGCGGCCACCTAAACTTTGATTTTCCTTCCAATACTCCCTTCAGGGTATTGTCCTCCACAGGCCTCCAGAGCCTCTACTGAACTCCATCTCCTGGCGCTGGAAAATAGACCCTTTTATCAATCAATTAACAAGTCTTTAGAGAGTGTTGGTTGTGTCACCAGACAAGTACCTGGGAGACATATAGGTCCCACTCTCAAAGAACTTAGTGCATACTTAGGGAGACTAGACACAAATACAGGAAACAATCAGAATAACTGTAATACTGACTCTTAAGTGTTGTAATGTAGGAAAGAGAGATTGGGATGGACCAGAGGAATCAGGGAAGGCTTCTTGGAGATGGTGGGTCTTAAAGGTTGACTAGACTTTGGCTGAGCCAAGAGGAAGGGGAAGGCATTGCAGTATGAGCAAAATCAGAGATGGAAACGTATCTGAAATATATGTAGGACTAAAAAGTCAAACCCATCTTGGAAATAAGATTGGGCATGCAAGATGGGAACAGGTTTTGGAGAGTCTCAAAAGAGGCATATGTTGCAGTGTATAGAAGAGATTGGAGTGGGGAGGGACTGGAATTAGGGAGACCAGCTAGAAGGCTGTTATAAAAATGCAAGCTTGAGATGAAGAAGCCCCAAACCACTACGGTGGTAGCAGTAAGAGGGGCAAAGAAGGGATGAATCCAAAGATTTCTTTTGTAAAAAGTGAATGTTTTATTGCTATTCCTTTTATATATTGCATGTCCTTTATATGTCCTTTCCCAATAATAGCATGGTATCTTCTCCATTCACTCCCAATAGAACCTTCTTTGCAACAGCAAAGGAGAGCCAAGCAAAAGAGATTAGTATATTGGTCCTGTCTGCCTCATGTCATACCCATAGACCACCACTTCTCCACTGAGGGTCTTCTGAAGGCATGATTGGTCACTGCATTGATCAAAAGCTTTTAATGTTCTTCATTATTACATCATTAGTGTAAATCGTTCTCCTGATTCTGCTTTATCAGTTCATACCAATCTTTTCAAGCCTCCTAGAATTCCCAAAAATGTTTCCGAGGAAGAAGTGATAAGACTAGATAACATGATGGATTGGACGCAGGGGTGAAGGAGCAAGGTGTTAGAGTTGAGCCCAAGAATCCTAGCTGGGGTGACTGGGGAGAATGGCAGTACCTCTCGGGAGATGGGAAGGGGAGCCAGGGCATCGGTGATGAGTTCAGTCTTGTTGAATTTGTGGTGCAGGTGGGATGATCCATGGATATGTTTAGCTGGAATCTAGGAAGGCAAGACTGGGTCCTAGAGAAAGGTCAAGGCTAGGTGCATAGTTTTGGAAGCCAAATGTCTAAAAGAGATAGCTAAAGAGAGAGAGAGAGACAGAGAGAGAGAGAGAGAGAGAGAGAGTAAATGAGATCCCCCAAGGAGAATAACAGATCAGGAAGAAAAGGGTTTTACTTTGGAGAAAGTTAGGAAACAGCTGGGAAAAAGAATCAGGGAAGGAGATGAGTTGTTCTCCTTCAGGGCCTTCTCCTACGCGGACAACTATTGCCAAGACATCCGTTTCGACAACATCTACATCAGTACCTACTTCCACCAGATTGACGATAGAAGGAAGAAGCTGGTGAGTAAGCATTGCCTGATAGTCAGCTGTCAGGCCTGGACATGATCCTGGACCCTAGAAATCCCCAGAAATCTTTCTGTGTTCTCTGGGATGGTTTCTATGTGGGTGGGCAGGTGGATGGGGATGGGTTCAGAAGGCTAAAGCTATACACCTGGTGCTCTTGGCTGCTCCCCCACAGGGCAAACGAAGTCTCCTGCCTCTGAGAAAAGCTGAGAAGGCCACCGTCATTTTCCCCTGCAAGCCAACCATCCAGGCAACAGAGATGACCAATGTGGTGAGGAGGGCACTGACAGCCAGGCCTAGGCATTTCCAGCCTGGGCATAGGAGGGGGAATCTTGTCTTTAGCTGGTAGGTGCCATAGGCCCCTAGAAACCGCTTGGAGGTGTAAGAGGAATAGGGGAAACAAATTGAAGGTTCTGGCTGTCAGCTGCTGGACTCCATGGGTAAAATGAGGGTCAAAGCCTCAGGTTCCAATCCTGGTGCTCTCCCAGACCAGCCAAGCTTGCCTGGTGGTCTTCAAAGCCATCTAATCTTGTAGATTCGGGAATTGCTGGAATCCTTGCCGGTGCTGATGCTGTTGCTGATTCTGTGTGTGTTGGACTGGGCCTTCTACACCATCTTTGACACCATCAGCAGGCACTCCTTCCTACAGTACACCTTCAGCAGTAAGCCCTCTTCCCCTCTCCTGCTCCTTGGAACTCTAGCCTGATAGCCCTATTATCCCCCTTCTGGCTCCTCACTCTTTTGACCAAGATGCTCACACTCCTAGGAAACCCAGGAACCTTCTCCTGTACCCCCACCCCTCTCCACCTCCCAATGATAAGAGGCATAGCTCCCAGCAGCACAGATAGCTTTGCTCTCCACACAGAGCCTCTCCTGACACTGATCTTTTCCCTGTCTGCCCTAACCCCACTCCCAGGCAGTCACCATCTGGAAGTGAAGGTAGGGGGAGATTCCATGCTTGCCAAACTCCTAAGAAAGACGATTGGGGCCCTGAATACATCCTCTGAGCTTCTGATAGAGTCAAGCAACACAGGTGAGTCGGTGTGGGAGAGCTCAGCCCAGGGTTAGCCAGGCTGGAGAGTATTGTGATGGGTGAACTCTGAAATAACTGAGGAAACAAAGGTTTGAGCTTCTGAGTAGATCAATTTATTAACCAACGCATATACCAATTGCATAACAGATCAGGCCCAGGCCTCCTCAGCTTTGGCACTGGACCACCAATGCAAGGGGAGACACAATTTTATTTAATCAAATAAGGCCAATTAATTAAATGAAAATGGTTAATCAGGATACAAAACTACATAATTTGATTTCTAACTGAAGGAAAAATTAGGGGCTTTCTAAGTTGGGAGGGGGAGAGCAAACAAGTGCAATTTTCTGAAATCAGAAAAAAAAAAAAAAGGTGTTCCCCTCCCTCCAAGCATCTGTATTCCATCAAAGGAAGTTAGAAACAATAGCTGATGGGCCAGTACAGGACCATTTTTCAGGTAAGAGGCATGGGTTGCTTGAGACATATAATTGTGGCATATAACTCCTTGCCTCAATCTTTGGATCTGACTGAGTTTCTGGTCAGCCTAACCTAGGTCCTTACCTAAGGATTTCTTAGCAACCAGTAGAGGTGTCCAGCTTTCTAGTCACGCAGGGCTAGGTTCAAACAATGCAATAAAGTTTTCTCACAATTCCCGTAATAGAATAAAGTTTTCTCACCAGACAGATATTGGACCAGACCCGTGGTCGAATAGAAAGAGAACTGAGTTAGCTCCAGAAATGAGTCACAAGGTGGAGTCAGGATGATTCTCTAGATTCCCATAATCCCTCAGTATACTGAGCTGGGAAAGCAAAGATAGAACGGTTTACAAGCAAAGAGAGAGGATATCAAAATGACTAGTTCTAAGAACTGGGACCAACTGGGAAAGTAAGGGACCAAGGTCCCCCTCTCCTTCCTCAGAGCATGGTGAAGTGGGAAGAGTACTACAGAAGCTGATTGGGAATCCTCGTTCTGTCACTTACAGGCTGTGTGGTCTTGGGAAAGTCACTTATCCCTGAGGCTCCATTTCCTCCCCTAAAAAGTGAAGGGATTGGACTAGATGGTCTCTGAGGTCCCTTCCAGGCCTGGGCCTACAGTTCTGTTATTCTTCTGTGAAAGGGTATAAATACTGTTCCAGGCACGGTTCTGTTGGCAGGGCTAATTCTTCTAGATGAACGTTTATATCCTGGGATCTTGCTCCCACAGCTTGCTTGCCCAAGCCAATGGGCATGGACTCCCAAGACTATACGAAGGCCTTTTTACCTGCTGGCCTGCTGGTGCTACTCTGCCTGACACAGGCCTTCAGCTACCGGCTTCGAAGGGTCATTGCGGCCTTCTACTTCCCCAAGGTGACCAGGGCCCTTGGCTCCTAAGCCTTAGACCCTCACTTTCGTAGCCTGTCACAGAATAATGGGATCTCAGAATCAGGGAGGATTCCCCCTTCCTTGGAGGCCTCCAAATGCTTCTCTCCATCCCCAAGAAGACCCCCAGATGATGGGAAGCACTGCCTTCTCCAACCCCCCAATTTAGAGGCTGGGGATGATCTTGGCTCCCTGAACCTGTGAGGTGTGGGAGAGACCCAAGGCACTTTCATCTCCCACTCACAGAGAGAGAAGAAACGAGTACTGTTTTTCTACAATGAGCTTCTGAGAAAAAGGCTGGTCTTCACCAAACTTCGGCGGACGGTCATCATGCAGAGGGCTCAAAGGCAGGGGAGACCTGTGAGTCCAGAGCTTCCATTCTCCGTCTTCTCCCCTGGGTGGGGCTGGAAGGACCAGGGCTGTATAAGAGAGGATTCCTACCTTCAATGTTTCAGCAAGCATCAGAAAGTAGCCATAGGATTTAGAGCCTTAGAAATCACCTAGTCTAGTCTTGCACTTTACAGGAGAGGAAAGAGGAAATCATTTATCCAAGCTCATCCCATGAAGCAAGTATCAGAAACCATAATTGAATCCAGGCCTTCTGATTCCCAATACAGAGCTTGTTTTTTGTACATTAGCACTGAAGGCAGGATACAAAAGAAGTCTCCCTTCCTCCTCCTTCCCACACCCCTACTGTCCCTTCCCCTAGGAGCCTGCAGCTTAATTAAAGGGAACGAGAAAGCATGGGACACATGGCAGCTTGGCAGAAAAGACAGAGTACTGGACTTAGAATCAGTGAGACCTGAGTTCAAATCCTGCCTCAGACATCATACCTGTATCACCCTGAACAAATCACTTTAATCTCTCTCAGCCCTCAGTTTCCTCGTCTGTAAAATAAGAACGCCTACCTCAAAGGGTTGTTGTGAGGATCAAAGGAGATAATATACAGTAAATTATTTAGTCATCTTTAATCTCTATATGAAAGTTAGCTATTATTATGTCACAATTAAATTCAACTCAATAAGCATTTAAGTGCTGTGCCAGGCACTGAGGAAACCGTCCCTGCCCTCAAGGAGCTCATACTCTAAACTGGAAAACAGATAGGAAAATAATTAGGTACATACCTGATATAAACAGAGTGAAGGTAATCTCAGGGGCCACTAGATGGCGCCATAGTGCGCAGAGCACCAGGCCTGGAGTCAGGGAGATTCATCTTCCTAGAGTTCAAATCCAGCCTCAGACACTTACTAGCTGTGCGTGACCCTGAGCAAGTCACTTAACCTTGGTTGCCTCAGTTTCCCCATCTGTAAAATGAGCTGGAGAGGGAAATGGCAAACCACTCCAGTATCTTTGCTGAGAAAACCCTATGTGGGGTCACCAAGACTCAGACATGACTGAAATGACCCAACAACCATGACAACAAAATCTCAGAGGGTTGGGCACTAGACTCTAGTCTTAGAAGGTGAGATTTGAACTGGATCTTGAAGGAAGCCAGAAAAACTAAGAGAGGGAAGTAAGTAGGGAGAGCATTTCAGGCACGGAGGACAGGCAGTTCAAAGGCTTGAAGACTCAATATGGAGTGTGCCAAACAGAGGACTTTATATTTGATCCTGAAAGTAATAGGGAGCCTCTGGAGAAGTGGGGAGGAGAGAGGTGGTGATACGGTCGGACCTGCACTTCAGGAGATTCATTCTGGCAGCTAAATGGAGAGTGGATTGGTGGGGGGAAGAGATCTGAAGCAAGAACACCAGTGAGAAGGCTCTTGCAGCCGTCTAGGCAGAAGGTGTGGTGGAAGAAACACGCATACATACAGACATACATATGTGTGGATGTGTGTGTATATATGTTTATGTGCATCTATGTGTGGGTATATGTAGGTGTGCTGCATATGCACCTATTTATATACATATATGTGTACATATACATATATATACATATGTACATGCGCACGCACACAGACACACCCCGGAGGTGTTGTAAAGATAGAAAGGACAAGATTTGGCTATGTTATAGAATATGTGAGTCAGGTGAGAGTTAGGGGTCAGGAATGACCACAAGACTGTAAGCCCGGGTAATTAGGAGGATGTTGATGCCCTCAGCAGTGATCAGGAAGTTGGGAAAGGGGTGAAGTTTGGGAGGGGGAGATAATGGGTTCTCTTTGGGGCACGTTGAGTTTTTGAGCTGTCTGTGGGACATCCAATTCACACTGTTCAAAAAGGGGTTGATGACGTGGGCTAGGAGTGAGACCGGGGCTGGAGATGAAATAATAATAAATGTTGTCATTTATATAGCACTTTAAGGTTTACCAAGCACTGTGCATCTTATCCTGTATAATGTAGGTGTTTTACAGATGAGGAAACTGAGGCTGAGAGGTTCAGTCACTTGTCCAGGGGTCACGCCGCTCGTAGGTGTCTGAGGCAGATTTTGAATTCAGGTCTTCCTGACTCCAAGTCTAGCACTCTTTCTTACCCACTGCGCCACCTAACTGCCTACGAATCACTTGCAGAGGGGGAGCTGGTGAGAACACTGATTTGTTATAACGGAAAAAGAGAAGAGAACCTGGTGGTCCTGCAGGCCTTGAGGACACCCATGGTTAACTGAGTATGACATGGATGCAAGTCCAGCTAGGGAGACTGAGACGGGGCAGCCAGAGAGGTAGGAGGAGAACCAGGAGAGAACAGAGAACAAAAACCTAGAGAGGAGAGACCTGACGGGTGCCAAGCACCGTGCTTAGTGTGGACGTATGAAGAAAGGTAAAAAAATAAATAAGTCTCTCTAAAGGAGGGGAAGGAATGGGGAAAACAACACGAAAATGACCACAGATAAACAAGATGTATCCAGGATCGAGTATCAGATACTGCAGAGAGGTCAAGGAGGATTGAAGAGCCACTTTATTTGGCCATTAAAGAGATCACCTGCTCCTTTGCAGAGAGCTGGATAGATGAAACTTAACAGTAGTATTTACATGGGTTTTAAGGTTTAGAAAGTGATTTACAAATATTGTCCCATTCTGTCCTCGCAACAACCCTGAGAGTTAGGTGCTGCTGTTACTCCCATGTTACGGGTGAGGAAGCTGAGGCTGGCCGAGGTTAGGTAACTTTTTCAGGGTCATACAGAAAGTATTTGAGGCTGGATTTGAATAGCACTTTTGATGAGATGTGGGAGGTGAGAAGTGGAGGACGACACTGGATTGCAAGTGCCACTGTCTCCATTTCACAGATGAGGAAACAGGCTCAGAGACGGGAAGCCATTGGCTCACGGTCACACAGCTAGGAAATGTGGCAAGTGGCATTCAAACCCAGATCTCCGTCAGCCCTATCTACCGCTCCGCCCCTTTCCTATGAGCGCCAGTCACAGGAGAGCATTGAAGGGCCACTCTTTCTCTCCTTGACAGCGCCACCGTCTGGTGGACTTGTGTTACCGCCGCTGCCCCTTTCTGCGGCACTTCCTGCGCAGGCGCTGCGTGGTGTGCCAGGCTTCCGAGACGTCCGAGTCCTGGGTCTGCCAGAGCCCAGGCTGCGGGGCTGTGTACTGTGCTTCGTGCTGGATAGACATGGGGAAGAGGTGCCCAGCTTGTACTCCCCGAGACGAGCTCTCCTCCTCGGCTTACAGCAACAGCTCGGATGATGCCACCTACGCCGAGTGAAGGGGAGCCGGGCAGGAAGGGGCCAGTCGCCCTCGTGGGTCCTCCCCATTCCCCACGTGCCCCGCTCGGCCTGGCCCGGCCTGCCCTGCCCTGTCAGCTCTCCCAAACTCCGCTCAATAAAGCTGCCTTCTCGCAAAGTGGGTCTGGTCAAATCGAGGAGAACCGGGGGAGGGAGGGTCGGCTAGGCTCCCAAAGGCGCCGCTTAACCGGTCCCGACCCCTTGGGGCTGTTCTAGCTGACCCCGCCCGGGCTGGGCCGTGTTGGGGAGCCACAGCATGGACAGCGGGACGCTGGAAAGCCAAGTCACACGGATTAGGGACACCTGGGCTGGGCGAAGGGAGCGGTTGCCCAAGCCGGTTAGACCGGGAAGCAACTCCGGGTCACGCCCCCGGGATCGCCCACTGCGGAGGTTGGCCGGGAAGCCTCTGGCTTGGGACCTGGCAGAGGGGGCGGGGCCAAGGCGGGATCTGGGCCGCGGGGGTGGGACCTTGGCTAGGGGCGGGGCTGACACCCTGGGGTGTGGCCTTGGCTGGGTCAGAGCTGTGAGCAGGGATCGAGGGGGCGGGGCCTTGAGAGGGGTCGGGCTGCGGGGGCGGGGCCTCGGCTGGGCTCAGGAGCTGGGCCTCAGCCCGAGGGGGCGGAGCTGGTTTTGTGGGCAGGGCTTGGGCTGGGGTCAGAGCCGCGAGCGCCGTCGAGAGGGCGGGGCCAAGTCCGGGGGCGGGGCCGGGCCTGGGAGAGGCGCTGGGCGGCCTCGGCCAAGAGATCTCAGCAGAGCCGGCGCCTTTGCGGCCACTGCCGTTGTCGCAGCTCCGCTGCCCCAGCACCTGCTGCCCTCGCCCGGCCCTAGGCACCGCTGCCATGCGGCTGGCACTGCTCTGGGCGCTGGGGCTCCTGGGCGCCGGAAGTCCCATGCCCTCGGGGCCCCTCTTGGACACAGGTGAGCCCCGGCGTGGGGAGTTCTTAGAAAGGAAACTTGGGGCGATGAGACCCGGAGGTGCGGGGTGCGTAAGGAGGCAAGGGGAGCCACGGAGGTTGTGAGAGAACTCCCAGCAGGATCCCATCCCAGCTGCATCCCTTCCCTGAAGGCCCGGGACTAGGCTGGGGCGGGATATTGACACGCAGATCTGAGCTCAGCGGCGGAGAGAGGGAAAGCGAAGGGTGACACACCAGCCTCCGGGGGCCGATTCTGATGGCTGTGTCCCCAGATTCCTCCTCCACCCCCACCCTTGATTGGGCCATCAAGAGATGGCTCCTGGTACCAGGCACAGAGTCCGTACATCCCGTTTTTTTCCTATCTGGGATCGCAGAGATGAAAGTCATCATTCACCTACCTCCCTTCTCCAAGACAAGACAGAAGTGTCCCCCCACCCCCAACTGGGGACAAGTTGGTCATACTGCCCTGGACAGGGTCAGTAGTCATCTAAGGGGCCAAAGGTGTTTGCAAGCTGGGCCTGGAGGAGGAGGGGGACTCTCAAGCTCTGGAGGCAAGGGGAATGGGTATCCAGGTGTCAGAATGCTCATGCCACCAAAGTTTAGGGAACCAGGATGGAGAGCTCCTGGAGGAGTATGGAGGGAGGACTTGATGCCTCTTAGAACTTTCACTTCCTATTCAATGTCCTGGACTGGGGTTGGGTGGGGGGAGACTACCGAGGGGGTGGAGTGTCCGGAGCAGAGAGGTCCATTGTGTGTGGGGGTGTGTGAGGAGGAAACCAAGACTGTAGCTTCATCGGGTGTGCCTGCTGTGGGCATGAGGGGGGGTGTTTGGGGAGGAGGTGGGAGTGTTTGTTCTGCCGCCCAGAGATGGGTGTTTCCTTCCAAGATGCCACAGGGGAAAGAGAGAGGGAGGGGAGGTGGGCACCAGGCCACCCTGGTGGCTGCAGACCATTGCCTGGGAGAAGGGGGAGGTGCCTGCTTGACTCAATGAGAATGTTCCTTCTAGAGAAGGGGGATGGGACTATAGACATTAGGAGGAGAATGGAAGCTGGGGGGAAGAGAGAAAAAAGGCAAAGAATATGACAGGAACTCCTTGAGGAAGTAAGGGAAGGCCACCCCAGTGTTTGCTTTTTTTTTTTTTTTTTGCCCCAACACACTTTGGCAGTCCCCCTTCCCTATGCAGGGAAGGTCCTCAGGAAGAGGCATCTTAAGAACCCAGGAATAGGGCGTATGGACAAGAACACCAGTAGTTCCCTAAACCTTAGGACCTATGGCTTTCTTTGCTTCACACTTTGGAGGGATATCTGGTGTTACAGGTCAAATGAGGGAGCAACTCCTACTGCCAGAAGGGCTGCCCAGAGGGTACTCAGAGCCGAAGGTTTTCCAGGGCAACATCACCCTCAATCTCTCAGAAACCCTCCAGGTAAAGTGTAGCCCTGTCTTCATCTTTTTCTACTTGCCCTTCTTAGAACTTGGGGTTGTGTTATGCTAGCCTGTAGAATGGATGCTTTGTGTCAGGTTTGGAATCGCTGTGTGACCCTAGGCGATTCACTTAACCTCTCTGAGCCTCAGTTTCCCCATCTGTGAAATGAAGATAATGAAATTACACTACTTACCTCCTAGCTGTTAGAAGGAAAACCCTTCATGGCACTGAAATTTACCATCTTATTTTCATTTCTGCCTACCCCCTTTGAAATTTCCCGAGTCCTTCTTCTCTTCCCTAGTGATCAGCTTCGTGTCTATGCCCCTCCCCTCCTGAAACAGATCTGTTTGCTTGCTCCCCCCACCCCAACCCTGACTCGACTCTACTAGAAGGATTCGAACTCCAACTTATGGTCTCATTTACTCGGAACCCCCGCTGTCATGCCCCCATCCTGGATGGGATTGTCCAGGACCCTAGGGGAAACTTAGAGAGGAGGGGCTTCTCCCTGCATCCCCCACCCCAAAGCTGAGTCAGAGGAAGGGCTGGGGCCGGGAATGGGTCCTCCTTACCATTTCCTCTTTGGGCAGGAAGCCGAGAAGGGGGTGGCTAAGACACCTCCTTTGACCCCCACGTGCCCCCCCTAAACAATGATCCCGGCCAGGTGGGGCTTCCTGATCTTTCCCTTGAGACTTCCCTGCCCCCATCCTTATGATCCAACCTTCAGGACTCCCCTGAGAGCCTGCATCTTTCTGGCTTTTGGAGGGTTGCTGAGCATAACAGGGAGTGCTAGGTGGGTGATAGTATTTTCCCCTACAGGACAGGCTCCCCCAGAAATTGCAGATCAAGCTAGAGCTGGAGGGTAAGAGCCACATCTTGGAGCTGCAACAGAATGGGTGAGTGCACCGAAGGGTCCTAGATAGACAATGCTCGTGGTGTTTAGCACTGCAGAGGGTGACAGCTCCCTGGTCCAGGGATTTGTGTAGATGTCTCTAGCTTGTTACAGCCATTAGATGCAGCTGGGCCAGTCACTCCTGGTCAGTAGAAGGTACCATTAACCCTGTCTTTTCCTTACTCTGGTCTCTAGGGAGCTGGTCCCAGACACCCCAACCCTTGTGTGGTACCAGCCTGATGGCACGCAGGTGGTAAATGAGGGAGACACTCTGGTGAGTTAGACCCTAATGTGCCAAGGTTTGTTGACTATTCAGGGAGTGCGTGAATCTCTAAGGCTAAATTTCCCTGGGAGAGAAGTGGAAAGAGGGTGCCTTATCTGTATCAACAGGGTGGATTTTTGTGAATACCCTTAATGCCTTTATCTCAGGTCCTCATTAGGTTTGATTTTTTGCTGCAGGAGAACTGTTGCTACCAAGGGACAGTACAAGGCCACCCAGACTCCTGGGTCTCTGTTTGCACTTGTTCTGGACTCAGGTAGAACAGCAGATTGGGGAGAAAGGGCAAGCGGGCTTGAGGAACCGACATACCATCCTGAATTCCTACTTCTCTCCCTAGAGGGCTGGTTGTCCTATCCCCGGAGAAAGTATATGCCTTAGATCCCGGGCCATGGGGAGTTACCCATATCTCCAAGATAGAAGATATTCACCTCACAGGAGGTACCTGTGCCCTGAACCCAGGATCCCGTGTGTTCACCCAGGCACAGTCAGAGCTCAAGCTGGGCCTGCATCATCTACATCGGGTAAGATGTAAATAGAAGTTAGACATTCAAGGGCTTATTGAATTCAATTGGATTATCGACCATCATTGACCCTTCTTTTTTTGTCTCCCCTCCCTCCCTGCCACCCAGAGTAAACGGGATGTGGTGTCAGAGACAAAGTTTGTGGAGCTGGTGATTGTGGCTGACCATAAGGAGGTGAGAAAGTTGGCATCTGGTACCTTCTATGCCCATTTCTTGGTGCCTCTCACAGTAGTATCTTTTTCTTTCTTCAACAGGTGAAGAGATACCCAGACCTCCACCAACTACAGACCCGTATGCTAGAAGTGGCTAACCAGGTGGACGCGGTAAGTTTCTGTATCAGTAAGGCGAGGCAACGTTGTTGTTACAGTTTCCAAGGAGGGTGGGCAGGGTGAGTATAGTACCTGTTGGCCTAAGCACAGGATAGCGAAGAATTTTTCTTCCCAATTAGTTCTTTAGGCCCCTGAATGTACGGGTGGCATTGGTGGGCGTGGAGGTCTGGAACGACAAGGACATGATCACGGTGGACAGAGATGCAGGCATGACACTAGAACGCTTCCTCCGCTGGCGTCAGGCAGAGCTGCTCCCTCGAGTGCCGCATGACAGTGCCCAGCTGGTCACGTAAGGGCCCTTCTCCTTTGAGCATTATTCTGACCATGCCCCTCCAACCAGGATGTGACTGCTTGATGCCCTTGGAGGGTCTCAACCTTTGGCTGCCTCACTCCCCTTAGGACCAGCCTGTTTCTGAACTCTGCAGTGGGCATGGCAGTACAGAATTCCATCTGCTCTCCAAGCCTCTCAGGGGGTGTGAATGTGGTAAGTTTTCCTGGATCTCTTTCTGACCTTTCTCCCTCCTTCCATTTTCCTTCCATTTTGTTACCATGCCCCACCCTCCCCCCCACCAAGCCCAGCAATTCAATTCAGTCTGGCCTCACGTAGTACCTTTTACTGGAAGTACGGTACTGTACAAAGACACCGGATTCTGCAGTCACATGATCTGGGGTCAAATCTCCTCTCTGATATTCACCGGACGTGGCCTTGGGTAAATTGTCTCTTTGGGCCTTAATTTCCTCACTCATAAAATGAGGGAGTCGGACTAAAGGGGTTGGCAAGCTAGAATCCATCTCTTTTTGTACAGAAGTGGTTTTTACGCTTTTAAATAAGGTTTTGTTGTATTTAAGAATGTAAAAAAAAAAAACATCCCTAGTTCATGGCTTTACAAAAACAGGCCACAGGGCATAGGGCAAAATGATAAAAAATAATAATAGCTAACATTTATATAGCGCTCCCTATCTGCCAGGCACTGAGCCTCACAACCACCATGGGAGGTATGTGCTATTATTACCACCTCTCCCAGGAAACTGAGGCAAACAGGTTAAATGACTAGCCCAGAGTCACACAACTAATATCTGAGGTCACATTTGAACTCAGGTCTTCCTGACTCCAAGTCCAGCACTCTATCCACTGGGCCACTTAGCTACCCCGGTAGTTTGCTGAACCTTGGGACTAGATGGTCTCTTAGATCCCTTTTAGCTCTGTACCTATGTATGATATGTTCTCCATGCCCTCTGATGGGCACAGTCTGGATGCCGTGGAGGTAGAGGGGAAGTATAAGAGAATGTGACCTGCCTTCATGGAGCTTGTGGTCCATTTGGGGAACCAGAAAGAAAACTGGATGAGATAGAATGGTGTGGGGGATAGACTACAGCACCAAGTCAGAAGTCTTGGACGCAAGTGGAACCGCTGTCAGGTGGTCTTGGGCAAGTGATTTCCCTTCAGTGGGCTTCATTTCCCTCATTTGTAAAGAGTCATTAGTCTGACAAGCTGATCCTCCAACAATAATGTGTGATGCCAACCCTGACGTTCTGCAGACTAAGGTCCCTTCCAGCTCTGACATTCCCACCCCCAAATGAACTGTCAGACAGTAAGGAGTATAGGAGTCAGAAGAGAGAGGCAATACTACATGTGGGAAGGCTTTAAGAAGAAGGTGGGATAAGAGCGGTTTTCTCTCCCAAAGACTTCTTCCTCCTATGGCTAAGTGGACAATGAATCAACATTTCAGAGTGTTCCCCTCTTAACCTCCTTACCTTGAGCTTATGAGTTCACCTGTCTACCCTGACTCCTTCTTTCCCTAGGACCACTCAGTGAGCATTCTGGGTGTGGCATCCACCATGGCCCATGAGCTGGGGCACAGCCTGGGCCTGGCACATGATCCCCCGGGAGGCAACTGCCCATGCCCAGGCCAGCCTCCTGCTAAGAGCTGTATCATGGAGGCTGCCACAGCGTGAGTAATGCCGCTGTCTCCAAACCAGGGAGTGAGGAAAGGCCTGGGTCTGGGGGTGGGGCTAGAGGAAAGGACCCCCTTTCACCACGATCTCCTTTTTCCTCCATCCTCAGATTCCTGCCTGGTCTGAGTTTTAGCAGCTGCAGCAGAGAAGCTTTGGAAAAGGCACTTCTGAGGGGAGCAGGTGGCTGCCTCTTTTCTCGGCCACCTCGTCTGGCCCCCCGCCCTCCTCGATGTGGGAACCTATTTGTGGAGCCTGGTGAACAGTGTGACTGTGGCTTCTGGGAGGTGAGGGGCTCCAGCTCTTCCTTCCCTACCTGGGCCTTCTCCAGTGCCACTCCTTCGCCTGGCTCAGAGGCTTTTCTTCCAACTCTCTGTCCCTTGACTGACTCTGGGATTTATCTCCCTAGGACCCTGAGCCCTCTGCCCCACAATTTCAAGTCTCTCTCTTTCTCTCTTCCATGTCCAGGAGTGTTCTGATCCCTGCTGTAATGCCTCCAGCTGCCAGCTGATGCCCGGAGCTCAATGTGCTTCAGATGGTCTCTGCTGTCAAGATTGCCAGGTATGGGCATAGGGCTGGCATAGATAGGATGATCTGAGTGTGATGTGTTGGGGTAGTGGTAATGATGATCCTGGTGACAGATGACAGAGAAATGGCATCAGGGTGGAAGTGTTTGTCTTCTGACCAATGCCCTTTCTCCCCACAGTTGCGCCCAGCGGGATGGTTATGCCGCCCAGCTCGGGGGGACTGTGACCTGCCTGAGTTCTGCTCGGGGGACAGCACCCAGTGTCCCTCGGATGTCAGCCTGGGGGATGGTGAGCCCTGTGCAGGGGGCAAAGCTGTCTGTGCTGCTGGGCATTGTGCCTCTTATGTTGCCCAGTGCCAGGCACTTTGGGGTCCTGGTGCCCGTCCTGCAACCCCTTTCTGTCTCCAAGCTGCCAACACACGAGGAGATAGCTTTGGGAACTGTGGGAAACAGTACAATGGCAGTTATGTGCCATGTGCCCCTCGGTGAGTGAGTACTCCCCCACCCCAACCCTCACCCCTGCTCCCCCATCCCTCCTTCCTGACCCTTTGCCCTCCGGTCATCCCTTTCCCCTCTTCCCCCTATGTTTCCTAGTTCCCTCCCTTCCCCTGACTCTCTAGCCCCTCCCTCATAGAGATGTCAGCTGTGGGCAACTCCAGTGCCAAGGTGGTAGTGTCCACCCCCTATTGGGCACTGCTCAGGATATGCTCACAGAGACCATTGAGACCAATGGAACACGCCAGACCTGCCGATGGACACACCTAGAACTGGGAAGTGATGTGGCCCAGCCCTTTCTGGCCTTGATGGGCACTGCTTGTGCCCCTGGACAGGTGAGTGAGCCAGACATTCCCACTCATGCATAGGTTAGACCAGACGCCCTTTGAAATCCCTTTCAATGCTGAGGCTCTATAAAATGTTAAAGGGAAATGGCAGAACTTCTGGGCCTGTAGAATACTGACCAGTCTGTGTCTCCCTCCTTCTCCATCCCTGGCAGGTTTGCATTGACCAGAGGTGTCAGCCAGTGGAACTTCTGGGGGCAGAGGAGTGTCGGAGCAAGTGCCATGGGCATGGGGTGAGCAGAGGGTAGGGGGCAGTATTCCTGGGATCCTGACCCCCAAGAGCAGACTGTGGGGCAGACTTAAGGGGATTGTGGAGGTGGCAGACCTGGGTTCTCTAGCTCTGTGCACCCTCATTCCTGCAAATCCCTCTTTGCTTGACCTCCACAAAACTCCTGATGGTTTGTTTTGACCTTTTCACGTTTGCTGAAGTTGGAATAACATTGGGGAAAATGCTTCCCAGGTGCCCCTCCTCCCTCAAGCACCTTCAGAGGTAGCTGAGTAAAATAGTGGATAGAGTACTGGACCTGAGTTCAAATCCTACCTTGGACACTTATTAGCTGTGTGACCCTGGGCAAGTCACTTAACCTCTCAGTTTCTTCAGCTGTAAAATGGTGACGATGATAGCACCTACTTCCCAGCCTTCTTGTGTGAGGATCAAGTGAAGTAATATTTGTAAAGCTCCTGGCACGCCAAATTGCTTAATACATGCTTGTTTCCTTCCTTCCCTTGTTCTTCTTCAGGTCTGCAACAGCAATGGACATTGCCACTGTGATCAGGGCTGGGCACCGCCTGACTGCTCCAGCCAAGGCTTTGGGGGCAGTGTGGACAGTGGGGCCCTGGGACAGCAGCCCAAAGGTACTCACTGGAGATGGTGTCCACGAGGGCGCCTGAAGGAGACTGAACACGGGACCTAGGGTTTAGATTCCCAGGATGTCAGAGCTGGTAGGAACCTTACAGGCCATTGGTTTGAATTCTCCCATTTTACAGATGAAGAAATAGAATGAGGCCTCCTAAAAGGTTAAGGGCACCCCTAGCTTGTTAATAGTTGCCACTCACACTTCCAATCTGTTATTTCTGACCTATTGATCTCTGATCTCCATTGTTCTACAGCAAACGGGGGCCTGACTACAGGATTACTCCTCAGTCTCCTCCTTCTGGCACTGCTGATGCTTCTTGGAGCTTGCTACTGGCACCGTACCCATTTACGCCGGAGACTCTGCCAGTTTAAGGGGACCAGTTCCCAGTATAGGTATCAGACCTAAAGCTTCCACTAAGGCTTCACTTTCCCCCTTAGCCCTTTGTGCCACCTTTAACCTTCTGTATTCATCGTCTACCCACCCTGACTCAGCTCCCATCCTCCTCAAACATCCCTTCCCCCTAACCCCTGCAGGGAAACGGCTGTGGCCCAGGTTCGATTTCTCCATGGGGGTGTCTGTGCCAATGGTTACAGGTAAGCAGGACCCTTTACTCACATCCAGACTAAATAGTCCCTGTCTCAGGCTGCTCCTTTTCCATCCCTTAGTGACTCAGTGTTCCCTACACGTCCCTCTTTGATCTCCAAGGGGTTTACAAAGGGTTAACCTCAAGAATCATACCTGGTACCTAGAGGGTAGATAACAGGGTCTGAAACTTCCTTCCCCTTCACCTACCCCAGGACATCCCCATCTGGTCCCCCTGAGCGTCCAGGTCCACCTCAGAGGACTCAGGCAACAGAACTACAGTTGATGCCTAGCACCAAGGTGAGCTCCTGATACCTGTCAAGGGAAGGGGCAGGGACACTTGTCTACTCAGCCATAAATCCAGCTGGGTTACCCTCCCCTCCATGACCCTCAAGGGGATTCTTAGTGCCTATTTCAGCAGGTTCTGGATGGTCTGAGAGTGGCTGACACTGCCCTGATGCCAAATTGCCAGCTCCAAGGAGGTTGAGGAGTCATATCCTACCTGGGGTGGGAAACCTAAGATGGGTGACCAAAGGAAGTGTTGTTTGGCACAACTCGTTAATTGAGATGAGGGTGTTGTGCCTGCTACTCATTGGCACTTCAATGATGCCACCCTGGATCTGGAGGCCCAGATGCCCTCTGACTGCAGGATTGGGTAAAAGAAATTGGCACTGCTTGGGGCCCCATATGCACAGGACAAACATCAGAGGGACTGATAAGTGCTCCTGGATCCCAGGGTGCACTAGAATTGCTATTCTCTAGAGACTGTATGAGATGGGGAGGGGGGGTTTGGTTTGCATGCCCATAGTCTGGCACCCCCCCCACTCTTGAATGCGGCTGAGTAACTGCATGATGCCCCTGCTCTCCTAAGGTCCTGGCTGCACCACCACTGGAGACTAAACCCACTTATTTTTACCACACCCCTCAGCATCTTTGACTGTAACGCTGATCCTCCCCTCCACCACTGTTCTCTTCTTCCACCACCCCTCTTTGTCTCCTCTCTGTGCTCCCTCTGCCTTTCCTGCTCTTTCCGCAGTCTGGTGCTCTTGGTCACCCTGACCCCCCCTCCCGGCCGCTCCCGCCAGACCCTGTGCCCAAGAGACTACAGGTAAATCTGAGCAAGGGACGAGACACAGCACAAGGTGGGCAGAGGGATGTGGGGATTTAGTGATCCTGAACTTCTGCCCACGTACATGAGGAACTAGGATTGATAAAGAAACTACCCACCCCTGCCCCTCCCAACTGTGACTTTGGGTGGGCAAGGGTACCCCTCTGTGCCCCATAAGGCAGTGGAAAGAGTACAGTTTCTAATTTGGTCTGTATCTCCACCTGGTGGTATATTGTAGCACTACAGCCTACCTACCCTCAAATTATTTAATTACACCCCCTTTCTCTTTTTCCCACTACTCTAGCACCTGAAATCCCTGGTGCCAAACTGTGCCCCGCATGTATCCTTAGCCCTGCGCACGTGCCCATCCCAGCCTAAGGCTGCATGTTAGCATGGAACCTTATTGAGGGGAGCCTCTGAATGCCATACTCACACCAGTGCATGCCCATTCCCCCATTGGCTTCTTCCTCACTGGCACTGCTCTCTCTGTCCAGGCTGCACTGATTGATCGACCCAACCCCCCCACCCGTCCGCTACCCGCCGACCCGGTGGTGAGGAGCCCACAGGTAACGGTGTGGGGGCGGGCATAGCCCCTCCCCCCTCCTGGGCTGCAGCACTGATGGCCTGTGGAAGTGGTTGCTGGGGCAAGGTGCCCCCTGGTGCCCCTTGGGCACAGTGCCAGGCCCTTCTCTAGAGGAGGTACCTCAGGAGGTACCGTTGGCAGCAATAGGTTTGTTTGGGGATGGTGGGTGATCTCTTGGGGCCATTCCCCTGGTAAATTCTGCCTTCTCTCTGTCAGTCTCAGGGGCCTGCTAAGCCCCCACCTCCAAGGAAGCCACTGCCCTCCTACCCCCAGGGACGGCTTCTCTCAGGCGAAGGGCCCGATGAAGACAGCTCGGTGCCCCTGGTCGTGCCCTCTAGGTAGGTGAGGGGAGGGGTTGAACATGAGGATGAAGGAAAGGTCCCTTTGGTGGAAGGGTGTCCACACTCTCTTCTTTTTCTTTTGCCCCTTTATCCCAAGACCTGCGCCTCCGCCCCCAACGGCCTCTGGGACAGCTCTCCGCGTCTGACTTCGTCCTGGGGCAGTGAGATCACCGAGAAGTCACTATGGGCCCCCATTTCCCCGACGTCCAACTCGAGGAGCCTGTGGAAGTGAAGCCTGCCCGCTCTGCTAGGACTGAGGAGCCTCGAGCGGAAGCCGAGGACCAGCATTCTTATGGCACTATTGGAGTTCCTGAAAGGCGAAGCATGAGATGGAACCCCGCACTGTTGACTCTGGGATGGGGGGGAAGCAGGGAGAGGGACCACGTATAGAGGGGTGGGAGTGGGCCCGGTGCTGCTGGGGCTCAGCTGCAATAAACTGAGACCTGGAAGCGCCTTCCTCCCTCCGAGCCTCTGTCTGCTCTGAGAAGCCTGGGCCCACCCCCTCTGCTGTCCAGGACAGGGGAACTTGGAGGTTCCCGTTCCGACCGCCAGAGGACGATGCTGCCTTGGCCGGAGAATGGCTCCAGGAGAAGGCGGGGCAAGGGGGAGGTGGGGGGAGTAGCTAGGTTTCTTCTCTTGCCTACACCTGTCTAAGGTGGAATTCGGACGCCAGGGTCGGCGATCCGCCTCAACACAGCTTGTGTGGGCTTGAACACTTGGGCTGATCCTTCAGCCCTTTCCCTGTATTCCCCACTGTATGATTGGGAATTATATCGCAATATAGCTGTTATTGCCTTTCTAAGGCTCGCACCAGGGGCTGTCACTGATGCTCTGGTGATAGCTTAAGGAGACGTCCCCCAACTAGAGGTCTGCGGAGGGACTAGGGAGAGGCTACCGGGTTCTCAGAAGCCTGGAGGCGGGGCGGGGCGGGGTGAGGCGGCTCCCACGGTCGCGGGGCAGCGCACCTGCCTACCCCTTTACTCCCGCCCCTTCCCGAGGGCTCGTGAACAAAGGTGCTTTGTACTGTGCCGCTGACACCTCCTCATTACACCAAAGTCGGGACCGGGGCAACTGCCTTCCCCCCAATCCCTTCCTTGGGTAAGGGTGGTGGTGGGGATAGATCGGATGCTACCTTGGGTCGCACTGGCTCCACCTGGAGCCCAGTAAAGAAGGAGGGATGTGGGTGATGAGCGGAGGGCGCGAGCTGGGACCCCGACGGCGCTGGAAGCCTTGATTATTGTTCTATCCTTTTCCCTCTCTCTGGGCAATGGGGGCGTGCCCAGCCCCCCACCCCATATAAGCAGTTCTACCCTGTGTGTCTCTTCAGGGAGCTGCAGCTACCCCCCCCCCACACACACACACGAGTTGAAAACTCAACTTTAGTTGGGGGCGTGTCTGGGGAGCCTGCGGCTAGTAAAGGGTTAACTCAGAGTTGGTCGGATTAGGTGGAGCCGCCTCCCCATTGGTGGAAAGTTATCCGGGGCGTGGCTTCTCATTCTATTCTGCCCCCCCATCCCCGTCATTCCCCCCTCCCCCTGTATCCTCCCCCCACCCCCCAATCCGGGTCTACTTTGTACCTTCCTCGCCCTGACTCCGGAGCCTGGCCAAGCCGAGCCGGGCCAGACCAGACCCGAGGGCGATGCGGCTTCTGCCTCTGCTGCGGACAGTCCTCTGGGCCTCGCTCCTCGGGTCCCCGCTCCGGGGGGGGTCCAGCCTCCGCCACGCCGTCTATTGGAACTCCAGTAACCCCAGGTAGCCGGAACAAACCGGGCTTAGCCGAGCCGGGCCAGCTCGCCTCTGGGACAGGGCGTGCACTCTCCATTGCCTCTTCTCAAGTCCCCGCCTGGGCCGGACAGCCGCGCGCTAGGGCTCCTTTGTTTGAGCTGGTTGTGGGGGGGAGGGGCGAGGCTAGCCCCCATCACTGCTAGTACCCCCGCCCCGGTACACCCTGGCCCCCACGTGGGGAGGGGGTGGGAGGAGGTGAAGCCCTGGGGTGGGATACAGGCACAAGTTCTGGGGGCTGGGGGGGGGTGCATCTCATAGATTCCAGACCCCGCCCCCCTTGCTAGCCCCTTAACTCGATTCCCCCCCAACCTCTCGCCGGCCCCAGAGGTTTCGATGTATGGAGAAAGGAAAGAGAGCTGGGGTGTGCAGACTGTAGCTTGTATGTGTATGTGTGTGAAAGAATGTGTCTGTCTAATCCTTTTAAGTTTCTTTCTCTGCCCCCTTATCCAACTTCGTCTCTGTCTCGAGTTATGTTTCCCTCTCTCCAATTTATTTTATCTCTGTATTTGTTTCACGGTCTGTCTCTCTTCCTATACCTCTCCAACCACACCAGTCTAGCTTTTTCATTCTCTCTCTCTGCCCTCTTTGTTTCTCTGGGAGAATGTCTTGCTTTTCTCCATCCCGATATCTGTCAATATCTAGAATTCCAACAGGTCAACTTGGCCCAATCTAAGCCACAACTTTGAAGTAGGTAGGAGCTTGTGAGGATTGATTCCCACCCTTTTAAGGTTTAGATGGCCCCAGAATAACTTGAATGGCCCAGAGGGAAGGGCAGTGGGAGGTCTGGAGTGGAGGTGGGGTACTGGTTTACCAGATGGAGCCAGGCTGACTGGAAGGACAAACATCCTTGGTGGTATCTACTGGATGACACCCCCTCCCCCATGTCAGTCACTACCCAATCTGTGGCTCACTGTTTCCCTATGTTACAGTTGCAGGTCAAGGTCCAAAAGTCTGCCTCCGCCTGTCTCTGTTTTCATCTCCTAACTCTGTCTCTCCATAGTTTAGTCATTGTGTGGTTTTATGCATTTCTCTCTTTCCTTTTCTGTTTCTTTCACTGCTTTTTTTCCCTGTGTCTGCCAAAGGGAGCACTCTCTATGGGGAGAATCTTGATGCTTGATTTGGGAGCCTTTAGACTGTTAGTGTATGTTCAGTCATATATGGTGGGTAGTTATGCTCAAAAGGGAGATTGAGCCCTTTGAGAGAGCAGTCTGTCCGTTTAGAGGTACCCCCAAATCTCCTGTGCTCCTTAGCTCCCATTCTCTGAGAGTTTACACTAAAGCCCTAATACCTGATTCATGCCTACAGATTGCTTCGAGGAGACGCAGCAGTGGAACTGGGCCTCAATGATTATCTGGACATCTTCTGTCCACACTATGATGGGCCAGGGCCACCTGAGGGCCCTGAGACTTTTGCTCTTTTCATGGTGGACTTGGCTGGCTATCAGACATGCCAAGCTGGGGGCAAAGGAGCCTTCAAGCGCTGGGAATGCTCCCGTCCCTTTGCTCCTTTTGGCCCAGTCCGATTTTCAGAGAAAATCCAGCGCTTCACACCATTCTCATTGGGTTTTGAGTTCCTGCCGGGAGAAACCTACTACTATATCTGTAAGTAAAATGGAGGGGCTGTGATGAGTAGACTGTGCAGCTTAGGGGTGGGGGAAACCAGACCTAGTTGAGATGTCCTCCCACCTCAAAGCCTGACACGATCCAGGGCCAAGGAGAGGAGCCTAGAAAGGAGAAAAGGGACCTAGATGGAGTGCAATAAAAGATAGGGATCAAGAATTTGGGAGCAAACTAAGCCCCTAAGAAAATGGCAGTGAATGGACATAGGGAAGTTGGGGGAGAAGGGGAAAGATCTAAAAGTGAAATAAAAGAAGCCAAGGGAAAGGTTCTGGATAATTTGTGGAGAGAAGAAAAGGGGAAATTAGAGAGCTCCATATCTTGGGAAGGAGACTGATAACTAGAAAGTTAAGAAAAGAGAGGGACAGGATCATGGGAGTCAGAAGCAATGTCAAAAAGCATGAACAAACCTTTTTTCTCCTGCCCACCTGCTTTACCTACCATAGCTGTCCCAATCCCAGAAAGCTCTGGCCAGTGTCTGAGGCTGCAGGTGTCAGTGTGTTGCAAAGAAACCAGTAAGTGTTTTGATGGTGTTTTTCCAATCTCCGGTGAGTGGGAAATACCTCATATAGGGTAGCAGGGTGTATGGGGGGTGGGGTGGGATGAGGGGGAGTTGAATGATTCCTGGGAATGAAGAAGTTGTCTGGGAAACTGGAAATTTGGAATCCGTCCTCATCTCTGGCTTCTTTTTCTTTAGCCGAAATGCCGACCACTGCACCTCCTTTTGTGCTGCGTCAAGGGAATGGGGTCTCCAGGGGTAAGTCAAAAGCATGACAGGACCTCTGGCCTCTGTTTTGGTGCACTCTAGGGCACTAGGGTCAGACTCTGGAGAGACTAGAGGGTTGGGATGTACAGGTGAAGAAGATGTGTGTTATACTCATGATTGGCTTTGAAGGATCTACTGGATTGAATAGGAGGTTGAAGAGGTGCCAAGATAAAAATGGCTAAATGGAGGGGGAATACATGAAGGACTTTAGAGATTATCTACAGAGTGAAATAGACTTCAGGGCTAGAGACCAGGGTTCAAAATCTGACCCTGTACTAACTAACTGTATGAACTGGAGTCAGTCACTTTACCACTTGAAACTCAGTTTCCTAATTTCTAAAATAGGGATAACACTACTTATCTCACATAGTTGTGGGGAAACCTTTAGACTTTAAAGTGTCAAACGATGCTATGATTTATTGTTATAGTTTGACACCCTTGTTACATAGATAAGTAAACTGAAATAGAATCATGAAGTGGCATGCTCTTAAACAAGGGGCAGAATTATGGGTGGGAGGAATAGGAAGGGGAGATGGGATTAAGTATGGTAGAATCACCCCTCCAACCCTGTGCCTCTGCCTGTGTGTTACAGAGTCCTTGGGTCCAGGTGGGGGCAGCACGCCGGCATGGCAAGGAGGCCGGGCCCCAAGTCCCCTCTGCCTCCTCCTCTTGCTGCTGTTGCCACTTCTGCGCCTCCTTCGGGGACTCTGAGCCTAGTCCTGACCCCATCCCACCCTTGGCCATCACCGCCAGGTCTAGCCTCTCTGTGCATACCCTTGACCACTGACTTCAGCCTGAAGGCATGGCTCCAGCTGTCTGGAAAAGGATGAGGGGGACAGTGCTTAGGGGATAGGGAGGTATTGGCAGGGTTCAAAGAATCCAGGATGAGTGCTCTTGGTGTGGAGCGTTGCAGGAGTTTTTCCTCTGATCTTTGGAGAATAGGGTCAGAGTTAGCTGGGGCTATCCCTACAATTTTTGAGTGCATGGACTGATACCTGGACAAATACCGAAACTGGACCAATTCTTGGATTCACATTAAGGTGAACACTATCACTTCCAACAGCCTGCACCTGGCCATGGTCCCCTTCTCTCTTCAGACTGGAATATTTTTTTCTGGAAAATAAACCAAACTCCAATCCTGGAGAAGGGGAATGAAACACCTAGGTCCCCTGGGGGCTTCAAGACTTCTACTAGTCTGGGAGTAAGTCAATTCCCCCCTTACCCTGGTCAACCAGCCCACTGATCCTCCAGGTGCTCCCCAGGACTGTACTTTGTTCTCCGCCTGAGAACTCTTTTGTGTCTTCTGGGAAGACGGACTTGATATGAGATTGATTTTCATTTATTTGTATTTTTATAAGTATCTGAACTCAACCTTCAATAAACTAGCCCCCTCCCTCTCATACACCATACCCTTCTGCCCTCTGGCTTCTTCCCTACTGCCAGAACCCCGGTGTCCTGGACTCCCACCTTGTCACTGGCTGACCTCCATGCCAGCTGTGCTCAAGTGATCTGTGCCAGCACTTGGTGGGCACCCCACTGGGCCTGGATGGGATGGGTGCCAACAGCAGCTGTGGAGGTTGGCACCTCCCTCCCTACTTCCCCCCACTTCAGCTTCCTGTGTATGTGAAGCAGGTGGAAGGGGCCACAGATGCTCTGGTACTGCTGGAACTGTTTGGGGTACTGTCTAGGCACTAGGGAGTCACTGAGGCCTGAGCTTCCATTTGGGGAAAGATCAGGGGGCTAAAGGAAAGCTGTATTTCCCAAAGCTTAAGCCTAGACAAACTAAGGTGTTCCTCCTCCTTTCCCTGAGGGCACCTGGGGCGTAGGTCTGGTCTGGAATTGTGGAGGGTAGGGTCAAATCAAAGCCTTCGACTAGCTCCGTCCCCTTTGTTCTCGGCTTTTATAGGAACACAGGGATGGAGCCGTGGTGGGAGGACCCCAGAGCTCCCCGCCCCCCAACCTGTCATTGCCCTCCCGACTAGGGAAGATTCTGCCCATTCTTCAGTTGCCTCCCACCCCCTTCTACCTTCCACCTGTCCGGGTCTCCCAGGCTCAAGGCTCTCCACCGTAGGCCTCCCCATCCCTCCTTCCCAGCCTCTCCTGGCACAGTGCCAGGCTGCTTGGCTAGGAACCCGAGATCGATAAGTGGATGTTGTGCTGATTAGCTCCGGCCTGGCTGCTGCAGCTCGAGAGAGCGTGTGAACATGGGGCGGGGCTCGAGGATGTGGGGGTTGGGGGTGGAGGTCCCTACTGTAAACTGACAAAGTCGGAGAAATTCACATCCCTCCTTCCCCCTCACACCTCAGCTGCCCCCCAGGTCAGACACCTGGGTCTATTCCCGCCCCCCCCACCCCCCGAAGTCAAAGTCGCGGAGGAAGGAGCGCCGAAGAAACAGCTGTCTCTCGCCTCCTCCCGGGAAGACCACTCCGCACTAACGCGGCCGCCGTAGCTCTGTGTTAATTCGATTGCTCCGTCCCGAGGCTTGGAGAACGGCACCACCAGTGCAGACACAGACACAGCCGGCCCTGCCCTCCCTGCCCCAACGCACCTAGGCCTGGTTCTGTGTGTGTGTGTGTGTATGTGCGTGCGCGCGCGCGCGCAAGGGCACTCACACACGCCTGCGCGTGTCTTGAGGTGTCACTGTCTGTCTGTAAGTGGTTGTGGCTTCTTTGCATTAGTGTGAATGTGACTGTATGTGTACATTATACTCCCTTATCCTATCCGTTCTTTTGCTGGACAAGAAGGGCCCCATAGAGTGGACTGGAAGGGAAAGGCAGGAGGATAAGGAACGGGAGCTTCTTGAAGCTCCAGAGCTGGGTTCAAGTCCCTTTCCTCCTGCAGTTAGAGGAGAGGAGGAGCTGGGGAGGATGTCTAGGCATTGCCATGGAAACGCTTCTCTCTCTCTCTCTCTCTCTCTCTCTCTCTCTCTCTCTCTCATTCTTTCTCTGAACCCGCCCCCCAAGTACGTCTTTCAGGCCATGGGGGGATGGGGTGGGGGACTGGATCACAGCCTCCCTAGTCCCTGGCAAACTCCGGGCCTGGAGTGGATTTAGTGGTTGTCCTATTCTCAGGCAAGCTCGCAGCGGGGGAGGGGCGAGAGGTGGAGGCGCCGAGACCCAGAGATCCACTCTGCCCACACCAAGCAGGAAGGCTAGGTCTCTCGCTAACTGGTTCCCGCCAGGTCCGGGGCGCGAGTGGGGAGAACAAGAACGCATGTGCGGGCAATACACGGGGACACATTTGGGCGCTTCACACTCACAAAGTCGGACACACACAGACACGCAGGAAAGCATGCAACCACAAATTCAGGCAGACATAACAACCAGAAACACAATGCTGGCCCACAGACACCCTGCCCGACCCTACTGCTTCCCCTCCACCTGCCATCGGTCGTTTGGTTCCTTCACCCAGACCATATACAGGGTTTGAATTTGAGCTGGGGGTGGGAACGGGAGGGTAGGGAGAAAGATCCTTTGAATGCGTGCATGAGAAAGGGAAGGGGATGAGGACCGCAAACACCAGCACGCGCCAGCTCCGGGCTTTCCCTTCCCTTCACTCAGTCCCCCCATTTTTCCTGCCGCTCTCCCTAGAGAGTCGAGTCTGCTGGGGAGCCCTGGAGGGAGGTTACAGGCAGGGCCTTAAGCTGAAGCTTCAAGCCCCAAGCAGAGACCAGGGCTGGCTAGAAGAGTTAGGAGGCCTTCTCAGCACTGGGCCCTGCCCCTGAGAAGTCCTCGAGGCGTGTTCTCCAAACGCGGTTCCGGGAGGCTGGGAAGCAAGTTTTGGGGAGTCACCGGGTTCCCCCAAATTATTCTGCTCTAGAAGGCTCAGCATGGCGCCAGAGCCTCCATACCTTGCTCTGGTCACTCTCTTTCCCTTGCTCTCGGATAAAGTCCGGCTTCCTCCCCATTTCCTTGGTCTCCAGAGAGCTAGAACAAGTCCTCTGTGTGGTCTACAACCCTGCATTGTATGTTCATGGGTTCATGCAAATAAGACCCTTTCTCTCCCAGCTGATCTCCGGCGTTTTTCCCTCTCCTTTCATTGATTCATTCATTCCTCGATTCATTCAACAGATATTCATTGAGCGCCTACTATGTGCTAGGATGCCCCCTTTTCCGGTTCATCTATCTCAGTGAGGCAGTCCGGGAGATCCCCAGCTGTGACGCAGTTGAAGCGGGTGCCCCTGCTCCAAACAGCCAATGGAATCCTGGGGCCTGGGGCATGAGGTCATCAGTGGAGACTCCCATTGGTGGAGACGTGGAGGATGGGAAGCCCCCCTCCCCACTTATCCGTTTCAGGGGCCCGCTAAACCTGAGGGCACTGGGCCTCCCTCATTCCTACCTGCTGCTACCTTCAGGGGATACTAGGATGGTACAGTGGAATGGGGAGGCTATGGGGGGGTACTCCCATCTTCTCCCCTCCTTCCCCCCACTTCCGGAGCAGAAGTTCCCAGACCCAGCTAAATCCAAGAAGTGGAGCTTCTTGGAGTGGTCCTGGAGTGAGGGGAAGCGAGCTGTCATTGCCGTATCTATCTACGTCCGATTTGCATGTTATTCACATAGTCAAAAGGACAAATCAAGCCCATTTTCTCAGTCCTTTCTTCTTTATCCCCAATCCTTCACTTCATTCCCTAGTGTTTCCCAACTCTTTTGTCCCTCTCTTCCCAGTATCCCCTCCAGTCTAACCCAATGCCCCTATAAGAGTTTATCTCTATATCATTATATTCTAATTGAGAAATCAACTCCACTTTCCCAGTCTTTTCTACCATTACTCCAAGCCACATCTCCTTCCCAGAATCTCCCCTCCAGCCTTTTCCCCATCGACCCCTGTCCCCCAGTCACCTCCCAGACCCTGCCTCTCACCTCTAGTACGCACCCACCTACTGCCTTTCTTCCTCAGTGCATGCCCTGCCTATCTCCCCTAGTTTCCTCCCCTCTCTTCAGTATCTCTCAGCCTCTCTCTCTTCCACTGCTCTCCATCTAGCCTCTTCTACGATGAATTGAGCTTTGCATGCTTGAAAAAGCAACTGGCCACTTCTAGGTGATGGACTAGAAGTGCAAAATGAAATAGACATTTTTTGACCTGATGTGTTGATTTGTTTTCCTTGTCTATTCTTTGTTACAAGGGAAAGTAGGTGCATCACAATAATAATGGCAAAAGAACAAGAAAAGATATTCATGTCAACAAAACATTTTTAAAGTACACAAAAGTATACAGGAAAGCAAAAGGACATTGGGAAGGGGGCACAGAGCTACTTACTACAAGTTACTACCGTGGGAAATTTAATGTACTCTTAAAAAACAACAACAATGTAATAGAAGTTTCAAGTTTCATTCATAATTCTCTCCTGTTTTTTGATGTTCATGTTTATTAATATTTGTCAAGTTTGTAAATGTAATTGAAAAAAACCTTTTTTTTTTTTAAAGAAAAGTCAGACTTTTCAGATCAATCAGTTTGAAGAGGTGGGTTCCTAGGCTGGGAAAAGGAGAAAGGGCCCATCCTGGCCATTTTTTTTCTCTTTGGGGATGGATGGGGGAGGGGTAGTCAAAGATGCCTGGAGATTTAATTGGCAAAACAAATGGTCTTGGGGGTAGGAGGACATACTCAAATTAGGCTGGAGAAGGCAGGGCCAGAGAATATTCTCCAAAGTCAACTCCCAGTGCCATACATATGATCACCCTAGATGCCCCACTCTGGTAGGGGTCAGTCCCCACCCTTCTATATGGTGCCAAGGCTGTTTCCTTCCCCCTCCCCTCAATTAAACACTAATGAGCTATCATTAATTCTCAAAGCATCAGCCCTCAGGTTGAACTGGAATCTGTGATCCAGATTGGGGTGGGAGGAGGGAGGGGGTGAGCCTAAGGCTGTCTAGAGGCCAACACAGAGCCACAGCCCAGGATCTGGGGGTGGGAGTGGAGGGGGGAGATATAGAGAATGAATGGTTGAGGCCAAGATAGTATGAATCTGTCATGCTATATGTGTTTATCACTTTGTATCTCTGAGTATGACTGTGAATGTGTGATTTTATGTCCCTGCTTAATTGTGTATCTGGGGCTGTTTTGTCTGTCCTTGAGCAACTTTGTCTCTGTCAATGTTTGAATCTATACATTTATATCTGGGTCCATGTGAAGACTGCCTGGCCTCTCTGTCTCTGGAATCTCTTCTGCTGACTCTGATACATGACGTCGGTTTTATTACAAATCAATTCTTTATAGTGAAGATCCTGCATGGATTGGTCTGAACCTGCCTAACACAAGGGAGAGGAAGTCAGGGAAGACCCAGGGGATGGGAGGTGAGAGAGGCCCTGTTGTCAGACCCTGGGCTGAGATGTGAAGAACAGAGGAAGGTAGAAGTGAGATAGCTATAGTCCTCATATGTGACCTTGGACTCCAAAATATTCCAAGGTCTCTGTGTAGGTAAAGAAGAATAGGGACCCAACCTGATGTTTCCAATAAGGCTTCCTTGGCTCTGTAATCATGTTATATCTTCTTATACTTTCCCTCGAATATAGAGTTGGAGGAGAAGAGGGCATGGAGGATCCTATTTCCCCAAAAAAAAGTTGGGGGGCCCTTCCCCCCACTCTGCTACTTGTCTGTCTGCTGAGGAGCTGGGACCTGTACAGACTAGTCCTCTTTTGGCTCCCTCCCCAGGGGAACAGATCCTTTCCAAGTGAGACAAGAGGACTGGGGAATGCTAGGGCAGTCTGGGAAGGAGCCTGAGGAGCAATCCAATGTCCCAATCCCCGCCTCCCCCTTCTCTCTGCCTGTCTCACAGACCTGGATTCTCCCCACCCACCCTTAGTTGCCACTCCCAGGCTTCACGCAGCAAGCTTTACCTGGAGACCCTTAACCAGGGCACATTCGGGGAGCTGGGTGGGGTGGAATGAAGTTTGTGCTACTACAGAGATCCCTCTTCTTTCTCTTTGATTTCCCCATTTTCATTTTCCCTTTAACTATTTGCTGTGATGACTTTGGGCAGGGAGAGGAGGTGTCAAAGGAAATACACAAAGGGCCTTGCTGGGGGTACAAGTGTCTTGAGAAGGAAGTTAGGAGAAGGGGTGATTTTAGTAGGGGATGGGACAGTCTGGGATTTGATGAAGAAGAGCGGTTCAGAAGACAGGGGACCCAAACAGCTAGAGCCTTCTCCAGTGTCTCTCTGGGATCCAGTCCATCTATTATACATTACCTTATCTTGTATCCATTAGGAAAATTCAGAAAGAGCAAAGGGGAAAGGCGGTTGAAGTGATATTGGGATCCAAAAAGAGGGGACTTTAGAAGAATTAGGTTCTCAGAATAATTTTAGGCAATGTTAGCAGTCCCCTGACCATAATATCAATGTTCCCAAACCCTAACATTTCTCTCTATCTCTCTCTCTGCAACTTGCTGGAGCTAGAAGAGGTATGGGTTAAAATCCTAGCTGTAGCAGCAACTAATTGTGTTTCCCCACACAAGTAACTTACCCTTTCTGAATCTTGGTTTTCTCATCTGCAGAATGGGGACCATAAAACCTTTATCCATTCCTCATGAGACTATTGTGAGAAAAGTACTTTGTTAACCTTAAATTTCTATGATTGTGAGCTATCATTGTTCTAAACCCAACCTTACCACCTTCCACTTTCCAGATGTGCTGTCCTTTTCTTCGTTCTCTAGGTTTATAGGTGCCTGTCCTCCAGGAATCTTAATTTTCTAGGTCCTTTGTGGGAGGGGTGATAATGACTAGAAGCCAAAGATCCCAATCTGTCTCTTTGTCTCTGTCTTAATGTGTCTCTTACACACTTCTCAGCCATCCATTTCTGTATGAAAATTCTCTGGCTTCTCAACCTGGAGACACATACGTGTTATACACACATATTCTTCATGCTGATGTTTATATGTGTATAGATTCAAGTCAACATACTCTTGTCCTTGTTAGAACTCACATGGCTTTCTGAATATACATACATCTTAGTGTCAAGGGATATGTGTGCTCCCCTTCTTGTTGGAACACAGCTCCATATTATGATACACACATGTGGTTGTGTGTTGGTAAGCATGTGTGGGTCCTGTGTTGGAGGTGCAGAACCTGTAAATATTTCATGCCTAGAGCTGGCGGCTGCCTCTCCCACTTACACTCTTGCCTGCTCTTCTCTCTCTCCAGCGCCTGTGTTTATTTGTTTAATGAATTATTTATCCATAGCCCCCCTTCTTCCCCCAGCCTCCCCCTCCTCCAGGCCCCAGCCTCTATGATTTATTGAACATGGCTCAGCTCTGCGGTTGCCACCCGCTGTCCCAGGAGCTGCATCTGGCCATGCCAACCAGAGAGCTTCCCTCTCCCATAGACCTGCTCACCTCTTTGTGACTTTAGGCACCAAGCTAGGGAGAGCACCAGAAGAGGTTAGGGAAATGGAAAAATGCCTTAAAGGTTTTAGAGTCTAGGAGGGTGGAGTCAGAGGTAAAGAAGTCCTGAGCATGGTTAAGGGAGATACTCTCATAGCTCTATGCCCAGACCTTATAGGGAAAGTCTTAGACGTTGGAGAAGAAGGCCAAAACTCTACAAGGGAAGAACTCAGGTCCCAGAAAGAAAGAACTAAATTAGTTAATCATGGGACCAAGCCCGAGGAAATCTCCAACCTCACAGAGAGATATTAAACCCTATGGCAATGAGCCCAAAGCCCTAGAGGGAATCCAGCCCCTACAGAAAAGGGCCACCCTCCTTTTCTCCCTAGCACAGATATCTTTATCATCTGGAAGAGACGAAAATGGGAATAAGGGAAGAAGTGAGGCTCCATTACTGAAAGTCTTGGACCACTGAGAGGTAAGCTATATGACAGTTGGCAACAGTTAAAAAACAAAGTGACAACATCTTATTGCCACACTATTTTAATGTTTACAAAATGGTCTTTTCTCAACAATCCTTCAAGGTAAGTAATGGAAATATTATTATCACCATTTTATGCATAAAGAAACTGAGGCCCAGAGAAATAACTAGCTGATGGCACACAATTGGTAAGTGTCACTGTCATAACCTGAATTCAGGTCTATCACTTGGTTCAGCTCTCCTTCCACTACAGCCACTTGTCTTGTGAAGAAACCATAAGAAGCTCTCAGGAGACAGAAGGGGGGGAGGCTGTTTGTGAAGTTACCTCCAAACTACCCCAAGGGGCCTAATTTATCTTCTGATTTCTTTGGAGGGAGAGGAGATCCCCTAGGGGTAAGGGGGAGTCCAGGGACAACACTGCCAGCTCTTGCCTGCTTGCTGGGCAGCTACTGGGCACAGTGCCCATTCTGGCTGGCACTGCCTACCAGGCACTTATGGAAGGTACATGATACATACGCCCTGATCCTGATGCTTTTTAATTGTGGGCATCAGGGTCAGGGGTATCCATGTGTGCCTATCTCTTGGGGCTGCTGGGAGAAGTGCCAACCTCTATGGGTACAGGGGCTTGCCTAAGTTTCTGAAAATCATGTCATCCCACCCATTAGCCTGATTCTTCCCACAAGAGGAGTTTGGCATATCCCTATACCCTATTCTTAATTCTTCCTCCTAACATTAATCTATTGGGATAAAGAAAGGGAGAGAAGAGGAAAAGAAAGAAGAGGGAAAAGAAAGTGGAACAGGGGAGCAAACAGAGGTGTGTGCCAGATATGGGCATGTGTTTTTGCTTTTGTGTGAGAGGAACTGTGTGCCTCAGCATAACTATGTGTACGGGGATTGTGTTGAAAGACCTGGTTTGTGGCCTGTGCTTTGCCCTCTTTGCTTCTGTATTCGGGTGCCTGAGAGTGTGTGTGAAAAGGTTAGGTACCATTGGCTGTACTGGGAGGAGGAGGGTAGAGGGAAAGAGTGTGTCCCTACCCCCAACAGCTGGGGAAGCCCAAGTGTGGGAATGCAAGAGGCATGTGTCAGTGTGAGGCCAGCTTCCTGGGTGTCTTTTCTTAATGACCTCTTTTGCATTTAGGAGATACCCTAAGACTCTGACCTAGGACGAGTTTTGTTGAGTTTAGAGTGCCCTCCTTCTTTCCTCTCACTCCTGTACTCCTTTGCCCATTAAGGAACAAGGATCTGGTCATGGTCCTCTCCTTCCCCTCCCCTAATCCTAATATTCTTTAGGGCCGGAGTTCACCTTTAACTTACCTCCCCTATCCCACCCCTCCACCCCCTACCCTGCTGTCTGGGAAAGGCTACCAGGTCACCAGC
The DNA here is from genome assembly GCF_011100635.1 of Trichosurus vulpecula. NCBI lineage: Eukaryota > Metazoa > Chordata > Mammalia > Diprotodontia > Phalangeridae > Trichosurus > Trichosurus vulpecula. The sequence goes on along the minus strand of NC_050576.1, from coordinate 162,418,767 downwards.
TGTTCAGCCCTTAGTGCCAACCAAGGGCAAATAGCAATCTCTCCTGCCCCAGGGTATCTGTCCACCTGCCTCCTCATATTTTGCCCTCTGGGGACTGGCAAGGGGAGAAAGCAGAAAGGGGAGGATTGTTCTGTTACCAGATGTAAATGTGTAAAACGATTTGCAAAGTGTAAACACTATATAGGTATAAGTTGTCGGTCATTGCTGTTGGTGCTTCTCTCTGTCCTCAAAAGACATCCCTCTCCCATCCCCAGTCATTTTCTGGATTAGAGACCCTTGAGATCTTTCATGCCCAGCCCTCACTCAGATCTTCCAGGTGGCAGATAGAGAGACTTAGACCTTATAGTCTTGGGAGTCTTGGATTAGTTTAGACCCACCCTGTCCCGGAGAGGAGGAGAGGTAGCCCTGGCTTCTAGCTTCCCAATCTCTTCCCTTGGGGAATTCCTTTTTGGAAGAGGCGCACTGCGAGTCCTTTTGGTAGCATCTCATGCCGAGCCAGGGGAAGAGGAGGAGGAGCAGAAAGCGCAAGCGCGTTCCCGAGAGGGGAGGGAAGCCCGGGTTCCCATCTCCCACGCGCAGCGCGAGCTTAGGAGAGGAAGGGAGAGGGGCGGGGCCTTCGGGTGGGTGGGCGCGCGCCGGGGGCGGGGCGTCGGGGGCGCGCAGGGCAAGCGGAGGGGGAAGGGTGGGGGCGTGGCCTAGGGCTCGGGGGCCGGCGGCGGCGGCGGCGGCGGCAGCAGGGAGCTGGGAAGCGGAGAAGCGGGGAGCGGAGCTCAGTCGGGGGGCGGCGGCGGCGGCGGCTCCGGGGATGGCGGCGGCTCCGCTGCTGCTGCTGCTGCTGCTGGTGCCCGTGCCGCTGCTGCCGCTGCTGGCCCAGGGGCCCGGGGGGGCGCTGGGGAACCGGCATGCGGTGTACTGGAACAGCTCCAACCAGCAGTGAGTCCGAGGGAACCCGGAGACCCCGGGGAGGGTGGGGGTTCGGGAGAGGCTGGGGCTCGAAGAGGAAGGGCAGATCGGGAGGCGCCGGGGGGATCTGGGGAGATGGGGGTGGGGGGCATCAGGAGTCTAGTAGGGAATGCAAGGAGAGGCCTGGGAGGAGGGGTCGGAGTAGGTCGGAAAGAAGGGGGCGCTGGGGACGTTGGTGGGGCGCGGGGTGGGGAAGCCTGAAGATCAGGGCATCAGGGTCTTGGGATAGGTGCGCTGAAGAGATTGGGGCCGGTTCAGGAGGGAGAGGGAGCTGGGGGCGTCTGGGAAGACTCAAGGGGAGTATCTGAGGGCGCTGATTTAGGAGGTTGGGGAGCAGTAGCGTAGGGGGATGTGCTAAGGCAACTGTCCAGATCTCCGGAACCTCTTTCCCTCTCCCCATTTCTCCCGGCACCACACAGCGGGAGTCGCACGCCCCCGTCCTACATCCCCACCCTCCTTCCCCGCCCCCGTGCTTGGTCAGGGGGCCCGGATTTGGGGGTGTCTGGGAAGCCCTGGAAGGAGAGACCAACTTAGGGAAGGCAGATTTCAGAAGGCCACTGACCTGTTTTCATTTGGGAGGATGTTTAAGGGCCGGGTTTGGGGTTCTCTCTCAGTCTCATCTCTTCAAAGTGGGGGGCGAGGGACTTACGGAGGGGGAGGGAGTTGTCTCTATCTTTGAATCTCCCCGAGAGGACAGGAAAAATGTGTGTTATGGTGTCTGTGTGAATGTCAGCTTCTGAGTGTGTGGGTTGTGTCGCTGACTTGGGGTACCCTGCCTGGACTCGCTGTTCGCTCCAGAATGAGAGCTGTGGAGCGATAAAGAGATAGAGAGATATGGAGGATGAAGCGTTGGGGAGGGGGGGCTGTCATGTCACAAACACACACACTCAGCTTGGAGATGGTGTGTGTGTGTGCCTCTAAGTGTGAGCGGGCGTGCGCCGCTGTCAATGTGCATGTGTCTGAGTGTGTGATTTGTGTGTCTGCGTCGACGATGGTGTCTGGGGGTGGGGTAGGGGTGATGGTAGGAGGGGGCTGTCAGCCTGTTGGGGAAGGGGCGGTCAGGGTTCATTTAGGCTTGTGTGTGGAGAATGGGAATGTGTGGTTATGCCTGAGTTCGTGTGGTTGTCAGTGTCTCGGTCTCCGGGATATCTGTGTGGTACGTCTGGGTCAGGTTGTGTATGTTTTCCTCGGATGTGTATGCTGGGCGTTTGTGGTTGTGTGTTTCGGCTGGGCTTGTCACTGTGTGTCTGCTGTGCCCTGGCTATTCATCTTCGTGTGGTGGTGTGGCCCGGTTCTGCTTGTCAGTCCTTGCTTCTCTCTCACTCTTCGCTGCCCTTGTTTCCTCCTCCCCACGGAGCTGCTGTGTGTATCACCCTCGCTTCTTCCGAGTGTCGAGTGTGTATGTGGGGGGGTCTGTCCCTAGAGGCGCAGGGGGTATAAGGGGAGCTCACTGTCACACCTGCCTGGGCGGCGACGAGAGAAGCTCTGGATGTTGCCTCCTCCCCAAGGGAAGAGGATGCCTTGGGGAGCAAACCGTAATGCCCTAGAGGGAGGGGGCTCCGGAGAACAGAGCAGCCCCTACCCCCAACCTCCCAGGGGAGGGGCTGCCTCGCGCGGCTTCGTTCTTTGTTGTTTTGGGCTCAGCGGCTCCCCCTCCTCCTAGCGCCCGGAGTGTCAGACTGGGGGGTGGGGTAGGAATGAGCCAACATTTCCCCCCCTCCACAATCTTGGAAATCTGAAGTGGTGGGGGATTTGTCTCTTGGCCTGCCCCCTCCCCCAGTGGGAAGGGAAGAGCTTCGAAGGGCTAGGGGAAATGATTGGGGGGTGGTAAGATGGCTCCCCCTCCCCACTTTTCTCTTCTTTCCCCCACCCCTTGGGCACGCACGCCTCTCCGCCCCTCTAGAGTCTGGTGGAGAGTCGGGAGCGCGTAGGTAAGGGGGCTCTCGGGTCTCCCCGCTGCCCTTAAGGGGTCCTCCCGCTTTGAAATGCGATGGTGATGGTGGGGGGGACACAGGACTTGATCCTGAGGGGTTGGTGGTGGGAAGGTCAGGGCCTCCCCAACCTGAGCACAGGTGATAATTCCAGTGTAGGAGTGGGGGCGGTTCGGGCTGGGGGAGTGGTAACTCTCCCCTTGGCTGCCTTGCATTGAAGAGTGTCGGGTGAGTAGGGGGACATGTCTTAAGGGCGAGTAGGGCACCGCCCCCCCTCTTTGCTTCCCTCGGCCTTTGTTGCCGCTGCGCCCGGGCTCCCCGGCTCCCTCACTGCGGCAGCCGCGGCCCCATAAATCGTGAGAGCGACGTGCTCCGGAGCCGGGAGAAGAGAGGGCCGGGGAGCTGGGGGCGGGGAGCCGGAGAGCTTGGGGGCGGGGCCCTACTGAGCCACAGGCTTCCACCGCCCCCCACCCCCACCCGGGGTCACGTGGGGAGGGGCTCTATTTGCCACCCCCGGATCACGTGGGAAGGGTCTCTGGCCCCCTTGGGGGTCACGTGGGGAGGGCCCTTGCTATCCCGCCCCTTAGAGGTCACGTGGGAAGGGTCTTTATATTCACCCCTCCCTTAACACCCCCCCCCCCCCGTTAATTGAGGAGGGTCTGTCACCTAATGAGGTCACGTTGGGGGTGGGCAGCCAGGGGGCAAAGAGGCACAGGTTTCCAGGTCCAAAACCTATAGAGGGGCCCCTTAGTGGGAGCACAGTCTGGACAGACTGCACCTGCTGGGCAGACTGTGGCCAAAGTGGGAGGGCTATGTGTAAAACCAAGATGGGTATGGGGTTGGGGGGTAGAGAAGGAAATAAAAGGGACCTGAATTGTAGGCTACAATCAGCCCAGGAATTGAGCTTGACAGAGGACATGTCTGGGGTCCTCTGGGTCTGTTTCTGTCTCATATCCTTGCGTATGTGTAGATCTGGTCTCTTGGCTCCCCCCCACCCCAATTTCTTGGTCTGTGTCTATTAGTGTCTCACACCGTGCTTGTCTCTTTATCACTGCCTTGGTTTCAGTCTCTCTCTACCTTTACCTATGCCTCTGTTCCGATTTCTGCCTCTGTTCTCTGCCTTTGCGGGACTCTACCTCGCTCGGTCTTCGTTTCCTATGTTCCTGGTAGCTTCTATGTCTGTGTGCCACTGTCTTTGCTTCCCTTCGTCTCTCTCCTCTGTCTCTTACTCTCTGCTTCAGTCTCTGTGTGTCTCTCCGCTCCTCTCCGCCGCTGCAGATCAATAAACCTTCGCCGCCGCCGCTGCTGTCGCAGGGAGGAGGGGGCGGTGGGGGGCGGGCGGTGCTCATTCTCCGCCCCCAGTCGGGGTAGGGGAAAGTCCGGGGCATAGACCCGGAGCTGTGGGGATGGGAGGAGGCGAGCCTTTGCAGGGAGAGGTTCTTCACGGTCTCCCGGGGCCCTGGGGCCTTACTGTTGGGATGCTCCCGCGGGGATGTTGAGACGACCCAGGGTGGGGTGGGCTGGATGGGAGGGCGCCTAAACGTGCACGCGCGCTGGAGAGAGCGCTCTCGCCCCCTCTCTTCTCCCACCCGGGAGGACGCGCAGACCCCCACGTCGCGCGCACGTGGCCCAAGCCTCTACTTGCTGTATGGAAAAACTGAAAGCGCTGCTGCGGGAGCGCGCAAGGGAGCCGGCGCTCCAGTGCCTAACGCCGGGGTAGGGAGGCGAGAGAAGAGCGAGATTTGGGTCTTCCTTTCCTCTCTCTTCTTAGTCGCCCTACGTCTCAGCTCCTCCCCTCTGCACCCCAGAGTTGCTCTTTGCTGTTATGGTGGGGGCGTGTAGGGATTTTAATAAGTCCTCAGGGATCCCCTTCTCCCCCTCTCCCCACTCGCAGCCCAGGCTTTCCTCGTTAGTTGCCCTGTTTGTGCATCCCTAATTGCCCCGAGGGGAGAGACCCAAGCCACCCCGCCACTTCCCTCTCGGGGCGCCTTAGTGTTAGGGCGGGGACACAGCTTGAAAGCCAGAATGCTTGAGTCCCTCTCCCAGGTCTGCTAAGGGGTCAGTACTCTGGAGATGGTGGGGGCGATAGAGTTGGGCAGGCGATAGAGGGAGTGGTCCACAAGCTCGTTATAGCTCTAACTAAATGGATAAAAGGTGATGATGTAGTAGTGATAGAAAGGAGGAAAGTAGAAAGAAAGAAAGAAGCGGACTCCGGATATAGCCAGAGATCTGTGTTGCTGAAATAATGGGGTGAGGGGGCAATATAGCATGGTGGGGATGCGTCTAGCCTTGATCAGAGCTGGGGATGTGAGAGGTACTGGGTAGGGCAACCCAGGGTTTCGGCTTTCGGTGTACGTGGACTAAAGAGAAGGGTAAGAAGTAGAATAAAGACAGTTGGTTCTAAGGAGCATGGGTCTGGGTCCCCCTTCCCCGCATACACACTACGCTCCCTTGAGGCCTTAGCTTAGCTTCCTTGGGAACTGGGAGGGGGTAATCAATGCAGTTCTCCTCCCCACAACACTGGGGAAAGAGTAGGACTGACAGTTTCAATTAAAGTGCTGAATTCAACCCTACGCCTCCCTGGAGTAGCGGTTGGGGAAGCCTGGCACCAGCCCCTCCCCCACCAGCTGCCAATTGGACAAAAAACCTTTGAGGGAGAGGCTGTGATGGGGCAAATGCCCATTCCCCACATGGTGGGGATGGGGGGGAGAGGGAGGGAATTTAGGGAATACGTTGAACAGAGATTTACATTCTACCCCATTCTGGGTAGGGAGAGGTAACAGCTACCGCCCGGCTTCTCTTTTATAAGGCTCCCATTGCCAGCTCTACTAATTAAGCTGAGGCACCTGAGGAGTGATACTTGCTGGAATGAGGTGGGGGTGGGGGTGGAGTATAGGAGTGGTGTAACTGGGTGGAGCTGATTTGGGGTGGGCATGTAGGTATTAGGCGGGGCCAGAAGACAGAGGCCCCAGTGTAATGAAGAGGATGAAATTGGCACGAGGCATAGTGAGGGGGCTGTGCTGGCACACCACCCCCCAAATTCTCAATGTCTCTTCAGCCTTGAGAGAGAAGAGGGAATCTTTAGGGTTGGGGGTGGAGAGGGCCCTTGGGCGGAGGCTGAAAGCCCAGCCCAGTCAAACCCGTTTGCCTGCTCCCAGTGCCCCAGGCCAGAGCTCCTGCCCACCCAGGTACCTGGGCCAGGGAGGGGCCTGAGTGACCCATCACCCCCGTGGGAACCAAGTGGAGAGGGTGGCATACTTGATGACTCAATGGGGGTAGTGCCTTTTTCTCACAAGGGGTGCCCCTAAGGTTGTGAACATTCCAACTGGCAGGACAACTCAGCCCTGGAAAAAGGGTTCTCCAAGCAGGGTGGGAAGGGGATGGAAAGGCTAGAGAAGTAGGGCAAGGGGGAGTGGGACCCTCTGTGCCACCCTATACTGAGGCTCCCAAGCTTGTTACCCTAATAGCTGCTAATTAATATTTGTTGAACCAGGAATTGCTTAGTGACATTTGGGGGATACAGTGCCTGTCCCCATGGTGTTCCCAGGCACTGGGGTCCCCAAATGAATTGGTACTTTTCCTTAATTTCCTTGCTACCCCTCATCCCAGGAAAGAGAATATTCCCCAAAGGGTAAAGTGAAATATGGCCCCTGTTACTTTCTCCATCTAGTTACCCCACCCCATCAGTGACCCCATTCACTGCAGGAGAGGGGATAAAATGAGAATTTTGATGGCACCAATGAAGTGGTCAGGCAGCATCTCCAACATTAAAGGATGAAGGGACTGGGGTTCCCAGTATTCAGCATGATACAGTGGACTAGGGCTGTGCTCCTTACTCTCTGTGTGACCTTGGACAAGTCATTTAATTTCTATAGGTCTCAGTTTCCATATCTGTAAAACAGGTTTGGACCAGATGACTTTAGAGATCTCCTCCAGTTCTAAATCTATCATCCTATGATTCTTTGACCTTTTAAAGGGAGGCCAAGCCTCTTTGTGTGGGTGTTGAGCCCCTTACATATTTTTCTGCTTGGAACTATTGGTGGATGGGCAGCTATGCCCCGGTTGGGAGGGGAAGCAGGGTGTGAAATAAGAGCTTTGGTAGTTTGGTATGATGCTAAGTGAGATCCATCCCTTGGGCTGTTTGGTGGTCAAAGTCAGGGTAATAAATCCCTTTGTGGGACAAAGGGGTGTGAGAAAAGACACCCAACAAGGAGCTGAGGGAAAATGGGGCAGGGTCTATCTGAGAATGTGAGTGAACTAGCAAGAGGGGAGGGGAGGGGCAGAGAGAGGGCCAGTGAATGGGAGCTGGGGCTGTCAGCATATCAGGTACATCTACACAGCACAGGTAGGACTTAGTTTACATACGGGCGTCTGGTGGGGCAAATACTGGATGCTGAACATACTTGTGCATCTGCCTTAGGACTAATACATGTGCATGCATGAGGCTTATGAGTGTATGTTTGAGGACAGACTCAATCTGACACGCCAGGAGGTGGCAAGTGTGAAAGGTGTGCTGGGTGGGAAGGTGTCCTTCAGACTGACATGGTGGGGAACCTCACGGTTCAGCTTAAAACCCTCCCAGGTCCCCCAGGTGTACTGTGGGGGATGGGTACTCCTGGCCAGCCCGGGAGTCGCCTGGGCCTGCTACGTTGCCATGGTAACCAACGCACATGTTTTCCCCTTTGCACATACTCCCTTTAGTGGGCAGGGCTTAGATTGCCTGAGCCTCTGCTGCCCCCAGGTGGTGTCTATAGGCTGGAAATGAATGAATGAACATAGAGGAGAACCTAGAGGGAAGAAGGCCAGGGATATATGGTCCTAATTACTGGGGAAAGTGGCCTGGGTCCCCCTGCAGGAAGGAAAGAAAAGAAATTGAAGCTGAAGAAAGGCTGGGACTGGGAGGAGAAAGTGAGAAGTTGCAGGGATCCTAGGGTAAGAAAACTAGAAAGACATTGGAGAAGGGTAGAGAGCTGGGGGGTAGGCATGAGGGGGAAGACACCAGGGAAGATATGGTGGGAAGACACTGGGGAGAGGAGCAGGGATTGGGGAGGAGACTAGGGGAGAAAAGGTGGATGGGGAAGAAAGAAGAATGGGGAGGATATTGGGGGGCAGGGAAGGGACACAAAAGAAGGTCTGAGGGACACTAAGGGAGAAGGGTGGGGCTGGGAAGACACTGAGAATATGTACAGGGGCTGGGGAACATTAGAGAAGAAGTTAGGGGATACCAAGGGAAGAGGGTCAGAGGATGAGGTGGAGAGGAAAGGACTAGGACAATACCGGGGAGATGAGCAGGGCTAAGGGGACTCTAGAATAGAGGGGATGGCTGGGGGCACAGAAGAAAGGGGAGAGACTGGGACAACAGGGGAAAGGTGGGGTGGAAAAGATTGTGGGGGAGATGGACAGGTGCTGGGTTAACTTTAGGGGAGGAGGGAGAAGAGTCTGGGGAGGGGAAGAAAGGTACGGGGAGGGAGCAAGAGTTAAAGGCGCTGGAGGAGAGGGGAGGGGAATACTGGTGAAAGAGAGAGAATGAGAAAGGATACTGAGGAAAAATGGTTAGGTTGGAAGCCCAGGAGAAAGGATCAAGGGCAGAAAGGGTACTGGAGAGATGGGTGGGACTGTGGGGACACTATAGGATTGGGAAGGGGCTGATGGCCGCTGGGGGAAAAGGGAAGAGGAGTGAGGAGAATATCGTAGGAGAAGGTGGGTGCACTGAAAGACCATGGGGGCTGTAGTGTGACTTTGGAGGCAGTGAAGGGAGGAGGGCCGGTCTTGGGTTCTGATTACCTCCCTTCGCCCTGCAGCCTACGGCGAGATGGTTACACGGTCCAGGTGAACGTGAACGATTACCTGGACATCTACTGCCCACACTACAACAGCTCAGGCTCAGGGCCGGGAGCCGGCCCGGGACCCGGAGGCGGGGCGGAACAGTATGTGCTGTATATGGTGAGCCGAAGTGGCTACCGAACCTGCAATGCCAGCCAGGGTTTTAAGCGCTGGGAATGCAACCGACCCCACGCTCCCCACAGCCCCATCAAGTTCTCAGAGAAGTTCCAGCGTTATAGCGCCTTCTCACTGGGCTATGAGTTCCATGCAGGCCACGAGTACTACTACATCTGTGAGTGACAGACCCAAGATTGGATGGGACGGGGCGGGGCATGGGAAGAGGGAGGGGGCGGGGCCTCAGAATAGCAGTTTCTGTAAGTTACAGTTTGAGGGCGGGGCCTCGAGGCTACAATATCTATGAATGACAGCTCAAGGACCAGGTGTAGGAAAGGGTCCTTGGACACAGTCCATGTCCTGGACAGCCTTGGGCAGGGGCGCATGGAGAAGTTGGAACTTTGGGACTAGGCTGTCACTATCAGTGATAATCACTCTGGGATGGGATATAGGGAAGGGGCAGCATAGTGCTGTGAATGACATACCAGGAGCTGGGGGGAGGGAGGGACCAAGGATATAAATGTATGTAGAGTGGGGTCAGACTAGGGAGTATCTCCAGGAGATCTTCCTGGTGTGGGTCTGAAGGTGACAGCTGTGCTCAACACCCCCTAAGAGACTAGGGGGCCAATAGGAAAGGTTTGTTTTTGTGTGGATAGAGGAGGGCTGGGAGGAGGGTGGATTTTCTACCCTGGGAGTCCTGGAGTCCAGTTCAGTCTGTCTCCTCCCTCAGCAACGCCCACCCACAACCTGCACTGGAAGTGTCTGAAGATGAAGGTATTCGTCTGCTGTGCCTCCAGTGAGTATCCCTTCTCCAATGTCAGCCGTCTCCCAATCCCCGGCTCCCCCGCTTTGGGGCACCCCCCAGCTTCCTGGGGGTGGGGGCAGAGGCAGGACTGGGGAGGAGTTTATCCCCCAGCTGTAGCAGAGGGGAAGGGGGTCCTGGCCCTGACGAGTTCCCCTCCTCTCTTCCCCATCCCCCACCCCACCCCGCAGCATCGCACTCCGGGGAGAAGCCGATCCCCACTCTCCCCCAGTTCACCATGGGCCCCAATGTGAAGATCAACGTGCTGGGTGAGTCTGCGCAGCGCCCTCTGGTGGCCACTGCTGGAACTGCAGCCCCACCCTCACTGGTGCCTTCCCTTCTGGATCACCTTTGCATGTGCCCATCCCTCCCGGACCCACAAAGGGTATAGAACCCCTTCCTCCCCATTACCTGTGGGTGGGCATATCCCTTGCTCTGCTGCTATCCCACTGCCGCGTTCCCCTCCTCTCCCCCAGGCCCAGTCCTCATCTGTATGTTTATCCACAGAGGACTTTGAGGGAGAGAATCCCCAGGTGCCCAAGCTGGAGAAGAGCATCAGTGGGACCAGCCCAAAGCGGGAACACCTGCCCCTTGCTGTGGCCATCGCCTTTTTCCTCATGACTCTCTTGGCCTCCTAGCTCTGCTCCCAGAGCAGGGAGAGGTGGAGGGCAGGGCTGGTGGAAGGAGCAGCCAAACCACCATCACCTTTCCGGAGGGAACTTTCTTCCCTGGATGGATGTGGGGTAGACCCTATGATGGCTGTGCCCACCCCTCCCCGGTGCCACACTAAGGGCTGGGCACTGTAACTCTACCAGGCATCCTGTTAGCAGGAACCCCAGGTCAGCCTGGGTCCTGCCTTGTGGCTCTGGAGATTTTTGGTACCAAATTGGGAGGGGAAAGAGGGGGGTTTTGGGCAGTGCCCAACTTCCTGCCTCCTCCTGGTGCCCTCCACCCTGTCCCCTGGTGCCCTTTCCTTCTTTCCTCCGAGACAGACCCCGACTAAGTTCCAGAAAGAGCAATTTGGAGTCTAGGAGACAAATCTGTCCCTCCTCTCCAGGGGCAGAGCCAGGCCCCCTATCAGGGGGAGGGGACAAAGTGGGTGAGGGGGTGGGCACTGCCTGCTGCCCCCTCCCCCTGTTTACAGCAATAAGCACGTTCCCCTCCCCTGCCCCCACCCTAATCCCACCTCATCCCAGGATTGTGGTTTGGATGGAGACCAAGTTTACAAGTAGTCACCCTGGGGGTGGGGGAGGGGTAAGGGCAAATTAACAAGGGTGGCTCGGGTGGCAGGTGGGCATGTACAGTCTCTATATCTCTATATATAATGTACAGACAGACAGAGTCCCTTTCCCTTCCTAATTCCCTGGTCCCTTCTTTAACCTTCCCCTCCAGTTTTGGATCCCTTCCCCTACCAGGCCCGGCCCCTACCCTGGGAGCCACCCCTGGCCCCTCGTTTGTCTTCTGTGAAGACACGACCTATGCAACGCACAGACACTTTTGGAGACCGTGAGACAACAACAACCCCCTCCCCCCCCCCCCAGAGACCGGGACCCAACCCTTAAACCTCCCCACCCCCACCTGCCCAACCCCCCTCCTCCGGGACCTTTTTCAAGTGCTTTGGCTGTGACTTTCATACTCTGCTCTTAGTCTAAAAAAATAAACGCCAGATAAAAACAACACAATTTCCGTGTGTGTCTGTGTGTGTGTGTGTGTGTGTGTACACTTGCTTGAGTGTTAATGTCTCAAGTCAATGTCTATAGAGAGGGGAGAAGGAAACTAAGGGAAGGGTAGAGAAACGTTTGAGCAACTACCCAACACTATTGATTAAGCATCTTCAAAGGAGGAAGAGGTGGTAGGGTCCTGTGTGGGGCACTGGGAGGGTGACACAGATATGGGCAATTGACTTAACTCATTGCTGGAGATGAAGAGTACATAGAAAGCATGGGACTTGGGTGGGAGGTGTCATTCTGGAGGAGATTTGGTAGGTCAAGGTATAGAGAAGGTGAGGGTCAACTAACTTGTATTCCTGGAGAGAAGATGAAGTAGGCGTTCTAGGTAAGAAGCAGTCTGTGAAATATGATAGATGGATTTGGAGAGCTGGAAAGAACCCGAGCTCACCTACCCACTTATTTTCAGAGCATCAGCGAGGGAGGGAGCAGAAAAAAGATGGGAGATAAAATCCAGGTCCTCTGATTCCAAATTTGGTGCTTTTAAATGTAAAAAGAAGTTACATTGTGTAGTAGGTTCAGGGTGGGGACAAATAAGCCTGGTTCTGAGACTCCATACCAGAGAAATGAAGGGAAGGAAAAGGAAATAAGCGTTTATATAGTGCCTACCACAGGTGCCGAGCACTTTGCAAATATCTCATTTGATTTTTACAATAACCCAGAGAGGTGGGTACTGTTATCATCCCTACTTCCCTACTTTACAGTTGAGGAAACTGAAGCCGACGGAGATTTTTTTTTTTGGAGGGGGGAAGGCAAGGCAATTTTAAGTGACTTGCCCAAGGTCACACAGGTAGTAAATGTGTCAAGCGTCTGAGACCCGATTTGAACTCAGGTCCTCCTGACTCCAGGGCCCGTGCTCTGCTCACTTCGACGCCTAGCTGCCCCGAGATTTTTTTTTTTAAGTGACTTGCTCTGGTCTCAAAGAAAAGTGTCTGAGGCTGGATTTGAATTCATTTCTTCCTGACTCCAGTGCAGCACTCTATCCACTGTGCCATCTTGATGCCTGATTTGGTAAAAGAATAGAACTTACTAAAATGGAGGTGATAGCCGATGAGGAACTAGAGAATATTCCTGAGTAGGGGAAGTTATCTACTACGTGTCTAAAAGCCAGGCACTTACTTGGTACTGTGGTGTATACTAAAAATTAGGAGAGGGTTCTTGCCTTTGGTCTAGTGGATTAGAAGGAATGCATAACCCATATAATAAATGACTACCATGCAAGGCAGTTAAGTACTGAAGAGAGAGTAGATAGAGCTCCAGGCCTGGAGTCAAGAAAACCTTAATTCAAGTCTGACCTCAGATACTCCCTGAGCAATTTAATCTGTCTGCCTCAGTTTCCACATCTGGAAAAATGGGATAATAATAGTACCTAATTCCTAGGTTTGTTGTGAAGATCAAATGAAGGGGCAGCTAGGTGATGAAGTGGATAGAGCACCACCCCTGGAGTCAGGAGAGCCTGAGTTCAAATCCAGCCTCAGATGCTTACTAGCTATGTGACCTTGGGCAAGTCACTTAACCCTGCTGCCTCCCCAAAAGATCAAATGTAATAATTTTTTATAAAGTGCTCTGTAAATGCTAGTTACTATTGTTAAGTCTAGCATTGTATCTAGAACTCAGGGTTAGACTCAATAGCCTTCAATACTAGGGCAAGAAGTTTGGACACTATGATTGACTGTAAAGGAAAATGGAGAAAGATGGGCAAAGATATGGGTTCAAGTTAAGGTTGTTTTTCCATCCTGTCCAACTCTTAGTCTGACGCCATTTGGGGTTTTCTTGACAGAGATACTGGAGTGGTTTGCCATTTGCTTCTCATTTTACAGACAAGGAAACTGAGGCAAATAAACTACTCGCCCAGGGTCACACAGCTAGGAAGTGTCTGAGGCTGAATTTGAACTCATGAAGATGAGTCTTCCTGATTCCAAGCCCAGTGCTCTAACCACTGCGGCACCTAGCTGCCATCAAATTAATGTAGCAAGGAATCTGGATTCAAACTCAGGTCTTCTGACTCCACATACAGCGAGCGGATTTGCTAATATACTACTCAAGTAGTATTCTATTCTGTTCTAGTCAGGTCGTATATAGTTACGTTATCCCGTCCACATCCCCAGGTGTTAGTGGTACAGTGCTCCTTGATCTGGAAAATCCACGTAAAATGTTTTGACTGTCCCTTTGTACCAGAGTAGGTCTGAATTATTATGGATTAAAAGATGAAATATTATGTATTTTACAATGTATTTTTTACAATGTAATTTTACAAAGTATTATACAATACTCCACATAGATTTTATGCATTTCTGAGTTTCTAAACTTTTTCTGTGGCATCTGCTGGCCTTCATGTGTCATCTGCAGCTTCTGCAAAACTCCCCAAAAGTTCCCATTTAATTTCTCATGCTGCCCCTCAATCTATGGAAACCTTGTTGGATAAAGTTGAGAAGTGGAAGAGTATTAGCAAATGCACTGTATTTGGAGTCAGAAGGCCTGAGTTTGAATCCAGATTCCTGGGTTCTGTGTGACTTCAGGCAAATCACTTCATCTTTCAGGGTGCTTAGATTTTTCCATCTGTGAAAGGAGAAAGTTAGATGAAATGATCTCTACAATCCCTTCTAATGCTAAACCTATCAAAGTTTTCTATGACAGAGATCGGAGAGGGACAAAGAGAGGAGGGAAATAGAGTTGGGAGAACCCCAAAGAAAAACCTGAGGGAGATGTGACAAATAGTAATGAAATGCCCTACCACTAAAATCCTGGCTACTTCTTCAGACACAGGCTACCCTAGTTTCATATGCCCACTGAAATTCTATGATCCGAGCAAGAGGAATCTGAGGGAAGCAAAGAATGATAAAGAGGCATAGCCCATCCTGATTTTATAGATGAGGAGACAGGCCAGGAACAGGAAGTGACTTGCCCATGGTCATGAAGCTAATTAGCAGTAGACTTGGACCTAGAACCTGACTCTCTGCCCTGTACTTTTTCAACTATACATTCCTTACTCAAGAAAAAAAAGAGTTAGCACTTCCTCAGTAGTGTGGGCTCACTCCCCTTAAATTACTTTTACCTTAAGCATAGATCAAGAATGGAACCATTCTTATTTCCACCTCTTCCCCCACTCTGGTTTTTTGTCAATTTATCTCCTGTTACAGAGATTTCTAGAAGCTCCTGGGCCCTGCAGGGGTTCCCCACCCACCCAACTACCCAGGGTGTGGCCTGAGGGAGGAATGGGGGTTAAGGAGGTCAGCTCCATCAGAAACAAAGGAGCGATTGATTCTCGGTGCTGGCACCCTGGCTGCTACCTGGCATTGTGCCCTTAGTCTTCTGGGGGCTTGGTCTGCCTAGTTCCAAGAAGAAATTCAGTGACAGAGTACCTGGGGTGGAGGTTGGTGGGGGGGAAGAGTGAGGAGAGACCCTGCAGAAAAGGAAAAGGGGGGAAAATGAATAAGGTTTGTGAGGCTTGGCAGGGAAAAGAGATAATTGGTCCAAGGTTAGGCATGTAGAAGGTGACAGATTTGCTAGACTGAACTGATCTTTAAGATTCCTTCCAATTGTAAGATTTTATGACTTAAGGGCAGAATAAGATCCTGGGAAAGAAGGTCACCAGAGGTAAATGTTTACTAACTGGCTTTCCGAAGAAAAATGTAATCATTTTTAAGTTTAATCTGCATTATTTCTAAATAAAATATTTCTCCATTACTTCCTTAAGTCTAGAAAATCAACAGAACAATGAATCAAGCCCTGATTTGTAGCATGCGCTGATTTCAGAGGTATCAGTGGTCACTCTAAAAATATAGTAATTGGTTCTTAAAATCCATTTTGAGCTGGAGTTGCTAGTTCGACACTGGAGAGGGGATCATAGATATAGAATTGTAATTTAGAGGTCATTTAGTCCAACCTTTTTGCTTTGGGCCACCAGGTGGCGCCATAGTGCACAAACTGCTGGGCCTGAAGTCAGGAATAGTCGTGTTCTTGGGTTCAAATCCAGCGTCAGATACTCAGTAGCTGTGTTACACCGGACAAGTGATTTCACACCGTTTGCCTCAGTTTCCTCATCTGGAAAATGAGCTGGAGAAGGAAATGGTTACTCTAGTGTCTTTGGGGTGATGAAGCATCGGACACAACTGAACAACAACTTCATTTTAGGAATGAGGAAACTGAGGAACAGAGAAGTGACTTGCTCAAGGTTGCATGGATAATAAATGGCAGAGCCAAGATTAGCTGATATCAAGTCAACAAGCATTTATTAAGTGCCTACGGTGTGCCAGGCACAGTGCTAAGCACTGGGGACACACAGAAAGGTAAAAGGAAAGTTGGTATTCATACAACGCATTAAGGTTTGCAAAGATGGTCACAAATACTATTTCATTTTATCCTCATAACTGCCCAGGGTGCTTCCTTCCCAGGTGCTATTATTATCCCCACTTTGCAGATGAGAAAAAGGGGAAAAATGGGTTAAGTCCAGGGTCACACAGCTAGTAAGGATCTGAGGCTAAATCTGAACTCAGTTCTTCCTGATTCCAGATCCTGTACTCTATCTACTGTGCCACCTAGCTGCCTATGAAATAGCTCCTGCCCTCAAGGAACTGATAGGAACTCAAGGAACCTCAAGGAGAGACAACACAAACAAAATTTGTATGGGATAAATGGGAGATAATCTCAAAGGGAAGGCACCAAGGTTAAGATAGACCAGAAAAGGGGCAGGAGGTGGAATTTTAGCTAAGATTTGGAGGAGGTCAAGGAGGTAGAATTCTGGGAATGGGGAAGAGACAATGAAAATGCACAGGGTGGGGGTGGGGGGTGGGGGGGGGGGAGAGAGAGAGAGAGAGAGAGAGAGAGAGAGAGAGAGAGAGAGAGAGATTGAGAGTATCTTGTGGGTCAAAGAGCAAAGAAGCCAGAGCCTTAAGAGTATGTGGAAGTAAGGTAGAAGAAGACCAGAAAGTCAGGAAGGGGTCACTCTGTAAAGGGTTTTCCCTCATCTCCCATCTCATCTCAGCTACCCCAGCTAATCTCACTTTCCAGGAGGAAGCCCTTCCCAATTTTCTTAATTCTAGGGCTTTCTCTCTGTTGGTTATCTCTAATTTAACCTGCTTGCCTCAGTTTCCTCAACTGGATTTCTTTCTTTTGAGGCAATCAGGGTTAAGTGACTGGCTCAGGGTCACACAGCTAGAAAGTGTCTGAGATTGGGTTTGAACTCAGGTCCTCCTGACTCCAGGGCAAATGCTCCATCCACTGTACCATCTAGCTGCCCCTCTTCAACTGAACAATAACAGGGCCTACCCAGCCGGCTTATCGTGAGGATCAAATAAGATAACTTTCATAGAATGCTTGGCACAATGCCTGGCACATAGTAGGATAAATACCATTCCCTTCCCTAAACACTTAATAAATGTTTGTTGACCAAAAAAAAAAAAAAAAGATGGATTTTATACATGGCATTCCAAAAATCCTGTGCTGTTTTAAGCTACAAAAGCATAAAAGGATCACTAAGACTTTTGGAACACTTTGTATTGGATCCTCTAGGCAATAGGGAGCCACTGTAGTTTATAGACTAGGGGAGGGACATGATCAGACCAGCACTTTAGGAAGATCACTTCGATGGCTGAGTAAAGAATGGACAGGAGTAGGGGAGGTTTGAGGCAAGGAGACCTCAGGGTTATCTGACAATCAGGCATTCTTTCCATAATACCAGGATGCCTCTGATCCTAGGCTGAGAGGACAAGGACTCTTCGGACTTTGGGATGAGGAAACTGAGAACACCCCTTTTTACCTAACTCGGATATTCCCTGCTGCTTATCCCACCCTAGTGTCTAGTGGTTACTTTAGGGTGCTGAGCTGTTTGAGACGGTGACCCATGGACAGGGGTGGGGGGTTCTTGTCCTTCCCACTCCAAAACACCTGGATCCTCCAGACTGGCAGCCTCTCTGTGCCAGCCAGAGCCAGAGTCATCTACCTTCTCTCCTTTCTAGCTGCTCCCTTCCAGGTATTGAAAGGTTTGCCCATTCCCAAGAACCCTAAGTGGGAGATCTGTACTACCGGGGCTCCAGAAAGTTAGTGGGCACATAAAAATTCAAGGACTCCACTCCTGAGAGAGGAAGGAGATTTGCAAGGGTTGTTTGGCATACCCAAATAGACACAATTCAGTTGAGCTCCAACCCTTTCTCCCACTCCGGGTTCCCGGAAAAGACTCATGGTAGGGGAATCCGCACACAAACAGACAGCACAGACAAAGGACTCAGACAGCAAAGGGGACTCCCCCAAACAGAGCCAAATCTTAGCCCCAAGGGAAGGGGAGGCTGCGTGTTGGAGCTGCTCTGCATCATTAAAGGCAGGTGCAGGTTGGTAGGGGGTGGAGATAGAGAAGATGTTTGGATAGCCCGGGGCTGGGGCAGGGCTGCTCTCTGTGTGCCCCATTACTCCAGCTGCCTCTCTGTCATGGGTTCTGTCTCTTTGTCTCTCTGTCTCTCTCTGCTGGTCTTTACTCTTTCGCTGTGAGCCTTGTCTATACAACTCCCACGTCTCTTGTGTGTTTTGTCCGCCAGGAGTCGCAGAAGTTCCAGCAAGGACGGACTAAGGGGAGACGTGGGAGTGTGTGTGTGTGCGCGTGTCTGTCTGTCTGTCTGTCTGTATGTTTTAATCTGACTGTGAGTGTATATATGTGTGAGACTTGGTTGACTCACCCCTGTGCCGAGGCCCAGACTACCTATGTCCCAAAATGTTCCGCTCTGCCCTCCGCCTCTCCCCCTCACCCCCACCTTCGGCCATAAGAGCTGACGGTGCTGGGAAGCAGCTTGGCCCAACAGAGACAAGACAAGCCCCAACCAGTGCCGGGCACGGAGCGGCTGAGCCCGAAAGACCCACAGATTCCCCTCTTCCCCTCCATCCCCTCAGTAGTCAGGACATCCCCAGCCAAAGAAATAGGGTGGCGAGGAGGTGAAAAAAGTGCAGAAGAACGTGGGGGGGGGGGGAACCCCAGAGTCCACACACCTGGCCCGCATGCGTGCCTGGCCCCACGCACAGACAGCCCGAATCAGCCTGGAAGACTTTGGCCCCGGGCACCTAGAAGGGTAGGGTCACTGCCCCAGACTCACCAGAAGTAAACAAAGGGGAGAAACTGGAGCCCTAGGAAGGGGGAAGGCATTGGGGTGGGGTGAAGGGGGACTTTATCCCGAAGAGAGGGAGGGGGTAGTTTGGGGCGGGTCAGACCCAGCTCAAGTTCCTGGGTCGCGATCCCTGCACCTCCCATCCCTACTGGGAGAAGGGTCGTGGCCCCTCCCCGCCCCCTCCTCAGCGCTGTACTCGGCGGCCGCGTCCGGCCCCAAGCGGGTAATTATAGGGGCAGTGACCAGGCTGGCCGTAAAAGGGGGTGGATGAGATTGCAATGGCCCTAGAGCCGAGTGGGAGGGGGGAGCGGGGGACGGGATGGAGTTACAGTCTCGGACGCCCCATCGTCTAGTCTCTCCCCGCAGGACACGCAGACAGGCCGGCCCACGTGCGGGCCCCACGCTGACACGCCGTGATCCCCCGGCGGGGAGCGGGGAGCGAGACAGATGTGGACCCGCGACTGTGACTGAGAAGTAAACAAGACTCTACCCCCCCCACCCCCCGACCCCCTTCCTCCCAGATACCAGGAGAGGCGACTTAGGATGGAGTTGGTTTAGAGCCACAGGGGGAGGAAGACGCCAGACACCAAGAGAGACACTGATATGGGACCACACACAGATAGGTACACATCACACACCAACGCTTAAACACAATCCGCATACGTATATATGTGATATGTGCGTATATGTGTGTATGTATATATACATATGCACACAATTCATTTCTGCAGAGCGTTTATTAAGCACCTACTGTGTGGTAGTCACTGTGTTGTTTGCCTGTGAGAATGATAGGACAGACAAAAATAAAAGTCCCTTTTCTGCAGTAACATTCTGAGAATTCTGTGCTTTATGTTTATGTTTTAATGCTGTGTGTGTGTACCAGGGGTGAGGAACATGTGGCCTTCTAGGTCCTTGGGTTGGACCTTTTGACTGAGTCCAAGTCTTTTATTAAGAGGATTTGTTCTGTCAAGTTTGGATTCAATCAACAAAGGGCCGCACTTGAGGATCTAGAGGGCCACATGTGGTTTGAGGCTGAAGGTTCCCCACCCTGGTTATAAAGGGTATCCCAAAGTTTTAGTGCCCTTTTAGGCTTTAATACCTTAAAAGGCTTTTGGGACATCTTATATGTGCATATTGTCTCCCACTAGAATGTGTGTATATAGGTAATGCTGGCAGGCAAGAACAAAATTCTTTATATCCCCAGGGCCTGGCACGTAGAAGCTGCTTGTTGGTTGATAAGTAGGATATGATGGGGCATGTAACAAAGAGAAGAGAAATTTGGATAAAATGCTTTTAAGAAAATGGGAGGATGAAGATGAAGTGTCAGTTTTCATTGGAGGGATCAGGGAAGGCTTCCTGTAGGACAGGCATCTTCATATTCCTATTTATGTACAGAAACATGCAAACATATAACACAGCGTCACATATATTCTCACATATGTGGTCAAACTCATTCATATGTTATATACAATACACACACAGATGAACATAGTCACTTTAGGGATATTGGTACTGGAGGTGTGCTGGAGCCAATGGGAACTGACTGCTAAATTTTCAGTGTTAACTTTTATAC